>NC_090442.1:606785808-608173391 GCF_031143425.1 Pleurodeles waltl | reverse complement strand
GGCGGAGTGGGTATGTGCGACGGGTGCAGTGGCACCCGTCGCGTATTTCAGTGTCTGCATAGCAGACACTGAAATACATAGTGGGGCCCTCTTACGGGGGCCCCTGCAGTGCCCATGCCATTGGCATGGGCACTGCAGGGGCCCCCAGGGGCCCCGCGGCACCCCCTACCGCCATCCTGTTCCTGGCGGGAGACCCGCCAGGAACAGGATGGCGGTAGGGGGTGTCAGAATCCCCATGGCGGCGGAGCGCGCTCCGCCGCCATGGGGTATTCACACGGGCAGCGGAAAACTGGCGGGAGACCGCCGGTTTTCCGCATCTGACCGCGGCCGAACCGCCGCGGTCAGAATGCCCTGCGGGGCACCGCCGGCCTGTCGGCGGTGCTCCCGCCGACCCTGGCCCCGGCGGTCTCTGACCGCCAGGGTCAGAATGACCCCCACAGTCTCTGAGCTGGCTGTTGGGCATAGGGTTGGGGCGCAGATTGTACCGTCCACCCCTAGCAAGTGATTTCTCCTGGCCAGCGCTCTCTCCCAGCGGGTGCCTTGTACTGGGCATGGCTGCCGAAGTCTTCTCTGTTCCGACTTCCTCACCCGGAGGTTCGGCCATCGATTCGTCAACTTCTCCTTCCTCTCTAGACGTGCTCGACACTCATGCTTTCCAGAAGTGTGATATATTTCTGGTGATTCTCTGCCTGCCTCTGGCTGCTGTTATCATGGAGCCTCTTACACTGATGACCTGCCAGGGTTCAGGCTCAAACAGAGTTTGGAATTTCCCTCCTGGCCGGCGACTCTTCACTACCACCCGGTCCCCTTCCTGCAAGTCTCTGAACCGACCTCACCATTTTTCAGTGGCCTTCCAGTTCGTGCGCTCTCGGCACCGCTGGGTGGCTTCGACATCTAGTTCAGGTGATACCCAACGAGGGCCAGATGGGATGCAGTCCCGAGGGTGGACTCTGTAGTGCTGTGAGGTGTTTGGCGATAAGCACTCAAAAACTGTTGCAGACATTGCTCACTGTCTTCTCTTTGTTCAACGCCTATTCTGAGGGCTCGGTTTAGAGTTCGCATGAACCTCTCAATGTCCCCGTTAGCCTGTGGCCAATAGGGCATGACCATACGATGATGTATGGCTAGCTCCTCCAGGTAAGACCAAAATTCCTGCCCATGGAATGGTGGCCCATTGTCTGGTTTGACCTCATCGGGGAGTCCAAACATGGCGAATGCCTTCTGGAGCACTGGCCGAACATTTTCAAATGCCGTGGACGACACGTCAACAACAGGGAATTTTGTGCAAGAGTCAATGAGGACGACGCTCAACCGCCCGTCTGGGAAACTTCCAAAATCCATGCTCAGTTCGCCCATGGATTCTGGCTCGCCGGTTCAGTGATGACTGGGCAGCTGGGTGGGTTCCCTGATGTGATGACGCATGAGTGACATTTCTCCACCAATTTGTCTACCTGATTGTCCATTCCCGGGAACCACACCTTTGCTCGCAACCTTGCCTTAGTTTTTGCAGCGCTTTGATGGCCCTGATACGCTAACTCCACCACTCGGGCCCATAAACTCTGCGGCAGCACAATTCTCCTTCCTCGAAGAACCAGCCCTTTACCATCTAGCGATAGCTCATCTCGCACCCTCCACATCCCCTGCATGGCTATCTTGCACTCATGATTGACCACTTGTGTCTTCTCCAGGAAGAGCTTCCATTTTCTGTGGTCCAATGCTTCCTTGACCTGGTTTAACACCATATTTTCCTTGGTAGCATTCACAATGTCTATTACACTGAGGGCCCTGGGACAGGCTAATTGTACAATCATGTTGACAAACACTTCGGTGCTCTCCTCATCGTTCTGTTGAGAGTGATTGGTTGTCATTGGAGACGGGTGGCGAGACAAGTAGTCCGCAGGGTTATTCACTCCCGGTCGATAGGCAACGGTAAACCTGTAGGGTTGCAGGAGAATGGTCCACCGCTCTATCCGTGGGGGCACCAGACGAGGGCATCCGGCAAAGAGTGCGACTAAAGGCTTGTGATCCGTTACCACCTGAAATTCTTGCCCATACAGATACAGGTGGAAATGCTTGCACGCCCAACGAATCGCCAACGCTTCGCGCTCTATCTGTGCGTATCGTGTTTCAACGGATGACAACGCTCTGCTGGCATATGCAACCGGAACCCACTCTTGAGGGTTCTGTTCCTGAAGGAGGACGGCACCCAGGCCTACCAGACTGGCATCTACTACCACCTCTGTGCATCCGTGGGGGTTAAAGTAGGCCATCGTTGCCTTGTCCAGTAACGCTGTTTTGATGTTCGTGAACGCCTTGTCAGCCGCTGGGCTCCATTCCCACCGGTGCCCTCCTTTTGTGAGCTGCCAGAGACGCTCTGCCATTGTCGCAAGTTGCGGAATGAACCTCCCACAATATGTCGCCATGCCCAAGAAACTTCTTACTTCAGTGTGCTTCTTGGGAACCGGTGCTTGACGAATGGCATCAGCTTTCCGCGGGTCTACTTGTAGCCCCTCTTTTGAGAAGACATATCCAAAGAACTCCACCGACGTTTGGTAGAACGCGCATTTCTTCTTCTCTGGTCTTGGAGTATGTGAGGATTTCATCACTTAAGTTGATCACTCCCGGCAACCCTGACAGCGTCTCTCTTATCACGTTTTGGAATACTTCGGCTGCCGAGGATACCCCAAAGCTCAGTCTCTTATACCGCTGGAGCCCGACGTGTGTTGAGAATGTCGTGATGTTCCTACTTTCTGGATCCAGCTCCAGCTGGTGATACCCGACATTGAGGTCCAATTTCGAGAACCACTGTGCCCCATTCAGTTCAGCTATGAAGTCATCCATCATAGGTGTTATGTGTCTCTCCCTCTTGATGGCCTTGTTAGGAATGCGCGTATCAACACAAAGACGGATGGCTCCTGGTTGCTTGGGCTTCGGCGCTATCACTAACGGCGAGACCCATGGTGTTGGTCCTTCCACCTTCTCGATTATTCCTTGGTCTTCGAGCAGTTGTAACTCTTTTTCCACTGCTGCTTGCAAATGGAACTGTACACGACGGTGTCTTAGGGCAACGGGCGTGATTCTTGGATCTATGTGGAGTTTGAGTCTTTTATCTTTAAGCCGGCCCAACCCTTCAAAGAGCTGCGGAAATACACCGATCAGGTGCTCAGCATGGGAGTCGTATACCTGTCACGTGAAAAATACCAATTCCAGCTCTTCCGCGGTGTGACATCCCAGCAAGGTGCCTCGTCTCTGCTCACCACTTAGAATTTTGCCTGTGTTAATACTTGCCCGCTGGATACTGCCACTTCCACAGTGCCTTTTAGAGGAAGCGGTTCTCGGCCCCGTAGTTATATATTTTGGTGGTGGTTGGGGTAACCGTGTTGGGCACAATAACGGAGACCCCACACTGTTCAAGTCTCCAGTGGGAACTGTGTCAGCGCAGCTCCGTCTTTATTTTTATATCCTCTGTTCTGCACTCCGCCTGGACGTGCAGAACAGGATACAATGTTGGGGAGAGCCCGGATGGCTCTCTACAGAACGCAGAAGAATGAAGGTAGAAAAAAGCCTGCTGAAGAACTAACATCATTCAATCTGAAAAAGTGAACTACGAAGAACAAGACAAAAGTTAATACTAAACGTTTGAAGCAATGTGCTCTTGCGAAGGCTTCCACACCGCACATACTTATGAGACTTTGTGTTGGTGCCCCTGGAATGGTATTGCCTGCTGCAATGCTATATCTCTCCTCCTCTGCTCTCTTCCTCCTCCAAAGACATCTAGCATGTATTCTGTGCTTTAATCAGGGGCGGCTCCTCGATTAGAGTGGAGGAACGTCGCCACACTGTCAGCAGCGGCAGCTGCAAATCTTTTTCCATGAAAACTATAATAAACTATGTTTAATATCATTTTCTTTTGAAAGGGGTGGGGCCACAGGGATGACATGCACTGAGGGGGCGTGCACAGCACTCCCCCTCACTGCGCATGTATGTTTGGCCAGCAGTCTCGGGCCGGCCAAACACATATGCGCACAGGGCTCTCTGCAGCCCAGCATCACAGTTGCCGGGCTAGAGAGAGCGTGCACAGGCTCGCAGTCTGTATGGGAGCGCCCTATCTGGGCACTCTCAGCCAATCCCAATGCTGCTCTGAGCAGCATCTGGATTGGTCGCAGGGCAAGCTGGGAGCCTGTGCCTGCGTGCAGCAGAGGAGTGGCGCAACGCAATGTAGGAGGTACGTTTTTTTTCTTAAATGTAATTTTTATTTGTTTCCCTCCCACTCCGCGCGCCACCCCGCCCATTCTGCACCTCGCGAACCACCACTGACTTTAATAACATAGTTGCACAACCCCCGGCTTCATGTTTGCACCACCTAACTGACTATGAACCATGTACACAAAGTTCACAGACCCTAAATGAATCCCACATCTCATTAAAATGTCTGATAACCCCCAAACGCACACACTCAAAGTTAACACCAACACCACATGGAGAAATAACAGAAAGCCAGGAATGAAGGTTAGCCACACCACCACCAAGTTCACCAGAAGTAACATCTGCAGCAATGAGGAATAAAAGGAATGTTGGCTCAGGGGTGACTGATACCCTTCAACCATTTACAGGCCAGAGATGCCATTTATGTATATTCTTACATCGGGTTAGCGATCACAACAGGCAGTGAAACTAAGCAAATTCATAGGAACATGACTCAAAGGCATTAGAATGAACATCAGTTGGTACTTCGCCACTGTTTATAACGGGAGATGTTACATAATGGTCAATACCTCAGGAGTACTGCTGTATTGTGGTTTATATCACTCTGATTTTAATTGCACCAAAGTAATTATAGTTAGGTCAGGCTTTCTATTCGAAAGGCATTTTTTGGTTTTCAAATAACTTTGGCGTTGTTCAATTAATCTGCACAAAACTTTCCAGAAACAAAGTTAATCTACTTTGGCTTGTCCATGGACAGTTTCCTATTGATATGTCATGTGAGGTTTAAGATAAAGGAGAGGTCCCAAAATATTGATTTACCATTTTAATTTCCATTGTAATGTTGGCTCTGCAATACAGAAAAAATGGCTGAACAGAATTACGCTAAACCTGGCAGAAAGGTAAAACTGTGCGACACAGAGCAAGGTTTTCAATATTTGGTGTAAATCTATTCAGTAGTTTCTGAGGTGCACGAGGGAAATGAAGGAGTTATCCACCAGGAAAAGTTTGTAATATCTGGACTGTCAGTCATTACAGGTCTCAGGGACATAGTCCCCATTGAAATGCATTGAAGTTTTATTCTGTTTTTCATGGTCACAAAAAAGAACACATGTAAAGGGTGATAACAGATTTTAGTCAAAATATAAATCATTCTTTGCTGTACCTTACTAATTGAAGGTATTGTGGTGTGTTCTAAGGTTATTTTACACTATGAAAAAGGCTGATCCTCTGCTGGGATTTGATGACCCATGTTTGAGGAAAAAATGGTTTTCTTTCAAGATTTTCTCATAGAGAAGCTTCACCAGGCCGTTCTAATGAACAACTAAAGTGCTACT
This sequence comes from Pleurodeles waltl, assembly GCF_031143425.1. Classification (NCBI taxonomy): domain Eukaryota; kingdom Metazoa; phylum Chordata; class Amphibia; order Caudata; family Salamandridae; genus Pleurodeles; species Pleurodeles waltl. The sequence continues at coordinate 608,167,851 of NC_090442.1, read as the reverse complement.
TTCCTGCACTTATGACAAATATGTGGCATACTAGGATGCCATCTTGAAGTAATCAAATCTGTAAAACTGAAAGTATTTCATCCAGAGGATACTGCAATAACTGAACAAATGAGGGGTTTCTTTTGGCATAGAAATGATGGTGAATGCTATAGAAAGTTAAAACCAGGATGTAATTTCCATGTGTTCTCATATATCTTCCTCATTGATGTCAGTAAAACATTCTGACATGCAGAGGGAAACATGTACTTCCAGCACTAGCTGCAGTCTGTCGGTTCATTCACTAGTGATTAACTGCAGCTTCACCACACACTAGAGTGCTAACATTTTGTATTGAAGACAAACGTGATGCACCCATGAATGCAATGTTGTTGGAATAGGTGCAGTTGAAATTAAAGTCTTTCCTGGGGAGTGGGCTGAAGTATACGAGCATTCAGGAATGAAAGCAGTCATTTCCAAATGTGAGAGGAGGTATGTGTTTTTGGTAATTTAAAGTATGATGTATTTTTAAAGGAGCTAAAACTTTAAAGATGAAGATGTCTGTATAAGTGGCATCCTGTCTCCACATCTGTTTACTCACCCTACCCATCTTCCCAGTCACTTAATACCTCCCTAACTTTAAAATAGTAAAACTTTTGGTAGACAATCTTTGTGCACAGCGGGAGTTGGCCGGCCACGAAGGGTTGACAACAGGCTCTGGCCGTGGGGCCAACCCCTGCAGGTAACCATCACTTAGCATTTTTCACACAATAATACTTGGGAACAGAGGGACTCCCACAAAAGACTATGTACATGGTCAGTCTTGGCTTCCACTGCACAGAGCCAAAGGCCAAGCAAAGCAGGGTTTAGGTGCCAGTGGAGGGTTTAGAAAAGGGCCTGGCCTTGAGGCCTGCAGTTCCATACAGTAGCACCTAGAAGCTGTCTGTGGCCAGCTTGCTGCCTTTTCCATGCCAGACTCTCCTCCATGATCATCCTGCAGCCCCTAGCCCCATCGCATTGACCTCGGTTTTCCACATGAGAGCTCCTTCCCCCGCCATAGTCCATTGTGCTGCCCTTGCTTGCCCGCGCTGAATGGTAAGGTTTCTGCCTCTGCTGCTGCCGCCTCCTTCCTGGTCTTCGTGGTCAACATGCTGCCTATGCTGGACTGCCCTCTGGAGTCAACTTGTGCCCCTGCCTCTGCCCCTTCCCGCCATATCTGCATTCTCTGCCTGCATGCCCCTGCTCACTCCCACCTGACGTTCATAGTCAGCTTGTTGCCCCTGCTGGCCTGCCATCCATTATCACCTTCCTGGCTCTGTCTCTCCCCACTGTCCTCTGTGGTCCGTGTGTGTTTCCCTGCCTCGTCCCATCTGTCCTTCATGGTCCATTGTCTTTTTTTGTAAACAGATTTTATTGAGTTTCAAAATTATACAAACCCAACTCTCTGAGTCCAGGAATATAGCTCCATACAAATACATTTGCATTGTACAGTGCAATTATATGTTGTTTTGGTCTTCAGTATAGTAGTTTGTAAGCAATATTATAATTCTCGCGCTAGATCTGGACCTTGCAGCTGCACACAAAGGTCTCCCCCACCCAATCCCCCCTCCTGACCCCTGAATCCCAACTTCCTCTTCTCTATTCAAAATGGGTGACAATTCCCCCTTCCTATCTGTGATCTGCAGAGCTATCTAGGGCGCCTCCTAGATCATTCCTATAGGTGTTAGTGGATGGTATACATGTGCAGTTACTCATGTGTTCGCCTGTGCTGGTGTGTTAGGTGGGGTGTCTTGCTCAAATTCGACCTAGCAGTCTACCAGGTGTTCCCATGCTCTGGCCCCCATCTATGAAGCCCTTGCCTCTCCTCGCTTCTCTAAGTAGGGCTGCACTCTCATATCCCACCCATCGGACAAGTTCCTCTCGCCATTTGGCTAGTCTAGGTCCCCTGGCATTTTCCCAATTCATTGTGATCTCTCTTTTCACCAATGTCAGGGCTAGGTGTATGAATCTGGTGGTTGTATTACCTTTGCAGTGCCTCAGCAATCCCCCCAATAAATATGCCACTGGGGTGTGTGGGATAGACCACAGCGTCACTTCACTTCTGTGAGTGACCACTTCCCTCCAAAAGCCCTCCAGGGAGGGGCAAGTCCCTACCATGTGGAACATCTCTGCACCTACCTGGTCACAATGTGGGCAGTCTGCTCCATGGTCCCCGAACTGTCTATTAATGCATCCTGGGGTTAGATAGGCCCTGTGTAAATAACAAAAGCTTATCAATTTGAATCTAGAGCTGTGTATATGTTCATAAGAATTCTGGTCCAGTCTATGATAGGGTCAGTTAGGTCTGTTTCCCATTGTTACCGCAGTTCTCCCAGGGGTGTGGTAATAATGCCATGTCTAATGGCTTGGTAGAGGCAGGTTACTGCCTTAAAGCGGCCCAATATGACACATAGAGTTTAACATTCCCTGTGTTGTGGTGGTTCCTCTGTCCCTTGTCCCCAGTGGTTACGGATTGTCGTAAACCGCTGCACAATGTAGTAGGAATTGGCCTCTCGGCATGTCGATGGTAGGGGCAAGATCATCAATTGATAGTAATTCCCCATACTTAAATAGGTCACCAACACAGTTCACTCGGTATGTGGACCATTCTGTTATGTTCCGTAAGGCGGTGCTCCGCGTTATATATTCTAGACTGACTTTGCAATGGAAGATATGGTGAATATGGTGCCACTGTCTGGGTGCACTGGAGGGTCCCACCCAAACTTGTCAAACACTTTCAAACTCTTGTGCAGTCATCATCCGCACGCTATATTGGGGGGGGTAGCACCAGACACTGCGCCTCCCTGCCTCACATCACACCATCCAGCTGGGATTCAGGATAAGAGAAGCACACTTAAGCCCAGGCATTAGCAGGCATCTTTGTATGCATTCAGCGCAGCTATATAGATAAGGCATGAAAAAACAGTTACAGAAAGAGTCCGCCAAATAATATGGTACGACGTGCCTGGCGTGATCTATGGCAATGAGGATGCAGAGTCCCGTGGAGGACACTGAGGCCAATTCTAAGTCTGAGTCTCCAGAGTTATCACCTCCCCTCAAGGAGGGGGGATTGGATTCAGCTGCTCTAATTGCTGCCACCTCCTTCACCACTCTCCAGTGCTCCCTCATGGCCTGAGAATTAGAGGGTACCACCTCTGCCGGGTCATCTGTCTTTTCCTTAGGAGACCCTCTGTTTGATTTACAGGCAGGTGTCTTTGGGTGGCTTCTTCTTTTCGGGAGACTATCAATCCAGTGCTGCAGATGCCTAGAAAAATTGCACCTTGTCCCCATGTGCCACTCAAAGCTTGGTGGGAAACAGTATAACATATTGTATATCTAGAGAACAAAGTTGCTTTTTGGCTGCTAGAAAGGAGGCTTGCTTTTGTTGGACTTCTCTGGTGAAGTCCAGGAAGATCATAACTGTTATGTTCCACAGGTTAGTACTGCATAAGTAATCAAGGAACCAGGCACAGTTGTGTTGAGATATCCAGTTTAATCAACAAGCTCCTCGCACATCGCCTCACCAACTCCACAATGAACAGTCCTTCACCAACATTCTAAGGCAAGCTCCAGGGCATTCCAATGCCCAACATTCTTAGGAGCTGTTGGACTATACCACTAATGCTTTAAGTTAGTATTTATATGTGAAATGTATATTATACACTGAATTAGATGTTTCAACAATTTACCTAAATTAATATCTATAAAACAGGTTAGTATAAATAAATAAAGAGTATACACATGCATTGTATGGTTACAACATATCTCCCTTCCTTACTGTTCAAAAACAAAGTCTTTGTGCCAAGTCGGGCGCTTAGTGGTCCTGGCGTGTCTGGTTTGATAATAGCGCTCTGACATGTTTCCCATTTCCTTACCAGGAACCTGACCGGGCACCCCAGTAGATTCCTTGCTGCATGATATTCTGTCCATACTCCACACCCTACCATCTTCTAGCGTTACAACATTCTTTTGCACCTTGATAATTCTTTGTGGTTGAGAAAACCTGCTGCCCTCTTTCTTTATGGATTCCGGAAGCTTAACTTTAACCCATTGTCCCACCCTCCATGGTCTCCTTCGGGTGCGAAAACGATCATCATACCACTTCCTGTACTTCTCTTGATGATGCCTGACTTTAGCTGCAACCTCCTCTCGCTGCCCTTTACACGGTTCCCCTTCCTTCAGCCAATTAGGAGTAAGTTTGGTACCCGGGTGCCTTCCTTTCAGTGAAAAAAATGGTGATATTCCCGTAACCAAATTCGGTGCGGTGTGATACGACCACAACATTTGCTTGAGAGCTGTTTCACATGGTACATGACTTGTTGACGCCCATTGCAAACACTCCTTAATCATCCTGTTGGCTCTCTCAACTAGGCCATTCGCACGGGGATTGTATAATGCTGTTCTAAAATGGTGTACACCGCACTTCGTCAAAAACTCTCTCATGGCTTCTGACGTGAACTGCACACCATTATCGGTGGCCAGGGTGCTGGGTATTCCTTCCCTCAAGAATGCTTCCGATAGGAAATCAATTGCATCCTTGGTTGTCACCTGATTCACTATCTTGAACATCATCCAGTGCGAGTGGTAGTCCACTAGCACAAATATGAACCTGCCTTTGACACCTAATTGTGATATGGGTCCTAAAATGTCCAATCCCAGTTTGTCCCACAGTTTAAGTGGTACAGAAATAGGTGACAACGGTGCCCTCCTTGTAACGTTTGTCTTGTCACTCTGGGCACAAGTGATACAATCCTTTACTGCGTCCTCCACCAGCCTATCCATGGTGGGGAACCAATATGATGCACGAAGTCTATTCTTGGTAATGTTCCTCCCCAGATGCCCTTCATGGACTAGACCCACTAATTTGTTCCACAACTCACTTGGAGGTACTACTCTCTCACCTCTCATTACCATGTCCTCAAATATGTGGAGTTCTGACCTCACTTCCCAATATCCTTTGAGCTCTTCTTAGAGATATCTAACTTTCTCTGGCCACCCTTTGACTATTTTTTCTCGGAGCATTTCTAGTACACGATCATTTGAGTTTTTCTCTATCCATTCGTTTCTGGTAAGGCCAGCCAATTCAATGTGTAGTACAGGTTCAAGATCGTCACTTCCTTCCTCCCTTCCAACTCCCCTCGGTGATCTGGATAGGAAGTCAGCCACCACGTTATTTTTTCCAGGAACATACTCCACCCCAAAATGATATCCCTCCAATCCTAAAATCCACTTTGCAATGCGTGGGGTGGTATGCTCTCTTCCCTTGGTAGTGAATACACTAGTGAGGGGTTTGTGGTCGGTTCTAATGGTGAAGGGTAAACCCCATAGGAAAAAACTAAAATGAGTGATAGCCCAATAACATGCCAAGGTTTCTCTCTCTATGGTTGAATAGTTCACCTCTGCAGCTGTCAGAGACCTGGATGCAAATGCTATGATTCTTTCCTGTCCCTCTACCACTTGGGAAAGGGTTGCTCCAAGACCCTTTCCACTGGCATCAGTAGTGACCCATGGTTTTCTTTTGAAATCAAATTTTCCTAGGTTGGGAGATTTCACAATGGCCCCCTTCACCTCATTGAAAGCTTCCTGACATTCCCTATTCCATTCAAATGGGACATTTTTTTTTAACAAAGCTCTCATGGAAGCCGTTAGCTCAGAAAAATTATGCACAAACTTGGCCATGTACTCAGCTAAACCTAGGAAAGACTTTAGTTCCTGCTTGTTGGTAGGTGCAGGTGCCTCTTTCACAGCAACCACTAAATCCAACTTAGGTTCCACCCCATCTTTTGTGATTTTATGGCCCAAATAATCAACTGACTCCACTCCAATTTGGCATTTATCTCTACGGATAGTCATGCCAGCACGTTCCAGCGCCATAACCACCTTCCGCAAGGTAACATTATGCTCGCTCTCCGTAACACCATAAACGAGAATATCGTCCTGGAAGCACATTACTTGGTTTATTCCCTGCAGTATGCTCTGCATGATACGCTGAAAGACAGCCGCCGCCGAGGCTAAGCCAAAAGGCATTCTTCAGAACCTGAATGCTCCATACGGGGTGATAAAAGAGGTAAGGAAACGAGAGGAAGGATGAAGTTCTACCTGGTGATATGCCGAGGACAGATCTATTACGCTGAAGAATTTGGCTGGACCCATGGTGCTCAACATCTCATTAATCCTGGGTAGGGGGAACCTGTCCACCCATATGTTGGCATTGAGGTCCCTTAGGTCAACGCATAAACGGATTCCTCTTCCACCCGACTTACTCGTGACTACAATGGGGGCCAACCATACTGAACTTTCAATAGGTTCTATAACTCCTAAATCCACAAGTTTGTTCAGTTCTTGCTTAAGAGACTCCTGCATTAGGTAGGGGATCGATCTGGCCTTATGGACTTTTGGAATAGCATTCTCCTTCACCTTTATCTTGTGTTGATAGTCCCTGAGCAACCCCAATCTGTCTCCAAACAAATCTGGAAATTCCTCACAAACACTCATGACACATTTGGATTCACTTACTTGTAGTACTGGTTCGTCATTGTTGGGGTCAAGTCTGATTCCTAAATCCCTTTGGTGTTTCCACCCTAGAAGGTTGGAACCTTTGTCTGTGAAGTACACTTTCCCTTTAGTATGTCGTCCCTTAAAGGTTATTTGGAGACATAACATACCCCTCAGAGGTATAGGGTCATTGTTGTACCCTCCAGGAGAAATGTCTGCCGGTTGTAGTTTATACCCCTTATCCTTAAAATTCTTTTCAAATACGCTATAATCCATAAATGTAAATGGAGAACAGGAGTCTGCAAATACTCTTACTCATATTCCATCCAGTTCGATAACACAAGTAGGGTATAAAGTACCTCCTTTACCGCTCTCACTCAAATTTTTCAGTTGCAACACAAATTTGTTCTTTACATCTTGGGTCTCTTCAATAATATGTACGTTCTTCTTCTCAATACTCTCACCCCTATCATTCTTACATACTCTCGCATAATGTCCTCTCGCTCCACACTTCCGACATACACAGTTGCGAGCCGGACACATAGGATTGTTGGCCAAGTGTCTGCTGTTCCCACACCTAAAACATTTACTTTTAATCCCCTCCATGTTACTCTGGGCATTTTTCTTGAGGGACACTTCGTGAATTTTGCAATCTTCTTCTAGGTTAGGTGCACTATTCTCTCGTTTGGGATAAGCTTTAACCTCTTTGACATCTTCTTCCCCCGGGGAATGTTTCATTAGTTTCATACACTCCACCGTATGTTCTATTCCTTTTGCTATATCCACAGCCTCCTTCAAGGTAGGATTGTGAACTAATAACTTCTCCTGAATTTTCATATTATTGGTACATCTTACTAACTGGTCACGTATTAAGGAATCCTCAAGGTTCCCAAACTCACATGTGTTAGCCATTCCCCTCAAACACGCAATGTAACTGGCTATTTTTTCATCCTTACTTTGTGTTCTACTAAAAAATGTATGTCTCTCGAGGACTACATTGACTTTGTTGCCAAAATGATTTTCTAATTTTCTGACCGTTCTCTCATAATCATTCAGGCCATCCCCTTCACCTTCCACTACATCATCAGGGTCTGTTAAACTTTCATACACTTTTCGTCCATGTACCCCTAAATTGTGTAGAAGAATATGCTGCTTTCTTAACGCCGAGAATTTTTCCCCACCAATTGCAATTAAGTAGGATTCAAACAATTTCTCCCACTCCTTCCAGGGTAGGACTGGTTCACCAATTTCGTTCAAAAATGGTGGAGGCTGTGACATGCCAGTTGCCGCCATTTGGTAAGCTGTCACTGAATTCCAAGATAAGTCTGAAATTTAAAAATATTTGAATACCTCTACACTAAACTTAATAGTGTCTACTGTTGTTATTCTTCTTTTTTTTTTTTTTTCAGAATTTTTGTCTCATATAATGCTAATAGTCACTAGTCAACATATAGGGAAAGGAACCTTACTGAAGAAACTCCTTCTCACTTGCTGCAACAAACAAAAATACCTGTAGCTTCTCACAAAATCCTTCCCAGCACGTCTGAAACGTGTACTCGTACTCACTCAACGCTAGTACAGCCGTGTGGTATAATTTCCACGACGTGTTGTGTGCCCTGGGTCTCTAAACGCTCCACGTTACCCCTGGTTACCAGCTCCTTCCTGGTAACGCTACGCCAGAAAATACGATGCCAGGAATGCAGGTCTCCGCCTTCCACACGCCGATGCCAGTTACACTGAGGGGCGGCGCCGGGCTCCACCTTCCCGCATCACACTGTTTAAATCGAGGAGCAACGCCCATATGCCAGGGGTCGCACCTCCTTCACTCAACGCCACGCCGATGCGCGACACCGCAAAGTGAGCCGGGTCCGCCCACCCGACAAGGCTTCTCTTCGCTGCACCTCTGGGACTAGAGTCGCCGCACTTCCCTTAGCGCCGGGACGTACCTTCAGTACAAAAACACTCACGAACATGAAGTGCCTCCTTCAGGACGGAAAACGGTTACTGCACCGCCAGCCTTCAACACGGTGAGCTCGGAAAAACGAGCATCCAACACCTCACTGGAGTTCCTGGGGATCCCACAGAGACGATGAAAGTACTCAGGGGTGAGGAGTCTCACTGCCCCCTGCACAGGTATCCCATCCTCGTCGCCAACAAAGATGTTATGTTCCACAGGTTAGTACTGCATAAGTAATCAAGGAACCAGGCACAGTTGTGTTGAGATATCCAGTTTAATCAACAAGCTCCTCGCACATCGCCTCACCAACTCCACAATGAACAGTCCTTCACCAACATTCTAAGGCAAGCTCCAGGGCATTCCAATGCCCAACACTCTTAGGAGCTGTTGGACTATACCACTAATGCTTTAAGTTAGTATTTATATGTGAAATATATATTATACACTGAATTAGATGTTTCAACAATTTACCTAAATTAATATCTATAAAACAGGTTAGTATAAATAAATAACGAGTATACACATACATTGTATGGTTACAACAATAACTCTGTGATTTTCTACCAGGATGTCCCTTCTTTTCCGGGCTTGAGCCAAGATATGGTCCCTATCTCAGTAGTATAACAGCTTCACTACTACTGGTCTTGGGGCTGCTCCAGGAAGGGATGGACATGCGAGTACTCAGTGGACACACTCCAGGGCATAACACAGAGACAGTCCTTCCGGGACCACCTCTTCTCGGAGCCACCTCTCTAGATATGCAACCATGTCTTTACTGGGCCCTGCAGTTCTCTCAGGGAGACCTTGCCTGTTTTTCAAATCTTCTGCCCTTGGCTCCAGTTCTTTGACTCTGACCTCTACTTGAGACATCGGGTTTGTAACAGTTGTCAGTTCAGGAGCGATTGTGTCAAGGGACCTCTCTGCTGTCCTAACTCTCTAGGCTAAGCGCCTGTAATCGTCTCTCAGAAGGCCTACATCGGCTGCGGCAGTGTTTATTTTTAGTTCGAGCGCCTCGCGGGAGGCCGTGATGGCCTGCAGGACCATGTTTGAGGTCGTATTCTGATGTTCTTTGCTGGTGGGCCCCAAGGGTCCTTTAGCCACTCATCGGGGCTGTGGTGTGAGTCTTGGTACGAACTAGGATTGTTCATGTCTTTTTTCCTGGAATATTGTTATGTCTCAGTGGTTTGGCCAGGCAAGTGCAAAGGGAACAAATAGATTATTTAAAAAATAAACCTGTTTGTGTATACGGTTTAAATGATTGTAATCCATCCTGACTTACATTTTTTGTGGCAAAGCGATTCACCCGTGTGTGTACAATGTCAACGATAAATAAGGATTTACTGCACCGCCAGCAGGGGACAACGAGGAACATCCGAAGGCAGATCAGCGTTAAAAAAAAAATAGCCTATTTTGCGGTGGGCAATCAACTAAATTAATTTTGCCCTTTGCACTGCGCACGTAAAATCCTCGGATAATTCATGTGTATTTGAAATCTTCATAAAATTCAGTGTACATAAATTTACAAAATGAAACCAGACATGTATTTATTCTTATAACACACAAAAGTACGATATGTATCAAAATATGATTTCAATGAAAAATACAACATGTTTAAAAAATAAAATAAAAAACAGAATTTGCAACTGTGGAAAATACTGTTATAGAGTATAAATCATGTTGTCAAACTTTAATAAGAAAGGCACTCCAACATTTAAAGCAGACATGCTGGGCTAAGTGTTACTAGCACTAACACAGAAACGGCCTTTTTTTAAATCCACATACTCGTAAAATACGTTCCACCGCTGTAAGTAATAAGAATTTTGGAAAAATGGGGTGCTACTTCCAACAAGAAAAGCCTTGGTTGTGAAAGGACTGTTGAGCAGATCATATAGTCAAATCTATAATGCAACACTTCCAAAAGTGTTCGTTTATTAGCTTAGAGACCTATGAGGACGTAGAAAAGAGCAGGGAACAGAAAGCTAAAAGGTCACAAGGATATTGAAGAAGGAACTGGAGTCCTTCCAGTTGTGCACCTCTAACCACTTAGATGGGATTTAAAAAAAGTTAAACAGATGCTGTTTCTGTGCCACTGTAGTCTGTATTGACACTATTGAGGGACATTTTTGCTGTCAATCTGCATTTTCATTCACCCCTTGGTTTCAGCTATCTCGTCGTCCCATGGCACTGTTGCCAAAGATGGATATTTGCTCCTCCTTCTCTATGAAGTGTTAGTCCGCACCCTGTTTCAGGTAATGAGTCCTGAAAGGAGTAATTACAAAAGCTTTACACGACCACGGGTAATTTCCTCAGCAGTGCAACAGACCAGCCTCATGACCCCTCTCAGAGCCCGCTGAGGTGAAAAGCACACATTTGAAAAGAGGGGTATGAGCTTTGGCATGTCTCCAGCGCTTAGCACTCTAATGCAAGTGTTCAGTGTGTAGGACTGTGGCACGATCATCAGTGCCTTTATAGTTCTCCGGAGCTCCTCAAACGCGCTGTGGAACCGTATATTATATATATTGTGTGCAAAATCTTAAGAAAGGGAGAGTGCCTTAATAACATGTCCAATCCTCGCCAGGTATGCTACACCAACATTGCTGTTTAAATGCATACCTATGATAACAATGAAATCTTAATCACTGGAAAGAAAAATGAGTGTCAATATTTAATACTGGGGTCTTTTCCTTTGGACTCCAGACTTGTAAGGTAGCAGGTGTACTAACGCCCACGAAGAAGCACCATGATGAGAAGTACAACCACATGTCACAGGAAGCCATCTGATTCGGGCACCTTGAAGTGAAGCATCCAATAGCGCCCTCCATAGCTGCTGTGGGGAGACCCATCATTCATTTGTTGACGCCATTGGCCGTCGGAGTCTGTTCCGTAATGTCCATCTCAAAGCTGCTGAAGGCTGGGTTGTCAGTCCCATTTTCCTTGACGGGGTAAGGGTTCCAATTCAAAACCTTCACTTTCTCCTCCTGAAGAGAGTTAAAAAGAGGAAGCATTAATTAATCAAGTCCACAGCTGTGGTTTGTTTTAAGCCACGCACTACCACCTTGGGTTTCACCTTGAGTTTCATGGGTTTTTACATGAAATCAGAAACATCTCCTTCGAAGGCATAACTGTTTCTTCACGCTGAAGTACAAACCTTATATGTGTTGAGAAAAAGTAGGAAGAGGCATTTGGCCGAAAATATAGATTTATTTAATGAGTAAAAGGAATATATTTACTAAATTTTTCTACAGACACCAATGTCTTAACATTTTTTATACTTTTTTCTTTGAGAAACCTGCGTGGACACGGCTTTATGTGAGATCTTAGTTCTTCAGATGTTGGTAGCATTATCAAAGAGACTTTGGTTCTTAAAGACGTATATTTTGTGACTAGCCTAAATTATGTGATTTTTTAAACTAGGTTTGTTCTAAAGAGCCCTGTCTCTTATGTTGACTTTAAGTCATCTTTGATGTAGGTTGTTCGAACACAAAACTTAAAAAATTCACAGGCAGGTTATTTGATCTTTCGACCTACTTAACATATAGTTTTAAGGGTCATAAAATGTATTGTTAAATGACAGAAAAACAATCTGCAATATGCACGGAATAGAAACAAATACAGCAAATGCTCTTCATTACTTTCAACACCTTGAAATATCACAGCCCATTAAATATGGTAAAATGTGGCAGTGCAAACTAATTGGGAAAGTGTAATTCTAAAGCCACCTTGACTACGTCAATTATACTGAAAAGCTTTTTCTACTTGTATTTTGTTATGCAACATGATTATACTTAATTGACTCAAAATTAATGGATTATCTTCTTTTGTTACTTCTAATGTTTCCCTACGTCCTCTATCTCATTTCCCTTACCAGTTTTATTATATCTATATATATATACATACATATATGTATATTATTATTGTACACATATTTTGGAGGAATTTGGAGCTTCATAAACACTCCCCTTATCCTAATGCGTGCATCCTTTAATTCCTGAAATAAGGAAATAATGAAAGATTACGTCATACAGCATTTTGATAGCCAATCTCCTGGTTGACCTTATTATGTATTTGGCCTGATGGAGAAGGACCAACACAATTTTGAAAAATAAGTTCTGGTGGTGAAATGTAATCTATTTATTTATTATTGGTTACGTACACATGCCAGAATCCCCATAACTGGTCTGCATCCTTGGTATACTGTGCATCAATAGTCAGCACACCAAATATGATCATCTTCAACGTCCCAGACGTTCCTGGTTCTTGGCCTTCAAAGCCTCCACTTACATTATGTTTTGGTCCCTGGATTTCTGTCCCTAAATACATGAATTTGCATTATGCTGCTATGAATGCTAGCCAGCACATTCCAAAACATGTCAGAACATTGTTGGGTCATTTCTAAATTTTTTCACTCCTTCTCACTAATGTGGTAAAGTTCCCAAGGTCCCTAATGCAAGCAAGGAAAATGAAAGCTCCATTGTATTATGGACAGAGACACCCATGGCCAGAGTCAATTGCTGAAGTAAATGATATAGTAGGTTTCTCACACCAGTGGGCTCCGGTGAGCTGCTTCTGCTGCAATACTGGTAGCTGTTCCTTACCACTGCATAAATGTTTGTAAATCAAACCTTACCCCCCAGAGGCTCTACTGGTTCACTTTTCGGTTCTTTGGAGATCACTGCACTGATTACTGAACCCTTTGGTACCCTACATTGCACCTACTCTGCTTTGCATGGAACTCGCTGCAACAGCACCCTTTACCACCTAATAATCAACCAAATACTATAATCCCAAAATGATATAGATCATTGTGCTGTATCCTACCAGTCTTTAACTATAGAATTCGAAAAGCACTTTTAAAGACATAGGGCCAGATGTAGCAAAGGTTTTTACCAATTCTGTGTCTATGGCAAAAAGTGTTCATACATATGGCCCATACTATTGAGGAAGTGATAAAAGTTTTGAGTGAGCTTCACCTTAATCATGTCAGTTTACAGTATTTTAGAAGGGGGCAGCTCTTCACTTACATCGCTATTTTTAGGAAAGTTTGTTGACCTCAGACAAAGACTATTCTTTTTTTCTTGAATGGTTGCAACCCTAACTCGCAACACTAGGCTGTTCACATACATATGCCTGACAGCACTCAATATGGTGAGGCCTTGATTTCACTAGGATTTCATTTTTAGAGATCAGTGTATCATGTGCCTTTGTAAATGTAGATGTTACTAAAATCATTGGGATGGTTCCACTTACTTTGCTGCCTCTGCAGTATGAAATGAAGTCATAAATGTAGCTGAAGTCCTTCTTGGTTAAGAGAAAGTCAGGGTTTACCTTTTGCTTCAGCCCCCCTGAAAAAGACACACAAAATAAGCATCATAATTATATGGTATCATAAAGGCATTGCTATAAAGCTGTGGACCAGATTCATTCTATGAACCTCAAATTATCAGCAAAAACTATAGGTTTTACTCATAACATGAGCCGAGAAGGCACACCAAACAAGTTTCACAGTCAAGAGAACCTTTTTGTAACTCAGGCAATTCAGAAGCTGTTTCTCCTGCATAACTCCGTATACACTGCGAAGACGAGCAATATAGGATATAGTTGTGTTAAGGAAATTCACATCCTGTTTTAGGTCTAGAGCTCGACCCCGCGTCCGCAGCACCAACCTGCTGTCTCCTGCCTCTGACCCCCGCCCACGCTGCTGCTAGCGTGTTCGAGGCTCTCTTGAGCCATTGTGCCGTGTATTCCGCCGTCCTGTAAGTGGTTTCTGTTTTCTTCTGCGCCTCACCTCTTGCGCGTCTGCCCCCATTGTGCCCCTCTGATTGCTGTGCCCCGATTGTAGTTTGTGCCAATACTGTATTTTGTGACTGTTTTTCCGATTTTGTGCCCGACTTTCTTGTGCCTTGTTTAAGTTGTTTTTCGCCCCTTGGGCGCTCCCCCTTGCTCTCCGCTCCCTGCCGCTGCCTCCCTGCGGCCCCGCCCCCCTCGCGCCCCCATTCGCCGCTCCCTCCTGCCTCCCGCCTCCCAGCTGCTCCTCCCTCCCCCCTCCCTTCTTAATAGCTGGCGCTGCGCGTCGCGAGTGAGCGACCTCTGACCTGTTTTAGGTCTAGAGCTCGCCCCCCGCGTCCGCAGCACCAACCTGCTGTCTCCTGCCTCTGACCCCCGCCCACGCTGCTGCTAGCGTGTTCGAGGCTCTCTTGAGCCGTTGTGCCGTGTATTCCGCCGTCCTGTAAGTGGTTTCTGTTTTCTTCTGCGCCTCGCCTCTTGCGCGTCTGCCCCCGTTGTGCCCCTCTGATTGCTGTGCCCCGATTGTAGTTTGTGCCAATACTGTATTTTGTGACTGTTTTTCCGATTTTGTGCCCGACTTTCTTGTGCCTTGTTTAAGTTGTTTTTCGCCCCTTGGGCGCTCCCCCTTGCTCTCCGCTCCCTGCCGCTGCCTCCCTGCGGCCCCGCCCCCCTCACGCCCCCCTTCGCCGCTCCCTCCCGCCTCCCGCCTCCCGCCTCCCAGCTGCTCCTCCCTCCCCCCTCCCTTCTTAATGGCTGGCGCTGCGCGTCGCGAGTGAGCGAACTCTGACCTGTTTTAGGTCTAGAGCTCGCCCCCCGCGTCCGCAGCACCAACCTGCTGTCTCCTGCCTCTGACCCCCGCCCACGCTGCTGCTAGCGTGTTCGAGGCTCTCTTGAGCCGTTGTGCCGTGTATTCCGCCGTCCTGTAAGTGGTTTCTGTTTTCTTCTGTGCCTCGCCTCTTGCGCGTCTGCCCCCGTTGTGCCCCTCTGATTGCTGTGCCCCGATTGTAGTTTGTGCCAATACTGTATTTTGTGACTGTTTTTCTGATTTTGTGCCTGACTTTCTTGTGCCTTGTTTAAGTTGTCTTTCGCCCCTTGGGCGCTCCCCCTTGCTCTCCGCTCCCTGCCGCTGCCTCCCTGTGGCCCCGCCCCCCTCGCGCCCCCATTCGCCGCACCCTCCCGCCTCCCGCCTCCCGCCTCCCAGCTGCTCCTCCCTCCCCCTCCCTTCTTAATGGCTGGCGCTGCGCGTCGCGAGTGAGCGACCTCTGACCTGTTTTAGGTCTAGAGCTCGCCCCCGCGTCCGCAGCACCAACCTGCTGTCTCCTGCCTCTGACCCCCGCCCACACTGCTGCTAGCGTGTTCGAGGCTCTCTTGAGCCGTTGTGCCGTGTATTCCGCCGTCCTGTAAGAGGTTTCTGTTTTCTTCTGCGCCTCGCCTCTTGCGCTTCTGCCCCCGTTGTGCCCCTCCGATTGCTGTGCCCCGATTGTAGTTTGTGCCAATACTGTATTTTGTGACTGTTTTTCCGATTTTGTGCCCGACTTTCTTGTGCCTTGTTTAAGTTGTTTTTCGCCCCTTGGGCGCTCCCCCTTGCTCTCCGCTCCCTGCCGCTGCCTCCCTGCGGCCCCGCCCCCCTCGCGCCCCCATTCGCCGCTCCCTCCCGCCTCCCAGCTGCTCCTCACTCCCCCCTCCCTTCTTAATGGCTGGCGCTGCGCGTCCGCGCCAGAGGCAAGCCCGTCTGCGCCCGTCCGCGCCTGGACCGCGCCCAGCGCCACCCCCCTGGTCCTCACGCCCCCCGCAACTCCTACTTCCGATACTCTGCCAGCGATCTCCTCGCCCTCAACCCTGGCCCCTCCATAGAGTGCTTCCTGGCCACCCCGAAGCACACCAAAGGACCTTTTTCCTGCCGCACCTGCAACTTCTCCTGCAACAGAACAACGAAGCCAGCAACAAACAACACTAACCACCTGCACTGCATCCTCCTCAACACACGCTCCGCACGAAAACACGCCATCGAGCTCTGGGACTTGCTCGACACCACCGCCCCAGACGTGGCCTTCCTGACCGAAACCTGGTGGAACGACTCTTCGGCCCCTGACATCGCTATCGCCATACCGGACGGATACAAGATCACCAGAAGAGATCGAGCCAACGGAATCGGCGGAGGAATAGCCATCGCCCACAAATCCACCCTCAAGATCCACACCCACACGGACGACACTCTCAAGACAGCCGAACACCTCCACTTCCAGATCCACACGGACCCCAACACGACCCTCAGAGGAACCCTCATATACCGCCCTCCAGGACCAAGACCCCCTTTCAGCGACACCATCTCCGACCTCGTAAGCACCCACGCCCTCGCCTCTCCAGACTACATCCTCCTGGGAGATCTAAACTTCCACCTTGAAAACAACAATGACGCCAACACCGCTTCACTGACCACCAACCTCCACAACTTCGGACTCCACCAACTGGTCAACACTCCCACCCACATCGCCGGTCACACGCTTGACCCCCTCTTCACCTCAAGCAACCACATCTCTTTCAGCCACACCTCCGAACTCCACTGGACCGACCATCACTGTGTCCACTTTACCTTCAAGAAAAACACCGAACACCACCGCATCCCTCTACCACCTCACCGCTGCTGGGGAAAAGTCACCAAAGACCAACTAACCAGCTCCCTCGTCAAACACCCACCACCCGACTCCAACGACCCGAGTGCCGCCGCCATCAACCTCCATCAATGGATCCTCGACTGCGCCAACACCTTAGCTCCACTCAAGAAACCCACCACCAACCAAGGAAAGAAAAAAACAACCTGGTTCACAGAAGAACTGACCACCTCAAAATGCACCTGCCAGAAGCTCAAGAAGAAATGGATCCTCGAGCGCACTCCCGACAACCTTGCCACCCTCAAAGACGCCAACCGTGATCACCACCAACGGATCCGACTCGCCAAGCGGGCCCATTTCACTGAACGCCTCAACAACAACGCCCACGATTGCAAAGAACTCTTCGGCAACGTGAAGGAACTCTCCAACCCTAACGCCAACATCAACGACGTCCCACCCTCCCAGAAACTCTTCGACGACCTCTCCACCTTCTTCCACCAGAAAATCGCAGCCATCCACGACAGTTTCAACACCGCTCCTCCGCCAGACCCCACCCCTGACGACGACGCCCACGCCTGCCGCCTCACCGCCTGGACCCAAGTGGACGACGCCGAAACCCTAACAACCATGAATTCCATCCACTCAGGCTCTCCCACGGACCCATGCCCACATCACGCATTCAACAAAGCCGACGCCACCATCGCCCCCATACTCCGCAAGATCATCAACCTCTCCTTCAACACCACCACCTTCCCGGACAGCTGGAAGCACGCAGAAATCCAACCCCTCCTCAAGAAACCCAAGGCTGACCCCAACGATCTCAAAAACTTCCGACCGATCTCTCTCCTCCCTTTTCCAGCGAAAGTCATCGAGAAGATCGCCAACGCACAGCTCGCCCACTTCCTAGAAGCCAACTCCATCCTAGACCCCTCTCAATCTGGATTCAGACGAAACCACAGTACCGAGACCGCACTCCTCGCCGCCACTGATGACATCAGACAACAAATAGACAACGGCGAAACCTCAGCCCTCATCCTCCTCGACCTATCAGCCGCCTTCGACACAGTCTGCCACCGCACCCTACTGGCCCGTCTCCATGAAGCCGGCATCCAAGACAAAGCCCTCAACTGGATCTCATCCTTCCTCTCCGACAGAACCCAGAGAGTCCGGCTCTCCCCCTTCCGCTCCAAAGCCACCAACCTCATCTGCGGCGTCCCCCAAGGCTCCTCTCTCAGTCCAACGTTGTTCAACGTCTACATGGCCCCCCTTGCAAAAGTGGCCCGTCAACACAACCTCAGCATCATCTCCTACGCCGACGACACCCAGCTCGTCCTTTCCCTGACCAAAGACCCTCTCACCGCCAAAACCAACCTCCACGAGGGACTAAAATCCATCGCCGAGTGGATGAACAACAGCCGCCTGAAGCTCAACTCCGACAAGACGGAAGTCCTCATCCTCGGACGCTCCCCCTCGGCCTGGAACGACTCCTGGTGGCCCACTGCACTCGGACCCCCACCCACCCCAGCCAACCACGCAAGAAACCTCGGATTCATCCTCGACTCCGCTCTCACCATGTCCAAACAGGTCAACGCCGTCTCCTCTTCCTGTTACAACACCCTCCGAATGCTCCGCAGAATCTTCAAGTGGATTCCAATAGGAACCAGAAAGACGGTAACTCAAGCCCTCGTCAGTAGCAGACTTGACTACGGCAACGCACTCTACACAGGCATCCCAACAAAAGACATCAAACGACTCCAGCGCATCCAGAACGCATCCGCCCGCCTGATCCTCGACATACCCCGCCGATGCCACATCTCCCCCCACCTGAAAGACCTCCACTGGCTCCCCGTGGAAAAAAGGATCACCTTCAAACTCCTCATCCACGCTCACAAGGCTCTACACGACACCGGACCACTTACCTGAACACCAGACTCAACTTTTACGTCCCCACACGTCAACTCCGCTCTGCCAACCTCGCCCTCGTCATCGTCCCCCGAATCCAGCGCAAGACCTCTGGCGGCAGATCCTTCTCTTTCCTCGCCGCCAAGACCTGGAACTCTCTCCCCACCTCGCTACGCCAGACCCAGGACCTCCTCACCTTCAGGAGACTCCTCAAGACTTGGCTCTTCGAACGCTAGCAGCTCCCTCCCCCCCCCCCCCTCAGCGCCTCGAAACCCTGACGGGTACATAGTGCGCTTAATAAGTTCTCTGATTGATTGATTGATTGATCCAGATCAGCCACTAGTTTTGTACATACGTTTTGTCTATAGTGTTTGCGCACTTTGGTTCGCTTATTCACTTCCAATGCATCGCACTTCTTTGGAGCTCCTTAATGTGATGCAATGTATTCTTAAATATACATATATGCACACGTATTTTTGATTTTTTTGTACAGTAAATACATTTGATTCTGTTCCCATTAATACCAATCTAGTGACGGTTATGTATATTTGCCAAGGAAGTGGAGGCTTACACTTCCCCCAAAGGGACCATTGCTTCACTTTATTGCTGAGCTGGGCATGCAGCAGAAAGTATTGAGGCACCCAAATGTATTGGCAAACAACACTGTAGGTACAAATCAAATGTCTCTGGATTTCTATTAAATGGACAATCAGACAGACGTAACATACCTGTAAGAAGGCTGGCAATGACGCCCACAAGTATTGCCACCAGGGTCCCAATAGTGCTGAAGTACAGATAGGACAATGAGTACCAGTTATCAGCCAGAGCAGGTCTGGAACACAAAGAGGGAGCACGTCAGCATCTATAACTGCTGTCCACATAGATGCACAAAGCTAAACCAAGAAGATTCCAAATCATCTAAAATGTGTTGTAAGATTCAGCTTACGTTTCATGGACTTGCTGGTTTCTACATGCAAATAGAAATTCAACTTTATTAAAAGTATTAATTTGAAACTGGGAGTCCGAATGAAGAGGGCATCCAAGGTCCAGATAAGGGTGTTTAATGTGTGGTGTAAAACTGATTAAACGAATCTTTGTCTAGAACCAGAGGAATCACGACGAATTCCACTGTGTTATCCCCCGAAGTCTCTTTTTGAAGTACATTTGTATATTCTTCTCTTCAGTGTGAGGAGCCCTATGTGTATTTTTTTTATCAGCGATCTCATAAACGGCCAAATGAAGACAGTCAGAGTGCTTAAATAATGGTCTCTACATTTTTAAATACGAACTACATCTACATTTTGTTGTCAATCAAATAATAAACATGACAGGAAAGTTTTGGTTCCAGAGCTCTTATAACATATTTACAAAATTCGAGGGGATAAGTAAACACGTGGGCAATTAATATATTTGTCCTGAAACATGAAGTGGCCCAGGAAAGCCCACTTTGTTCTCGACGTATTGAGTCGTGTGAGCATTTCTTTCATAAAATCATTACAAAAAATAAAAATATTTTTACAAGCTACCTAAATTTCAAAATCAACCACTGTTAACTGGTGACCAGGGATAAGCAGTAAATCGTTTCTTCTGCAGCTTTCAGTCTCTGATATATTCAGTCCATCCCTTTCAAATACCTGTGGTCCTCTTACCAAGCATACTGCTGTCTAAAGATGCAAAGATAAAACTATAATGTTTGAACGTATTGTCGTTGTTGCTGTAACACACAAACCACAATTCAATCAAACCTCTGAAAATCATCCTCCTAAAATTCTAAAATTGTCCTCACATACAACCCATTTGTTTCTGTGTGCAGTATTTCAGATAGTTACACTGCTACTACTAAATAAATAGAAAACGCGACTTCAGGCGTCCCTTATCTCTTCCACAGTCCTCTTATTAGAACCCACGTACATTGGGAACATTCTTCTACTGAACGCTAACAGTATAAAACTAAAAACGTAAATGTAGCATACATATACAGGTCGTGTGCAAACAGCCGACATCTAAATATAAATGTGATTGATTGATTGATTGATTGACATCTGTTCAATGCTACAGAACGATTAGGGTGCACAAGACTCTCAGACTACAGGAGACCATGAATCCTCTCTCTTTGTTCACAATGAAGACAACAACACCAGCTGGCTATATCGTTTATTATAAAATGTAGAGAAATTGAGATAAACCTTCCACTTTGCGAATATTCATTTTAGTTCTTTTTTTTATTATATGCTCCTCCAAAAATCAAATCTTGTAGTCAAAAACTGTCTTTCAGACAAAAAAAATAACTGTAACGTGTAAATCATTTTGGCTGGCACCTTTGCCTATCTGGCTGACAAGGTCACCACCTCCGATGGCTCTTAGCCCATCTTCAGCCAAGACCCCATCAGAATGTGGATGAAGTGCAATAATCAAGCCAACAGGCTTTCTCCATCTGTGCATTCAGGATCTCAAACAACTTCCATGTATCTTTGTTGACTGAACAACCCTGCTCCAATTTAGGAAATAGCTTGAGACACATATCTGTAAAGAACACTACATCATGATGCAGTAGCAGCCCACAGTCACTTTTTGAAACCATCTAACCCTTCAATCACACATTGACTAACTTTTTGCCATTGACCATCTAGAGCACGTGGCTAGCTTTCAGCTAATTTTGCACTGTATACATATATGCATACATAGTGTGACTCATTTGGAGAATAGGAAAGGGGATTTTTTTTTTAGCAAATGATATAAGAAAAGTGGTTGGGGTGGGCAGGTGGGGTCCTTCTTCTGGTTGTAGTACTTCACAAAAGGGTGGGAGTCATATAAGGGCCAAACACCTTTGGTGGGGGCATTGCTTTATAGCCCAACACGAGGCCATTTATTTTTAAATGTTTTTTGTAATGTGGGGTATGCATAGACCATTTCAATATTCCAAAGCATCTTTGACTCCTCCCACACATATATAACTTTCCATTTAGGTCTTCATCTCCATTCCCCTACTTCACTCACTCCTTTCCCTTTAATACTTGCTTCTCTAATTTTCACCTTATCATCCTTACTCTTAGTTGTTCTGTCTGCTTCCTGGTGAGCAGAAGACACATTTCTCACCTGTCCAAGTCTGCGGTTGTTGTAAACGTTGTTATGGCAGGCATATCCGTTGTTAAGGTCCAGTTGCTGTTGATGGTAAAGTTGCACCCAGCAGTTGTAAGATCTAAAGGCAAACTTCTGTCTGGAAGAGGAGGATAAATCTGAGATCCGATACCGACCCATAAGGAAATACTGAACCCGGAAAGGAGACCTATGATTGAGCCCTGAAAACAAAGAGAATGTATTATAGTAATGATAAATTAAAATAAATAAATGTAGTATCTCATATTCTATGGGAGCACCTCTTCCTGGTATGGTGAGGATGGTGGCTTGCAAAGGCTCTTCAAGAGTTAACCAGTGCACAGGGAGAGTTGATAAAAACACTGCTAAGTGAAATAAACCGCAATGTGGTTGGAAGTCAAGGGCACTGGGTGGTGGCTCCAGGTGGCACCCTACAGCCAAAACACAACTGTTGATGAGCCACCACTGTCAAACTGGCAAAGTAAGTGCTTCAGTACACTACACAACAAAGTTACCTCAACAACACTGAAATATATATACAATTTATTGAGGGACAAGAAAACATTATCTGCAATGATCTCATTCAGGTAGCACTGCATATCTTCAGGTGAGATCTGATTGCTTTCCCTTTGAATGGGTGTCTCATTTACTTAGATGAATGAGAAGCGTTTATGTCATGAATAATTTTCACTTGCTAACTTTTGTCCAGAATGTTCTAACCCTTGCTCTCCCCTTTCTAAGTCTCGACCTCCACACCTTTAGATGTATGTGGTCAAAGACCTATTGTCTACAATATACAGTGTGAATTTTGGATCACACCCTTGGTCATGACTGCCTCACTTTCTTGTCTGTCTGAGTTCCCTGCTCCTTGTGTTTTTTTTCTATTTTTGGGCTTGTCCTGCCCCCTAGAGCATGGCTACTTTACATCAATTATGATAGAAAACCTGTATCCTTCCACTGCTGATGTGAAGAGACTATTATTTCATTTTTGCTTCAGTGCTCTAGGATGAGTGTATCACATTGTGCTCTCGCCTTCTGCTCTCATTCGTCCATTGCTACCCTACTCCTCCCCACCTGCTTCATTATTATTTTTTCTGTCAGTTGCTTTAATATCACTTGTGCAAGTGTAAGGCAGATGAGCAATGCTACCAGGACACTCTTTTTCCGTCTATTGCACCTCACTCCTCTCCACAATCACTCTTTATAATAATTATTTTTTTAATTAGGCGAGGACCTAGTAGCTTTACACTGCTGCAAGGCTTCTCGTTTTTTAGCCCTGTACTGCAGCATATTTTTCTTTCTTTTTTAAATTTACTGTTCGGAGATAGTCATCCACCACCTTAGAAAGGAAAATTAAAAATAAAGTAAAAAATGGCCGCCACAACTGGATGCATGAGCACGACAGTCATTTTTGCATGATTTTTCATTCAGTTGAAGAAATGTTTTTCAAATATGGCCACTACATTTGCAAGCACTGAAGCCAAATTGCAATGATTCTTGAAAAAGAAAATACATCTTTGAAAGGCGGTCCCTGTGACTGCGCATACAAATGCAGAAGCTATCCTTGAATGATTTGTGTTCTTCTTTAAGAAAAACTGTCACATAATCCTTCCACATCCATGTATGCACGCAAGCATGGTGCCGATCTAGAGAAAAAAAAACATTACCAAAGCCAATAGGTTTCATTGGAGAGCCCTACGGACTTTTCCAATGCTTGTTATTATTTATTGGCATGGAACTTGAGACATCTATTGTTTTACCTATTAAATCTAGATTATATTACTTGACTTTGGAATGCCGTGGAGTCGGCCATTTATATAGCACTGGTGGGAACCGTTGTTATGGTGATTCCTGTCAATGCATTTTTGTGTTTGGTGCAGGACTCCATCAGCGGGAGGGAGTCTTGCATCAAACTGTTTTCCTGTTTCATTTTTTTTTTTAAATCCAAATATGAGATTTTCGTTTGAAAATAAAAAAGATAATCCCCCCTAACCATGGGAGTTTTCTCCAGTGACGAGGGGGGCATTATTTATTTTTTACTCTCCCTCATGCCAGGGTTTGCCTGGCAGTAATGGATACTAAAACGCACCTATGTGTCAGCCTATCTCCAATAGGCGAATGGACATATAGACAATTCACTGACGGTCCTTACTCTGTTGGGCCGTCTGAGTGGTCTAACCATGGTGGAGATGGAGAAACCTCCGCCATTATTACACCAATGGTCCACCCGCATTTATAATACGGGGAGGAAGACTACTGTCTT
Organism: Pleurodeles waltl; assembly: GCF_031143425.1. NCBI lineage: Eukaryota > Metazoa > Chordata > Amphibia > Caudata > Salamandridae > Pleurodeles > Pleurodeles waltl. Next base: position 608,143,727 of record NC_090442.1, on the reverse strand, counting down.
GGCGGTAGGGATACCCCATCACCATTGCAACAGAGTATCCTTACCGCCAAGATATAAATTGGGCCCTAAATCTGTATGCATTGATGCACAAGAACCACTTGAGGAATCCTAAGTAATGCAGAATGTCGAGGAGAGTCAGTACCAACTTACTTACCACTTTGCTTCAGGCAGCAGTTAATCATGTGTTCATCCTTGAGCATTTCTGATTCAAATCATTCTTACTAGATGAATGTCTTCCAATGGTTCGAAGAACAAAGACTACAATTCCCAGACATAATTACATTGTCTAGGGAACGTCCAGGAGCGGAGACGGCGAATGTTGCTGACAGAAAGAGAAGTGGCACTCGTATGGCACTAATGTACTAGAGATTAAGATGGCATTTTAAAATTTAGGACACAAAGCAGCTGGAACTGATTTCCAGGAGGAGGTGCCCCACAAGCCGATTAATCAGCTCCCCATAAGGCTCTTAAGATTGACTGATTACTGCATGTCAGCAGAACACAATAGGTTCGATTCACAGATGTTTTTGCATTCCCGAGTTTGATGTATATGCACAAGAAATATCCTGAATTCGTTTCTAAGTGTACTCTTGTCAATGGCAGGAGTGAATGTATTCTGGGTCAAATAAGAAGTGGGTATCCCCAAAACTGTTTGAGGTACAGGATTTGGGGTTTCATCAAATTAACATATATTTCACGCTTGAGTAAAAAGGAAGATCATTAAAATGCAGTAGCACTTTAGTACCCCACTTTAAAGTACAGAAGTATAAATGTGTTACTTACAAGTCCTCAAGCAGAAAAAGATATGCTCCAAAAGTCGGAGTAGCATTTTTTTTACTTTTAAGATGTGGACCCATGTCCCCAGCCCTTCGTTTTCGCTTGACAGTCTTATGACTTTTGCGAGTTGAAGTCAACCTAATTACAATAACTCATACGATAAAAATAATGTGTAACAGAAAAGCCAAAGAATGGAAACTGATATGTTGCTGTATGGCGAGGGATGGATTCATAATCTATCGATTGATTTATTACAATGTTTTTAGAAATGGGGTCTCTAGTTGGCAGGGGTATGCCCCAGTCCAATTAGAGACCACAAATCTAGTCAGGGAAAGTCAGATACACACCAAACGATAGCCTGTGCTCACCCTCTGGGAGCTTGGCACAGAGCAGTCAGGCTTGTCTAAAAAAAGGCAACGTGTAAAGTATTTGTGCAAAAGTCATAATGAGAGCCTGAGTGCCCAATCATAGAGGAGTGCATTCGCCTGGGTAGGAATTTTTTACTCTACAAACCAGTGCACTTAACAATGGCCCTGATTTATGCTGATGGTTTTACATGGGCCATATATCAATTCCCACCGACATTAAACCTATGTTATATGTTATTTGTCCTTACAATTAAGTGAAGCAAAAGAAAACTAACCATTGCCAATGTATCCTTGTGTTAAAAGAACATTATTCATGAAACCTTATAAATGTAGATTTCCTTTCTTATGAACTACATTTGATGCTGATCTGGCAGGCATACTTGTACTTACTATTGGTGTTGCACAAGGGAACAAAATGCCCAGGGAGAAAAGTCCCAGTAGAGGTCCTCCGACCATGCCGAAAATCGAGAGCGCCGCCTGAAGGAGGAAACAGCACATTATTGCTCTGTATCCAGTGTGAGTACATATCAGCACAACTGTGTACAAAACATAATACGTCACCCAAGGAACGGTGTTCCGAAATGTGTTACAGCAGCACTTTATTGCCAGCATGTAGGGTAAATTTGTAAAATACAGCCAAATCTTCCGCAGAATTATTTTAGGGTTAAAATCCAGCAAGTGTCTGCCCACGTCCGGAACATCACCTATAATATTAACGCACATGCACAGCGCATAGAATCCTACCTAGCGGGCTATGATGTTGACCTATATTGTCTACGCTATCTGAAAATAAAGCACAAACTCGGAGATATCAGATTAAATTGATTCACTTTACGCACTGCAGGCGCATGAAACAGGCGCTGGGCGCTGAGCTACGCCAGAGAAGTTCATCATGTTACAGCACAAATGACCAGCATGTGCAAAACAGATTTTTCATGTTAATTCCAACCAGAAATAGCATCGAATTCAACCAAAACGTCACTCATGCCTGCTTTGTGTATCCTCGAACCCTAGTCTACTTTTTATTGGCCACCCTGAAGTGTCGGTGCAGCCATCTGACCACAGTAATCCACACAGTCCTAGTTGGGCAGCTACTGTTTCTGAACCTGTGCATCTTGGAACATAATGTGCAGAGGTGCCACCATGTCACCGTAAGGAAGGTTGCAGAACCCTGTGGTGAAGTTACAGTAGCATCCTGGCTTCACTGGAGTAAACCTTCCAGGTCACCTTAATGTCCCAGCACCCGCAAGTGAAGCTTCTGTAACATTGTGGTTAAAGGGAGTAAAGCATCCACATCACCCTAAGGAATGCCCCAGTACTCTCTGGTGACGTTATGGTAACGTAATGGTTAAGTGGAGTAAATTATCTATGTCACCAAGTGGAATGTCCCAGCACCCTCTAGTGAAGTTAAAGGCATTGCGGTTCAGTGGAGTAAAGTCTCCATCTCACCAGAAGGAATACCCCAGTACTCCCTGGTGGAGTAACAATAACATTTTGGTTCAGTGGTGTAAAGCATCCATGTCACCTATGAAATAGCCAGCACCCTCTGATGCAGTTCCAGCAGTACTGTGCTTAAATGCAGTAAGGCGTCCATGTCACCATATGGAATGTCCTAGCATCCCCTAGTGACATTATGGAGACATCTTGATTCTGTGGAGCAATGTATCTACTATAGCGGCTTGTGTTTGGCACGTGGTCAGCAGTTCCAATCCCATTATGTCTACACTGCTCTTCATCCTTCTAAGGAATATGAATTGGATAACGGGTAATCATCAGCTGTCAATGTCAAGGGCTCTAGCGGTGAGTAGGTACTGTACAAAACAGACTAAATTTGACTAGGTGGCTCACATAATTTGTTTCAAGTATCTTTTTTATTTTGGAAAGCAATAGAATCCTCGAAAACAAGGCACGCCACCATTTGTGTTTGTTTCGTTTGGAACAAATAAACGTACCACATATTCTAGAAATTTAAAATCTACCCACGCGGATATTTGGTAAAATCGAACCTATTATATACAATAGACTCGATCTAATCACAATGTGAATATTGTGTGAGACCCGCTATAAAACACGATTGTGGTGGGCGAGAAGTCTTTCACCAGCTGAAAAGCGCTCATATTGACTGGAAGTTATCTTGCCATCCACTTATGGCAAAAAACCTAAATGCACAATTTTACACTCACCTGTAATAGTCCGCCCATGAGTGAAGCCAAAGCCGCCATGGCGATGCACACTGCCCCGTACCCCAGACCTAGACAGCAACAGACAACAATAAATGTCGACATGGACAAAAACAGGACGAGTGGATGGATGAGAACGCAGATAAAAGCGCGACATATGAGTCACAAACTTACTTGTCCCTTTGGAAATCCAAGACAGCTGCTGTTCACTGAGAGATCTGGAATATGGTTTGATGAGATCCTCGACTGTCACTGCCGCCAAAGCATTGATACTGGAGGAGACGGTACTGTGGTACACAAAACGGGAACCAGCTTAGCATTCCTCACACAAGCAGCTTTAGAATTCCTGGTATAATACCTGGGAGCCTACAACCCCTATTAAAAAGCCCTTATCTCATTTCCTTATTACTCTCGAGTTGTGACACCGGTGATAATGTAATAACATAGCTGCATAACTGTAATGAGTTTATTACATTAGAGTTGTTAAATCATAGTGCCTGCTGTCTGAGCCAAGAGCCAGAGTGGAAGGAGGGTCACCGAGCATAATAACAGCGGCACTTTAAACAACGAAAATTGAAAATAGCTTTTCCTTCGGATTTATTTTTCCAAAATGAGTAGTAATCAGGAGAAAGACAATATTTGTGGCAACATGTTTATTTTTTGCACATCATTACAAGAAAGACGGGGTCTCTCTGCATGTTTCTACACATTCTGAGCTACAGCATTATTTAAATCTGACATACATTAAACTTATTGTAATATATTTTTCTGCAACAGATTACTAACTGCTTTTAGGTATGTTTCATTTTGCCCGACAGATTATGCCACTATTCTTCATGTCTCCAACTATACCATCTTTTTTAAATGAAAGAGCAAGGCACTAACAATATAAGTAGTTTGTGGGAAGCGGTAATAGTGAACCCTGTATTATAAAGAATAAAATACTCTCTGGGGTACGTTTAGAATATTGCAAGTCAATTTAAAGCTTTATGACCTTTAAAAAGAATGCAACCTCAGCCTTGTTCCTCTATATGGTCATGGAATTCCTTGGTGCCTTGCAATATCCTTCTAATATATGGCAATAGGGTACTTTAGACCATATATCTTATTTATTTAAATTGTTCAAATAGTTTCAGATCATGTTTATGGTGTTATGCAGTAAAGAAATGTTGAAGCAATGAGGTGTCTGTGAAAATATGCCCGAGTAATGAAGTTTCAGAGATAGTGCTACAGCTAAGCAATGGCCGATTTCCAATCATAACACCACAATTACGCATTAGCAAAGAGTGTGGACTGAATTGAAAAAATTTACTGGTACGTTAATTAAGTCTATATTCTTGTTTTATGAATAGGTGCACAATATGTGTGCTCAATGCAATAATATTACACAAGTAGCACAAAGGGTACACAACAGCATCAGCAGACACTTTGCTCAAGAGCACGGGTTATATCTGCTGTACATAACTAGACCGAGGACCACTTTTGCAGCCTATAACTACACTCGAACCACTACATCAACATGGCAATATATAAAATAGTTCACCACTAAATCAATTCCTCCATAACAAATTTACATAAAAGTCGATCCAACCATAAACTTAACACTTATATTCATTACCAGATTCTTTCTCATTTTTTGTTTTCGCCTAGGATTTATCAACTCAAACAGTCCCTTTCTGTCACAGCAAAGCTAAAATGCAAGTACAAAAATTACTTTTAAAGCAAGTTGTACACAGCGATGTAACTCTAGCCTGGTCAGGGACAACATATCGTTACATAGGGGTACACCTATACCACTAGCAACTGATCTGTTTGAGGGCAACCTGAAACTGGTGCTCACAGTTCTAAAGTTCAAGACCCAATTCTGAAAGCGCCTACCCCTTGCCCTTACAGGCAACATTGCTCTCTCGAAGATGATCGTCCTTACCCAGTTGCCATTTGTTTTAGTAATGCCATTCTACCCTCCCCAACATTTCTTTCAGGACCTCGACTCAATGCTGTGGGAATTGCTCCGGTACAACCAGCGGCATTGTATAGCAAGCTACAACTGCCAGTAGGTCACAGAGGTTCGGGCACCCCCTCCTTTGAGCCCTACTACCTTGGGGCCCACCTTCAGTGGGTTTCGCATTGTCTTGTGGGTAAGGATCTGTTTGAAACCAGCACCGGTGGTGGAACCTTCCACTCCCGGAATCCTTTGCCAGCTCCTTCTGCCCTCTATTAAACTACAACTCTCTTGGTCCTTACATGTATGGGTGGCCCGAAAGTGCTTCTCCCGAACCTTTGAACTGACGCCCAGTTACACCCCCATGCCCCATGATACCCCTACAAGGACTGCCAAAATTCCCCAGGCCCTTTACGGCAGAAGACCTCTTCCCTTGGCACAACAAATCCGTAGACACAGGGGTTACTCTCTTTCAGGGCCACCAATTGCTTTCTTTTGACCAGCTTCAAAAAGATTAAAATATCCCTCAAGGCCAGTTCCTTCTCCACAGGCAGCTGTTAGCTCGACTCGTGTGGCACACAGTAGAGGAAGAGGCTCCTACCCACACCATGATACTCAGTCTGTACACCATGGGTGCCGGACACCATCTGATCACTTGGCTCTATAAAGCTGCCAGGGAACATGTAGGGGTCTTATCGACACCTTTGTGCCAAACATGGGAAGAAGGCTTTGCACGGCCCCTACACGATTCCGAGTGGAATACACCTCTAGAATCGCTGCAAAGCATCTTTCGTAGCGCGCAGTACAAAAACATACAAGGCATGATACTTCACAGGGCCTACCTCACACTGTCCAAAATGAATGATATATTTCCTAAGGCACACCCCACGTGCCCTAGATTTCAGTCTATCTCAGATGACTTTCAACACATGCTATGGTCCTGCCCCTCCCTAAATCACTACTGGCGCACTATACACGATACCCTAGCCACAGTTACTGAGCTTATCACTCTCAATACATGCTCACATCCGCTTGGGAATTTACAAGCGTGGGAAAAACCACAAAGTAGGAGCACAATTCCTAAAACTGGCCCTCTTGCTAGCCAAAATGACCCTCAGGTTGCATTGGAGAGACAATAAACCCCTAACCCTCTCCCAGTGGCACAAGGCACACCTCCGTTGGAGAGAAGCCGAGAGCGTCGCCCTACATTAAGAGAAAGCCCAGAGACTTTAAACCTCCTATTACGTCGACCTGGGATACCGTGCTCACTCAGGCCCATATTTATACTTTTTTAGCACCGCATTTGCGTCATTATATTTTGTACGTTTGCCCGGTTTTGTGTCAAAAAGCAGTGCAAATGCGGCGCTATAAAAGTATAAATATGGGCCTCAGTTTTGGGAACTGGTGTACGAGGAAACTCTGAAACTCACAAACCGACTAAAGCCTTGCCTTAAGCCTGCCCCGCTCGCCTGCAGGAGGCAGGCATAGTGCCTCAAGCAGAAACCGCAGTCTCCACCCTTCCACCCCCGGCTCCCACCTATACCAAATTCACCTGAGGTTAATCCCCTAGCTCTCGCTTGTTTCGTTGTTTAGTTGCCCCCCTTTTCCCAAAATGTCCCTTTCTCCCCTGACCTCTCCTCCCCTGCTGCTACCGAGAGGTCCGCATCCTTCATCACCTAAGCCAGGGGCCTCAAAACACCCCGGAAACAAGTGCATAGACAACACCTATGCGCACAAGGGCTCAAAACAGGAATTGCTTCAATACCTAGTTTGTTACTCCTGAATGGCAGTCGCGCAGCAACGCGCAGAACAATCTAAACGTCAATCTCCTGTAGTTAACATGTGCCTCATTCTATTTTACTATATGTGTGTCTACTGCTCAAATGTAATAAACAGCTCATCAAAAAGAGTATAGAAAATAATAAAGCAAGTTGTCCATGACTAGCCTATAGTTTCTTCTAACTAACTGACAGAATAAATGGAACAAAATGAATGCATTTTACCGTCAAAATTAATCTGAAAATAGGAATAAGCTCATTATTTGATGTCATGGTTATTACTTGCTATCGAAATGCAAAATATGCTGAAATGTAGCCTGGCGAAGAACCAGGACACCGACTTGCTCAGTATTGAACCTAACAAAAATACTGGCTGCTGTGTAGTGGAGTTCTGCACTTTAATTATACATTGAGTGGCCACATTTCAAATTGAGCAAACTCTGGAAACTCTGCACTGGCTTTTGTTTAGATTGATGTCTTGGCGTGCATTGACACTGGGATCCATCACATCAGTGTGCATAACTTACTGCACAACATTTCCCTTTAATATACCACATAAAATATTTTGTTTTGAAAATTAACCAGATATGTAATGCAACATTTCAAATGTTATTGATATTTTAATTACTGCCTTTTTTTATGTCGTTTTTGCAAACCAGTGATAAGTAGAGACAGCGGGTTCAAAGTAGTGGATTGCATGTTTACAACCCCTTGTCCCGTGTCTTTGTGTCAAGGAGAGAAGAATATTATTCTTCACTATTCCCGTGTGTTGATGCGCCCAAAAGGGCACGGCTCCATGCCATGGCAGTGTATGGGGTTAAATTAGTTAATATCAGAATCCCGAGGTCAGTTGGTTGAGAGAGGAAACAGCCAATCTGAGAACTTTTCCCGACAGTCCAGTTTGGATGAAGGTTGGAAAACTACCCTTGTAGGCTTACCCCAATGCTTGGAATAGAAGCAGAAAAACTATACAGATATCAGGAGAGTTCCTAGCATGTCTCCGAAATGGCAGGAGGACTGCTGCTAATGCACGGCAAGTCTAGAGAGTTTGGCCAAATAAAAACTCCAATATTAAGTGCATGGTTGTTTAAATATGTGAGGTCAGGGAAAATAACACGTTTGCCAAAATATGCAATTAAACCCCTGTGAGTAACAGATCAGATGTCCAAAAGCAAGGTCCTTACCTCAAGGTTCCACTGTAGGCGCACGCCACAAACAGTCCCGGAAGTCCGGGATAATCCCGCAAGATGTCGAGCGCAAGGTAGGGCATGAGCTGCAACAGAGGAACATATTTTCATGTTAATTTCTTTACAAATAATACACGCGTTGGAAAGGTTGTAACATTTGTCAGGAGTATGCTGTTGTCAGTGTGGGTAGGGCTCTCTGTCGGCTGAAAGTCTGTAAACCAGCACAGAGAAGCAATCTCAATGGCACAACTACCGACCCACCTTCAATCCTTCACTACCCCACCCCCATTTCAAAACACGTGGGTTCATTGTAGACTTACACGCAACCAGACGACACCTGGGCGCAATGCATACGCTTTATATATAACTCACACAGTGCCTACTATAGTTAAAAGAGAACTCCCTGCCTCAAATGCAAAACACTTTCCCTTGTTGATAGTGGCCATCGACAAAGTGTGCTTAAGGTGTAACCATTAAAGGGGGTCCCCAGACGGCATCGTGTTATGAGGCGTGCAGGATTTTTAGAGTGTGGCCGGTGGTTTTTCCCAATGAAAGAGAATGGTTAAGCGATGAAGGAGGTGGATTTGGTAGGCATGTGTGTAAGCATGTATATGGTATCTTTATAGTGCGAACCCAGCCAAAAGGCAGCTGAGTCGTACTGTGCTAAGCTTTAACTGAACGTCTGCACCCGAAATATGTCATTTAACTCTGTGCTATTTGCTGCCTGGCTCAGCCCATGAAATGTTCCATCTAAGCAATTCAGGCAAACTGAACGGTAATGATCAGCTCATGGGTTATTTCAGCACAAAGGACTGTTGCACAACAGCACTAACTCATATTCTGGAATCGCCCATTGTGAGCACAGCAGTCTCTTGCCTTGGATTTCTGGTGGCCGGCACTCTAACATGCATAGAGCAGGTACAGCCTGCCAGGAACCGGAGGGATGCAAGAAGCAGAATTCACCACGCGACCCGTTGACAAGTGGATCCAGCCTGGTGGGCACAAGGACGCGCTCATGCATCTTCTAAGATGCAAAGAAGGTGCACACATATGTATCCACTGAGAGGATGCACAATTAGCAAAGCAAATGTGAAAACGTATTTCTACTCCAACAGCCTGTCCACAAGTTCCAAAGATACCAGAATTACGCCGACCATTCGCTGATTCTGAGTGATGTGCTTGCCTCAGAGGAACTGCTCCCCAACTACAAGCGCCACTTGAATAGTTGAAAGACGTAGCTAATAGTAACTGGAACCCAAAAGTTGCTAAAACATCATTACATTTATTGGCTTATCGGCATATTCTAGGTCAAATAGTAAATCAGTTCTCATGGCAGTGTTCTTGACCAAACATCTCACCAACCAGGCAGAGGATAGCAAGACCCCAGGTGGAGTCTGTCATCCACCTCTCGATATGGAGATGTGTATTAACGAAGTCTATTGACATTTAACCTTTAAAGGGCAATTGTGGTTTTACTGTTGGTGCCCATAGTGGGAAATCAGCTACACTGCCACCATCTTTAATTATGATCAGCTAAAGTACCACTTTCAACACACAGCTCACCTGGTCAGGGGCCGACACAAACTTTGCAGTCCAAGGGTCGCAGTCACGGTATATTGAATACATGCCCAGGCCACAAAACACTGCACAGGTGAGAATGGCCCAAAGTCCGACAAGATTCACATACAAGGACCTACGGTTCAAGAAAAGGTAACTTGTTCAAAAGAGAGGTAAATAAATTCAAAGCAATAATTTTTAAAGCATTTTGAATAGCGCCAGCTTGCTGCTGCAACCGCTTTACAGCCCCTTTTTTTCTTCCTCACACATCCTGTCTCTTTTCCTCTGAATGGAACTTGCCTTTGCCCTTCTTGCCAACTGCTCGAAGGCACTTCGTGGTTACCGTGTATTTGGTTACTCTGAGTATATACGTAATTATTCCTTGCAAGAACATAAGGGTCGTATGTCCCCCTTTCGTGTTGTGCACAGAATAAGAAGCCTTGCATTTGTGTTATAAGGCTGAGTGACTCTACCTGTGTTTCACCAACTTTGACTTAGATGTAGCTGCTTTGAATAACTGCCACATTTCCTGACTTCATGCCATGAGGTCGATTTTTCAAGATAAGTGGCAATATGTCTTCCTGAATCCAGGCTTTTGTTTAAAATGTATTTATTTATTTATTTTCCTCACGAGTTAAAATTAAAACCGTTTTCCTCCGAAATAGAACTGAATATTGGAGACATGTTTTTTTTCAAAACAACTTAAAAAGGGTTTCAAAGTCCTGATTTGAAAACAGACAAGAAAACCTACATACAGAAAACTTAACGAACTAGAAGATAGTAATTAAAAAAATGCCACCAATGGCGTGGAATTAATGAGATAAAAACTTCAGAAATCTGCACACCCCTAATTCATGAGAAGAAAATTATGCATTACGAGATGGGTTCAATGAGATAAAAAAGGATGCCTTAAGAGTTGCTAAAGGTTGGACTTGTCTATATTTCATGCTTGCAGGCACGAGGAGAGTATGGAAAGGAAGTAGAAGGCATGGAAAAGGCATCACCAAGGAGAGAACTCAATGAGTGCGCATGTGCAAAAGAAACTGCGGAAAGCAGGGCTACGTTCTCACGCACTTACGCCACCATGGGGACCTGTGTGAATCACATAACCACCTGAGATTCAGGTCATCTACCCCGGGGGAGGAGAGGTTAGATGTGCACTCTAATTCTGGTCATGTGACCACATTCCTTGACAAGGTACCCTCCCCCCCCCCCCAACCCCCATGCTGGCTGGGTATAGCCATAACAAGCGCACATGCCCAGTACCTATGGGCAGCATTAGAGCTCGCGAAAGATATTGTTAAGACATTCAGCGATTTATTTAATCTTATACCTGATGCATAGCTGGAACATAAAGTTCAAATGTCACAATGTTGACACACACCGCGGCACTCAGTCTACCGAGACATTGAGCAAGAGAAGAACGTGCTGCAACGGCGCACTCCTTTGCAAAGTGCTAATTAGAGGTGAGTGATTCAGTAGTAATTGGCTCTTGTGCTGAGTTACTCCGTCAGCACGCATTACGTCGATCCCGCTCCCTCTTGGTGACCACTGTCTGACCTGCTTTTGGCCCAGCTCACAAAGCTCCGTGTGCAATCACCTGCGGGCAGAGTGTGTACACACACTTCCCATTTATATAGCATAAAGTACATTTATGTGGCATAATGTGCAGGACAGTCCCGGACGTATAATATGGCAACAACGTTTACAAAGCAATCATTACACAAGTACCACAAAATACTTACATTTTTGCATGAAACATGGTTTTACAGGCTATGTATCTCTGAACTTGAGACTGATTAACTCCATAGATGCCAGTCCACGTGAAGGTCCCACCAACTAAGATTGTCCAGAAAGAGTGTCTCTGTAACGGATTGGGGTTAAAACTGTGGAAAAAAAAGAAATTGTAGATGTGATCATTGAATCAACACTTGGCTGTTCAAAATGTCTTTGTGGAAATATTCCTGAGATGGGCGCTTGGAAGCCGTCCGGACAATTGGCATACAAATAAGCTCTGTTTTTTTTTTGCAGTTGGTTTAAAGTGATAACATTTAGCTAACCCACTGGTACCTGAAATATACACTGAAGACACTGGTTTCTCTCTGAATACAGGTTGCTAGCAGTTTTTCTGTTTTCCTCCCAAATGCACACATGTAAAGTATTTTAGTAGCACACACAGGAGTGTGTGCAGACATTTATTTTTGCCAGGGGTACTAAGATGCGTGAAGAACAACCAAATTATACAGAAAGGTCAACTAAATTATGAAGAACAAACGGAAGATATGTGTCTCATTATCAGGCAATGTTATTTTCGCCCATTTGAGATAGAATTTGTTTTGTGAAATCTTCGAATTAGGTATTAAATCCATAATTGTATGGTAAATACTGCAGCAATACGTTCACATAAATACACTGGCCCTAACCCTTGACCGTTGTTTTTATCAAAAATGTACTCATGAAAAGTAAATAAAACCTAAACGTTCTAATTCCAATCACTGTTCATTGTTATCTACACTTTAATAAAATACCTTTTCAAGCAAACAGCCTAAATAAACATGTAATATAAAAATGCAGACAAATTTCTTAGATAGTCAGACAGGCAGGAAGGTTCCAAAATTCCAGTATATATTCTATTTCAAGCAGAGTTAGAGAGTTAGAAAATGGTTAGTACATATTGGAAGAGGTGGTATTCTAAACTGATATGAAAAAGAGGGAAAGACTGCTGTGGTAGTGAGGAGCACGTCCCAGGACTTGTGGCATTCCACACTGAAGAGTCAATCCTCAGTACTTCGTAAAATCTCTGGAGTCAAGTCCTCAGTGCTTCGTAAAATCTTTGAAACTATGTGACCACCCATGGAAAGGACAGTGCAGGACTGAGTGGTGCATCCAGTGCTTGAAATGGAAAAATGGAAGTGCAGGTACTCTGGTCCACAGTACCTGCTTATTTCTGAGAAGTGCCGGTACTCTCTAATTGAAAGTATTACATTTCTCTTGAGAAGTGCAGGTACTCTCCCTCTAAAAATAAAAAAAAGTGCTGGTACTCTGTACCAGACATTACCGGCCCATTTAAAGCACTGGGTGCATCCATGCAAACCAATCTTAGACTGTTTGAGAACAAAAGCTCTGGGAAATGGATACTTTTCTTAAGTTTCACTACCTCGACTGTAAACGCTGAAACTTTCTCTTGCGCTTAAATTGAGTGACTTTATAAACATATTTACAGAAAATAGTCATATAATCTATTTTGGATCACTTGTGCATGCTGATGCAAGAAAAAAATCTGAAAAACTTACTCCCAGAAGTTCAATCTTCCACCATAGTAGGAGTCATTTAAAATGGGTTCTATTCCACCTTGAACAACAACAGCACGAATGATGACAGAGGAAAAGCCAGCAACCATGATTCCAACTTGAAAAACGTCTGTCCAGACAACGGCTTTCAGCCCACCCTATGGGAAATAACAATCACCTGAGGATCAACAATTAAACTTTTACAAAATGCAATTATATTGATAAAAACAGAATAATATTATACGTCTTTATAGTTTTCCAGACTCAGTTTCATTTTTGCCTGCCTCTTTGAGGTTAACAAAATACCTTTCAAAGTGACCGGGTCCGACAGGTCTACCCAGGCCACACCCAACTGATGAGCCACAACCAGGGCAAAAGCGGTTTTGGGTTGCTTGTGTTCCAGTTCAGCTTGGGCTGGACTGTTCCAATTGGAGCTGGGTCAAGGCTGATTAGCATATGACTAGGTCCAAACTGAGGTGGTATGGTGTGGCAATAATAATGGACTGGGATGTGGATGAGTAATTACCAGTGACTGAAATTAATTTAAGCATATCACCTACTTCAGACCGACCACAGTGGGCATGGTACACTGGATGAATCTCAACATAACAGCAAGTGACGCCCACGGTCCTCATTACGCAAAAAGGAAGTATTTAAATTCACCCAAACAAAATAATAAACACCTCTACACAGACAGTGAAAACAGTAACTTTGAAGGTTTAAAAAAAAGACATAAATGTAGTGTCCCATTAAAGGCGCTCACTCAGAATTAATTGTGTCACTGCTGTATGACTAACACTGACTGAAGTTAAACGCTGATGCTGGCGTTTCAGTTCTCGCTCTCTAATGCTGGTGACTCACTTCATCAAGGCCTGTCAATGATGGTGGATCGTTCTAACGTCCCTGGCAAAGTTTTGAGCTCTCTCCTTGCTTCGCGACCCATGACTCACAATTCCTTCTGATGCAAGGACATGTCTTGCAAAAGAAAGCCTGGAGCTTAGCAGTAGCCTAGGCTGGGTCTCAGACAGTAAAGGGCGTGTCACTGAATACATTAACAGGCAAGGCGTCATAGGCAGAATCCTTTCACAGGACATCATTTTGCAGGCTCAGCAAGGCACAGTGGGAAACCCATTTTGTGAAAACGGGAAATGTATAATATCGCCAGTGGGGGATGGTTAATTTTGAGCAGGCCGGGTTTGACCATGGTGCACTTGAGGCACGTGCCCCGAGGATTAGGTGTCTCTACAACCATTGGATCAGGTGCGCTGCCTTTGCTAGAGGAGAGAGGGACTAATGTCATTGGGAGTGCATGGAATAACATGTGGAGTGCCTGGAATGTCCTTAAGAGTGCCTTGAATGTCATTGGGAGTGGCTGAAATGATGTTGATAGACTCGTCAGGGTCCAACCAGTCCATAATTCGGGTAAGAAGCATACCTTAATAGTTGTTCTTAAACAAAAGACACATTTACCAACTCTTTACAGACAAGCCAACAAAGTGGTTTGCCTGCTGGACTATTTCCATAGTATTCTGAAAATGTATGATCTTAATGAACAAAGTTTGAGGCGACCCATCGAAGTAAACCTAGTGGAAAAATTGACTCTGAGTGAAAACCCACTCCCTAGCTGCTGCAGCACTAAAAGGCAGAACTTGTGGTTATGCCCATTTTCAACAAGGAGAAATTTTGCAAAAAATTGACAGCACTAAGCTTAAAACGTGGTCTCATCAGCTTAAAAACAGCAGCTACCAAAAGTCACAGCTAGAAATAAGAACATGGGAGCAGAAAAATCGCTGTGACAGTTTGGAGTGAGTGTTTATTTTAGGGCTGGTGTGACAGCTTAGATTTTTGTAAGACATATTGCTACTGATGGCTTCAAATATACATTGAGTGGACTTTAGTTCCACTCAGACGAGTAATACCCTTTCACCTCGTGCTATTGGCTATTTGGTGTATTATACCTCTTTCCAGGAAGTTATACTATTAGAATGCACGAGGAGCTATTTTACATATTAAAACTACACTAAATCATCATGCTGGTTGAAACAATCAATTCTTTGTCAACTATATGCATTCTAAACCGAAAGCAGTCCCTTGTTTCTATTTTCATAGCACTGATGAAGACAACAGGCTAGACTATACTCTCATGAACAGCATTGGTGCAAGCCACAAAGTTAACATCCTGCAAAAGGGTAAGGAACCAGAGGGCGATGGGGGAGAGAGGAGGGGTGTGTATCACGACAACAACTAACAAGGCAGACAACAGGTGCTCAGTACTATACCATGCCAAGGGCGTAACTTCGGCTCTTGAATGAGGCCAAGGGAATTTTCAATTGCTATCTCCCAGGACCAACCCCGGTTCAGACACTCCAGGGCTGTAGTTGCAGAAAATGGGGAGGCCCCCGAGTGTGAACTCTTTCTTCCCCAATCCTGACATAGGCAGAGGGTCCGTGGTCAGGGCCATGTCCAGCAAAGTAAGAAAAATCCAGATCTACTACAGCTCCTCCGATAGAATGCTGGACACTGTATAGCTAATTGCCTCGGACATAGCCGGTGTAAGCAAACTAACCCTGACCTAGAACTATTTCTGCAAATTTCGACATCATATGCCTTCAGGAGACCTGGCAAGAAGTGGAGAATCCCCAATCTGGGTATCGGGAATTCTTGAGCCCAGCAGAAAAGGCCAAACCAAAAGGGTACCCAAAAGGAGGCTTACCAACCTACACAACTACCAGTAAATCTCTCAAGGTGAAGATGTTTGACTTGAGGCCTGTCCACATGTTAGTAGTCATCATCAAAAACTGGATATTTGGACCAATATTAACAGCTGTTATAGTAATAAACATTTATATCAATTGCAACACTGCCCTAAAACAAATCTTAATAAACATAACAGAAAATGAATTATTAGCATTAAGAGCTTTTTATGGTGACATTCCCTGGATAATTATGGATGACTTCAACTTAAATATGGCCAACCACCCCAGGCGTAGGTCAGAGAAGGAGCCCAGGATCAAAGATTGGGAATTCCAGCCCATGCATCGCACATTGTGACCATTGACAAATGCAACCACCTCCTTTTACACGTCATGGAGGCTCTAGGGCAGAGGGCCCTTAAAGGCAGATTTCCAGAGGACTCACTAATGAACGCAACTCACAGATCTAAAACATCATAGTCTACCCTGGACACACCTTTGTTGCCACAGCAACATTTCACCATATTCAGGATTTTCACATAGAGGTAAGATGTGAGAGTGACCACCACCTGCAGATTAAGACAATATCAAACAATAACCAGCAGGTGGTCTTTATGGAAAACCTGGGGGAACAGGACCCAGGAATACACTGGCTACGAATGAGATGGTCAAAAGTATCCATGAAAAATTATGAGACCTGGAAAGCAAGTCTTCCTACAGCACCTGGGGCAAACTTGAACGTGATTTCCAACTGGGAGGCTATGCTGTCCTAACTAAGGAAGCACCTGGGTTCTTCACAACGTCTGACCCCCCAATGCCAAGAATAGATAAAAAGTGATGGTGTAGTCAGGCCTTAAATCAACAGAGTCAGAAATTTAATGAAGCAGCTAGGCTGCTAAAGCTTCACCACTCAGAAACCACTTATCTCAGTACCTTTTTTAGAATTAAGAAAGCAATACAAGAAGGCGCTATGGGATGCCAAGCAGGCTTACATGGATCAGAAATGGATCAAAATCATTGAAGCTTGTTAGACAAAGAACAGCAAGACGATCTGGTCCATCATTAACCAACTCGAGAGAGGGCCTGGTGGAGTCCTAGGTAATACGGTATTGGAGGAACAGTCGGGAGAACACATTTCCAAACTATACCATAACAAGAAAGAGGAGAAATTATCAGCAAACATATGCAGCAACTTACCCCCTCTAAAGTTCGAGGAACAAAACATAGAAGAGAGATTATGGCTCTGTAGAAGCAATGGTGCCTCCGGTCCCAATGGCCTTTCTGCAGCATTATTCATAAATGATCAAGCCATCTGGAGTAGTCAACTATGCAAAATGTTTAACGCTTGCGCTAAGGAAAATAAAGTACCAGACATAAAAAGGGGCAATCCTACATCCTATTTACAAAAAGGGCCTCTATGGGAATCCAAATAGCTACAGGATAATTGCACTGCTCAATACTGACGCAAAAATATTTGCTGGTCTCCTGCTGAAAGAGCTGGAGGACTGGGCTAATAAGGGACACCTAATCCCACTGAATCAAACTGGCTTTCAGCTGACGAGTGGCACCTATGACAATCTCAGAGCGCTGGCGATTTTAGCAGAAAAATATACAAGGAAGAAACTAGCTCTGTACTCCTGCTTTGTTGCTCTATCAAAAGCATTTGACTCTGAGGATATGCATCGGCTGTGGAGAAAGCTAGCGGACTGGAACATCCCGCCCAACTTGCCAAGAGGAATTTAGCTTTTATATTCTGGAAACTGGGCCAGAGTCACAATTGGTGGCAACAGGCAAGTAACTTCCAAATTCCAAATACTCAAAGGCCTCAAAACAAGGCTGTGTGTTGGCCCCAACCGTATTCAATCTTGGCAGACCTCTGTGTTCCATTGGATTCCACAAGTTGCCACCTGAGTACAGTACCTGCTAAACTGAGCCACCACCCAATAACGTCATTATTATTTAATGCAGATGACATTGTCATATTCACTTTCTCAGGCATCGGCTTACAAAGCTTGCTAAATTCACTTCACCAGTACTGCACGGAAAATTCACTATTTGTGAACCTGGAGAAAAGCAAGGTAGTCATCTTTGGAAAGCAAGTTGTTAAGAAAAAGCAATGAGCCTGCTGGGAACGCACAGTGAGCAGAAGTAGCAGCTATAAATATCCTGTTGTCTGGCTGTTGGGTCGATGTTCTCACTGTCTGCCTTTAAGCACCTTGAAAACAAGGGTGGTGTTTCAAATGGGAGTCTTACAAGTCCTATCAACCCGATTGCAAAGTCCAAACTGGGGACCACTGCTCACCATGATCAAAGCCAAGTACCTTTCAGCACTGTCATATGGCTTGGAAATGTTTCCCGGAAAGTTTGGTAACTTCTTGAATGCCGCCCAGAGTGAAGTCTTTTGCCTCATTTTTTTCACTGCCCCATAGCACTTCACTGGCACAAATCAGGGTGAAATTCAGTCTTCTGGACCAAGAACTAGTGCAAGGAGGCACCTTTCTCAAATATGCCTCCTTTTTGAGGCAGGCTAATCCAAACTCACTGAAAGTGCCGGTATGGCAAGAAATAGGCCTGAATGCATCCCCAAATTCAAATTTGTAGTCTGAGAGAATTGGGGTATCAGTTCAACATCTTCATGCAGGACAGCTCTGGCATCAAAGCCTACCACACAAAGCTTTCAAACAAGCATTGAACAAACAAATTAAGCAATTTTCTTTTGCCAATGTCAAAGTTAAGTTTATACAATGTTCACATGCATGGATGGCCATCAAAACTTATAAGGCGTCTGCTGCCCAGTCATACATGGGGTCTTTCTAAACAAGTACCTAAAAATAAAGGTGCTCCACACCACACTGGGCTTGCTCCCTTCACTTGATCATGCTCCAAAATGGATTCAACCCTCAAATTCTAATGGATGCAGGTTTTCCACATTCCCTTGAGAGGGCTTCCGGCACATACTGTGCATATACCCATCTCTCCTTCTGTGGCTTAAAATGTATCTCCAAAACATCTTAAACGTCAAATGCATCAGGTCCTGCTGGCATGCATTTCTGTTCTGCCTAAAGGGTTTGACACCTCAATATATGGCATGTTTTGCAATATACATCTTAATAGCAGGGCGCCTGCTTAAACAGGCTATAATTAGTAAAGAAGGGAGCTCGAATGTGTAGTCATACAACTTCTGCTATATTATACAACTACTATATTTCACATTGAATACCTACATAGGTGACCATTAGGTCCTGAGATAACGTGACTAAATATTTGGGCCACTCACACTGCAGTACTACCAGATGTGTATTTTTCCCCCTAGTCCAGTCCTTCGCAACAACAGGTATTGAAATATCATATTTAGCCGGACTTGGAAAGCCCTTGGCCTTGTAGCTTACTTTTTATTTTGCATATTTGTACTTACTGAATTGCACGTCTTTTCTTTTATAACCTTGTGCAGCAACTGATCGCACTGGTTTTTATTCATCGCGCAATATATAAATTATTATTGTTATTATAGTATTGTTAACAGCCGCTGTGAATGGCTGTATTTACAGGCGTTGGCACATTAAAGCAAGACATAATGGCTTTGCCAAAGCTTGCCTTTGTGGAAGGGCCATTGAATTATGGTTCCTTCATGAGACTGAAACTTGAATTTCTGGTACGCATTGTGTGGGCAGGGAAAGTATGTCAGTAGGAGGGGCTGGCAAATTAAGTTTACACACTAAACAACGAATAGTGCTCTCTCACACTGCTTACACAGCTTCCTTATCCGGAAGGCTTGGTCTGTGAATTTCTGCTGTCTGGACTATTTACAAAAGGAGGCACTAACTGATAGATGCAATCCCGGCCTTGAGTTTGCACTAGCATTGCTGTCTATCCAAAATGAACCCCTTTTGGTGACATATAATAAGGAGGTCATCTGTGGCGAGGCCTTGGAGCTAAAGTAAACAAAGTGACAATTAGTGGATGTGGTTACCATCTTGGAAGTGTGCTGGAAAAGGTTTTGCCTTCGTTAAATTTGAAATATTTCTGGCCTTTAAACTGGCAACGGGTGCTCTAGTCCACACCAAACTGCAAATACAGGAAAATCCTACAAAGAAGTGTCTTTTGGGTAAACTTGTGACAAATCCCTTAATCTCTTTTCACACGTGCATCATTGTTTTTGGTTTAGCAATTTAGCTATAAGCATGCCAGGTTTTGTCGGCCTGCTCTGTAACTTTATCCAAAATAATTAATGCAACCGAGGAATGGGCACCCTTTTGTTCAAGTCACGGCTAAAAAATATCTACATGCGCCCACGACAAATATTTATTCAGATCCCCAAACAACATACATATCTCTGGGATATATGTCCCCTTTGACTGGATGCGTCAGCCCCAATTCTAACTTTTCGGGTCAAACAGTGAGAAGCAGCAACCCTACCGAACGCATCACTCTTACATGTTCAAGTACGAAGTGTAAATCATTAGTAATTCAGTCCAGATCAACAATACATCTGAGTGGTATTCGGAAAAATGGGAGAAATCTGTGACCTCGGACCCCCAGTTATTACCTTGCAGGTAAGTGCAAAAAAGGCTATCAGCGCCCTCTACCACCTTCAAATGGTTTCATCCACCTCACCTTTAGGGCAGGGTGGCAGTGCTGGTGCTCCTCAAGGCCACAGCAGCAGCTCTTTCATCAGATGCTGTTCTCGCTCCCGGTCCTTGCCCACCCATCCCGTGGGAATGTAAGACTAAATGCCACAAAATAGTAGACATGTCACTTTGATTTTTTTTTACATTACTGATGTTGTTGGGGCTTGCATTCCCACTTTGACAAAAGAGGGGAGGAGACAACACAGAAAGAAAGTGAGAGCAGCTTCCACTGACACGGACTGCAACTTTCAGGTGATCTCCAGGCCAGTACCTTGGACTAAGGTCGAGTTGCAGGCCCACCAAGGTAAAGCACTCTGGATGAACAGGGAAGTGGTAGCACCAGCATGCTCTCTTTTCAGCATTGCAGTAGTATCTATAGCCTAGAGTGGGAACATTCTGATTGGCTGGCTAGCTCCGAACATTCTACTCTGAGTGCTAATTAACTTTTTTGCTTTTAAATAGGACTTTGTCAGTCATACAAAAACGTCTCTGAAAAATATTCAACAATCGCAGACACAATTCTCCCTGATATGTTTTAATCAGTACTGTTGTGATGTACTTGACAGACTCTATATGCATCGAATCTTGAGTCATGGCTAATGCCACACAACCTCATTGATACGGTGAGAAAAACAATAAATTTGTGTCGAAACTAGAGACCCCTATTATGTGCTTCTTCCTTGTTTTAAAGGTGCCTTGCAGTGTAGACAAGAAGTAGTTATCCTTAGCATTCCTGCATCTCTTAAATAACCAATAACAGGCATTCCAGAATATTGCTTTGATGATGTCTGGTTGGGTTTTAAGATCTACTGTGACATCACTTACCAGAAGATTCCTTTAATTATAATAGAAGCCAAACTGACAAAAGACACAAAGAACAGACCCGAAACAACAAGCAACCTCCGGAACAGAAACTACAATTGTATAATAGAACAGGTGATCGGAGTCCTGATTACTGTTCATGCTGTTGGTCTTGGGGAAAGCTCCCCAACCACTGAGAAGAGGGCAATTTTCAAGCCCTTATTGTTAATTTGGTACTCTCCAGAGCGGAGGCCTTACGGAAGTGCCATCCCTTGCCCACTAGAGCCAGTAGGTCTTTATTTGTTATGAATTAATGAAGGAGCTCCAAAGCATTATCTTACAGAAGATGACTTGTCGGGAATAGAGCTCTGTACTGCTCTGTTCTCTCGGATGCTGGAGGCTCGGTTTGCACCTTGTCTCCAAAAGACCAAGTCATTGGTGAATGTATTGAGTGAATGTATGTGCCTAACTCTGGACAGCATCTTCTCGTGGGCAAAGAGGAGTGAACCCTTAATTGAGCTAAAACCAAGGCTGTTCCTAGTGCAATGAAGAGGGCCATGCTGAAAAGTGCTGTCTTGTGTATCTGGCCCGAACCCTAGCATGTTTGAAGAACATGTTTGCCGCCTCATTTGTGGTCACATATTCAGTCTCTACAGTGACTCAGGCATTGGTTTAAATATTCCCTCAACCCATTCATCTGAAGTAGGCGAGGGTGCCAAAGTCCTTCTTCCAGCCCGGGGTTTCATCAGTCCTTCCCAGAGGTGACCGTGCTCAGCCTTATTTCAGTGGTACTGGGGTCTCGAGATAGCTTCTGCTTTGAAACGTACGCACTAGGCATGCGCGGGCAATAGAAACAGACAAAAGAGGCAGCAGTATCTGCCTATCTGATGAAATAAGATGAAACTGTGTTCGGCGATCGCTGAGGCCCGAACCTAAAACATCTGATCAGACAAGAAGATGCACAGGTTTCTATCCAGGGGGCTGAGTGCTACCTGTCAGACCCCGACACCTGCCTTCCTTAAATGCAGTGCATACTCAGGCAAACAGGCATCACAATCCTGCCCCATCGCTCCTCATCTCTCTCTGGCAAAAGAAGATGGCGGAAGCAGACCCTCCGGTGGCAGGTGATGGGATCAGTCACTAGACTTCCGAAAGATGTCATACAGTCAGATTACTTACAAAGGGTCTTAACTCAGTCACTTATCTATGGACGGCGGAATCCCCAAGTGTTTGCTGTTTGATTTGTTTTATCGGACATACATACGTGACACTCTTGTTGGTGTAAAAGGTCATTTACTTAGAACAGGATTTAACACAGCATTACTTAAACATTTAACTGTATATCTTCTTTTAAAAGCAGACTTTAACTTTTACAATTCCCTTGCCTTCATTTTCTCCTCAAATATCTCCCTTCAATTTTCCTACCGTATATGCTCCCCTATTCCTCCCATGCCTTCCCTGCCTGTAGCCTACCCCTCCCCGCTCTGATCCTTCACCTCCTTGTTTTTTCCCCTGGAAGGGTGGACAAGCCCACACCTGGCTCTCCACCCTCCCCCATCTCCTGCTACCTCTCTCAACTCACCTGTCCTAAATGACTGTTAACCGCCCCTACCTGCCCCCACTTCCCTGCCTAACTATCCTCTCCTCCCCCTGCCTTCCTAAGTTGGGTGGGTGGGTGGTCACTAAAACAAAACGACCCTCCCTCACTAAGTCGGCGCGGAGAAGAGGCCGACCCCACCCTCCACCCCCCTTATAAACCCTACACTAAACCCCGCCCCAACTTACCTTATAACCAATGAGGCGCCTTGCGCGCCACTTCCTCCGTCCCGAATCCGCCCGCGGAGAGACTAGACTGCGTCTCTCTCTCCGCGGGCCCCTTCATTGGTGAGTTGATCCTCGTGGGACCGAGGCGTACTTTCTGGTTGAAGAAATGTCTGCCTCTGTTTCGCCTTGGCACTTAACAAAGCGCAACAATGCTGCGCAGGAGAGGGGAGGGGCACCTGACCATCTTATCTCCGCTGTGTTTGTGCAAGCGGGTCCTTTCCTAGATTAGGATCCGCAGTCTCCGTAGAAGTAAACAGAGATGTCACCTAAAACTCTCTAGAAGATGTCCAATCCCTCTCAAGATGTGAAACCTGCCATGAGCACGGAATTCCCAGGCCGATTATCTGGAAAGTGTTGACAAATGGTGGTGTTGCCTCCATTAGCTGATATGCCGTCTGTTTACTCCTGCTGGGACACCTGACACTAATCAGCAAATATGCCAGAGGGGTCTAAATCTGACTCAGCATAGACCACCAGATACTGCAGTAAGTCTTTCCTGGACAGCAATACAAATGTCATTGATCTGCAGCTCTGGAGGGAATTGGCTCCCACCTCAACAGAGATAACGCAAATATTTTAATAACCGCTACATTTTTCCAGTCTGAGCCTGACACATGCTTTCTCCAAACTGAGGTATTCAGATTTCTTTTCTCGGAAAACGCTGCACGTGCAAGCTGCAGTAGTTGTCTAAAACTTTGTGGATTCTCATCGGTACATGATGTGCTGTTTCCATAGATAAGAGCCTCTGTTTGTCATCCAACCCATGCCTCGCTCTACGTTTTACTGCATAATCCAGTTATTCCTCATCCGAGGTCAGGAAGGCTGCATTGCTTTGAATACACGAGGGCAATCCTGTCTTCTTTTACATTTGTCTGCTTCTGTCACTGCTCCTGGTGGTGGTATGTGCAACTCACAACAGTTAATTATTTTCTGTCTTCCATTTTAAACTGAATGCCTTCCTACTAACAACAATATCAAATGTTTTTCAGTTCTATGGTTTGGCTTTTTTCCATAGGTATAGTTCATAAAAAACCTTACTCATCCTTTCTAAATTGTTCCAAAATAGGTTTGAGTAGAAAACGTTGCTGGAAGCGTGTCCACTTCCACTTAATTCACATAATAATTGGCATTAAATGTTTCAACACCTCTATCCTGTATTCCACGTTTAAAATGGAGGCTACAGCTTGTTCCTGTTCCTGCTGGTCCACGCTCAGACATTTTCTCTGTCAATATAATTAGGAGGTAACCTTCAGTCTTCAAATCTATGATGATTAATCTATGACGATTGTAGACACCATCTTCGTGAGGGGGATCAAGAGCTTTGTAGTCTCAACTTTATCCGAGTTTATTGGCCAAGATTTTTTTTTTATATATTCGTATGTTGATTGTACTACATTATTTCTTGTTCTACAATTTTACTACAGTGTTCGTGATCTCTAGATATAACAAGGCGCTGGACAGCAGGTCATTTCAGCACATCTTTAAATCAATTAAAGGGACTCGGTCTTGGAAATGAGGCTTGTAATACACTACTTGTATGGCTTGTAACACACTACTTGTAATTCAGAAGGCAGCCTTGCATACACCTTTTCAGAGACCTCAATTTATCCTGTATTAGACAAAAAAGTTCATCCAACTCTGATTAGTTTTTGTATTATGGTAACTACAGTTGTTCTCCAAAAACTAGGACTACCAAAAAAAGGAATGGATTGTAATCCAGTGCTGAACCTAATATTTAAAGGACACCTCCAAAACTGGATCAAAGTACTTTAAGCTGGGCTTCAGACCTGAATACAATAATGCAGACACAACAACCAAGAAATGTACACCGTAGTCCTTCTGGCATCCAGCAATAGTTGGCATAGTCCACAATGGCCTTTTGTGCTGGACATAACATTTATGACTGGGACTTTAAGACTAGACACAATCTCCCTGGCATGGTCTCTAGAGATGCGCATGACTAATGAGAAATGGAGTTTCCAGAAATTACACAAGACTGAAGATCTGGCCCCATTAGTTATGCAAATTCATATTTTCAACTCTTTCTTCTTGAATTTAATCAAATTTCAATGCATGCTGAGGCAGAGGAGGGTGAAATGATTTGCCAGCAAATCTACAGTTTTGATGAAACTCCACAAGCATGTGAGACCACAGACTGAAAAATAGATTCACAAATATCAACTTCCAAAATATCTTCCATACATTAAAAAAAACACTATACAATAACTTTTAAGTGCATGTAAGCCAATTTTCAAGGGCTGCCTCTAAATGTGCTAGCACAGGAATTGGTATAGTACATTAACCCAGTTCTACAATAGGGAAAATTAGTTTTTCTGGCATTAGCAACTTAAAAGAGATCAACATTTTTGTAGGGAGATATTTACTTACTGTATGTATTTTGCCAGTAGATGTTTTTGAGTTTCATTTTTGCAGTTTGTGTTTTCAGTCAATGTTTTCCTGTGCGATCTGATTAGTGGGATTAGAAATCGAGGGTCCTGATTCCATCAGATATAATTAAAAGACTAGACTGTAAATCATCCCATGATAAAAAACATGGTAGCACAATTTTTCTGATCCTGTTTATTACACCTCTCCCTATGTTTCAGAATATTCCTCTTTTCTCCCCATTACGCAGCTACATTGAGAGCACCCCATATGACAGCCACAAATGTGTTCTTGTTTGGTAGATTTTATGGGCTCACCTGCCGAGGATCAGAGGTCTGGTGAGCACAGTGAAGAACCCCGTGGAGAGCAGAGGTGCAGCCTAGTCTCTCCACGGGATCCTTTGTGACGTTGGAAGCATCACAGGGACAGGATTGGTGGAGAGAAGTAAGGGAGAGTGCAGGGTGTGGATATTTATAGTAGTGAGGGGAGGGGTCGGCCTCTGACGTGTTACTGAAGTTTGGACACCCACCCACCCTGCATGGTTTGGGCATTTTGATGCATGAGCTCAGAGCTGGGGGGTTTTGTTCGGGGTAGGTCTGCCAGTTTAGGGCAGGTTGCACAGGACAGGCTGTAGCTGGAGGGGGTGGAGAGTCAGATGCAGGCCTGTCCACCCTTCCATGGGGGAGGGAGAAGCAGGTGAAAGATGACAGTGTGGGGGATGCCCGAATGAGGCGGGGTATGAAAGGAGAGTGTGGAAAGTAGGTGAATGGAAGCTGGCGGCTGGGTGAACGGTGGTAAAGCGGGGAAGGAAAGTGAAAGGTGGGGGATTTCAAAGGGTCAGTGCGGAAAGAAAGCTGGAAAGTTCTGAATGTTAAAATTATTCAAATGTTTGATGTTATTTGCAATCCTGTCCTAATAAATGGCCTTTTACACTATACAGGACTGTTGTGGTGATTGTGTCATCAAGTTTGCAAGACAAGCAGAGCAAGTCGTGTCAAATGAAGTTCATCAGAATATTGTCCAATGGGGGGATTGGAAGAATGGTATGGAATGACTGCTGGGCCTCTTTGTAGGACAAGCCTCTCTGGAATTCTCTCTTTTGCCGTTGAGTTTAAATCTACCAATATCGCATCCTTTACTACTTTCAGGGATTTCTCTGACCCCAAATAGGTGCATTTAGACTTTGCTCCATTGAACCTATGCTGCCACCTCCCAGACTAAGGGGGTGATTCTAACCCCGGCGGTCTTAGACCGCCGGGGCCAGGGTCGGCGGGAGCACCGCCGACAGACCGGCGGTGCCCCGCAGGGCATTCTGACCGCGGCGCTTTGGCCGCGGTCAGTGCAGGAAAACCGGCGGTCTCCCGACGGTTTTCCGCTGCCCCTTGGAATCCTCCAAGGCGGCGCAGCTTGCTGCGCCGCCGAGGGGATTCCGACCCCCCTACCGCCATCCAGTTCCCGGCGGTCCGCCCGCCGGGAACCGGATGGCGGTAGGGGGGGTCGCGGGGCCCCTGGGGGCCCCTGCAGTGCCCATGCCACTGGCATGGGCACTGCAGGGGCCCCCTTAAGAGGGCCCCTAAATGTATTTCACTGTCTGCTGCGCAGACAGTGAAATACGCGACGGGTGCAACTGCACCCGTCGCACAGCTTCCACTCCGCCGGCTCGATTCCGAGCCGGCTTCATCGTGGAAGCCTCTTTCCCGCTGGGCTGGCGGGCGGCCTGAAGGCGGCCGCCCGCCAGCCCAGCGGGAATGTCAGAATTACCGCTGCGGTCTTTCGACCGCGGAACGGTAACCTGACGGCGGGACTTTGGCGGGCGGCCTCCGCCGCCCGCCAAGGTCAGGATGAGGGCCTAAATGTCTAGCTTTTTAAGTCACTCCTAGTGTTTTGTGCTTCAACTCGTGTTTTTGAAACCCCGTGGCAGAGCTTTGTGTTACACTGAGGATATCAAAGCGACCTTGTCTGTTTAGCAAATAAACTGCTGCCGAGTGACTAATAGCAGATAATATAAGAAACATCTGTTAGAACCCATCACCTTCACACAATTTTAAATGTGAGCCATAAACATACCAAGGTACAGTAGAAAGTGCACACTACTCCAGTTGCGACCACAGCACCCCACAAGTCAAATCCTGTCACTGTAAAAGATAGGAAAAGACAATGTTAAGCATTTTGGCCAGATAAATACAGTACTTTTTAGATGCTTGGTGGCACAGAGATGCAGTTCTGTACCATTGCAAAGAACATCCAGCTCAATGACACTCCTTTTATCATCCATGAAAGGCAGAGTCTAGACCAACGGTACTCAAAGTACGGCCCGCGGGCCGCCAGCGGCCCCACGGACCTAGCTTGGCGGCCCGCGAGACGCACACCAAACACCATATCATAATGGCAGCAGTATGTAAACATAGAAGAGGGCCGCGGGAGCATGCTCCCGCGGCCCTCCTCTATGTTTACATACGGCGGCCATTGTTTATGCCGTTGCCCTGACGATCCTGGAAGCCAAAGCCCCATAAAAGTCAGCGCTTGCAGCTAACTTTTATGGGGCTTTGGTCGTCTGCTTCCTGTCACCGGCTCCACGTCTGCTGCCCGCCTGCCTGCCTGCTGTTCCACATTTGTGGCATCTTTACAGTGCTTTGAGTCAGGTAAGGCTCTTTGGTTATTTATTTATTTGTTTTTAATGTAGTGTGTGTTACTGGGGTAGGCGTGAGAGCAGATTGCGCTGTGTGTGTGCGCTGTGTGTGTTACTGGGGTAGGGGTGAGAGCAGATGGCGCTGTGTGTGTGCGTGCTGTGTGTGTTACTGGGGTAGGGGTGAGAGCGGATGGCGCTGTGTGTGTGCGCTGTGTGTGTGTGTTACTGGGGTGGGGTGAGAGCAGATGGCGCTGTGTGCAGATGGCGCAGTGTGTGTTACTGGGGTAGGGGTGAGAGCAGATGGCGCTGTGTGTGTTACTGGGGTAGGGGTGGGAGCAGATGGCGCTGTGTGCAGATGGCGCAGTGTGTGTTACTGGGGTAGGGGTGAGAGCAGATGGCGCTGTGTGTGTTACTGGGGTAGGGGTGAGAGCAGATGGCGCTGTATGTGTGCGCTGTGTGTGTGTGTTACTGGGGTAGGGGTGAGAGCAGATGGCGCTGTGTGTGTGCGCGCTGTGTGTGTTACTGGGGTAGGGGTGAGAGCAGATGGCGAGGTGTGCAGATGGCGCAGTGTGTGTTACTGGGGTAGGGGTGAGAGCAGATGGCGCTGTATGCAGATGGCGCTGTGTGTGTTACTGGGGTAGGGGTGAGAGCAGATGGCGCTGTATGTGTGCGCGCTGTGTGTGTTACTGGGGTAGGGGCATTGTTTTGAAAAAGGGGGTGGGGTGGTTGTTCCCCCTCTAAGCCCCGCCCCCTCTAAGCCCCGCCCCCCGCCGTCACTTCAGTGCGGCCCTCGGCCGCAAACCATACTGCAATTTTGGCCCCCGAGAAAAAGTTTGTGAGTACCCATGGTCTAGACTGTCAGGATTTCTTCTGGTCCATACAAATTACTAGATCTCTGCAGTAGGCTCCCAAGTCTAGCCAGCTATGTTAGACACTGAGAAGTATGGCAGGGATTTACAAAACACATATGACGGACTAGGCAGTCATGGTACCACCATCGGTAATAATGGCTAATTAAAGTTGATGGGTACATACCACACTCTGCACAGTGGGGAAAAAAAGCACACATCAGTACAATCAACTCCACTGACTTACCAATAGAGAAAAATTTAATCTGGTTGTAATTGATTTACTGCCAGCAACCCAGGGGCGGCTTCTTCACAATGGTGAAGGAGCATCGCCCCCTGGCTAAGACAGGAGCTGAAAGATATAACAATATTTATTTATCGTTTTATCTTTCAGCTGCTGGCTCAGCTAGCAGTGCAGGTAGGGGCGGGGCTGGGCCACACGAGGTGGGAGGCAGGATGAGGAGATAGTGCACATAAGTGAGCCTTTGTGTTTGACCAGCCATCTTAGGCTGGCCAAACACACATGTGCACTTAGGTTTCTCCAGCCTGGATGTGTTTAACAGCCTGGCTGGAGAAACTGCACAGACCCCAAGCGGCTCAAGCCAATCCCTTAACTGGCAGCGTCAACAACATGAACAAAAAATTAAAGGTGCCTACTTGGCCGGTTGAGTTGTCAGGATGCATTTGTTTACTGCACCAATGTAAGACATTGAAATATTTTTTTGTACATAAGCAATGAAGATCACCAGAGTGGCTCCTATGATTTGTCAGAGAGCATGAAGAAGAAAGGCAACTCTAGGATAACACACTGATGGAGTTACCTTGCCGTACATGCGCTCATGGACGTCAGTTCACCAAAATGACATGTGTAGGCAGAAGTGACATCACCTGCCCTTTGACCGCCACTTTCACACTCACCCACATACTTACGCATACACACAAATTTACACTTACATACACTCTCTCACATAAACACATTCACCCGCAAGAACGCACACATCATACATTTAAAAAAATTTTTTACTTACTTCAGCTGCCATGGAAAGGGCATATATTCTAGGTAATAGTGAATAATACATATTTACTCGCTGTTAGTGTAATAAAAAATTGACAGAAAACAAAGACAGTGGAGCCCCAACTGACATACATAAGGGCGAGGTGCCACTGTGTTTCTGCCACTGGTCGCAAAGACAGTGCCAGGTGTCACAGAGGGCCGGCCTGCAAGCCTCTGACGACGGCTAAATAACGTCCATGCATTCGCTGAGGAAATCATGATGGAGGAGCCATCTCTGTTCAGGGCCGTCCCTCTGGAATGCTTATCTGCTGCAACTGAGGCAAGTACCTGGCTGAAGCAAGTTCGCAGATATCTGTGATTCTGCAAGAACCAACATCTTGATTCACAACAAATATTTAGATTTCTAGCTTATGTCACAAACGTGAGCAGAAGAAAAATGTGCGGTGACATGGCCACAACAAACACACATTTTTTGATGTAACCCCTACAGGAGAAACAGGAAAATGTCTCTTTTACGCATTAGCTATTCTTGAGACCACACCATTCCCGAGCATGATGGAGGTGGTGTTCAGTGAGCTGAACAAGAAAAAAACCGGGCCCGGCGCAATAAGACCTCATTGTCCAGTTGTATTGAAGGGGTAACAATGTGTTGTATTTATTTTGTTTTTTTACTATACTTTCTAGACATGCCACCTGGAAATAAATCAAGCATAGTTGAGAAGGAACATAATATAAAATAGCAACATACATTGCGAGCCCACTCACAAAGGCATTGTGGAGCAGTCAAAGTAGTAATAATGTAGTACTCTTTTAGAGATAAAGGTAATACAAGTAGAAAAGGCAGTACTCTAGTTGCACTTTTACTAATAGCGAGTTGGGCATTTCTGGCACATATCATGGAAGGGTACATAGAAGGGTGCTGCTGCAGAACTATTCCCCCATACTCATAAATGATAAGCACTACTGACTGAGGACAGATTTCAACCTTTTCTGAATGTCACCCAAACCAGTAAGGTGGCGATTAATTCCTGTGTGCACGCCCCAGTCCTTGCGGAGCATAACTCTATTCACTGAAAGGCAACGGAAGTGCACGCACTTCACACTGTGACCCCTGTAGATCACCAGTCTTCAAAAATTATACTGAGATTTTGTGTTAAGTAATAATTCATATCTTTATGTTCGAAGAACAAAAAGACAGATATGTGGACGGCTAAGATGAACAATAATGCCTGTTATTTACTCGGAGAATGACTTGTGGATTCGACTTGCAATCGTGAGCTCACAATGAGGGGCAGGTACCAGGGCAGAGGAGGAGGGATGATATGAGTGCGCTCCCGTGTGTATACAGCGAGAGGATGCCGCCTCCTTTAGCCTGCTTCCAAGAGAGGACACGCAGTGTCCCGTTTACTGTCAGGTCAGCAGTAGAATCGCTTTGCTTACACCATCACAGGTGCTGCTGTGTATTCACTTTATGCCATCATGTGCACTTTGAGTGTAGCCTCACTGGGTATTTTTATGTCCCCCATAGCATTCACTTCATCTCGGAAAAGGACCCCGGAGTGGGACTCCTCTAGGGCACTTGACTGTCTACAGAGGGGGGTTCCTGCTCTTCAGCCTCTGACTGTTGCACTCTGACCTCAAAGAGTGACAATGGCTCTACCAATGGCTGAGGGAACTGATTTGGTACCGGTCTAGGTGCAAAGATTCCGGGGGGGAGGGAGTGATTGGGGTATGAATCCCCCCAAACTACATTCTTGGCTTGTTAAGCAGGTCTGGGTATGCTAGGTGGGGTCTGAGATGTCTATGTTGGTTGTTCTCCTAATCTAATGCAAACAGGCCTTTCATATTTTAAAATGGACTTTCATCTTCAGAGAGAAGAGAAGAGGTTTTAACTTGTTTATTTTTGTAATCATGAAATTAAAGCTATAAACTGACTGATTTAGAAGGAAAGTAGTAAATCTGCACCCCCAGAAGTACTCCTAAGTATGGAGATTTACTACTTTTTGGAATTCACAAACATTGGCAGTAGTAGACTAGGAAAGCCGCACAAATCACAAGATTCCAGGCATACTACTAGGAATGTCTAGTGACTGACTATTTGGTCATGTAACATTTTTGGATGTTACTATTACTAGAATGCAGATTGTATATATATAGTACATTTTCTCATTGGGGAAGGTCGCTTTGTAGGTGGGCTTT
The DNA here is from genome assembly GCF_031143425.1 of Pleurodeles waltl. Taxonomy (NCBI): domain Eukaryota; kingdom Metazoa; phylum Chordata; class Amphibia; order Caudata; family Salamandridae; genus Pleurodeles; species Pleurodeles waltl. Next base: position 608,111,626 of record NC_090442.1, on the reverse strand, counting down.
TTTCATCCATTGGGGAAAATACTTTACTCCCTGAAGAAACCCCTTCACCCCACAAAATTGTGGGGTGTGTGTAGCCTGACTGAAAATGGCATTTGGTGCATATTGCTCAGGCTCTGGGCCCTTACTAGCCATCTGTAGCCATCCACAGCACCAGGACCGAGCCCCTCATCCAAGTAGTCATAGGCTAACTACCCGGGCTCTCCTCTTGCTCTGCGAGGACTGTGGTAGGCTCCTGCAGCTCCTGTTCTCCCATGCCCACAGTGCGGCCTCACTGCAGACAGGACGGCGACTGCAGCACCTTTATGCCTCTGGGGCCTACTTGGACTTGGTATTGCAATGCCACCAGCCCTACTTGAAATTTGTTGACCGCATCATCCGCAAAGTCGTGGGCTGTTGCCACATCCATGGTTTGTTGCTGGCCAGAGGCACCCAGAGGCAGGACTCCTCTGCTGGCTGATTAGATGCCTGCCGGGTACGCCACATAGTGGCATGTGGTCTGGGGCATAGTGCCCGGGCCTGGGCCCACGAGTCCCAGGAAGACTCCAAAGCTACAGAGGATCCCACTGTGATGTTTATTGGAACCTTGGACTCGTCCGACCTAGGAGATAAGGAGTACTTGAGAGTGGGTTGCCCCTGGCCCCCTCCTGCCAAGTTTTTGCTTCCTCTGCCCCAGGTGGGATCCCTGTGGAGACTGATTGTCCTGCACCTCGTGCCCCTCCTTCATTGCCCTGCCCAGTGGTCATTGTGACTATTGGGGGTGCCTTTGGTTGGGGTGGATTTCTGGGACCCCCAGCCACCGCCCCACTTGCTAGCCCACAGAGATGCTTGCTTCCTGAGTGAATGCCAATGGACAATTTCTGACTTCTGGAACCACATGCTTATCTCTTGTCACAGAGTCTAGGGCACATCAGCGTTACTACCAGCGAACTGGGGCCCCGAGGGGTGAGTGCCAGCAGGATTCCTCTCTGACTCTGGTGCTAGAACCTCTCCTTCCAGCAACATGCATCGGGGTCGGACCTCATGAATACATGATCTGTTGACTTTGGCTCTGGTACTTTACCACTCCTCTGGTCAGTGCTACTTGCTCTGCTTACTGCACTTACTGAGGGGCAGGGAGTGGATTCTGACTACTTCAGTGAAGTCTGCATTGGCAATTCTCCCGAACCATTCTTGAACTCTACCACTTCAGTGGTAGAGACTCTCTCTGGTTACTCACCTGGTGATCCTCCAACTTGCAATCAGGGCTCTTTCCTGGCATCCTACTGGTGCCCTGTAATCCCACATGGCAAATCCATTAAAGACGTATTAGGTGCCTTTTTAAAGGACATCCCCGTTACCCAGTGCTTAATTTGTGTTGGCAGTTTCCGGTGCTGGGCACCCGCACTTATTTTTGAGGAGCGTCACTTATTTTTCTGCCTCAGGCATTTACTGTGAGCAAAAGAGAAATATGGGAAAGATGGAGGAAGAGAAAAACAAAAAAGCGTCGCAAGAGGAGAAAGCAGATAGCTGCAAGAGTGAGCTGAAGGGGCAGAAAGTGGCTGTAAATAGATTAAAGAGGCCCGGGATGGCTTCAGGATTACCCTGCCTCAGTATTCCGTGTTCACACATTTAATTGCAGCAGCCGCGTGTTTCAGAGGAGAGCTTTGGGCACCAGCACCTTTTTATTTCCAAATTAAGCACTGCCGCCACGCATGGATCCCTCTGTAGCCACTTCAGTGTCGACCCCCAGCCTGTGATGCTTGCATCCACCTCTCAAGCTTATATGGACAGTTTCCTCCAGGAGCTCTGCAACTACATAGACTCTCTTAAGATGGAATTTAAGTCCTATATCCACAATTTCAAATGGGACGTTGATGGGCTTTGCTAGTGAGTGAATGACCTGGAAAATACACTTGACTCTCATATGGATATTTTGATATGGGTGCACTTCTTTATCGAAAAGGAGGCAATCCTACACACATCTTGGAAGAAGAGAGACTTGGTGTTCAAGGGTCACAATGTCCAAATATTTCAAGATCTTGCACCCATCACCCAACAATGTCACAGGAATTTCATACCTGTTCCCAGCAAACATCAGGGCCTTAACGTCCGCTATCAGTGGAGACACCCCTTCACCATTATCTTCATGTATGAGGGCAAACACCTATCATGCGATCACTGAAAGTGGCCCAGATTCTTTTAAATTTAAAACCAACCTCGAGAGAGGGCTGCCCCTCCCTACCTTCCTCTCCCACTCGCAAAACTTTGCGACCCACATGAACCATGGTGGCATCTAAGAGTGCCTCTAACCGCAACAAGGAGTTCATATCCAGTGAAACCAAAAAATACTTTATTGAACCACTCTGCAATCTTTAGAGATCCACATCCCCTACTTCTGGCTCGGTCTATACCAGATAGCCTTTTAATCAACCTTCCCCCCCCTATTGGCAAAAAATGGTGAAAACTTGGTCCCTATCAATGGATTGCCTCCCACACCCTAAACGCCCCTTTACTCGGCTGCTCCCTCACCACCAACTGAAGGCCACATACAAGTGGTCTCCCTGATACCTCCTACATTATGGTGCACATTGGATCAAATGTCCTATATCATTGTGTCTGCATATTCCCCACTTGTCCATGTACATCTTCAAATGGCTGCTCATCCTGGCTCCTGCCACCTGTAGGGTCTGTAAGGAACTCCCTTGCCCCACTGTCCCCCTCTCTATGCCACACTCTTTGATGTGCATCCTCACGCATTGACTAGCACGAGTTGTGCTAGGCTGTTCCTTCCACCCGATTGGACATCACACTCTGCACTGGCATCTGGCCTCTGCTTGAATGCCTGCTTCCCTCCTTCTACCGCTTGGAGGTCTTGACCTCCTAGACTCCCATGTACATCCCTTTACACCTATTGTGTTGAGACCACACAGAGTCTCCCACCATGGCCACCGCCCCAGGAGTTCAGTTGCTTACCTCTAACATGCAGGCCTCAATGTCCCAAAGAAAAGGATGCAGACATGGCTTTACCTTCACTTACAGGACCCCAATCAAATTTTTTTGCAAGAAACTCATCTTCTGCGACAGGATGTCGCCTGCATGTCACATCCCAAAAACCCAGAGAGGATGCAGTAAGGTAAGTAAGGTTGAGGTAGGGTTGGTGGGTATTTTTTTAGTGGTGGGGAAGGATTTAGGGCTTAGGGTGGGTAGGGGGGTTGGGTTAGTTTACTTATTGGGGGGAAGGTTTTAGGGCTCAGGGCTGGTAGGGTTTGTCAGGGTAGTTTAGTTTTTAGGGGTAGGGGTGTCAGGGTAGTTTTTTTTAGGGCTCAGGGCGGGTAGGGGGTTGGGGTAGTTAGTTTTTAGGGGCAGGGTGGGGGATGCAGATAGATTTTTTTGGGGCTTAGGGTGGTTGGGGGTTCAGGGTAGTTTACTTATTGGGGGAAAGTTTTAGGGCTCAGGGTGGGTGGAGGGTGTTGGGGTAGTTTAGTTTATAGGGGTAGGGTTGGGGGGCTGGGGTAGTTATTTTTTTTAGGGTGGGTGGGGCAGTCGGGGTAGTTTGGTTTTTAGGGGCAGTGTAGGTGGGTAGGGCAATTTTTTTTTTTAGGGCTTAGGGCGGGAGGGGGTACTTTAGCTATTAGGGGTAGGTGGAGGGTTTGAGGGCTCAGGGGACAGGATTGGGGTAGTTGTGAGGGCTGGGACAGGGTTTTAGGGCTCTGGCTGGGGGATTGGGGTAGTTGTTAAGGTTGGGGAAGGGTTTTAGGGTTCAGGGGTGGGGATAAGGGGAAGTTTGCAGGGCTGTGGACAGTTTTAGGGCTCAGGGTGGGGGACTGGGGTAGGGGTATTTTTAAGTAGGGGGCAAGGTTTTAGGCATTAGGAGGGGAGTCGGGGTAGTTGCAGGGGTAGGGTGTGATCTGTATTAGGGCTCAGGGCTGGGGCGTTTAGGGCCCGGAGCGGGGGGACAGTATTAACGGCTGGGGTGGCGTGTTAGGGCCAAGGGTGGGGGGGGGGGGGAGTTACCTCACATCTTCCTTTCCCATACACGCTTTTACAACATAATTTGTTGTAAAGGCATGCATGGTAAAGACACGGCCGTTCTTAAGACTGCGTTGTTCTGGCATGCGTGTATAAGGCATTTGTGCTTCCATCATACAATCGCTCTAAGGTCGTACAGACTGTCCGTGATGAGAATAGCTGTTTCCTGAAATTAACAGTGCAATGTGGCGCATGATCCCTCACCCTTCTAAACATACATGCCCCTAACCAAGCACAAGATGTATACCTCAGGAATCTCTGAAAGGATCAATTGACACATGAGGAGATGACATGGTCGTCTGGATGGACTTAAACCTGGTTTGGAATCCTGAACTTGACCATAGTACTACCTCCTTTCAGTGATCTGGAGCAATGTCCACGGTCCTTAAACGTGACCTCACCGACCTGAGTTTGTAGACGCCTGGCACTATAGACACCCAGGCGCCCAGGATTATTCCTTTTACTCCCATGTCCACCAGTCCTACTCTCCTATAGATAATTTTTTTCTCATCCATTCCTTATTACGGGACCTTGACTCAGCACTCGTTTCTGACATATCTCTTTCTGACCATGCACACTTAAAATTGGCTTAGGTTAGAACGGGGTGACAGCCCAGTCTTACCTGTATCCTGACCCCTTCTGTTAGTGTTTTTCCTCCCCCAACCGGATGCGAGAAAGAAGATGGCGGACGCAATTTTTCTCTGAGGTTGTGGCCAGTTAATCAGGGCCTTGTTTTTCCCCCAGATCCGCTGATCCTCTGCGAGTGGAACCGCGAAGGGTGCACAACCCCAGATATCTATATTTCTTTTTCCTTTAATAACTCCAAAACTACTAAATGGATTTACACCAATGAACATGAACAGCTCTTCCTGGAGCAAGAATTACCTTGCTGCCAAATTTTGTATAATTCGGTCCACTGGTTCAGGCTGTAGTCTAGTGCTATGGGAAATTGCATGGGGAAAATATGTTTTGGAAACCCCCCCCCCGTTTTTCTCTGCCCATGCTTGACAAATCACCCTGAAACTTTCCCCAGAGCAGCTAAAGTGCCTAGCATACTAGTTTCTAATATTTTGTGAAGATACGTCAAACGGCATCAAAGTTATAGACAAAACAAAAAATGCCTATGGAAACTAGATCCTAATTTTAACTATCTACAGGCTATCACCAGTAGGTTTACATATATATATATATATATATATATATATATATATATATTTGTATATATATATTTATTTTATATTTGGAATAATAAGGATCTAATGATATATACTCTGTGTCAAGCTTTAAACATATGCCTCCAGGTCTCACCCAGCATTCTGCAGTTGGTCCAGTAACCAAAGAGCCATAACATCAGATTTAACTAATTTTAGGCCCCTTCAACTGAGAGGCGTTAAAAAGCAACACAAACCTGTGCTGGGAGACTTGTCTACAAATACGGGCCGAGAATGTTAATAATGGATGCATACACATTTTTGGTTAAAAATCTGCAAAGTGTGATATTGTGCAATAGGGACGTGATTTTGCTGGAGAATGCAGGGATGAGAATGCTTCATTCCTTAAACCCCTTCGAAACACGAGCACGATCCTTTGCCAATAATAACAGGATGCTACCCGACTGTGAAGTCCTGAGTTGTACAAATAACTCATCACAGCAACATAAAGATAGTGTAACCTGCTAAGTATCCAGGTGCATACCGTGCAAGAACTGCAGAGGAGGCTCACTCTATATGCTGGTCTTTAATATATTTTCTTCTACTCTTAAAGATGCCTAAACACGGTTACAGTCAGGTGATCACAATTTCACCTTATGACCTGTGGTAAGAGCCAGACACTTGTTGGAGCTGGCTACCATTGTCTATTGCTGGTTTTCGTGGATGGCTAGGGATATCTGACGCTTTTAGTTGGTTTCTCGTGTTTGCTACTTGCTCGTGGACTCTTGTCCCAGTTATAAGTGCAGTGCTTAATTTGAGCCGATGGTCTTCGGGTGCTTGACACCAGCACTGAGTTGTCAGCACCAGCTCCATTAGTAGTCCTCCACACAGTGGCCTTCACTGTCTAATTCGAGATGAGCACAACAACTGTGTTTAGTGTGTCATTATACATTAAAACGTAGTAAATACCTGTTGCTCACACCTTTATTTTAACTTTGGGTGGACTGGAATAGTCTGAATTCTCACACTGATAGTATACAATGGTCAGTAGTTGTGTTAGCACTGTCGTTGGTAGCTCTGGCAGGGGTAATGGCTGATGCAGGCTGTCATGGCCTGCTGAGAAGGGCACTGGCACTTACTGTTTTTTTTTTTTTTTACAAATTAAGCACTGTATCAGTGATATCTACAGCTTCACGACAGGTGGATCCCAAGGACGATTGAAAAGTTGCAGCTCACATCAGATTTGTACCAAGACAGTTTCGGTTATTTGTGTAGCACATCACAGCTTTTAGGCAGTATTGCTTCCTACGCTTACAAAAAATCTTCTTGAAGTGCAAATTATTCATATTTGGGAATGATAAGGGAACAAAGAGAAAACAACCTGGGTTTTCTTGTAACATTTTCCCGCTTAAAAATTGTGCGGGCACAGTAATGCTGCTTCGACACCCCTTCACTGGCACTCACTCCTGGATGCGTGCAAATCTTGATTCAGACGCAAACTCCTATTGTGCACAGTTAGTATTCCAAATGTTGCAATACTTCCACACCCCTGCGATTTTTCCCAAATAGTTTCCTCGAGGTAATTCCTGGCACAAATTGACTGGCCAACATTCGAAGTTTGTGCCCCTCGGAAAATGGAAACACTTGGCATTGCCATGCCATTCGACATTCCGATGTCCATAAATTGTAATGGTGCGGTAACTGTACACTAAGGGGGTTATTCTAACTTTGGAGGAGGTGTTAATCTGTCCCAAAAGTGACGGAAAAGTGACGGATTTACCACCAGCCGTATTACGAGTCCATTATATCCTATGGAACTCGTAATACGGCTGGTGGTATATCCGTCACTTTACCGTCACTTTTGGGACGGATTAACACTCCTCCAAAGTTAGAATAACCCCCAAAGTAAACACCGCACCCACCGACGTTGGTGTCTACGGGGCGAGCAGTTTCCGCCCAGCATTGTGCACGAAGAGCAAGCTGTGTCAGCTACGGAAGCTGTGGTGCAGGTTTACATCTTAACTTTCCCGCTTAACCAAAAATGATTTGATATTAAACACATTACGCGGTTTAATCTGCCAACCCCGGGAGTGCTTACAAACGGACTAAACACCAGTTTAGCGTTATGTCATACAATGGTTATTTTTTTTGTTGCCGATGTTAACTAACAAGCAGTTGAGGTTTTGCAAGAAATGTAACTTTCAACATGGACCCAGTGAAAGGGGGTTGTCGATTAAAGGGTTCTCTCAAAGTGCTAAGCTTTCTAAGGGACAAAAATGTAACACTGTGTTATGACTTGGCTACATTTATTGAAAAGAATAACAGGCAAAGTCCTTGTCTCTCTCAGTTTTTACCTTGGTTCAGGGCCAGAGCAGGAGCGTAGATTACAATTCCTGTATACAAGATCTGGAAAAAAGAAATACAGGGATATACAAAAAATGACACATTACTAAATTATACTAAAATCTACAAATGACACAACATTCAAATCATCATAGAAACTACAAAGGACAGTGGTTTGAGCCTCAGGAAGAGGAAGCCCTATTTGCTGATTGCTCAGGTTTAAGCATTTTAGGCAGGTATTCGACCGCCCAGATACTATTCCAACAATGTGGACTGGAGATGGTTATATTGAAAGCCTCAATAGATCAATGATCAGTAAACCATTTATGGTGACTGAAAACCTGGGAAGAGGACCTCTCAGGTGAGTGATGCCTGGATGTGTGTTTCTAAGTGCCTAATCGCTGATGCCAGGGGAGTCGTGTGTAGCGGTTTGTGCATTGCGCGAGCTGCTGCACAGTGCTGTGCTTTAGTGGCGAGTACCCCTAATGGTGCAGAAGACTCTGCTGAAGCATTTCAGGCATACTCTAAATCAGGTCAATGAACCTTTTTTCCTAGCATAAGGGGTATAAAGGTCAGACATTGAAACCCAAACAACAATTTAGGACTACAGTACGACCCATTTGGCCATACAAGGTAAACTCCATTTGGGAATATAGTTAAAGGGTTTATTACATGCTCAGGCTCAGATTAATGTAAACATTTCTCAAGACAAAGCTATAAAGATACAGAATCATCATGGGTTGACCAAGGTGTTGGAGAAAGTTTAGATGAACTAACATCAAAAGGACTAAACACTCAATTATAGTGATACAAAATCTTAACAGAATTATTTGATGCTCGATGAACAAGCGTTGTCCACTTCTTTTAAGCAAGAAGGCAATTTAATAATCTTCTAAGTTACCGAGCTAGGACAAAGGGAAAATCCTACAAATTGGCAAGTTTCATGTTTGCATGTGCTGGGCTAAAACACCTGATGACAAAATGTAAAAAAGGAAAAGGGTGAAAATAATTTGGAGAAAGAACATCTGGGGTAAAAGGTCACTAACCAAGGTTGGCAAAAAGTAAGTAAAAAGGGAAGGTGTCAGCATTTCAGAAGCTCAGTCAAGAGTCTTCTTCTTTTGTCAGGGAAAAATTCTAAGTTTTGGCAAAGCATTGTAATGCAGGTAAGGGAAGAGATGTCTATAATCAAAGTCCAAGTGAATTTGGAAAAGAATGCAGCTGATCCAAATGGGGAACGGTATATTAAAGCCCACAATGATTGACGATTCGTCCATCAGCAGTGACATAAGTCGGAGGACTTTACTGTCCAATCAAAGTCATCATGCGACATGGAACTGCAACATAGGCACATATTCCCAAGTCCATCATGAAAAAGGCACCCATCTTATCTCATCTGTATGAGTTAAAACAATTGTATATAGTCCATTTCCACAGTTCCTCAATGTACTGGGTTCAATATTACTTTCTCTGGCTCACTATGGGTAAAACAACAGGACATCTATTTCCAAGTTAACATTCTATGGGGACGAAGTCTGAAAGAAATATGACATTAGCAAGAATGACTAAACATTTTTCTGCACAGTTTGAAAACAGTGCTCTGCAGGCCTTATTCAGGCTAACTAAAGTGAATTAAATGGCACATTCAACTATGTCAAGTAAGGCACATATAACATTTCCAATGATTAAGTCATCATTAATAAGCTTTGTCAGTGTTCATGTTACAATTAATTCTAAAAAGAAATAACTCTGTCAATCAATGCATTCGGTATAACGCAGAACTGTATTTCCGACCTTTGAATGTAACATTTAAAGCTTTTCTTTTTAGAAATGTGTTATCGTTTTAGTGAAAACTATTAATTAACATCATTAGAAATCACATGGAATCAAATTACTAAACTATACGCGAAGTTTTGAGGCTATACCACATCACTTTCCATCTCTATTCTACAGAAAATAAAACTCAATATAGGTTTTCAGTGCGCTACTTTACAATTAACATATTAGAGTTTCAAGATCACCACTGTGACATTATAGGTAGCCATAATATTTCTACTACATCAAATCAGAGTGCGAATGGAAGTGGATATGGAAATGTGATGAATAAATAGAAGTTCTGGAAATACACTTCACCTAAAACTGTGGCATTGGGGTAGGTGATACTTGCAGAAGGGGCACAGGAGACACCTATAACAGAGGAACCCATAATGCATCTGTGGAGATGTATGTGTGCTTCATGGGTGAGGCGCAATCCTGATCTGCCTACAGACTGGGAACTAGGGCCATGCTGCTCTTCAAACAGAGGTTCCTACTTTACATGCCACACGGTGATGAACCGACCATCTTGTGAAGGTAGCAGATCCTCTTACAGATGCACCATTGCACTTATGAGGTACTGTCAGATAAGTGAAATAGTGCTGCCCCCTCTGGACTAACCTAATCTTCCATGGACAAGCGGTCTGCGAAGCAGGAGACAAACATCGGCCATGCTTGGAGACCATCAGTGCACATGGTTGGTCATTGCTATGGGAAGGTAACTGGTCATACCAGAACTGCATTAATTGAAAAGTCAATTTACATATTAAACTGTACTTAAATTTCCCTTGCTGAACAGATCTATAGAAACTCCCCATTACCTGAGTAATATGCTTACTCCAAGTGCACAGGTTGGCAGATCAGAGATGGCTGCCATTTTGGAGGGGCTTCTTTGGAGGTTTTGTACTTTCCTTATTATCAGTTAATTTCTGAATTATTTACATTGTGTAAAACAAAATTCCATAAACAGTACGGGAAAGTCCTAGCAGTACTCACTGTTTGTATGATGAACAGGATGGTTCCCAGGAGCCGCACATACTTATTGAATCGCATCTCTAAGTACTGTAAATGCAAATGCAAACAGGGATTAGTGCATTTAGTGATATGTAATAAACTGGGTCAACATGTATTTATTTTTAGGATTTATGTTACTTTACTCCTACTTCAGAGAGCTTGACTGGATATCAAGAGTACAGTGTGATTCAGTTTAAAAGGTGGAAAATTGAAGTTCGAGTCCTGTCACAAAGGGTGAGTGCCCTCCTCGGAAAAGTAAAGTTGAATTAAAAATCACGTCTAAATAGTTCCGTTTTTAGAAGTTTTACCAGGGCAGTTCATTTTTTGAACATATGCTCTGGGTATACACGATGAAATCAGCTCCCGCTGCCGCACTCCCACAGTACAGGGAACAAAAGCTGGTGAGCAATCTCTGTTCTTACTTCAGCCAGTTCTCTCAAATAAACAAACCCAACTCACAACCGACCCTTAGAGTGGGGCGCAACATGATACCAGAAGGTGAACTGTATAAAGTGGTAGGGACTGCACCCCAACCCCTTGGGGGAATGTGGTGCATTCCGACATTAGGTGTTCTGCTCTGATCCACCTCGTTCTGGTCAGACCTGGGCAAGTTTGGACATCCTGGACGTCCGAAGCATGGCGGTGAAGGCACTCGAAACGTAAGAATGTAGGAACGAGCACCAGACGTTCCCTTGTGTGCTGGTTGTACTATGTCATTGGTTGTACTCTGGCAAAGTCCACTCCACTCGATCGCTCACAAGGACAGTCTTTGCTGCTCAGCACGAGGCAGGTCGGTGCCATTCCACCCATCGCTCGAAGGCCATGTGAAATAGGTTTGGGACATATTACTGAGAGCGCAGGGCCACAATCAAGCAACATGAAGTTGCATTGTGTTTGCTGTTTGTAGGTCTGTATGTTGGCAGCACTGTCAAGCAGACTAATTGATATCAATATACTAATAGTCTGCCTGGGTCCGCCCTTTCACCCATTGACCTGAGACTCTAACAACTATGTGTTAAACAGCCCAGTGGAGTGTTTTACCCTCACCTAATGCTACTGAGAGAGCGTATTTTGATATTACATATTATAGACGTGAAATGCTTATGTCTAACAATGCTGTATTAATAAAACATTTATTAATAGCGTATTCATAAAAATGGAGAATCGTTCACATGTATAAACTAATGTCAACTGTAAGGAATAATTGTTTATAGTTTGCCTAACTGAGCACATTAAAACGTATAGAACTGCATTCATTAAACTCGTATATCTTAAGTTAGCGTGAGTCAAGCAGAAGCTGTGTAGCTCTCATATTAAAGGCGTATTTTTCCTGTCTCTTCAGTGTGCAGAAACTTGCAAACAACCATGACCTAGCTATTGTTCTCTCTGTATTAGTTCGACACATCGGGATATTTTCCCATCCGCATGCTAGCATCTTTTAGTATAAAATGATTGTGCCTCGAAACATTTGTAGATACTTCCAAGGACAATGAGACGAGGGAACGAGAACTTTTAACCTGAGACGTGTGCCAAGCTGATGAAGTAACCCCGGATATGCCACCTACGGAAGACTGATTATGAAGACCAATCAGAAGCCAATATTTTATCGAGAGATGACAAATGCATTACTTAATGTATAATTTGATAGGTTAACAATGATGGGGTATATTTTGGGGGAATGAATTACTAGAAAGGGAGAAAAACCCATGACACAGGAAATAACCGGGCTTTAGGCATTAGGTAGGGAATGATACTGATTACATCCCGAAACTCTGTCACACTATTCTGTGATTTGAGACTTAGACAAACCATTCTTGCCCATATCACTGTCCCTTACACTTTTCTCCTTATGAGGAGAGTGTCTCTTGCCTCTAACTTAGATAGACTGACGGTGATCTGACTGATGACGAAGACTGATCCTGAATGCTGACCTAATCAGAGGAGGCTAATTATATAATTGCTAATGGAAATTCATTTTGCCTTTCTTTCTAGGTACCAACTGCTGTATGTTTTGATAGAGACCTTAGTTAGATGTTTTCCAAATTGGTGTTCAAAATTGTTTTGCATGACGCCCAACATGCTAATGCTAAATAGAGGTTAGACGAGGTATTCACTCTGACTGACAAACTGACGTGACTGACGTGGTGCTATGCTGAACTAGTATCTTAGAAATTCGATGTGTTATAATCTGCCTATATCTATCTGATTATTCATGTTACTAATCTTTGCATTATCGAAAGCTTATTGTGGTTGCCATCTTATAATCGTGCTTACCTGTCTATTGACTTTGAGATTAATGCCTTTGCTACTAGATTGTAATCAATAGGGAATAAAACTTATTAACTCCATTAAGGTGTGGTTATTCATGACTGAAAGGTCATGGTTGCGCCAAACGTTTATTAATGTCTAATTTGATGTTAAACGTTGACAATGTTATTGACCTATTGATTGATATTTTGATTAGTTATCTCGTCCTACGGTGTCTCACCACTGGGCCCAAAGATTCATTGGCCTAAAAAGAGTCCTGATGTGTATAAATTGACATAGACGGACGCGTTAACAGTTCTGGTAGCAGAGTACGGTTAGGCCCTTGGGGGCCCTAGGACGGAGTTTTCACTGTTCAATTGTTTTCTTGTGATAATGCAAATTGGAAAGATGATGAGTTGCTAGATCTGCCATGGGCTTTCCCGGGATCTCGGAGCCTGCCTAAATGAGTTGGGAATGATCTCGGCGCCATAGTAGGGTTTTTTGCGCTTATTAAATCTTATGCACTTTGCAGGTGATTGTGAATACTTGAGTGTGATTAGGCCAAATTTAGTGTTATTTAGAAGGAGTGGGCGTACTCCACAGCATGAAAGTAGGGAAGTCGGCGTACTTCATGTGAATGCAGCGCTTGTTGCTCAAAATTATCCACGTGGTTGGTTGTTGTATACGGGCCTATTGAAGTCTAAGACTCCGGAGTATGATGTTAAAATGGTTTATGTTGTAATTTGTGCGGTTTAGTAGGTCAATCGGGCGTGGTTGACAGATCGAGTTTCGAGTTATGATGCATGTGTGTAACCTTCGATGGAGATTTGACAAGTTCTAAAGTGCACTAGAAGGAGTCATTGACAAGTCGAGAGTAGGATTTGCAGGACGAATTCTGCTTGCGTATGAGGGAACTGAGAAGGAGAGAGTAGCGGCCGAGGCTTCAAGTGAAATCTCTGTAAAGTTCTGAAGCGAATGTGTTACCCTTCCTGTAGTAAACCGGCAGATTTGTGTTGTCATTAAAGTGCTAGCAATAATTTGCATTAGTTTGTATGAGTTGTAAGGAGTTAGTGAGGTGTGGACAAGCCGCAAGACTTTGTCAGCTGCAGTGTGTGTGAGTGTGACGTCAGTGGTGCCGCGCTGGGATACGTCCGTGAGAGGCAATAGGTTGAGCAAAGGGTAGGTGAAGAGTGTCCTGGGAACTAAGCCGTTTTCTGAGTAAATATAAAATAAAATGAATTTTGTTAAAGCATTTAAAAGTGCATTGAAAGGAGATGTGTATATCATTGCGACTGATGGGGAACCTACACCACCTGAGGGTACGCCAGCTTACACGGTTATGGAAGAAAAGGGTGTTGCACCGTGTTTATGGATAAAACAATGGCGTAAACTGACAGAGAAAGAAGGGTGTCTAGCGTTTCCTGAACATGGAACGTTTAATCAAAAGGTGTTAGAAAATCTGAGGTGGATGTTAAGTACGCAGCAACCACCTCCACGACCAGCACAGTATGAGGCTTTGGCAATTTGGGACCTGATGGCTCTTAAACCTAGACTAGAAAGATTTCACAGGAGACTGACAAGAGCTGAAAAATCCTATGCAGAGGCTAGGTGGGATAATGAGAACAAAATGTGGAGACGAGGAATAGTGGATGGGTTGAAGCTGTTTCCGGCAATAACCCAGGCAGAGGAAACACAGGGAAAGAAAGCTTCTTGCAAAACTGACAAAGAACCAGTCAAACACAAGGAGAATAAAAGATCTTGGGAAGAAGAGGACGATTCAGATGATGAGGCGTTTATGGATAGGCTGTTACATGATCGTCCGCCACCTTACGCGGTGAGCGACAATGCTCCAAGTACTAGCTTGGATCCTGGGAACCAGACGAAAGAGAAGGGTGTTACTGATACAGTGCAGAATAGCGATACAGCTTTGATACAGAATGGTGTCAGTGTACCCACTGCTCCAGACCCGCCGATACAGTTGCAGTTTCCACCACAGATAAAAAGAATTTATCCTGATGTTCCAGTGCTTGAGACTACTACGAACTTGGTGGTGCAGCCAGACACGATATATACAAAGCCAAGGTTAGTGCAGATTGAATCAACTCCGCAGTTAGTGTCACAACCGCCGAAACTGATACCTGGGTACAACCCAGTAGCGGGTCCTTTAAAAGAACCTGCACCAGGATTATTGAATCAGACCTATGGTGTTGAAGCTCCAAGAAGCTTGGGAGCAGGCCAGACACCTGCTGCTATATCACTACCCATTACAGTTGGTCCCCCGGTGCCGTTATATGCACAGGAGAAAACAAGGATGTGTGAACAGGGAGTCCTAACTCATGAAACGATAAGAGGAGGGTCTCTTATAACTCCACAAATAATGACACAGGGAGGACAGGCTTGTGAACAATCAAGACCCTTAATGGACCTTAGTCCAATAGGAGCACCTCTTGAGGCAATGCGACAGGCAGGATTGGGAGTTTTGACTCCCCAAACCATGAGTACAAATACCTCATACACTCCGATGATACATGCAGGGAACATTTCACTGCAGGGTTTTACAGTACAACAGCTAAATGAATGGTTAGAGAAAACCTGCACATCACAAAGGGCTACAGCAACTGCAATCGAACCTGAGAAAGAAAAACCTGATGAATACCTAAACCTAGTACGACTAGGAGCAGAAGCTGCTGAATTGGTGGAAGGAACAATGGGAGTAAATAGGTTGGAGTCCTACACTGAGGCAGAATTAAGGTACCTATGTCCTAAAATCACCAAAGAGGTAGGCAAAGTACACCAGAAATTAACGAATTTGGCAGACAAATACAATATCGACATTGGGAACACAAAACATTTGAAACGAAGTTACAGATTAGATTTTGACTCAAAAGATTTTGAGCACATGAGATCTGCAGGCATGAAGACACATTTGAAAGAGCTGCTGCAAAGCGCACAAATTTGGGGAGCACTAGAGAAATGGGAAGGCCGATGGATGAAGAAAAAGGATAAGGGAAAAAGAGATAGTCCAGTGTCTAATGAAACAACAGTCACACCAAACTTAGAGACAGTAAAAATCCTACCTATGAGAGAAACAGCTGGTGGTGTTTTGGTGCATGTGCCTTGGTCCAGGGGAGACATTTTGTCCTTTACAAATGATTATCCCAGGTTATGAGAAAAACCGATCGAGTGGTATCAACAGACAGATAGATTCGTGAAGCTTGCGAAGTGTCTCTGGGAAGACTTAAATACCTTGTTTGAGATTATTGTTCCGCCAGACTTGTGGCTTGAGTGCAAGAGAGGGGTAGATTGGCCCACAAGGGAACCGGCAAGGGATAAAGTGACTGGAGCACCTTCTGAAGAGGTGATGAAATATTATCATAAAGTAATTGAGTTTTTGAAACAAAAGGTGTCGCCGAAGGTGACTGATTGGCAGAAAATTGACCGGACCTCTCAAGAGGTTAAAGAGTCAATACATGCATATTATGAAAGATTGTTAAAGGCATTCAAACATTACAGTGGTACCGAAACGATTGAGCCGAAGGACATGAATCATCTTGTGTTCAGATTTGTCGAAGGGCTGAGACCGGAGGTCAGCCAAATGATTAAAAATCATTTGATTTGTTGGCAAGCTAAACCGATTGATGAAGTATTACAGTACGCGAAATACTGTAGTGACGAAATTGAGTTAAAGCAGAAAGAGTTGAAGGAGAAGGTGATGGTGATGCAGATAAGAGCTGCACAGGCTGGAATACAGGGAAATGGTGTTCAGCAAATGATACAGCAACAACCGCAATTGAATGGTGTGTTTCAGGCACAGCCGAGAGGTAGAGGTCGAGGGTTTGTGAACCGTGGTGCGGACATGAATAATGTGGTTGTTCAAGGTGATGGTCAAGGAGTGAAAAAGATGTCACCATGCCATGCGTGCGGGGGCGTGGGACATTGGAAACGGGATTGTCCAAATATAATGCAGGATGGTACAGTTCAGCAGAGTAACAATGCCGGGACATTGCAAAATTCACGAGGTCCAAGAATGAGACACCCGAATCAGAACTATCAAAATAATTTGGTGCAAATGTCAGGGGTGCAACCTATGCAGCAAATGCAAATGCCGCGTTTCCAAACAGTGTCAGTACAACCGATGCAACAGCAGATCCCTATGGTGCCTAGACAGCAAATGCAGTTACCCCTAGCTCCGATGGGACAGCAACAGGTGATGCTTCCTCAACAGGTCACAGGTCAAGTAACAAATCAAAACAACACTGTACAACAATTCCCACTAAGAGGTGAAAATGAGATGAATGGGGACTGGTCAGATGATAGCTCAGACAGTGAAGAGTGCAGACTCGCCGCATCCTTAGAGGTAGACCAGAGAGGCCCATATGTGGAGGGAAAAGTAATGGGCTACAAAGTCTCATTTTTAGTTGATACAGGAGCTACACGCTCTACTGTTCGCAGTGCAGAGGTACCAAGATTACTTCTCTCAGGGCGCACCATACGAGTGGTCGGTGTGGCTAATCAGTACCTGACTAATCCAATCACTGACCCAGTGCAGGTCGAAATTGGAAATTTCCAGGGCCTGCATAGATTTGTTGTGTGCGATTCTAGTCCAGTGTCCTTGCTAGGAAGAGACTTATTGTGCAAAACCAAATGTTCAATTACCTGTTCCGATGGTGGAATAGAGGTTCAGACAAACAGTGATGACGAGGCAGATGAGGGTCAGCTTATGGAAGAAGGAGGAGAGATGAATGAAGATTACCCTTTAATTACCCTTTTTCCAGTGTTTACCTTGATCGATCTACCTACTGATCTGCAAGGATCGGTGATAGAGAAAGTGTGGGATTTGACTGGAAAGGAGGTTGGATTAATAAAGGGAGTAAAACCAATCAAGGTGCAGATAAAGCCGAATGCAGTGTTTCCACAAATGTCACAATATCACATGACTCAGGATGTCCTTATTGAAGTGACACAGATAATTGCAGATTTCCTCAGACAGGGAGTTCTGAAAGAAGTCCTGAGTAGTCCGTGTAACTCTCCAATTATGGGTTTGAGAAAGCCCTGTGGGAAAGTTCGAATTGTGCAGGATTTGAGAATAATAAACGAAATCGTGGTAAAATGCTGCCCTGTGGTTCCCAACCCAGCAGTAATAATGTACCAGGTTCCTTGTGATGCTGAATGGTTTACCGTAGTAGACCTATCACAAGCGTTTTTCTCGATTCCACTTCACGAGGACAGCCAGTTTTTGTTCAGTTTCAAATTCCTGGATAAGGTATACAGTTGGTGCAGAATTCCTCAGGGGTTTTCTGAGTCACCATCCATCTTCAATCAGATATTGAAGAAGGATTTGGAACCTCTTGTGCTACCTCACAATTCGACTCTTGTGCAGTACATTGATGATTTGTTGATTGCATCCAAAACCAAAGACAGCTGCAAATATGATACAATTGCCTTATTGAATCATTTAGGGAAAAACGGACATAAGGTGTCACCTAAAAAGCTGCAATACTGCAAAAAAGAAGTCAAATATTTGGGACATCTGATTGAGAAAGGGTCTCGAAGAATATCAAAAGAGAGAATAACAGTTGTTTTACAAATGAATCCCCCAACAACAAAGAGAGATGTCAGAATGTTCTTGGGAATGGTGGGCTACTGTCGCCAGTGGATACCCAACTTCTCGATCATTTCAAAACCATTGACAAAACTGACAGGAAAGGAAGTTAAGGATTAACCGTACACAATCACATTGACAAAAGAAGAGCTTGAGTCATTTCTAGAGCTGAAAGAATGCATGTGCAGAGCTCCAGCATTAGGAATGCCTGATTATGAGAAGCCATTTTTGTTGTTCTGTCATGAACGTGATGCTTGTTCTTTGTCTGTTTTAACACAGGTCCATGGAGATGCAAATCGCCCTGTAGCATATTTTTCGGCTACTTTGGACCCTGTCGCAGCAGCCTTACCGGGTTGTTTGCGAGCAGTCGCAGCAGTTGGTCAAAGCCTTTCACAATGCGAGGGCATAGTTATGGGATATCCCCTAACAGTATTGGTTCCACATTCTGTTGAAATTCTGCTGACACGAACCAAGACACAACACATGACAAATGCCCGACTTACCAAATATGAGACAATTATTCTGGGGTCACCAAATGTCACATTGAAAAGGTGTACTGTACTGAACCCGGCAACTCTACTTCCCATTGAGAATACAGAAGTAAAGGATGGGGAAGAATTTGAGCATGATTGTCTGGAGGTAACTGAGCTCAGTACCAAACCTCGCTCAGATATAAACGATACCCAGTTAAAGGAAAACGATTACATTATGTTTGTTGATGGGTCCTGTCTAAGAGATTCATCAGGAACCTTGAGAGCTGGTTATGCAGTATGTACCATGTCCGGTATAGTCGAAGCCTACTGGCTCGAGAAAGTGTTTTCTGCACAAGTGGCAGAATTGATAGCTCTCACAAAAGCCTGCCATGCTGCTGTAAATTTAAAGGTCACAATCTATACAGACAGCAGATACGGACTTGGAATTGTGCATGATTTTGGCCAACTCTGGTCACAAAGAGGGTTTATGACATCCTCTGGTTCACCAGTGAAAAATGGAGAACAGATAAGAGATTTGTTACATGCGATTCAGTTGCCTCTTGAAATTGCTGTGGTGAAATGCAGTGCTCACACCAGGTCACAAGATTTTGTGTCAATGGGGAATGGTTATGCAGACCAGGTTGCCAGATTTTGTGCATTAAACTGTATATCCTTTAAAGAACAATGGGAGCTGTTACCACAACCTGAGAAGGACACAACCTTAAGTTTAGCATTACGAGTGGTTGATACCTTAGACGAATTAAAGACACTACAAAGCCACGTTGGTAAGGAAGAAAAACGTTCTTGGCAGAAAATGCAGTGTATACAGAGAGAAGACGATATTTGGGTATCGAGAGAGGGACAACTAGTGTTGCCAAACAGTCTTCTGTCACAATTTGCCCGATTGTATCATGGGCAGGCCCATTTGGGAAGAGATGCCATGATCAGATCATTTAAGATTGATTGGTTCAATCCAAGATTCAGACATGCCTCAGAAATTACTTGTCACAGATGCGTCATTTGTCAACAAATGAACGCTGGAAAAGGAACTGTGGTAACTTTGAGCCACATTGGGAGAGCTGGTGGTCCATTTAATAAGATACAAATGGATTTCATTGAAATGCCTGTTTGTGGAGGTCTGAGATACGTGTTGGTGATTGTGTGTGTTTTTAGCCATTGGATTGAGGCATATCCCACACGTAGGAATGACAGTCTTACAGTTGTGAAACTACTACTCAGACAATTAATACCCAGGTTCGGGTTTCCGGTTTCTATAGAATCAGATAGGGGAAGCCACTTCGACAATGAGGTGATTAAACTTCTGTGTGCCGCACTCAACATTGAACAAAAGCTGCATTGTAGCTATCGCCCTGAAGCTTCAGGACTAGTCGAACAGATGAATGGTACTTTGAAATCAAGAATAGCAAAAATGTGTGCAGCAACAAACATGAAGTGGCCAGATGCATTACCTCTAGTGCTGATGTCTATGAGAAACACGCCAGATAAGAAAACAGGATTGTCCCCACATGAAATCCTCATGGGCAGAGCAATGAGGTTACCGGCGGTACCTGCAAATGCACTAGTGAATATTACAGATGATATGGTGTTGGATTACTGCAAAAGTTTGGCTGACGTGATTCGCTCTTTCTCTCACCAGGTGGAAGCTAACACGTTACCACCAATCGGCGAACCAGGACACTCTCTGCAAGCTGGAGATTGGGTGGTTGTCAAGAAGCACGTAAGAAAATCGTGTCTTGAGCCGCGTTGGAAAGGGCCATATCAAGTGATATTGACGACCACTGCTGCTGTGAAGTGTGCCGGGGTTCCCAACTGGATACATGCCAGTCATACAAAAAGGGTAGCGTGTCCTGTTGAAGAGGAACTTGAAAATTCTGGTGCAGAAACCTCAAGAGGAGAAGTCTCAGAGTCAGAGATCAGCCAAGAAGGATCTGAGACTACAGGAGAGCCCGCTGAGAACAGCCGTGTCCCTCAAACTATCAGTGAGTTCGAGAGAGGTGACGAAGTGCCAATCTCAGTGGAGGCAGCAGGAGAACAAAGTCAAGGAGAGGTTCTCCCAGAAGCAGACGAATACAATTCAGAAACTGAATACAGTATCGAACAAGGAGAGAGAGACGAAGAAGTGTCAAGTTCAAATCAGAACAAATCAAGATCTGCCAAACAAGTTCCAAGCCTATCAGGAGAAAACACCATATTACCAGAGGAGGGTGCTGTCCGAGGTACTGAAGGAAAACGCCGAAGCAAGACGAACAGAGGTGACAATTGGCCAGACAATTCACACTTTAGAATAAGAGAAATAGCGAATGAAACAATAATAGAGGAAAGCGATACCTCACGAGCAGATGATCTGAGTGAAGGAGAACAGCAAGGTGAACAAAGAATAAAAAGAAAAAGAATAGCAAACAGAAGATATACCGGTCCTGAATGGGCATACGCTACAACCGCTGAATGGCAACAAGAATTCTTAGCGTTCTGTTTTGATAGAGAAATACCAGGCCAGTACTACGGTACCTGAAGAAAATACAACAAGAAAATTGAAAAGAAAGACATTGAAAATTGTGAAAGCTAAAAATAAGAATCTTAGAGAGAATTTTTTTTATCGGAAAGTGACATTAAACCTGGATTTGACTTATAGAAACCTGATTACGACAAGCTGCTAACCTGAATTGACGAAAAGGGTCCTGGATTGAGTGAAGACGCTGTAAATTACGCAGAAAGAGTTTGCTACTCAGAGTTGATTGTTGATCTACTGTTTGATTCTATTCAAACATGGCTTATAGTAACAAGGGAAGTAAAGTGTGTGGCTGGTTAGGACTTATGATAGGTGCTGTATGTGCAATAATGATTGTGGGAGTGATAGTAGGAATGCCATGGAAAGAGAGTGAAACTATTAATGCAACTTCAAAACCTGAGACTACTACTACAACTAATAAACTATCACCATGGGAGAAATTCGAGCAAGACACAAAACATCTGCATGAGGGAACTAACCCAAACGGGGAGCTTTCTACTAATGTTTTCTATCGCCTACTGAATGAGTATGTGGAAACTATGAATGCGAAAGACTGTTATGTGTGTACTAAAATTCCTTCATCCGTGCAGGAGGGAATTACTTATCATAGCCTCCCTCTTACGTATGGGATTAGTTGTAGCTTGCTACTAACAAGATTTTATGATCAAGAGCATGTGCAATATTTTTATTCAAATTTGGATGTTGTGTTTTCTTTTGTGCCTGTTATTGAATTTTTAAATAAATTAGCTAAAGAGCATGATATAAAATTAGTTAGAGGATTCTTTGAGCCAACACTAACATTTGGAACTGCTTATGCACATCGCAATAACTTAACCTGCTTACTGTCTCCTGTAGAGAAAAGCTTTTTAGATCACACAGATGATAGACGCAAAGCATTAAAGGAAAGGTTAGAAAAAGGTTTAGAAAAACGCACTTATGCAAACGATTATGCTTATACTGAAATTAAAACCCAAGGCAAGTTAGCTATAGATGCATTACACGTAGGTAGACTCTGTATATATAGACCAAAATCTGATCAAGATAATTTGTTTGTAGGAACGAGTGAATGTAGGCATGTGTTTTTGTTTCAGAGCAAATGGACCTTTATGTTAAATGGACAAGACCCAGCGATTCCTGGAATCTATTACATCTGTGGGTTAAATGCGTATTACCGTCTCCCTAAGGGATGGTATGGGACATGTTATTTGGGAATAATATTCCCAAAGATTTACCAGATTGATGACTTAAAACAACTACCTAAAACGTCTGAATTACAACAGACCAGACAAAAACGAGAATCAGTGGCGGCTGTCATTGGTGATATATTTGGAGCTATAATCCCTTCAATAGGGGTTGTCTTGAATTCTATGAAAATTCAAAAGTTGTCTACTATTGTGGATAACATGCTGACAAATTTCACAGGAGCTATACTCCTGATGGATACAGAACTTGCTGCAGAAAGAGCTATGACTCTTCAAAACCGGCTTGCTTTAGACATTCTTTTAGCAGAGTGGAGGTGTGTGCAAAATGCTTAATGAGCGACATTGTTGCAAGTATATACCTGACAATAGTAAGAAAATTAGAAGCATGCTTACTAACCTGACTAGAGATAGTACAGATTTGAAGGATCTAAAAGAACTTGGTGTTTGGGAGAAATTTGGAAAAGGAATTGCCCGAGTGGGAAGCTGGTTTACCAACATTTGGAATGGGGTACTTGCAAAAATCATGATGGGATTATTAATTGTTCTGATTTGTTTATTGGGATTTTGGGGGATATGCAAAATTAATGAAAAGGTGAAAAGAAATTTGGCTAACAGAACCAAAAGAAACGAAGAAAGTGAAAGAGAGAAAATGTTTAATGAAATATGGGAAAGCTCACATAAAGGAAAGGATGTTGAAATGCGCATTATGCGCAAGGCAAAAAGTTAAAACCTGAAAGATTTGTGATGACGAGCGTCATCAGAGGAGGGACTGAGAGAGCGTATTTTGATATTACATATTATAGACGTGAAATGCTTATGTCTAACAATGCTGTATTAATAAAACATTTATTAATAGCGTATTCATAAAAATGGAGAATCGTTCACATGTATAAACTAATGTCAACTGTAAGGAATAATTGTTTATAGTTTGCCTAAGTGAGCACATTAAAACGTATAGAACTGCATTCATTAAACTCGTATATCTTAAGTTAGCGTGAGTCAAGCAGAAGCTGTGTAGCTCTCATATTAAAGGCGTATTTTTCCTGTCTCTTCAGTGTGCAGAAACTTGCAAACAACCATGACCTAGATATTGTTCTCTCTGTATTAGGTCGACACATCGGGATATTTTCCCATCCGCATGCTAGCATCTTTTAGTATAAAATGATTGTGCCTCGAAACATTTGTAGATACTTCCAAGGACAATGAGACGAGGGAACGAGAACTTTTAACCTGAGACGTGTGCCAAGCTGATGAAGTAACCCCGGATATGCCACCTACGGAAGACTGATTATGAAGACCAATCAGAAGCCAATATTTTATCGAGAGATGACAAATGCATTACTTAATGTATAATTTGATAGGTTAACAATGATGGGGTATATTGACTAACCAATAGAATTTTGGGGGAATGAATTACTAGAAAGGGATAAAAACCCATGACACAGGAAATAACCGGGCTTTAGGCATTAGGTAGGGAATGATACTGATTACATCCCGAAACTCTGTCACACTATTCTGTGATTTGAGACTTAGACAAACCATCCTTGCCCATATCACTGTCCCTTACACTTTTCTCCTTATGAGGAGAGTGTCTCTTGCCTCTAACTTAGATAGACTGACGGTGATCTGACTGATGTCCTGAAGACGAAGACTGATCCTGAATGCTGACCTAATCAGAGGAGGGTAATTATACAATTGCTAATGGAAATTAATTTTGCCTTTCTTTCTAGGTACCAACTGCTGTATGTTTTGATAGAGACCTTAGTTAGATGTTTTCCAAATTGATGTTCAAAATTGTTTTGCATGACACCCAACATGCTAATGCTAATTAGAGGTTAGACGAGGTATTCACTCTGACTGACAAACTGACGTGACTGACGTGGTGCTATGCTGAACTAGTATCTTAGAAATTCGATGTGTTATAATCTGCCTATATCTATCTGATTATTCATGTTACTAATCTTTGCATTATCGAAAGCTTATTGTGGTTGCCATCTTATAATCGTGCTTACCTGTCTATTGACTTTGAGATTAATGCCTTTGCTACTAGATTGTAATCAATAGGGAATAAAACTTATTAACTCCATTAAGGTGTGGTTATTCATGACTGAAAGGTCATGGTTGCGCCGAACGTTTATTAATGTCTAATTTGATGTTAAACGTTGACAATGTTATTGACCTATTGACTGATATTTTGATTAGTTATCTCGTCCTACGGTGTCTCACCACTGGGCCCAAAGATTCATTGGCCTAAAACGAGTCCTGATGTGTATAAATTGACATAGAAGGACGCGTTAACACTACTGTCTGTTTGGATGTATCCTTCTACTCCATGAAGGACTGCATTACAGCTAGAGGACCTCATGCCTCCACCTGCTGGCTTCCTTCCATGTGTCTCTAAAGTGCTAAATCTCACTGCATGCATTAACATATTAAACCCAGCCCCGTTGGCGTTGCCACTGCTTGTTGTAATAAGCAAACGCGAGTTTCTGCCTTTTCATATATGTTGTGCAGTTGAATACATGAGTGCATCAATGCGTGACTGATTGAGTGGTTGAATGAGTGTGTAAATAGGAATGTGAATGATGCTTGTGAGAGTGCACGTGTGAGGGAGTCAGTGCATGAACCCGGAAATTGAGTGTCTAAGTGAGAGTGGATGGCTGATTGAGAGTGTGTGAATGAGTGATTGTGTGGATAAGATAATGAGTGAATGTTTGTGTGAGTGAGTTCATGAGTCAGTAAGTGAGTGAATGTGTGAGCAAGTCACTGGTCACGCGTGTGAAGGAAAGAGGGAGTGAATGGGGTAAGAAGAGAGTGAACATGCAATTCACTTCATAATACTATATATATGAATTAATGAATGAGTAAACGTGGTATTGAGCCGGTTCTGTGTAAGTTAACGCAGGTGAGTAGAATATTAGAGCAAAATCAAGAGTAAGTGAATGTAGTGCTGAGTCAATGAATTGGTGATCACATTAAATGAATAACTGAGAGAAAATATGGGCGAAATTGTACTTACTCATCTTTTCACTGAATCATGAAACCATGTTCTCACCTACTGAGAATACACCAGGGTGGGAAACGGAGTGGGAGAGTGAGTGATCTACCTCGCTTGGTTCAAAGCATGTCATGGATACCAAGGCTTTCATTCACAATGAACCAAAACAAATAATGTACGGAAAAGAATAAAAATCAATTTAAGCGCCTGGCTATATTGGTAAAACTGGTGTAACTGACACGTTGCAACACTACAGCACCTGTGAGAGGTCATTCTGGAGCAGCAAGAACGCACATAACTCTGATCTCAGCCAGAGGCGGAGTCACGTTGGCTTCATTCATACATTCCAGCCAGGAGCACCTGCCAAACCAAACACGCTGACTGCGGCTGCAAGCGCGCGACTGCAGCCAACGGTGCTTTCCCAACTGACAACACGAGGCCTAGAGATGGCAAACTCCGAGTCTGTGTAAAGTGATGTCATTCTGCATGCCAGGAGAGAGCTTGACTGAGAACCACCCCCTGCATCACAGACGCTTAAAAGTATTCCTATATTAGATATGTACTTTTTTTTTTACTCATCCCAACAGCAAAGTTCGCGCTCTATATATTTACACACACGACACACTCAGAACTACATCCGCCTGAGCCACGTCTGCACGGATGGTGGTCCATGCTATGGTAAACAATCTCACTCTTTGTTTAACATGGCTAATTTTATATGCACGAAATTAGCAGTAGAATATAATATTTATAAAAAGAGCCACGGCTGACATCAGAACCTCGAAATTATAGTTCACAACTAAAAACTGTATATAGTGCTCTACATTATCTAGAGGCGCCATTAAACCTCATACATATCCTGTTATCTTTGAGCATGCACCTGGCTGTGGGACATATTGGCCGTAGGGATAACCAAGCTTGAACCTTTTCTTTCTACAAACCACTTGTGCATGGAGTGATCGTTATTACAGGGTTCAAAAACACTGATAAATGAATGGCTGCTGTGTACAGTGTGTGCAGTGTGGTGACAATGTGCCTCACATACACCTGCCTTGTTATGCCAGGCAACAAGACTATAACAAAGTTCTGTTCTAGAATATCTCAGGGATTACTTGAGAGTCTGGAAATGACGGTCATGCCCAGGAGGTACTATTGCAGTGGAAACGGAGGGAGGATAGACGTTGGGCTGGAAAATGAGAGCCCAGATGTCTGCTTTCTGGGTTGCCCTTTAACAAGCCACCTTTAAGATTTTGCCAGAGACTGTGATTAAACACTGACTGAAGCAGCTAGGGTAGGGGCACTGGGTTGATTACACTTGAACACATATGAGCAAGCCTGTGCACGCATGTGTGTGTGTGGGCTGTGAATGAGAGACTACCATTGTACGCAACCTGGTAACTGCACACAGGTAACATGCCTGTGGCAGTTTTAAACTGCAAATTCGATCTGTCAGAAGAACCCATTTTGATAAACTTAGAACTTTCTTTTAAAATTTAATGTCACCCCACCCCCTAGTAGGCCCTATTGCCCATAAAGGCAGAATGCATGGTATTTAAAAGTAAACATGTCCATACAGAGAAATATCACAAAAAGCAATTTTCACTGTCGCAAGGCTGGCTACTTCCATAGGGAAATGGTGGGCTACATAGTTACGTTTAATAAAAGCTACATTCTGATTAGTAGCAGCTACAGAAATAATTCAAGGACTCATTTTTATATTTATCCCAAATCAAATTTAATGTCAGAATCTAATTTTGTCTACCTATTGAATAAAAGGTGTTTTTACATTTTTTAATTTTAGAAATGTTTTTATTAACAGTTTTGTAAACAGTCACTTCAATTTGCCAACAATACAACTGTGCAGCAGTGTTACATCGGTGTACCATATCACTACTCAAGATTCCACAATCCACTATGTCCAACAAAGAGAGGAAGGGAAGGGGGAGGGGGAAAGAGAGGTTACAAAAATATAGACTCCCAGCGTCCTTAGCCACAACCGACTATCCAACCCCTCACACAACCATTAAATCTGGGTCCTGCCTGTTGCCTGTGTTTCCACCTCCCAGCCGACCTTGCTTCCAGCACCAGCAGGGTCATCCTCATCCGGTTCCGGGTGATCTAAGCCCCCTCCAGATTCCCATCAGTCACATCTAGGCAATCAAGCATGGCACTCCAAATTTCCAAATCACGCTCCGCATGCTGTTCCAATCTCACTCTTTTCTACCTGCATTCCTTCGCCACTGCCCGTTCCCTAAGGTCGACCAGCCAGTGAATCAATGTCGGCAGGGTAGGGCTGGCCCAGTTAACACCAATATACCTTCTCACCAGCACCAGACCAAGTAAGACAAAACAATACTTAAGCTTACTCCCTTTAGTCTGGCGTGTCAGTAAGCCCAACAAGCAGTGTTTCATTCCCCTTTCTATTCGGGGGGCCCGCCACCCTTCATAGTGAGTCAACCACCCCAGTCCAGTATACCCCCAGTCTGGGGCATTCCCACACCATATGAATGAAGTGTGCGGATGTACCTTCACACCTGCGATAGCCGTCAGAGCTAGTCAGAAAAATCCTATGTAATCTTTGTGGAGTGAGATAGACGCGACGCAGTTAGAAAAGTTGTGTTTGATTAAATTATGCATTGCTGGCCGTATCATGAACTTCCATCCATGCATATTTCCATTTCCCATCTGTCAGTTGATACTCCAGCACTTCATTCCAGCCGAGAAAAGGCCCTTCCAAATCCTGGCATCTTTCTCCTTTCAGTGCCACATACAGATGGGAGATTAAGCCCTTATCCGATCCCATGTCTAACATCAGAGTCAGTTCGACCCGAAAATCCATTCCAAACCGTGCTGAACATCTAGCTATTCTCTCTCTGGCAGATCCCTTTGTAGCCTCTGCCAGATGCTGCCAACCCTCGAGAGGCAGTCACAACACACCACCACATTTGCAGCTCCCCATTTTGTACCACTGCTCACTGTGGATCCCCAACTGGATTTGAAGTATCCCGCAAGAACCACCCCAAGCTCGTCGCAGAAGACCAGATCCTGCAACATCTTAGGTTGGAGTCTCCACAACGGGACTGCCAGCTTCTCAGTGCCTCCTGTGTATTCCAGAATTAGCAGTGCATGGTCAGATAGAAAACGGGACTGATGCTCAATTTTCCATACACATTGTGTGCTCTCTTCAGTCAGCAGGAACTTTTCCAACCAGCTGTACTCCGTGTGTTGGCGTGCAGCACGAAAAAAAAACCTATCTGTTGAATGTAGCTCACTCAAGACATCCCTGCAACCCACCCTTTCCCATGAACTCTGCCAGTTTAGCTGTTATGCGTGGCTTAGTGCCAAGCAGAGGGGGTGTCCAACTAGTGTGCCATCCAACACACAATCAAAGTCCCCACCCCATACAAGTGGCACCCCCACATACGGCTAAAGCGCCACCTCCACTGTTGCAAAAAAAATAAAAAATCATCAGTCTTACGAGCATACACAGTAAGGAAACAGATCTACACCCCTCTTAGAGTTCCATAGACTAGGAGGAAGCACCCTTCGGCACTGAAGCTCTGTACCCTAAAAGCGACCTGTGGTGCTATCCAGATGCAGACCTCCCTAACCTCTAGCATAACTCAAGTAAGTGGATGAGAAGAACTGCCCTCAAATATTTTCTGGAGCTTCTGGGCCTCTGCTTCCAACAGGTGTGTCTCCTGCAACATGATGACTTGTATCCCTACTCTTCGCAAGTAGGCATGCACTCTGCATCTTTTTAGAAATGTGTTGAGGCTCCGCACAATTCCAGGTCACCATTCGCACATGTTCCCCCATTGGAATCCTGTAGTGTCTCCGCCCACTTCAGTTCACTCACATGAGGGCCTCCTCTCCACCCCACCAGTCTGCACCCTGGTCATGTAGTTCAGCGTCCAAGCAACCTCTTGCTGCATAAGACTGAAAGATCATAATGACTCCAAATCATCCCCACCTCCCCAGGGTTAAACACACTGAACCCCTAAAGGTTTCTCCCCAATCTTGTAAAGTTCACCCTGAATGATGTTAATACCTGAAAACCACTCTCACATAATTCCCTATGTCAGGGGTCAGGGGATCCCGGGTGCAGCTAGATGTGCACCAGCCAAGGGAGCCCTAGTCCTGGTTGATCGGGAATCGCTCCTCACATTCTCTAACCCACATAATCTCACATACAAAAAAAACAAAATGAAAACAAACAGTACAGTTGTGGGAGGGAGAAGATGAGTCATGCATTTCCTGCGCACCCTCAGAGAGCTGCAATGCTCCCAGGCTACATCATTCATAACAACAAACAGTACAGTAAGACCAGTGACATCCACACAGGAGCACAAGAGTATTCAGTACATTACCCCGCAGTCCATAGTTCTCAGCTGGGACACCATTGTCTAATGGGTCCAGATGGGAGGAAGGATGGGAGAGGAGGGGTCGAAAAAGCTACCTCGCCACTAACGTAACAGATGTGTCCCAGCCTCTCCCTCATCAGGGGTGTCCCAAGTTTTGCAACTGCCTTTTGACTTCAAGGCACCTCCCCCGCCAGCATGTCCTCAACCACTCCTGAGCCACTTTTGCTTGATCCAGACAATGTCACATTTGCCTCTTGCTGCCTCCCTCTCCAAGCTCTCCAGATCCAGTGTTCCATCACGGCGGACCACAACTCTTGTTGAGGAACTCAATGTTTTCCAGCCTTTGTTTCGTCTCTGCCTCCATGATCCTCCCAGCCTATGGACTTGCAACCACTCAGCTGCCTCTTTGGTGCTGGCGCAGGTATTCTGGCTTCACCCCTGACCTCCAATCAGTCCCATACCTCCTCAGGAGATATGAGGAACTGGGACCACCCACCATGGAGGACCTTGAGTTTCACAGAAAGAGAAGCATATAGGTAAGTCCAATCACTTTCAGTTTTTTGTTTGCCCCCCCACCCTGGAAGGACTGGTGGAAATTCTGCTTATGATGCGTGTTTTCAGGAAAAATATGAATCATTCAGTTCTCAAAGGCAGGGTCCTCTTCCTTGCAGACTGCCTGCAGAATGGCGTCTCTGTCCCAATGATTGAGAGTTTTGGCAATCAGATTCCTCAGAGGGGCACCAGGTGGCAGGGACAGTGCCAAAGCCTTATGAGCTTGCCCCACCACTAAGACCGGGTAAAGGGTGATCTCCAGCAACACACAGCAATTCCATTGTTCCAAAAATGATTCAGGGTTACTCCCCTCAGCACCCTCCAGGAATCCCACAAAACATATGGTTAATGCGTGGGAGCGACCCTCCGCATCCTCCACTTGCATCTCCAACTTGTGTGTCTGCGTTGTTAACATGGTAGCCGCAGAGCGAAGACTGCCACCTCCTCCTGGTGCTTTTGAACCTGTCTCCAAGGAGTGCTCCACCACCTTCCTGAGGTCGCCATGGATACAGTGTTTATTTTTGCTTCAACTTTCACACCTGAGGTCCCAGTCACAGCCAGAATCTATGCCCACCTAGGGCCCTGCGGTTCATGTAGGCCAGGTCCACGTTCCGGTGGCGGGTCCCTCCCAGCCCTGTAGCCATGAATTGCCATGAATTTTTGTTTGGTGACTACTGAATGTACTTCTGACCTTGTCCATCGTGTCAAGGGATGTAAGACCAATCATCTGTTTGCCCCTTAATAAGTCACTCTTCACATCTAGGTGCAAGGTCTTTGGGTGGGTCGGACACCCTAAACCGTGGAGTCCTATGGTCCCACCTCTCCGACCAAGTCTTCAAGGAATAGCAGTCACAGGTGCCCAGAAGCAATGTCAGCAAACAAGTAGTGAGGTGCCCCACTCTTCAAGCTCCCACGCCTCTTCGAATGTTTAGTGCACCTCAGTGATGTTAGTCCGCAAACTGCACCGGCATCATCGGTCACATCCCCTTGTCATTGCTCAACGTGGGCCCCAAACTCTGCTCAGGGGGGGCTGTTTTCCACTACTCCCCAACCACACCCGAAAAGTCTCTGTGGGCCCTTCCACTACACCAGCCGGCCCCCAGGCACCCAGTAAGTCTCCATACAGGCCCTTCAGCGGCCCTTCAGGTCTGCAGCTTCCGCCAGCCAGTTTGCCCACAGTCTCCACTAGGGCTAATACCATTTAGGGGATGGTAAGCCACACTCACTTCATCTGCATAAGCCTGGGGGCAGCCTTGTCTTGTCCAATGTAGGCCTCTGTCCAGAATCTGAACTTTTCCCCACTGTATGCTGCTCCTCCAGCACTCGGACCCCTCCGATGGACGGCCCAGCGCTCGCTGCACACTTTAAAGGTCTCAGGGGCAAATTATTTCAGGCCACCACGCCAAGGTCAGCAATGCCTCATCCATGCAGAAGTCCTCAGCCAGACTCGGGTGCCACCATCTAAGTTGCGCCACTTCAGAACACAATGCAGTTCCCGCATGGGCCCCAACCGGCACTCCAGCTCACTCGATCCAAGGCTCACTCAAAGAAGGCAGCGGGTGGACAGCAGTTTGCAGACTGCCGCGCTGCTCCTCCACTGTCACTGCCATCACCAGGGCTGTCCCACAACTCCCAGCCCCTCCCTTGGGTGTAACACAGCTTCTGCTCCACCACCGCTCCTGGGGGCACAGGCAGCAGCCAAGGGCATGGAAATGAGCCCCCGTGTCCACGGAGGCCGTTCACTCCTCCTTGGCACTGTGGCTATCGGTGTTGCAGCAGGATGCTGCAGGATGCTGTGGTGGGCTGGGAGTTGTGGTTGAGAGCTAGCGGTCAGCCATCTTGCCAGCCACTCCCCTCCTTTTATAAAAATACAATTTCCCTGCCTAAAGCAGGGAAGCATTCAACTGTCACCTGGCAGCTAGGTAGCTCCCCTGTGGTGAGATGTGGACTGCTCCCAAACAGAGCAAAAGGGGCTTGGTTGTGGGTAGGTTCTGGCTTTCCCCTGACTGGATGGCCTGGGTACTGTGCCCATGAACTGAATTAACTTCAAAGGCAACTTTCCTGTCACAAGCAGATGAGTCTGCCCCCTTCCTTTGTCACTTTAGCCAACTTAGCTCCAAAACAAGGGGGGGGGAGCTACTCCAAAACCATGTTGGAGTCATCTTTTTCATAGCCACACCTCTGGATGGGCACAGGAGCTCCAACCAGGGGAAGAAGGGTTCTGCTATATTGGATTATCCAAGAATGCAGCACAGGAGGATTGGGACATGGTTAGAGGAATATTGTGGCATCCAAGGTTTGGCCAGGGGTGCCTGACATCTACAACTTTCCATCCATACTTATAAACCTTTGCACAAGGTAGAGAGGGAGAGCAAGACCAAGACTCTTGTATTGCATGGCGATGGGACTAGAATCATGTACAGTTGGAAGGAGAAGCTCCCTGACAGACTAAGGACTTTGCCAACACCTGGCCCACAGGACTAGATGGGTCTCTCCAAGGCCAGTGGCTCTGGCCCCTATATGCCCCCTGGGGACCTGTGGGAGGAAATCTGGACTTCACCTCCCACTGTGTGGCCAGCAAGACAGCCAGGATGCTTTTGGGCTTGGGAGCGTAGACAGGAGGGTGTTCTTCTGGTTGGTAGTGGAAGGTGTGTGCAAGAAGGCCCCACCAGCAGGCGAGGAGCACCAGGAGAAGAGAAGACTGGAGCAGGGAGGCAGTAAAACCAAATCCTCATAAAGTGCACCCCTTAGAGGCCAGGGAGTCCATTTAAATGCCCCTGGTGGCTAGAACTCGCCACCAGGAGTAAAATGAGCCCACGATTAAGAAACTTGGCTGATCGGGATCCAATTTATCACATTTAAACATACCCATAGACAACACTGAAGCACATGGGGCTCTGCTGCTACTTCCTTTACTTAACCCTGGGAAGGGCCAGTGCTCAGAGGTCGGCACATGTTCCCACATTTTATTTTTCCAGGGGGAAGTGTGCATGGGGCCCCCTCCCAAGACTCATTCTCAGCTGCAAGACCCCATCCCCCGGGTCCAAATTGGTAATGATGGGTCCAAGGACCCCATCCCGAAAATTCAGGACACAGAGACATACTGTAGCGTTGTCCCTGCCTGCAGTATGGCAAGACATGTGGGAGAGTGAGTGAAGAGGTAATCCCCTCACTGGAACAGAAGAACAACACTGCTTTTGTCTGGCGCAAGCCTAGAGAGCTATCCCCTGCTCCAACACGTGGTGCCTGAGTGCAGCGTATGTGGGGAGCTGGAACACAGAGGCCTTGGGGGTTCCTTCTGCAAGCCACCAATGAACACCCCCACTCCAAAAAGAGGGTGCCATGGGTAGGATTGGGCACCCCAATATTTTAAGAAAAAGGAAAATGGATGAGTGGCACAAAGTCTCACAGCAGGAGAACCAGTTCATTCCATATTCATTTTTGTGCCCGAGGGAGCACCTCATTTGCTTATTTCTAAATTCTTCTTTGTGGTGACCCAAGGAGAGGCAGAGGGACCGCCAACTATGGCAACAGTGTTGTGGGGGACTGCAGGAGTTGCAGCAGCCCCCAGGAGTAAGTGACACCAATTAACCCCATGTCTCCCAGGTCATAGAAAGCATGACCTGGGAAAAGCTTTTAACATTTTAAGCATTATTGGAGCTGTGGCTTGGTGATCTACAGCCTGGGAGTGCTCTGATCCCCTCCTCCCCCCAGTGGTTGGTTTTTGTGGCTTCATTATATGTAGCCTAAGTGTGTAGAAGAAAAACGCTAACACATTTAATGTGATTTTGAATGCAAACGTTTTATTGCCAATGTTGATGAATAATAGAATACTTACGGATACTTAAACATGATTGCCGAATTCATAGGTTTTAGTGGTTAATCCTAGAATGTAATTATGACCTGATACTTTGATGTGGTGACTTCCTGGCAAAACCAATAGACTTGCCTTATATTTTAAAGTGGTACCCCTTGACAAAGTCAATAAGCCTTATTTGATATGACACACCCATATATTGTGATGTTATGTCTGGTATAGTTAAGGTGGGGTATTGTGATTTTGGGGGTCGTGACACACTAGGGTTCAGATGTGATTTTAGAATGTCACCAAAGGTATTTTAATCTAACTTATGTATATATTTGTAAATTAATGCACAGTAGTTAGTAGGGTGTGTGTGTAATAAATGCATGGTTCCCTTTTCAAATAAAAGGCACTGGCTGGACAATCATTTGTTGAGTGCTGTTGTTGTGCACCAGTGGATGGAGTCACACCAACTGCCCTGAGTAGGCCTTGGACTGCTCTTCCTCACTACCCTGACAGAGTCAAGTGTTACAATGGGGTACTTGGTTTCTAATAAAGAGACAATTGTGGACCTATTACTTGCAAAGGACTCAGAGCCTGCAAAACTAGTAACCTACTTTCTTACACATACTCTACCTTTTAATTTATAAAATGTCAATTCATATATTTTAACACACACTCTGAAATGGAGGATGCTGTGAAAAAGCCACATGAAGTGATCATTGCCAATGCTCACAGACTGACCCATACAGAGCACGTGAGAGGACATCTATAAAACGAAGACCTAACCTCAGGTGAGAATTATGAGTAGGGACGAGGTCATCATCATAGAAAGAATCGGATTCTAGATTGCAATGAAAACCAAAACTTATAGTGTTGTGAGACACCCCTGAATAGTTGACAGTGCTGGAGGCAGTACTCATGGCATGCTACAGATTCACATTGAAAAGGGTTTAACATAAAATTTTGATAGATGGGTTGGGTTTTTAGAAAGTTCCTGAATAACTCATATGTTGATGTTTTGATTATAAAACATTAGTTTTTTCAAAAACACGAAGCAACTTCATCTGGTTCTAAGGATCTCTTAGTCAATATTTCTAATAATGACTTGATGAAATATTTGTAAGTATTATTGAGAAGTATTTGTAGTGGCCGACAGCTTGGGTCGGGGAGGGGGGCGGTTTGCTCGAGTTTTGTAGTAACACAAAAATAGTGATATTTTATTCCTGAGAGATAAATACAGCTAAATGGTATTCAATCGCATTATCGTTTTTCCTGTCAACCTACAAAAATGTGACACCAGCATATCAGCTAGCACAATATCACCCAGATATCTATATAAAAGTATGCATATATTTACAATATCATAAGTCACAATTATGTACTCAGATGACATTGTCAACATATCGCTTAGGTATGTAGATGTGGAGTTAAGAATAGTACATCTACAAAGATGTTGATTTTATCGTGGCAGAAAATATTCTAGATTCATTTTTTGTATATTGCTATAAAAAATAGATCTTTTAATATACAACTCAACAAAGTGGAGCAATGGAACAAAATGGCAGAAGATGGAGTAGGTGCACTCTTTAAAATCTATGCAAGGGGTGTCCCTGGTACGAGCATTATTGGACAGTTCACACAAATGACTGTTACAAACAGAGTTTCTAAATACCTTTGGGAGTTATTTTAACTTCCTTTGACACACTAAGCTGGATAGATCACATAAGCATTTTTTTCAGAACTGCAGAGAAGCCCAGAAATGTAAATATGTTGTATACTAACTTAGCTTAGGGTTATATATGATTTGTGTACAATTGTCATTTTCAATAATAAATTGTGTAATTATGAGCTTTGCCCGTTCCCATGACCAATTACTTACTTACAAAATTAAGAGGATAATAACTCTCTTGATGTTTTCAGAATGAAATGCACTTGGAGTTCCCAACAGAACACAGAAATCGCAATACACACAACCAATTAATAAACCTTGGACAATGGCAGCAAAATGGACACCAACAATTGCCCAGTACACAATCACATTTTCTCCTGGTTGAACTAAGCCTGTTGCCAATGCTACAGTTTGATTCTTTGGAGAGGACAATATTGTTCATTCATTTGCATGAGCAGGTTAATGATATTACTTAATTGAGGTTTGTGCAATAACAATCAGCCTTGTGTATGACTTGTTAAATGTTAACGGCTTTAGCCCCATTTGCTAGCAGCAAAAACACACTTGTGTTCTTTATTAGTCATTGCCCAGACTCTGTGGCAAAGTATAAGAAAATACCTCTTTTTGTATAATCACGCCCATGTTTTGGGACTGATGGTGCTGTTTTTGACTTTGTGCACTGGAACTCTGTTATCCAGGCAGCAGTGCATATCCTCCAACACCTAAAACCTGTTGATATTGACTATACTCCTAATTGGCACATATAACCTAACTATATCTCCCTAGTATATTGTTCAAAGTGCACCCAGGACCTGGAAGCTAAATGTCACTAGAGGAATGCAGCACATATTATGCCACCACTACAGTAACAATGCAACATATGACTGCTGGCCTGCCACCAGTAAACTGGCTGTGCAGGTTAGTTGTTGGGATAAATCAATAAATTGTATTCTTGAACTATTCAAAATATTTACTAAAAACCCAATTTATAAGTCAAATCGAATTTGTAACACATATTTCACTAAACTTACATTTAAAAAGTCACCTTTAAGCAGCCTAACACATTCTGAAGCCAATTTACCTGACATTTCAACTATCACTCATTGATGAGGTATAAATTGGCTCCCAGAGCTGAGACAAAGGCCTTGGATATAGGAACGATTGACTGAAACTTAAAAATGTTTTGCTAACTTTCTGCCTGGAGAATCATTGATGAAATGGGACCAAGCAGTCAGCTGATCTGCAGAGGGTACATCACCTGTTGCCCTGAGTTCGCCACAGATGCTGCTACATTCTTCTCTGCAGCAGCAAATTCAGGCCTGACACCGACCAGCATCTGTCAACATCATACCCTCTTCATCTACAGCTTGCAGCCTGCAATCTTGCCCTGCTGGTGCAATCAGTTGCCTGCCATTGCCTTAGAGCTTTTTGGTTTTATTTTTACTTAATCTTTAAAAAATCATATTTCTGGTTCCACTTATTGATTTCTTTTGTTGTTTTGGTGTCATTTGCCTCATTAAAGTATTCTTAATTTTATAAATTGAAGTGGGATTTTTATTATGTTGTGTTTCTGACTTTTTAACTGTTTTGGTGTTAAAATGCTTTACACATTTTCTTAAATTAAGCATGTGTGCTATTTGCCATTACTATCAAGGGCAGAGTTTAGGTTTAAATTACTGAAACCATTACTGGACTTAACAAGAATAGTGTCATTATTATGTGTGTGGACTTCCATCCACCCGAACAAACCACTTCTCAGATACAGAAAATATCTAATGTGATTCCATTTACTAAACGGTTACTGACATATTCCAGAAAGTATTGATTTACTTTTAATACTGAATCTGTAAATATTTGTTTTAGATTTTATAGGTTTTCTAGTGTGTTTTTTTAATATTGTAAATGAATTGAAAGTATCGTAGCACACAAAACCTTGGTCTCTGAGGAGAGCTGTGTAAGTCTAAAAGGTGAACAATTGCCTTAAATAAAATAAATGCAATGAAAGAGAAAATTATATTTCTGTTTGATGCTGACAAGGCTTATTTTAAGTCAACTTTGTTGCATTTTTTTGTTTTCAAACATCGCCCCTCCAACACCTGAACACCTGAAAGAGTAACACAGACATAATCTCAAATACACACAAACAGAAGCACACAAGGACACACATACATTAAAATAAACATTCTACATATCATATATTCACACAAAGTACAACTATGTATATACCACAACCTCACATACTTCACATGGAATGCACTTATTCACCATGGATGCATACCAAAACATATAACACAACATACTCATAACCCACTGGAATTATGTGGCAGGATAGAACCAAATAATGTGACAGGGTTGACTAAATATGCAGCAATAGAAGGCAAATTGTGCAGTTTAAAACAGAACCTTTTTGGATGGTAATACTTAATTCTTTTGCCATTTTACACATGGTAACACTGTATGGACAAAGATTTTATCTTATTACT
The DNA here is from genome assembly GCF_031143425.1 of Pleurodeles waltl. Classification (NCBI taxonomy): domain Eukaryota; kingdom Metazoa; phylum Chordata; class Amphibia; order Caudata; family Salamandridae; genus Pleurodeles; species Pleurodeles waltl. The sequence goes on along the minus strand of NC_090442.1, from coordinate 608,073,373 downwards.
ACAAGCAGTGTCTAAAGATTATGCAGCAGATGGTGCAATATGTGGCCAAAGCCTTCCAGGTTAATGGATGATAGGAAGGTCAGGGGATCACAGGCCCAGGATAGGAAATTTGCAGGAGCTAATTAAACAATACATACACTTATGTAAATTGTATTTGGTTGCATTCTAAGTTTTTCTTAATTTTGGTCCTGGTGAAACGCCGCCAGGTTCTTTCAGACTACGCCGGGTGTGAAACATGTTGATCGCATCTCTGTAGTGTAGGTAATCTCACACACAGATTTATATAACCACAACACTGTAGGGTAGGTTACTCCACACAGAGACTCATACTTAGGGAACACCAGACCATTATTTCTGGCAATTCCCGCCTATATTTTTAACCTTGACATAGGTCCTGACTCCATTAGTAAAACTATATCACCAGTACCTATAGTCAATTTTAACTCACACTCCTTCCGGTCCTTCACTAAACACATACCGAGTTACACTCAGCATCCCCGTTACTTTTCTGGACCTCTCGCAGGCCCCAATAATAAAGCATGCAACTTAAGACTGCGTGAGGGTACTTGCTCCTAACAAGCAAATGCTTTAGGTGACCTCTTCTCCTCCTCAAAATTGTTAGTAAGGAGTTGCCATTATGGTATAGTGTACTTGGTTGTTTATCAATAGCCAAAGCCTCAAATTCATAATTATGCCATAAACGCAGGGGCCAGGTAATTCCAGTGGTCCTGCCATAACGCTTATATCTCACATATCACACATTCTAGTGTACGCATTAACACATACACATACATATGCATGTAATGCATACACTAGAATGTGTGATATGTGTACATATATATACTGTTAGACCTGTCAGCTCTTGGCGTGATTTCCCCTGTCATTTTTATTCTGACCTCCTGTTTTTGATCCTGTGTTGAATTTAGTTTTTGCTGGCTTTAGGTCTCTAGACACTTTACCCCTGCTGACCAGTGCTAAAGTGCAAGTGATCTCTGTCTAAATACTATTGGTGATTGGTTTCATCATGATTAGCAGATTTGATTTACTAGTAAGTCCCTAGTATAGTGCACCAATTGTGCCCAGGGCCTGTAAATCAAATGCTACTAGTGGGCCTGCTGCCCTGATTGTGCCACCCACATGAGTAGCCCTGTAAACATGTCTCAGACCTGCCACTGCAGTGTCTGTGTGGGCAGTTTTATACTGCCATTTCGACCTGGCAAGTGCACCCACTTGCCGGGCCCAAACCTTCCCTTTCACTACATGTAAGTCATCCCTAAGGTAGGCCCAAGGCAGCCCCATGGGCAGGGTTCTGTTTATTTAAAAGACAGGACATTCGCTGGTTTGTTTTACATTCCCTGATAGTGAAATAGGGGTGCATCACTATTGCAAGGACTATCTCTCCCATAGGGTAACAATGGGATTGCCTTGAAATATCTTTTAAGTGTAATTTCCCATGGTGAGCAGATACAGATGGAGTTTGGAGTATCTGAACTCACAATCTAAAAATACATATTTTGGTGAAGTTGGTTTTTATATTGTAAGTTTGAAAACTTTTAGAAAGCAGGCATTTTCTTGCCTAACCATTATGTGCTTCTTCCTGGCTGTAGAATACAAGTCTGGGTGAGGATGACAGTTGGGCTATTTGTAAATTTTTAAATTCACTCTGGACAGTCACATAATATCCTGATGGGTCTTCTTGGGCTAGAGTGGTGGGAGAAGCTGACACTTGCACCTGAATAGAGCCTTGCTCGTCCTTACACAAAGTAGTCCCCAATCCCCTGGAGTGTGTCTGGGGCCAGGGCAGGAAAAGCAGGGTCTTGTGGACTACAATGACTTCTCTTTGAAGCTTGCCTACTTCAAAGACAGAAATGGGTATAAGTGCTGGACCTCTAACCCACAAAGTTAGAATCCTTCTAGACTGAGAACATTCTGCCAGGAAAAAAGAGCTGGATGCTGTAGGAGGGACTGCCAATCTGCCTGTTGCTTTGGTGTGCTGGCCTGCTGCTTGCTGCCTTTGTCCTAGGAGTAAAAAGACTGGACTTTGCTTTCAACAACCTGTATCCAGAGTTTCTCCAGGGACTTGGACTGAGCTTACTTCCTGTTTAGAAGTTTCAAAGACTTCAAAAGCCAGCACCTGGGCTCTTTGTCTGAGAGTCCTGACTTGCCAAGTGGTGCCAAATCCAGTTCCTGTGCCCCTGGGAGTGAGTTCTAGTGTAACCAAGAAGAAACAAGCACATCGACTCCAGAGTGACTTCCAAATTGGGGCCCCTGTCTGACTCCATGCCGATGCCTGCACTGGAGCTGTGGTCCTCACTGAGTGTAACGACCGTGACCAACTCTGCAGGCCCGATGCCACTAACGCACATCCAAAGTCGCCCCACAGCATGAGTCCCAAGTGCCATGTGACTGACATGCATAACACCCTACTCCGCCGCAGCACCTGTGGCCCCATGATGTGATCGCAACACCGCAAAGTCAGAGCCTTGCGTCTTGACCTGCTGGATTCATTGACCCGCCTTGTCGTAAAGAAGAACGCCATGCCACGGATCCTGCATCACCTGGTCTGCAACCGTAAAGCACCAACACCTCACCTCCCCTGCCTAGAAGTAAGGAGCCAATACCTCACCTCCCCTGTAGCAGTAAGGAACTGATGCCACACCAGCTCCAGCGATGCCACACCTCCCCAACTCTGTGCAACATTTTTGTTTCTTAATTTTCCAAGGTACTATATCTGGGCACTGTGTGACTCCGTGACCGTCCCGCACTCCCTCGCAAGTGGCATCATACTGTTGGGAACGACTTTGTCAAGACGTTGTGATAGCCCCAGTTGAAGCTATTGTGTTTCTAAGCGCTTTACTATGATTCAATCTTTAAAAATGTGTATCTTTGCTTGTGTTTGTTGGATTTGTTTCATTTTGGTCTTGTTTTACTCAGATAAATAAAGGCTATTTCTCTATACTTTTGTGGCGTTTTCACTGTGTTAGTGTGTGAGTGTGTACTATCACTTTACACATTGCCACTGAGATAAGCCTGACTGCTCGTGCCAAGCTACCAACGGGGTGAGCAGGGGTTATCTTAGCTGTGTGACTCTCTTACCCTGACTAGAGTGAGGGACCCTACTTGGACAGGGCGCAAACCACTGCCAACTAGAAACCTCATTTCTAGTAAATACCACACATTGTACGTATAGCCATACCACGAGAAACAGAAATGTAATCATATATACCTCAAATGTACACATCACAAGTATTCAAATGAATGGAAATATAATTGTATTCAGTTTCAAACCTCATTTTATGACTTGGCACAAAACCACGCTTAAATGTATCAATAACTGCTAAGCAGTGGTTTGCACTATAGTTTGTTTCTTTTCGTGTCTGTGTTTAGCATTTTGCCTACTGATAAGAAACTCAGTGGCACACTACACTAAAAGTACTTGCACAATTGCACTGAGTGAAAACCGGCCAAATATTGTCATGTAAAGTGCTCAGTCCATTCTGGAATACTTTAAAACAGTGCTTTAAATGAGCAGTAATCAGTACCTGCACTTCTGTAATTTTAAGGGGTGAGAACCTGTACTTCTCAGCACTGCTGCAACACATTTAATGGAAGAGTACCGGCACTTCTCAGGAGCAAGAATGTACTCTAGGAAGTGAGAACCTGCACTTTTATATTTGCATTTAACCCGTTCTGTGCCAGGACGTAATGGTTACTTCCTGAGGCACAGTGCTGCTGTGCCCAGGACGTAACCATTACGTCCTGGGCACACAGCCCAGAGGGAGCGCTAGCGCTCCCTCTGTGGGGTTCCCCCCCAAGTCAGGGATGGAAGGGGAAGCCCTTCCCCTTCCACCCCTGACCCCCCTTACTCCCCCGTGACGTCATCACAGAGCCTCCCCCATTGCGCTGGAAGCTCAGCTTCCAGCGCGATCGCAAGAGAAATGCTTTGCATTTCTCTTCCAATCACGTGGGGGAGGCCGAGAGAGGCTTCAAAGGGAAGGAAATGTATTTCCTTCCCTTTAAAGTCTCTCTCAGCGTTTTGGCAGCCGGATTGAAAGCAATCCGGCTGTCAAAACGCCCACTAGACACCAGGGATGTCTTTTTAGAAAGGAAATGGACATAAGGGAGCGACCCCTTGGGCAAGGGTCGCTCCCATAGGGGGCAAATTATATTTAGGCCATTTCTGCCCCCCTTGGGGGCAGATTGGCCTATTTTTATGAAGCCAATCTGCCCCCAAGGGGGGCAAAAACCACTAGACACCAGGGAGGTTTTTTTTTGTTCATGAATTTCACGTAAGGGGAGCGACCCCTTAGGCAAGGGTCGTTCCCCTGTGGGGCAAATTTATTTTAGGCCATTTCTGCCCCCCAGGGGGGCAGATCAGCCTATTTTAATTAGGCCGATCTGCCCCCAAGGGGGGCAGAAACCACTAGGCAACAGGGATATTTGTATTGCGCCGTCACGCAAGGGGAGTGACCTTGTAGGCAAGGGTCGCTCCCCAGGGGGGGTGGGGGGACAAATTTATTTTAGGTCATTTCTGCCCCCCCGGGGGAAGATCGGCCTATTGTTATTAGGCCGATCTGCCCCCAGGGGGGGCAGAAACCTCTAGGCGCCAGGGCAAATGTTTTTTTTTTTTTTTTTTTTTTGTTTTTTTAGAGATGGGGAGCGACCCCTAAGGGAAGGGTCGCTCCCCTGGAGGGGCAAATTGTATTTAGGCCATTTCTGCCCGCTTTCGGGGCAGATCGGCCGATTTTAGGTCAATCTGCCCCCAAGGGGGGCAGAAACCACTAGGCACCAGGGATCTTTTTTTTGCACCGTCACACAAGGGGAGTGACCTTGTAGGCAAGGGTCGCTGCCCGGGGGGGTGTGGGGGGGCAAATTTATTTTAGGCCATTTCTGCTCCCCCTGGGGCCGGCTGAGCTAGAGGCCAAAATCCACAGGAGGCACTTTGCAAAAAACACCTCTGTTTTCTGTGAAAAAATGTGATGTGTTCACGTTGTGTTCTGGGCCATTTCCTTTCGTGGGCGCTAGGCCCACCCACACAAGTGAGGTATCATTTTTATCGGGAGACTTGGGGTAACACTGGGTGGAAGGACATTTGTGGCTCCTCTCAGATTCAGAACTTTCTGTAACCGAAATGAGAGGAAAAAGTGTTTTTTTGGCCAAATTTTGAGGTTTGCAAAGGATTCTGGGTAACAGAACCTGGTCAGAGCCTCACAGGTCACCCCTTCTTGGATTCCCCTAGGTGTCTAGTTTTCAGAAATGTGCTGCTTTGCTAGGTTTCCCCAGGTGCCGGCTGAGCTAGAGGCCAAAATCCACAGGTAGGCACTGTTTTCTGTGAAAAAATGTGATGTGTCCATGTTGTGTTTTGGGCCATTTCCTTTCGTGGGCGCTAGGCCTACCCACACAAGTGAGGTACCATTTTTATCGGGAGACTTGGCGGAACGCTGGGTGGAAGGAAATTTGTGGCTCCTCTCAGATTCCAGAACTTTCTGTCACCGAAATTTGAAGAAAATGTGTTTTTATAGCCAAATTTTTAGGTTTGCAAAGGATTCTGGGTAACAGAACCTGGCCAGAGCCCCACAAGTCACCCCATTTTGGATTCCCCTAGGTCTCTAGTTTTCAAAAATGCACAGGTTTGATAGGTTTCCCTAGGTGCCGGCTGAGCTAGGGGCTGAGCTAGGGGCCAAAATCTATAGGTAGGCACTTTGCAAAAAACACCTCTGTTTTCTGTAAACAACATGGGATGTGCCCACGCTGTGTTTTGGGCCATTTCCTTTTGTGGGCGCTAGGCCTACCCACACAAGTGAGGTACCATATGTATCGGGAGACCTGGGGGAACGCTGGGTGGAAAGAAATTTGTGGCTCCTCTCAGATTCCAGAACTTTCTGTCACCGAAATGTGAGGAAAATGTGTTTTTTTTAGCCAAATTTTGAGGTTTGCAAAGGATTCTTGGTAACAGAACCTGGTCAGAGCCCCACAAGTCACCCCATCTTGGATTTCCCCTAGGTCTCTAGTTTTCAAAAATGCACAGGTTTGGTAGGTTTCACTAGGTGCCGGCTGAGCTAGGGGCCAAAATCCACAGGTAGGCACTTGGCAAAAAACACCTCTGTTTTCTGTAAAAAAAAATGGGATGTGTCCACGTTGTATTTTGGGCCATTTCCTTGCGTGGGCGCTATGCCTACCCACACAAGTGAGGTACCATTTTTATCGAGAGACTTGGGGGAACTCTGGGTGGTAGGAAATTTGTGGCTTCTCTCAGATTCCAGAACTTTCTGTCACCGAAATGTGAGGAAAATGTGTTTTTTAGCCAAATGTTGAGGCTTGCAAAGGATTCTGGGTAACAGAACCTGGTCAGAGCCCCACAAGTCAACTCATCTTGGATTCCCCTAGGTCTCTAGTTTTAAAAAACTGCACAGGTTTGGTAGGTTTCCCTAGGTGCCGGCTGAGCGAGACGCCAAAATCTACAGGTAGGCACTTTGCAAAAAACACCTCTGTTTTATGTCAAAAAATGGGATGTGTCGACGTTGGGTTTTGGGGCATTTCCTGTCGCTGGCGCTAGGCCTACCCACACAAGTGAGGTATCATTTTTATCGGGAGACTTGGGGGAACATAGAATAGCAAAACAAGTGTTATTGCCCCTTGTCTTTCTCTACATTTTTTCCTTCCAAATATAAGAGAGTGTGTAAAAAAGACGTCTATTTGAGAAATGCCCAGTAATTCACATGGTAGTATGGGCACCCCGGAATTCAGAGATGTGTAAATAACCACTGCTCCTCAACACCTTATCTTGTGCCCATTTTGGAAGTACAAAGGTTTTCTTGATAGCTATTTTTTACTCTTTATATTTCAGCAAATTAATTGCTGTATACCCGGTATAGAATGAAAACCCACTGCAGGGTGCAGGTCATTTATTGGCTCTGGGTACCTTGAGTTCTTGATGAACCTACAAGCCCTATATATCCCCGCAACCAGAAGAGTCCAGCAGACGTAACGGTATATTGCTTTCGGAAATCTGACATTGCAGGAAAAAGTTACAGAGTAAAACGTAGAGAAAAATTGCTGATTTTTTCACCTCAATTTCAATATTTATTTTTCAGTTGTTATTTTCTGTAGGAAACCCTTGTAGGATCTACACAAATTACCCCTTGCTGAATTCAGAATTTTGTCTACTTTTCAGAAATGTTGCGGTTGCTGGGATCTAGCATTGGTTTCATGCCCATTTCTGTCACTGACTGGAAGGAGGCTGAAAGCACAAAAAATCATAAAAATGGGGTATGTCCCAGTAAAATGCCAAAATTGTGTTGAAAAATTGGGTTTTCTGATTCAAGTCTGCCTTTTCCTGAAAGCTGGGAAGCTGGTGATTTTAGCACCACAAACCCTTTGCCATTTTCAAGGGAAAAACCACAAGCCTTCTCCTGCAGCCCCTTTTTCCCATTGTTTTTAAAAAAACGAAATTTTCACTGTATTTTGGGTAATTTCTTGGCCTCCTTCTGGGGAACCCACAAAGTCTGGGTACCTCTAGAATCCCTAGGATGTTGGACAAAAAGGACGCAAATTTGGCGTGGGTAGCTTATGTGAACAAAAAGTTATGAGGGCCTAAGCACGAACTGCCCCAAATAGCCAAAAAAAGGCTCGGCACAGGAGGGGGAAAAGGCCTGGCAGCGAAGGAGTTAAAGCACCACTTAAAACCACGCTGAAGCAAGGGGAAAGTAAGTACAGTACAGACGTGCGTCAACAGCTCAGCCCACTCACCTTGAGTGTACTGTCAGTTAACAAAGGGCGTCCTGTACCTCACAGGAACACAGGAAATGGGAGCACTCACTACATGCATGACCCTCAGTAGCAAGCTAATATATATTGAATGTCGTGCAATCGTGAAATTCACACTCTGGCAGGCCTATCGTAATAATTGTACAAAAAGAAACATTCACCAGCTCTCCTATATGATGAGTATAACATAAAGCGTTGTGGAATAAACTAGCATACAATATTCTTCACAAACACCTGACATGAGTTTGTGAAAGTCATAATCCAACAGGGCCTTTCCCTGCCTAATAATGGTGTAGCTTTCTGAAAGCTGGACTATCCATGTCTTATTTCTAATATAAAATGCATGCAGAGCTGTCGAAGTCCCAGTCTAACATGGTGTAGCCCAGCTGTTTATTAATACTGTTGTAGAAGGTACAACATAACAAACTTTATCAATACATTATTAGTGATAGCGTTAAATAGGGCACAGCCCAGCATCCCTACATTGTTGTAGAATGCACCTCTTAGATTTCCTTGCATGTGCAATACGGGTTACAAAGCCAGCTCTGTCGTCCGGTTGATGCTTATAATGCTATAATTATATACTCAAGTGCAGCCAAAAGAATGTCGTTTCCAATTCCAGACTTAATGATAAACAGTATTTTAACAGGATTAATCAAATCCTGTGGCTCTCTCTCAGCATCTCATTCCTTGAAGTGTGTCTGCCCCTCGCTTTCCTTGGCATCAACCTAACCACCTGGGTCCCCCACCCCCTCCTGACGCTCTCCCTTTGGTAGAAACTGAAGCTGTCCAGGTTCAAGTATTTTTTTAGATCCAGTTGGATTATACCAGTTTTGAATTTTGCACTGTAAAAATCAGTTTGAAAAAACTAGAGGAATTCTCCTGGTTAATTAAAAATGGTGACTTAAACTAGCACTCTCTATGCACTCAATAACGGACTCGAATCAAGTGGAATGTTCTTCACAGCAGGTCAAGTGATGTTCTAAAATGCCTGTGGGCAACGATTTCAAGCAGCAACCATTTGTGATTCATCAACCAGAACTGAGCAGCACTCCATAAAGAATTGTCCTTCTCATACGCCACCCCACACTTTTCCAGAATGCCTCTGTGCATTGCCAAAAGGGATCCTTCTCCAGAAATGCTCTTTGATTCACTGCCCTTTTGTTAGAAGGCGTAATCAGTTCCGCTTCCTAGTGTTTATTTTTGTTCTAAACGTTTTACTTCTCTATAAAAAAAACACAGTGTAGTTTCCATGGGTGCAGGCGGTGCAGTGCACAGGATCCCAGAGGTCTGAAGAGCTCACTAAGCTCTGATTGTTGTTGTAGTTCACAGTTTAAACAGCGGCCAGTGGGGCATTCCTTCCTTGTGCTAGGGGCCATCACACACTGGCTACACTACTGTACGGATACCAGGTTTTCCTCCTCCCTGGAAATGTATTTCATCTACCACAAAGATGTATCAACTCTCACATAATATAATCCTACTGTCCTGAAGATCTCCATTTCAATCCCTAATTCTGTTCTTTAGCTTCTCCCACCACCCTTGCTTTCCATCCACTGAACCCTATATTGCTCATGGTGAATATTTATCTATCGACATCTGGAAACCTCAAATTTTCTGGTCCCGCTCTTTAAAACTGATATCCTGTCTTTTAAAAAGCCTCTTTCAGAGAAATTAGACTTGTTCTCCCTTGAAAATTGTGCCTCACTCAAGCATTCCTCTTCCAACTCAAACATGCCATTCCTTCTACCTCAGAATAAAACTCATTCTTTCACAATGATATTCCTTTTCTCTCAAAAGTCAGGTTACTTCAGTTTCAATGTATTTTACTCTCCAAATCAGTGCTTTAAATGGGCCGGTACTGTCCAGTACTGAGTATCGGCACTTTTTTATTTTAAGAGGTAGAGTACCTGCATTTCTCAAGAAAAACATAATGCTTTTAATTGGAGAGCAGCGGCACTTCTCAGACGCAAGCAGGTACTCACGTACAGAGTACCTGCACTTCTATTTTTCCATTTCAAGCACTGCTCCAAATGACCTCTTTCTTTTAAATGTTCACCGTTTCCCATACATATCTGTTTACTCCAAAATTCTTTCCGCAGTAAATGCCTCTTGCTTACTGTAAAAACATTATGTTCCCCAAATTCCTGTCACCTCACAATAAAGTCCTGATTTTCTTAAAATGGCTATAATACTTTCTATTTCTATTTCTAGGGGAAAGTATACCATGAACAAAGGTATTGTGCCCTGTCCAGCCTTTGGTCAGCCATTGGGGCATATCAAGTTGAACCCTGGTATGTCCTTCTTTATAAATTAGTGATAGGGCAAAACCACTCAACCGGAAAGGCACTCGCAGTTGCTGCTCTTCTACTCATTCGTTTATATTTATTTCTATGCATCTTGTACGTACCACACTTTAGGAACACCTGTTCAGATAAGACGGTGGTTATTGTGATGGGGACCTTGTCCTGAAGAAAGCCAGAGACACCTTCTGGGGGTTTCATATTGACTGAAACGTGATCACCTATGGCCCCAAGGGCTAGTTTCTACCCTCTCTGTCTAATGTGCTCATCCTTTTACCTTATTGAGATTTGAGTAAAACAATATAGTCTACCACTAGTTAATTTTATGTCAATTTAGGGGTATCTATTCTTCTAAAAATTCAGGAGACTAAGAATAGCATATTGAAGTACTGATATAGACTTCTACTTTGTGAGCAGTCTTCCACCTGGTCCCCAAAAAACGAACGTCCATTGTGGAGCCCACCCTACTCAAAAAACATCGAAGTCAGGATGGGGGAGCGGACCCAATGATGAAGCATATCACCTCAGTGGGTGTGGCCCACTGTCCTTAAAGGGAAGATACCGGTCAGTATGATCAGAGCGCTCCCATCTAATTTATATTATATACATGTAGAGCAGTGGTTCACAACCTTTTGACCTTTTTGGACCCCCACTTTATCATTACTGGTGCCCGGGGACCCCCACTGAATCTTTATTGAAATCCAGGGACCCCCCACTAAGTCATTAATGAAAGCTGGGGACCTAATCTGTTAATATTATTTAATTTTCTCAGCAGTCGCGGACCCCCTGAGGAGGCTTTGCAGACCCCCAGTGGTCCCCGGACCACAGGTTGGGAACCACTGATGTAGAGAATACCTTTTCATTCCCCCCCAAAGAACCGTCTATCATTCGTAATGTATATTAGTCGTTCTTTCTCCTCCAAAGTGCTTTTTCTTCTCATTCAAAAGGCAATTCCTTCTTTCATAAGATTTCCTCGCCACCAAAACGGATTATCTTCTTCCTCAATATGCTCATCTGACAGTAACAAAATATTATGTTCTTGTTCTAAAGAATTCATCTGGAAAATTACGATTTGCTATATAATGTGCTTATTATGAAAAGGTGCCTCTCTCCCCCCAAAACGACCCTTTTTCATAAAACGTAGCCTCCTTCAAAGTAAAATTTTGTTTTTTCTCTGTCAAGATGAAATCCTTTATTTAATTATGAACTCCAAGCTTTATTTTAAAAGATGTAATATATATCTCCGCAAGTCTTCTGTTTTCTACCAGGATGTATTTCCTTTCCGACAAAAATATCTGCTTTCCTTCTAAAATGTAATATCTTTACACTAGAATGGCCTTTTTCCAGAACCGTACAAGGTCACTTATTTCCACAAAAATGGCAGAGGTAGTCCCTAGAGGTTTCCTCTTTGCCCAAGCCCCCTTTTTTAAATATGCATTATTTTCTCAAAGTTGTCTCTACATTCTCACTTGCAGATTATCCATCAAAATTGTAGAAATGTATTTCTAAAAGAACGTAGCCTGACCCTGAGGCTAACGACTCCCTGTGGAATGGCATTCATTCTACACCCAAAATGGCAATCATTCTTGTTAATAGGTTTGGAGATAGTCTCTTCAAACCTAAAAATACTATTCGTTCTCGTCTCTCTGGGCATGCATTCTAATGCCGTCTACGCCATAGCAATACTCGTTTCTTCTCTGTGAGACCACCATATTTCCCCCAAAGTGTCACACCATGCATTACAATGAGCTATTCATCTTGCCACTCCTCAACAACAGAGTAGTGGCACTACATGCCCTCAAGCCCTCCTGGGCCCCAACACAGCAGCGATTCTGCTAAGAAAAAAAGTGATTTATTTTGCCTAAGATTTGACTCTTCAGAAAAGGCACTTCTCCCACCATAACACCTCCTTTGTTCTCCCAGACAGGACCACTCACCTCGTAAGTGCTGGTGATGCCCAGCCTGTAGAAGACGGGTAGGAACACCTCAGAGCTGATGATCACCACCAAGGTGTAGGTGATGGCGAAAACGCCAAACATGGCGCCGAAGCGGTATACCTCGGACGGCGTCCCCAGCACGGTCACAGCCGACATGAAGCTGGCCGTGAGGGACAGGGCCACCGGCACGGCCGTCATGCTGCGACCTCCCATGAGGAACTCCTTGGAGGTCTTCTGTCCACCGCCAGCAAAGGCGTAATAGATGCCGATGATGGCCGAGATTAGCAACATGAGGGCAAAGACCAAGTAGTCCCAGACAACAAAGGAACCTATATCCCCTGGGGCAGCCATCCTTTAGTGGCTCTGGGGGCCAAGGGGAGAAGGTGCCCGGAGAATCAGGCAGGGGCACGTCACGGGTAGGTCGGCAGGGGATGTAAACCCGTGGATGAGAGAGAGTTCAAAATTGGAGCAGAGGGCAGAAACTGATGGGAGCAGAGACAAAACAATTGGAAGTTAGAAAATGCAAGACGTTTTAGTAATGAGGACAGCAAACAGAGAAAAAAGAATGCACTGTGAAGTGAAGTGAGCAGAAACAATACAAGAACAATTGAAAGGACAAGAATCGATTTAGAACGGGGAAGTACAAGTCATCATATATACAAGAAGCAGAGATAAAATACCGGTAAAGGAAAAAGATAAGCAGAAAATTGACATTAAAAGTGAAGAAATGGGAAGTGGGAAGATAAAGCTGGGAAGGGTATTAGGATAGAGATGAATAAGACTAGAGTCGTGGAAAGCTTTTGACTAAGAGGCACAACGCACAGAGGTAAGTCAAGGTAAAATGAGTGGGAGGCCGCACCCCGGACAGGCTGCGCGGCCCAAGGGAGACTGTTGAGCGCTACAGCCCAGTCAGGAGTGAGCTTAGTGCGCCCCTGGCAGCGGGTGAGCGGGGAAGGGAGGCGGGCAGGGAGCCCGGCCTCAGAGCAGCAGGTGAGGGGTGCCGGCGGACTCAAAGGCAGCGCAGGCTCGGGTGGAACAGGTGAGAAGTCCCGAGCAGGAGGGGTTTTTGGGGCGGGTAAATGGTTGCAGGCTGAGACGCAGCAGAAAAGTATAGAGGGGGTTGCAGGTTGAAAGCGCCACGTTGAGCGCAGCAGAGGCGCTCCGAGTGGCAGGTGAGTGAGGCAGCTCGGAGTCCCGGTAGCAGCGCCTATCACCTGTGCCCCAGCTGCACCCTCCAGCAGCGCGGCACTATATATCGCAAGGTGGGAGGGGCAGTGACGAGCAGAAGGAGATGAGGCATTAGGTGTCGAAAGCGGGAGTGACACCTTGTTGGGCACTGCTGCTCCGGGCCTTTGATACTCGGGAAGGGCGTAGAAACGTGGCAGGGGCTGTGAATCTGAACGGAGGGCATGCCCTTCCCACTGGGCACATCACACTCGAGCGCAAGGAACATCGACACTAGAGAGTGACCAGGGCACCACAGGGCATGACCCCAGGGCACCGGGGCGCACAGGGTCCGAGAAACCCCCAGTGTGAGTGGAGCATGCCATGGGAGGGCATGGGTACCGCACCGCCATTAGAGACATGCCACTGGGCACTAGGGCAGAATGGGCGGGCCCTTTTACTGCACATGGCACATGAGAAACAAGGACTCTGGGTATAGCGGGGCTGCGGCGGCACGGACTCACCACTGAGGGCTGCTCCGCCACTCACGGGGGCCCGAGGGGAGAATACAAGTCGTCAATAAACTTTACAGTACAAGGGCAGCACTGCACAAGGATTCACAGCAACAAGAGATACACAGCACACGGTTACCACAGCACCATGATGCCAAAGCAACTAGAGGGCGACAGAGCAGGTGACACTATGGTGCAGGACTAGACAACTTAGAAAGCAAGGGCACCAGGCATACACAGCACCTCCTCTCTGCAGGCAGCAGAGGCCTACAGCACGAGGCATCGGGGCGCTGCAGAACGAGGTACCCATGGCCTGAGGAACCATAGTACCGGCAGTCAGGGTCTCCAACCTTTTCTGTAATAAGAGCTACTTATGTTCAAGGAAAAGCATCCCAAGCTACTAATATTAATAGGGTTGTAATAGTCACTACATTTGAGAAGATTATGTTAGTGGCGCCCTGTGCAAGATTATCAGCAGCGATCTCCTCATTTGCATCAGGCAGGGTTGCACAGAGCACCAAGAATTCAAGCACGTCCAGTAGCATGGGTCCATCAGCAACAGAGGAACTCGGTCGGCACTGGGGACCCAGGGAACAAGGGAACACAATACAAGGAATGAAGGAGTGGGGTACAAAAGCCCCAACGCACAGCAGGGCAATTGGGTACACTGTCACTCCCCCAGAACATGAAGGCACCATGTCCCCAAAATACTCTCAGTGCCCAAGGGCACCACCACCCATGGATCAGCACAGCACACTGATGAGAAACAAAAGGGCATTGCCACTGGCAGAGAAGGCACCAGTGTCCTTGGGCACCAAAGCAATAGGGCATCTTGTACTACAGCACTATCGCCATCCACTATCCATGGCCCTGTAACATGTAAGTAACTCTCGAAACCACTGCACTGACACAGTGACACACAGCACCTTGAGGTAGATCCAACACCACTTCCACCACTGAGGCGCCACACTTTATCCAGTTGTGGGGGCTAAATCACTATCACTGACAGCTGAGGGCAAACCAAAAAGGGGCACTTTGTACCAACCATGGGGGTACTATATCCCTATTACTGCCCAGAGCACAAAGACACCCTGAACTCACTGTAATCTAATCTCTGTATCCGTGGGCACCAGCGCCTAGGGGCTACCCAGAGCACTATAGCATTGTATTGCTGCCCCTAGTAGAGGGCACCACCACCACCACCCTTAGGCATCAAACCAAGGAAGGTACAATGCACAGCAGTACTATCATCAGCTTCCACCAATGGATGACAACACTATCAATATCACTGCCCTGCGCGACGTCATCAAGAGGGCAACACAGCACTCAGGCAAGGGACAACACATCTCCAGGGTATTTCCATCCTAAAGACTCCACAGTAACATAGATGGTCGAAACACAGAGCTCAGGGGCCACGAAGAAGCAACAGGCATGGAAAAACGTGCGGGGCCTACAAGAATGGAGCACCCCAGATAATGTCATTGAGCCAGAGGGGTTGCAGCACCAGGGGAGCAAGATAACATTCAACAGAACAAGAGGACACACAACACCAGGGCCCGCTTTGGGATAAGGCATATGGATGGGGTAAATCGCAACACCAAAGACACAATAACACCAGGATAACCATGGACATTGATAAGTGACATGACACTTCCAGTTCTATAAGGACCCCCAGTACATGAAAATGGGCCCACGTACCACAACACACAGGGGACTACTGTAATTTGACAATCAACTGCATGACATTGAGTTGGGAGATTGACAGCTAAAGGGAACAGGGCATGACATGATAGTACAGACATTACACCACAGGAATCCATAGTAATGGCTCGGAGTGAGGTTATTCCACAACACCAGGGAGCTGTTGCCATGTGTCTCTAAAGTAAATGCTAATTATAGGATGCACCAACAACTAGGACCGGGAGCACTGTAGTCCTAGTACGGACTTTGGTGCTCCCAGACTGAAACAATTTACTACAGAATATATTGAAGGATTCTCTTATGGGAGTAAAACATTGAATGTGCAGACATCCTCACAGTTAGTTCAGCAGTCAAATGGCTATAATTTATGCACGTATCCCGAACAGTTGATGTGTCCTTGAGATACGGAAAAGAGTTCAGAGAATGGTTGTCAGTTTATTAGTGTGAGCCTTGAAATTCTGTACATGTAACAGTAAACAACAAAGGACATGTGATGTTGATGACTCTGATCAAGATGGAGGGCAGTTCAACATAACTCGAGTTAGCATAAGTTAGAACTGAGATGCATTAAAATGAAAGAAGTTTAGCTCTCACAGAGCCAAGGAACCCAACCCACTCTGGAATTCTATGGCATGTTATTTAACAAGGGGGCAGACTTGACCTGGTAAATGATGGCATGGTAAGCAGCAAGCTTAACTGATGGCACCAGACAATTCAATGGCATAGGCAAGAAGCCAGGGTTTCCCTCAGGACCAGAGCACTCATTGGTAAAGGCTCAGGACCCAGCAACCAACAGAAGCTAGGGTCAGAATCCAGAAACACATGTCCAAAAATAGAAGCACTGGCTGTGCCAACATGTGGCAAACATTCTACAACTTGTGAGTAAATTAAAGTCACTGTATTCATTTACTGAATTAACCATCATGCATCTGAGTGAACAGGTGCGACTACGCCAAGCATTGTGCCCCCTTCCATGTAGACTGTGAACTCCTCCTTGTTGTTATTCAGTTGAAGAACATGTAAGGATGCACCTGCCACCTTGGTGGTACTTAATCTAGGAAACAATGAGCAGCATTTCAAGCACCTCAAACATTCTTGTTACTCTTTACTGGTGACCAGAAACGTGTCCAGTGCTTGTGTCCAGAGACGCAAGCACTGGCTGAGCCAGCACATGAAGAACACTCTGCAACATGTGAGGAAAATGAAGCATGTTTTTAAGTCTATTTTCTAACCATGGATATCAATTTTTATTTGTATATGTTTTAACTTGTGCTTTTATGGCTCTCAGCAAGCCGAATAAAGTGTATTTGACTGAAGTGTTTGTATTTGTGTACTGCACCCACCATAAAGCTTTTGGGCAAATTGGTGCTGTGATGGCAAGCGGCCTGCTCTCTTCTTCCTTCAACAGAGGGCCTACTGCGTGAAATTACCCATGTACGTCGCCAGTGTACCCTCCGGCATGGGCACAGTTCGAGGGTCGGGCAAATCAGCAGGAGACCCCAGGGGACGAGCCAGAGAAGGGGACAAAGCACCCGAAGGCCCCATGGCATGGGCACAGAGGCAGGAGATGGGAAGTTCTAGGTGACCCCTAGGCATAACTCAAAGCTAGACGGCATACAGCACCAAGGAGCCCACAGCACCAGATGGTCCATGGAAAAGGTCCAGTCTATGTTCATATAATGGTAGCCAGTGGTGCCCAGATTAGCAAGAACACGCTTGCCACTAGACGAGGGCAAGCAAGCAATGTCAGTCAAAAGGCTCCACGCAGAGCCGTATCTTGGTAAGAATGATTGGGAGGAGAAGTATGATTTTCAGTTTTGCCAACAATCACACTGGTATATCTAGTTAAAATACAATAATATGTCAAGCAGGGCATGAGGATGGCTTAAGGGGCAGTAGAGACGAAGAGAGATGTTGGTTTTTAGGGGTATTAATTTTAGGAAACAATATTTTGTAAAACAACCCACAGACTGCGTTTTCGTATTTAAAATAATCACGTGAAATCTGACAGACAACTCACCGTACCCAACTCAGAGCACCTGTACCCAACAATTTACTTTAAAATACATTTACTGATTTCTTGGGGGGGTGAAACCCTAAACACCCCTTAAAAGCCACGCCCTTGGCTCCACGTGATTAGACTGGAATTAAAATGATTCTGTTGAGTGACTATCTCTTGCAAGCAATGGTCACAACATATGATTCACATTTCAAGGGGCTTCGCACGTGAGTAGCGTGCTGCTCGGATACAATGGGATGTAAACAAGGCAGCGCAAGTTCATTTTGTGTGCGAAGTCAGGTGACATCACATAAACCCATCAGTGTGGTGATAAGACCGATCAGCAATCAATCAGGTGCCGGAAAACAATGGAAACTCGTTATCTCTGCGTGTGCTTCAATTCAACACCGTCTTGCAAGGGGGGGGAGGGGGGGGGGGGGAATTCAAAACGGTTCTGAGCTGAAAACAGAGAAATTCGCTTTCCGCGGGTATTCTGTGATTTGGGGGCCAACATTTCGGTAGATATTCAGATTGAACTAAACTTTAACTTAACACATCCAAAGTTCAGGACCAAATGAGTCGAGACCGATGCATTTATTATAGATAGAAATAAAACGCGTATCTGCTAATATCGTGTTATTTCCTGGCTGCAGGCTACATTTCACAACCTGCGGGGACGTAACTAAAAGCAGCGCACAAAACATGGGGACAGGACTATCCAACCCCCAAGCCCGAAAGATCCCAGTACTTCCCTTTAGGTCATTTAACTCGGATACTGGAATCGAATGTTTATTTAACCAGCCAGAAGAATTTCTCTATAAAGATAAGTAAATCATTTGTGTGTGTAAGTCCCCAGCACACCAGGCACGTGCACATCCCAGCATTCACATTTCCAAATACTTTCCGGGTCGGAGTGTGTAATCTGCTCCTCCTCCCGCGGTTTGTGTTGTGTGCAGTGTGAGAAATCAACATATAAACCCATCATTGTCCTGACACCACTTTGCCACTACCGAGGGTGAAATGAACTAGCCATCTACTTATCTGCTACAGCACACACCCCCTGCCATCGCGTCTGACACCAGGACAGTCGGCATCAAGGACAACCTGGTCAGACAGCTTGATCTGGCCCGCGCACGGCAAAGCCCCCTTGTGAGCACGTGCAGCCATCCACTCCTATCACAGCGTTAGTGAGTGAATGATTTAAGCACCTGACTGAGCGAATATGTTAAATTGGCAGGTGAGAGAAGGGGTGGATGAGTGGGTAAATGAATTACTGCTATAAACAGTTGAATGAATGAGTGAGTGAGTGAATAACCTTGAATGTAGGCTGTGAGTGACCGCAGAGTTTTTCAATAATTGAGTGAGTGAATGAGTGAGTGCAACACCAGCTGACCTTACTCAAAGACAATATATTCAAATGTGCCCCGCACTTTCCTCCACCACTCTAATATAGAGTCCCTCGAGGATCCATCCTAGCCCTTATAATATTCCGTCTCAACACGGAACACAAAGTGATGCTTTTATGTAAACTAAATTCAACACAAACGGATTTCAAACACAATAATGGACCATTGATGGCAAACTGCACCTGGAGAATGTGAGTTGTTCGGACAAAATCAGTCACACGACCTCACTTCCTTCCACTCTGTCAATGCCAAATACCCCGATTGCTACATCCACCCCGTTTCCTTCAATGATCTCGCCAATAAGACAATGGCCTGAAACCATTAGTCTCCAACATAAAATAACTCCTTCACTGAGCATGCCTTCCACACAGCACTATAAGTACTCATCTTGTACGACACTGATGAGCATAATGTCCTCATGACTGGCATCTCTTATGCCACTGTCACACCACTCAAAATCATTGTACACAATCCTGCCTAATAACCCCGAAAACCTACACTGGCTTCCAGTACCAACACGCATCAAATTTAAACCATTGTGCAGCATCCACAAAGCCTACCTAATAGAACATCAGTCCTTCACTCTCCATGTTCATATCACCTCCAACACTACCCATGTAATCATGGGACAATCCAAACTAGGAAGGACAAGCACTGGAAAAGGCAATAGGTCTTGCTTGCGACTCCATGTCATGATCTGTGGTGTGTATGCACCTTCCTTGCACATTCTGTGGAAGGAAAAGCTGGTGGTGCACCCTGAGCCTTAGTGCCGCTTGGTGAAAAGCTGCATGTCTTTAAGGGATGCCCTACTCTTAGCACTAGAGTGTAATTCAGGAAACTACATTTCCCATGAAGCCACAGGCTTCCCACAATGTTTGGAAACTGCAGCAGCTATTTTGACGTTATTGAATATAGGTTTCCTTATGGTCCAGAGCGTCCTTGGTGGCAGTTGACATACTCTGTTGCTACACATAGGTCTTTTTAGCCAGACGTAGGGAAATCATGGAGATTGTTTGTTTCAATTTTGGGAGCATGTTTGAAATAGAAGCTGAATACAGATGAGTACTCTAAGGAATTCCGCTGTGCTTTTGAATATTAACTTCACTAATCAAAGGTTTTGTTTCAGAGATAATCTTGATGGAGTTTAAACTTATTTTTTCTTTTGAACATTTGGATACTAAGCTAGGTGAGGGATAGTAAGGATTCTCATATTCCTAAATACAGTTGATATTTTTAATGATGCATATACATATTGTTAAGGTGGTATATGCTTAAGGAAAGTGAATATTTAGTATCCTTGCGAACCATACAATGCTGACAAATGTTCCTTTAAATCACAGTTCAAGAATGAACTTTGAATTTACATTTGTATATTATTTACGTTTCAGTTTTAGGAAAGTTAAAGCTCCATCAATCTCCCAGGATTTATATAATTTGTTATAGCAACGGTTAAATTACTCTATAAAGGGATAAGGTACTACAGATAGCAGTCTTGTAATGAGAAATCCTCTACTATACAGAAGACAGTAGCACAAGCAGGATAGACATCAGCGTCCAGCAGAGTGATCAGGCACAGTGAAATAAAGAGTAATGGCACACATGTGGTATTACACTCTAAATAGATCAAAGTTATAATTCAGCCAAAGTAGTCTAAACACTATTTCTATCTGGTAAAATCACCAAACAATTATTCTTAAACAAATTTATTAACCCTATTTTTCAATCTGAAATTCACAAAATTATATAACTGTTTACAATCATAAGTCCCAATCCATTCCAAGGCCTATATATTGTCATTAACACACAAGTGAAATAATATATTTCAGTATCAACTTCATTGTTCATATTCACAATCCCATACTTAATCCAATTGACACATCTGCTTAAACATAGTTCCCAACTTGCTTGTCCGTCGTCAACACATGTTTCACCCGGGGGAGTACCCCTGGGATTTCCTCAGGACTTTCTTGTCAAATAAAGTTTCATCAACATTTTCTAAAACAATATTGTCATATAACATAAATCAATTTCAGCTTTTCATGTTCGTCTATACCCTAATTTTAAATTTTAGATTGAGAGCCAACCATGTGATCTGGGGAGAACCATGCAAGTATTCCGACATCAACCTTTAATAAGTAATGTTTCTTTTATATGTGTCTAAGTAAAGGATCCTATTTATAACTATTTTACCCTCTTAAAGTATAAATTATAGTGCATAAAGAACAGGTAAGTGCGACCCCAATATGAATTGAATTAAGACCCTGTATAGTTAAAAAATAATTAACATATAATGTGTGCCGTGCTCCTCATTCACTAAGAAGGGCCCCCTTGTGCTACCTTATAACCCCAAAGAATGGAGGTGTATCCCCCCAATTCATTTTAATTTTTACCTTACTAACTCTGTTGTCCCTAATTTCTTTAATGCTTCATTGCATCTCTTGATTCCCGAAGCATATAATCTAGTAGTATATAGGTACGATATAAAATATGCATCAGTATTACATTAGTTTTATACATTTTATTAGCGTATTAAAATATCCGTAACACTCCCATGATGTGCTTACCAATTAACTTATTCCCTTGATTAAATTCTGAATCCTGTCTCCACGTATTTCTTATCTGTTGTCTCTATCGTAAAAATAGCACCAATTACTTGTTAGTCCTGAAAGAATATGTTTAGTATCTTTCGAATTTAACTAGGAAGGGGAATCCTTAAAAAAGAAGTGCATCATTTATGTTGATACAATAGACGGCCAGGATCTCGGATGTCCATCTTCTATTTCAGCTAAGATTCTAAGGCGTTTAAATGGGACTCACGCTAGCGATTCGGTTTAGATAATCAGGAGCGTACTCGCTGACATTTGAACACTACAACAGGTAAATAGTGATATTTAGTGTCCTAATAGCTCGGATAGATTTATTCTTTCGGGACTAACAAGTAATTGGTGCTATTTTTACGATAGAGACAACAGATAAGAAATACGTGGAGACAGGATTCAGAATTTAATCAAGGAAATAAGTTAATTGGTAAGCACATCATGGGAGTGTTACGGATATTTTAATACGCTAATAAATTGTATAAAACTAATGAAATACTGATGCATATTTTATATCGTACCTATATACCACTAGATTATATGCTTCGGGAATCAAGAGATGCAATGAAGCATTAAAGAAATTAGGGACAACTGAGTTAGTAAGGTAAAAATTAAAATGAATTGGGGGGATACACCTCCATTCTTTGGGGTTATAAGGTAGCACAAGGGGGCCCTTCTTAGTGAATGAGGAGCACGGCACACATTATATGTTAATTATTTTTGAACTATACAGGATCTTAATTCAATTCATATTGGGGTCGCACTTACCTGTTCTTTATGCACTATAATTTATACTTTAAGAGGGTAAAATAGTTATAAATAGATTCCTTTATTTAGACACATAATAAGAAACATTACTTATTAAAGGTTGATGTCGGAATACTTGCATGGTTCTCACCAGATCACATGGTTGGCTCTCAATCTAAAATTTAAAATTAGGGTATAGACGAACATGAAAAGCTGAAATTGATTTATGTTATATGACAATATTGTTTTAGGAAATTTTGATGAAACTTTATTTGACAAGAAGGTCCTGAGGAAATCCCAGGGGTACTCCCCCGGATGAAACCCGTGTTGACGACGGACAAGCCAGTTGGGAACTATGTTTAAGCAGATGTGTCAATTGAATTAACTATGGGATTGTGAATATGAACAATGAAGTTGATACTGAAATATATTATTTCTCTTGTGTGTTAATGACAACATATAGGCCTTGGAATGGATTGGGACTTATGATTGTAAACAGTTATATAATTTTGTGAATTTCAGATTGAAAAATAGGGTTAATAAATTTGTTTAAGAATAATTGTTTGGTGATTTTACCAGATAGAAATAGTGTTTAGACTACTTTGGCTGAATTATAACTTTGATCTACTTAGAGTGTAATACCACATGTGTGCCATTACTCTTTATTTTACTGTTGGATATCCCTTCGGGCATATCGTGTAGGTAGTTTTTGGAGGGTGGATACCTGAGTTCTGTGCACCGTGTTGATATAGTTACATTTAGCTATAAATTGTGGGAGTAGGAGCGCCAATCACTCACTACCTCGCCCTCTTTTGTTGGATTACACATGATCAGGCACAGTGACGTGTCACAGTGTCTCTTTTCCTAAGCTAGGTGAGAACTGGGAAGGATCTTATCTCCTTAAACTTAAATACTGTTGAGATCTTTCAAGAAGCAATTGTGTGGTCATGGATTATACAAGATTCATTTCATGAAGAAAATCTGTCAAGTCGACACCGTTAGAGTTACTTTCAAACAAAGATTGCATATTTGTAAAAGTATATATAAATCCTTCATATGTGTATATGATTATCTAGTCCTTCAAAAAGGAATACATACACAGATTGATCCATCTAAAGAAAAAACAGTTAGGTGCTCCAAGTGACGATGCAGTGACTAGTGAAGAGACAATGTGCCACAACAAAGAATGAAAAACAGTAAGTATGAATAGTTGGCAAGAATCAACAGGTCAAGTCCAAATGCACAACAGCATGAAAACAATGGAAACAATGATCAACTGTTTTCAGTGTCTAAAAGTGTCTCTTGACATACAAAAGTCTATGTTCTGACCCCAAATATTATAACTTTGCCGGGGTCTTCATCAGGTCCAAGTTTGTCAGGTAAACACCCATCCAGAACTAATCCGGGTTTACCCTCTTTCAGATATCTCAATTCCAGAATGCTTTGTGTCTTAGTACATAAAGCAGGAATTCACTACTGCACACTCATCCAAGTAGTACCCCCTCTCCAGGAGCAGAATCATTGGATAATCATATGCCCATATGAATAATGTATATATGCCTTTACAAATATACAATCTTTTTTTAAAGTAACTGTGTGAGTTGATAGATTTTCTTCATGAAGTGATTCTTGTATATCCCATAACCACACAATCACTTTTTGTAAAACATTTTTATTTCCTGGCAGAACAAGTGTGTGTGTGTGATTATTTGATATCATTGTGAATCATACAATGCGGATGAATGTTTGTTTGCATCAGAACCACATAGTGTCTACTAACAAAAACAGAAGATTACTTACCTTTGTTGTCAGAAGAGGGGGCAAGATTATGGCAAAACCTAGGTAATATTAATTACTTATATATTATATATATATATATTATTCCTCGTTCACTGCGTCTACTGCTAACACATATTCTAATTGTGTAATGTCGACTATGGACATGGAGAAGTGAGAAGCAGAACATTGCCCCCGTTAAATCTACAAATGCATTTTCCTCCCAGATGGTGCAGTACATGAGTACCTTGGATTTTCTTTCTTTTGCTTCTAGAAAAAACATTCGAAGATGGTCACTGCATGTTCACACACATGCACAGGAGCCATCTTGAATGTCTCTTCATAAAAGCAAAAGAATTACCATTACATGATAGATTTGGACAGCCGCCCGCTGATATTGCAGTCGGTGGCATGACAGCAGACCTCCCAACTTGTGAAAGATTTTCATTAAGTGAGGAGGAGCCAGGGCCTTGTACTGGCGGGCCTTAGAGTTAAAAGTAGTCCAAAGCATATTGAATTCACTGCCTCTAACACAAAAAAGCATCTGATGGCAGCTGCAGATGTCATGAAAGGTTTCACATCCTTTTTGGAGACTGGCTTAGCAGAGCTTCCAAATAAATAGCAGGAATCCTGCTCGCTGCAGGAATTTCCAGCTAATTCTGTACACACCGTGTGACATCGGCTCCTGACCAAGTGACTGTGTGAAGGGAGCTGATATTGTGCGAAGCACAGAGATACCATGTGAGTTTGAAGGACTGTAGCAACGAGATTGGGTTCAAGGCAAGCATGCACTGGGGGCATCAAATAATTAATAAAGAAAGAGAGCTCGGCTCAAGGGAGGCGGAAGATCAGGGAGAGATACACAGATGGAGAGTTTTGGAAATGCTCCTTTTGCAGGGCTACCCCCAAACCTTTTGCCTCTCATCTGTTGGTTTTGACTCTGTGCTGCATTTCTATTTTGCTGTGTTTAGGACTCTGGGCACTTAGCACTGTTGAGCAGTGCTAAAGTGCAAGTGCTCTCTATCTAAATTGTATTGGTGATTAATGTATCCATGATTGGCATATTTGTTTTACTAGTAAGTTCCTAGTATAGTGCACCATGTATGCTCAGGGCTGGTGAATCAAATGCTACCAGTGGGTCAGCAGCACTGATTGTGCCACCCTCATGAGTAGCCATGTAAAAATGTCTCGGACCTGCCACTGGGGTGTCTGTGTGGGCAGTTTTAATTGACCTGTCAATTGCACCCACTTGTCAGGCCCAAACCTTCCATTTTACTACAAGCAAGTCACCTCTAAGGTAGGCCCAAGGTAGCCCCATGGACAGTGTGCAGTGTATTTAAAAGGTAGAACATGTACTGGTTTGTTTTATTGTCCTGATAGTGAAATACTGCTAAATTCGTTTTTCACTATTACAAGGTCTGTCTCTCTTCTATGGTAATGTAGGGGTTTCCTTGAAACATCTTTTAAGTGTAATTTCCCTTTGGGAGCAGATAGAGATGTGCAGTTTGGGGTCTCTGAAATCAGAATGTAAAAGTACATCTTTTGGTTAATTTGTTTTTTTAAATTGTAAGTTTGAAAATGCCTCTTATAGATAGTGTGCATTTTCTTGCTTCACCATTCTGTGCCTCTGCCTGTCAACGGAATACATGTCTGGGTCAGGATGACAGATGGTCTGTTTGTGAATTCACTCTAGAGAGTCACATTAAGGGAGCTGAGGTGTGGCCTGTATATCCTGATGGGTCTTCCTGGGCTAAAGTGGTGGGAGAAGCTGACACTTGCACCTGAGTAGGTCTGTGCCTGTCTCTACACAAAGTGGTCTCGAACCCCCTGGAGTGTGTCTGAGGCCAGGGCAGCAAAGGCAGGGTCTTGTTCACTACAAAGACTTTTCTTTGAGGTTTGCATACTTCAAAGACAGAAATTGGTATAAGTACTGGACCTCTGACCCCACAAAGTTATAATCGGTCTGGACTGAGGACATTCTGACAGGAGGAAGGGCTAGATGCTGTTGGAGGGACTGCCACTCTGCCTGTTGCTTTGCTGTGCTATCCTGCTCCTTGCTGCTTCTGCCCTGGGAGTGAAAGGACTGGATTTAGATTTCTGCATCCTGCTTCCAAAGGTTCTCTCAGGGCTTAGACTGAGCTTGCCTTCTGTTAAGAAGTCTCAGGGACATCAAATACTTCATCTGCCAGCACCTGGGTTCTCTTGCAGAGAGTTCTGACTTGCTGCATGGTGCCAAATCTAATTCCAGGGTCACTGGGAGTGAGTTCTGGTGTACCCAAGAAGGAACAAGCACATCGACTCCAGAGCAACTTCGGAACTGGTGCTGCTGCCTGACTCCGTGCCGCTGCCTGTACCAGAGTCGTTGTCCCCCTGAGTGCAATGACCGCGACCGACGCCACAGATCTGATGTCACCACTGCGCCTCCAATGTCCTGCTACAACGTGAGTCTCGAGTGTTGTGTCCCCGACGTCAGTGACACCCGACTGAGCTGCAGCACCTGTGGCCCAGTGGTGTGATCGCGACACTGTGAAGTCGACGACCCAGGTCTTGACCTGCTGGATTCATTGACCCCGCCTTTTTGTAAGGAACAAACGCCTCTCCTCCCTGGTAGCAGTAAGGAATGAACGCCACACCGGCTCCAGCGACACCTCACCTCCCCAACTCCATTCAACGTCTTTGTTTTCTCATCGTTCTGAAAGGTACTGTACATGGTTTCCATGTGACTCTGTGACCGGTCTGCACTCCATCGCGTGTGGCGTTGAATGTTGGGAATGACTCCGTCAAGTCATTGTGATAACCCCAGTCGGAGCAGATATCCAACTCCGTCGGCCTGGTCGATGGAGTTGAAGAGGCGGTTCCACTACCAGCACCGTCAAGGCAACAAGACTCCTCCCACCGTATTATGATACGTAATACAACATGGTGGAGTCCTGTCGGTGGTGCGGTTCTGGTGGTGGAAAACGGCAGGACCTATCCCCTCACAGACAACCACCATGCCGGAAAAGGTAAGTTGATCATCTGAAAGCGGAGGGAGGCGTTGGGTGGATATGTGTGTGGTGTGTGCTGGTATGTGTGCGAATGGGGGTGTCTGGATGCGCGTATGAGTGAGAATGGGGTGTCTGGGTGCGTGTATGAAAGCGAATGGGGGTGTTTGCATGAATGTAGAAAGGAGGAGTGCATGAATGGATGTGGAGGAGGATGGGAATGTGCATGTGTGCGGTGTGTGTGTGTATGTGTGCATAAATGGGTGTGCGTGAGTGCATGGCTGTGTGTGTGGAGGGCCTGTGTGTGTGCATGTGTGTGGGTGAAGGGAGGGGTGTGTGAAGAGTGTGGATGAAGGAGGGGGTGTGTGGATGAGTGTGGATGAAGGGGGGTTGTGTGCATGAGTGTAAATTTAGATGGGGCTGTGTGCATGTGAGGTGTGTGGACATGTGTGTGTGTACCAGTGACAGAAGTGGGGATTCCTGTTGCTGGGTGCGTGACCGCCAGGCTTTTCATGGCAGGGTGACTGCCACGAAAAGCTTGGGGGTATGCTGTCTCATAATGTGGCCGGTGGCATGAGGCCTGCCACGGCCCGGAGAAGCACATCACCAGCCGCTTCGGTGTGACCGCAGCAGTGGGCCTGGCGGTGCTGTGGCGGTTTGGTTTTGGCCAAACCCCACAACTCGTGATGCAGGGAACTTTACTGCCGGGTCTGTGGCGGTAAGACCATCTCCGCCAGGCTGGCGATCTAATGACCGCCAGCCTCGCAACAAGGGCTTAGTCTTTGAAATTTCTTATCTTTGCATTTGTATGGTTGGATTTTTGTTGTTTGATCTTGTTTTACTCAGATACATAGTGCCAATGTTTATAAACTGGTGTGGATCACTGTTGTGGTGTTTTCACTCTGTTACTGTGTATGTTTACAAATACTTTACACATTGCCTCTGAGATAAGCCAGACCGCTCGTGCCAAGCTACCAAAGGGGTGAGCAGAGGTTATCTTAGCTGTGTGGCTCCCTTACCCTGACTAGAGTGAGGGACCCTACTTGGACAGGGTGCAAACCACTGCCAACTAGAGACCCCATTCCTAACAGAGAGTAAAAGAGTAACTAGTCTTGCCAGCACTCTAGTGCAACATAGTGATGTCAGCAGTGGAAGGATACAGCACACCCAATTAAAACATAGCAAAAATAAAATGTTCTTTGAGTCGGACAAACACAGTAATAGGGAAGAAAAACATGAAATCTGGAACAGGGAAATGAAATATACAAAAGTATTTGAATCATAAGCAGGGGACACAAAGTCCACTCAATGTCTACGTTGCATACAATGGTCCCGTTTGCAAACAGACAGCTAACATTGCCTGTAGGTGAGTCCCAAACACAAAACAACTATATTTTTCCTCTTTTGTTCCGCCTAAACGCTTTGCCTACTTTAAATTGGCATAATCACTCCTAGCCTTTACAAAAGGGCTCTAAACATTACTTTTCAAGTTGAACTTTCCTCTGTTAGATCTGTCTCCCTCAGGGTAACTGCAATGTAATGATTGTAAATCATGTACGTTATATAATTGCTACTATTTATGATGTCTTGTAAACAATGCCATACTGTAAATGTATCCTCTTCTTTTGCAAATATTTGCCCTTTGCTCCCATAACCTGCATGTGGTAACACATAATGACCATTTCATTGTAAACTATTCCCCTACCCTACCAACACCACTGGGGTTAGATCCACATTTCATAAATACAGCTAACGTTAAATAAATACATTGAGTACATTTAGTAAGCGAGTTGTTTAATATATAAAAATGTGAACTTACTAATAATTTGAGCGGGTTGGGGACTGGAAGGATGAGTTAATGAGCAAGTGAGTAAGCTAGCCAGTTTATGACTGAATGCCTGGGAGACACTTTACAAAATAGAGGGCCACTAGCTGCTCAACCAATCACTGACTTGACCCCATTGGAGCTCAGGCTGTGTCTCACATGCTCCTAGATTGAAGATCTATGTAAGAATGGGCTTGAATGGGTGGCATTATTGAAATGTTTTCCCTGCTTTCTGTTAGTAATGCTGCCCATCACATCAAGGCAGCACTGAGAGGGGTGACTGACACAGAAGAATCAGATCAGTGGTAACTAAGGACGCAGACCTCCTTCTCTGTCCTCCACTGCTGCTGCCAACCTAGTCACTTTGTAGGTCTCTGGATTATTCCCTGCAAAATAACAAAAAACTGCTGGTGGAATATGTGAATCAATCACAAGCACAGGAAAGTATTCTGGGCCACATTCAAGAGCATCGATTTTTGTTCATTGTGCTACCACATTGTGACCACTACCCCTAAGGAAATCAGTTTCAGGCCCTTCCCGCAAGGGACAGAAAGTCCTGCCCAGTCTGCTAGGTAACATCTTCTCATCTTGGGAACACCCTGGCACTGTGGCAGCAGAGCTGTAATTTGGATTATCATAGAATGAATATCAAGTGGCCTCAGTATCTGGACCAAAATGTCAAAAACCAAACTATAGAGGAGTCGTAATGCAGAGGGAGGTATAGAGTTACTATTTCTAACTCCACTTCTAAATACCTTAAAGATATGTCACCCATCAAGGCAGTACTTAATTTGTGAAAGAATGAGTGCAGGTGTCCGAAGCTCTGTTCAGAAGCTGCCGGCTACTGCAATTTTACGTTGGTGCACTCAATACTTGTCAGGTAGACTTAAATCCATGATATGCCTCTTCAATCCATTGCCAGGCAGTCCCCAACCCCTTTTTCTCATTCTTACAGGTCCCTGCTTTCTCCCTTATTGACAGTTTTGTCATCTTTCTCTTCCTCCGTCTATTGGATGTGTGTGTCTCTCACCTCTTGTACTCGATAAGTATCTAATGCGAAAAACAAGTGACTGTGTCCAAAAATAAGTGCTAGTTGTCCCAACCAGCAACCACCAGCTCAAGTTAAGCACTGCAGATATGTATAAGTGGAGTTAGGTATAGACAATCTATACATACTTAGCTGTTGATATTTTGGTCCGCAATATTCTGGCCCTGATATTGTGACCACTCCATATTCCTTCCACGATATTCCGAACCCACACCTGGCAGCACACTAGTGACAAAGAACTGGAGTCAGAAAATAATAAAATATTCTTTACTGTAGAGCAGACCAGGCAGTTTCTTTAAAGGTAGAAAGTCATCCAGTATCGGCAGACAGATGAGTATCTTGCTGCATTGTGTAAATTGTTAGTTACGACATCCTAGCTGCGATGTACTTAGATTATACTTCAGATTTACTAGTTAGTCAAGATCATTTAACTCTGAATTCAGGTCTATAGGGTTGTTTCCTTTTCTCAGGATTCTAACTTCTACGTCCCTTCTTCTTCCCCCTCCTTCTCTTTCTCGACATGCTTTCTTATCGCCCTCATGGCGTACCAGGGTCCAGCTAGAACAACTGCAGGACCATGTGATTTGTTGAATGTAATATGCAGCATGTACGATGCAGGATGCAGTTTACCCTTCTCTAGCCAAGCCGAATTGGTTATTAACAGGGCATAAGCCCATAATCTCTTATTCTGAAAATTCCACGATGTATCTCTTATATTGCTTTTTCATGTTTAAACTGATGTTGGAACCGGGCTGGTTAGGCACCCCGGATTCTGCGAATGTTAGCCGACATTGTTTATGACCAGGATAGTACCGTAGGTTCCATTACCCCATACCCACCCCATACCACCTGCTCTTCTGCATACAGTGCCATATCGTATCCACTGTCCCCCCCTGCCTTCAGATCCTCATCTGTGACCCTGGGGCTTATACACACTAACACATTTCCATACCCACTTGCATACGCTCAATTCTGAATCTTGATTACAAATCTTCTATATCAGCGCCTCACTGTGCGTGCTCTGCCCCCGGAATGGGCCCTTCCAGCCAACTGCACAGGCTCCACAGGTCTAGACCCGCAGTCCACAGTTTTGGACCTTTCGGCTCTACCCCTACCCGTAACCGGTAGGCTCTCCTCTCTACCCCTCTCGTATCTCTGTCTCTTTCTTCTCACTCTCTCCTCTTCCTTTCTTTTTCCTTTCCCTTCCTTCCACTACTTCTTTTCTCCCTTGAATGGTATCTATCTTTTGAGTTCAACCGCAGTTCGGTGGGTAAAGTGCTCTATAGCGGTAGCCGGCTGTCTCCATCGGGAGGCTCCGGTTCTTTACGCAAATGTGGGGTCGCGATTCTTCTTCGCCGTTCCTTACAGTTTAAGGTGCTCCAATCATGGTCAGACCTGGATGGTCAATATATTCTTATCAAACTCAATATTGGAGGCCGCACACTATGCATTGGGTCCGTGTATGCCCCTACGGGCTCCAAACATTCCTTTTTTCTATGCCTAAACCGCCTTTTGATAGAAATCGGAGCCTCTCAATACCTCTTGGGTGGAGATTGGAACCTGACCCGAGACCCGATCCTCGCTAGAACAGGCAGCTTGGACATTGGCAACAACGCAGATAGGGCACTGTGGGGAGATGTAATCTTGTACCATGGATTGGTAGATCATTGGCATCTAACACATCTGGTTGACAGAGAGCACACTTTTATATCGCCTGTTCATGGGACACAGTCCCGATTGGAACATCTCCTCCTCTCTCATACACTGGTCTCCATGGTCAGAGACTCCCGGATACTGGAAGCAGGGACCTCTGACCATGCCCCCATTAGTTTGGAGCTAGACTTGGGCCTGGCTTCTCCCGGCCATAAACCATGGCATCTAGCCTTATCACCCTATAATATGCCGCAAGGCAAAAATCAATTACATGCCCACCTTTCTGCCTATATAACTGACAATAGAGGTTCGGTCTCCTCTCCTCAAGTCTTCTTGGCAGCGGTAAAGACGACAATCAGAGGATAACTCATGAGAGACGCAGCCCTTGCTAACACCCAGAGACGCTCTTGCCAAGGAGAACTAGAAGGATTAATAGCCACACTCTGGACTCCAGAGAGGAGACTGTGGCTCTCTCTGTTGACGCTGAGAAGGCCTTCAACCAGATCGAATGCTGGTATCTTTTTGAGACCCTGAAACGCTTTAGTCTGGGTGATGGGTTCATCGCCAAAGTTCGATGCCTGTACGGCTCACCCATGGCACAGGTCAATTGTGGGGGATTCATCTCTGACGTGTTTTCTGTCAAACGGGGAACCCAACAGGGTTGTCCACTCTCACCACTGCTATTCCTATTGGAAGTTGAGCCCCTGGCAGCTGCTATCGAAGGTCACCCACCATAGCCGGCATCCCTATCCCAGAAGGCTGCTCCACGATTTACTTGTATGCAGACAACATATTGCTCACACTCATGGACCGCTCACGTTCCCTCCCAGCACTGGGAGATATCCCGGCAGAATTTGAAGCACTATCAGGATATAAAATAAACTGGGATAAGAGTGAAGCTCTACCCCTGTCCCCAGTAACCACGAGTGCAGCTCTCACGACACTTTCGGTTTCTTGGAAACAATCACGCCTTAAATATCTGGGAATCCTCATCAATAGGGGCCTAGCCCATATGGTACGAGATTATTTGGAACCTCTGCTAGACCGTACCGAGCGTGATTATGAAAAATTGTCCCAAATGGGGCTCTTCCTATGGGGGAGAGTACAAGCTGGACACATGGTCACTCAGCCACGGTACACTTATGTGCTGGGGATGTTACCACTATTAGTTCCTCTATCAATGCTTAGAATGATTGATGCCCCCAAACATACATTTTTGTGGGGATCTCTTAGACTATGGCTTTCCAAAGCTAAACTCATTGGCATGCGGGAATGCGGGGGACTGGGATAACCTTCCATAGAACACTATGCGCTAGCACTACACCTTTCGCAGTTAGCTTTCATGCTTCCGGGTGTGTCAGACCCACCCCTGTGGGTCAAGGCAGAATAAGTACTCTTGAATATGCCGCCAGGTCTGGATCTGCTGTATGGTTCTCGAGCCCCCCAGCCACACACTGCTCATCCAGTTATACAGACCTCACTGGACTCTTGGCGTCTGGCTCACTGCCTTCTGGGAGTGGATCTGCGGATTCACACACACACACCGCTCTGGGGCAATGCCGGTTTCTTAATAGGGGGGAAAGTGGTTGACTGGGAGGTCTGGTGGGCTAAGGGCATCCTATCCATTGACCAACTCTTAGATAATGGGACACTGACATCGTTCCCGGAGTTACAAGCTGAATTTAGACTCCCTGACCAATGTTCTTGCAATACCGACAACTCTCACACTGTCTCCGTAGCCGTTTGGGGACCTACCCGTGGACCCTACAACATTCACCGGTGCTTGGGTATTTATGAACCTGGGGCTCCTTTCAGGGAGTGACGTCGGGGATACACAACCTCCTGAAGCGACATATATTCTCTCTGCCCCTTCTCACCTCCATTGGGACCCGATGGCAAACCCAAATTCCTGTAGACAATGATATGGAAGAATGGACTGACCTACTGAAGGTCTGGAAAGTGGGGGCTCAAGAGGCAAGAATGAAATTTTGCCTTTTTAGGACTCTACACGACTGGTACTGGACGCCCTAGAAGCTTAGAGCGGCTGGACTATTGCCCCACGCGACTTGCTGACGATGCCCCACCCACGTTGTGATTTATTGCATATACTATGTGACTGATGGAATATACAGCCATCCTGGGAGGCAGTTGGGGTCACACTGAGAGACATTCTGCCCTTGCCGCCCTCTCTCCCAAACACCCTGCTTCTTTTGCATGACACTGGGAATAACCAAGGCATGTCCAGTATACAACTCCACCTCTTGCTTACAGTGCTAACAGTGGCTAAACTTTGTATTCTTCGACACTCGGTGCGGTTGTGTGCCCCGCACACGACGAATGTCTGTCGGTAATGTTCCAAACTGCTGCCCAAGAATGTATATACACCCTACAGGACAAGACAGAGATATTCTTGCAAACATGAGTCCCCATCCTCCGACTAGAAAATAATTGAACCTCCCCCTCTTCCCTCTATGTGTTCCTCCCCTGCCCTTTTCCCCTTCCCCTTTCCCTACCCCCACCCGCTCTGCTGGTTGTACTTGCTTGCTCTCCCTTTCTTTCTTTCTCTCCCCTCTTCTCTCTCTCTCTTGCCTCCTCATCCACATACTACTCCTCTCTATTCCTCCTTCTTTCTGGATCTTCCTTGCTACCTCCCTTACCCTTCTTCTCCTTCCCTCTCTCTCTTCACCCCTTCTCTCTATACCTCTCCTTGTTTTCCCTACTT
The DNA here is from genome assembly GCF_031143425.1 of Pleurodeles waltl. Classification (NCBI taxonomy): domain Eukaryota; kingdom Metazoa; phylum Chordata; class Amphibia; order Caudata; family Salamandridae; genus Pleurodeles; species Pleurodeles waltl. The sequence continues at coordinate 608,039,232 of NC_090442.1, read as the reverse complement.
ACGCTCCCCCTTTTCTCTATCTCTTACCTTCCCTCCTGCATGCACAACCATCCCCTCTGTTTCTACAATACGATGTCAGTCCACAGTGTTTAATATTTCTTCTCTGACACCTCCACCCTCTCTTTGTTGGGCTGCTGCACCTAGCTGCGTTATGCATAAGCACGGAGCTCTGGAACTGTTATTGGTGCCCACCATCTTTCCCACTAGGAGAGCAAACACATGATCACTTGGGTATACTGTACTATGGGTGTTGGGGCTGGGCCCAGCCCCGTGCCACCGACTATGGTCGGCCATGCCACCTACTACTACCTGGTTTTCCCTACAGCGGGCAAAAGCTGGAGACCCTACACATGCTCCTACAAATGCTCGCTCATAGCACTCAGTTTTTATGGCATTATGACACTCCAGATTTTTGCTGAGATTACAACTATTGTTTATGATCCGGGCATATTGCTTTTGGGGAGGATTGTTGTTGTTCCGCTCTCCTGTTATGCTCCTTTATTCTGCATTTGTGTAATTTAAAATGTCATGCATAACTATGTTTTCTTGTTTCTAATTTTCAATAAAAAATTGTGAAACAAAAAAAAAGGTAGAAAGTCAAACTTTAATTGTCTCATCCATTACACTTGGAATAGTTTATGCATGTAATGGTATTTCCAAGGAATCACACCCATTCTAGTCAGAAAAAACGTTTCAGTATCATCAGTGGCTTAGTATCAGCATTGACTCAGTTTTGTCAACGAATCAGTGTAATCAGTGACTGCATTACCAGTGTCTGACATTAGTTGCTCAATACTGTCATGGCTCAGCATCATTAGTAGCCCAGTTTCATCAGTCGCTCAGCATAATCATTGACTCGTTCTCAGTTTTTAAAATAATGTTTATTGGTTTTACTTTTACATATGTGCATACATCCAGTCTCTTCACAAACACTTGCTTAAGTGTGACATTGTGAAATGTACTTGCTCGCATTCCTTGTTTTCATGGTCACAAGCATAGGCATAGAAATAAGGTATTAGCATACCGTCTTATTCTATTGCAAGTCTGATGAGTTAGTATCTTCCCATTGACTTATTCTATATTTCGTAGTACATAATGCTATAGCAATACTGTTGTCAACTGCAGTACTCGAATAACTACAACAAACCATTTTTAATTGCCCAATAAAAACATTTAAACAACCATAAAGCTGAGTTTTGAGCTCCACTCACAGTCCACAAGAGCCTATTTATCTCTTCACTGTTCTAGTAAGCCATTTGGTTTCTTCTTCTTTAGAGCTTCTGACTGATCCAGCTATCGGTATGGGAGAATTGAAGGCCTCATCACAAATGATGGGGTGGAGGGAGCTGCCTTCTCTACCAGATTAGTGGGTCAACACAATTAGCATATCTAATTATCTAATTATCTCACATCTAAGCATCTCCAAATATTCCCTCCTATTACAGTGTATTCCCTCTTTTTCTTTTCCTATGTGCAGTTGTGTTCTTCCTGATTCTCATAGTAACTCATCTCAGAGTTGTGCTCTTTCATGATCAATTATGCCTCTCTGTTTATCTATGCGAAGAGCTTCTGCTTCCAGCTTGAACCCTGTAATCACATCTCCTCTCCATTTGCTAATGGAAGACAGCTTAAGAGCTTTTCATTGCATGATTAGGTCGCATTGATCTATATGTAATGCCAAGGACCAAAATCTGTTTATTTTGTTGGTCTTTCTTTATTTTAGCATTAGGCCTAATAGGCAGCCTTCGGGTTTACATCAATGTGTTCTCCCCGTGACATCACCCAAGTGACCAGTAGCTTACTATTTCCCATAAAACATGAAATATTCCAGTCCTGCCCATCATACACCTGATAGTAAATGTTACCAGCCTTGCTGGGAGTCAGGTAAATTCCACGAAGTGCACTGTCCTACAACAACTTAAACCTGACATTCTTAGGTGCTTTGGTGCATATGAAAATATCAGGGACCAGTTGGTGGCCTTGAGCTCCCTATCCAGGTCTTGCGACTAGTTTTCGCTTAAAGGGGTTAAATCAATTTTCTGTTCAGATTCAATCACCTTGTTACAAAGGTTAATAAGCGTCTAACCACCGAACCGCCAGGGCCTGCCCCAGTACTGAGAATATTTTAGGCCCCTCTACCTGTGCGTTAGTAGTGTAGCTCTTTATTATCAACTGCTATGAATTATTTGTGGTTTCAGATTATCATTTTCTCATAATCATCAATGGTTCATTGGAGTCAAACACTTAAGATCAATATTGTAGTAGTGTTATCAGTGGATTCGTGTTATCAGTGTTTTCGTGTTATCAATGACTCACAGTTATCAGTGAATGAGTGTTGTCACACTCGGCATTATCAGTGGCTGTTTCACCAGTTGCTAAGTTTAATGGGTATCAGTTCCAAATACCTATCTAACATTATCATCAGCCAAAAACGATGATATCCACAGCTGACTCAGTATTATCGAGACCTGTCTATTTTGTTTCTCAAGCTACTGGACTAGGAAAAAGATTGTCCATCGAGGAGTTAGTCTGGAATGATGCGAGCATAATGGAGAAAGAGTGGGGAACTGTATTGGTGGCGTGAGAGATGAGCCTCCAGCCGGGGAAAGAGATCGCCTACTAGGACAGTTATTCCACCAGTGGATGAAGCACTAGAAGGAACCATGGGTGTCTTTGCTGTTCAGCACTTGCATGCCATGGGTGTCTTTGATGCTCAGCACTTGAATGCCATGGGTGACTTCGATGCTCAGCACTTGATTGCCATGGCTGTCTTTGATGCTCAGCACTTGCATGCCATGGGTGTCTTTTGCCATGGGTGTCTTTGTTGTTCAGCACTTGAATGCCATGGGTGTCTTTGCTGTTCAACACTTGCATGCCATGTGTGTCTTTGCTGTTCTGCACTTGCTGTTCAGCACTAGAAGGAGCCTGGTTGGCTTTGCTGTTCAGCACCTGCATGCCATGGGTGTCTTTGTTGTTCAGCACTTGCATGCCATGGGTGTCTTTGCTGTTCAGCACTTGCATGCCATGTGTGTCTTTGCTGTTCTGCGCTTGCTGTTTAGCACTAGGAGCCTGGTTGTCTTTGCTGTTCAGCACCTGCATGCCATGGGTGTCTTTATTGTTCAGCATTTGCATGCCATGTGTGTCTTTGCTGTTCTGCACTTGCTGTTCAGCACTAGAAGGAGCCTGGCTGTCTTTGCTGTTCAGCACCTGCATGACATGGTTGTCTTTGCGGTTCAGCACTTGAAGAAGCCTGGATGTCTTTGTTGTTCAGCACTTGCATGCCATGGGTGTCTTTGCTGTTTAGCACTTGCATGCCATGGGTGTCTTTGCTGTTTAGCACTTGGATGCCATGTGTGTCTTTGCTGTTTAGCACTGCATGCCAGGGGTGTCTTTGCTGTTTAGCACTTGGATGCCATGTGTGTCTTTGCTGTTTAGCACTGCATGCCAGGGGTGTCTTTGCTGTTTAGCACTTGGATGCCATGTGTGTCTTTGCTGTTTAGCACTGCATGCCAGGGGTGTCTTTGCAGTTCAGCACTGCATGACATGGGTGTCTTTGCAGTTCAGCACTGCATGACATGGGTGTCTTTACTGTTCAGCACTAGAAGGAGCCTGGATGTCTTTGCTGCTCAGCACTCGCATGCCATTGGTGTCTTTGATGCTGCCTTGGGCGTCTTTGCTGTTCAGCACTTGCATGCCATGGGTGTCTTTGCTGTTCTGCACTTGCTGTTCAGCACTTGGAGCCTGGTTGTCTTTGCTGTTCAGCACCTGCATGCCATGGGTGTCTTTGTTGTTCAGCACTTGCATGCCATGGGTGTCTTTGCTGTTCAACACTTGCATGCCATGTGTGTCTTTGCTGCTTAGCACTTGGATGCCATGGGTGTCTTTGCTGCTTAGCACTTGGATGCCATGGGTGTCTTTGCTGTTTAGCACTTGGATGCCATGGGTGTCTTTGCTGTTTAGCACTGCATGCCAGGGGTGTCTTTGCTGTTCACCACCTGCATGCCAGGAGTGCCTTTGCTGTTTAGCACTGCATGACATGGTTGTCTTTGATGTTCAGCAACTCCATGCTATGGGCGTCTTTTCTGTTCAGCACCTGCATGCCAGGGGTGTCTTTGCTGCTTAGCACTTACATGCCCTGTGTGTCTTCGATATTCAGCACTTGCATGCCCTGTGTGTCTTCGATATTCAGCACTTGCATACCATGGGTGTCTTTGGTGCTCAGCAGTAGAAATACCCTGGGTGTATTTGCTGTTCAGCACTTGCATGCCATGGGTGTCTTTTCTGCTCAGCACTTGAATGCCCTGTGTGTCTGCGATATTCAGCGCTTGAAGGCCCTGTGTGTCTGCGATATTCAGCGCTTGAATGCCATGGGTGTCTTTTCTGTTCAGCACCTGCATTCCAGGGGTGTCTTTGCTGCTCAGCACTTACATGCCCTGTGTGTCTTCAATATTCAGCACTTGCATGCCATGGGGGTATTTGCTGTTCAGCACGTGCATGCCCTGTGTGTCTTCGATATTCAGCACTCGCATGCCATGGGTGTCTTTGGTGTTCAGCAGTAGAAGGAGCCTGGGTGTCTTTGCTGATCAGCACTTGCATGCCCTGTGTGTCTTCGATAGTCAGCACGTGCATGCCCTGTGTGTCTTCGATATTCAGCACTTGCATGCCATGGTTGTCTTTGGTGTTCAGCACTAGAAGGAGCCTGGGTGTCTTTGCTGTTCAGCACTTGCATGCCATGGCTGTCTTTGCTACTCAGCACTTGCATGCCATGACAAGCAGTTTCGTAAGATAAATCATCCCTATGAAGATGCAACACATATTCAATGTTCAGTACTCCAGAGATGCAAATTCATTTGGCCAGAGGGGCGGTCCTTGGGTTTAAGAGATGGAATACAGAAATCAGCAGTGCCAGAAACAAGGCACCCGCATCCTTTTCAATTAGTGACAGCGGACTGAGAATGCCCAGTCTGCATGAAATATCTTTAAAAAATTCCAGAGCTCACATTGTCAGTATTTTGTATTTATTGGCGCAAGCCTGACCACTGTAGAAATACAACTTCAGTCGTAAAATACCCCAGCGCCTAGCACTTAACATGTTATCCCGAATAATATAGCAGAACCTTCAACCAATAATAGTAGCTGTGGAATAATCAAAACACGTCAGAAAATGGCCCCTGCCTTCTGCATGCAGTTCATGTGTGCACTGGAACAATGTTGCGTGTACCCACCTCAAGACCCGCTTAGCAGCTGCCAGGGGCATCGCAAGCCAAGGATTTATTGGTTCGTTTCGCATCTGAACAAATACTCTGTGACTGCGTCATTGTGACTGGCTTTTATAAAGACTTAACGTATGTTTATTCCGTTTCAGCACTCATCACCTTCCGACAAAAAATATACTTTGTGGTTACTCTACTGCAATTGTTTGTTGTGAAACTGTAATCGTGTTTACCCATTTTTAGCTCTCATCCTTGCCCTCCTTAATCAGATGTGAACTGCGGCTGCACAAATGTAATGCCTTTTTTTCATAAAGGCTCATGTTTTTTCCGCATGTGCTCTTGCAGCTCATGGTATCTCGCGATACTCTAGAATTCGATACTGATGCGCTGTAATGAACGCGTAGCTTCTAGAATTTTAACAGTAGTCCTTTGCTTTTTAAATAATTTTTAAAAAGGGCACAGTTGCTTAATCCATCAAAATCTAAACTTCAGAAGTTTGTACAGTTCCAATCCAATTCTGAAAGCAGAATGGATTAAAGGGCTTCATTTAGATATTGGTCACCAGGCCGCGAGGTGTCCAGTGTGCCGGGACCCGTGCCCCTGTCTTCCTGGAGGAGCACCATGAGCCCCACTGAGAGATTCATGTATGCCTGTCTGGGATATCGTTGTCGAATGCGCATCTGGAAGTCCATTAGATGGACTTTCAGTAAAAATGAGTGCCAGACGGACTGCCATTCGACATTCTTTTTGATTTTCAGAAACAAACCCCCTAAAACGGGTTTATTTTCGTAAAAATAAAAAGGTATGGTCAGTAGGCTCGGGGAGGTTTTTCCCTTGCGCCTGCGGGCATTGTTGATTTCATCTGCCCTGCTCTGCTGCACGCTTTGCTTGGAGAACAAAGGCAGAGAAAATCTAGGTTTGGAGGACTTTCATTTATTAAGTGTACCCCACAATGTACTACAGGCAGCAGCACTTTGGTGGGCCCTCTGCTGTCACTATTTTTGAACACCTCTTTGGCTGTTTGTCCTCCAGCACCGGTTCGTATGTAAAATCACTTTTGTAGCAACATGCGTGAGATAAAGATAACACAAAGACATTAGATATGGGAGAGTTACTGAAGACTTGAGCCAGGCTCGAGTTCAGTTTGAGGCCTTCTTTTAACCAGGAGCCAAAAACAAGTCCAGCTTTCAGCTGGTTTCTACCACACTTCATCTCACCTCAATCATCACTGTAGAGAAAGTCTTCTTGTTTCAACTTGATTTAACATGTAATCTGTGTATTTATTTCAAATAATGTAGCAATGGACCCCTAAAAAAAACAAAGACAGGCCATGAACGTTGATGTAAATGGCGAGAGAGAAGGCGATACCCTAAGGCAGAGGTCTTCAAACTTTTTGATGCCGGGACCCCCTCCCAAAAAGTTTTAGGTGTGAGGACCCCCTCCTGACAAACATTTCTAGAACGTGGTTCTCCTCATCATCGACAATCATAAACGTCCCCAAATCCCACGGCAAATCATTTTTGAGGTGAGGAAATAATATTAAACAGCGTTTAACAAACCAAAGGTCAGTGAGTGTGGGGGCATGGTCAAAGGTGTAGCTAAAACAAAGGTCATAACTTATGAGGATTTGGCGTAGGGCAGCGCCGCAAGTCTTCTTGCTACACCACCTTCCGCCAATATAAAAGGGCAGGAATGGACCGTAGTTATGAAATACAGTGCATTCCTGTCCTTTCCCCCTGTACTGATGCACAAATTGCTCCTAGCGCCAACATAGGCATAATTGTTTTTATGCAGTAAGGCGTACCTTACTGCACAAAAACAATCCTAGGAGGCATTTTCCTCTTTCTAAATGTGCTGCAGAATGAAACACACATTGAAAGAGGAAAAAACTAGGAGAACAGAAAACATTTCTCCTCATTAAGCCTACTCTGGGGAGGTGCAAGGTGCTGGCACTGCTCCAGTTTACGTGGTTTTGTAAATCTGGGACAGCCTCAAAATCCATAGGTGTTGCGTGGGAACACCCAACACAACACCCATGGAACAGCTCCTTGACGCAGAGGAAGGCAACGCAGCAGCTTGTGCTGCTTTGCCTTAGTCCCTATGTATGAGGCCATGCAAAGCCACACAAGGTGGCTTTGCGTCACCTCCTAGGTATGAGGGGCTTGTACAGCCGGATCGTAAAAAAAAACGATGCTCCGGAGGTGCAAGCCTCTCATAATAAGCCCCAAAATATTCTGTAAGTTTTTTTTGGTTTTTCACCGTCAGGTAGCTACATATAAAATAACCGTCAGCTTAAAGGAAAAATAAAAAAAAGAAAGTTGGTTCTTACTGGGAAATGCACTGTAGTGTATTATAAAACCTCTATTAGTTAATGCACCGCAGAGGTCTGGGTGTAAGCGGAGACCAACAGAATTAAATCTTTGTTGGTGCAGTGGAGAATAGTGACTTGTATATTTTAGTGCCACGAGGTCACAGCCTGTGACAGAAAGCACTGTGAATATTTAAGGCATTATTTTATACTTGCATTACATACAGTATAATATAGGCCACTACAAAAAGGTTTAAGAGAAAACGGTGCTTCCAAAATGTAGATTTAAATAAGACCAGAGCATATGCAATACCATTTTTTAATAGCTGTCCCTTCAACACCTTCACGTGAAGTAAGCGCAATGTAAAAAGGACTATGATTAAAATCACACACTTCATAGCGCAGTTGTAACTCTTTGCACTCCCACTAAAAATAATAAATGTTTGTCATCACAAAGCTTTGAGTGATTAGGTTAATTAAAGCCAGAACAGACTTTCAAGCATCCTTTACACTTGCAGGTCAACTCATAGCGCACATTTGCACTTCATTCAAGAAACAGGCACCTCGCACAAAAGCATCTTCAACTGTTTATACAGCTTCATTTCACAACACAGGAGACTCCCTGGAACAAAGTATAGCTGAAGCATTTTAATGATCAGGCGTAGTGAGGGGGAATATGTGACCCCCTGCCCAGGACTCCAAGTCCCCACTGGGGGTTATGCCCCACATATTGAACACCTCTTCCCGAAGGCTTATTTGCACAAACAGGACACCTGGGATCAATCCCAGTTTCACAGTTTGACCACATTGTGTGATCCAAAGCAATTGTCTTCTTGCACTCCTTTTCCTTTATCATCATGCTTGAGAGCACCTTGAAATACATCAGTTCAGGATATGCGCTGTACAAAAACTTCTCATGTATTTGTAGTAGATTTGAATGTTGTTTCATGATTAGTAGCAGCCTAGGCCACATATAGCAAACATGCAAGAAATTGTGTTTCTGGTTGGGGGGGTGAAATCCTTCTAAAGCAGCAACCACAATTCTTTTAATGGTGAAGTCACAAGCTAAACCTAAATTAACCTGTGCTCAACCCTTGGGTAGCTTGGCACTGAGCAGCCAGGCTTAACTGAGAGGCAATGTGTAAATTATTTGTGCAAGGCTTCAACCAGTACCGCACCAAAAAATCCATTCAGTAGAACTGGAGATATTTAATTTTATAGGTCTGGGTAAAAATAGTACCAAAATGCATAAAGCACCCACTATGGATACCTGGTCACACTGGACCAGGGCAAGTTCACAACTTCAGGCCGACCACAATGGAGGTAGGCTGGCTACAGGGACCTAGTTAGGCCCGCTGAACAAAGTACCTTCATTCCTGGTTTGTGGAGCATAGTGAGGATAGTGAGGATCCCTGTCAAAGATGTACTGCGCAGCCGAGGTGGTGCATCCATTCCAACATGTGGTGAAACTCCAGTGTGAGGTCCTATTGCTTTGACATCGAAGATCCTGTCAAGGACGGCTTGCGATGCAAAGCCCGGAGTCAGGGATGTGTCTCGCAGTTGGGACGGTGCATCGGTTCCAAGGACCTGAGGGGCTATGAAGTGGAGTCCACCACTAAGCTTGCACTCGACAAAGAATGAGAGGGTCTACACCAAAGATAATTCACGCAGCTGTGGGCTGCAATGCGATGCAGTGCAAGGCTTTGCAATGAGTTTGATCCATGCCTGGGGTTGCACTGCAGAGGGGAGGCGTTGGTTCTGCTGGATCCACAGATGCTGGAAAAGCATCTTAGGCCCATTTCTAAGGGTCCAGAACAGGAGTGGCACTGCTTGGCAGGGTAGACTCACAGATGGTCCAGGTGCAGGTTCAAGGTTGTTGGAAGTCTGTAGTGTCCCTAAGGCTTCAGATGAGAAGTCCAGCCAACTAGCCCTTGGAGTCACTCTGGGATTCTGGGTTCAAGAGATGCAGGTCCAGTCCTTCTCACCCAGGCAAGGGGGCAGCAGGCAGTAGGTCAGCACAATGGAGCAGCAGTCCAGCAGAGTGGCAGTTCTTTTAGTAGTCCTTCTTCCTGGCAGGTTATCCAGAGTTCCAGAAGTGTACTGAAGAGGTGGTGTCTGAGGTTTAATTTTTATACCCAGTTGTGCCTATAAATTGGGCGAGAAGCTTTAAGAGGTCCCCCTTTGAAATCCTCGGGCATCCTGCCTTCCATGTCTTGACTCCAGACTAACTACAGGGGGTATGCAGTCCCTTGTGTGGAGGCAGGACATAGTCTATTCAAGGGTAAGTAGGGCTGGGCCCAGCACCGCCCTCCCATCCGGCTAGTGATGGCCCAGCTAGACACACCTACGCTCTCTGCTGTGTGTGGCTGTCTAGGGGGAATACACAGAGCCCACATGTCAGCTATACCCTGTCATGTGACCCACGGACAGGCTACAGGGCACTAAATGGCTAAGACAGGAAAATGCCAGCTTTCTAAAAGTGCCATTTTCAAAATTGTAATTTAAAATCTGACTTTACCATGAAAGAGGATGTTTCATTACATTTCCAAAGACATGAAACATGAACTGGTTACCTGGTCCCAACTGAAAATTACATCCTATTAAATATAACAAGGTAACTCCTATGCATTAGTGAAAAAATGTAGGAGTTTTTCACTACCAGGATATGTAAAACTTAAAATGACATGTCCCCTATATTTAAATACCCTGTGGGCTGTTTGGGGCCTACCCCAGGGGTGAATTATAAGTATTAAAAAGAAAGGTTTGGGTCTGGTAAATGATTTGTTTTACCAGTTCAAAAAGGCAGTTTAAAACTGCAACTACACAGGCTGCAATGGCAAGCCTGAGGCATGTTTAAAGGGATACTGAAATGGGTGGCACAATCAGCGCTGCAGTCCCATTAGTAGTATTTATTTTACTGACCTGGGATACATATAATGCTACTTTACTAGGGACTTATAGGTAAATTAAATATGCCAATTGGGTATGAGCCAAAGATACAATGTTTTAAGGAATAAGCATATGCAATTTAGCACCGGTTAGCAGTAGTAAGGTGTGCAGAGTGCTAAGGCCAGCAAAAAAAAGATGAGCAAAAACAAATGGAGGTTAAGCCAAAAAAGTTTGGGGGAAGACCACCCTAAGGTTGAGAGGTCTAACAACAGGCAAAACAATACCCACCTCTGGCATTTTATATGTCAAGCGCTCTGTCCTGTTGTAATCTATCTGGGGGCTTTTAGCCATGCCCATTGCACGCCCATCATTATCACTCGTTCATGGGCTTGTCTTTCAAAAATCCTTTGTTATCATTGGTAAATGCCTTATGTTTGTCCCTCCTTAGGGCAGTTTGCTACCGCCATGGACACTGACCCTGTTACAATGACAATTGCACTTTTGCCGATACGTTTGACTGCAAGCAAACTTCTTTTTCCTTTTCTGTCTCTCCTTCGTGCTCATGCTCATGGCAACCATGGTGATTTGAATTGGTTTGCCTATATCAACTATTTTACTTTTCATTTTTTAATTTATGTGGCAAGAAAAGTCCTGTTAGGAATTTAAAACACTAATAGCTCTAACTCGAGCAAACACAAGACCCATTGCATTGCAAATGCTTGTTATATGATCTTTGGTGGTATTTGATGTGAAAGCGTACCTTCTATACTATGTTGAACAGTTATTTTAAGTAAACATTTCAAAGTCTCATGAACTGAGTAAAGTGTTTGCTACACTTAGCGGCTCGTAAAGTAAACATTTGATGGACTATTGCCTTTTCTACAAGACATTTATGTTTCTCACAAAGCAAAAAGCCTAACCTGGGTGTTTGTCGTCTCTGAGTTGAATCATGCTGGTTAATGTATGAAGGTGACCTGGCAAACCATCTGCAGAAAGATCAACAGGAGGAAATACTTAAGTAACAATGTATTCACCTTTTAGTGACCCCTGTGTGCTTCTGTGACCTGATCGAGTGTAGACCATATGGCACCTTCGAAGATGATTTTTGTCAAACCCAAACCCAAGTTCAAACGCTGGTTTATGCCAGTCAATTGAAGAGTAAAAGATAAAGTATGTGCAAAGTACACATTGCGATAATCAAGACACAACATATTCCCAGCTAGTCTGTAATCATTACACACACACACACACACAAACTCACCGCTCGGAATACTTTACCAAACAGCTTGTCAATCCAGATCACAATCATGCATTTGTGCACTAATGTAAGCCTATCTAGTCAGGAACTAACTGTATCGGACAAGATGCAATATGTGGGTACACGTACGAACACTGTACCAAAATCAACGTGCAACGTGCAACGTCAAACTGGCACAAAGTGAACTCTGACTTAATTCAGTCTCCCTCCCCACCAGACATGCACACAGCCAAAAATCATCAAAGGTTGCACCAGCTGCAAGTCACATCCAACACCTGGCCTAGTCCTCAAGGAAAAGATGCAATTTATTATATACACATTGTCACGCAATCAACAAACAACCAGAACAACAGAAGTTAGAGGTTCAGCTCCAACTTTCAGTGCATGTAAAACTGCACAATGCAAAAGACAAAATAAACCAAATTAAAACCTGTAAAGAAGGTGTGGGTTTCGAGTTGTGCTCATGAAACCAGGTAACTTTATTTCTGGTCTGGGAGAGGCAGACTGACACAACTTGAATCCTACAGAGCCAGTCCCACTTCATACATTCCAGAATAGAATTTTCCTGCCCAAACGTGGAAGCTACAACAAATCTTGCCTTTTTTAAATAAGCCAAAAAAGAGAAAATCACCTATATAAATAGGAATTGAAAACAAAGAGTTTTACAAGTTCATGGAAACGCAAAAAATTAAACTATTACAAATGCACTATTTCCTCACAGAAAGTAGTTTCCTTATGGATGCTCTACACTTTTATTTTCACCGAGACCCTCTCAACACCCCCAACCCCCGGCCGTAACACTGTCAGACTTTTTTTTTGCAAATCCAAAACTCTCTTCCTCCAGTTATCTTCAGGCATACCTCAATCCAACCTTCATCCCACTCCATCCACCATGGACTTTTGTGTTAGATTTCTGCTCCTGATTCAAAAGGTGTCTTTTCAGTTGTTTGATGGAGTGACATCCTATGCACTATTATCCTGTTGTGTCACTCCTTCCAGGTTAACCTATTTCTTCTTTCTATTCCAATTCTCTCTTAAGTAGTCTGATTGAATTTCCAATGACATACATAATCTCTGGATGTTACAGAGCACACCCCCCCTCAGTCTATTAGGAAACTTGTGAGTCTGCATGGATGGTATACGAGCCCTCTTAATCTTATTATTGCATCAGTCAGCACAATCCATTATAACCTTTTAATTCTCCAGATCTAATCTAAACCACCAGAAATCCAAATGTATCCTCTCTTTGGTTTTACTAACCCCCCAGTGCCCTTCATGAGCTAATTCCATCAGCCTTTTCCTTAATAATATTGGGGGTGATAATCTTGTGCCTTTCATAACAGTTCCCCCTTCTCTGTCACATCCCCTTTAGCAGTGCAATGTTTTAACACTGCTCTTCATCCCATTATACCCAATTCCAACCCACTTTCAGCATTTTAATGCTTCCAGCACTCTCCCACCGTTTACCAGTTCTACTTTCCAAGCATCTTCTGACACTGCCCCACTGGGAACTAAGCAAATCGTCTCGGTTGTCCAATCACCATAATCATCGTCTGCATCGAACTTCCCTTTGAACACAATCAGCCTTCTTTCATTGTTTCACCATCATTCTGGGCCCAGTGTCCACTGGACACCAGGATGGTAAACAAAAGAAGGGGATCGGCAGAAGTCACTAGACACCAGGGATGTTTTTTTAACTTATATTGATAAGGGCGGGGGGGGGGCGAAACCACTTAGGGACCAGGGATTGGTGTGTGTGCAGGTGTGTTTTTTGTTTGAGGGGGCAGCACCTTGGGCAAGGTTCACTCCCCATGGGGGGACATTACTGTTGGCCATATCTGCCCCCCTTGGGGGTAGATCGCCCTATTTTTGGAAGGCCCATCTGCCCCCAATGAGGGCAGAAAGCCCACCAGAGACCAGGGAAGATTTGTTTTCAAAATAAGAGGGTGGGGGTATGGCCACACCCTCACCCCCAAATAAATGGGTCCAAAGTTGTTCTGCCCACCAGTGGGCAGATGAGGCAGTTACCCCCAATCCACACCCTGGTGGGGCAGAAAATCTACTATGTGCCAGGGAAATTAAAAAAATAGTGTGGTGGTGGCTACCAACCAGTATGGGCATGGTTATGCCCCCACCCCAACTGAAGGGGATAACAATCTTTCACCTCTCTCCCCGCACACTAAAACATATTATCCCACTGCAAGCAAGAGGACATTTGATTATTTTGGGTTTTGGTTTTACATTTGGGCCATGAGAGTTTGGCTAACTCTCAAAATCAACTCACTTGGAATGGCGAGGGCTGCACTTTTTGGACTTTGGGATGCTGCCATGTAGAAAAATCCACAAGACCAAGACACATCTCAAAACTTAACATCTGGCTGAGTCTACGGTGGTATGCCTCACATACACCCAGCACCATTTTCTTACCCACAATGCCCTGCAAACCTCCAACTTTGCTGGAAATCACACTTCCTTTCCCCATTTTTGTGATGGAACCTTCTGGAATCTGCAGGAATCCACAAAATTCCTACCTCCCAGCATTCTCTCATCTATCCCGATAAAAATTCTGCCCCACTTGTCAGCGTAAAATTTGTTTTTTTCAAACTGCCCTTTTGGACCCGCTTTGGTTTCCCCTCAATTTTGACATGTTTTTGGCTCTTCCCCGTCACAGGCACTTGGCCCACCTAGACAAGTGAGGTATCATTTTTACAGGGAGACTGAGGGGAACGTTGGGTAGTAGGAAATTTGTCCTGGTGAAGGGATCCCATGCAGAAATTAGGAAACAATTCGATTTTTTAGCTAACTTTGATGTTTGCTGAGAATTCTGGGTAAGAAAACACCTGGGGATCCACGGAAGTCACACCTCCCTGGACTCCCTTGGATGTCTTGTTTTCAGAAATGTCTGCATTTGGTAGGTTTCCCTGTATGGCTGCTGAGCCCAGGATCAAAAATGCAACCCCCCGCAAAAACAGGTAGTTTTGTATTTGATAATTTTGATGTGTTTAGATGGTGTTTTTTGGGTATTTCCTTTCGTGGGCACTAGACATACCGACACAAGTGAGGTACCATTGTTATCGGGAGTCTTGGGGGAACACTCAGTGGAAGGAAATTTATGGCTCCTCCCACATTCCAGAACTTTCTGTCACCGAAATGTGAGGAAAAAGTGCTTTTTTGGCCAAATTTTGAGGTTTGCAAAGGATTCTGGGTAACAGAACCTGGTGAGAGCCCCATAAGTCACCCCATCCTGGATTCACCTAGGTGTCTAGTTTTAAAAAATGCACAAGTTTGGTAGGTGCCGGCTGAGCTAGAGGCCAAAATCCACAGCTTAGCACTTTGCAAAAAACAGCTCTGTTTTCTTTGGGAAAATGTGATGTGTCCATGTTGTGTTTTGGGGCATTTATTGTCTCGAGCACTAGGCCTACCTGCACAAGTGACGTACCATTTTTATCGGGAGACTTGGGGGAACGCTGGGTGGAAGGAAATTTGTGGCTCCTCTGAGATTCCAGAAATTTCTGTCACCAAAATATAAGGAAAAATAGTTTTATTGGCCAAATTTTGAGGTTTGCAAAGGATTCTGGGTAACAGAACCTGGTGAGAGCCCCACAAGTCACACCATCTTGGATTCACCTAGGTGTCTAGTTTTCAATAATGCACAGGTTTGGTAGGGTTCCTTAGGTGCCGGCTGAGCTAGAGGCCAAAATCCACAGCTCAGCACTTTCCAAAAAACAGCTCTGTTTTCTTTGGAAAAATGCGATTTGTCCACGTTGTATTTTTGGGCATTTCCTGTTGCAGGCGCTAGGCCTACCCACACATGTGAGGTACCATTTTTATTGGGAGACTTGGGGGAACGCTGGGTGGAAGGACATTTGTGGCTCCTCTGAGATTCCAGAAATTTCTGTCACCAAAATATAAGGAAAAAAAGTTTTTTTTGGCTAAATATTGAGGTTTGCAAAGGATTCTGGGTAACAGAACCTGGTGAGTGCCCCACAAGTCACCCCATCTTGGATTCCCCTAGGTGTCTAGTTTTACAAAATGCACAAGTTTGGTAGGTTTCCCTAGGTGCCGGCTGAGCTAGAGGCCAAAATCCACAGCTTGGCACTTTGCAAAAAAACAGCTCTGTTTTCTTTGGGAAAATGTGATTTGTCCACGTTGTGTTTTGGGGCATTTCCTGTCGCAGGCCCTACTCCTACCCACACATGTGAGGTACCATTTTTACCGGGAGACTTGAGGAAACGCTGGGTCGAAGGACATTTGTGGCTCCTCTCAGATTCCAGTACTTTCTGTCACCAAAAAAGTGATTTTTTGGCCAAATTTTGAGGTGTGCAAAAGATTCTCGGTAACAGAACCTGATGAGAGCCCCACAAGTCACCCCATCCTGGATTCACCTAGGTGTCTAGTTTAAAAAAATTTACAGGTTTGGTTGGTTTCCCTAGGTGCCGGCTGAGCTAGAGGCCAGAATTTACAGCTAGGCACTTTGAAGAAAACACGTCAGATTTCAATGTAAAAATGTGATTTGTCCATGTTGCGTTACCTGTCATGAGCATTAGAACTACCCCCGCAAGTGAGGAACCATTTTGTTAGAGTAAAACGTGGAGAAAAATGGCTGTTTACCTCAATTTCAATATTTATTTTTATTTCAGCTGTTATTTTCTGTAGGAAAACCTTGTAGGATCTACACCAAGTACCCCTAGCTGAATTCAGAATTTTGTCTACTTTTCAGAAATGTTTAGCTTTCTGGGATCCAGCACTGGTTTCATACCCATTCCTGTCACTAACTGGAAGGAGGCTGAAAGCACAAAAAATAGTAAAAATGGGGAATGTCCCAGTAAAATGACAAAATCATGTTGAAACATGGGGTTTTCTGATTCCAGTCTGCCTGTTCCTGAAAGCTGGGGAGATGGTGATTTTAGCAGTGCAAACCCTTTGTTGATGCCATTTTCAGGGAAAAAACCACAAGCCTTCTTCGGCAGCCCTTTTTTTCCCAGTTTTTGGAAAAAAACACATTGTTCGCTGTATTTCGGCTATTTTCTTGGTCTCCTTCAGGAGAACCCACAAAGTCTGGGTACCTCTAAAATCCCTAGGGTGTTGGAAAAAAAGGACGCAAATTTTGCGTGGGTAACTTATGTGGACAAAAAGTTATGAGGGCCTACGCGCGAACTGCTCCAAATAGCCAAAAAGGCCCCTAAGAGGGAAAAGGCCTGGCAGCGAAGGGGTTAAAGGTAGTTATTTGCTTACTAGGAAGTAAATAAGGATATTGACGAAAGTATATAAATTACATCTTCTCCCGAACGGGGACAACTTGTATAGGTATGTGTGCCCGTCACTGCTGGGAAGTACCAGTTCCGAACTATAAAATTGTGTCAATGACTGTTACAGTCAATAATGACGTATGTATTCCTCCCTCTGTTTTGGAGTGCCTGTCACGTCACTCTCGGTTAGTGTGGGCATATACTAGTAGGTGGCATTGTCACTGATCATCTTTTCAAGCAAAAGGGAATGAAAACTGTTTTCTTAAGCACGTTTAACATTGACAGTACCTGGGCTTTAATGCAGTTTCCTTCTCCATTTGCAAACTTCGGTGTCCCATGGGCTAACTTATGTGGCAATAGTGAAACCACCCCAATAGCAATCAGTGTACTCCTCATCCACCTTTCCAAACAAACTACTCGAGTTTCCGAGTGCCTTTGTCTTAAGGATCTAGACAAATTGCTTTTGTGATGAATCTGAGTAATCTTCTAGTAATGGCACCCGAAAGCTGGAGTCTTGATGCACTGGTCATTGCACCCTCACAGTGCGCAAAGAACTGTGCAGCAGTTCCAGCTGATGTAGTCCAGAGCTTTAAATGGGCAGGTACTGGCCGTTACTGAGTACCTGCACTTTTTTTTAATTTGGAAGGGAGTGTACCTGCACTTCTCAGCACTGCTGCAGTATATTTAATGGTGGAGAATAGACACTTCCTAGGCGCAAACAGGTATTCTAAATAACGAGTACCTACCTGCACATTTCCATTTAAAGCTCTGATAGTAGTCACTTTAAGAGGCCTCAAGAAGAGGAAGACATGTTTGTCATATCATTCACAGGTGGAAGACAGCGTAAACGACGGCCACCCCCATGAGTATTGTCAAGATCAACAACACCCTGGCCACTGTACTCATCGACACAGGGGCATCAGTCAATGTGATGGACAACAAGATATATCAACAACTGTCTCCGAAACCACCACTATCACCCAGTAACACCAAAAAATACACCTATGGAGGACGAGACCCCCTTCCACTGCAGGGCACGATAGAGGTACTAGTCACGAATGAAGGGCACAGCATCCAGGCAAAATTCTATGTGGTGAAAGGTGATTGTGGCACCTTGCTAGGGTGCCATACAGCAGAGGACCTGGAGCTAGTGTTTTTTGCACGACAAGCATATGAGTCATATGCTGACTTTATCCTTCAGGACTTTCCACAGCTACTCACTGGGCTGGGAAAACTCAGAGGCAAGCAGGTGAAGCTGCATCGACTAAACTGTGACACTGATAGCACTGAGACACAGAAAAGTGCCTTTTCATCTACGCCCAGCTGTGGAAAAAGAGCTACTGATGTTAGAGAACCAAGGTGTGATTGAGAAAGTAGAAGGGCCCAGACCCTGGGTCTCACCGTTGGTGATTGCACCGAAGCCAAAACAACCAGGAGCTATCTGCCTCTGTGTGGATATGCGCTTACCTAATCGGGCGATCAGACGAGAATGACACATCACACCACAATGGACGACATCATCGCAGACCTCAATAGTGCCCGGTGGTTCTCGAAGTTGGATCTTAATTCGGGCTACCACCAGCTAGAGCTCGAGCCCACCAGCAGGAACATCACCACCTTCTCCACACACGTCAGACTCTGACGGTTAAAATGGCTCAATTTTGGAGCTTCATCCGCAGCTGATGTCTTCCAGAATGCCATTCGAGAGACGCTATCCAGATTAGCGGGAGTCATCAGACTAAGTGATGACATTCTGATCTACTCAGAGACGAAGGAAGAACATCACCTCTGCCTTAAAGCCACCCTACAATGGCTTTCGGAAGCAGGCCTAACATTACACAAGAATAAGTGTGCCTTTTATCACTCATCTATTGATATCTTCGGATACATCTTCTCGAAAGATGGGCTACAGGTAGATCCAATGAAATTGGAAGCCATCTGCCAAGCAACAACTCCACAAAATGCCACGGAAGTCAGGAGTTTCCTAGGGATGGCCACTTACTGCGGCAAATTCATTCCCCAACTGGCCACAATGGCTGAGCCGCTACGATGGTTGACAAAAGTCAATCACAGATGGGAATGGACTGCAACGCAGACAGACCCTTCCAAGACATCAAAGGAGCGCTGCTAGACAACATAACCATGGCGTATTTCCACCCGGAGAAAAGGACAGAAGTGGTGGTGGACGCAAGCCCGGTAGGGCTAGGCGCAGTCCTTATGCAAGAACGGAGCCCCCAAGAATGGACCCCAGTTGCATACGCCACCAGAGCTCTATCAGCGGTAGAGATGCGGTATGCCCAGATAGAACAAGAAGCACTGACTATCAGATGGGCAAGCAAACACTTTCATTTATATCTGTATGGACAAGAGTCCCAAGTCATCACTGATCACAAACCGTTAGTATCCTTGTTTACCAGCTCAATGAGATTGGCTCTCCCACGAATAGAGAGGTGAGCGGTCTTATTACAGCCGTACCACTTCACCTTCATCTACCGCCCAGGAGCAAATAACCCCACAGATTATTTGTCGAGGCATCCACAGACGACCTCCACGGAAATTCTGGATAACGAAGAGGAACAAAAAATGTAATGCTTCGTCAACCTGTTAATCCAGGCGTCGTGCCCAGTAGCTTTGACCATAGCAGAGCTGGCGGAGGAATCAAACAAAGACCGAGTTATCACCCGGACGAAGGAGGCCATGAGACAAAACAGGTGGAAGCATTTCCTCGAAGGATTGAAAACGTACGATTCAGAAGAAAAGGTGGCAATGCAAGGATTGTGGAAAGTCCAGGAAGAATTGTCCGTTGGAGGCAATGGTCTCCTGCATATGTGGCCAGAAGATAGTAATCCCCCACAGTCTGTGGGACCGAGTAGTGAAACTAGCTCATCAAGGCCACCAAGGGGCAGCAAAAACAAAAGCAATATTGCAAGCGAAAGTATGGTTCCCGGCCATAGACACAAAAATAGACTCTTTCGTAGGGAACTGCCACTCGTGCATCATAACATCTATTGACCCTCCCGCCAACCCAGTGATTACCGAACCACCATTTCGCCACCCCTGGTCAAAAGTGAGCGTGGATTTTGGAAGTTTCCCAGATGGAAAGCTCACGGTGGTATTGATCGACTCATTCACAAAATATCCAGTAGTAGAAACGGTGCCATCCACCTCCTTCGAGAACCTGAGGCCGGTGCTAGAGAGAGTCTTCACCACATTTGGCCTGCCGGAAGAAATCCGCACTGATAATGAGCCCCCATTTCAAGGCCAAGAATTCAAGACCTTCTTAGATGAACTAGCCATATGCCATAGCAAAATAAAACCATACTGGCCACAAGCCAATGGTGATGTGGAAAGGTTCATGCGCACATTAAATTGAGCACTGAAAATTGCTGTAGAAAGAGGCAATGGCCTAGAATGTAGTCTCCAACAATTCCTGCAAGCCTATCGGCAAACACCACAAAGCATCAAGGGGTGTGCCCCCGCTGCCCTGCTTTTCAAAGTCACCCGCAAGACTGCATCCCTGCAGGAGCGTGATGGGAACCGATAGCACTGGATGTCGCCGCCACACAACAACGGCGGAAACAAGCCAATGACCGAGCCCCAGCTCGAAGATGAACACAGTCCCGGAACTTTCAGGTGGGTGACAAAGTTGTGGTGAGAAACCGACGACTAGGAGGCAAGTTCTTAACTCCGTTCGAACCTGAGGTGTGGAGAGTGGTGCAAATCTGAGGATCTATGGTAACCGCTAGACGTGGAGACAGACAAGTGACAAGAAACATCTCGCATTTCAAATGAGCGGGGGTGCCTGCGGAAGAATATCCCGAGACCGAAGACGAAGATGCCGCTCAAGAAGCTAATGAGGGAGTCAATGAGGAGTCAAGAGACCAAGCGGCGCCGAGCCAAGCGACACCTCAGCTCGCCATAGGAGATCAGGAAATGGGGTTGAGCAGTCGGAGTGAGAGGTATCATCTTCGGCCCAACCCGGCTCCGAGTCAGCGACTTCGTAACTGTATATACTAAGTGTCGGTGAACTGTATTGTCCATACAGGAGTTAGCTGAAGTGTGAATAGCCATTGTGATGGCCTAGATACGAGATGCACACAGAACATTTACCATCTTGTAGACATACCTCAGTCCATTTCTGTCCTTCTCTTTCTCTACCCTTTTTGCTACACCTTTCTATGGTTTTCCTCTCTTCTTCTACTTTTCCCCCCTTCTTGTCCCAGTCTATTACTTATTCCCTACACTCTTATCCATAGCCTGTTTCAACCTATTCCTCTATCTCATTGGTTATGTTGATACAAATGTGACAGTTGTAGTTGCAAGTATTTCTCTAAGTTGTTGTGTTGTGAAATAAAATCCTGGAGGGATGTAGAGAGCCACTCGGGCTCTACTGTACTTTGTTGCCCCAAAGGTCGCAAAGGCGGACTTTGGGGTGGGGACAAAATAAAACAAGGGAGCTGCGCCTCTTCATCTATGTGGGAGGACTCCAGACAGGCTAACAGATCCCTTCTCAACCTCAGCTCAGGTTTGGGAGTTGGGCTTCCCTTACGGGACCAGAAGGGTGGATTAGGGCTAACACTGCCACTTACTCTCATGTAAGAATGCAGTAATGTAGGTAGGAATAGTAGGCACACTAATATGACAATATGGTGGGACTTTTCTTGTGTTTTACTCTTTTGGTTACCGCTGTCATAAAGTTGTGTTTCATTATCCTTATTATCACAATTCATGCCCTCCTACATAGAATGTAGTTGCTTCAATAAAATCTATTGAACCAAAACCCTGCTCCTGTTTTGTCCTTGCATGTATGAGACTTGTATAACTGAGAGAAAGGGATGAGATCCACTTCACCATGACTCCCCTGAGGAGCCTGAGTGTCATGAGATAGGCTGCCCCAAACCACATCTACCCTCTGGTACTTGTGAGTTGCTGCAAGCTATCCAGAAAGGGTTAGGCCGACAGCTGTCACATGGTGTGGGATTAAACTAAGTCCCCCACGCTCAGTGGTAATACAGCCCAAAATCCAGCAATCTTATTACCAAAGCGAGAGACTGCGATATGGTGCCACTAACGCTGGTTAGGCACTAACTTTGTGGACCGCCCACGTTTTTCTGCCTCACTACATGTAAAAGACACTTTAATTACCTTATACAGAGACGTACACTGTCTATACACTAATTTAGTAGGAATATATAGACACTTAACACAATTTGTAATGCAGACTTTAAATACCGGCTCAACTATACATGGCCACTTCTGGAATAAATCCTGCTACTGTGCATTCAGTTATGGGTAAAGCGCCCACCAAATGTGAAGAGATTCAATTTTGGGTAGCACAAAGATTAACACCTTGGAAGCAGTGTTTCCTGAAATGGGACCCCAAGATAAACATAGAATTCTGACAATGTGCTTGCCATTTGGAATGGTTCCCTCAGTGGACAACTGCTCCACTTGGGGTGCAGTGTTTGCTGCATTCTACACTACCGCACACAGTACACTGGAACTTGTGAATCTTCCGGAAGTGTTAAAACAAATCCAGGATGAATATGGGGCTGCCCCAGCCCTAATTCTGGTGATGCAATTAATAAGAAATTTTGCCACAGTATCCTCAATAATAATAAGTAATCTTAAAGGGGAAGCCGCATCATTGGAAGTGCGTCAATGGATCTGGGATGTTCCTGTACAGGATCAGGAGCACGAGCTACCAAAGATTATCTCTGAGACCTATTCAAGTATAGGTCGGGATAGTCTGGGAGCCAGACCAACAAAACCACAACTATATGATAAATCCAATAAGGATTCTACCAAGCAAACAGCAGAGGGTTCTATGAAATGCAGGGAAAAACAAAAACAAAATAAAGATAATAGAAAACAGAGAGGAGAATCTCTGTGACTGGAGACCTCTGGGAAATGCTACAATGTGAGAATAGAGATAGTTTGAAAACTCCTGATAGAAACCAATATATTGATACACCCCAATCTCATTCCTCTCTGGACTCACCATATAAACACAGTGAGAGAGGTGGGTGTTTCAAACAATTAAATGAATATGTGAAACCAAGAAAAGATTCACAAAAAGCACAATTCAAAAAGAAAAAAGTGGCAGCAATTTCGGCTAGAAATGGCATACATAATAAGAACTTTACTGAAGAACAGGAAGAGGGCATAGGTCACCGGAATCTTCAAGAGCTTCTGGATGTGATAGCAACTAAAGAATTCTTAGAAGTCGAAACTGTGAACATACGCGTCCCCCCTCAGATAGGGTTTACAAATAAAAAATATAAATTGAGGGCAACATAGAGCGCACAATTAAAGTTATATTCTGGGAAAAACTAACATTGTGTTATGACATCTTATTGGCAGAAAAAGATTGGCCACAGGAATTTGTCCAAAATCTCCCATAATCTCCCACTAGGAGAAGATGTCATTATGGCATCTTTCTCAGTCCTTGTTCCTTAAGAATTAAGAGAAGCCTACGCTAGGGATTGGGTACTGGCACAAGCACCAGTACTGAATCATAACCATGTAGGATAGGACAAAGACTCCTCCTACCATTAGATCAACTCCACTTCCACAACCACAATACCCCATTAAACATGAGATAAAAGCACCAGTGAGGGAAATACACATGCACATTTGCTATACTAAATGAACACAGCACAGCACTCTTTAATCAAAAATACAAAACAACATTGGACATTTCCAACTGTTTTGTTCTGCCAAAATATTGCAACTGAAAGCAGGGATTTGACTACCTTCAGCACATTAGGCTTGCAGATGAAATGTTCTCGACTCCCACAAGGCTATAAGATTAGTCCTGGATGTGTCACATCCATACTACAGGACATGGACCCTGAGGCATTGTCCTGTGTAGATGGCATTTACCTGACAGACGATGACCTGGTCACACACCTAAGGCGGGTGGACTGCATTGTGGTGGGTTTCACTGAAACAGGCTACAAATTGAATTTCAAGAAAACAAAATGGCTTTTCTCAGAGTCCTGTGTTTGGGATACGAGTTTTCAGGTGAAGGAAAGAGCCTAGCATCCCATTTTCTAGAAAAGTGTGCACAATTACAACCACCAAACACCATCAAAAAGCTACAATCATTATTAGGCTTTTTAATTTTGGCAGAACTTACATTCCATATTATGCACAATGCATAAAACCACTTTATGATCTGATATGTCCAGACAGTATTCCCGCCGGACCAATCATGGTGTGCCTTCCTGTTGATGTAACTGTGGAGGGTAAACCTCTGCACCTGAGTTGGCAGTTTAAAAGGGCTATAAGGTAGCAACTTACCTTTTTTACTTTTTCCACGTATTTTCCACTATGAACCCGACCTTCCAAGTCCTTCCTTTGCTGCTGTGACTTGACTGCAAGGCAAATCAACCTTGTTGCAGGAATCAAAGGTACATTTTTTTTAACTTGTTTCCGTTTGAATTATCTGTTTATATTAGCTCTGGACTCGTGCATTTTTAAATTTCACTTACAAGCAATTTATGACAATTGTGTAATGCCTTTGTGTGTAATGTTGTTGTTTAAGAAATTTAAAGAAACACACCTGTATTAAATTAATTTCATAAATATCAAATTTGGTTCAAGCTTCCTTCATGATAATGGACACTTACACAAAAGACAGAAAACAAAACTCAAAATGTATCAATACAGGTTTATTTCCTCATATTTCATAAGCTATCAAATTATAAACAGGTGCCTCACACATTGTTTCAAAAATTTAAATTTAATATCATTTAGTAATCGCACTAGACAAGGTAAAATATTTTGTTTTAAAAATGTTAGTGCAATCAATGTTAGTCCTAACCTTAAATCATTTATTTATTAATGTAATATTTCTCCTTGTCTACTGCATTTTCTGTATTTGATTAAACTTAAATTAACTTTTTTTTAATAAAGTATAATGCAGATGTGTTAATTTATTCAATAATTAAGGGCCAGATTTAGAACTTGGCAGACGGGCTACTCCGTCACAACGGTGACCGATGTCCTGTCTGCCAAAATCTAAATCACATTATATTTAAAGGAATTTAGATTTTGAGTAATGGGACATCCGTCACCATTGTGACAGAGTAACCCGTCCTCCAAGTAAAAAATCAGGCCCTAAGTTTAAATAAACACACTTGTATTAAACCTTAAAAAACAAAATTTAATTTTTTGGGTTTTAAGTGTCCATTAACATTATGAATGCTTGCACCAAAAAGTTTATGTCCATCACATTCCTTTTTTTACTGGTATGGACTTTACAAATAAGTCATTTTAAAGAACTGTTGTATTTCCTGTCATAATTGTAAGGAAAAATATGTAAATCACAGTTTCATCACAAACATTTTTATGAATCAATGAATTGCAAAAGAAAAAAATTGTTCAGACAAACTTTGTCAAATTAAATTATTTTTATTAATTGAGATACTTCTCTCATGATTTTGTTTTTAAAAATCAAAACATGAAAGGATAGCAAAAGGCTTTAAAATAACATCCTGTGGTTATGTTGCCCTTATCATGCCTCCTATACACACTGCTAAGGGGTAACCTCTTCAGGAAGGGGGGTCTAGTGGGCACAGAGCAGGCACCTCAGGGATCTTTCTTGGGAGGGATGGGATTTGGTTTGATAGGGGTTAAGGAGGGATAAGATGTGAATTCGGGAGGGAAGAACAGAGAGGAAGGGTGGGAGAGGTTTGGGTTTTGGAGGTATGGGGAGCTGGCATCTGTGATGTCCCTGAATCTGTTTATTTGGGTGTTGCATCTGGGTCTGGTGTATGTTTGGATGTGTGTTTTTTCTTGCAGGTGTGTGGCATTCGGGTGTGTAAGCATTTGGGTTTGGGTGTTATTATTTTGAGTGTAGGTGTGCTTCAGTGTGTGTGTTGGTTTGGATGAGTGTGCTGTTGAGGTGGTTTGTGTGGTTATCATGCATGTGGGTGTGGTGGTGGTTGTGGATATGGTGGTAGTTGTGGTACCTGTGGGTGTGTTAGTGGTTGTGGGTGTGCTGTTGGTTATGAGTTTGGTGGTGGGTGTGCTGATGGTTGTAGTGGTTGTGGGTGTGGTGGTGGTTGTTGTGGTGGTGGTTGTGGGTGTGGTGGTGGTTGTGGTTCCTGTGGGTGTAGTGGCAATAGTTTGTGGGTGTTGTTTCTGTGTTTGTATTTGTTTCTTTGTGTGTTTTTGTTTATGTGTGTGTGTGTGAATGTGCTGCTTGTGTCTGTTGAAGTGGGTGCCTGCACAGAGGTGAGTGTGCTTGCGATTGGGGTGGGAGTTGGGATTTGGGTTGAGAAAGGGACCGGAGTTGGGAGAGAAGAACGGGCTGATTGGGAGGCTGCGGTCAGTGAGGATGTCAAATCTGCAGACCTGTTGATGCTTAACCCCTTGTGACTAAGAGACATTTGTGTGTGCATACTAGATGCCCCCACAAGGAATAACTATGCTCAAACTACCTTTGGCCCCAGGGTTTGTATACATTGTGATGATGGTTACGTACACTTGCATTGTCCCATGTTTATTGCCCAAGCTTTATTGCACAGGTAAACATTCACATATGCTTAGAAATCAGAGCCTTGACTTTGCTTGTGCTTAATTTCTGTAGGAGGGCTGATAGGTCTCACAAGGTTCTAATAGGCGTTCCCGGAAGTGGTTACTATAAAAACCACGCCTGTTCTTGAACACACAGCTTGCTATCTGAGACTCACTCAATGACAACAGCGAATCCCTTAGCTCCTGTGACCCAGCCTAGCATCCTCTAACCACAGTGCCGGTTCTTGACTACAGATTCTTCTTGGCTTCCAGTCGCTTCCCGCAGCATCTCACCTGCGAGAAAGAAAACAGAGCAGACCCAACAATTTCTACAGCAGTAACACGCTCGCCTGCCTATAGCAAAACGTACCTGCTCAGCCATTTTTTACATGACGTTGGTGTTGAGAGCGTTTAGCTGATTATTACACACTTGCGATTGCCAACATTTGTTTTCTTTGTCAAGAAGATCTTAGTGAACAGCACTCATTCTAATTCCTGTTGTGTTTTACGCATACTTCCATGATTACTGTATGCTTGCTATAGACCAATGATATTGCGCATTGCGCTTGAGGTACAAAATCTACTGTGAATACTTACACTTGACAATCACCTGTGCATGTGTCATACAACTATTTGGTGTGCTTATTAACACTGAACAACTGTTTAGTGTGCTTATTAATGCTGAATAACTAAATGTTGTGCTCATTAACAATGCAATACTAGTCAGTGTAAACAACAACTATGTGGTGTGCTGATTATCTTAAATTACTAATTAATTTTTTTGTATTGTCTGGAACATTAATGCAGCACTTTGTTGTATACAGTTTAACATGTGTTTGTTGACATGTGCATCTCTTGAGCTCCTTCTTGTGAATTGACCAATTAACCACACATTCAAGACATCAAAGATCACCGTCCATATAAGCTTACAGGTAGGTGTTAGTGCTAAGGGGAGAAAAGGGTTACAATGCATTACTTAAGAACAAATGGTTAGTTAACGTTTCCATTGTTACAGGGTTCTTTCTAGAGATGGGAACTCATCAAGAGCGAGAGGGAGCATCAAAAACAGGAAATGGGACAACAACAAGTACCCAGGATAGGACCTCTCTTTATTTCTAAGGAGTAAACCAATAACAATAGTGAAGTTTGGCAACAGAGTAGAGTTTGGTAACAACTGCTTTCATTACAGGAATTGTTCCACCATCAACAAATATCCTGACGATCACCATTGGCTATCTGTTGCAGAACATCATCTTTCTCTCTCTCTCTCTCTTTCTCTCTCTCTCTCTCTCTCTCCTCCAATCCCCTTTCCCCCAGTGCTTCCCTCTGTTAGCCATGTAGAATTTGTGGATTGTACCTTGATGTCCAGGTGGAGTTGGGAATCAGCAGTCTGGTTCTACGTTGGGTCTCTGTGGGATAAACAGGTTAGTGCTTGACAGAGGAGGCTATTTTTGTACATGATCTCTGCATACCAGACATTTAACTATGAATGACACCCCGAAATGAAACCATTTGTTGCATTTGGTAACTTAGGCCCACAATGCCATTCACTATTGCAGTATACCTACAGCGATGCTGCATAAGAGGTCAATACCTGGCTCAGTGCAACCAGTGTGACGGGGGTGAGGTGCTTGTGGTGAATGAGACCCCACCTCTTTCAGGGGGCTGGGTTTGACCGATTGTGGGGAGTAGGAGAGCGGGTAGAGATGGGTCCTTGGGTGGTGAACAAGGATGATGTTGGTACAGTTCCTGTAATGTCCACCACCACTAGGGGCTGGTCGCTTGTTGGGACCTCTTAAGATGATGACGAGGTAATGGCCTCTGTTCCAGACCCCTCACCCTCCATGCTACTGTGTCCATCTGTGTCAGATGTTTCACCACAAAAAACACAGTGACCAGCTGCTTCCTTACCTCCTTGGCCAATTTCCCCTTTGCCTTTGCTGTAAAGACACATACAACAATTTTATTGAATCTGTGTAATTATAACTGATCATAAACTTTTTCTCAAAACATTTTTAAAAATTACGTATTTCACGTGCTACACCGCTTTCAACCTTTTACCATCATCTCATGCATGTAGGGAACATCTTGAGAAACCTTTTGGTCACATTTTTGTAATTTCCCATTGTGTCTTATACATTATTTGTTATCATTTCTCTTATCCATTTCTTATTCTCCTCAGGAACTGTTTAACACCTCTGAATAGTTCTGATTTGCTGTTTTGAATAATGAACTTATGCCACAAAAAGTAATATAAAACAAAAATTCCTTTGTACATTGTGTGTTCAAGGCAAAACATCTGATGTCTTATCATTTTAAAAAATTTAAATATAAATCAATGTGTGTTAATATTTCCTGCCATGTTGTACCAATATTTGTATAAACAGAAAGCCTTTTTCGTTTTTTTGGGCATTTCACAATGGTAACACTTACTTCAAGTAACTTAAGTAGTTTTCAAATGTTAAAATAGTTTTTATGGATTTAGAACTGAAGCTGCTTATTAATGTGTCATGCCCTATGTATTTATTTATGTTGTTGAGCAAATTCAGAAATACTTTTTGGGGGATTTTCAAATTACTGCTACAGCATAAGTAAATAGGTAGGGCTTGATACATTACTAATCCACTTTAGTACAGAGCTGAAAACTTGTAACTTGTAAATGTATCTACAAAATATCCTAAGTTATATATAGTTTGTTTTACCATTGTAACAAAAATTCAAAACATTTCTGTAAATATTTAATACACTGATTCATATATAACGTTTACATCAAAAATAAAAATGCAAATAACACTGTGCAACAGATTAAACCTTGATCCATTTAAAAAATTTCCTAATGAGTCATATTTTGTGCCTGATTTTGAGTTTTCCAGATGCAATACACCAATAGATATGTGACAGAACATTCCATCAGCAAAAGTCCCTTTAAACATCCTATTTTTATTCATTATTGATTTATTATGTGGACATAACAAAGGACATTAAAAACATGTTTTGGGTATGTGTTACTGTGTCACCAATGTGTTCACATTCCTGTCTGCTTTTTCCAAAAATATATGCCTGTCCAAATCTGTTTTCAAAAACAGTCTGGCTTACATGCACATTTGTGATGGAGTAAGACATCATGCAAATTTGTCACTTTTAACATAAAATAAAATGTATTTGATTAAAACATATTTGTGATATGTTTTAATAAAAAATGTAGCTATTTAAACTTACGTTTCTAGTCATTTTGGCTCAAATGCTCAGTATTGTTTGTTAATAATACTAACTCACAAATGTGATGTTTGGAAGATCCACTGAATCGTAAGTGCATTTCACGCTTTATCACCTGTAATAGGGCTAGTGTACATCCTTCAAAATTGTGACAGAGCATCACAACTGACGCAATTATAAATTGTGGTTGTTTGGTACAACTGTCCCCTATAACATCGAACAATGTATATTTGTTTTTTAGGCAGGCTTGTGTATGCTCAAAACAGTCCTGGTAGTGATCAGAAATATGAAATATAGTGGTATCATTTTCCACAAATTCATATACAAAACAAACCATCATACACCTTGTGCAAAACTTACACCTCCCAGAACTCTTCTTGTGCGTTGGACATGTGTATTCCTTTGTGTTGATGCCATTATTTGTTGCTGTACTAAAAATAGTTATTTAACATAAAAAACTCCAAAATGAACTTACCCCCATGTTGCTGCTGTCAGGCTGTGAACTGCCCATCAAGCTGGAGATAGGCCACAGTATGTGGGTCATTGGGGGGGTCCGGGTGTGGTGCACCCACTTGACATGTTGAGAGGACTGGCCGGGCTGGGCCTTTTGCTGATTTCTTGGTCCAGCTTCGTAGGTCTTCTCATCGCTTACGGCAGTGGATGCTGTGCTGCTTATAGACACCAGGATCTGTACCTTCTACATGATGGCCTTCCAGATGTCCTTCTTTTGATGGGTGATGACCTGTACAGATGCAGAAAAAAGGGGAAAAATTGTTTTGTTAATTCTTCTTTGTTTGAATTGATGTGACACAATTTTGTGAAATCAATTACAAGCATTTTTAAAAAGTTACTCCACCATACTTTTTTTAATTTTCATAAAATAAGAGTAATATATTTGTAGTAACCTTTTGAGTACCCTAATCCCTTGTCATGTCATTGTTTTACTAATCCATGCCACTGACATCATCTAGGCTGAGTTATTTGTGTGATAATACAAATAGCAAAAAACATTTTATTTGGCATGTAAAAAAAATAAACGTTTATATATATATATATATATATATATATATATATATATATATATATATATATATTTTTTTTTTTATATATATATATATATAAATATATGTTAATTTGTAAAAGCAATCCACCAGATATTTGTGCTCACAAGTTGAAGGTGCAAACATATTTTATTAATTCATCACAGCCGGAGGCAGTGAAAAAAACTTCAAAAGCAATCCACCAGATATTCATGCTCACAAGTTGAAGGTGCAGAAGTATTTTATTAATTCACCACAGCCTCAGGCTTAGGCTGTGGAAATTCATAAAATACTTTTGCACCTTCAAATTGTGAGCGTGAATATCTGGGGGATTGTGTTTGACGTTTTTGAGCAATCCACCAGATAGTCACGCTCACAAGTTGAAGGTGCAAAAGTATTTTATTAATTCACCTCAGCCTTTGACTGGCTGCTCTTCCAGTCTGCGTAATCCTCTCCGAAGTGGTCTTGGGAAATGGAGAGCTCATTTCAGTGATATGTTAACTTTTTTTTTTAAATATATTTTTATTAGTTTCATTTCAAACATGAAAACATTTACCTATTTCCCTCCCTCCCCCCTCCCTCTCCTCACTTCTTCTTGATAACTCGGGCTTGTCGCTCCTTCCTCTAGGCCCTGCCACCCGGGGAGCGGTCATTTATTGCTAAGTGCCCAGCATGGTTCTATTCACTGAGGCGGCTCACAATATCATTGTCTTCTGGGTTCAGTTCGTCTTCTGTTACCGTTTGTTCCTGGGGTCCTGTGGTTGGGTGTTTCAGGCGGTCAAGTAATGTGTCCCATTGCTGTATTCCTTCCTCACTCCCCTTTCCTTTGGCCAGCTCTTGGCGTAGTGTTTCTCCCTCTACTTCGGTCCATTTGGTCAATGTGTCCTTCCAGTTAAGCACTCTTGGACCACTAGGGTCCTTCCATCACATCGTGATTTCTCTCTTTGCAAGGATCAATGCTAAGTCTATGAATTTACTGGACATTTTTTGGGAATGTGGTCTGATAAAGTTTCCCAGCAATGCAACTGCCGGTTCGGCTGCCAGTTTTCTGCCTGTGATTTTCTTGGTGTCCTTTGTTAAATTTTCCCGGTATTGTTTCAATTCACTGCAAGTCCATAGCGTGTATAGCAAATCGGCCCCAATTTCCGCACATCTAGGGTGTGCACTGTTTGTGTTAATGCATATTGATGCTATTTTCGCAGGGCCAAGATATGCTCTATGATATATGTAGATGTTTATCAGTTTAAACCTTGCATTCCTGGATACCTTGTTTATCCGGGCTGTGTTGTTTCCCCATCGCTCATCATCTATATTTTCCCCAATGTCAGTTTGCCACAGGGTTCTAAGGGTCTGTAGCGGCTGGAGCGTATCTGTTTGCAACACTCGGTATATCTTTGAAACCACTTTTTTATCTCCCCCTATCGTGCTAATAATGTGCCATCCGGTGTGTGTGGGTGGTTCTTGTAAGCCCCACTTCCAGTGTCTCTGTATTATGCTATCAGGGATCTGTGTGTGAGGAACAACCCAGGGGGTGCTCCGTATGTTGTTATTAAGTCCGCATATGTCATGAGTTCTCCATCCCTGAAGAGCTCTCCTATCATTGTGATCCCATGGTTTCTAGTTTTTGAATCCCTTTTATATGGTTCCCACCTGGAAGCAGGGTCAGGTATTTCAGGGGGAGCTCTGGGCTGTATGGGGTTCTTGTCCGAGTGCGCTGTAAGGCACGCTTCCAACATGCTTCCATGACCTGATGTTCGTGTGTCTTAGTTTTTTCCTTCCTCCCTGTGCTAATAATATCTCTGCGAGGGTTGTTGCTACTCTTTCCTTCTCAGGGTCCCCGATTTCTGTGGATGTTACGTCATGCCATTCCTTAGCCAGCCACTGGAACTGGCCTGCCAGGTAGTATAGTTCCATGTCTGGAGCTGCCAGCCCCCCCTCTCTTGTGGGACGTTGGACCTTATGCAGTGCCAGTCTATGGCGTCCCGTCCCCCAGATAAAACTAGTGAGGTTGGAGTTCATCTCTTTGAAAGTCGACCGGGTACTAGTACCGGCAGGTTCGAGAAACTGTATAATAACCTTGGCAATTCCACCATTTTAATCAGGGCAACTCGTCCGGCTACCGAAAGCGGCAGTGTTTGCCAGAATTGGGTTGTTGCTTTTAGTGCCATATGGTAGATCCATCTGATAGATCTTTTAGTTCATGGTAGATATTGACCCCCAGGTATCGGAACATTGTCGGCGACCATCCCAGATTCTGGACTGTTGTAATCTGGGGCGTCCCCTTCTGTAGCGGGAATAATAATGATTTCTGCCAGCTGATACGGAGGCCTGATATGTCTCCGAACCAGTCTAGCAGGGCTATGACTCCGGGGAGGTCCTTATGGGGATTTTTTAGGAATAGTATCACATCATCTGCGTATAGTGCTATTTGGTGTAATTTATCCCTTATGTTTATCCCTTCGTAGTGTTCACCTGTTCCGGCCCTCTGTGTTAGTGGTTCTACTGCGATGGCAAATAGCAGTGGAGATAGCGAGCATCCCTGCCTGGTGCCTCTTCCTATGTTATAGGAGTTCAAAATAGTTCGGCCTGTACGTATCCTTGCCGTGGGCGAGGCGCATAGCAGATTAGCCCACCTCATGAATTCGGGGCCCAGTCCCATCTCTTTCATTGCTACTTGCAGGTAATCCCATCTGAGGCTATTGAACGCTTTCTCTACGTACAGTACCGCTGCTGTGGCAAGGTCTGGTACGCCGAGTGTATTATTCCTATCAGTCTTCTTATGTTTATGGCTGTATTACGGTTTGGGATGAAGCCTGTCTGATCGGGGTGAATCAATTTTTCCATATGTGGCATCAACCTATTTGCAAGGATACTACTCAATATTTTATAATCTATGTTCAGCATGGAGAGCGAGCGGTATGATTGCACGTCAGTGAGCGGGCCATTTGGCTTCGGCAGTGGAATTACTATGGCTTCGCTCGTGGTTCTAGGTAGAGTGCCCCTCTCAAATGCCCCCTTGTACATTTCACTGAGCTTTGGTGCCAATATGTCCGCATATTCTTTATAAAATTCTGCTGGAAGCCCATCTCCCCCCGGGACCTTTCCTCTAGCCATTGCCTCCACTGCCACCGTCACCTCCTGTGCTGTTATCTCTCCCCCTAGTGTTTGTTATTCTTCTTCTCCCAGTTATTTAGTCCAGATATTCTCCAAGCCTACCAGCCGGTCTGGCTCCAGGGGTGTAGTGGGGGGGGGCGTATAGCTCTTTGTAGTAATCTGCAAAGCTGGAATTAATCTCCTTCTGACCATATAGTCTCTCACCTTACTGGCTCTGTATCTCCATCACTAGCAACTGTTGCCTAGGTGGGGAAGCCAGCCAGGCCAACAATGCTCTCACCTTGTCCCCCTCCCTATGTTGCCTGTTGGTGTATTTTTTATAATCAAACTTCCTGAGTCTTTCAAGGGTATTCGCTATTTCGTTTTTAATCTTAGTTATGCTAGGAGCCAAGTCTGGGTTATCTGGTCTATTACGTTCCATTAATCTTAGGGCTTTTTCCTGCTTTTCCAGTTCCCCTTCTATCGATTCCTTAACCCCGTATGTAGAATCGCTATTTGTACTCCTCGCCGTTTAATCTGATTGTACACTTTATATCTTTTCCCTGGGCTGTTTAGACCCCTAACGTTCCAGGTAAGTATCTTGCAATCCAGTGATCTGTCTGTCTGTGGTTATCCTTTATGTAGAGATCTGTGTCGTATTTACGCCTACCTCTCCGCTTCCCGAGTGACTGCACCCCGGAGTCCTGTCTAATTTGCCTGTTGTGTGAGTCTATTCCCCCTGGTCGTTGCCCCATATTTTAACTTAATAACTTATCTATTAAACAAACCCCTGACCCCAGGACCGGTTTCCCAACTGTCCCGCCCAAACTTCCCCAATTTAACAACCTTCGTGTATGCGGGGGATTGTTCTAGAACCGTGTGCCAAGCCCTTAGGGCCAGTGTAAACGCATGTCTGTCTTGTTGTGTAATAGAGCCCCTTAAGCTCCTAAGCCTCATTTATTTTTTTTGCTGTTTACTTCTGGGTTGATCATTCAATCATGGAGCCTTGCCGTTGCTTCATTTCCCTTTATTGTCTTTCTGGTCTGGGCTACCTTGTCCATGTCCCTTATGTCTAGTCTTCTGTTATTGCTCACCCTCAGCTCGTTTCTCGTCTGTTCTCCGGGTGGTTTTTTATCCAGTTACTCCGGGACCTCAAATGATCTCGTCTGATGATCTTGGGGTGACCCTCAGAAGGCCTTCAGTTGTGTCTTGCGAGGAGCAGGATATTTCATCTGGTCCTGAATCCTGTTCCTGCTCTGAGAAGGGTTCAGATCGTTGTGGGGATGCAGCCGCAGTCCCCCCAAGTCCCAGGGCCGCCACGGCTCTCACAGCGTCTTATTTTTCTTTAAGTGTCAGCGAAGGCAGCAGGGCTATGTCCACAGTGTATCTCTCTTTCTTCCGTGTTGGCCCTCGTCTTTTCCTGTTGTTTTCTGTTGTGCCGTGTTTCTCTGCTGGGCTAAGTCCTCCATCCATTCTTGCACTTGTTGTGGTGTTGTAAAAAAGAGTGTGTTGTTATCTGTGAAAATCTTTAGTTTTGCTTGGAACAGCATGGCGTATTTGATGCCTTTTTCTCTCAGGCGGCGTTTGACCTCCAGGAAGGTGGCTCTTAGTCTTTGGGTGTCCCTGGTGAAGTCCAGGAAGATCATTATTTTTTGTCCCCCTATGACAATTTCTCCCTTTCGTCGTGCTTGCGATAGAATGAAATCTCGGTCTTTAAAATGTAGGAGTTTTGCTACTATCGGGCGTGGTCTGGCACCGGGGGGAGGGGGTCTTGCTGGTACTCTGTGGGCTCTCTCAATTGCGAAATATTACAATAGGCCCTCTGGTGCTATTTCTTTGTGTATCCATTGCTCCAAGTAGGATTCCATGTCTGGTGCTTCCTGTTCGGATCTCTCCGGGACGCCCACCAGCCTTAGGTTGCATCTCCGTGCCCTGTTTTCGGCATCCTCAGCTCGTGTTTCAAGTAGTTGTATCCTGGATGTCAGTAAGGTCACTGTTTTAGTAAGAGTTTTGTTTTCAGGTGTGAGTTGTGCTATTGTTTTCTCATTTATTGTCACTCTGTTGGCTAATTTTCTGTGGTTGTCTCTGAGGAGGGTTAGGTCAGAAGGCAATGTGTCAATTTTGTTCTCTAGGGCTTCTCTGGATGCCTGGATTGCTTGTAACAGGGTGTCTAATGTAGTGCTCTCTTCTGTTTCTCTGTGCGTGTCTTCTCTTTGTAGGCCTGCCTCATCTCCTGGGCTTTCTCTTTTTTTGGGCTTGCCCATTGTCAAGGAGTTGTTTGTGATTAGTTAGTTGTTATCCTTGTTCTCCAGTTCCGTCTCCTCTTGTCTTCCCTTCTTCTTTTTGCTATTTATTTTATTTTATTACCTTCCTCCTCCTCCTCTTCTCCCCTGGAGTTTGGTACCCCCTTTTTTGTTTTTTCTTGTTTGTTCTACCCTGTGCCAGCCTTTTCTGCTTTTGCCGTCCCTTTGTATGCTGATCTTTCCTGTAGCTGCTTGGTATTTGGTCTGCCCAATGGTGCCCCCCTTCGTCTCCGATTTGCTGATGTTCATCCTTTTATTTCCGGCATCGTTTCTGCTATTCTGAGTTTTTTTCTGCCGGCGCAAGGGTCCGGTTCGGGCGCTCTAATTGACTCTTTCAGTTTTCGCTCGGTGCTTCGCGCCGCGGGTTGCCCGGCCTGTGCCCCCCGGAGTAGGAGCGCGGCCAGCCGCCTCCCCCACGGTCGAGAGCGTCCTCTGGCCTCAGTATGTATTTCCTATCAGTTTTCTCTAGTTCACTTCCTCTCTCGGTTCTCGAGCAGAGGGCCCGAACTATGTTGTCGGATCTCAGCGTGCCTTCCCTGTGCATTTCGGTCCCGGCACCCTCGCGCCCACGCTGCTTACTTGTTTTTAAGTCCGGGGGTCGGTCCTGGTTCCGAGCCCCTGCTTCGCTCCGCGTATTTCCTTCCCGGCCGCCGGGCTTGTTTTCTCCTTTGCTCGCCGCTCGTATTCAGGGAACGTTATCGATTCCTTGTATGGGCCGCCATTTTGTTTCGCTGCGCCAGTTCAGCATTGGGTTTTGGGACTCCTCCAAGGACAGCCGCAGCGCCTCAGACTCTCATTTATTCGGAGCTCCAGAGGCTCCCCTCCATCTCCCTAGTTTGTTTTGGGAGGCTGCGGGGCCAGGGGCATCAGGGTTATTGTGCTTTGGTCGGTGGCTGCCTGGAGCTCTGCTTTACGCGTGCTGCTCCATCGGCCTCGAGCCACGCCCCCAACCCAGTGATATGTTAACTTGTATCAAATATATGTAATAGTATCAGATATATGACACATTTTCTTAATTAACATAATGTGAATTTTGTAGATTTTACAAGAAATAGTTAATGATACATATGTATATGTAGAACTGCTCACATGAAAATAGGGCATTAAACACACAACAAATACTAATGTGGTGTTGTCTAATTATAATGTGTTTAAAAATACACACCATACCTCTTTTCTGTAATTTAAAAAGAACAGCAACTTCACTTCAATCACTACACTTCACTCAGGAACTAAAATGGACATTCTAGCTTGTGTTTAAATTTTAAAAAAGTTAGTCAGAATAATATTTTCATTTTAAACATGTACCTGTTCCTCTTGGGAACATACAAATGTAATCATGGTGAATGAAACCTTTATTAAAGAGCTAAAATTGTTTGAAATCCAATGTACAAAACACAACTGGTATCAAAAAAGGTCATTTGTTCAGAAAATAGTCCACAGAGTGAATGGTAGTCAGATACTTTAGCAAATTAGGCTTTGCATTTCCTGCTGTGGGTGGTGGAGGTCTTGCTATCCTCTCCTGGTGGTCCAGATGAACGCCCCTCCTTAGGGGAACTGGTGGATCCACAGTTTCAGGGAATGAGGTGGGTGCAGGTATTTCCTTTCGTGACAGGGTCTCCCATTCTGTGCCTGAGGCAGATGTAGTTGGCCCAGATGTTGTTGGACCACAGAAAGGGGAATGTTGCTTGAAAAGTCCTGCACACTTGGGTACAACAATCATGCTGTATCCCAGTCAGGGAACCCACATTAGAGTCTAGATTCTCCATCTGTACATTGTGCTCCCTCTGCAACTGCTTCATCTCCTGGAGCTCTGTAAGGACCTAGCTCTTCAAGTCTTGGGACTGATCCCAAAACTTGGTTGATGGTGGACTGGATGACAATGAACCCAGTGGCCTCACTTTGCTGGCCAACAGAATCACTCCCACTAACCCTCAACCCACTATCCTGTGCCCTTGACCCAGTGTACCATATCCCACTGGGCCCTGGCTGAACTGGAGGTATTGACGGTGTTGGGTCAACAGCAGCCCGGACTGGGGGCACAACACTGAGGTGAGGTTCCTTTGGTCATACAAAGTGGAGGTATCCTAAGGCTCAGGTATGGTAACAGCTTGGGTGGGAGGTGTAGGTGTTGGCGGAGCGAGACTCACTGGGGCTGTCTGTTCAGGCAGATCAGATGGACCAGGCAGCTTCTCATTACCTGGACTTGCAGGAATAGAGTCCTCACTGAAGGCTTATTCCTGGTCTGGAATGCAGGTATCCTCAGTAGTAGTGGCAGGTCCATGTGCTCTGGGTATTGCACCTATTATAAATTATATACAATAAACATAGTAAAAATGTGTGGATTATACATTACATGAGTTTGAAGCAAAAAATGAAACAACTTAAAAGGAAAAAGAAAATGAATAAGATAATTATACATTTCAGTGGTATTCTGTTAAATTGCACAAGCAGTTTACATTACACACAAAACTACTTCAAATAAGCAGGTAGAAATATGTCCTGAAATTAAAAACATGATTAGAAAGTATACATACAATAAGTCAAGCATTCAACACAACACAGTGAAGAGAAGACATGTGAAATAAACCATTCCAAGACCCAGCAGGAAAAAATTCTGAAAATTGAACAACTTAAAAGGATAAATAGCATTAGTCATCATATTCACTTTGCAAAGTACATTTACTATCAGTACAACTTATATTGAACATACAACATGACATACATTAACATTTTTGAGTCAACATACGTTGATTTGTGAAACAAATTACATCCTTTCAACACAATAACAAGAAAGTGACAACATGCAAAATAAACTAGAAAATGTAGCATAAAATAGAGATTGATAAATACATAACACTTCAACATATGTGAAAATATAAGAGAAAAGAGAGAATGGCCAACATCACATTGCAATATTCAAAAGAAAAAAAAGGTATCAGGGCAGTTGTAGTTATTTCAGTTTGACGTAACAACACTTGCAAAATGGTAAGTTGAACATACCTAGTAAAATACATGCAATGGAAATGAACAGACATTTACAATGTAAAACACATATATGTAATATGGCATTAGATGAAACAACACTTAAAAGCACCATAACTTCATGTGACTTTAAATGGAGACTAAAACCTGTATTCATAAATACAACAATATAACATTCAAGCAAACAAACAGGCAAGGCAAATACATCAGATAACATGCAAAAAATCACACATATCGACAGCACCTATTGACCATTAATATAACGAGAGATACAACAATGATGCTACAAATTTCCTTTACAAAAATAAATACATATATATGGATTTATATATCTAAAAAGGTACAACCCACATTAGCAACAGCTAAATTAAAAGCAAAATTAACATTTAGGTTTTGTGACACATTCAAAAGTATAATTTACCAGTCTACACTCCTCCAGGGATTCTTGACATGCCTTCAGGATGTAGGATCTGCAAGACCTTCCCCTTCCAGATATAAAGTTCTAAGGAGTGCTGGGAGAACCGCCACCAGTCCTATGGGCCTCCAGGTGATGCTTAGAGGCCAGGGAATGCACTCTCTCCTGCAAGTGGTTCCATCTCGTCCTTATTTCCTCCTGTGTGAACTGGTTGTTTGCTACAGCATTCACTGTCAACTGTTCTGGCCCACATTTGCCTTTTCTGAGCTATAGTTGTATTTTGTACTTGGACTCCAAACAACTGTGGCTCTACTCTAATAATTTCACTCACCACGACTGACCATTCTACTTCTGTGAAACAGGGATTTTGTTGTGGGTTCTCCCTAGTGCCTGGGTTGGACACCCTTATTTTAGCATTAGCCCTGTAGACTGCACCTTTTACACAGATACGTTTTCATTCATTTCATGTTTTTTTTAGCACAGCCAGCCTTTAGCTTGCTGCTTTTATAATTTAATCAGCTTCTTCACTCTGAGAAGACATAGGCCCACATCACGACTTCAGTGGTATTCTCCAAAGACCGCAGAAGTATGGGCACCGAAATGCCACCAGTGCTGGCGATCTTAAGACTGCCCTAATAGGACTGATATCTGACTTCTGCCTGAAATTGGGAGGAATTCCGGGACCAGTCGTGCTGGTGGTCGGCGGTGCAGAGGCAGTACTGCCATGCCAAAAAGAGACCGCACACAGTATTACAACCCATAATATTGTGTGGCGGTGTACAGATGGCGAGGCACTGCCAGCAGTGGAAGCTCCAGGACCCGTCCCCTCCCGGACGACCTCCTTGGCAAACGAGGTAAGTGGATCGTCCGACAGGGGAAGGTGTGTGTGAGTGTGTGTGTGAATGTCGTGAATGCAGGGGGGAGTGTTTGTGGGTGCGTGTCTGCGTGTGTCAGTGATTGAGTGTGGACAGGGGAGGGGGTGAGTGTTTGTGTGAGTGGATGGGGAAGAGCAGGTAAGTGCGGTATGCTGTGCAGGGGTGTGTGTGTGAATGTATGTATGAGCATGGGGTGGGGAAGTGAGTGCGTGCGTGTATGCGGTGTTTGTCAGTGTGAATGGGTGTGTATGTCACGTTTGCGTGGATGAGGGGGGTGTGTTTGTATGTAGAAGTGTGTAAATGCATGTGTGCAGGTATGTGGATGTGTGTGAGAATGTATCCTGGCGACGGGAATGCTTATTGCTGTCGCCAGTGTGCAACACCGCCAGCTTTTTCTAGCGGTGCGACCCCCCAGAAAAATGCTGGCGGTCTCCTGCCTCATGCTACCACTAGCAGTATCACGCCATCCTCCGTGCTGGCGCTGCTTACCTCCAGCCTGGCAGAACGCTGTAATGTGGCAGGATGGGTGGAGGCTCAGCGGTTTGGCTTCGGCCAAACTGCCAAACTCCTAATTTGGTGGTATTCACTGCTGGCCTCTCAGAGGTGACACCCCCACAGCGTCCCTGGCGGCATCCGGACCGCCAAGGTCGTGATGAGGACCATAGTTGTTTGCGCTGCATATTTTATCAGCCCTGTGTACACATTTCCCTTTGTGCCCTGTTCAAGGCTGTCATTTTCTGTATATTACATTCTAACTTGTATTGCTACTTGAGGAGCTCAGGAGTCAGTCCCCAATTCCTAGACATATTATCACATCAGGATGTATTATATAAACACAATATAGGCCTAAGGGAGAGAGGTCAGAGAGCATTCCAGTCATCCTGGAATGCACATCTTTCCATTGACAACTTTGCTGATCCTGGCGCTGACTCTTCGACTATCTGAAAGGATTGCCATCCAGACAACAGGCAGACCCTTGCCAGCCTTTTCAGGTATGGGGTCAGGGTCCCTTCCTTAAACCTGGATAGGCAGAAGGTTTACCACCGCTATGCTCTCAGATTTTAGACATAAGTTGTAGGTATGTGGGGTTGTTTATCCTCTTCACACTGATTGTAATCATGATGACTGTTTTATGTTTCATCTGCCTAATTATCGCAGCCCATGTTTTTTTTTTATTTGATGGAACTGTTTCAATAAATGCATTGAAATCCATTTTGCATCTCTTGTTCTGCCTTGACATGTGTAAATCTCTGAGCAAATGAGTGAAAGGAGCATGATCTGTTCACCACGACTTCCCTAAGGAGCCAGAGTGTCAGGTGTAGGTTGCCACAAATACCCTCTTCCTTTCTGGGGTGGGTGAGGCACTGCGGGCTAGCCAAGAGTCAGGCCGACAGCTTCCCCAAGGTGTGGGACCAACACAGTCACTCATAAAACATAAAGGTTTATTACCAAAATAGAAATCACATGACAATTTCTCCTCCCTGCCATTATAGGAAAAGAAAATGAAACTGATTTGGGAACCCACAAGCTAGAGTAATAGAAAAACTGACAAGAAACAGAGAGAGAAAAAAAATACATGATTTCTCTGTGAAAAATTCAGCTGGAAAATGGTGTGCTGGAGTGTAATAGCAAAGGATCATGGTCTAAAATAGAGTGTGTTTTATAGTGTGGTATGCAGGTGACAACAATTAGCCAAAATACATCAGGTGTGTGATGCCAGCATCCATCCAAAAGCCACAGTGCAAAAAAGTACAATGTTGAATACATCTTGCAACTGAAGGAACCTGCTGCTAGGACAATGTCAGCACAACTGTGAAATCTAAATATGCTTGGCACAATCCTGCCAAGCTGAAGGCGATGGAGTAATGTTAGCCAGCAGAGGAGTTTGCTGTGTCGCTGTCGGTGTGCCGTTAACACATATATGATGGAAGAGGTCCAGATAGTAATTCTTCCAAAATTTCATCTCTCAAATCAGTTTCAGAATCTGTTTTTGGTTCAACTTTTGTTTCTGGTTCCCCTTTCATGTTTCCTGTGTTTTTCTGACTATTCATTTTTTTCCTTTGTAATGGCAAGATATAATCTAGTTACCTCTACTGCATGTTTTCCTCCATCTTTGCTTATGTTCATTCTAAATTGCATCTGTATATTTTCGCATACCTCTTTTTGTTTGTCTTAAATACCTGTTTTTAATCCTTTCTTTTGCCATCTTCCCCCAAGCGCTTAAGGCTTCAAATTGTGTGGGTCCAGGAAGTGGTTTCATTTCGCAAAGAATTTCTCATAATCTGTCTATATTACTTAAATTAAATGACCTGAATGTAGGAAAAATTAATGGACTCTCTTTTTTAGTGATCTCGCACCACTGAGGAATCCATGCACATGTATGTAACCCTTCCTCAATCTTCATATGAAATGGTTGCGTATCCTCAGGAGGCCATCTTCACCCTCCCGAACAGCAATAGTCACATCACCTCCTATCAAACTAATAATAGCTTTGAAAAAAGTCATGATTTCAAATTCAAGTCAGCAAATGACAATCAGATTTGAAATACAGCTTCAATATTTTTATTTCGTTCCATACACGTCAGATTCAGAAAAGCCCTTCTTCCAATCTCAGCGTGGCTCAGTAATCAAATCAACCAATGATTGTGTATCTTTCTACACAGCTCAAACAGTCACAGCGCAGTGTTTACACCAACCGACCAA
Organism: Pleurodeles waltl; assembly: GCF_031143425.1. Taxonomy (NCBI): domain Eukaryota; kingdom Metazoa; phylum Chordata; class Amphibia; order Caudata; family Salamandridae; genus Pleurodeles; species Pleurodeles waltl. Next base: position 607,996,160 of record NC_090442.1, on the reverse strand, counting down.
TGCCATTACAGCACACTATGACGTAACAACTCGGTCCCTCAAGCAGCTGACCCTCCTTTACAACTTCTGGGTTCACACACTATGCTTCAATTCTAAATTCTATGCTACATAAAATAACAGTCTTTTCCTGCTTCCTCCAAACAAAACCAGTAGAACAATTCAACAATCAGAATTTTAAGGTTCTCACACCTTATGACTTTTTGATCAAAAAGAGTTTTACACCCACAATGGTGAGATCTCGACCAGTGGGCAATCACCTAATCAATGTAGTGTCATCTTTGAACATCACGTTTCACCAACATTGATTAATCTTAGTACAACCACAACAAACGTTATTACTGTCCCTATTTCAACCATGTAGTTGACAATTTCTCACGACCTGCACTTGAACTCATTAGTGGACAAGAATACCATAAGCTCATCTCTTGTTTATCTATCTGTCCTGGTATCTTAGGCTACTTCTTAGTTTGATAACCTCTTTATCTTCTTTGACAAAAGTGCATAAGCATCCGCAGTGCAACTCAAAAGATCAATGAGTAAGCAATTCTCAAATAATATACAATTCCCAAATTACATTAATCATCATAATTGCGACGCATAACCCTATTGATACTCACACAAAAATCTGGAATTTACCAATCTTCAATCTGTAACCTCTACCGCCAACCTCTTCAGGAACTGCACTCCGTCAGTCTTCGAACTCAGGCTTTGGGCAATTGGGCATTTATCTTGGGACACTTTTTCAATTTTGTTCTATCTCATTAAGGGCCAGATGTAGCAAGGTTCCAAATTGGGAGTTGCAATTTGCGAGTCCCAGCGACTCGCAAATTGCAACTCGCAATTTGGAATGCAGAAAGGTGTCTCAGACACCTTCTGCGAGTCGCTATGGGGTCGCAAAGACCCACCTCATTAATATTAATGAGGTAGGTCGCAATTTGCGACCCCATAGCGATTCAGGGCACTCACAGGGATGGTGGCCTGCTGGGAACAGCAGACCACCATGTCCGTGACTGCTTTTAAATAAAGCAGTCTTTTTGTTTCAAAGTGCAACCCGTTTTCCTTAAAGGAAAACGAGCTGCACTTTGAAAAAAAAAAACGAAACCTTTAGTTTCAGTATTTTTCAGGGCAGGTAGTGGTCCATTGGACCACTGCCTGCCCTGAAAAATTATTTTTTTGGCCAGACACAAAGGGGAAGGGGTCCAATGGGGACCCCTTCCCATTTGCGCCTGGGTTACCATCCACTTCAAGTGGATGGTAACTGCGCTTTCATTTGCGACCGCAATCACGGTCGCAAATGAAAATGCATACCATTGCGAGACGCAAATAGGAAGGGAACACCCCTTCGCCGTTTGCGACTCGCTAAAGCTTTGCTACATCTGGCCCTGAGATCTTCATTTATTACTGGATCCCAAGGCAATGAACCTTTGAGGCAAGAGAGAAGGGAAAGGACTGCAAATCAAAACACATTAAATATTCTCAGTTTATCAATGACATTTTCTTTTTAAGAGTCAATGATGAGAGTTTTGGGTTCTATTTTTTAAAATGTATTTAATCATTAGTTCATCAATATCTTTATTAGCAAATCAAAATTTATTAAATCATTAGTTAACCAATATCTTTATTAGCAAATCCATTAAAATTAGTGTAAATTACAGAACAAAGCATATAAGGGGTCATTCTGATCCCCGCGGGCGGCGGAAGCCGCCCACCTGGCGGGAACTGCCAGAAGACCGTACCGCGGTCAAAAGACCGCAGCGGTCATTCTGACTTTCCCGCTGGGCTGGTGGGCGACCGCCAAAAGGCTGCCCGCCAGCCCAGCGGGAAAGCCCCAGCAACGATGAAGCCGGCTCCGAAAGGAGCCGGCGGAGTTGCTGGTGTGCGACGGGTGCAGTTGCACCCGTCGCGATTTTCAGTGTCTGCTTTGCAGACACTGAAAATCTTAATGGGGCCCCCAGGGGCCCCACGACACCCGTTCCCGCCATCCTGTTTCTGGCGGTGAAAACCGCCAGAAACAGGATGGCGGGAAGGGGATCGGAATCCCCATGGCGGCGCTGTTTGCAGCGCCGCCGTGGAGGATTCCCTGGGGCAGGGGAAAACCGGCGGGAAACCGCCAGTTTCCCTTTTCTGACCGCGGCTTTACCGCCGCGGTCAGAATGGCCCCTGAAGCACCGCCAGCCTGTTGGCGGTGCTTTCGCGGTCGTTGGCCCTGGCAGTCCATGACCGCCAGGGTCAGAATGACCCCCGTAGTGTGTCCCTACTATAACATAGTTTCAGAAAAAATAAAGTTCAGCAGAACCCTTAAAGAGTTCTCATCTCAGATGTGAGAGCATACAATTTCTAATAGAGTATCTCACTGAGAATTTCAGTAGAATCTCTCAGTAACAGGTTCAAGCAGTATGAAGTCAGTCTCAGAATGAGTCCAAGACCTCGGCAAAAAGAATAGGATAAATTGTGTGAGTTAAAGTGCTCTCTGAATAGGAAGTCTGGCAAGCATGGGAAGTCTGAGTCTCTTTGTCTATCTCTTTGAGGGTCTAAGTGTTTGAGTCTCTCTCTCCTATTTTAGAGCCTGATTTAGAGTTTGGCAGAGGGGGTTATTCCATCACAAACATGAAGGATATCCCATCCACAGCATTCCAATCCCTTTATAGGTTATGGGGATCATAATACGGCATACAGGATACCTGTCACACTTGTGACAGAGTAACACATCCGCCAAACTCTAAATCAGGCTCTTTGGGCCTCATTATGACTTTGGTGGTCTCAGGACCACCATGTTGGCGGTGGTAGTTGTACCTCCAATAAGCTGCCAGAGAAGACTACCAAATTAGGACACTGGCGGAATTCAGTACAAAAGACAGCTAAAGCATTGCCGGCACCGCCACTGAAGTCTGGCCGCCACGGACGACTGTAGGCCAGCGAAGACCATGTTTGTGCCGGACAGATTACGAGGTCGCACCACCACAGAAACCCAGAAAGAAACCAACTGCATAAAAGGAGACACCCACCTTTTGGAAGCAATACTCATCTGGAGCTGCCATGGAACCTCAACTAGATGTCTTCCCGCTGCTCCTGCAGGCCCAAAGACTTCGGAATCTGCGGCGGTGATGATGACAGCAACCGTGAGCACACACGCTTACCTGTTACTGTTGATTTTTTGTACACTCACACAATATACATTAGGGAAGGGGGTGCCAGGGTGACACTCGCACGTAACAGCATACTAACTCACTCATATACAGCCACACACACACTTGCATATACACAACAACCACACTACGACCACCGTTCACACACACATGCACACACACATGCACAGAAACACTGCACAGGCCCACACTCATCTATGGTACGTCTTGCACTAGGAATGTATTATTACCACTATGCGTTTCATCATGTAGGATTTCTACCCTGATCAAACTTCACCTTTGCCAATGTACAGTCCACACTTAACAATGGGGACACCTCCTCACACCTCTGAGTAAGTGTAGCAAGTATGCCATGTGAAATTTCTGAATGAGATAACACCCTCACATCAAGTTTACATCTATTTCAAAACTCAAGAATATTTGACCTCTTTCTCCCCTGTGAGACCCTATGTTGCACATAGAGCTATTGCCAGTGGAATAGGAATGGACTGAGACCAAAGAGCTGGACAACTTACCGACAGGCTATCAGGACTATGGATCAGTAGGTGGGAAGGATGGCACAGCAGGTTACACATATGTATAGCGTTGTAGAGGTACACATATAACGCAGTCACATGTCACATGTGCATCACAACATGATGTTATACAATAGGCTTAACATAGGTGAGTAATAGTTCCCTATACACAATACCATGTCCACACTTGTGTATCAATGGTAGCAACTGTACTTCTATGTGTTCCTAGGATTCTCTTTACCTTTACCACTTACCACATTGCTACAGTTTAGATACTTACACACCAGACACTGAACTGGCAGAGGGACTTAAATGTGTGTAGTCAGTACTTACCCCCTTATAGCTGCTGTGCTGGCCTCAAAGCCCATCCAACTCAGGGTAGGCCACCACCAAAATGCAGGCCATTAGAGGGGGTCAAGGTCCGATGGGCACCCCTCCCTCATTGGGAGGAGATCCCCAGCTAGGCCTCTGCAGTCTTCCGGGCCCAGTGTCTCAGGGTCCTCCCACCCCTTCTTACAGTGGGTGCTCTGCCAGCTCTGGACCTGAGGGTCCGCACTTGCTTGGCGATGGCACACCAGATTCCCTTTTTTTGATGGGCGTTGGCCTGCACGGGTGACACTGACAAAAGGAGAAAGTTATGACCACATACACCATACCAACACAAGTGGTCAGAACACTTCAGTCATAGCAAGTAGGCAAACTTTCCCATCCTCTAAGTTCAAACTCCTTCACAATTTAGCATCTGCAGGCAGCCCATGTGTGAAGTGGAGTGTCCCATTTAACATGCATGATCAGTATCTTGTATTGACTACACACATATGACCAGGCCACATGATTGTCCACAACATGGAGTGTCTACAAAAACATTTCACACCCTATCATTGTTGTCCATGCTGCAATCTTTGCTGTGTATGAAGGAAGTTAGATTACACATTATCTACAATGTTACACTACTGTATGTCTTCCTATGCACATGTACACATTTCGATACACTCAGACCTGAGTGGCGAAACCTACACTACTTCACATTTGATGTACACCATTGGTATACCATTGGATTCATATGCACCTCTGGTGCACCTCATAGTTGTTCATACAGGGGTAGGACCTCTTCCTGAAGCTTGTCCACCTCTTCTGGGATGAAGGCTGGGGCCCTATCACCTGCAGAACGTGGCATGATAGCTCTGAGAGGCAGTACACAGCAGCTCACGTAGTGGAGGTCTTTCTGGCAACAGGGAGTCAAATGTGCAATACTGCAGATGATGGCGCTCATGGCTGTCAAATACATGGCGGACATTGCCATTGGCCCAAGGCCGCCAAAGGCAGCCATGTGGTCCAATGGCAATGTCCACCGCAGTTGTAACCAGCCATGACGACATCCGCTGGCGGAGTTAGGTTACTTCCTCTTGCCAAGTACACTAGATCAGGAAGCTGCCATTTTGATGCAGTTATATGTATGGCAAAGTATTGGAATCTGCAACATTAACGAATCCCTATATTGTGCGAAACATCAGTTAGTGCTGCCTACATGTTTAGTCTAATTGTGCATGTGAATAGGAAAAGCTGTGTAACAGATGGATTGGTTGTAATGGAAATGTACACCTCTTCTCAACATCCTATCTGCGCCGGATAATGTAGCATAGGTGAAACCAATATGTTTCACATGTAAACTAAGTAGGGGTATCATACACTGACAGTCACAGAAAAATATGCACGTATAGTACATTAGAGGATTCAGGGAATGTGAACCAAGGGGAATGTCACATAATGCATACCAAGATGCTATACTTTAGATGTCATATGTTGTATCTGATATCAGCAGCAGATATGTCTGACTTGTAAATTAACATATTCATTATGTGTACATTGTAAAAGTCACCTACAATCCATTTGTTTTTCCACATAGTTACCCTGGCATGAGAAGAGGAAGACAACCTCCAGTGTACCGCCCACTAGTAGACCTGCACACCATGGAGGACCGACATATAATACAGATATATTGCCTGAATAGGCAGACATTCATGGATCTTTGTGATCAGTTGTAGCCAGATCTGATGTCTGCCATTCGCAATCCCAATCCCAATAGCATGCCTCCCATCATTCAAGTCATGTCAGTGCTACACTTACTGGCCACTGAGTCCTTTCAGAATACCGTGGTCCTAACTGCAAGGATGTCTCTGCCCATGCTCAGTCTAGTTTTGAAGGATGTACAGCTAGATAAGGTTTCTCCAACGTTCGGATTTGGCCTATGTTTAGGCAGAGCTTTATACTATGGAACACATTCCACGTGTGGTTGAAGCCATAGATGGCCACCATGTTGCCTTGGTTACCCCCTTGCCAATTAACAGGTATACAGGAACAGGAAAAACTACCACTCCATCAGCATCCAAGTGGTGTGTTTAGCAACCAGTTGTAGGAGGCTGGCCTGGCTTGTAGTGGGTACCAGAGGTACTTACACCTTGTGCCAGGTCCAGTTATCCCTTATTAGTGTAGAAGAGGTGTTTCTAGCAGCTTAGGCTGATAGAAGGTAGCTATGGGAAAGCAGCTTAGGCTGAACTAGGAGACATGTAAAGCTCCTACTGTACCACTGGTGTCATATGCACAATATCATCAGAAAACACAATACACAGATATACTAAAAATAAAGGTACTTTATTTTTTACGACAATATGCCAAAAGTATCTCAGTGAGTACCCTCAGTATGAGGATAAGTTATATACACAAGATATATGTACACAAACCAAAATTATGCAGGTAATAGCAAAAGGAAGTAATGCAAGCAATGTAAAACTACAGTAGATTGCAATAGGAGCACATAGGTATAGGGGCAACACAAACCATATACTCCAAAAGTGGAATGCGAACCACGAATGGACCCCAAACCTATGTGAGCTTGTAGGGGGTCGCTGGGACTGTAAGAAAACAGTGAGGGTTAGAAAAATAGCCCACCCCAAGACCCTGAAAGGTAGGTGTAAAGTGCACCTACTACCCCCAGAGAGCACAGAAGTCGTGATAGGGGGATTCTGCAAGGAAAACAAACACCAGCAATGCAACAACAGTGGATTTCTGGACCTGAGTACCTGTAAGACAAGGGGACCAAGTCCAAGAGTCGCAACAGTGTCGAGAGTGGGCAGGAGCCCAGGAAATGCCAGCTGAGAGTGCAAGGAAGCTGCCATCAGGTGGAAAAAGCTTGGTGTTCTGCAAGAACGAAGAGGACTAGGAACTTCCCCTTTGGAGGATGGATGTCCCACGTCGTGAAGAAGCTTGCAGAGGTGTTCCCATGCAGAAAGACCGCAAACAAGCCTTGCTAGCTGCAAGGGTTGGGGTTAGGGTTTTTGGATGCTGCTGTGGCCCAGTAGGGACCAGGATGTCGCCACTTAGATGAGGAGACAGAGGGGGCGCCCAGCAAGTCAGGGAGCCCCCACAGAAGCAGGCAGCACCCACAGAAGTACCTGAACAGGCACTTAGAAGAAAAGTGAACCGCAGTCCACCCGAAGTCACAAAAAGGAGTCCCACGACGCGGGAGGACAACTCAGAAGGTTGTGCACTGCAGGTTAGAGTGTTGGGGACCCAGGCTTGGCTGTTCACAAAGGAAATCCTGGAAGAGTGCACAGGAGCCAGAGCAGCTGCAAATCACGCTGTACCCAGCAATGCAGTCTAGCATGGGGAGGCAAGGACTTACCGCCACCAAACTTGGACTGAAGAGTCACTGGACTGTGGGAGTCACTTGGACAGAGTTGCTGAGTTCCAGGGACCACGCTTGTCATGCTGAGAGGGGACCCAGAGGACCAGTGATGCAGCCTTTTGTTGCCTGCAGTTACAGGGGGAAGATTCCGTCGACCCACGGGAGATTTCTTCAGAGCTCCTGGTGCAGAGAGGAGGCAGGCTACCCCCAGAGCATGCACCACCAGGAAACAGTTGAGAAAGCCGTCAGGATGAAGCAATACAAGGTTCCTAGTAGTCGTCTTGCTACTTTGTTGCGGTTTTGCAGGCGTCCTGAGCAGTCAGCGGTCGATCCTTTGGCAGAAGGTGAAGAGGTAGATGCAGAGGAACTTGAATGAGCTCTTGCATTCGTTATCTGGTGAGATCCCCAAAGCAGAGACCCTAAATAGCCAGAAAAGGAGGTTTGGCTATCTAGGAAGGAGGATTGGCTACCAAGAGAGGTAAGTGCCTATCAGAAGGAGCCTCTGACGTCACCTGCTGGCACTGGCCACTCAGAGCAGTCCAGTGTGCCACAAACACCTCTGTTTCCAAGATGGCAGAGGTCTGGGACACACCGGAGGAGCTCTGGGCACCTCCACTGGGAGGTGCAGGCCAGGGGAGTGGTCACTCCCCTTTCCTTTGTCCAGTTTCGCACCAGAGCAGGGCTGGGGGATCCCTAAACCGGTGTAGACTGGCTTATGCAGAGATGGGCACCATCTGTGCCCATCAAAGCATTTCCAGAGGCTGGGGGAGGCTACTCCTCCCAACCCTTCACACCTATTTCCAAAGGGAGAGGGTGTCACACCCTCTCTCAGAGGAAATCCTTTGTTTTGCCTTCCTGGGCCAGGGCTACCTGGACCCCAGGGGGGCAGAAACCTGTCTGAGGGGTTGGCAGCAGCAGCAGCTGCAGTGCAAACCCTGAAAAGGCAGTTTGGCAGTACCCGGGTTCTGTGCTAGAGACCCGGGGGATCATGGAATTGTCACCCCAATGCCAGAATGGCATTGGGGTGACAATTCCATGATCTTAGACATGTTACATGGCCATATTCGGGGTTACCATTGTGAGGCTGTACATAGGTAGTGACCTATGTACATTGCACGCGTGTAATGGTGTCCCCGCTCTCACAACGTCCGGGGAATTTGCCCTGAACGATGTGGGGGCACCTTGGCGAGTGCCAGGGTGCCCACACACTAAGTAACTTTGCACCCAACCTTCACCAGGTGAAGGTTAGACATATAGGTGACTAATAAGTTACTTAAGTGCAGTGGTAAATGGCTGTGAAATAACGTGGACGTTATTTCACTCAGGCTGCACTGGCAGGCCTGTGTAAGAATTGTTAGAGCTCCCTATGGGTGGCAAAAGAAATGCTGCAGCCCATAGGGATCTCCTGGAACCCCAATACCCTGGGTAGCTCAGTACCATATACTAGGGAATTATATGGGTGTACCAGTATGCCAATGTGAAATGGTAAATTTAGTCACTAGCCTGTTAGTGACAAATTTGGAAAGCAGAGAGAGCATAACCACTGAGGTTCTGGTTAGCAGAGCCTCAGTGAGACAGTTAGGCATCACACAGGGAACACATACATATAGGCCACAAACTTATGTGCACTGGGGTCCTGGCTAGCAGGATCCCAGTGACACATAGCAACCACACTTACAACATAGGGTTTTCACTATGAGCACTGTGCCCTGGCTAGCAGGATCCCAGTGAGACAGTGAAAACACCCTGACATATACTCACAAACAGGCCAAAAGTGGGGGTAACAGGGCTAAAAAGAGGCTACTTTCTCACACCAGTACATTTCATAAGTCTGTGCAAAGTATCCAGGATCAATCCATGTCATGTGCAACAGCAAAATTCCACTGCTGATGACAAGACTCTACACAGAGAGGGCCTGGCTGGTTGGTAAATCACATTTGACATGTGTTTGCAAAGTTTGCTATCACAAACGTGCATGTCCTACATATATGTTTGTGTTGTTATACCTATTCCTTACAGGAGTCTCAGGCTATCCAAACCGTCCTTGGTTGTTGACACCAGTGAGGTACCCAAACATGCCAGGCAATGTCCACTACAATGAGGCCCACGGAAGGACAAGTTATGACCCTGAGTGGTCTTTTGTGCTCCTGAAGGCAAGATTTCGCTGCTTGGACATACCTGGAGGAGCCCTCCTCTACTCACCCAACAAGGTATGTCAAATAATTGTTGCCTTCTGTATGCTCCACAACCTTGCCCTGAGATGTCAGAAGCCATTCATACCAGATGAGGGGAAGGCAGAACCTGTAAGCGGGAATGCAGACTTGCCAAGTGATGATGAACTAGATGAAGATGACGCTGGAGACTTCAGGGCAGAGCTCATCAATCAGTACTTCAAATTACTCGAGGTGTATGATGTCTTCTTAATGTCAAGACTTTCTTTTGTAACCTAGAATTGATGGCTGGCATTTCACCTCCTTTTTACCATCATCTATGAGGTCTTAGGTAGCTCCATTGCCAATGAGTCAGTTATGTATGCAGTTTGTAAATTGGTATTGTGTACAGAACTGAGTGGTATACAGTCTCCTGATTTGTTACTGCGCATGCAAAGTCACACTTGTGAAAGCGACTTGTCAGAATTAAAGTATTTTTACAGCTATGTCTTATCCCTTATCTCTGTCAATCACAAATTTGCTGAGTCTCTGTTTGACTCTTCATCATTGGTAGGTCACAGACAGTGTCAGAGGCAGATGGGAATTGCAGAGAGACATGAGAAGTGGGCATGGATGAAACAAAGTACTGATTGACATGAGTATGTGGAGTGTAATTAATATGGGCAGACTGTCAGGACACTGGGGTGGAAGTGTGTTTTCCCACCAAGAAGATCTGTTTGGTACTGGAGGTGGTCAAATGGTGTCATGTGTGTCCATATGTGTCTGACATGTGAAAATGTTGACATAGCTGTTAGTGTGTTCCTACTGTGCATGTCCCTGTAGACTGACATAGGTGAGTGGTAAGCCTTCAGGTACGTGAGCAATGTAAGTGAAAGGTTCCTGGACTGGGGACATCAGTGCTGATCTCTGTCTGTATCATGGGGTATGGTTATTAGGAAGCTAAGGTATGGGTATGTGATAAGCTTTATGCTTTACATGGTTTTATAAAGGACCAATCTATATGCCTCCTGGATTGTAGGAAGACTGACATGTCCCTAACTTCTCTATCCTGTGGATTTGTAGTGTATGACACCTAAGCTGACTATTATAAGTCACTAGCAGTGCTAATCTATCTACTGTCTGCAAATCTAGAAATAAATGTGTGGAGATGTAGAATACAGCTATTTTGGATTCTGTCTGTGTTAAAATCCCAATGTAATGAGTCTCCTGGCGAAAGAGTACATGTGTGATGTCCATAACAAAGGTTGTACAATACAGAAGGACATATTGATACTAAAGTTGGCATACAGGACAGTTGTACATGGTTGATAAATGACACTTACACAGGACCTGTGTTAAAGTGTTATTTATTGGGGAGTTAAAAACAATATGTGTGACTAGTAACCAAAAAACACTAAGTAAACAGTGAAGAGTTCAGTCATGGTGGCTGAAATTATCAGGGTAGTTGCTACACTATTCAGAATCATAATTCCAGTGTACTTGCACCTGAGGAAAATGGAGTTAGGTTTCAGGACAGTCAACAGGGTGTATCTGTGGCACACAGGGGGAACAAGTCAGGAGAGCTTTACTTCCGGGCAGTGGGTTTGGTCTTGTTGTCTGCTCCTCCTGTATGTCTGGGTGGACGTCCACGTTTGCGGGGGGTTCCTCCGCTACAGAGGGTGGGGTGTCTGAGGCATATCCTTCCCCTATCAGGGCCTCCATTCCACTAGCAGCCGCAGATGTTGAAGGGCCTGAAGAGTCATTACTAGTGGAAGAGGCCTGATGCTGTGTGGCAGACCTTCTCAGGGTAGTATTAATGTCCCTCAGCACCCCAGCAATGGAAGTCAGGATGGCATTTTGTTTTTGCCACTGCTGCATAACGTCCTGGTGGTTGTCCCTCTGCAGCTGTTGGATTTCCCACATCATGGTGACTACCTGGCCCATCATGTGTTGGGAATGTCGGTATGCCCCCAAGTCTTGGGATATAGGGCCTCATTCTGACCCTGGCGGTAAAATCCGCCAGGGCCGCGGCCCACGGAAAGCACCGCCAACAGGCTGGCGGTGCTTCCTGGGCCATTCTGACTGCGGCGGTAAAGCCGCGGTCAGAAAACCGGGTCCGGCGGTTTCCCGCCGGATTAACCCCGGTTGGCCCAATCCTCCATGGCGGCGCTGCAAGCAGCGCCGCCATGGGGATTCCGACCCCCTTCCCGCCAGCCTGTTTCTGGCGGTTTTCACCGCCAGAAACAGGATGGCGGGAACGGGTGTCCTGGGGCCCCTGGGGGCCCCTGCACTGCCCATGCCAATGGCATGGGCATTGCAGGGGCCCCCTAACAGGGCCCCATTAAGCTTTTCACTGTCTGCCTAGCAGACAGTGAAAAGCGCGACGGGTGCTACTGCACCCGTCGCACACCTGCAACACCGCCGGCTCCATTCGGAGCCGGCTTCTGTGTTGCAGGCCCTTTCCCGCTGGGCCGGCGGGTGCTCCCTTGGCGGGCGCCCGCCGGCCCAGCGGGAAAGTCAGAATGGCCCCCGCGGTCATTTGACCGCGGAGCGGCCATCTGGCGGTGCCCGCCAAACTTAGAATGAGAGCCATAGTGTCCTGGTCAGCTGTGTTGCTTGGAGCCCCCATCCTCTGGCCCACACCATCCCTCCCATGCATCCAACCCCCACGTGCCTATGCCCTTGGCACAGTGTGCCTACTCCTAGTGGTGGAAGGACCATCATTGTCAGGGGTGACAAGCTGAGACTCAGGTACCTGTACTGGGGGGCACACAATGGATGAAACAGTCCTTCGGACACAGATTTGTGGGCAATTTATTGCCTGTAATGTTGATGCAACAGGGCTGGAAGGAGTCAATGTGGGAATGGTGAGTCTGACAGTTGTTGACTAACCAGGTGTCCCTGATGGGCTAGCTTCATCCTCAGTGTCCACTCATCCAGGGGTGTTGTCCTCACTGGGGCCTTTATCCAAAGGGATATGGCAGTCTCTGGTATCATCTCCATGGTGGCAATGGCAAGGTTACCTGTGGGAGAAGTGGAACATAGAGTTGCTGTAAGTGTTACAGCAAGTGATGTTTCATTTAGAGTATTAGTGATGTTGTGTGAGATGCACACAGTGCATTAACATGATCCCCAGAAATGAAAACGACAACAAAATCGGCTCAAAATCTTATTTAGTACAACATGAGATTGTAATTTCAATACCATACACCATGCTTTAAAGATATTAAACTATGTTGATAGTCATTAGACTGCTGATACCATCTTATGTTGTCTGACTATTGACATGGGTGTTCACCTTTGTTGCTTAGTGAAGTGTCTGGCATGATACATGGCACAAAAAAACTGGACAATGCACAATAATGTCAGAGTAGGGACACAGTATGGGAGTAAGCAGTAGACATTGACCTCTATCTGGTTATACTGCATGTGCTTCCACTTTAGCATCTAGATTTCCACCCCAGGTGAGTAAATTTCAAACCTAGAGAGCTTCTTCTAAGGGCATTTTGAGGGGGCACTCAGCTGTAGCTGTGTTTTGCTTTTAATGATAGTGGGAGTGGGACTTTGCATTCCTGTCATTGCCATAAACTGTTTCACAGTTGGACATTCATGATGGGTTAGATTGGTACTTAGTTTCACATGCTTGACATCTCACTTTTGGTGCACTGTCCAGGTTTACATAATGGTGGGATATTGCCTTGTGGGAACTGTAGTACTATCAGTTCCCAGTACTTCACATGTCATTCCCAAGGGCTGTGTTGCCAGCTGAGTTTAATGGACATGTGGCATGCCAGAGAGGGGTATTTGGACAGAGGAGTGGTGGGTGAGGTAAGGTGGTGAGGAAGCATACAGGACAAAACAATTGGGTGACATGAATGGTGTAAGGACTTACCAGACTCCACTCCCCCATGTATTCCAGTGAGGCCCCCAGGATGCATTATGTCCAAGACTTTCTCCTCCCAAGATGTGAAAGTAGGTGGAGGAGGTGGGGGCCCACCACCAGTCTTCAGTACCGCCAGCTGGTGCCTGGATGCCATGGAATGCACTTCCCCTGGAGGACCCATGTGCGTGGATAGGTGCCTACAGCATTGACCCTGTCGACTATTCTTTGCCACAGCTCAATTTTCGGGGCTATTGATGCATGCTGGACCTGTGCTCCAAACATGTGTGGCTCTACCCTGACAATTTCGTCCACCATGACCCTCAACTCATCATCAGTGAAACATGGGTGTTTTGTGGGGACACAGTGGTGGTGGGAAAGATGGTGAGGTAGTGTTAAAAGAAAAAGGCTGAATAAAACATAAGTGATGTGGTGTAGGTGCTGTGATGTAAGTGGGTGACTGTAACGGGACCGTCGCCGACAACGGGTCCAGAGTGCTTGCCGTAGTAACATACCCCCGGGGCACCCGTGAGAGCATCGGGGGTATGACGTCAGACGTAGAAGGCGTCGGGACGATAGAAAAAGAAGACGGACACAAGAGAGGAGTGTGTGGAGAGACGGGAGACGCTCGGCGAACGCGAGAGAAGGAAAAGCAAGACGAGGAGACGGAGACCGGACGAAAGGAACCCAACGAAAAGGAAGAAAAGCCCAGGGCGCCTCCCGTCCCTGTTGAAGAGAAGCCGGGAGATCGCCAAACAGCCGGCCACATCCCCGGAGGGGCGTGGCCTCCTCAGGTACGTTTGTACCATAACTGGGATTTCCTGACAGAGTGGCTGCCAGGAATAAGGGGGGTTTGAGGGGATAAAGTGAGGAAAACCGGGAGGTCCTACAGAGAGGGGGAGACCCTCTAACCAAAAAGGGAAGCCCTAACCTCGATATCCCTAACTACACGTGTAGGGACACAGCAACAAGAAACTATCAGGAAGAAAGGGAGTTCCTGGGATCACACAAAAGGGTGAAGGTCACCGACAATTAAAAGTTATCCCATCACAACCCCCCTCCCTTCTACCTATCCCCTCACTACCCTACTAACCCTATATAGACTTTCCCTTACGCCCCACTTACCTGTTTTTGTTCTTCTTTTCATTTCTGGGGAACCTGGGCGGCTGATACAAGGGGAAGACCGGACCTGTCCGAGGTTGGACCAGACCACGCTGGGACCACAGAAAGAGCCCTGAAAGAGAAAAAGGGATTTGAGTAAATGTAACAGGACAAACCTTGTGGAAAGAAACAAGAGATCAAAACAGTCCGCCCTAAACAGGACTCAAATAAATCAGTTAACCCCCTTAAATCTGGCACCTGTCGCATTATTCCAATATCTCTCTCACTTGGGATAAAGAACCCGCCACAGTGACGGTTGTGTGTTGGGTGTAAATGTAAATTGTGGGTTGTGCAGGTGTGTGATGTATGCTTGGTGAAATGTGTTTAGGTGCCAGAAGTTGTTTTAGGAAATCTGTGTTGGTTATTGCTCCTTTGTGGCTGTGTGTGGCGTTTTGATTGCAAAGGAATGTAGGTTGTGTTGGGATGTGTTATATAGTGGCGTGTGTAGGTGTATCAAGTGTGTGGATGTGTATCATGTGTGGGATTTTCAAACTATCCAATGTGCCGTTGTATTCAGTGTGATGTGAGTTGAGACCGCCACAGTTTGCACCGCCAATGGTTTTCTGCCGTGGAAGAACTGCTGTCATGATTTGTGGATTGTAATCTGAAGGGAGGATGTTTGTCGGTTGGAGGTGCTGGTGGCAGGACTGGCTCTTTCTGTCCTCAAGTGTCCTGTCAGTTTCATAAATGTGGCTGTTTTTGGTGGACTTCACAGTGCAACTCTTATTACGGCGGTCGGATTACCGCCAACCTGGCAGTCTTCCCAAAAGACCAGCAAACCTCGTAATGAGGCCCTTAGTCTGGTTCTGGGAACACATTTTTATAAAATTATACACAGCAACAAATTACAGATTGCAAGTAGATAAGCTTCAATTCTAGCCATCAGCACTCAAGGTCTTCATGTGAACAGGGTAGCTCCATCAAGATGGTAAGTATTAACAAAGAACATTCTAATAAAGCAATGCATCTAACTATTATCTAAACATCAATGAAACACTCAAGTTTCTTCCCACTGGTTAGTGTCTATGAGGGAAAGAACATATGTTAGCATGATTCCTTCTAGAAATACCTTCTAGTGAAATTCTACCGGCCAGGAGCATATAACAATATAGGAAAATATGGTGGCCAAGATGGTGGACAGAGCGGATGTCTAATCCGTCTCCGCGCCTGGCCCGATTACTATCCTGTAAAAATCATGACAGCATGATTATTTAGCCACACAGCACATGTCTCCGGGGGCTTAGTATTCCACCCCGCGGCTACTGAGCTGTGCGGCTGCTGCCAAAGGGAACCCGGACCGGTGAACGGAGGAGGGCCTGCGCGTCGGCGCAGGGTCGGGCCTTGTGTGCTGGAATGCCGGTCCCTGAGGAGCCTGGAGGAGGAAGCCGGCTGTGAAAAGAGGGTCTGCGGGGGCCCTTGAAGGCGGAGGAACTTACTGAGGTGACCTGGGTGGCGGTGGCCTGTTCTGGCGTCCTACGAGCGCGCGGCCTGCGGCGCATCGGGGGTGCCTTACCTGGGAGCTGGCTCGCACCATGGTTGCGGCCTGCAGCGAGGGGAACGCGGGCTTAGTGGGCGACCGACCGTGGCGACCGTGGAGTGGCACACTCTCTGCGGAGGGTGTATTGAGGACTTCGCAGCACTCTCTTCCCCCCTGCCTCTCCCCCCCAAAACCCTCCCCCAGATGGCTTGGATTGTTGGGACTGAGCAGGATGTGGAGGGGAGCGACTGTGGTCTGTGACCTGGATCACCATCGCCGTTCACGGAGATGGGGCACAATAAATTCAGCCCGCGTCTGGTGGGGCGGGATCCACGTGTGCAGGGGGGCCTTGGGATCCCTCCGGATTCTTCGGTGACAGCTATCCTGGGGGCACATACGCAGAAATTTGAGGACATACTTACTGCAGTACAAAAGCATAAAGTCCACTTTGGAACTAAAATAGATGCCCTGCATATTAATGTGGGACACTTGCGCGAGGAGCACAAGAAACTGAAAGAACGAGTCACCTCTGCTGAAGGCACAATATCGGTGCTGTTCCCCTCTCTGGAGTCCGCCACCAAACATATCAAAGACTTGCAGAAGGCTGTTCTGTACTTGCGCCAATGGCTCGAGGACCAGGAGGGCAAATCCCGGCGCAACAACATCCGTGTGGTAGGCCTGCCGGAGTAGGAGGGGGGCCCTAGTATGGATTTATACATGGAGCAGTGGCTGTCCCAATCAGTCCTACAAGGGAAACATTCAACCTTTTTCTCAGTGGAGAGAGCGCATCGGGTACCTGGCAGTCCCCCTCCGCCTGGGCCCCCCCGCCCGGTGGTGGTTAGGCTCTTTCACTATAAGGACAGAGACCACATACTGCAGAAAGCCCGCGACAAAGGACCCTGGAGAATCAACAATGAACAGGTACACATTTATCCTGACTATACTCTTGAAGTACAACGCAAACGCTCCTCATTTCTTGCGGTGAAGCGCTTGCTGCAAGAACACAACATTAGATACGCGCTGCAGTTCCCAGCGACTCTCCGTATCATAACTGACACTAACACTATATTCTGTGCCACGCCAGAGGAGGCCTAGGCATGGTTAGAAAGCAGTGGCATGGCTTCATTGGCACCTTCATTACCCCCTCGTACACGGAGTTGCAGGTCAAGGTGGAATCCTCCTGGGAGAGCCAGGCATACTCAGACGGCCTCTACCATCAAACAAGCTACCATGGAACAGGACAGGTGCGCACAGAGGTGGAACTGAGAGTGGGCTCCCCCGCGTCATTGTCATCGTTGGACAGTGTGGAGCAGCAGGATAAGACCCCTCTGGGTCTGGACGAGGAACAGCTCAGGGCGGCCTTGGGCGGGGGCCCAAGGGTGACACTGCAGACTGCAGAAGATGTGCTCTAATACGAGCGGCACCCGAGTGGCGTGATATGAACCCGCATAGTTTAATTGAATGGCTTGTCACTGTCAGCTTCACTAAGGGCTGGATTAAGTTACTTTGCTGGTCCTATTCATTAATAGCACTACAGGTTACGGTGATGTGCATGTACTGACTGTGCTTCCTTCCCCCCCCCTTTTACACCTCGGTGTAATCATAAGTGAACAATAATGTTTTCGTTGGGTAGCAGCATTTCAGTGCTATGGGCTGACCTTCAGTTTTTGGATCAGTCAGGGAAGAGTTGTTTAATGTTATCTGCATATTTTTGTTCATGAGTTTGTTGGTTGGATTTCTGGCTGGAATTGCATGTGTGTGTGGCGTGGACTCTGGGCTGGGTGGGGGAGAATGTGGCGGGGGCAGCGTATGACGGGGTGGTATTTGTTGCCCAGTGTTGCTTGTTTACATGGTCGTACCTCCCGGCTCTGTCCCATAAATTTACCTCCCGCTTGTATGGCACAATATTCTTTCATAACATGGAATGTTAGGGGACTGGTGGGCTTTGGTAAGCATCATAAGGTTTATAAATTCCTGCGCCGCCATAAGATACAGGTAGCATTTCTTCAGGAGACACATCTCACGGCGCCGGACCTGGGACAGGTGCGCAAGCGATGGTGAGGGACATTGGTTGGGACCACATATTCCAGATATGCTAGGGGTGTCCTGATATGGGTGGCCCCTGGAGTACCGTTGGTGATACAAAGAACTCAGACAGACCCAGATGGGCGTTATGTCATCTTAGAGGGGACACTAGATCGTACACAGATTTCATTAGTTTAATTTTACGCCCCCAATGCTAACAAGGCCTCATTTTTACAGACTTTGTCCATGTCCCTCCTCCATAACTCGGCGACACTATGTTATTAGTGGGGGGTGATTTTAATGGCACACCTTGCATTGAATTAGATAGTTCTCGCCCTCCACTGCGGGGAGCACAGTCGGTAGCACTTGCACAGCAGTTGCAACTGTGGGCCACACATAATCAATTGGACGACACGTGGCGTAATCCCCACCCTGTTGACCAGGTATATTCATTTTACTCAAGCCTTCACGCTCTACACACTAGGATTGATTTAGTGTATTGCAATCTGGAAGCGTTGTTAAAGGTCTAAAGTGCGGAATATCTTGGACGGGCCTTATCTGATTACTCACCCCTGCAGGTATGGATTCAATGGAGCAGCAGCCTTCTGAGTATACCAACTTGGAGACTGCCGGTTATGGGGCTACAAGACACCGCTTACAGAGTGAGCTTGAGAGGGCACATTGAAACTTATTACGAATTTAACGAGAATACTGCGTCAGAAGCAGGGATCGAGTGGGACGCCTTCAAGGTGGTATTGAGAGGCCATGCGATTAAAACAAATTATGGGACGGCGCTGCTGTTGCGTAGGGAGCTCCGAGACTTAGAATCGGAGCTGAAACATTATGAGCGGCTTTTACCTACGGCCCCGGGGGTTGCAGCGACCCTGACGCGAGTACGGATTGCATTGGATAGATTGGCCCAGCTAAATTACAGAGAATATCAGGCACACAAACATGCGGAGGGTGACAAAGTAGGCAAATTGTTGGCATGGCTGCTTTGCTCGGAGCGTACCCAGACACCAATTACGGCATTATGGGATGGGAAGAGTCAATTATTGAACACACAGGTGGACATCAATGGGGCTTTTTACGAATATTATTTGGCTCTGTACACAGCCTCGGAGATGGGAGGGGAAGGCGCAGTGGCTGAAGAGTTTCAGGGCCCCCTCCATATGCCAAGAGTGTCCCCTGAGGATAGGGAGGCACTAGAGGCCCCCTTATAGCTTTCGGAAATTGGGGAGGTCATCAAGGGCATGGCCCGGAGGAAGACACCCGGCACGGATGGTTGGCCAATTGAATTTTATGCCACATATCAGGTAACGTTGGCTCCTAAATTGTTGAAAATGTATACTGCAGCGTATGATGGCGGGATCCTCCCAGCTTCCTTGAGGGAGGCGACCTTGGTGGTACTCCCCAAGCCGGGCAGCGATCCTTTACTACTGGCATCCTATTGTCCGCTATCATTGCTTAACTCTGATTACAAGATCTTAAGTCGTATACTAGCAGTAAGACTTGCGCCCATAATATCTGGCATGGTACACTCTGACCAGAATGGATTCATCCCTGGCAGAAACACCTTCCTCAACTTCTGTCAATTGTTTTCCATTATGGACTGGGCAAGTGCGGGGAGGGGGGAAAATGTAGTGGCCTCGTTGGACATCGAAAAAGCATTTGACACCTTGGGGTGGGGCTATTTACTGAAGGTCCTACAAACAATGGGCTTTGGTCCTAGCTTCATGAAATGGATAACTCTACTATAACAGGCACTGTTAGCTTGGGTGAAAACTGGTGGTAGAATCTCAGAGCCTTTTGTCATCGGATGTGGAATTCATCAGGGTTGCCCTCTGTCCCCACTTTTATTCACACTAGCAATGGAAACCTTGGCGCAGGCCATACGTATGAGAGCTCCTGAGTGGGTTCTGTGTGTGGACGGGGATTGGCATGTCGTCTCGCTCTACGTGGATGATGCACTTGTGTACCTTTGTGAACCCGCCACGGTGTTGCCTCTGCTGATGGTGTTACTGCAAGAATTTGGCAGAGCATCTGGCCTTAAAGTGAACTGGTCTAAGTCCTGCTTGTGCCATCTTGCATCCCTGACCATTGCCCAACGAGTACAATTGCCCACCACCTCACTGTTGTGGGAATATGACACCATTAAATACCTGGGAGTTAGGATATTCCATGATGAAAAAGATTTACTAGATGCCAATATAGGCAAGGTACTGGCGGGGTAGAGATCGTCGTTACAATTTTGGAACTCCCTCCCGCTCTTGCCGATGGGTAAAGTAGCCATAGCTAAGATACTGGTTCTCCCGCAACTGTTGTACCCCTTCTCGTCTCTTCCTGTTTACCTCCCACGCAAGTGGTTTGTGGAGATGCGTTCGCTTCTCAATACACTGATATGGGGCAGAGGCAGAAGCTGGGTAGCGTTGCCCAAGCTTTATGCGCCTGCATTGGAGGGTGGACTGGGGCCCCCAAATTTCGAGCATTATTATATGGCGGGCCAATTGCAGTGGCCTATGCGCTGGTTGGTGGGACACAACCTGTTGGAACTATCCTCTGCGTGTCACCGCACTCTGCTGAGCCGTCGGCCGGGACGTCGGCCGGGACAGGAATTTCCTTATGCACCACAGCTGTTGCTGCGGGTTGTGCCGGGAGGCACTATTTCCCAGCGTGATCTGTCTTTGAGAGCCTAGGAGGTGGCGAGAATAGTGGAATGGGGAGACCTGTTTGAAGAGCACATGCTGATCCCGTTTGACGACCTAGTGAATGATTTTGGTGTGTCACGGGGGACTTTCATGACATACGCATCAGATAGATGTCCGAGATGCCACAATGACAATGGCGATGCCAATTTCTTACACATGGTGTGGACCTGCCCCCGCAGTTGAATATTGGGAAGCGATAACTGGGACGCTAAACAAACTAACACAGACAAACGCGCGGCACGACATGGCACACTATATGCTAGGAGAAACACATAGAACCTCTAAGACCAAATCAATTAATAAAATATTGGCCTTAGCACTCATACTAGCAAAAAGATGCCTAGCTATGTGCTGGAAGTCTGCGTTGTTCCCCCGGTGTCTAGATGGCTTGGTGATCTCCGCAACGGAATACTGGTTGAACAACGCATATGATTATCATCCCATAGTCGGGTGAGCCTGCTTTACGACCCCCCGATTGGACGGCACTCCTGGAAGGTGTTGAGAGTCTGCTTGGTCCACAGACAGCTGTGGAATCTGTTGATTGAGCTGGAGAATTCTCTCCCTGCCTCTGTGCTCCCCCCCACCGGGGAACTGCCCACCCCTCCCCTCCTGTTGCCACCTAAGTTGGAATCTGATGGGTTTCCTACCCGCCTGACTGGCTTGAGCCCTGAATGTTCCTTCTTGTGCTTCCACGCCCCCCAATACACACCTAGCTAATCGCAGTTCAGTCATGTTTTAGGTTATTTTATTCTTTGGTTATTACACGAAATAAATATGTTATCCAGTGTCTTTTAAAATATATACCAGTGCAGGAATCCAATCGGTACACACTAGTCAAGTTGATATGTATGTCTTTATTACAGTGGATATCATGTATAATGCAATATGTGACAACTCCCCAGTATAAGCATTGATGTGTTGCAGCTATACAATTGTTTTAATATATCATTTTACACATGGACGTGTCTTCTTAAGATCCAAATAAAGGAATATGGAGAGAAAAAAAAAACAATATAGCAAAATATTGTGCCTCTTGTACCCAGTGTCAATCAATCAATCAATCGTTTTTTATAAAGCACGACTACTTACCTGTGAGGGTCTCAAGGCGCTGGTGGTGGGTCTGCGCCTCATTCGAAGAGCCATGCCTTGAGGTTCTTCCCGAAGATGGCGAGTGATGTGCTTTGTCTGAGGTGCGTGGGCAGGATGTTCCAGCTCTTAGCTGTGAGGTAGGTGAAAGATTTTCTTCTGGGGGTGGTTTTCTGGATGCGTGGGATGGTGGCTAGTGCCAGCTGGGCGGAGCGGAGGTGGTCTGGAGGGGTTATGGAAAGAGATGCTATGATTCAGGTAGGCCGGTCCAATGTCGTGAAGGGCTTTATAGGTGTGGGTGACTAGTTTGAAGTTGATTTGCTTCTCCACTGAGAGCCAATGGAGGATCCTCAGGTGTTGGGACATATGTTCCTGGTGGGGGAGGTTCAGGACGAGTCTGGTGGCAGCATTTTGGATAAGTTGTAGTTTCTTGATGTTCTTTGTTGTGGTGCCGGTATAGAGTGCGTTGCCGTAGTCGAGCTTGCTTGTGACTAAGGTGTTGGTGACTGTCTTGTGGCAGGTGACCGAATCCATTTGAAGATTTTGCAGAGTTGGCAGAAGTTGTGCCAGCAGGAAGAGGTGACTCAGTTTACCTGTCAGGTCATTGATAGGGAAGAGTTGCAAGCCTGGTCAGTCAGAGAAGGTGGGGTGCTGAACGATGAGGGCCACCAGGAGTCATCCCAGGCGGAAGTGGAGTTTCCGAAGATGATGAACTCGGTCTTGTCTGAGTTGAGCTTGAGGCAGCTCTCCCTCATCCAGGCAGTGTCGGCTATTATTCAAGTGTGAAAGTTC
The DNA here is from genome assembly GCF_031143425.1 of Pleurodeles waltl. Classification (NCBI taxonomy): domain Eukaryota; kingdom Metazoa; phylum Chordata; class Amphibia; order Caudata; family Salamandridae; genus Pleurodeles; species Pleurodeles waltl. Next base: position 607,973,535 of record NC_090442.1, on the reverse strand, counting down.
CTCTTAGCTTTGTCCAGATCGTCAGTGAGGGATATGATGAGTTGTGTGTCATAGGTGTATGACACACTGTTCATTCCGTGGCCTCTCACGATGGCTGCAAGCGGGGCCATGTAGATGTTGAAGAGCGTTGGGCTCAGGGAGGATCCTTGAGGAACTCAGCACCTGACTTCTGTTGGTTTGGATATGAAGGGTGGGAGCCTGACTCTCTGTGTTCTTCCGGAGAGGAAGGAGTGAAACCACTGCAGGGCTTTTCTGCGGATTCCAGCGTCGTGGAGTCTGGTACATATGGTGCTGTGGGATACCGTGTCCAAGGCTGCTGAGAGGTTGAGGAGTATGAGTGCTGCAGTGTGGCCGCGGTCGAGGAGTATTCATATGTCATCAGTGGCTGCAATAAGAGCTGTCTCCATGCTGTGGTTGCTGCGGAAGCCAGACTAAGAGGTATCAGAGAGTTGTTGTCTTCAATGAATTTTCGCAGCTGTGAATTGATGGCCTTTCCAGTACTTTGGCCGGATAGGGTGTCAATTAGTGAATTCCCCAGATGTGACATGAGCTTCTTTACATCTTCTCCCTATCACTGTGGTTCCTTTCTAGAGAGTGGGCATTGTAGGGTCCTTAACACCATCCACAAGAAGACATCAATATATTTTGGTCATTGTGGATTATGCTTTATGCTACTTGTTTGTCAAGGAGTCCAGATCCTCGGGGCTTGCGCATGTTTCCAACATGTTCACCTCTTGGCAGCTCTAAACTCCACTAGTTATAAAGCACAGAGTTAAAGAATGGCCAAGTGGGGGAATGGGTTTTCGGTTGGGAACTGCGGGGAAGGAGACCTATGGAAGCAAGAGTTAAACAACACAATTGCAAGATTAATCACTATGACTTTCAATAAGTTTTGTTTCAAATAAACACTTATGCGGAAAACATGACTGGCCTAAGGCTTCACTATAACTGGGCTTCAAAAATCTAGGTACCTGGAAATCAAGAAAGGTTCTGCAAGGTTTTATCATGAACATTCCAGAATTAGCACATTATATCTTGAACAATAAACTCTCTCCAAAATACTTCTTAGAACAATCTCAGCATTTTAGCAAGAATCAAAGAATACATGTTTTTTTCTCTGCATGAATGAACTGTACAAGTACCATGAATAACACTGCTACGTCACTCTCTGATTAAGAGTTTCAAGACTCAAATGTTCAGGGAATATTATTCACCTTAATCAACACTGCACATCTAAGTTTAAATGTCTAGAAATGATCGCGCACTCCGCCGATCTGTATTTCAAAAGTTAAATACCAAGAAAGAATCGCGCACTCTGCTGGGATTCGAACATCTAGATTCACATGCAATGAAACGATTGCGCAAAATGCCGATCTATGATTCAAGAGTTAAATTCTGGGAAAGAATCGCGCACACTGTTGCTGATTCGGAATTCACGATACAAATGCCATAAAATGATCGCGCACACTGCCGATCTGAATGTCAAGAATTAAATGCCTGGAAAGAATCGCGCACACTGTTGCCGATTCAGAATTCACAATATAAATGCTATGCAACGATCGCGCACACTGCCGACCTGAATGCCAAGAAGTAAAGGCCTGGTAAGAATCGCGCACACTTTTGCCGATTCGGAATTCAGAATGTAAATGCCATGAAATGATCGTGCACACTGCCGATCTGAATGTCAAGAATTAAATGCCTGGAAAGAATCGCGCACACTGTTGCCGATTCAGAATTCACAATATAAATGCTATGCAACGATCGCGCACACTGCCGACCTGAATGCCAAGAAGTAAAGGCCTGGTAAGAATCGCGCACACTTTTGCCGATTCGGAATTCAGAATGTAAATGCCATGAAATGATCGTGCACACTGCCGACCTTAATGCCAAGAGTTAAATGCCTGGAAAGAATTGCGCACACAGTTGCCGATTCGGAATTCACAATGTAAATGGCATGAAATGATTGCGCACATTGACGATCTGAATGCCAAGAATTAAATGCCTGGAAAGAATCACGCACACTGTTGCTGATTCGAAATTCACGATGCAAATGCCATGAAATGATCGCGCACACTGCCGATCTGAATGCCAAGAATTAAATGCCTGGAAAGAATCGCGCACACTGTTGCCGATTCGGAATTCACGATGCAAATGCCATGAAAACAATCGCACACGCGGTTTCAAGGTTAGGGCCAAAACTCGAGTATCACTGGAAAATGGAGTCGGGGGCCTAACCCGACATCCGTCTTACCTCCCTGCTTAAAAATCATCAAATACACGAGTGCCGGCCTGGAAATGACTGGATAGGCCTCCGGGACAGGAGCTCTGAAAAATGCTGCTGCTCTGCTCCGGGACCCCAGAATAGTGAGCACGCGGAGCTGGGCTGGCTCACTTATAAAGAGCCAAGCCCCGCCCACGAGCCACACCCAATCATGCTGTAGGACAGGCTTCTAGAAAGTCTTACAATAAAGGACCACACCCTGTAGTCCTGCAAACAAGCCTTGCAAATGAACAATGAATTACAAACAGCATTAATGACTTTTCAAGGTGAAAGCTCTGCAATGCAAAAGGTTAACATACTGCATAGAAACACAATGCATGAAATATGCCTCTGCATAAGGACTGGGTTTTTGCATTTACGTCGCCCGTAGAGCGTGCACTGTCCTAATGTTGACAGTACTCCCCCCTCCCAAACGCGCTCTGGGGCCTGGTTTGTCTGGATGTAGGCGATGAAAACACCTCACAAGTCGTGGAGCATGTATGTCAGATGCGGAGACCCTTGGTAACTGCAGTTTATAGGTCACTGGATTAATTTGTTGAAGAATCGTGTAAGGCCCTATGAACTTGGGATTAAACATATGCTTTTTATTTAAGTCAATATGACATGTGGAAAGCCACACTCTATCACCTGGGTTATTTTGGGGTCCTTCACAATGTTTCTTGTCATAGTGCTTTTTACATGTTTGTTTGGCTTTATCTAGGTGTTGCTGGATTTCTCTCTGGGTTTGGTGAAGTTGCTGAATTGTCTCTGACACGGCTGGTGTAAATGTACTTTCTTGTGGAATCGTGATTGGCAGGGTAGCAGGATGATAGCCAAACAGACCAAAAAAGGGGGTGACAGCTAGTTCAGCTAGCCAAAACATCGATGTCCAAGAATGAAGGGCTTTCTCAGCATAAGCACATAGGTATTGTTTCAATGTTTGATTTAATCGCTCAGTTTGGCCATCCGATTGAGGATGATGACTGGTAGACAGTGTAAAAGTGATTTGAAATGTTTTGCACCACGTTTTCCAGAAGTTAGAGGCAAATTGTGATCCTCCATCGGAGAGAATCATTTTTGGTAATACGTGATATCGGACCACTGGATTTAAAAGGATTGTTGCCAGTTCACTGGAGGTTGGCAATTTCTTGCAAGCATTGAAATGTGCATATTTCGTGAGACTATCTGCCACCACAAGGATTACTGAGTGATGTTGAACAATGGGTAAACCAGTAATAAAGTCTAATGAGATGTGCTCCCAAGGTCAAAGTGGAGTTGGGAGAGAATGTAACAAACCTCTTGGCTTTGAATGACTTGACTTGATGCGAGCACAAACTTCACAGTTAGCTACCATCTGGTTGACATCTTTTATCAAAGTAGGCCACCAAAAGTGGCGTTGAACTAGTTCACGAGTTTTAGGAATACCTGGATGACCTGCCGTAGGTATAACATGCAACCAATGAAATACTAACTTACGCAACTTGGTGTTTGGAACAAATAAACGGGCATCATGGAAAGGTAGTCCTTGTTTGATTGACCTTTTGGGATCTGCTTGAGCCCATTTTTGCCATTTTATCAATGGTGGAGGAATTACGGATTTCTTCAAAAAAGTCTTTAGTTTTTATGATGCAAAGAACTTTATCTGGAGCAATGATAGACCTAGGAGACCAAATTGAGGGTAACATAGTAGAATCTTGATGGGACAAAGCATCTGCTTTGCGATTGTCCTTTCCGGGGCGGAAGGATACCACAAAATAAACTCGACAAAAAACAGCATCCATCGGAGTTGCCGAGGAGTCAAAAGTCTAGCTGAACTCATGAACTGTGATAGTGTATTTGGCGCCTAGCAAATGGTGTCTCCATTCTTTGAAGGCATCCCGAATTGCCAGAAGCTCTTTCTCAGCAGTAACATAATTTTGTTCTGCTTCCAAGACATGTAGGCTACAGGATGTAGTTGACCAGTATCTTTATTGCGTTGTGATAACACTGCACCAATGGCTAAATCTGAAGCATCTGCTTCCACTATGAATGGACGTTCAACGTCCGGATGAGTCAAGACTGGGGCTGTAGAGATAGATTCCTTTAAGGTTGAAAAGGCTCTGTCAGCTTCAGGGGACCACACAAATGGTTCTTTCTTTCTCAAAAACTTGGTGATTGGCGCCACTGTCTGAGAGAAATGATCTATGAACCTGCGATAGAAGTTTGCAAAACCTAAGAAGCACTGGACATCTCGAACAGTCTTTGGAGTGGGCCAATCAGATACTGCTTGTACTTTTCTTTCTGCCATGACCATACCTTGAGGGATAAGGATGACTCCTAAGAACTCGACGGTGGTAACATGGAATTCACATTTGGTTAATTTGCAATACAGTTTCTGCTTTCGAAGGGCTGTGAGAATTTTCTTGTACATGTTCGACTTCATTATCTGAATAGATTAAGATATCGTCGATGTAGACTATTGCAAATAGGTCTAGAAACTCTCTAAGAACGTCATTCAGAAAGAATTGAAATGCTGCTGGAGCGTTACAAAGTCCAAAGGGCATGACTGTGTGAGGGCATTCATACAGACCATATTGGGTTTTAAAGGCAGTTTTCCATTCATCGCCTTCTCTCATTCTGACTAAATGGTAAGCACCTCTCAAGTCTAACTTAGTGTAGATTTTTGCTTTTTTAACTTGATCCAACAAGACAGGAATCAGAGGTAATGGGTACTTGTTCCTGACTGTGATCTTGTTCAAACCTCTATAGTCTATGCAAGTTCGAAGATCCCCATTAGCCTTGGGGACAAAAAAAAAGAGGAGGCGCTGCAGGAGATTTGGAAGGACGAATAAAGCCATTAGCTAGAAATTGATCGAAGTATTTTCTTAGGTGTTGATTTTCGTTTTCTGACAAGGCGTACACATGACAACTAGGGAGTATAGCACCCGGAGTTAGATCAATTTGGCAGTCATATGGTCTGTGAGGTGGCAATGTTTCTGCTTCTCTTTCATCAAAAACATCTAGATAGGACGAGTACTGCCAGGGCAGCATTACATCTTTTTCAGCAGCTGTTGCTACATGAGCTTTACAAGGTTTTTTGACTCTTGATGTCTGGAGACATTTTTCATTACACAAGATGGAGGAGAATACGATTTTTCGTTCTGTCCAGTTGATTTCAGGGTTATGATAACTTAACCATGGCAGTACAAGAATGATTCCATACTGTCAACATCAGTGCAGTGCGTGCTCTACGGGCGACTAGAATGCAAAAACCCAGCACTCTCAAGATAACGTAATTTATGCATTGTGCTGATATACTGTTGTTTAAACTTTTGCATTGCAGAGTTTAATCCTGAAGACTTATGTTCAAGGTGCATATAAATACTGTTCATTTGCAATGTACTGCTGCAGGCTTTCAGAGTGTGTCAGGGTGTGGTCCCTTTCCAGGGCCTTCTAAAAGCTTTCACTGCAGCATGCCTGGGTGTGGTTTGTGGGCTGGGCCAAGACTCTATTCAGAGGTCCGGTGCAGAGCAGCAGCAACTTCCTGAGCTCCTCTGCCAGAGGTCTACTTTGATCTTCCAGGCCTTTCCCTTTCACTTTGTCAGTGATTCTTGATCAGGGCGGTAAGATGGAGGTCGGGCTGGGCCCCCGATCCCGTTCTCAAAGGTTTTCGAGTTCTTGGGCCTAATTAGCATGATAAAACAATTTTCCTCTTGTACGTGTGAATGTACGCTTGATGTTTTATGGCATCTACATGCTGACACTCAAATCGGCAAGACGTGCCATTCTTTACTGATGTACAAATCTTGATATTCATTGTGCGCTACCATTTTATGGCATTTACAAGGTAGCATTAGAATCGGCAAGACGTACGATTCATTTTCTGTGCTTAATTCATGTTATTCATTGTACGCTACCATTTCTTGGCATTCATATGGTGGTATTCGAATCGGCAAGACACACGATTAATTTCTTGTGCTTAATTGATGATATTCAGTGTGCGCTACCATTTCTTGACATTCACATGGTGGCCTTCGGATCGGCAAGATGCGCAATTAATTTCTTGTGCGTAGTTCATGATATTCAGTGTGCGCTACCATTTCTTGGCATTCACATAGTGGGCTTTGAATCGGCAAGATGCGCAATTAATTTCTTGTGCGTAGTTTATGATATTCAGTGTGCGCTACCATTCCTTGGCATTCACATGGTGGCCTTCGAATCGGCAAGATGCGCAATTTATTTTTAGTGTTTAATTCATAATATTCATTGTGTGTTACCATTTCATGGCATTTACGTGGTGACATTCAAATCGGCAGAACGCGCGATTCATTTCTTGTGCTAAACTCATGTTACTCATCGTGCGCTATCATTTCATGGAATTCACTGCTTAAATCACGACGTTAATTGTGCGCTACCACTTCATGGCATTTACTTGGTGGCTTTGAATCGGTAAGACGCGCAATTCATCTCTCGTGTCTAGCCCATGGTATTCCTTGTGCACAATCATTTAATGGCATTTACAAACTTTTGTGGAAATCTGCAATGTGCTCAATTCGAATCGGCAGACCGCCCGATTCATTTCTTGTGCTAAACTCATGTTACTCATATTTAGTGTAATGTTTAGCCAACTTTAACCGGCTGGTAGCTGAGACATCCTGGCCTGAAGAAAAGCAAGCAGCCTTGTTCTACAAGGGACTCAAAGAGGAGCTAAAAGATATTCTAGCTCAAAAAGACCCGCAGCCTACAGACTGTCAAGACCTGATAAACCTTGTTTTGAGACTGGATCATCGTTTAGCAAGAACGAAGGGGAACACGCAAAAAGACTGAAAAATATTCCTGGCATGTTCACAATAATAGAGACTCAAGAACTCAGAAAGAAAGGACGTCAGAACCTATGGAAATTGGAACAATCCAGAGACCTCTGACCCAAGACGAAAAAGACCTACATAAAAAGAATGGACTGTGTCTTTATTGTGGACGCAAGGGTCATTTTGCCAAAGAATGTCCAATCAAAACAAAGATCAAACGAGGTCCTGTCAAGAAACTTGCAGCCAATGCACAAGTCAAGCTGGAAAACTCAAATCACCCAAGATGTAAAGAAGGGTTGCTCTTGGGTGTCACCATGGACCCTTCACAATCTAGACATCTCAAGCTGGGCATAAAAGTTCAAGTAAAGAAAAAGACCTATTTCAAGAAGGCCCTAGTAGATTCTGGGGCTACCGGGAACTTTGTTGACGCCCAATTGGTTCACGCATGGGGGATCCCATGTGTTGAGAAGAAGACTCCAGAAATCATACTGGCAGTAAATGGAAAACTCTTGACTGGAGGTCTGGTAACTCTTCAGACTGTCCCCTTGTTGGTGATCTGTGAGGGTAAGGACCAAAGAAATAAGCATAAAGAGAAACTCATCCTTGACGTGATCCATGCTCCCCAGTATGGAATTATCCTTGGCTTACCCTGGTTAACTCATCACAATCCTGAGATTAATTGGGCAGAACGAAAGGTCATGTTCTCATCAGCGCTATGTAAAGAACAATGCCTCCAAAAGTCTCAAGTACCAGAAGTTAACAACTCTTACATAGCCACTGCCGCGGAGAAAGAAGTTACATTGCCCAAACAGTATTCATCCTATGAAGATGTATTAGATGAAAAAGAAGCAGAAAACTTGCTTCCTCATAGACCTTATGACTGTCAAATTGATCTAGTCCCAGGTGCGATACTCCCCAACTGTTGTGTATACGCCCTGTCAGAACATGAAAATCAACATTTACGTAAGTATATGGATCAGTTCTTGGAGAATGATTTCATTCGCCTTTCTAAGTCTTCTGCAGCTTCTCCTTTGTTTTTCGTTCTGAAGGCGAATGGAGATCTTCGAGCTTGTATCGACTATAGGGGTTTGAACAAAGTCACCATCAAGAATGAATATCCCTTGCCCCTAATCCCGGAATGAGAGAGGGCGACGAATGGAAAACAGCATTCAAGACAAGATATGGCCTCTTTTAATACACCGTCATGCCTTTTGGTCTGTGTAATGCTCCAGCATCATTTCAACTTTTTTTGAATGACGTTCTTCAAGAGTATCTTGACATATTTGCCATAGTCTACATCGATGACATTTTGATCTACTCTGACAATGAAAATGAACATGTACAACATGTCAAGAAAATTCTTGCAGCCCTTCGAAAGCACCATTTATATTGTAAACTAACCAAGTGTGAGCTTCATGTTACCACAGTTGAGTTTTTAGGGGTTATCCTACCCCTCCAGGTATGGTGATGGCAGAAAAGAAAGTAAAAGCCGTATCTGATTGGCCCACCCCAAAGACTGTTCGTGATGTACAATGTTTCCTGGGGTTTGCAAATTTTTACCGGAGGTTCATAAATCATTTCTCCCAGACAATGGCCCCAATCACTAAGCTATTAAGAAAGAAAGAAAAATTTGTATGGTCCCCAGAAGCTGACCAAGCCTTTTCAACTTTGAAGGAGGCTTTTTCTACTGCCCCAGTCTTGACTCACCCTAATGCGGACCGTCCCTTTATAGTGGAAGCTGATGCTTCAGATGTGGCAATAGGTGCAGTCTTGTCACAACGAAACAAAGACACTGGCCAACTTCATCCTGTAGCTTACATGTCTTGGAAACTGAACGAAGCCAAACAGAACTATGTCATTGCTGAAAAAGAGCTTCTGGCGATTCGTGACGCATTTAAAGAATGGAGACATCCTTTGCTGGGTGCCAAATACACTTTCACAGTATATACTGATCATCAAAATCTCTAGTTCATGAGTTCCGCCAGACTTTTGACTCCTCGGCAATTACGCTGGATGCTGTTTTTTGCCGAATTTGATTTTGTGGTAACTTTCCATCCTGGTACAGACAATCGCAAAGCTGACGCCTTGTCCCACTAAGAGTCTACCACGTTGCCTGCAGTTCAAACCTCCAGAGCTATCATTGCTCCAGAGTCCTATGCATCATAAAAACTGAAGATTTCTTTGAAGACATCCGTAATTCTTTCACGATTGAGAAATGGCAGACATGGGCCCAAGCAGATTCCAAAAGGTCAATCAAGCAAGGATTACCTTTCCATGGCGCTCGTTTGTTTCTGCCCACTACAAAGCTTTGCAAGATAGTATTTCATTGGTTGCATGTTATACCTACAGCAGGCCATCCAGGAACTCCTAAAACTCTTGAATTAATTCAACGCTACTTTTGGTGGTCCACTCTGACGAAAGACGTAAAAGCAATGGTAAACAACTGCGAAGTCTGTGCTCGCATTAAAACAAGTCATTCAAAACCGAAAGGGTTGTTGCATCCACTCCCAACTCCAAGTCGTTCTTGGGAGCACATTTCTTTAGACTTTATTACAGGTCTACCAGTGGTTCAAAAACATTCAGTAATCCTGGTGGTAGTAGATAGTCTCACAAAATATGGATATTTCATTGCCTGTAAAATATTGCACACCTCCAGTGAACTGGCAACTATTTTACTGAATAGAGTGGTTCATTATCATGGACTGCCGAAAATTATCCTCTCCGATCGAGGGTCGCAATTTGCCTCCAATTTCTGGAAGACATGGTGCAAAACACTCCAAGTGACATCCATACTATCTACTAGCCATCATCCTCAAACAGATGGTCAAACTGAGAGACTAAGGCCCTCATTCTGACCTTGGCGGGCGGCGGAGGCCGCCCGCCAAAGTCCCGCCGTCAGATTACCGTTCCGCGGTCGAAAGACCGCGGCGGTAATTCTGACTTTCCCGCTGGGCTGGCGGGCGGTCGCCTTCAGACCGCCCGCCAGCCCAGCGGGAAAGAGGCTTCCACGATGAAGCCGGCTCGGAATCGAGCCGGCGGAGTGGAAGCTGTGCGACGGGTGCAGTTGCACCCGTCGCGTATTTCACTGTCTGCGCAGCAGACAGTGAAATACATGTAGGGGCCCTCTTACGGGGGCCCCTGCAATGCCCATGCCTTTGGCATGGGCACTGCAGGGGCCCCCAGGGGCCCTGCGACCCCCCCTACCGCCATCCGGATCCCGGCGGTCGGACCGCCGGGATCTGGATGGCGGTAGGGGGGGTCGGAATCCCCGCGGCGGTGCAGCAAGCTGCGCCGCCGTGGAGGATTCAATGGGGCGGCGGTACACTGGCGGGAGCCCGCCAGTGGTGCCGGTCCGACCGCGGCTTTACCGCCGCGGTCGGAATCCCCATTGGAGCACCGCCGGCCTGTCGGCGGTGCTCCCGCGGTCCTCCGCCCTGGCGGTCAAAGACCGCCAGGGTCAGAATGACCACCTAAATCAGACTTTGAAGCAATACCTGCGTGCTTACGCTGAAAAAGCACTTCATTCTTGGACATCTGGTTAGCTGAGTTAGCCTACAATAACTCATGCCACACTTCTACTGGAGTTACACCCTTTTTTGGCTTGTTTGGCTGTCATCCTGACACCTTGCCCGTCACGATCCCTCAAGAAAGTTCTCTTACACCAGCTGTGTCAGAAACCATTCAACATCTTTATCAAACCCAGAAATTGATTCAACAGCATTTAGAAAAGGCCAAACAAAAATACAAAAAGCATTATGACAAGAAACATTGTGAGGGACCGCAGTATCAACTAGGTCATAAAGTTTGGCTTTCTACAAAACATATAGACTTCAAGAAGAAGCACATGTTCAACCCTAAATTCATAGGTCCTTACACTGTCCTTCAGCAAATCAATCCTGTGACCTATAAACTGCAATTGCCAAGATCATTACGGATTCATCCAGTGTTCCACATTTCCCTCTTGAAAAAGGCAGTCCAGAAGGTCCGCCCTCATCCAGCTCCAGTTCTAGTACAGGGGGAAATAGAATACGAAGTCAAGAAGGTGTTGGATTCCAAACCGAGAGGGCGTAATCTATGGTACTTAATCTCATGGAAAAGTTATGGCCCTGAAAGTAACTCATGGGTTTCTGCATCCGATATTCATGCTCCAGTACTTGTGAGTCGTTTTCATCGTCTCAATCCAGACAAACCAGGCCCTAGAGTGCGTCTGGGAGAGGGGAGTACTGTCAACATAAGGGCAGTGCGCGCTCTACGGGCGACTAGAATGCAAAAACCCAGCACTCTCAAGATAACATAATTTATGCATTGTGCTGATATACTGTTGTTTAACCTTTTGCATTTCAGAGTTTAATCCTGAAGGCTTATGTTCAAGGTGCATTTAAATACTGTTTATTTGCAATGTACTGCTGCAGGCTTTCAGAGTGTGTCAGGGTGTGGTCCCTTTCCAGGGCCTTCTAGAAGCTTTCCCTGCAGCATGCCTGGGTGTGGTTTGTGGGCTGGGCCAAGACTCTATATAAGGGAGCCAGCCCAGCTCCACATGCTCACTATTCAGAGGTCCCGGTGCAGAGCAGTAGCAACTTCCTGAGCTCCTGTTCCGGAGGCCTACTTTGATCTTCCAGGCCTTGCCCTTTCACTTTGTCGGTGATTCTTGATCAGGGCGGTAAGACGGAGGTCGGGCTGGGCCCCCAATCCCGTTCTCGAAGGTTTTCAAGTTCTTGGGCCTAATTAGCATGATAAAACAATTTTGCTCTTGTGCGTGCGAATGTGCGCTTGATGTTTTATGGCATTTACATGCTGACACTCGAATCGGCAAGATGCGCGATTCTTTACTCGTGTACAAATCTTGATATTCATTGTGCGCTACCATTTTATGTCATTTACAAGGTAGCATTCGAAACGCCAAGACGTGCGGTTCATTTCCTGTGCTTAATCATTGTACGCTACAATTTCTTGGCATTCCTATGGTGGTATTCGAATCAGCAAGACGCACGATTCATTTCCTGTGCTTAATTCAAGTTATTCATTGTACGCTACCATTTCTTGGCATTCATATGGTAGTATTCGAATCGGCAAGACGCACAATTCATTTCTTGTGCTTAATTCTTGATATTCATTGTGCACTACCATTTTATGGCATTTACAAGGTAGTATTCGAATCGGCAAGACGCGCGATTCATTTCCTGTGCTTAATTCATGTTATTCATTGTGCGCTACCATTTCTTGACATTCACATGGTGGCCTTCGAATCAGCAAGACACACGATTCATTTCTTGTGCTAAATTCATGATATTCAGTGTGCGCTACCATTTCTTGGCATTCACATGGTGGCCTTCGAATCGGCAAGATGCGCAATTCATTTCTTGTGCGTAATTCATGATATTCAGTGTGCGCTACCATTTCTTGGCATTCACATGGTGGCCTTCGAATCGGCAAGACGCGCGATTCATTTCTTGTGCGTAGTTTATGATTTTCAGTGTGCGCTACCATTCCTTGGCATTCACATGGTGGCCTTCGAATCGGCAAGACGCACGATTCATTTCTTGTGTTTAATTCATGAAATTCACTGTGTGTTACCATTTCATGGCATTTACGTGGTGACATTCGAATCGGCAGAATGCGCGATTCATTCTTGTGCTAAACTCATGTTACTCATCGTGCGCTATCATTTCATGGCATTCACGTGGTGGTATTCGAATCAGCAAGACGCGCAATTCATTTCTTGTGCTTAAATCACGATGTTCATTGTGCGCTACCACTTCATGGCATTTACTTGGTGGCCTTTGAATTGGCAAGACTCGCAATTCAGCTCTCATGTCTAACTCATGTTATTTCTTGTGCACAATCATTTCATGGCATTTACAAACTTTTGTGGAAATCTGCAATGTGCGCAATTCATGTTCCGGCATTTTAAGAAAACTAAAGTGTTCGAATTCTAGATGTTATATTGTATGTGCATAATAAGTCCATCAAGTACAGTTCATATGGTGTTATAGAAATCATTCAGATTATTTCCTGGTCCTCATGCAAAAGACTATGCTTGAATTTGAAACCGTAATTCTAGAAGGTTCTGATGTTTCTAATCCATGTGTAACATTTCATTGAGTGGTTCATTGGAAAGTTGTATTAATCTTCTTGATTCCCTCACAGGTATCCAGACATCTTGAGGCCTAGTTATTTAAGTCCATGCTTAAGTTATCTATGTTTCCAGTATGACAATACTTAGAGTCATAGCCTAGTAATGATTAATATGATATAATCTTGATATTGTGTGTTTTAACCTTTTTGCTTCCTGTAGGTCTCCTTCCCAGCTGTTCCCTACCTAATCCACTTTTCCCCACTTGGACTCTCTTAGACTCTGTGACATTCTAATCAGAGTATTGGAGCTGTCTTGTGGTGGACGTGTTGGGAACATGCACAGACCCGAGGATCTGGTGACTCTGACACATACTGAGGAGCATGGATGACGTCAAAGATGATTTTTTCTTCATGTTTGATATTCTGATCTCCCCTTTTACAGGTCACCGAGGAGGGGACAGTCTGCCGAGTCACTGGGCCTCCAGTTAAGAGTTTTCAATCTACGGCTTGTATGATTTCTGGGGTTTTCTTCTTGGTGCATGGGATCCCCCATGTTTGAACCAATTGTGCATCCTCAAAGTTACCAGTAGCCCCAGAATCCAGTAAGGCTTTCTTAAGATATTTCTTCTTTTTTACTTGTACTTTGATGTCTAACTTTAGATGCCTTGAATGTGAAGGGCCCATGGTGACACCCAAGAGCAACCCTTCTTTACATCTTGGGTGATCTAGTTTTCCTGCTCGGTTTGTGCATTTGCTGCAATTTTCTTGATTGGACCTTGTTTACTTTTCGGTTTTATTGGACACTCTTTGGCGAAGTGGCCCTTGCGCCCACAGTAAAGACATTGGCCCTCATTCTGACCTTGGCGGGCGGCGGAGGCCGCCCGCCAAAGTCCCGCCGTCAGATTACCGTTCCGCGGTCGAAAGACCGCGCGGTAATTCTGACTTTCCCGCTGGGCTGGCGGGCGGTCGCCTTCAGACCGCCCGCCAGCCCAGCGGGAAAGAGGCTTCCACGATGAAGCCGGCTCGGAATCGAGCCGGCGGAGTGGAAGCTGTGCGACGGGTGCAGTTGCACCCGTCGCGTATTTCACTGTCTGCGCAGCAGACAGTGAAATACATGTAGGGGCCCTCTTACGGGGGCCCCTGCAATGCCCATGCCAGTGGCATGGGCACTGCAGGGGCCCCCAGGGGCCCGCGACCCCCCCTACCGCCATCCGGATTACGGCGGTCCGACCGCCGGGATCTGGATGGCGGTAGGGGGGGTCGGAATCCCCGCGGCGGTGGAGCAAGCTGCGCCGCCGCGGAGGATTCAATGGGGCGGCGGTACACTGGCGGGACCCCGCCAGTGGTGCCGGTCCGACTGCGGCTTTACCGCCGCGGTCGGAATCCCCATTGGAGCACCGCCGGCCTGTCGGCGGTGCTCCCGCGGTCCTCCGCCCTGGCGGTCAAAGACCGCCAGGGTCAGAATGACCACCATTGTCCGTTCTTTCTACGTAGGTCTTTTTTGTCTTTTGTCAAAGGCCGTCTGATAGTTCCAATTTCCATTGGTTCATGACTACTCTCTTTCGGTGTTCTTGATTCCCTACGTTCGTGAACACACCAGGAATATTTCTCAGTCTTTTTGTGTGTTCCTTGTCGTTCTGCAAGACGATGATCTATTCTTAAAACAAGGTTTAACAGATCTTGACAATCTGTAAGTTGAGGAGCGATCTGGGCAAGAATGTTTTTTAGCTCTCCTCTGAGTCCTTGATAGAACAGGGCTGCTTGCTTTTCTTCAGGCCAGGATGTCTCTGCTATCAGCCGATTAAAACTAGTCAAGTAGGAAACTAAATCTTTATTGCCTTGTTGCAATTCTTACAGTTCTCGGTCTGCTGATAGAGTCACTGTTCTTCGATCAAACACTCTTTCAAATTCACGGACAAAGTTTCTCCAATTGTAAAGCAGGGGACTGTCTTTACGCACAAGAGGAATTGCCCAAGTTGCCGCGTCTCCAGTCAGGTAAGATAGCAAGAAGGCCACTCTGGATTGGGCGTCAGGGAAAGTGTGTGGTCGACAGGTAAAATGTAATTCTACTTGAGTCAAAAAGGATTGCGCTTTCAGAGGATCACCTGTAAACCGGTCTGGAGGAGCCAGATGAGTAGCTGAGGGAACTTTGAGGGAAATGTTAGTTGGAGGATTACCTCCTGAGCTTTGAGGAGGAGTACCAAACCAACCCGCACCCAGAGGACCTTGTTCCTTCTTTTCTACTCGGTCTTGTAACTGACTCACTCTCTCAGCTAAACTGGTTGCTATGTCTTTGGATGCTACCACATCCGATTGGAGCTGCGTGATAACTTTAACTAACTCATCCAATGTGGCCATATTGAGAACCTAGCTCAAACCAGGAGGATTAAACATTTGTGGGCTCACTATTCTGTCAAGGAGTCCAGATCCTAGGGGCTTGCGCATGTTCCCAACATGTCCACCTCTTGGCAGCTCCAAACTCCACTAGTTATATAGCACAGAGTTAAAGAATGGCCAAGTGGGGGAATGGGTTTTGGGTTGGTAACAGCGGGAAAGGAGACCTGTGGAAGCAAGAGTTAAACAACACAATTGCAAGATTAATCACAATGACAATGAAAAACAACAGTTCTTTAATCTGTTAGGGAAGTATTCTATTCTTCTCTCTGGGGATCCAGGAACGACCCCACTTGCTACTCATAGTATTGTCACTACCAGCACAACCATAGTAAAACAAAA
Source organism: Pleurodeles waltl (assembly GCF_031143425.1). Taxonomy (NCBI): domain Eukaryota; kingdom Metazoa; phylum Chordata; class Amphibia; order Caudata; family Salamandridae; genus Pleurodeles; species Pleurodeles waltl. The sequence continues at coordinate 607,957,677 of NC_090442.1, read as the reverse complement.
GCCTTACAGGATACCCAAAGCTAGAAGGAGACTGGTAGAACAAGAAGTAGAACCCATGCTCAAAGCAGACTTTATAGAAGCATCTCATAACACTTGGTGTCCCCCATTAGTATTGGTTCCTATAGGGGAAAATTTGATATGTCTCCCATGCCCAGAGTAGATGAGTTGAATGAAAGATTGTAAGGGGCCCCAGTAATGTCCACCATCGATCTGACAAAAGGGTAGTGGCATATACCATTGGCTTCTGAAACCAGAGAGAAGACCACTTTCTCAACTTCTTCCGATCTATATCAGTTTATAGTCTTCCCATTCCAACTCCATGGGGCCCTTGCTACATTTCAAAGACTCATGAACTCTTTGCTGAAACCTCACTGGGCTTAAGCAGCAGAGTATTTGGAGAGTATTGTAATCTTTAGCCTTTGCATGGGAAACCCAGCTAGAACATCTAGATCTGTCCACTATGGAACCATTTGACCCCAGGTTGACAAAACATAATCAATACAGAAGATACCACAACCCACTACTAAGACAGACATAGGCTCCTTCTTGGGATTGGTAAGGTACTACCGATTGTGTATTCCCCAATTCTCAGAACTAGCTAGTTGACTCACTGACCTACTGTCCAACAAGCATCCCTCATGCTTGATTCACTAGACGGAACCCCATATCAACAGTTTCCAGAGTTGAAACAGGCCATATGCAGTGACCCCGTTCTCTAGTGTCCTGACATCCTACAAAATGTTGCTCTACAGACCGATGCTTCAGGTCAGAGCCTAGTGGTGCTCCTGTCACAGCCTGATGATGAAGGACGGGTTCACACTGTATTATATATCATCCGTAAGCTCTTCCTCAGGGAGACCCACTATTCAACTATTGAAAAGGAGTGTTTGGCCATCAGATGGGCCATGGAGGCTTTTCCGTATTATCTATTGGGTTGCCCCTTTATCCTATTAACTGATCACACCCGCTGGTATAGTTAGCATGCAATAAGGACTTTGAATGATGAGATGTTTTTTGGCATTACAACCCTTGTCCTTTCATCCTTTCACAGCCCGAGAAACTCACGCCTCGCTGGTATGGTTAGCATGCAAGAAGGACTTTGAATGATGAGATGTTTTTTGGCATTTCAACCCTTGTCCTTTCAGCCTTTCACAAGACCGAGAAACTCCAAATAAACAAATGTGCACTTTCTGTCCCACCACCCTGTTTCTGAATGGCCCCACTGGCCATTTCTTTAGGGGAAGTACTGTGCTGGACCTCAAGATCAGAGTTGGGAATCCAAAATAGCCACCAGTGTGAGACCGTGTGAAAATGGAGGCAGCGCACTAGTTGTGGTGGCAGAGCAAAATGGAAGGACGCCTATGACATAAAGAGGGGAGGCAAGGAATGAGAGTGGCAGACAGCAGAAAGAGGAAAGGAGAATATCAGAGGAAAAACGAAGTGACGTGAAATCAGTTGGGGAGAAACCGCAAGTGGAGGAGAAAAGCGCAACTGCAAGAGTGGTGACAGCTCCACGAATGCTGAGGGTCTGGAAGAAGATGGAAGCAGTACAATAAATGCCACAGGGGAAGGAGGAGAACACAGTGAGTCTGGTGATGATTCCTGGAACACCGGGAGTTTGGAACAAAGTTTCATTAGCTCAGCAAACGCAGCAATTGGTGGTAGAGACCATGGAGACCCCAAGCAAGTCAAAAACAGACTAGGCTGTCATAAAGAGGAGGACATGAAGATCCCAACTTCCACAACCCTGCAGCAAAAGGGTCATGGCTGCAGCCAAGTGCCCTTTGCTCATTTGTTTCAGATATCAAAGTGGTGGCACAAGGTCAGGGAAGAATGTGGCCCATTGAGGGGAAATTGGTGAGTGGGTCACTTCCGGTTGTTCCTTTTGTGGTTCAGTTTGAGGAACACAGACCTCCTTCATGTCTGAGTTCCTAGAAAGCAACAGTAAGATCAAGAAGAGACCAGAACTGTAGAAGAAGAAGGAATACCATCGGAGTCCGGAATTGAGATTTAGGGACCTACAATATTGCATACCACATGAGACTAAATCAGTGTGAGTGTGGTGATTCTCTGGATCGATAACACTCTGATTCAAATCATGCAAACAATCATACTTATAGTTTATTTCCCAAGTGCTTATGTCTCACTTTACCTTTTATCCAACAATCCTTACAAGAGTCACAGTATCCTCCTTTTAAGATAACCACAGAGGAACTATAAGTGTGGTACTCCTATGTTCCCTTAATGCCTGAAACAGTGGCACTCAGGTTGTGGAATGAGGCATAGATTGATAGACCTGTAACAATTCAGTTAGCAGCTCCACACAGGAAAAAGAGTTGCTGCAGCCAGTCGAGTACACTCCCTCACCATTGTGTTGGCCCTTTCCACCAATCCACCTTCTTGGCTGAGATATAAACTCCAGGTTTATGCTAAGTTCCAATTGAATTAGGAAATGTTGCATCTCACAAGATGTAATGTGGACACCACTGTCTGGCACCAGGCTTTTGGGTATAAACCCTCTGGTGAACAACTATGCTTCTGATACTTAGCAATGCTCTTAATGTCAGGATTTCTCATAAACTTTACTTCTTTCAGTTTCAATTTGTAGCCCACCAGAACAAGTGAAAATCGTGCACTGTACTGCAGTCCCTGAAAATATACCCAAAAATCTCTCTTGCCAATCTTTTCTGGTAAATTCACAATGTCCAAGTTAGAGATGTCCTTGTGAGAAGACTGCTGTCTGAAAAGCTACACACCTTACATTCCACATCCATTTTCCTACCTGCCCACCAATGCATTTCATGTAGAATTTTCTTGTTTGAAATCACTCAAGGTGTCAAACATGCAATAAATCTAAAACCCTCATTACGAAGTCCACCAGGGCTGCAGTGGCAGTCTCACCGCCGGTGAAGAATGCCAAATTACAAGTTTGCCAACTGCTGATACTCCGTCCGTCCTGCCGCTTTTCTGCAGTCCACCGGGCTTGAGGTAAGCACCTTCAGCACAATGGATGCCGTAATACCACTAGCGGTATTACGACACAGGAGACTGCCAGCATTTTTCTGGCAGTGGCACGGCCAGAAAAAGCTGGTGGTCTTGCATCCTGGTGACAGGAATAAGAATTCCTGTTGCTAGGATACACTCGCACACAAATCCACATACCTGCACGCATGCACTCACACACTTTTACACACAAACACACCCCACTCAACCAGGCAAACATGACATACACACCCTTTCACACTGACATACATACACAAACACTGCTGACAGGCACGCATTCACTTCCCCTCTCTCCCTCCCCCTCAAGCACATACCCACATTCATGCCCTCTTACTCCGCATGCATCCATTCGTGCCACCCTCCCCTCCTGCAGTGCATACATACACCTCCCTGCACCGCATACATGCGCTCTCCCGGTCCACTGACACACATGCACACACTCTCGCCGTTCACTCACACAAACACTCACCCGCTCCCCTTTCACTTACATACACACGCATACATGCACTCACCCCTTCCATCCTCTCAATCGCACTCATGCACTCAATCGCACTCATGCACTCAATCGCTCATACCTGCACACATGCACTCACGCGCTCACCTTCCTCCCCATCCACAAACACTCACCCCAATACATTTACACACACGCCCCGACTGGCCATCCACAGACACTCACACAACCCGTAACCCTGCCCACAATCACTCACACACACAGACACGCACCCACAAACACCCCCTTCTTTCTGCATTCACGACATTCACACACACAGTCACACACTCACGCACACACACAGCCCCTCCCCCTGTTGGACGATCCACTTACCTTGTCCGTCAAGGAGGTTGTCGGGGAGGGGATGGGTTCCGGTGCTTCCACTGCCGGCAGCGCCCCGTCATCAGAACACCGCCACGCTGTATTATGGGTCGTAATACGGCATGCAGCATACTTTTGGCATGGCGGTGGAATCGTCTCTTCACCACCGACTGCCAGCACGACTAGTGTCGGAATGCCAATCTATTTCAGGCAGAATTCCGAGATCAGTCGTAGTAGGGCAGTCTTAAAACCGCCAGCACTGGCGGTCTTTCGGCAGCCGCAACCTCGGCAATCTTACGAAAAGACCGCCGAAGTCGTAATGAGGGCCTATGTGTTTGCCCCTAAAAACTAAGGATGGGTTTAATTTCTCACCTCTTAACAGTATGCCCTTCTCTATAGAGAGCTGTGATGCTACCTTAGCATTACCATATTCCCTGTCAATATTTTTTTACCATCCTAATCTCACAACTGTCAGAATTTTCTGCATTCCTGATCAACATTCAATCCCAGCCTACAGTGTAGTTTGATGACACAATTATTTTTTCTCAACAACTAGTTCTGCTACCAAACATTCCATACATTCCTGATTGTTCTCAGAAAATTCCATCAATAGCAGTAACCAAGACAACCAATTGGCTTCTTCATTTTTCCTTCCTAGAATATGCTTACCATTAAACCTGGAGTGCAACATTTGTTATAAATTTTATCGAAAGGACAGTATCCTCCCAAAATGTACACAAGATGTTTATGATTTGTTTGGGTGTATATTTTAGGCGCACAAAAGGGATCTGAATGTTTGTACTGCTAAAGCCCAAATGACCATGGCCCTCATTCTGACCCTGGCGGTCGGCGGAGAGACGGCGGTCGGACCGCGAACAGACCGGCGGTATTAAAAATGGCATTCTGACCCTGGCGGGAACCGCCAACACAGCCCGCCAACTTAACACTCCGACCGCCACAGCGGTACAAACAAACAGCGCGGCGGTTCCCGCCAACAGCCCGGCGGCAGACAAAGTACCGCCCACCCTATTACGACCCACCAATCTGCCACCTTTTCCGGGGCGGGAGCACCGCCGATAAGAACACGGCGGAAACAGACTACGAACGGGAAAACGCTCACCTCTACGCACTCCACGGGAGATTCCGGCAGTATGGAGCCAGAGTTGCAGGTCATCCCCGCACTCCTATTCCTCCTCATATACCAGGAGCACGCCCGGCGGCGCGGAAGACATCGGTGAGTACTGCACCTACGACACAGGGGAGGGAAAAGATTACCGGCACACACCCACCCACCCACACCCACTACAACACACACATCAATGCATTCCCACAGATCACTGTCACAACCCACAAACCACCCCCCTCCGAAATAATGCAAAGACCAAAAGAAGAGATCAGAAACGGGCAGATATATTGAAATAAACTATGTACAAAATATATACAGCTACTAAATGTAGTCCAACCACTGTCCGTGGATCACAGGGGTCCTGTGCAAAGGGGCAAGGCCCAGTCCCACGACAAGAACTCCACGGAGAGAACACTGCAGGGGCATCAGAAAGAAAATAGGACAGGCACCTCAGGGGGAAGGGAAGGGGGGGCACCTCAGCCACTTGAGTACACGACGCCAGATCCACGAGGGGACTCCATGACCACTGGGCCATCCTGGGGAGAGCAAAGCCACAGTCCAAACAGTCCATACAGTGGGTGGCCTGCCCACTGGGCCATCCTGGGGAGAGCAAAGCCACAGTCCAAACAGTCCATACAGTGGGTGGCCTGCCCACTGGGCCATCCTGGGGAGAGCAAAGCCACAGTCCAAACAGTCCATACAGTGGGTGGCCTGCCCACTGGGCCATCCTGGGGAGAGCAAAGCCACAGTCCAAACAGTCCATACAGTGGGTGGCCTGCCCACTGGGCCATCCTGGGGAGAGCAAAGCCACAGTCCAAACAGTCCATACAGTGGGTGGCCTGCCCACTGGGCCATCCTGGGGAGAGCAAAGCCACAGTCCAAACAGTCCATACAGTGGGTGGCCTGCCCACTGGGCCATCCTGGGGAGAGCAAAGCCACAGTCCAAACAGTCCATACAGTGGGTGGCCTGCCCACTGGGCCATCCTGGGGAGAGCAAAGCCACAGTCCAAACAGTCCATAACAGACCCCACTGCCACTGGAGGAGGCAAGTTGGCCAGAGGACATCCTGCAGCCCTGCGCAAGATAGATCCTGCCCTGCCACGTCTGCCAAAGGGCCAGCGGTTCTTGCCTTGAAGGGCCCAGTCCAGCGGTTCTTGAGACGGCGGGGCCCAGTTCAGCGGTTCTTGCCTTGAAGGGCCCAGTTCAGCGGTTCTTGAGACGGCGGGGCCCAGTTCAGCGGTTCTTGCCTTGAAGGGCCCAGTTCAGCGGTTCTTGCCTTGAAGGGCCCAGGTCAGCGGTTCTTGAGACGGCGGGGCCCAGTTCAGCGGTTCTTGCCTTGAAGGGCCCAGTTCAGCGGTTCTTGAGACGGCGGGGCCCAGTTCAGCGGTTCTTGCCTTGAAGGGCCCAGTTCAGCGGTTCTTCAGACGGCGGGGCCCAGTTCAGCGGTTCTTGCCTTGAAGGGCCCAGTTCAGCGGTTCTTGCCTTGAAGGGCCCAGGTCAGCGGTTCTTGCCTTGAAGGGCCCAGGTCAGCGGTTCTTGAGACGGCGGGGCCCAGTTCAGCGGTTCTTGCCTTGAAGGGCCCAGTTCAGCGGTTCTTGCCTTGAAGGGCCCAGTTCAGCGGTTCTTGCCTTGAAGGGCCCAGGTCAGCGGTTCTTGAGACGGCGGGGCCCAGTTCAGCGGTTCTTGCCTTGAAGGGCCCAGTTCAGCGGTTCTTGCCTTGAAGGGCCCAGGTCAGCGGTTCTTGAGACGGCGGGGCCCAGTTCAGCGGTTCTTGCCTTGAAGGGCCCAGTTCAGCGGTTCTTGAGACGGCGGGGCCCAGTTCAGCGGTTCTTGCCTTGAAGGGCCCAGTTCAGCGGTTCTTCAGACGGCGGGGCCCAGTTCAGCGGTTCTTGCCTTGAAGGGCCCAGTTCAGCGGTTCTTGCCTTGAAGGGCCCAGGTCAGCGGTTCTTGCCTTGAAGGGCCCAGGTCAGCGGTTCTTGAGACGGCGGGGCCCAGTTCAGCGGTTCTTGCCTTGAAGGGCCCAGTTCAGCGGTTCTTGCCTTGAAGGGCCCAGTTCAGCGGTTCTTGCCTTGAAGGGCCCAGTTCAGCGGTTCTTGAGACGGCGGGGCCCAGTTCAGCGGTTCTTGCCTTGAAGGGCCCAGTTCAGCGGTTCTTGCCTTGAAGGGCCCAGTTCAGCGGTTCTTGAGACGGCGGGGCCCAGTTCAGCGGTTCTTGCCTTGAAGGGCCCAGTTCAGCGGTTCTTGAGACGGCGGGGCCCAGTTCAGCGGTTCTTGCCTTGAAGGGCCCAGTTCAGCGGTTCCTGAGACGGCGGGGCCCAGTTCAGCGGTTCTTGCCTTGAAGGGCCCAGTTCAGCGGTTCTTGCCTTGAAGGGCCCAGGTCAGCGGTTCTTGAGACGGCGGGGCCCAGTTCAGCGGTTCTTGAGACGGCGGACGGTCTATGGCCAACTGCTAATTGCATGGTGGTGCCCTCCTGGGCAGCGGGGATGGTGCTCCTTCACTGCCCACCTGGGCTGTGGGTGGTGGGGCCCTCCTGGCCAGCTGGGCTGGGTCCTCCCTGGGCAGCGGCTATGGGGGTGGTGGGCTCTCCCGGGGCAGCGGCTATGGGGGTTGTGTGCTCCTCCTGGGCAGCAGGCCTGCTGCCTGACCTCTCCAACTTGCTGCCCTTGCCCTCCTTAGTCGTCGGCCTGTGGCCCTTGCCTCCCTTTGGAGCTGTGGCTGGTGACTGTCTCTGGGTGGTGTCCGGGGGGGATGTAGAAGGCGGGCTCCTGCGGCGCCCCTTCCGCCTTCTGCTCCTCTTCCCAGGGGGTGGGCTGGCTGTCCCCTTGCTGCTGGGTGAAGATCCAGACATGCGGGCTGGCGGGCTCCAATACCCCTGCACCCTTGTCAAGGGGGCTGCAGGGCTGGTGGTGGCTGAGGTGCTCTTCTTACCCCGACGAGAAGGAGGGGGGGGCTCAGGGTCAGGAAAGAAGTTAGTAGTGGCGAGGAAGAGCTTCTTGGGACAATGGAGAGTGGTAGGTACAGTGGGAATGGGAGTGGAGGGAGAGGATGTGGTTGTAGGTGAGTCACGTTTGCTGTCTTTGGGTGCAGGTGCAGGAGGGATAGGCTGTCGTGAGGTGGATGGCTGTTGGGTGGGTGGGTGGCTGCGTTTGTGTGGTGTGGAAGAGGGGGTGACAGACACAGTGGGAGAGGACACAGGGGACGTGTAAATGGCAGTGGGGGTGGTGACTGCACGTGTGCGGACTGGAGTGGAGGGTGTGCTGGTGATGGAAACACTGGCTGATGGTGAGGTGAATGGAGGTGTGAGTGTAGACGTCACAGGGAGGGAGGAGGGAGACGAGGAGGTGGGGGTCACAGAGGTGGTAGTGACTGTTGGCATGTCTGCATCGGAATGTTGCGTGTGTGAATGTCTGCGTGATCTGTGCTGCTTATGTTTGGATGAGCTTCTCTTGGGTGTTGAGGTGTGTGCAGGCTGGTCTGATGGTGTGGGTGGGACAGGCAGAGGAACAGGAGACTGGGAGGAGGGAGTTAGTAGAGGCAGGCAGGAGACAGGGACAATGGCTGCCGTCAGTGCTGAGGCCAGAGCCTGGAACGATCGCTGATGGGCAGCCTGACCCGAATGAATGCCCTCCAGGTACGCATTGCTGCGATGAACCTCCCTCTCCACCCCCTGGATGGCATTCAAAAGGGTAGTCTGCCCAACAATGAGCGTTCGGAGGAGGTCAATGACCTCCTCACTGAGGGCAGCGGGGGTAACAGGGGCAGGGCCTGAGGTGCCTGGGGCGAAGGAGATGCCCGGCTTCCTGGCAGAGCGGGCACGGGGCGAACGCGGAGGGGCTGCTGGGAGGGCGGAGATGGTGCGCTGGGTGGCGGCTGTACCTGTAATGGCGGGGGGCACGGATGGTGCCACCCCCGCAAGGGAGCCCCCTTCCGAGGACGTGTCCGTGTCGCTGCAGGCTCCAGTCGTCCCCGTCGTGGAGCTCCCCTCGCCCTCCGTCTCACTGGTCCAGTCTGACTCTGTGGCATGGCCCTCCTGGGCCATGTGAGATGCAGCTCCCTCCTGCCCCGATGCCACTTCTCCTCCGCCTGATGATGCTGATGCACACAAGCACAGAAAGACAAACAAAAAGGGGGGGGGAGAGAGAAATAAAGGGATATTGAGTACATGGATCTCCGGTACAGTTAGCGGACATGACAGACACAGATGCCCCCTGCACTAAGTTGCGCACTTGTGGTCCGCTACGCATTCCGTGGAACATGCCCTACACGCCTAGAGTTGTCAACTGCACCCATGGATGACACGGCCCAGGGATGGCTGTACTGACACACTACTGAGGGTGGTGGCTGGGGACACAGGGGCTTACGGGGGTGCCCAGCCTACAGATATCGCCCTGGCCTAGGGGGACCCACAGCCCTCCTCCCCCACCCAGACACCTCCACTGCACGACAACAGAGTAGATGATGCTTCTACTCACCCCCTTGTGTCTGCTGTGCTGCCCTCACGCGCCCATCCAAATCAGGGTAGGCCACCGCCAGGATCCGGAACATCAGGGGGCTCAGTTGACGGCAGGCACCCCGCCTACGTTGGGAGGCCATCCCCAGCAGAGACTCGGCGGTCTTCTTTGTCCCGCGGCGGATGTCCTCCCACCTCTTGCGGCAGTGGGTGCCCCGTCGATGGTGGACCCCCAGGCCCCGGACTTCCTTGGCGATGGCACGCCAAATCCCAATCTTCTCATGGGCGCGGACCTATGTGACACGTACAGGGAGGGAGAAATACCACGTTCAAGTTACTCAGCATTTTCCTTTCCAGTGGCCCAACGCCCCCCATCCCCGCCAGGCCCCCCGCCAGGCCCAACATGCCCCCCATCCCCGCCAGGCCCCCGCCAGGCCCCCCGCCATGCCCAACATGCCCCCCATCCCCGCCAGGCCCCCCGCCAGGCCCCCCGCCATGCCCAACATGCCCCCCATCCCCGCCAGGCCCCCCGCCAGGCCCAACATGCACCCCATCCCCGCCAGGCCCCCCGCCAGGCCCCCCGCCATGCCCAACATGCCCCCCATCCCCGCCAGGCCCCCCGCCAGGCCCCCCGCCATGCCCAACATGCCCCCCATCCCCGCCAGGCCCCCCGCCAGGCCCAACATGCACCCCATCCCCGCCAGGCCCCCCGCCAGGCCCCCCGCCATGCCCAACATGCCCCCCATCCCCGCCAGGCCCCCGCCAGGCCCCCCGCCATGCCCAACATGCCCCCCATCCCCGCCAGGCCCCCCGCCAGGCCCAACATGCACCCCATCCCCGCCAGGCCCCCCGCCAGGCCCCCCGCCATGCCCAACATGACCCCCATCCCCGCCAGGCCCCCCGCCAGGCCCCCCGCCATGCCCAACATGCCCCCCATCCCCGCCAGGCCCCCCGCCAGGCCCAACATGCACCCCATCCCCGCCAGGCCCCCCGCCAGGCCCCCCGCCATGCCCAACATGCCCCCCATCCCCGCCAGGCCCCCCGCCAGGCCCCCCGCCATGCCCAACATGCCCCCCATCCCCGCCAGGCCCCCCGCCAGGCCCAACATGCACCCCATCCCCGCCAGGCCCCCCGCCAGGCCCCCCGCCATGCCCAACATGCCCCCCATCCCCGCCAGGCCCCCGCCAGGCCCCCCGCCATGCCCAACATGCCCCCCATCCCCGCCAGGCCCCCCGCCAGGCCCAACATGCACCCCATCCCCGCCAGGCCCCCCGCCAGGCCCCCCGCCATGCCCAACATGCCCCCCATCCCCGCCAGGCCCCCCGCCAGGCCCCCCGCCATGCCCAACATGCCCCCCATCCCCGCCAGGCCCCCCGCCAGGCCCCCCGCCATGCCCAACATGCCCCCCATCCCCGCCAGGCCCCCCGCCAGGCCCAACATGCACCCCATCCCCGCCAGGCCCCCCGCCAGGCCCCCCGCCATGCCCAACATGCCCCCCATCCCCGCCAGGCCCCCGCCAGGCCCCCCGCCATGCCCAACATGCCCCCCATCCCCGCCAGGCCCCCCGCCAGGCCCAACATGCACCCCATCCCCGCCAGGCCCCCCGCCAGGCCCCCCGCCATGCCCAACATGCCCCCCATCCCCGCCAGGCCCCCCGCCAGGCCCCCCGCCATGCCCAACATGCCCCCCATCCCCGCCAGGCCCCCGCCAGGCCCCCCGCCATGCCCAACATGCCCCCCATCCCCGCCAGGCCCCCCGCCAGGCCCCCCGCCATGCCCAACATGCCCCCCATCCCCGCCAGGCCCCCCGCCATGCCCAACTTGCACCCCATCCCCGCCAGGCCCAACATGCACCCCATCCCCGCCAGGCCCCCAAGCCAGCCAGTGGCCCCAAATCCAGATAGAATTACACTCACTTGTTGGTCTGGAGGACCGTAGAGTAGCGCATACTGGGGGAGGACCCCATCCACAAGTTTCTCCAACTCCTCGCCAGTGAAGGCAGGGGCCCTTTCCCCAGTCGCAGCAGCCATTGTCCCTTCCAGACCGAGGTCACAGCAACACTTGCAGTATAGGTCCTCTCCTGTGAAAGTTCAAGTCGCAAGTGGATAAGTAGATAGAAAATGGCGGTCACGTCCGCGGCGGTGCGTACCGCGGCGGTGCGTCCCGCCACCGCCGGCGCCCTTCGCCATTGGCTCCTGAATCCCATAGGCTTCAATGTTAACCAATGCGGCTTCGCGCCGCGGTCTTGGCCCGCCGCCCGCCGCGGTGTGCCACGCCAGCGCATTGACCTCACATCCCATTGTCACACTTCACAGGTCAGGCAGCCGCCATTTCCAGGGCCCACATGGCTCAATTTCAACTGCGTCACACAGGCCTAGGCCTTGCATAGCCACTCATACACGCCATTCACTGCATAGAGAATCGTATACTGTGCTAGCTGTGAGTACGTACCTGTGGGTTGCCTGACTGTGTGCTCCATGTTGTCCTTCCTAGGCACCGTCCGCTGGGTTGGGCGAGGAGACGGATGAATCCTCCCGTGTACCGACCGCTGGTGGACCTGTCGACAATGGAAGAACGCCACATTATCCTGACCTACCGTCTTAACCGTGCCACTATCCATGAACTGTGTGCCCGGCTGGAGCCCGACCTGATGTCCCCCATCCGCCAACCCACAGGGATTCCCCCTCTGGTGCAGGTCATGTCAGTACTCCATTTCTTGGCAAGTGGGTCATTTCAGACAACAGTGGGAATTGCTTCTGGGATGTCTCAGCCCATGTTTTCAAAGGTGTTATCCAGAGTGTTGTCTGCCCTGATGAAATCCGTGAGGAACTACATCATTTTCCCTGAGGTGGGCGAACTGGCTACAGTGAAGGGTGATTTCTACGCCCTTGGACATATTCCCAACGTAATTGGTGCCATTGATGGGACCCATGTGGCTTTGGTTCCCCCAAGAGACAGGGAGCAGGTGTACAGGAACAGAAAAAGTTACCATTCAATGAACATCCAGGTGGTGTGTTTGGCTGACCAGTACATCTCGCATGTAAATGCCAAATTCCCAGGGTCAGTGCATGACGCCTACATCATGCGGAATAGCAGCATCCCTTACGTGATGGAACAGCTACAGAGACACCGTGTATGGCTAGTGGGGGACTCTGGGTACCCCAACCTGTCGTGGCTACTGACCCCAGTAAGGAATCCCCGGACCAGGGCAGAGGAACGGTACAATGAGGCCCATGGGCGTACTAGGAGGGTGATCGAACGCACCTTTGGCCTCCTAAAGGCCAGGTTTCGCTGCCTGCATATGACCGGGGGATCCCTAATGTACTCACCTAAGAAGGTGTGTCACATCATCGTGGCCTGCTGCATGCTTCACAACCTGGCTTTGCGCCGCCAGGTGCCTTTCCTGCAGGAGGATGGTCGAGACGGTGGTGTTGTGGCAGCGGTGGAACCTGAGGAGAGTGACGAGGAGGAAGACGACGGGGCTGAAACAGACAACAGGGACAGAATCATTGAACAGTACTTCCAATAGGACACAGGTAACATTTCAAAGATAATTTAGTAAAAGTTAACTACTCTGCAGCATCTCTGCTGCCTGTCTATTTGCCCCAGTGTATGATGACTGAGTTTTGGCTTTTCCCTCCCTATTTCAGATCTGGGGTCCCCACTACGAGTCCTGTGCTTCGTTTCCCCATGGACTACAGCTTTGTGGCAGCTGTTTGTTGACTTCACCATGTACAAGGACATATTTGCACTGTCATGTCAATTACAATCTATTGAAATCACAGCCAGACTCCTGATATTTTGGTGCAAAATAGGTGTTTATTGAGGTGCTCAAAATGGGATGGGTGGTTTCAAGTGGGTGGGGGCTATGGTGAAGGAATGTCCATGGCAGAGTCCAGAGTAACAGTCACACAGGTGCATTGTCCAGAGGCCTGTGGAGAGATGGAGCATGGGCAGTTCGAGGATGGACAGGGTGACAATGTGGGACAGTGGGATGACATCAGGTGGTATCCATTGCTGGCGGGGGTCTTGACATCCTACTCTGTCTTGCGAGATCTCAGGGCCCTCTTGCGGGGTGGTTCTTCTCCTGCAGGAGGTGGGGGTCTGGTGGGCTGCTGCTGTGCGGGGGCCTCCTGTCCACTAGCGCCGGCGGAGGTGGATGGCTGTTCTTGGTCCCGGCTAGTGGCAGGGGCCCTTGGGTGTTGTTCAGTGTCCGCCCTGCTGTTTACGAGGTCCTGCAGCAGCCCTACCATGGTAACCAGGGTGGTGTTGATGGCTCGGATGTCCTCCCTGTACCCCCGATAGTGTTCCTCCTGCAGCACCTGGATCTCCTGGAACCGGGCCAGTACCGTCGCCATCGTCTCCTGGGAGCGGTTGTATGCTCCCATGATGGTGGTGAGGACCTCGTGGAGAGTGGGTTCCCTGGGCCTCTCCTCCCCCCCCTGTCGCACAGCTGCCCGCCGAGTTGGCCTGTTTCCCTGGGCCTCTGCCCCCTGGCCGGTGTGCCCACTACCACTGCCCCCAGGTCCCTGTTGTTGTTGGGGTGGTGGGTTATCCTGGGTGCCCTGTAGTGGTAGACACACCGCAGATTGACGCGCCCTGGAGACAGAGGCATGGGCCCGCTGGGTGGGAGCTGTGCTGGTGTTCCCAGAGGGGTTAGGGTCTATAGTGGCCTGTGCCTGTGTGAGGGGAACCGACTGTCCAGAGGTCCCCGATGGTCCGGGCTGGTCATCGGTGTCCAGATCGACAGAGCTGCTGTCATCGCTGACGGCCTCTTGGGTGGGGGGTGTGGATAATTCTGGCCCCTCCGCCGCGGTGTGTTGACGGTCGGGTCCTGCAGGGGTATAGAGGTATGGTTATAGTTTCAATGTGTGGCATATGGGTGTATCTGTGGGTTCCCGTGTCCCCAAGTGCTGGCATTCGTGTGTGGGGGCTTTGGTGAGGGTGGCTTGTGGGGGGGATGTGTATATGCATTGGGCATGCTTTGGTGATGGGTGTCCATGCTTAGTGGACGCATGCAGGCCTAGGTTTTGGGATGTGTGGGTTGTGATGGTGAGACATTGGCGGGGAATAGGTGTGCTGGGGGTGGGGGTGAGGATGGTGGTGGGGGTGAGGATGGTGGTGGGGGTGAGGGTGGGGGTGAGGATGGGGGTGGGGGTGAGGGTGGGGTTCGAGGATGGGGGTGAGGGTTGGGGTCTGATTTGGCATGCAGGTGGGGGGGAAGCAGTATTGAAGCTTCAACTTACCAGTATCCATTCCTCCGCCGACTCCTGCGAGGCCGTCAGGATGCAGGATGTTCAAGACTTCCTCCTCCCATGATGTGAATTGTGGGGGTTGAGGTGGGGGTCCTCCGCCAGTCTTCTGCACGGCGATGTTGTGCCTGGATACCATGGAACGCACCTTCCCCCGTAGGTCGTTCCATCGCTTCCTGATGTCTTCCCGATTTCTGGGGTGCTGTCCCACTGCGTTCACCCTGTCGACAATCCTCTGCCATAGCTCCGTCCTCCGGGCAATGCTGGTGTATTGGACCTGTGTGCCGAACAGCTGGGGCTCTACACGAACGATTTCCTCCACCATAACCCTGAGTTCTTCGTCTGTGAAGCGGGGTTGTCTTTGGGGTGCCATGGGGTGGTGTGTATGATGTGTGGGGTGGAGTATGTGTATTTAAGTGAGTTGAGTGTGGTGGTGTGTGTTGTTTTGTGTGTGGATAGTGTGTGGGTGATGGTGTTGAGTGGCTGTGGCTGTTATGTTTTGGATCCTGGTGTCTCTCTCTTGCCTTCTTTACGATTTTGTAAGCGTAGGGGTTTGTGGGTGATGTGGGTGGGTGTTTTATATTGTATTGTGTGTGTGGGAGTGGTGTGTGTATGTGTATCAGGTGTGTGGGATTCAAATCGTCCAATGTGGGTGAGTTTTGTTCGTTGGTGTGTATTCTGACCGCGCCGGTGTGTCCCGCCAATGGAATACCGCGTTTGAATGACCGCCGCGTGGATTCGTGGGTCGTAATGGGATGGGCGTATTTCTGTTGGCGTGGCGGTGGAGGTTTGGTCACCTCCACCTTTCCGCCGACCGCTGGTCTGGCGGTCTGTTGTGGCGGTCGGATTTTCGGAGGTTTGCCTTCTGCGGGTCAGAATGACCGTGGCGGGTTTCCGCGACCGCGGCGGGATTATGGAGGATTTCTGACCGGCGGTAGGCGCCTTTTACCGCCGAGGTCAGAATGACCACCCATATCTGTTTTATTAAAAGATTACATTTTACCTTGCTCAGTCAAAGTGAAAATCTTAATACCGCAGTAGCCGCACTACATTCTTTGTGAGTCAACATAATGTGCATCGGCATCTACAATGCCAGAGATAGGAAAACTGTGATAATGCACAACAAAATATGGTAGTAGATGAAGCACTATAACTACTTGAATAGTGCCAGTGTACTAGCAAGACAATATTGATTGACTCACAGAATCATGACATGCTTCATCCTAGGCAATTTCATCCCAACTTGGTAATGTATTAGCACCGCGGTGGTCTGAACCTTAAGTTGGAGGAAGACTGTCCATTTTTGCCTGGATAGTACGGGATCCAGATAGTACACTAAAACTGTCTTGGTGTAAACCCAAATAGAATCTCTTTTTAGGTGGGTGCATCGGGCAGGGTTAAAAACAATAGTGGCATGTGTCTCAAGATATTTTGTCTTGGTAATTTTCCTACCAACATCTTTCTGCCCCTTTCAAAGTCTGTGCTAGGGCAGTGTTTCCCAAACTGTGGGTCGCAAGCTGATTTTTGGTGGGCTGCAAAAGTCATAGTGATAACTAAAAATGCCTTTAAATTGTGTGTTCAACTTGTCATATTTGCTGGTGATTCTAAGATAGAGATCAGATGTCAGGCTGCTTCATTCTTTTTATATGGAACTTGGTGTTTTCTTTTCTTTCTCTGACTGCAAAGCGAGAGGAGGTTTAAAGTGAATTATGTAACAATGTAAGATTATTTTTGCAATACGTAACATAATGTAAATTCCTGTAAATGAACTGAATGCATCGTGCAGTTAGGAACGCTAAAATGAAGCACTTTTTTTGTAATTCTAAAGTATGCTGGAAACAAGCATTTGATTAGGATCAACACAAATCAAGATACTTTCTTGGTAATGTGCAAATGATAAATATTCACAGAACCCGTGTTTCCACACATTATGATTTATGTGCTATAAAGTTTTACCAAACAAAGCTGTATGTCTGTGCAAATTTAGGGCCATTTCAATGTAGAATGTGCTGTATGTAAATGACAATGCGCTACCACATAATGCTTTAGTTACATTAAAAAATAGCCCAAACTCATGTCCTTTAAAGGTAGGTGGGTTGTGAAAGTATTTTGTTCTAAAAGGTGGTCTTATGTGTTAAAACAGTAAAATAACAAAATGTTATGAATAGAACTAATTTAAATTAATTTAAGTATTTAACAAGCAAAGGGCCAGATTTAGAGTTTAGTGGATGGGTTACTCTGTCACAAATGTGACCGATATCTTGTCCGCTCTATTACAATTTCATAATATCCTATGGAAATTGTATTGTGGCGGGCGGGATATTCCTCACGTTTGTGACGAAATAACTCATCCGTCAAACTCTAAATCAAGCCCATAGTTACATGTATTCAAAGCCAATTAAAACACCTTACAATAAAATTATATTTTAATCACGTTAATTTATGTTTACATCCATTTTAAACAGACAAAATGAATTTATATTAACATTATTTCTTATGGGGTGTACCGGTGATAGGAGCACAGAGGCATAATGTACAAGTTGGCATAGTGAGACAAGTACCAAGAAGCAAGATGCTAGAGGATGATGAGCAGAGCTGACAATGAAAGGCTGACTCTACCAACCAACACTCTCCCTCTAGACCTCGTGTTACTTTGGCTCCTGCAAGGCACTGGTCTCATTGGGTTTACTACTGCCTGCCTGTCTGTTGTGTGGCTAGAGAACCAGAATATAATCCCTGTGGCATAAAGCGTACCTTGCCCTTCAGTGACGAGAAGAAGATAAAGATGAGCCCCGACAAGACTCCGCAGACACACTTTCCATGTTAAGAGATTACCCAGATAAAGGGTAACCATTTATGTCTCTAGGTCCCTAATGTATTTGGTCAACATTAAGAAACAATTGCCCACTATAAAAGAACCATTAAGGTTCCCTGTGGAGTTGAAGATTTTGTTTGAATGGTATAACCCGGAATTGGGTGGATGTGAACAGTTATTCATGTTGATGATATCGAGTGAAGTGAGAAGCAAGTTGGTGGAGTAGAGTGGTTGGCCACGGCTGGACTCTGTAGATGATGATGATTGGCGACAACTAAGACATCTGCCCAGTCACTACAGATTGCAGGAAGATTCTGGGCTGTAAACAAAATAAGGGAAAGTCTCCAGCATATTACTTAGACAAATTAAAGGAGGTTTTTGAGAGATATGCAGGTATCTCCCAGCCTACAGGAAATGCTCAAGCAACTGTGGGTGTTGCTGTTGTCTAGGGATTGTTGCCTAAAGTGCAGGAACAATTGCATACTATTTGCATTGGCCGGCAAATTAAGGGACTTGCTGAATTAATCATGGTTGCCAACTACGCAAAGTGGTGCAAAAACGGAAAATGGAATCAACCAAATCTAAAAGGATGGCTTTGCTAATGCAATCAATCCACTAGACAGTAAAAGGGAGGTAAGGGGAGGAAAGATGTGAACAGGAAAGAAGAAGGGCAGGTCAAATCAAGGGAAGGTGAAGGTTGAAAAAGCACCTACAGGAGAATCATGCTTCAATTATAGTTAGTAGGGGCACTGGAAGCCACTGCCTGAATTTAACAAGCTGCACACAATCCCTGTCTTCTGAAGTCACCCAAATAATGACGGAAAAGTACTCTTCTTGGTAATGGAGCAGCACCCCTGCCCTTAGTGCCCAACTGATTTTATGTCTGGATCCCTAATGCTGTTTTTTGTTATCATAGGCAAACATGGATCATGCATGTGTGCCATTACATAGGCCTGTCTCAAAGGTTGTGGTGTTGTTGGACCAAAAGGGGTGCCCAAAGTGCTACCCTCACAGTTGTGGAAGGTTACTACCTTCACCAGGAGTTAAGCAGCATAAGCACAGTGGTGGCAGCTTATTGTAGGAGTGAACAGTTCCTTTCCAACCTTTGTCTATGGAGCGAGGCTCACTTACTTGTTAAAGTTCTGCTGCTCTGTGCTTAACTCATTCTTGGCCTACATCAGGTTGGTCTGAAGTGCTGCCCAGAAGTGGTATACCTGCACTGGGTGTATGTGTGTCTGGGGACAGTGCCATACAGGGATAATGCTTTATTGAGTAGTGCACACATGGTGTATGCATGTGCTGGAGGTGCATATGCCTATGTGTGGTCCAGTACCTGAAGGATGTAGCTCTGTGCAGTGCATGCAGGATAAGTGCATGTGCTAGGTATATGTGTACCTGTGAGTAGTACAATATATTAAGGAGACAGTGCTTGCATGTTAGATGCACATGATGGATATATGTGTATCTGTGAGTGATGCAATACATGAAGGGTGCAGTGTGTGAATGCTAAATGTCTATGCTAGATGTACATGTGCCTGTGAGTGGTAAAGTACATGGAGAATATGGTACTGTGTGGTGTGTGTATGTTTCATACATGCACTGGGTGGTTGTGTGCCTGAGGATCATGCAATATCTGGCAGACCATGGGTTCCATTTTGGTAGACCCAGGCCTGCATGGTGAAACATGAAGAGGAGGAAGAGAGATCCCTCAAGCTAGTTGTGTGCATTGCTGCATGTCTGGGAGCTGTGTGGGACACACTGTGGGAAGGGGATGACCATGCCTCTTCTGTACACTTCAAATGGTACTCTTTGATTCAGTGGGAGGTCACGAGAAAGGGGCATGGGCACAAATCAGGAAGGAGATGGGGCTGATAAATGAATCATAATGAGTAGGGCTGGGAGCCCTGAACTAAGCGTTTGATGAACAAATCACTGTGGCTGACATTGGGGTGTGAATTCTAGTCACTTCCATGGCATGTGTAGTGTGACTACCAGATTCGGAGACACTCCTGCTGTAACAGACTGCTTTTCAAGAGGAAGAGGGAACAGAGAAGTAGATACTTTAAAAGAAGAAGAACCCTAACATAAAACCTCAAAGACACAGACCCTAAATCACATTTGGTGTCTGGAAATTGACTAAGTTGAGACCCTAACAATTGTCATCTGTCAAGCAGCTAGACAGGCTCTTTGAGGAGGGAAAGCTCTGTAAGACCTTTGCCTGTGACCAGAACTGGGGGCCAAGTCTGCTAGTCTCCCTGCTGGGTGAGGGCACATCACCTAGGAATCCAAAACCACCTGCACTGGAACCTGGAGCACCAGTGCCTGCCTGCTTGCAAAGACCAGAGTGCTCTTTTCGGAAGAGGAGAGCGTTGGAGGGAGCAAGGTCCAGTGGAGAACCCTGCTGAGTTTACTCCCTGTGCAAGGTGTGTGGAAACAGCTTCTGCACGATCGAGTCATTGCCCGTGTATAGGGCTGAATCAGAGATGCCTATATGTTAGGAAAGGGCCTCTGTGAAGATAGTAGCGGAAAGGGCTGCTGTGCCATAAGGGCTGAAGCCTTGAGTGGTAATGTTGCGCTGACCCATATGCCAGGAGGGGCCGCTGTGCTAAAGGCCGCTGTGCTAAAGAACCTCCCCCCAGAATCCATAGGAGGACGGTCCCCGGGATATCAGGAGGGAAAGACCTCAACCCCTACGGTTTGGGCCCAGTAGCTCCTGTGTGCCCTGTGGCCCTCTGAAAGCCTGTGTGGCCTCTTTTACTTTTGACACAGAGTAAGTACTCAAAATATTAGGACAGACTGAGAGGTGAGAACTGTGCAGTGAATACTTTAATTCCAGTCGATCAAAATGGTCTTTATGTAAATTGTATGATTAATGGTATACTTATATCACTAGCCAATCTGCTTTAAAACATTAGAATTTTGCTCTTCACATCTCTTGGACTCCATTGATGCAATTAGCATTTCCAATATCCGAGTTCCTCGTCATATCACTGATCCTTTTCTATTACTTTAGGTGCTATGTCTGCTCGACGTGCTTTTTTGTTGAGCTCTACTTCACCTGGCAATTTGTTGAGAAGATATTTGTTGAGTAAGCTTAATTGCACAGTTTAGTGTACAAATGATGGTGTGTATATTAATGTGCCTAAGAATAACGCTAATGAAGTTTTAGTTGTTTTTATGTGAATCTGATAAGCAGAATGGTAAACCTGAAAAACAGATGATCAAATTATCTAAGGCATGGCCTAAACAAGTTCCACTCTGTCGACTGAACATGAATATGATGTTGGTTGTGTCTTCTCTGCTGAGTCTATCACGACGCCAAAGCTGGAATTCGACCTTTCATTGCAGGTTTGATAAAGCAGGGTGTAGGAGTCTCAGATATCCCTGTACTCCCTACCTATGCTGTATAAGATCTCTGAGTGATTAACAGATTAACAGTGTTGTTATTCCCAGTGGTGTCCAACCCCACTACATTTTCGGGTACAGGGCTACTGCCAAGTGGTTTACATTTGTAGATCTATGATCTACTTTCTTTTCTATCCCCATACATAAGGAGAGCTAATTTCTGTTCTAATGTTGCAGAGGCCAGCTAGCATGGCAGAGGCTTTCTTAGGGCTTTACAAAGTCTCCAACTATGCCCTAGCCTTAAAGAGATAACCCAATACATTCGTTTTCCACGAAGGCTCCACATTAGTGCAATATGAAGATGGTTTGTTACTTGCTTTTGCCACTCAGGACCGATGCACTGCTGGCTTGCAAAATATGCTCATCGAATTGGCTAAGGGTATAATGCTTCGAGAGTGAAATTACTATTTTGTCTTGCCGGTGTTTGCTATTTAAGGCATGACATCTCTGGAGAATGACATCTGTCTACATATAGAAGCCATCCGCAAGTTACCTTGTCCGGTCACAGTCACCAAGGTTATGCACCTTCTTAGAAATGGCGGGCTATTATAGACAGTGGGTAATGGGATTTGCTTTCAGGGTAAGACCTCGTCAAGAACATGTTAAAAAGGACAACCCAAAGCACTTGCAGTAGACTGAGGAGGCAGAGCAGGCTTTTTACTTTGTACTTCCACAAACAAACTGGGTATGCTCTTGTTTGTTGCTCTGAAACCCACCTCGTGGAAGCCTCTGAGAATATTGTTTTAGGCTCCGCTCTCATTGCGGCAGCACCTCATTCTGTAGCTGCCCTTTTGCTCACCTCAAACACTCAGCACCGCTTCAAAGTCAAAATATCTCATTATGATATATTGCTGCTACATGCCTCTCATGTCAATATACTCCACTGCCCCGCACTGAACCCAGCTTCCTTAATACCTGTCTCGCAAGAAGTTGACCCACGTCATTGTTTGCTTGATACAGCAGATTTGACCAAGACAAGAATTGATTAGTCTAATGCACCGATACCTCATAGCAAATTTGTTTATTATGTGAATACTATTCGAGCAATGATAAAGCTTTGGCCCCAGACTCACAGATGGCTCACAACAGACACCCACATACATAAAGAAGACCAAAATGGCATAATGCATAAATTACTATTAGAGGACTGTGGGAGCTATGGCAATAGGTAAGTATCCTGACTATTGACCAGCTTCTTACACAGGGCAATCTTAAGACTTCTGAAATGCTCAAAGAGGAATAACACCTACCAACCCACCAGCACTGGAAATAAACCCAACTTTGCACTGTCTATTCTGTAGACTAAGTGTGCCAACATGGGAATAACATCCATTGCTATTTGTGTCATATTTTCAACCCTGGGGACAGCATGAGGGAATAAAGTCAGGCATATATAATCTATTAGTATAACATCACCATTCCGAACCTCAAATAGCAAGGCTTTACGATAGGTGGAAAGAAAAGATACACATGGTTTACTCAGAAGAGGTTTAGAAAGAGATTCTTGAAAAATGTGATCAGGTGTAAGAGAATCTCAGATTAAATTATATCTTCAAGTCAATTCACGATCGGTATTTGTTAGAACTAGGGTTTCTGGTTGTCAGAGTATGCACCCTGCACAAGCAGGAACCAGCACTCTAGTCAGGCTATGTTAGAAACACACATAGAGATAAACTGTGCTCAACCTCTGGTAACTTGGCACAGATTAATCAGACTTATCTAAAGAGACGATGTGTAATGTATTTGTGCAACACACACACAATAACACAATAAAAACACCAGAAAAAGGCTCCACACGGGTTTATACAAATAGACAATAATTTTAAGAGTAAATATAGACCAAAACAACAAGAATTTAATCAGTAGAAGTAGAGATATGAATTTTTAAACAATAAACCAAACAATTAGTGCTTAGAAGTCAATAACGCTTTGCGGTTACTTGAGGTCGCACTCGACCAGGATAAGTCCAAAGTTCATGACAACCGCTAAGGAGGGCAGGCCAGCTACAGGGCCCACTCAGCGCCCACTGAAAAAGTACCTTGGATGGAAGAAGCGTCAAGGACTCAATGCACAGAGCAGAGGAGGAGATGCGCCACTGTAGATCTTGGAGATGTAGGCGATGTGTCGGTTCTGAGCTGCCCAGCGATGTGGAAGCGTCAAAGTCAAGCAGCGATGGGCATCGAGATGATGCATCGACATCGAGCAGCAAACAGTCAAAGATGCGTCGGAATCCAGGGATGATGAGTCATGAAGTCAGCAATGTGGGGTTCACGGCTCGAGCAGCAGCAGCCATGCATTGGTGTTGAGTAGAAATGCGCCAGTTCCAATCAGCAAAACATGGTTGAAGCGTTCATTTTCTTGGGTTGCAGCACATATACTCACTTCCAAGGGCCCAGGGCTGGATGGCAACATTTGGTAGAGCAGGACTAACAGCAGACAGAGTCCAGGTGCTAGTTGTATGTTGCACACGGTCTTTGATGTACCTGAGACTGCAGAAGATCAGGTGGCAAGCCAACAAGCCTTTGGAGTCACTCTGGGTTCAGGTGAGATGGGTCCAGTCCTTGTCCTCAGCAGAGCAGAGCTCAGTAGGCAGCAGAGCAACTCGTCAAAGCAGAAAGCAGTCCTTCCAGGGCAGCAGTCCAGCAGAGTGGCAATCCTTGTAGCACAGCAGTCCTTACTCCTGGCAGAGTTCTTCACAGGTCCAGTAGTGTACTCTCTTGGCAGGGTGAGAGGCTCAGTACTTATACCCAAAGTGCTTTTGAAGTGGGGGTGACTTCAAAGAAGGGTCCTTGAAGTGCACTGAGGTCAGTGGGGGGTAATCAGCCCTTCATGTGGTTCAGGCACTCCCTATTCAGGTGTGTCAGCTCCTCCTCCCTTTTCCTGCCTGGGAAGAGGTAACAGAATGCAGATGTATTTCTTGTCACACACAGCCTCCCTGTGTTTGTGGCTGTCTAGAGGGAATGCGCAAAGTGTAGCTGTCACCTTGCCCAGGTATGTCTTGGAGACAGACTGTAAGGCACAAAGAGCAATAAGACAGAGAAATGCCTACTTTCTAAAAGTGGCATTTCTAAAATAGTAATGCTAAATCTAACTTTACCATTAAAGAGGATTTATCATTCCCATTCCAAAGATATGAAACATGATGCAGCTACTCCTTTCCAATCAGGCATTACAACCTAAAAGTGTATTAAGGAATTCCCAATGCTAGCCTATGAGAGGAGTAGGCCTCACAGTAGTGAAAAAGGACTTTGGGAGTTTTTCAGTACCAGGACACGTAAAACTTAAAAGTACAAGTCCTACCTTTTACTTACACAACACCCTGCACTTTGGGCGACCTAGGGCCTATCGTAGGTATGACGTATGTGTAATAAAAAATGGAGTTTAAGGCTTGGCAAGTGGTTAAATGCCAAGTGGCAGTAAACTGCAGACACAGGCCCTGCAATTGCAGGACTGAAGCAAGTTTGAAAGGCTACTTGTGTGGGTGCACAATCAGTGATGCAGGCCCACTAGAAGCATTTAGGTTACAAACCTGGGTACATGTTATACCTTGTTACAAGGGACTTACAGGTAAACTAAATATACTAATTGTATATACACCAATGTTACCTTGTTTAGGAGAGAAGCACATGCACTTTAGCACTGGTCAGCAGTGTAAACGTGCTCAGAGTCCTAAGGCCAACAAAACGATACAGCAAAAAGAGGAGGTAAGCAGGCAAAAAGTTTTGGGGGAAACCACCCTAAGGCTGACAGGTCTAACAGTATTTAACCCCTGAGACGCTGTGGAGAATGGGTTTACTGCACGTGTTGGTGATCAACCTCATTGTGCCCCTGTACACATTCTACACTACTGTCCAAACCTGCTTGCACTTACGGTACTGGTTATCCTTAGAGACAAATACTGAATGGTTGACTAAGATGTACAAGATCTCCTCTACAAGAGGATTTGACTGGAATGTCCTAAAAGGAATGGGATAGAACATTACCTTACCAGCTAAAGGTTTCCCGCAACACACCCTTTCAACTCATACAATACAACATTTTACATAGAGATTATCTCACCCCACCGAAGTGTCTCCTGATTGCCCTCGCTGCCATGCCTCCATGGTGGGCATGTTGTACATGTTCTTGCGCATGCCTGCACACTCATGCGTTATGGCAGAGGTTTGCACAATTCTAGCTTGGGTTACTGGTCGTTCGGTTTTGGACGAGTTGGCTAGTTGTCTGCTGGGCCTTTACAGGCATGGAAAGGCTGGTGGTGACATAAATCGATTCATTGATCTAATCCTACAGCTAGTCCATCGTCTGACAACAATGCAGTGGAAGACCACGCTGCTTTTGAGCACAGTGCCTTGGTAGGCCATTATCATTAAATGGGGAGAGACAGAGACTACAGCACTACGACGAGAGGAGGTGCATGGATTAAGGAGGAGACTCATTGCGGCTGCTTGGGATGACTCCACTCGGTGCAGGGGGCCGCTGACAGTGTTGACAGCTCAACTTAACATGCTGCAATGTGTTCTACAAGAGCAGTGTTTTTCTGGGAGTTCCTGATCTGTCCCCTTTTCCCTTGCCTCCTTCCCTCTCCATGGCCCCCTCTTGCCCCCCACATCTCCCCACCCTCCACAGGGACTGGAGGGGTGGAGCATGTGCGAAGCACTCTGGGGTTACCTGACCCGCAGTTTTCTTTCCAGGGATTGAGTGTTCCCCCCACCTCAATCATATTGCGAATGTTCTCCATACCCCGGCCCCGCTTCGGTCTACCTTCATGGAGATGGAATTTTTAGCCTCATGTTTTAAGTTCCGTTGAATCTGTTTGGAATTATCACGCAGTCGTCATCATTCATTATGTAAAGTAAGAGACACGTTTCCACTGCGTTATGCTGCAGGTATCTATGGTTGTCTGTGTGGTGGTAATCGCACGGCAAGCTTGAATGTGAACCTTTCCATGATGACATAACTTCATAAGACCAGTTCCTTGGGAACCCATCTAGAAGCTGATATGACTTTCTGTGCTGCAGTGAAAGAAACAACCGTAGGTGACAATACAGTATCAATCCTGTCAGCGCCCTAAAATGGTTGAGATGGTGCATAATTACTTGTACTCATATATAGCTACTCGGTATTATTTGTATCCGTAAAGTTTCATGTCACCACTTTTCTCATATTTTGATACTGTCAAGTTGTTTGTGAAGTGAATTATTTTTGTCTGAAATAAGAGCTACTCCACCATTTTCCCACTCCCTACTGCCACTGCCCGCCTATCACCCCTGCCATTTGCAACATTTTATGCTGTAATGTATTGCGTCCTTACACAGAGCCCGTGAAGGGCACAATTATACATTGACGTATTTACCCATGAACACGATTGTCACCTGTGATTAAGTGAATATAAGTAAAGATTACAAAATGAACGATGTTGGGGATCTTGTAGGCAGATATACTCTGGGCACATTAAATGAGGTTGAAAGTCGCCATTTACACCAAGCCAATTCTCCTCAAGTAGCAAAGCTCATTATTATTACCAGAGCATGTTTAATAGCTATGAAAAAGATTGTTACTGTGTTTACTAATCAAATGTATGATTTGTTTGAATGGGTCACGTTAATGGCTCTTATGGATGCAAACAGTTTCTCACTCCAGCATGGATACCCATAAAAATGGCGTATATGTAAACAAACCTGCTAGATGCTCTCATGTTGCCCTGCAAAGCTACTTTTGCTAAATGTGCTACTGAACAGTCTATGCAAGATGAAGTGCCTTGAGGAAATGATCAGGACCAAGCGGCCAAGAAACTGCTTTATCCCCAAATTGTGAAAGAGTGGTATATGTTATACAAACTGATGGATTCCCTGTTCCAACACTGAAATATCTGTCTGTACTGCATGAGCAGACATCGGACAGTGAAAAACAAGGCTGAACCAGGAGAATCATAAGAGGGATCTGAAGGAAAGAGCCCTTGTTAGCACGGTTACCACCCCACGTTTTGCCTGATATTGATGCCAATTTTCACTGAGAGTGTGCTGGGATCCTGTTAACCAGGCCCCAGCATCAGTGTTCTCTCCCCAAATCTGTACCGTTGTTTACACAATTGGCACACCCCTGGCACACAGTTAAGTCTCTTGTTAAAGGTACCCATAGTACTAAGGGCCCTGCAGCCAAGGAAGGTACCCAAAGGCTGTAGCATATATTATGCCACCCTGGGGGACCCCTCACCAAGCACATGCACACTGTCTTTGCAGCATGTGTGCGCTGGTGGGGAGAAAAAGGCATAGTTGACATGGCACCCCTTTCAGGGTTCCAGGCCCACAAACCACTGCCTGTGGCATAGGTAAGTCACCCCTCTAGCAGGCCTCACAGCCCTAAGGCAGAGTGCACTATACCACAGGTGAGGGCATAGCTGCATGAGCAACACGCCCCTACAGTGTCTAAGTCAATTCTTAGACATTGTGAGTGCAGGGTAGCCATAATGAGTATATTGTTTAGTATCAAACATTTCATAAAATACACTCACACTGATTCCAGTGTGGGATTTATTGAAAAATGCACCCAGAGGGCATCTTAGAGATGCCCCCTGTATGTTGGCTAAACTGCTAGTGCAGGACTAACCAGTCTGTGCAGCCTGCCACTTTCAGACACATTTCTGACCACATGGGGTGAGAGCCTTTGTGCTCTCAGTGGCCAGAAACAAAGTTGGTCATTCTGACCTCGGCGGTAAAAGGCGCCTACCGCCGGTCAGAAATCCTCCATAATCCCGCCGCGGTCGCGGAAACCCGCCACGGTCATTCTGACCCGCAGAAGGCAAACCTCCGAAAATCCGACCGCCACAACAGACCGCCAGACCAGCGGTCGGCGGAAAGGTGGAGGTGACCAAACCTCCACCGCCACGCCAACAGAAATACGCCCATGCCATTACGACCCACGAATCCACGCGGCGGTCATTCAAACGCGGTATTCCATTGGCGGGACACACCGGCGCGGTCAGAATACACACAAACGAACAAAACTCACCCACATTGGACGATTTGAATCCCACACACCTGATACACATACACACACCACTCCCACACACACAATACAATATAAAACACCCACCCACATCACCCACAAACCCCTACGCTTAAAAATTCGTAAAGAAGACAAGAGCGAGACACCAGCATCCAAAACATAACAGCCACAGCCACTCAACACCATCACCCACACACTATCCACACACAAAACAACACACACCACCACACTCAACTCACTTAAATACACATACTCCACCCCACACATCATACACACCACCCCATGGCACCCCAAAGACAACCCCGCTTCACAGACGAAGAACTCAGGGTTATGGTGGAGGAAATCGTTCGTGTAGAGCCCCAGCTGTTCGGCACACAGATACAATACACCAGCATTGCCCGGAGGACGGAGCTATGGCAGAGGATTGTCGACAGGGTGAACGCAGTGGGACAGCACCCCAGAAATCGGGAAGACATCAGGAAGCGATGGAACGACCTACGGGGGAAGGTGCGTTCCATGGTATCCAGGCACAACATCGCCGTGCAGAAGACTGGCGGAGGACCCCCACCTCAACCCCCACAATTCACATCATGGGAGGAGGAAGTCTTGAACATCCTGCATCCTGACGGCCTCGCAGGAGTCGGCGGAGGAATGGATACTGGTAAGTTGAAGCTTCAATACTGCCTCCCCCCCACCTGCATGCCAAATCAGACCCCAACCCTCACCCCCATCCTCGAACCCCACCCTCACCCCCACCCCCATCCTCACCCCCACCCTCACCCCCACCACCATCCTCACCCCCACCACCATCCTCACCCCCACCCCCAGCACACCTATTCCCCGCCAATGTCTCACCATCACAACCCACACATCCCAAAACCTAGGCCTGCATGCGTCCACTAAGCATGGACACCCATCACCAAAGCATGCCCAATGCATATACACATCCCCCCCACAAGCCACCCTCACCAAAGCCCCCACACACGAATGCCAGCACTTGGGGACACGGGAACCCACAGATACACCCATATGCCACACATTGAAACTATAACCATACCTCTATACCCCTGCAGGACCCGACCGTCAACACACCGCGGCGGAGGGGCCAGAATTATCCACACCCCCCACCCAAGAGGCCGTCAGCGATGACAGCAGCTCTGTCGATCTGGACACCGATGACCAGCCCGGACCATCGGGGACCTCTGGACAGTCGGTTCCCCTCACACAGGCACAGGCCACTATAGACCCTAACCCCTCTGGGAACACCAGCACAGCTCCCACCCAGCGGGCCCATGCCTCTGTCTCCAGGGCGCGTCAATCTGCGGTGTGTCTACCACTACAGGGCACCCAGGATAACCCACCACCCCAACAACAACAGGGACCTGGGGGCAGTGGTAGTGGGCACACCGGCCAGGGGGCAGAGGCCCAGGGAAACAGGGCAACTCGGCGGGCAGCTGTGCGACAGGGGGGGGAGGAGAGGCCCAGGGAACCCACTCTCCACGAGGTCCTCACCACCATCATGGGAGCATACAACCGCTCCCAGGAGACGATGGCGACGGTACTGGCCCGGTTCCAGGAGATCCAGGTGCTGCAGGAGGAACACTATCGGGGGTACAGGGAGGACATCAGAGCCATCAACACCACCCTGGTTACCATGGTAGGGCTGCTGCAGGACCTCGTAAACAGCAGGGCGGACACTGAACAACACCCAAGGGCCCCTGCCACTAGCCTGGACCAAGAACAGCCATCCACCTCCGCCGGCGCTAGTGGACAGGAGGCCCCCGCACAGCAGCAGCCCACCAGACCCCCACCTCCTGCAGGAGAAGAACCACCCCGCAAGAGGGCCCTGAGATCTCGCAAGACAGAGTAGGATGTCAAGACCCCCGCCAGCAATGGATACCACCTGATGTCATCCCACTGTCCCACATTGTCACCCTGTCCATCCTCGAACTGCCCATGCTCCATCTCTCCACAGGCCTCTGGACAATGCACCTGTGTGACTGTTACTCTGGACTCTGCCATGGACATTCCTTCACCATAGCCCCCACCCACTTGAAACCACCCATCCCATTTTGAGCACTTCAATAAACACCTATTTTGCACCAAAATATCAGGAGTCTGGCTGTGATTTCAATAGATTGTAATTGACATGACTGTGCAAATATGTCCTTGTACATGGTGAAGTCAACAAACAGCTGCCACAAAGCTGTAGTCCATGGGGAAACGAAGCACAGGACTCGTAGTGGGGACCCCAGATCTGAAATAGGGAGGGAAAAGCCACAACTCAGTCATCATACACTGGGGCAAATAGACAGGCAGCAGAGATGCTGCAGAGTAGTTAACATTTACTAAATTATCTTTGAAATGTTACCTGTGTCCTATTGGAAGTACTGTTCAATGATTCTGTCCCTGTTGTCTGTTTCAGCCCCGTCGTCTTCCTCCTCGTCACTCTCCTCAGGTTCCACCGCTGCCACAACACCACCGTCTCGACCATCCTCCTGCAGGAAAGGCACCTGGCGGCGCAAAGCCAGGTTATGAAGCATGCAGCAGGCCACGATGATGTGACACACCTTCTTAGGTGAGTACATTAGGGATCCACCGGTCATATGCAGGCAGCGAAACCTGGCCTTTAGGAGGCCAAAGGTGCGTTCGATCACCCTCCTAGTACGCCCATGGGCCTCATTGTACCGTTCCTCTGCCCTGGTCCGGGGATTCCTTACTGGGGTCAGTAGCCACGACAGGTTGGGGTACCCAGAGTCCCCCACTAGCCATACACGGTGTCTCTGTAGCTGTTCCATCACGTAAGGGATGCTGCTATTCCTGAGGATGTAGGCGTCATGCACTGACCCTGGGAATTTGGCATTTACATGCGAGATGTACTGGTCAGCCAAACACACCACCTGGATGTTCATTGAATGGTAACTTTTTCTGTTCCTGTACACCTGCTCCCTGTCTCTTGGGGGAACCAAAGCCACATGGGTCCCATCAATGGCACCAATTACGTTGGGAATATGTCCAAGGGCGTAGAAATCACCCTTCACTGTAGCCAATTCGCCCACCTCAGGGAAAATGATGTAGTTCCTCACGGATTTCATCAGGGCAGACAACACTCTGGATAACACCTTTGAAAACATGGGCTGAGACATCCCGGAAGCAATTCCCACTGTTGTCTGAAATGACCCACTTGCCAAGAAATGTAGTACTGACATGACCTGCACCAGAGGGGGAATCCCTGTGGGTTGGCGGATGGGGGACATCAGGTCGGGCTCCAGCCGGGCACACAGTTCATGGATAGTGGCACGGTTAAGACGGTAGGTCAGGATAATGTGGCGTTCTTCCATTGTCGACAGGTCCACCAGCGGTCGGTACACGGGAGGATTCATCCGTCTCCTCGCCCAACCCAGCGGACGGTGCCTAGGAAGGACAACATGGAGCACACAGTCAGGCAACCCACAGGTACGTACTCACAGCTAGCACAGTATACGATTCTCTATGCAGTGAATGGCGTGTCTGAGTGGCTATGCAAGGCCTAGGCCTGTGTGACGCAGTTGAAATTGAGCCATGTGGGCCCTGGAAATGGCGGCTGCCTGACCTGTGAAGTGTGACAATGGGATGTGAGGTCAATGCGCTGGCGTGGCACACCGCGGCGGGCGGCGGGCGAAGACCGCGGCGCGAAGCCGCATTGGTTAACATTGAAGCCTATGGGTTTCAGGAGCCAATGGCGAAGGGCGCCGGCGGTGGCGGGACGCACCGCCGCGGTACGCACCGCCGCGGACGTGACCGCCATTTTCTATCTACTTATCCACTTGCGACTTGAACTTTCACAGGAGAGGACCTATACTGC
The DNA here is from genome assembly GCF_031143425.1 of Pleurodeles waltl. Lineage (NCBI taxonomy): Eukaryota > Metazoa > Chordata > Amphibia > Caudata > Salamandridae > Pleurodeles > Pleurodeles waltl. Next base: position 607,925,968 of record NC_090442.1, on the reverse strand, counting down.
AAGTGTTGCTGTGACCTCGGTCTGGAAGGGACAATGGCTGCTGCGACTGGGGAAAGGGCCCCTGCCTTCACTGGAGAGGAGTTGGAGAAACTTGTGGATGGGGTCCTCCCCCAGTATGCGCTACTCTACGGTCCTCCAGACCAACAAGTGAGTTTAATTCAATATGGATTTGGGGCCACTGGCTGGCTTGGGGGCCTGGCGGGGATGGGGGGCATGTTGGGGCTGGCGGGGGGCCTGGCGGGGGGCCTGGCGGGGATGGGGGGCATGTTGGGGCTGGCGGGGGGCCTGGCGGGGGGCCTGGCGGGGATGGGGGGCATGTTGGGCCTCTGGAAAGGAAAATGCTGAGTAACTTGAACGTGGTATTTCTCCCTCCCTGTACGTGTCACATAGGTCCGCGCCCATGAGAAGATCGGGATTTGGCGTGCCATCGCCAAGGAAGTCCGGGCCCTGGGGGTCCACCATCGACGGGGCACCCACTGCCGCAAGAGGTGGGAGGACATCCGCCGCGGGACCAAGAAGACCGCCGAGTCTCTGCTGGGGATGGCCTCCCAACGTAGGCGGGGTGCCTGCCGTCAACTGAGCCCCCTGATGTTCCGGATCCTGGCGGTGGCCTACCCTGATTTGGATGGGCGCGTGAGGGCAGCACAGCAGACACAAGGGGGTGAGTCCAAGCATTATCTACTCTGTTGTCGCGCAGTGGAGGTGTCTGGGTGGGGGAGGAGGGCTGTGGGTCCCCCTAGGCCAGGGCGATATCTGTAGGCTGGGCACCCCCGTAAGCCCCTGTGTCCCCAGCCACCACCCTCAGTAGTTTGTCAGTACAGCCATCCCTGGGCCGTGTCATCCATGGGTGCAGTTGTCAACTCTAGGCGTGTAGGGCATGTTCCACGGAATGCGTAGCGGACCCCAAGTGCGCAACTTAGTGCAGGGGGCATCTGTGTCTGTCATGTCCGCTAACTGTACCGGAGATCCATGTACTCAATATCTCTTTATTTCTCTCTCCCCCCCCCTTTTTGTTTGTCTTTCTGTGCTTGTGTGCATCAGCATCATCAGGCGGAGGAGAAGTGGCATCGGGGCAGGAGGGAGCTGCATCTCACATGGCCCAGGAGGGCCATGCCACAGAGTCAGACTGGACCAGTGAGACGGAGGGCGAGGGGAGCTCCACGACGGGGACGACTGGAGCCTGCAGCGACACGGACACGTCCTCGGAAGGGGGCTCCCTTGCGGGGGTGGCACCATCCGTGCCCCCCGCCATTACAGGTACAGCCGCCACCCAGCGCACCATCTCCGCCCTCCCAGCAGCCCCTCCGCGTTCGCCCTGTGCCCGCTCTGCCAGGAAGCCGGGCATCTCCTTCGCCCCAGGCACCTCAGGCCCTGCCCCTGTTACCCCCGCTGCCCTCAGTGAGGAGGTCATTGACCTCCTCCGAACGCTCATTGTTGGGCAGACTACCCTTTTGAATGCCATCCAGGGGGTGGAGAGGGAGGTTCATCGCAGCAATGCGTACCTGGAGGGCATTCATTCGGGTCAGGCTGCCCATCAGCGATCGTTCCAGGCTCTGGCCTCAGCACTGACGGCAGCCATTGTCCCTGTCTCCTGCCTGCCTCTACTAACTCCCTCCTCCCAGTCTCCTGTTCCTCTGCCTGTCCCACCCACACCATCAGACCAGCCTGCACACACCTCAACACCCAAGAGAAGCTCATCCAAACATAAGCACCACAGATCACGCAGACATTCACACACGCAACATTCCGATGCAGACATGCCAACAGTCACTACCACCTCTGTGACCCCCACCTCCTCGTCTCCCTCCTCCCTCCCTGTGACGTCTACACTCACACCTCCATTCACCTCACCATCAGCCAGTGTTTCCATCACCAGCACACCCTCCACTCCAGTCCGCACACGTGCAGTCACCACCCCCACTGCCATTTACACGTCCCCTGTGTCCTCTCCCACTGTGTCTGTCACCCCCTCTTCCACACCACACAAACGCAGCCACCCACCCACCCAACAGCCATCCACCTCACGACAGCCTATCCCTCCTGCACCTGCACCCAAAGACAGCAAACGTGACTCACCTACAACCACATCCTCTCCCTCCACTCCCATTCCCACTGTACCTACCACTCTCCATTGTCCCAAGAAGCTCTTCCTCGCCACTACTAACTTCTTTCCTGACCCTGAGCCCCCCCCTCCTTCTCGTCGGGGTAAGAAGAGCACCTCAGCCACCACCAGCCCTGCAGCCCCCTTGACAAGGGTGCTGGGGTATTGGAGCCCACCAGCCCGCATGTCTGGATCTTCGCCCAGCAGCAAGGGGACAGCCAGCCCACCCCCTGGGAAGAGGAGCAGAAGGCGGAAGGGGCGCCGCAGGAGCCCGCCTTCTACATCCCCCCCGGACACCACCCAGAGACAGTCACCAGCCACAGCTCCAAAGGGAGGAAAGGGCCACAGGCCGACGACTAAGGAGGGCAAGGGCAGCAAGTTGGAGAGGTCAGGCAGCAGGCCTGCTGCCCAGGAGGAGCCCACAACACCCATAGCCGCTGCCCCGGGAGGAACCGGCACAGCTGCCCCGGGAGAGCCCACCAGCCCCATAGCCGCTGCCCAGGGAGGACCCAGCCCAGCTGGCCAGGAGGGCCCCACCACCCACAGCCCAGGTGGGCAGTGAAGGAGCACCATCCCCGCTGCCCAGGAGGGCACCACCAGGCATTTAGCAGTTGGCCATAGACCGTCCGCCGTCTCAAGAACCGCTGAACTGGGCCCTTCAAGGCAAGAACCGCTGAACTGGGCCCCGCCGTCTCAAGAACCGCTGAACTGGGCCCTTCAAGGCAAGAACCGCTGAACTGGGCCCTTCAAGGCAAGAACCGCTGAACTGGGCCCTTCAAGGCAAGAACCGCTGAACTGGGCCCCGCCGTCTCAAGAACCACTGAACTGGGCCCTTCAAGGCAAGAACCGCTGAACTGGGCCCCGCCGTCTCAAGAACCGCTGAACTGGGCCCCGCCGTCTCAAGAACCGCTGAACTGGGCCCTTCAAGGCAAGAACCGCTGAACTGGGCCCCGCCGTCTCAAGAACCGCTGAACTGTGCCCCGCCGTCTCAAGAACCGCTGAACTGGGCCCCGCCGTCTCAAGAACCGCTGAACTGGGCCCCGCCGTCTCAAGAACCGCTGAACTGGGCCCTTCAAGGCAAGAACCGCTGAACTGGGCCCTTCAAGGCAAGAACCGCTGAACTGGGCCCCGCCGTCTCAAGAACCGCTGAACTGGGCCCTTCAAGGCAAGAACCGCTGAACTGGGCCCCGCCGTCTCAAGAACCGCTGAACTGGGCCCCGCCGTCTCAAGAACCGCTGAACTGGGCCCTTCAAGGCAAGAACCGCTGAACTGGGCCCTTCAAGGCAAGAACCGCTGAACTGGGCCCCGCCGTCTCAAGAACCGCTGAACTGGGCCCTTCAAGGCAAGAACCGCTGAACTGGGCCCCGCCGTCTCAAGAACCGCTGAACTGGGCCCCGCCGTCTCAAGAACCGTTGAACTGGGCCCTTCAAGGCAAGAACCGCTGAACTGGGCCCCGCCGTCTCAAGAACCGCTGAACTGTGCCCCGCCGTCTCAAGAACCGCTGAACTGGGCCCCGCCGTCTCAAGAACCGCTGAACTGGGCCCTTCAAGGCAAGAACCGCTGAACTGGGCCCTTCAAGGCAAGAACCGCTGAACTGGGCCCTTCAAGGCAAGAACCGCTGAACTGGGCCCCGCCGTCTCAAGAACCGCTGAACTGGGCCCTTCAGGGCAAGAACCGCTGGCCCTTTGGCAGACGTGGCAGGGCAGGATCTATCTCGGGCAGGGCTGCAGGATGTCCTCTGGCCAACTTGCCTCCTCCAGTGGCAGTGGGGTCTGTTATGGACTGTATGGACTGTGGCTTTGCTCTCCCCAGGATGGCCCAGTGGGCAGGCCACCCACTGTATGGACTGTTTGGACTGTGGCTTTGCTCTCCCCAGGATGGCCCAGTGGGCAGGCCACCCACTGTATGGACTGTATGGACTGTGGCTTTGCTCTCCCCAGGATGGCCCAGTGGGCAGGCCACCCACTGTATGGACTGTATGGACTGTGGCTTTGCTCTCCCCAGGATGGCCCAGTGGGCAGGCCACCCACTGTATGGACTGTATGGACTGTGGCTTTGCTCTCCCCAGGATGGCCCAGTGGGCAGGCCACCCACTGTATGGACTGTATGGACTGTGGCTTTGCTCTCCCCAGGATGGCCCAGTGGGCAGGCCACCCACTGTATGGACTGTATGGACTGTGGCTTTGCTCTCCCCAGGATGGCCCAGTGGTCATGGAGTCCCCTCGTGGATCTGGCGTCGTGTACTCAAGTGGCTGAGGTGCCCCCCCTTCCCTTCCCCCTGAGGTGCCTGTCCTATTTTCTTTCTGATGCCCCTGCAGTGTTCTCTCCGTGGAGTTCTTGTCGTGGGACTGGGCCTTGCCCCTTTGCACAGGACCCCTGTGATCCACGGACAGTGGTTGGACTACATTTAGTAGCTGTATATATTTTGTACATAGTTTATTTATTTTTTGGGATTAATGGCGTACATATTTCAATATATCTGCCCGTTTATGATCTCTTCTTTTGGTCTTTGCATTATTTCGGAGGGGGGTGGTTTGTGGGTTGTGACAGTGATCTGTGGGAATGCATTGATGTGTGTGTTGTAGTGGGTGTGGGTGGGTGGGTGTGTGCCGGTAATCTTTTCCCTCCCCTGTGTCGTAGGTGCAGTACTCACCGATGTCTTCCGCGCCGCCGGGCGTGCTCCTGGTATATGAGGAGGAATAGGAGTGCGGGGATGACCTGTAACTCTGGCTCCATACTGCCGGAATCTCGCGTGGAGTGCGTAGAGGTGAGCGTTTTCCCGTTCGTAGTCTGTTTCCGCCGTGTTCTTATCGGCGGTGCTCCCGCCCCGGAAAAGGTGGCAGATTGGTGGGTCGTAATAGGGTGGGCGGTACTTTGTCTGCCGCCGGGCTGTTGGCGGGAACCGCCGCGCTGTTTGTTTGTACCGCTGTGGCGGTCGGAGTGTTAAGTTGGCGGGCTGTGTTGGCGGTTCCCGCCAGGGTCAGAATTGCATATTTTAGACCGCCGGCCTGTTGGCGGCTTGGCCGCCGCTTTATCACCGACCGCCAGGGTCAGAATGAGGGCCAAAGTCTGTCCTGGGTGGAGGTGCTTCACACCTCCTTCTATAGGAACTGTAACACCTGGAGGTGAGCCTCAACGGCTTAGGCCTCTTGTTACAGTGCCCCAGGGCACTCCGGCTAGTGGAGATGCCCGCCCCCAGACAAAGCCCCACTTTTGGTGGCAAGTTCGGTGGGAAACATAGGAAAAACAAGGAGGAGTGACTACCTCAGCTGGGACCACTCCTAAGGTGTCCAGGGCTGAGGTGACCACCTCCTTGTAAAATCCTCCATCTTAGTTTGGAGGATAGGGACCAATCGGGTTAGGTTTGAGCCCCACTCCCCAAAGGGAGTGGACACGGGAAGGGTGTAGTCACCCTCAAGGACAGTAGCCATTGGCTACTACCTCTGACCCCTGTAACGCCCCTAAATCCACGATTTAAGGGTTCCGCTGAACCCAGTTCATCAGATTCCTGGTGACCTCACAAGAAGAATGAAGATGGACTGCTTAGCTGAAACCCCAGCAGAGAAGACAGAAGACGAAAACTGACTTGGCCCCAGCCCTACCGGCCTGTCTCCAGCTTCAAAAGCCCTGCAAAAGAAAGTGACGCATCCTGCGGGTCCAGCGACCTCTGCCAAGCTTCCAAAGGACTGCCTGGATCACAGTCCTTGATTGCAGGCAATTGATTCGCTGTCTCTTGCAGTTTCTGCTCTCAGGTCCACCCTACACAGACTATTAAAGTGAAGTCTGCCATGACCTGTAGCCCAGGGATTAAATCCATAGCAAAGTCTGTCAATGAAGTCAGCTCTTTAACTCAGATGAATGGTACGCTAACAAGTTTTGCTCACTGCGAACACTGCTGTGAAGTGCTGTGGGATCCCCACTTGGGTGCACAATTCTCACTGCAAAAGGACGACGGAGCCTCAGAACTCCAGCCCTCCTGCAACAATTTAATCTGAGCTCCACCTCATGCTTCTAGCTGTGCTCCAGTGAGCCAACATTCACTGAGGTTACTTGGAGGGGCTCCTGCTGCTGGCCTCTTTGACCTCATCCCACTTTTGAGTGAAGCCCCTCCTCACCGCTAGCAGTGCCAACGATGTTTCCAGCCTTCCCTCGATGGGTTTGGCCTGCTTTGTTCATCTATTGTTTTTGCCATAGTATGGTGCTATGTTCGAAGAAAAAAATTGGTCAGTGCCCTAATCACACTGTCGCCTACGTGCATAATCAATATTCAATTTTCTGTGAAAACGCCTTCCTGCACTTGGTAATGGAAGTGCTATGATCGGAAAATTTCTTATTGCAGTCATTGGACTCATTTGGCCACTGATGCACACAATGGTGTTTATTAAATTAGATGGACAAACTGGAACATACTATGTTTGTGACACAAGGTCTTAGCTTCAGCTGCCTATTGACTGCTCCAGATTTTACTACCCAGCCTCAATAGCTTCAGTTATTTACCATATGCTTCCTGAAACACATCCTCGAGTTAGAATTGCTAGGTAGATCTCAGAAACTGCTAGTTATTTTGCCATGGTATTTACTGTGTGTGTAATGGGAGTCATCATTCTTGAATTCAAAACTGGCACTAGAACAATGAAAGAAGTGGCAAATGATACCACCATGGTCATATGATTTATTTCATGCTTGTCGGAAGCCCAATAAGCAGTATTGTTTTGCAAAATCGATTGGCTCTGAGTTTTGTCCAGGCTGCCAATTGTGAAGTGTGTGCCACTGCTGGTGCTGAATGCTGTTTATATACACCAAATATTTCCCATAGTGTTCATGCGCAAATAGATCACATTTGAGAAAGTTTCAAGAACTAGGTAAAATAACTGATCGATTTAGCAGAGATGGCAAACAAATATGGTCATGGTTGCAGGGAATTTATGGCAGATGGGAATGAGAATAAATAAAATACCACTTGCTTCTTTTAACATATTAATTCTTCTCTATATATTGATAACTGTTAGAAATGGGGTTTCTAGTTGGCAGTGATTTTGCCCACTGTCTGAGTAGGGACCCTCACTCTGGTAAGGGAGCCATGCAGCTAAGATAACCCCTGCTCACAACCTTGGTAGCTTGGCATGAGCAGTCAAGTTTATCTCAGATGCAATGTATAAAGTATTTGCACACACATACACACACACACACACACAGTAACACAGTGAAAACACCAAAAACTTACTCCACACCATTTTAGAAAACTAACCAATATTTATCTGAGTAAAACAAGACCAAACCACAAAAATCCACCATACACGTCATGATATCACTTTTTAAAGGTTCTAATGAGTCTTAATCAATAGGAATCAATGGTTGTATCTGTTTAGCACAAAGTACCCGGGATTCACCAAAAAAAAGACTATGCTAGCCTGTAGGGAAGGTGAGGCGCCGAAAAGCAAAGCAATGCTTCAGTTCCTCACTGTGTGAGGGAGGTGATGCATCAGTTCCATACTGGCAGAGGAGGTGATGCATAAATTCTTTCCTTGCAGGAAAGGCGATGTGTTTATCTGGGACCCACAGCCTTGGTTCCTTACTGTGGTGCGGGGAAAATCCAGACACGATGTATTAAGGGATCAGTGGGGAAACAGGCACAGTGTTGCTCCTGCAGCTGCAAGACAGGCGCCGATTCTTAAACCGTTGGACAGGCGCTGCATCAATTTTTTCTGCCACTGCACGCCGGTGCGTGGATTTTCATCTTTCAAGTCACCAACTCACACATCCAATGGCCCAGAGACTGGAGTTGGCACCACTTGGCAAGTCAGGACTCTCAGCAGAAGAGCCCAGGCACTGGCAGATGAAGTCCTTGATGTCCCTGAGACTTCTTAACACAAGGCAAGCTCAGTTCAAGCCCTTGGAGAAACTTGGTAAGCAGGATTTAGAAAGCAAAGTCCAGTCCTTTGACTACCAGGACAGAAGCAGTAAGCAGCAGGTTAGCAGGCCAGCACAACAAAGCAACAGGCAGAGTGGCAGTCCCTCCTACAGAATCTAGCTCTTCTTCCTGGCAGAATATCCTCAGTCCATAAGTGTTCTAACTTTGTGGTGATCATAGAACCGTACTAACATTAATTTCTGCCTTTGAAGTAGGCAAACGTCAAAGAGAAGTCTTTGTAGTGCACAAGACCATGTCTCTCCTGCCCTGGCCCCAGACACACTCCAGGGGATTGGAGACTGCCTTGTGTAGGGATAGACATAGCCCTATTCAGGTGCAAGTGTCAGCTCCCCCCACTGTAGGAGGCTGGCCTGGTTTGTAGTGGGTACCTGTGGTACTTACACCTTATACAAGGTCCAGTTATCCCTTATTAGTGAAATGTAGGCAGTGTCTAGAAACCAGGCTCTCTAGAGGTAGCTGTGGATGAGCAGCCAAGGCTTATCTAGGAGATATGCAAAGCTCATGCAATTCCACTGTAGTCACACGGTACTCACAAACATGAAATCAAACACTCAGGCCCTCATTATGGACATGGCGGCAATCACCACTCCGCCGGCGGTGGCAGTAACTCCCGCCTACAGGCTGGTGGTCTGGACTGCCAAACATGAGAAACAGCCAGCGGGAAATCCACACACTGCCAGCATTGGAGTGCCAACAACGATGGAAGAGGCCGCCCACAGGCCAACGGAAAGGCCCCACCCGCCGTCAGCATGGCAGAAACTAACCAAATAAAAGGAGACACTCATCGTAGGCACACACAACACGCCGAAGCAGACATGGAGAGGGATTTGCAAATAATGCCAGTCCTGCTCCTTGCGATATACCTCCACAACCGTGACCGCCGACGAAGATGGCAACGGTAAGTACTGCAACCTAGTAAACAAAGGAAGAAAGGGAACAGTTACACACCCACCCACCCTGCAATGCACTCCCAACCCCTCACACCATCATCGGCCATACACACCAGAATAAGAGGTACTTACCCAACACAAGGCAAATAAAACCTGCCCAAAGTACACACATGTGCACACCACCCCCCCCCACAATAAAACGATGAACCACGTCTCCATGTTGTGCCAACAGCACCACTGGGCATACAAACTTTAATACAAAATAAAATATGAATGTCCAAATAAGGCCACTGGCCAGTCCATGATAAACAGGCTGAAGGGGCCAAATGGCCCGAACTTGACTTCCACATGTGCACATGGTACTCCGCCATAAAGGGACATTAATGGGTCAGCCAGGCACCTCAGGGAACAGGGCAGGGGATGGGGGGGCTGGGACATACGTCTTGGGGGGCTTGGGCTTACGTTTGAGAGGTGGAGGGGGTTTGGGTTGGCTCTTGGAAGGTGGGGAGCGGGCTTGGACCGGGGGGTGGCAGATGGACCAGGGGCAGCATGGGGCTTCTCCCTCTCTGGGGAAGGGGCACTGGAATGGGAAGGGTGGACTGGGGCAGACTTAGACGAGGAAGGAGATATGCAAGTTTAGGTACAAGACGGGGGCCAGTGGGTTCGAACAGGTCAACATGGGACAGGAAAAGTTTTTTTAGGTGCAGTTGGGGTGGACATGGAGGAAAGTGTGGGAGTGGAGGTAGAGGGAGTGCTTGTAACTGGTGTAGGTGTGCTGGGCATGGATGCAGGTGCCTATACAGTATGCTGAGGTGTGGTGGATTTGTGTTGAGTGGGTGTCTGGGAACGTTTGAGTGTCTTGGAAGGAGAGGGGTGGACACAGTGGGACAAGACAAGGTGCCAGTGTACATGGATGTTGTCTGGGTGTTTGCAGGTCTGGTGAGTGTGCTGCATGTGTCAGTCAATGTTGTTGTGGTGAATGCAGGTGTGGTGTCTGGGGTGATGACTGGAAGTCTGATGTTGTGGTGACCGCAAGAATGGGGCCAGCAGCAGTGACTGAGGGTGCAGTGCTTGTGCATGTTGAGGTGACAGACAGGGAGGCGGCAGAGGGGGACACACTGGGGGAAGTGGATGTTGTCGTGTGTGCCTTTGTATGTTGGCTGTGTGTATGCTTGTGGTGGGAAGTGTGGTGCTTGTGTTTCTCTCTGTGCTTCTTGTGTGTTAAGGTGTGTGCATGTCTGCCTGGACGTGTGCTTGGGATGGGTGAAGGGAGTGGAGTGCTGGAAGGGGTAGAGGTGGTTGGAGGGGGGACGGAAAAACCAGGGACACTAGCTGCCGTCAAAGAGGAGGCCAGAGCCTGACAAGATCTCTGTAGGCCAGACATGACACTGTGAATGCCTTCCAAGTAGGCATTGCTTTGCTGTATCTTGGATGCTAGCCCCTGGATGGCATTCACGATGGTTGTCTGCCCTACAGAGATGGTACTCAGGAGGTCAATAGCCTCCTCCCCGAGGGCAGCAGGGCTGACTGGGAAAGGGGATGAGGTGCCTGGGGGGAAAGAGACGCCCACCCTTCTGGGTGAGCGGGAACAGGCAACTGGGTGGGGAGCAACTAGGAGGGTGGTGATGGGATCGGGGTGGCGGAAGATGACACAGAATATGTGGGCCCACTAGGGTCTGCCACCACCAGGGAGCTCCCATCGGAGGAGGTATCAGAGTCACTACCATCAGTGGTAGTTGCCTCCCCCCGGTACTCCCCTTGGCCTCCAACCCACTGGTCCCCTTGGTGTTGGTCGACTCTGCCTCCTTGGAACTGTGAGCCGCTGCATCCCCACTCACCGGTGCCACTGCTCCCTCGTCAGATGATGCTAATGTACACAAAGAACACAAGAGCACAGGGGTGGGGAGACAAAACATGAGAGAAATCTGTAAATACCTGAGTGGATGTACATACTTGGTGCACACACACTCCCATCCAGCTTACACACCCACATGCAGCACCTACAACAATAGTCATGACTATGCCCCTGACTAGTGGCCACTATCCCAGCATAACACTCATTTCCCACAAGACACACGGACCTGATGAACTGTGAGACCGGCCCCTAATAATTTCCGTGCCCATGGGGGGCAGGACAGCTGGAAGATACCTGTCAGAGTGCCTGGCACTAGACAGCAAACATACTACAGCACCCAAGAACATCTGTCAAAGTGGTATGAAACAGTGTTGGTACTCAGCCTCTTGTGGCTGCTGTGCTTCCTTCAAGCGACCATCCAAATCTGGATATGCCACCGCCAGAATGCAGCACATTAGAGGGGTCAGGGTCCAACGGGCACGCCCCCTCCTCATTGGGAGGCCTTCCCCAGCTGGGCCTCGCAGGTCTTCCTGGCCCAGCGCCACAAGTCCTCCCACCGCTTTCTGCAGTGGGTGCACTGCCAGTTGTAGCCCCCCAGGTTCCGCACCTCCCTGGTGATGGCCTGCTGATGGGTGTTGACCTGTATGGGACACACAGAGAAGAAAAACAGAGGTCAGGATATGGCCATCTGATACAGCTGAAAATACGTCCCCTATGGGATGGACACTTCACAGGATCATTTCACCACCTCACTCAGAGTACTTGCCATGCAACGCCTGTGCAGTTCCACATCAACCATACATGCATACAGGCATTCCGCCACAATCACACACATCCATGCAAGGCAACTGCCTACTCACCTGCTCCTCTGGTCACCCATATAACTTGGAATACAGGGACCCCATCCACCAGCTTTTCCAGCTCCTCCGTGGTGAAGGCCAATTCCCCTGTGACTCGTGCCATTGGAGTAACCAGAGTCAGGACACAGTAGCACACTCAGTGGAGTATTTGCATGCATGGGATCCGGGAGTCAAGTGAAATTGGGGTGACAACATGGGGTACGCTCCGCAATGGTGTGCACCGTCACCGCCGGCGGTGATCATGATAGGCCCAAGTTCTGCACTGACAACCATGTAAACCAATTAATGGGTGCACAGCGGTGAACATCGCCTTACCCCTTGACAACTACGACCAGCGGAATGAGGTCACTTCCACCCCTTCATCTCTGGATGGCAGGAGGCTGCCATTTTGCTAGCACCATGAACATATTTTCTTGTCAGGGGCCACATTCAGTGCCTTCAGGTCCCAGCCCTTTGTTGCCTGCCCACATGAATGTCTGTTCCTCACATCAGTCCAGAGGTATCATTGCATACATGTTCCAGATATTGTACATCATCCATCGCTTGTGTGTGTAACGAACGTATTGTACAGCAGTTATTCATACACATGTTTGGAATGTGTATGTGTGTCCCTCATGTGTGTTTTTTCCTCCCCATAGGTACAGACCCATGTGGCGAGGGAGGACCCCATCTGTGTAAAGACCTCTTGTTGATTTGGAAAACATGGAACGTCACATCTTTGTCACTTCCAGACTCAATTGTGCAACAATCCATGACCTATGTGCTTTACTGGATCCTGTACTGAGACCGGCTAATAGAAATCAGCATGCCATCCCTACTGAAGTGCAAGTGATCTCTGTACTCCATTTCTTGGCTACAGGCTCATTTCAGGCGACAGTGGGCATGGGTGCAGGGTTCTCACAGCCAATGTTTAGCCTTGTCCTGTTCAAATTCCTGGATGCATTTGTACAACACCTGAATACATATGTCAAGTTTCCACCAATGGCTGAACTCCCTGGTATCAAGTCTGAATTTTATGCCTTTGCTAACATTCCCCGTGTGATAGGCGCCATCGATGGCACCCACATAGCTCTCATCCCCCCAAGAGTGAATGACCAGGTGTACAGGAACAGGAAGAACTTCCACACAATGAATATATAATTGCTGTGTACTGCTGACCAGTACATTTCAGGTTTCTAGGATCAGTTCATGATTCCTTTTGTCCTGAGGAACAGCAGTGTGCCACACATGATTGAACAACTACAAGGGGACAGATGATGGCTTATAGGTGAGTATGTATGACACTGGATCAGTACATAGCTGACAGCCAGGCTGTCTGCAAGTAATGGCACTTTGTTACAGTCCTGTTTCGCCCACTTTTGGAGGTGATTCTGGCTACCCCAACACGCAATGGCTCCTGACACCTGTGAGAAATCCCAGGACAAATGCAGAGAGGAATTATAATGAGGCCCATGGACATACTAGGAGGGTGAATGAGCGCACTAAAGGTCTCCTGAAGTCTAGATTTTGTTGCCTCCATCTCTCTGGGGGATCCCTGTGCTGTGGCCCTGAGAAGGTGTGTAAAATAGTGGCAGCCTGCTGCATGCTGCACAACATGGCTGGGCTGTACATCCAGACCTGCTACCTCTGAGAGGGGATGAGAGTGAGGGTGAGGATGAAGAGGGGGGAAGCTGTCCACTCCAGGAACCAGCTGATCCAACTATACTTCCAGTGACTATGAGGTACTGTTCACTGTGTTTGTTGTCTGCACTGCATAATGTTTGTCTGACTCATTTGTTTGGGGATGTGGGGTCTGTAGTCATTGACACTGTTGCCTGAAGAATAGGGTGGCATGTGCCATGGAAACAAACATGGTGTACATTTTGGTTTACTCCAGACGATATTGTGCGTGGGCTACCATTCCTGCAATAAAGGTATGATTATGAGATTGACTGGCAAATGCATTCACATTTACCATAGAATCTACATAATGACAGAGGACATACAAATTGGTGTAAATGTGTTTTTATTTGGTAATACAAATGCATTGGTGCGCTGTACAGTGATAGGGAGTGGGCTAATGGAGGATGTTCATACTAGGTACATGGGCTCAGCAATTGGTGGCAGTGGGTATAGGTCCATATGTCCCTTTCAAGTTGTTAAGTTGCTATTGGCGGGTGAGGATGTCAGCACAGTGCCACACTTGGGAGACAGTTCAGGTCAATGTCACTTCTTTGTCGGGGGCCTTGGTCTTGGCAGGTGTTCCAGTGCCATATCTTGGTCTGAGGGCCCGTTTGAGTGTCTGGTCTCTTGTGTGTCCTCTACCAGTGCCACCAGTACAGCTGCTGCTGCAGATGTAGAGGGCTGGTCTGTGTCTTGGCCAGTGGTAGAGGCTTCCAGATTTGTGGGGGTCTCAGGCTGGATTTGGTAGTGGTGCTGCAGCACCCCTGCAATAGTGGCCATGGTGGCATTGAGCTGTTTCCACTGCTCCATGGGCTCCTGATGTTGGGCTATCTGCAGCCTTTGACTCTGTTCAAGGGTGGCCAGGATCTGGCCCATCCTGTCTTGAGGATGGTGGTATACTCCCAGGACCTCAGAGATCGCTTCCTGTGCTGCAGCATCTATCCTTTGGCCTCCCCACTGGGCCACTGATGCCCTCCCACTGGGCCTAGCCCACTGGGCCTGTGTCCCCTGCACAGGTCTGGCAGTCCCACTTGTACTGGGGCCACCATCATCCTGCCTGTTAGTAGGTGGTGACTCTGGCCTCTGTACTTGTGGTCCACCAGTCTGTTTCCTGGAGACATTGGTGTGGGGTCGTTTGGCCAGAGCTGATGTTGGTGACTTGGTGGTAAGGGTATCAGTGGTATCCTGGGTGGGGCTGCTGGAGGGTGACAGTCTAGGACTGTGTGACGGGCCAGGGTAATCCTCACTGTCCATACTTCCCTCTCCAGTCTCCTGAGTGGGGCCTCTGTCTCCATGTGGGGCGCTGGCACTCCTTGGCCTTTCCATCAGGGTGGCATGGGTGGTGGTGCCTGTGGGGGGGAATGGACATGTATGTTACATGTACTAATTCGAATGAGGATGCACAGCTCAGACCTATTTTGTGCTGTTTATTCCCCTGTCGGGCCATGCAGGCACCTATTGTGGGGTTGTCCTAACATTTTGCATGGGATGTCGAGGTGCATTGTGGGGGCAGTGGTGCCATTGTGATTCCTTGCAGAGGTAGGTGCTGTGCACAGGGGGGAGGGATGTGGGCCTGTTAGTGGGTTTGTGGGAATGCAGGGTGACTGGATGTAGTGGCTGCGGCCTGGGTGGGGTAGAGGTCCTGGTGGTAGTTGGAGGGGTGGGGTGCTACATGCAGTACAGGTGTAATGGATATGAAGTAATTGTAGATGACTTACCCGAGTCCAGCCCTCCAGTGAGTCCAGTGAGGCCCTCCGGGTGCAGGATGGCCAGTACCTTCTCCTCCCAGTTGGTGTATTCGGGGGGTGTAGATGGGGGTCCTCCACCAATCTTCTGGACCGCAATGTTGTGCCTGGATGCCATTGACCTCACCTTCCCCCACAGGTCATTCCATCTCTTGCGGATGTTGGCCCTTATGTGTGGATGGTTTCCAAAAGCGTTGACCTTGTTTACTATAGTCTGCCATAACTCCATCTTCCTGGCGATGGGTGTGTGCTGGACCTGTGCCCCAAAGATTTGTGGCTCGACCTTCAGTATTTCGTCCACCATTGTTCCTAGCTCCCTATCTGTAAAGCGGGGGTGCTTAGGGGGTGCGATGGTGTGTGTTGTGGGTGGTGTGTTGTAGGATTATTGGTGAGGGTGCTGTTGTGTCGTTGGGTGTGTGACTTGTATGATGTTGCATTCAGTGTATGCGTGCTGTGTTGTCAATCTCAGTTGTCCTATTGACGATGCAAAGGATTGTGGGGTGTGTATGTGAGTGTTCTATAGTGTTGTGGATGTGTGTCATGTGTGTCGGTTTCAAACTTGCCAATGTGTGCATTTTTTGCTGTTGGGTCCACTTGTGACCGTGGCGGTCCATACCGCCAATGGTCGTTTGACATCCACTATCCGGCGCAGTGATTTGTGCATCATTATTTGAAGGGCGGGGATTTGTCTGCTTGGTGGTGGTGGGGTGGGGTGTGCAGCCTTTCTGCCATCAAGGGCTCTGGAGGTGGCTGGAGGTAGCAGAATTTTTGGAGGATTCTGTTTTTGGCATCATTATATGGCGGTGTGCTGTTCACAGCCAATGGCGGTCTTCTGTTCATCGGTGTTTCCCGCCATGTTCATAATGAACACCTCAGTGTTACAAAAATAAAGGTACTTTATTTTGGTGACACAAATACCAAAAATACCATAGAGGCTATACTCCCTTAAGTAAGTAATTCACAAATTATATATACTAGTAGGCAGAAACAGGTATAAAACAGTTAGAAAACAGAGCAAATAGTGAAAATGACAATAGTTAAAAATGGGCCTAGGGGGAGCACAAACCATATACTAAGAAAGTGGAATGTGAAAGTTCTTCTCCCACCCAGGAAAGCAGGTGTAAATCACAGTACCTTTCCCAGAACACACACAGAAACTAAAAGAAGAATTATGCAAGAACCAGAAGAGACTGCAAGACACCAACAGGGGATTCCTGGACCAGAGGACCTCTGGAAAAAGGGGACCAAGTGCAAGAAGCACAGAAGAGTCTGGGAGGAACATGAGCACCTGCAAACCCAGATGAAGGTGCAAAAGAAGAATCACCGCTGAAGAAGAACAGTAAGCACTGCATCCCGGAAGATGGAATCGGGTTCCTGCAGGATGCAAGTGATCTCCCACGCCGGATGGAGGATTGCAGTCTGGTTTGCGTCACTGGAGTCTGCCAACAAGCCTTGGC
The DNA here is from genome assembly GCF_031143425.1 of Pleurodeles waltl. Lineage (NCBI taxonomy): Eukaryota > Metazoa > Chordata > Amphibia > Caudata > Salamandridae > Pleurodeles > Pleurodeles waltl. Next base: position 607,909,466 of record NC_090442.1, on the reverse strand, counting down.
ACATACAAAGCTTGTGGTTAGTGCAAAATGGTGCTTCCTGAGACCAGGTGGACTCTACCAAGGAGGGGTACTAAAAGGGGGCCTTTAGCAACTCAGGGAGACCGTGGAAGACCAGGCAGCATACACAGGAATCTCACAGCACGGGGACAAAGAAGTTGCAGAAGAGGCCCATGCAGCACTATGACAAAGGCTCCCACGTCGCCAGAGAACCACTCAGGAAGCTGTGCGTGGCAGGATAGAGTGCTGAAGGCTTAAGCTGCAAGATGCACAAAGAACGTGGAGGAAGGATGCCAACAAGCCTTGGCAGCTGCCAAACACGTAGTGCACGGGGTAATGTCTTGCATGGGAGGCAAGCTCTTACCTCCACCAAAGTTGGACAGTGGGACGTGAGGAACGTCGGGACCACTAGAGTCCACAACCTGTGATGCAGGATCCACTCAGCTCTTCAGGAGAGGGGATCCACGCAGCTGGTCGTCGTTGCAGTTGGTGCCTGCTGAAGCAGGGGAGTGACTCCTTCACCCCAAGGGAGATTCCTTCTCTCTCCTGGTGCTTGCTGAAGACGGCCTATCCTCAAAGGATGCACGACCGGGAAACAGTTGCAGTTGCTGGCAGGAGCCGGAGATACAATGTTGCCGAAGGCGTCTTGCTTCTTTGTTGCAGCTGGTAGAGTTCCTGGAAGGTCCAGATGCATTTTCTTCACTGAGAAATAAAAATGGAGGATGCAGAGGATTCCTGCTGGAGTCTTGCAAACCAAATCTGATAAACAGCCCTGAAAGGGGGGATTGGTCACCTAACCAGGTAAGCACCTATCAGGGGAGGGCTCTGACGTCACCTGCTGGCACCGGCCACTCAGATGCTCCCAGAGTTCCCTGCCAACCTTGAATCCAAGAAGGCAAAACCTAGGGACCCTCTGGAGGGGCTCTGAGCACCACCCCTGGGATGGTGATGGATAGGGGAGTGGTCACTCCCCTTTCCTTTGTCCAGTTTCACGCCAGAGCAGGGACTGGGGGTCCCTGAACTGGTGTAGACTGGTTTATGCAAGGAGGGAACCAAATGTGCCCTTCAAAGCATTTCCAGTGGCTTGTGGAGGCTACCCCTCCCAAGCCTGTAACACCTATTTCCAAAGGGACAGGGTGAAACACCCCTCTCCAAAAGGAAATTCTTTGTTCTGCCTTCCAGGGCTCATGCTTTTCAAGCAACAGGAGGGTAGAAACCTGCCTGTGAGGTGGCAGCAGCTGGAACTGCCTGGAAAACCTCAGAAGGCTGCAATGGCAATACTTGGGGTCCAGAGTGCATGGAATCATACAACCAATGCTTGCAAACGCCTTGGGTTATGATTCCAACATGTTTGATACCAAACATGCCTATATTAAGAGTTACCATTTTGTAGCTGGACATGGGTAGTGACCTATGTCCAGTACACATGTAAAATGGGGTCCCCGCACTCACGAAGTCTGGGAAAATGGTCCTTGAGGTCATGGGGACATGGGGACATCTCTGCTAATGCAGGGGTGCCCTCACACACATGTTCTATTGCTGGAGGTCCTGCAATAGGGGTGACTTATAAGTGACCTGGTGCCGTGTAAATGGCAGTGAACGGGTGCTTGCACCTTTTTACGCAGGCTGAAATGGCAGTCCTGCCGAAGCCTTTGCATGGGATCCCTATGGGTGGCAAAATATATGCTGCAGCCCATTGGGATCCCCTCGAACACCAATGCCCACGGGTACCTAGGTACCATATACTAGGGACTTCTAAGGGGGCACCAATATAGCAATTGTGGGTGAAATACTGTGTTAACAGTAAGTAACAACCAAATTTAGAGGAGAGAGAGCATAATCACTGGAGTCCTGGTTCGCAGGATCCCAGTGAACCCAGTCAAGCACACTGACATCAGGCAGAAAATGGTGGTAACCATGCCAAGAAAGAGGGTACTTTCCTACACCCACCACTCTAGCTCAGGAAGACCCATCAGGATATGCAGGGTACACCTCATCTCCCTTTGTGTGACTGTCTAGAATGAATTCACAAACAGCCCAACTGTCATCCTGACCCAGAAGTGTATGCCACAGCCAAGCAGAGGCACAGAACAGTTAAGCAAGAAAATGGCCACTTTCTGAAAGTGGCATTTTCAAACTTACATTCAAAAAACAACTTCACCAAAAGATGTCTTTTTGAATTGTGAGTTCATAGACCCCAAACTCCAAATCTCTATCTGCTCCCAATGGGAAATTACACTTAAAAGATATTTCATGGCAATCCCCATGTTACTCTATGCGAGAGACAGACCTTGCAATAATAAATAACTAATTTAGCAGCGTTTCACTATCAGGACATGTAAACCACACCAGTACAAGGCCTACCTATTAAATACACTGCACCCTACCCATAGAGCTGACTTGGGACGACTTTAGGGGTGACTTACATGTAATAAAAGGGAAGGTTTGGGTCTGGCAAGTGGCTTCCTTGACATGCCGAAATGGTAGTTTAAAACCACACAAACAGACACTGCAGTGCCAAGTCTAAAACAAGTTTACAAGGCTACTCATGTGGGAGGCACAATCAGTGCTGCAGGCACACTAGTAGCATTTGATTTACAGGCCCTGGGCACACATAGTGCACTTTATTAGGGACATACAGTGAATCAACTATGCCAATCATGGAGAAACCAGTCGCTAATACATTTTTGACAGAGAGCCTATGCACTTTAGCACTGGTTAGCAGTCGTAAAGTGCCCACAGTCCGAAAGCCAACAAAACAGGTCAGAAAAAAATAGGAGGTAGGCAGCAAAAAGTTTGTAGATAATCCTTCAAAAAGGGCCAGGTTCAACAATAACTATTTGTATGTATATTATTCATCATCTAATCAATAATAAAGGTTCATCCCTAGCTTCCACTTAGTACCCCAAGAGGATAATGAAAACACGAATAGCATTTATGAATATGACATTGTAAAATGTCATGCAGATGACTGCCAGTCACATCCACTTTAAATGCTTCCAAGGTTTGAAGCAAAGTCCTGCAAATCCTCTCCTCCTCATCCTCCCTCCACTCACAGTGGCCTTTTGAGGAGGAGAAAGATCAGGGATGAGGGAAAAGGCAGAAAGGGTGAAGGGAGACATGTCTCCTCTTATTGCGTGCTAATCCATTTTACAGTAATGAGAAATTAATATTGCCAGCTTCAAAAAACGACTATTCATAACAAAACACTTACTTGGATGCCTTTTAAAGTGTAAAAGACAGGTGATATCAAAGCACAGCTGAAATGTAAGACAACATATGTGTGGTCAGAACCTGTTGTACTGATCATGTGTGACTGCACTCCCAATGCGCATGTGCGGGCATCAGACGTTTCCCTCCAGAGGTCTACCCATACGCTGCACAGACTAAACTAAGGTAGCTAATATCCCCTGAAATAAAATGGAAAGCTAAATAGTGACAGGAATCTAAATACAGGCTTCTTTCTGCCAAGGAATCCCACAACAGAGGCCAGATGACTCCCAGGCCCAGCAAGGGAGGTAACGAAGCCTCATTTATTAGTCTAAGCCCGACAGAGAGCTCCTGTGTTCCTCGTTCAAGAAAACACACTGTTGGTGGGGTGCGGCTTTCTTTTAGGATCCTCCTGCTTTGTTCTTTTCCTGAGGGGACGTCATCTCATTGGTAATGACTGGGATGAGCAGAGCAGGTCCTTGCTCAGACAGCACCCTAGGCAGAAGGAAATCTGGTGTCTTGGCGGCTGCTGTGGTAAAAAAAATGCCATACTAAGGTAGGGCCAGTCCTATGGGTTATGTGGCCCCAGGCAGAATACAAACATGTGGGCCCCTCTAGATGTAACATAACAGGAAGGTACATCACAGGAAGTGACATCAATTGAACATTAATTTCTCGCCATTGTTGATGCAGCTTTGCAAAACACTAAGGGGGTCATTACGACCCTGGCGGAACAAGTCCGCCAGGGCCGTGGGACGCGGTGGCACCGCCGACAGGCCGGCGGTGCCCCGCGGGGCATTCTGACCGCGGCGGCTCAGCCGCGGTCAGAGAAGGGAAACCGGCGGTCTCCCGCCGGTTTCCCGCTGCCCCAAAGGAATCCTCCAAGCCGGCGCAGCATGCTGCGCCGGCATGGGGATTCCGACTCCCCCTCCCGCCATCCAGTTCCTGGCGGTTCTCCCGCCGGGAACCGGATGGCGGGAGGGGGAGTCGCGGGGCCCCTGGGGGCCCCTGCCGTGCCCATGCCTATGGCATGGGCACGGCAGGGGCCCCCGTAAGAGGGCCCCTAAAAGTATTTCAGAGTCTGCAAAGCAGACACTGAAATACGCGACGGGTGCAACTGCACCCGTCGCACCTTCCCACTCCGCCGGCTCTATTACGAGCCGGCGTCATCGTGGGAAGGGAGTTTTCCCCTGGGCTGGCGGGCGGTCTTGTGAAGACCGCCCGCCAGCCCAGGGGAAAACTCGGAATACCCTCCGCGGTCTTACGACCGCGGAGCGGTATTTCGGAGGGGGGAAGCCTGGCGGGCGGCCTCCGCCGCCCGCCAGGCTCGGAATGAGGGCCTAAGGCCCTCATTCTGACCTTGGCGGGCGGCGGAGGCCGCCCGCCAAAGTCCCGCCGTCAGATTACCGTTCCGCGGTCGAAAGACCGCGGCGGTAATTCTGACTTTCCCGCTGGGCTGGCGGGCGGTCGCCTTCAGACCGCCCACCAGCCCAGCGGGAAAGAGGCTTCCACGATGAAGCCGGCTCGGAATCGAGCCGGCGGAGTGGAAGCTGTGCGACGGGTGCAGTTGCACCCGTCGCGTATTTCACTGTCTGCGCAGCAGACAGTGAAATACATGTAGGGGCCCTCTTACGGGGGCCCCTGCAATGCCCATGCCAGTGGCATGGGCACTGCAGGGGCCCCCAGGGGCCCCGCAACCCCCCCTACCGCCATCCGGATCCCGGCGGTCGGACCGCCGGGATCTGGATGGCGGTAGGGGGGGTCGGAATCCCCGCGGCGGTGCAGCAAGCTGCGCCGCCGTGGAGGATTCAATGGGGCGGCGGTACACTGGCGGGAGCCCGCCAGTGGTGCCGGTCCGACCGCGGCTTTACCGCCGCGGTCGGAATCCCCATTGGAGCACCGCCGGCCTGTCGGCGGTGCTCCCGCGGTCCTCCGCCCTGGCGGTCAAAGACCGCCAGGGTCAGAATGACCACCTAAGGGCCTGATTCCAACTTTGGAGGACGGTGTTAAACCGTCCCAAAAGTGGCGGATATACCACCTACCGTATTACGAGTCCATTATATCCTATGGAACTCGTAATACGGTAGGTGGTATATCCGCCACTTTTGGGACGGTTTAACACCGTCCTCCAAAGTTGGAATCAGGCCCTAAGTACCTAGTGTGGATATCAGTAAAAGGGCTAAACATATAAATAATAATCCAGATAAAATAAGTACATATATTTTAAAGCTGCAAAATGTGGTTGAAAAAAACGAGGCCTACGTTTTTCCAAAACGTATATCATTTCTACGATATTCACTAAAAGTTTCCAGATTAAGGCATGATTAAAATTCCAAGTCAGATTGTCCCAGAACTATACAGTGGGACTTCAAGTGACTTCCCAGCCCTCCCATGAAGGCCATATAAACTAACATTAGGAATACCGATTTCCCAACTGCGATTCTCTCCTAATCGTAATTAGGAAATCAGTATTCCTAATGTATGAAACTCTTTTGAGTTTCATTAGCCATTCTTAGTGGGATGCAAATAGACCTACCTCATGAAGGTAATTAATGAGGTAGGTCGCAATTTGCGACTCATTAGGAATCGCAGCCATCACAGGAATGGTGGCCTGCTGAGGTCAGCAGACCATCATGTCTGTGATTGCTTTTTAATAAAGCAATCTTTTTTTTTTTTTTAATGCAGTCTGTTTTCCTTAACCGGTACGGTGCCTGGGGCGAGGTGGCCTCGTCCTCGCACACGGTTCCTGTGTACCAGGGACAAGACCAGCTCATCCTGCACCAGGCCCCGGGGGGGAGCGCAAGCGCTCCCCCCCTTGGGCCTCCCTCCCACACCCCCCCCTCGGGGATGGAAGGGAATCACTTCCCCTTCCACCCCGCTCGGCAATCTGATGACATCAGCGTGCTCACAGCGCGCCAACGTCATCAAATGCTGCCGGGACACGCTGGAAGCCATTTGCTTCCAGCGCGTCCATCGGAGAGGACTCTTTTGAGATGAGTCCTTCTCCTGGGGAATTTTAGGGAGAAAAACAGACACAGGGGAAAGGAAAGAGTTTTTCTTTTCCCCCGTGCCTGTTTTGAGTGGATTCGTGCTCCACGATCGCGGGCGAGCCCAGCAATCGTGGAGCAGGAATCTACCCACTAGACACCAGGGATTGTTTTTTGTTTATTTTGGGGAGCGACCCTTGGGCTAGATCGGCTAAGTTTCCGTCCGATCCCGCCCCTGGGAGGGGGTCGAAACCCACTAGGCCCCAGGGATTGTGTTGTGTGTGTGTGTTTTTTGTGTCTTGGGGCACCCCTTGGGCAAGGGTCGCCCCCCCCAAGGGGGGGCGTTAGTGTTGGCCATTTCTGCACCTCTTGGGGGAAGATCGGCCTATTTTAAAGAAGCCACCAAGACGCCAGGGAATTAAGCGGGTCATTCCGACCCTGGCGGTCGGTGGCCGCCAGGGCCACCGACCACGGGAGCACCGCCAACAGGCTGGCGGTGCTCCTACGAGCATTCTGACCGCGGCGGTTTAGCCGCGGTCAGACGCGGAAAGCCAGCGGTCTCCCGCTGACTTTCCGCCGCTCGTAGGAATCCTCCATGGCTGCGGAGCGCGCTCCGCAGCCATGGAGGATTCCGACTCCCCCTCCCGCCATCCAGTTCCTGGCGGTTCTCCCGCCGGGAACCGGATGGCGGGAGGGGGAGTCACGGGGCCCCTGGGGGCCCCTGCCGTGCCCATGCCTATGGCATGGGCACGGCAGGGGCCCCCGTAAGAGGGCCCCTAAAAGTATTTCAGTGTCTGCAAAGCAGACACTGAAATACGCGACGGGTGCAACTGCACCCGTCGCACCTTCCCACTCCGCCGGCTCTATTACGAGCCGGCGTCATCGTGGGAAGGGAGTTTTCCCCTGGGCTGGCGGGCGGTCTTGCGAAGACCGCCCGCCAGCCCAGGGGAAAACTCGGAATACCCTCCGCGGTCTTTCGACCGCGGAGCGGTATTTCGGAGGGGGGAAGTCTGGCGGGCGGCCTCCGCCGCCCGTCAGACTCAGAATTAGGGCCTAAATCTTTTTGTTTCCCTTTGTTTTTATTGTGCTGGGGGGTGCCCCATTGGTAAGGGTTGCCCCCCAAAGGGGTCACAGAACTGTTGGCCATTTCTGCCCCCCTTGGGGGCAGATCAGCCTATTTTTTAGGCCCATCTGCCGCCAAGGGGGCAGAATCCACTTAGGCACCAGGGATCTTGTGTGTGTGGCTTTTGTATGGGGGGCAGCCCCTTTGGCAAGGGTCACCCCCCCAAAGGGGGCACATTACTGATGGCCATTTCTGCCCCCCTTGGCAGATCGGTCTATTTCTTTGTTTGGCAATGGTTGACCTGCGGTTTGCGTAGTTGCATGTTTTAGGTAAGTAATAGCAATTTACTCTAAAGGAGTATTGTTGACATGCATGAATGACATGTTTGTAGGTGGTGTACTTAATGCAGGATTGTGTGTGAAATTGTCCTTAGATTTGTGCACAATGATATTTGTGTTGTCTTATATCTAATTTGCTTTTCTTTTTTTCTTTTTAGTGGGATATCATTGGTTATTTGCTGTGTCTGTGCAAAGTAGTTGCGGGTGAGTAGCCTTTCCAGGCAAGTGATTGGTATCATTTTTTAGTACATAACTCTTTGTGATAAAGCCACACTTTGATTATTACTTATTTTAGACAGTGCTGGTTGTTGTTGGCAATCCATTTGTTGTTAGAAAGGATCATGGCTAGCCTCAGAGTGACCACTCACCAGGTTGTTGACATGCTTTTTGAGTCGTCTTCTGACCATGATTATGAGACTGACTCTGCATCTGAGGCAGAGGAAGAAGTGAGAGATTCTGGCAGTGAGTGTTCTGTCTGAGAGGAATCTTCTGATGAGGAGGTCACTCTGAGTGCAGACGAAGGGCCTGTTTTAGAGGAGGGCACTGATGTGCCAATTGTGCAGCAGCCTGGGGCTGAAAGGTTTCCCATTGGAGGACCTGACACCTGGGTTGCCCCAAACATGGAGCAGCCACAGTTGTCTCCCTTTACTGGTCTCCCAGGGTGTAGAGTAAATACGGAAAGCGTTTTGCCTGTCATTTTCTTTGAGTTGTTTATGGACAATGTATTTTTGGAAGAGATTGTTGAGCAGACTTAATTGTATGCGGAGCAGTATTTGAGGGACAACGCTGCCAGACTTAGGCCTCAGTCTAGAGCTACCCAGTGTTTTCCCACAAATCTGGAAGAGATGAAAAAGTTCTTGGGTTTGACTTTTTTGATGGGGCTGATAAGGAAGCTGTCACTGGCTTCTTATTGGTCTACTAGTCGCTTCATAGCAACAGCTATATTTCGTGCAACCATGACTCGTAATCGGTATTTGCTTCTTCTTCGGATGCTGTATTTTGTTGACAATGCTTTAGCCTTGCCACAGATCACCCTGATTGTGACCATCTTTCTAAGATTAGGCCTGTCCTTGATCATTTTGTAGATCGGTTTTCAGAGGTGTATGTTCCAGGCAAAGAAATAAGTGTGGACGAGTCTTTGGTCCTGTTCCATGGGCGTTTGGTTTTTAAGCAATACATTCCTAGTAAGAGGGCACAGTATGGAATTAAATTGTATATGCTGTCAGAAAGTAGTACAGGATATGTGTATAATTTCCAGCTCTACACTGGTAGGAATTCCAGTATTGACCCCCCTGGTTGTCCGCCCACTTTTGGAGTTATTGAAAATTGTGTGGGAACTTGGTAGATGACCGTTTAACAAAGGTCACCATTTGTAAGTAGATAACTTCTATACTGGAGTGCAGTTCTTCAAGGAATTGTTCAGAGTGGACACTGCTGCTGGTGGCACAATCTGTTCTAACCTGAAAGGCTATCCGAGGGAGCTTGTCTGTAAAAAAACTTGAGAGGGAGCAGTGCTGTGCCTTGCGGAATGATGAGCTGCTAGCTCTGAACTTTTCAGACAGGAGGGATGTGTACATGCTAACTACCATCCATGATTAGAGTACTTCCCCTGTGACTTTTTGGGGTCAGGTTGCGGAAGTGCGCAAACCTGCTTCCATTTTGGACTACAATAAGTACATTGGCAGTGTTGATAGCGTAGCTCAGAGGTTGGAACCTTACACTGCTCTTCATAAGTCTTACGTGTGGTATAAAAAGTTGGCCATCCATTTATTTCATTTGGCAACTTTTAATGCTTTTATTGTGTTCAAGGATTGTTCACCTGAGTCAAGGATGAAATTTGTTAAATTTCAGGAGTCAGTGATAGAGAGCCTCATTGTGGTGGAACAGGCAAGAGTTCCTAGAGTAGCAGTGGTGGAGGATATGGCTAAGTTGCAAGATTGCCACTTTCCTGATCACATTCCTCCCACTCCCAAAAAAGACTTGCCCACTAAGAAATGTAGAGTCTGTGCCCAAAGAGGTATCCGGAGGGAGAGCCGGATGTACTGCCCGATTGCCCTTCAAAGCTTGGGCTATGTGCGGCTGGCTGTTTCAGGAGCTACCACACCAAAAAACAATTATGGGAAATACTGTGAGATTAAACTGCCTGTTTTATATTTTCATATGTTCAGTTTCACCATAGAGGCAATACTCCCTTAAGTAAGTAATTCACAAATTATATACACTAGTAGGCAGAAACAGGTAGAAAACAGTTAGAAAACAGAGTAAATAGTGAAAATGACAATAGTTAAAAATGGGCCTAGGGGGAGCACAAACCATATACTAAGAAAGTGGAATGCGAAAGTTCTTCTCCCACCTAGGCAAATGTAGTGTGTAGAGGGGAGCTGGGAGTACTAGAAACCCCCAAAGGTAACCCACCCCAGTGACCAGGAAAGCAGGTGTAAATCACAGTACCTTTCCCAGAACACACACAGAAACTAAAAGAGGAATTATGCAAGAACCAGAAGAGACTGCAAGACACCAACAGGGGATTTCTGGACCAGCGGACCTCTGGAAAAAGGGGACCAAGTGCAAGAAGCACAGAAGAGTCTGGGAGGAACAGGAGCCCCTGCAAACCCGGATGAAGGTGCAAAAGAAGAATCACCTGGCAGAGTGAATGGTCTTGTGCATGTCATGTATGAAAGGTGTGTGCATGAACTGTAAAGTGGTTGGTGCCTTGTCATAGCTTTACACCTCACGAGTTGTGAGTCATTGGTTCAGTTTTGTGGCCTTTCAGTTATTAACAGTCCATTTCATTTTTGTGAAATTTATTGTTAATAAAAGTTTATCTACTGAACCATCACTCACCCTCGTGCAAAATCCAACCAGTATGTGTGGTAAAAATTACAAAACCTGCTTTGCTGTAATCAGGCGTCGCAAAACAACTGTGACACTCAAGGTGTCTCGGGTGGGACCCCGATGACGAAGCATGCCACCAACTTGGTTGGTGGGTGAGGGGACTTTTTAGCATAACCTAAGTGTGTTTCTTTCACAATTTTAGTGTTTGGAACATCACAGAAGTACGTGGACACATCAAAATGATCTATTACAAAACTACCTGTGTTTGGGGGGAGCACCTATGTTTTTGGTCCCGGGTGCGGCCTTTATCTGGGGAAACCTACCAAACCCAAACATTTTTTAAAACTAGACACCCCAAGTCCAGGAAGGTGTGGCTTGCGTGGATCCCCCAACATTTTCTTACCCAGACTCCTCTGCAAACCTCAAAATTTGCTTACAAAAAGAATATTTTCCTCCATTTACTTTGTAGGCTCACCACTCCGGCCCAAATTTCCTACCACCCAGCGCTACCCTCAGTCTCCCCAGTAAAATGATACCTCACTTGTGTGGGTCCCCAAAGCAAAGTCAGCCCAAAGATGTATGAAAGAAAAATATGGGTTTATCATCTCCTTGTGCTATCCCCTCAATCTCTACAGGTTTTTGGCCTTTTTCTGTTGCAGGCACCTGGGCCACCCACACAAGTGAGGTACAATTTTTATTGAGAGACTTGGGGGAACGCTGGATGCAAGGAAATTCAAGGCTCCTCTCAGATTCCAGAACCTTCTGTCACCGAAATGTGAGGAAAAAGTGTTTTTTAGCCACATTTTGAGGTTTGAAAAGGATTCTGGGTAACAAAACCTGGTGAGAGGCCCACAAGTCACCCCATCTTGGATTCCCCTAGGTGTCTAGTTTCCAAAAGTGCAGAGGTTTTGTAGGTTTCCCTTGGTGCCGGCTGAGCTAGAGGCCAAAATCCGCAGCTAGGTACTTTGCAAAAAAACTGCTAAACTGCTCTGTTTTCTTTGGAAAAATGTGATGTGCCCATGTTGTGGTTTGAGGCATTTCCTGTCACGGGCACTAGGCCTGCCCACACAAGTGAGGTACCATTTTTATCAAGAGACTTGAGGAAACACAGGGTGGAAGGAAATTTGTGGCTCCTCTCAGATTCCAGAACTTTCTGTTACCGAAATGTGAGGAAAAAGTGTTTTTAGCCAAATGTTGAGGTTTGCAAAGGATTCTGGGTAACAGAACCTGGTGAGAGTCCCACAAGTCACCCCATCTTGGATTCTCTGAGGTGTCTAGTTTTTAAAAATGCACAGGTTTGGTAGGTTTCCCTAGGTGCCGGCTGAGCTAGAGGCCAAAATCCACAGCTAGGCACTTTCCAAAAAACATGTCAGTTTTCAATGTAAATATATACATGTTGCGTTTCCTATCGCAGGCATTAGGCCTACCCACACAAGTGAGGTACCATTTTTATTGGGAGACTTGGGGGAACACAGAATAGCAGAACAAATGTTATTGTCCCTTGTCTTTCTCTGCATTTTTCCTTCCAAATGTAAGTGTGTGTAAAAAAGACGTCTATTTGAAAAATGCCCTGTAATTTACATGCAAGTATGGGGACCTCGGAATTCATAGATGTGCAAATAACCACTGCTTCTCAACACCTTATCTTGTGCCCATTTTGTAAATACAAAGGTTCCCTTGATAACCTATTTTTCACTCTTTATATTTCAGCAAATTAATTGCTGTATACCGGGTATAGAATGTAAACTCATTGCAATGGTGCAGCTCATTTATTGGCTCTGGGTACCTAGGGATCTTGATGAACCTACAAGCCCTATATATCCCTGCAACCAGCAGAGTTCAACATTCGTAACTGTATATTGCTTTTAAAAATCACTTTTTTAAAATGACATTGCAGGAAAAAGTTACAGAGTAAAACGTGGAGAAAAATGGCTGTTTTTTTACCTCAATTTCAATATTTTTTTATTTTAGCTGTTATTTTCTGCAGGAAAACCTTGCAGGATCTACACAAATGACCACTTGGTGAATTCAGAATTGTATCTACTTTTCAGAAATGTTTAGCTTTCTGGGATCCAGTATTGGTTTCATACCCATTTCTGTCACTAACTGGAAGGAGGCTAAAAGCACAAAAAATAGTAAAAATGGGGTATGTCCTAGTAAAATATCAAAATTGTGTTGAAAAATGTGGTTTTCTGATTTAAGTCTGCCTGTTCCTTAAATCTGGGAAGATGGTGATTTTAGCACCACAAACCCTTTGTTAATGCCATTTTCAGGGGGAAAAAACACAAGCCTTCTTCTGCAGCCCTTTTTCCCATTATTTTTAAAAAACAAAATGTTAGCTGTATTTTGGCTAATTGCTTGGTCTCCTGCACGGGAACACACAAACTCTGGGTACCTCTAGAATCCCTATGATGTTTGCAATAAAGGACGCAAATTTGGCGTGGGTAGCTTATGTGGACCAAAGGTTTTGAGGGCCTAAGAGCGAACTGCCCCAAATAGCCAAAAAAAGGCCTGGCACCTGAGGGGGAAAAGGGCTGGCAGCGAAGGGATTAAAGGGAAATGGGATGCCTTCAATGAGAAAAAAATTAAACTTTGCAGTTACAAAATATTTGTTTTCCATTCTCAAAGGGGAAGTGGTACCATGGGGACTCCTTCCCATTTGCGGAAGGGTTACCGCCTCATTCAAGGAATTGGTAAAATATGAATGTTTGGGACTGTAGTTCAGTTGCAAAACATTCATATATCCCATTCAGGTTAGGTATTTGGAAGGGCTCCCTAAACACGCCCCTTTCAAATACCAAATCGCACACATAAAATTGCGATTCAGTAGCATGTTACTGAATCGCAATTTGTGTTGTGTACATACCTAAAAGCATTTTTACAGTCAGAAGCAGCTTAATCAGCAGTTTCAGACCACAAAAATGCTTCGTACATGTGGCCCTTGGTTTTCACCAGGCATGGATGATCAACACAAGAGATATATGTTAGGTCAGGTCATTGATCTATATGAGTTGCAGCACACAGTAGCACAGATTCTAAAAGATAAGAAGATGAAACAGCACTGATGTTATACACGGGTAGGGTGGCTAATATATTGATAGGCAGAAGCAACAAAGGCTGCACACTGAGTACCTAAACACAGCAATTACTTTCAAACACCATTTTTGAGAGATGCAAGGAGCAGAACTACCTTAAAGAGATACAGAAGAGATGACTAAAAAAGGAAATAGTTTGTTAACAGGGAAAACAAAAAAGACTGCCAATGTTTTGCTGGGAGCCAGTCACTAAAAAGATACATTAAAGCAAAAAACAAAAAATGTGCTTACTAATGTAGACTCTGTGCAGGTTACAGTTATATGAAAAAGAAATGTAACAGTGCATAATCTGCAGGTTGAGGGAGGTTGTCAGTGACTTTCAAAATAACATCAAAGTAATAGAAATGACCTATACTTTAAACATATCTTCTAAGTCACATGTCCCTAAGATCTGAAAAGACACTTGCCAAATTGCAAAAAAAAAGCAGAACCATGCAATTCAACTCTTATTTAGAGTAACATGTAGTAGCCATACTTTGCTTGCCCTCAGTTAAATTCACTGGATCTTGGTTAATGAGATAATTGAAAGCATGATCATTTCCACCGTCCACAGGTCACTACAGTCCCTCCCCAGGTATCTAATCAAACACTTTTGGTCTTCCAACCTTTAATGCAAGATCTGCCTACCTGAATAGGCTCAGTGTTTGGCAGATCACTACATGTGCATTTAGGTTCTTTATGGAACGCCCCCTCACTTCTCAGCTGCCCTCCTCTTTCAGGAAACCCATCTCCTGTACACTCCCTTCTTCCCCCCACTTTCCACAGGAGACCAATTCTAACTGCTCCTGAAAAACAGGCATTTCCCCAGGCCTCATTGTCACTTTCTAAGGTTTGAGATTATATGTTGTTGGAAGAAGCACACTTCATACTGTGTGCCAGGACAGCCCACTGTGATCCTGCACATGACAATGCGCTGACTGGCTTTGAGAGCACAATCAGACCAACTCTGGGCACACTGACCTTAAGGTTGCAGCAGCCTTTTGGGTTATGCACCAACTTCCAAGCCAGTCCAAGCAATGAGTCCAGTTTATCCATGATAATAAAAAAAATCTTTTCACCAAGTGGCCTGGCCATAAGCCTGTCAGTCAACTGTGGATTTGTCACCTTTCCTACCTGAATCTAGCCCTTTTCTTGGGCTTCGTAGCACTTATATCTTGCAGGGTAGACTACAGTCCATTATTACTTTGTAGGACACTTTGCACACATACAATATTGTAAGATGTTTGTTGGATATTGGGGGACTACTAGTTACAGAACGTATTCTTGGTTTTATACTCCGTAACCATCATCCCTTAATCTGGTATGATTAATATGACATACTGTGTTTGAGTTCCAATACATCTAGGACCTTCTGGGATAAGCTTTGAACGGTCGCTATTGCCACCTTTGGAGAGACAAGTTTCTAAAAGGAATAACTGTTATGCAAATTAAATGAAATAGTCAGTTGTGAAACAGCAATCATAAACAATGGTATCCTTCACAGATGTTGCTGGTTAATCACCTATTCTCTCTCACCCAAAGGAAAGGTCTCACAATATAATTCTCCTTTTTAACTTTTACAGAACAAAATTGTGGGGCATTCGAGAAAATGGTAGCAAAGAAATGTCAGAAGATGCAGAGAAGTTTTCAGCCTGCTGAATATTTTTGGAAAAGAAAAACAAACACTGTTTTTTTTTTGTTTTTACATTGGTAGAAACTTGTGACGAGGCAAGCAAGATATTACAACAGGAGTTCATGGCAGGAGCAATGGTTTCTAGATCTTTGGTTAGGACATGTGCAGGAAAGGGTCCCACTGGGAGTGGGAGTGAGATTTTATATAAAGGTCAAGAGGAGTGTTAGAGTACACACACAGCAGGCTGAAATTCAGTAGAAACACTGAGGATGGTTTAAGATTACAACCTTTGTGAAGGATATTACATGCATCTTACAACTGAGGCAATGTTTTACATGGGAAATAAAGACATAGGGGATTGCAAACTTCGGTAGAAGGCTCAATGGAGGTAGCAGAACATACTAGTTCAATACCATTTTTACCTCTTCTCCAGCCTCTTACTATTTTTGCTGATCTGATTCTGCGCACTTATGTCTACCTCTATCTTTCCCTAATCATTTTACCTTCTCTTTCTGATTTTGCACTCCTACATCCATCTTACCCCTCAAAGCTCTATACCTTTCCTCTAATCTCTCCACCCAGCCTGTAACTTTCTCTTGCCTCAGCTTCTTGCACTGGTTCTGCCCCATGTACATAAACCTCTCCCATTACCCCGGCCTCTTCTTTCTGGTTCTGCTCCACTTACATCCACATCTTCCTTCAATACGCTACTCTTTATCACCATTCTACCCCTAGCCTTTTACCTTGTATCAGTTGTTCTACTCATTTACATCCATCTCTCCCCTTCAGCTGTCTCACTCTCCAAACGTTTATTTACATGTTTTGCATGGATTCTTCCCCTCCTTACATTAATCAATTTTGCATGTTGTTTTAGGTGGGCAAGTCCCTAAAACTTTGGGTCAGAGGCCTGGCTCAGCTCAAAGTCCTCTTGGAACTTTGAGCACAAAATGAGCCGAGCTTTCACAGGAGGCAATGTAGACTAGTGGCTACAGCTGCCCACCATGTATTGAAACCCAGTCTCGGCTTAGCATCCTGTGAATCCAGGCAAATCTCTAGGCTGAAAAAATTAACATAGTTGGTCAATTGTAAATCTCTCTTATGTCCAGGGCCACCATTCATGCTATCTAAAACTGCCAAAAATACAATGTGGACCGTGCCTGTCTCATACTCCAACAATTAAAGACAAAGAATTAAGCTTTAATGTCTTATGTAGTAACTGAATTTCACAGTGAGAAACTAGGATCAATTTACTGTTTTCCTACTTGAACAAATACTAGGCAAATATTTTAATTCATCAATCTCCATTTCAGTCATTATCACACATTAGAGTTCGTTCAAATATGTGCAGTCAGGGTGTGTGCTGCACAACACCCCTTGTTTTCGATGTAATAGACTGCACTTTTTCTGCATATTAAATAACAATCTAGACCACATATACGGTGCACATAAATCATGACATGTCACTTAGTCAGGGCCACTGAAATTACGTGATTTTGTAGTTGTGAGTTTTCAGCATAATTATGGATTTGCTGCATAAACCATCAGCTGCGTAATCTGCAGCATTTAACAAAAGTAATTTTGTTAATAGCTCAAATGGATCTAAAAGTTACTAAAAATGTAGCAACACTTGTTGCACTGTGGTAAGTCCATCACAAAAGGTTGACCGGTCATCTGTCTGCTTATTGTTGTACTTGGGTGTCAGACAGGAGCTAATGAGATGAAACTCTTGCCCAGATAGTATTACCTCATTATTTAGTTATTTTTACTGTGTTATTATTATCACAAAATGGGCAGGGTTATGCCATACAATTTGCCTTTTCTTCCTGCATAAGTTATTAAACCCTGCTGCCTAATTTGGACTTTTCCTGACACATTCTAGTGGCTATGCTCTAACTTCAGTAATACTATTATCATCACGGACTGAGGCAAGAATGTTTCTCAGTTCATGTTCAATAACTCACACTTTTACTTAATACATCTCAAAGAAGTTATATACTCTGATGTACAAAAGGTAAAACACTTATGTGTGTTAAAGAAATATGGGGGTCATTACAACCCTGGCGGTCGGCGGAGAAGCAAATAATTTTGGATTTATGACCATGGCGGTTACCGCCATAGTCATCTGCCACTTCTCCGATCCGCCCGCTGGGCTGGAGACCTGGGTCTCCAGGCCGGCGGTCGTCACAATACCACCGGCGGTATCATGACCCGGCTGACCGCCAAGGATTTCATGGGGTTTGGAACCGCCATGAAATCCATGGCGGTAAGCACTATCAGTGCCAGGGAATTCCTTCCCTGGCACTGAGAGGGGTCTCCCCCACCCCCACCCGAGTCCTTCCCCTACACCCCCCACCACCCCTGCCACCCCCAAAGGTGGCAGGACCCCCCTCCCCACCCCTACCCCCAACATTACATTACACATACACACCCGACACGCAGGCAGGAACCACCAACACACATACACGCACACACACCAACATACATGCCAACTGCCACCCACACAGTCATACGCACACACCCACATTCAGACATACACGCACACATCCATACAGACACGCACTCATTTCTAAACACACAACACCCCTGCAATCATACACGCACTCACACACCCCCTCTACATACACAGACGCACACCCCCATGCACGCACACAACACACAACACCCCCCCACCCCCCTCCCCTAACGGACGATCAACTTACCTGGTCCGTTGATCCTTCCGGGAGGGGACGGGATCCATGGGGGCTGCTCCGCCGCCACCACACCGTCAACAGAACACCGCCACGCCGAATCACAGGACGTGATTCGGTGGGCAGTGTTCTGTTGACATGGTGGTGGAGGTTGAGCAACCTCCACTTCCCCGCCGCCCGCCAGTATGGCTGCTGGCGGCTCTCCGTCCAAAAAAGGACGGACAGCTGCCAGCAGTCATAATACGCCTAGCGGAAAACCACCACCACTGGCGGTCTTCAGCACGGAGGTCCCTCGGCAGTCTTGTTCAAAGACCCCCTATGTTTTTTTAATTTTGATAACACCATCTCCATTTCTCAGACCGACGAGGATTTTGCGACATAGATTAACACATCTTGCAGGACAAAAACGTACATTTTGCAGCACACAATTGCACTTTCTATAGCATTATAGTGCCTCTTTATTTTACTTGCAATCATTGCTTTTCAGCCTTCAATTAATGCAAACTACCTTGGCGTAGGTGTGCTTAAGATATTTCAAGGTGTTTGTTTGCTATTGCCATATAGTTTGTTGGCATCAGAAGGGCTGAAGCCTGAACTGATTCTGGCAGGATTCAAACTCATACCATGCTATTTATCCTAAAAAGAAAGACGCAAGAGCTTAATTCTTCAAGTTACTGAGTGATAAAACATATAGGCCTAGATCTACAAAGGTTTCACATCTGGTTTGTGTTACCTTTTTATCCCAGGCCCAAAACAAAATCCTAGCAACACTTCCTGAGGGTCACTGCTTCACAACATTCTTTGCAAGATCTCACAACACCCCTCACTCTTTACAGCAAATAACTGCACCCCTCACTCTCCTCCCTGCTCAAACTTAATGAGTCCTCACAACACTCCATCACTGCATGAGGTCCCTGCAGTTCTCACAGCTCTCACTACAGGAGCTTCTTGCACCACCCTCTCACCTCCCACAAAGAGCACTCTGAACCTCTCCTCCATCTTGCAGGTGCTCCCTGTAACCTTCAGGGACCTCACTGCAGAAGTGCTATGCACTCCTGCTTCTCCTCCCTGCAGGAGCTCTCTGCACCCCTCACAACACTCACTACAGGAGTTCCTTACAGCCCTTACTCTCCTCCATGCATAAATTCAATGTAACCTATTACACTCCCTGCAGAAGCACCAAACAACCATCATTCACTTTCCTGCACTCTTAGCATCCCTCCCTGTAGGATCTCACTGCATTCTTCACACTAGCCCTTCCATGAGCCGAAATAAAGGTGCACTCACACACTCCCTGCATCCCTCGCTCTACTCCCAACACATGTCATAGCCCTCCCTGCAGGAGGAAAGGCATCAGTGCAGTATCCCTTGTATTGGTCACTCATTTCCTGCGTCGGCTACACATTCTCTCCCACAATTTAGTGATATCTACAAGCCAGTGGCTTGAGTCTGAAGACTATCTTTGGCTCAGCTCTCAGTCCTATTGTACCATGAGCCCATAACAAGTTGTGATTTCATATGGCTTCAGCCTACCACCCTTGCCCCATACATCAAGGGATAAAAATAAAACATTAACATTTCAGATAAAAAAAGAGTAGCTGGTTTGAACAAGGGAAAACCAAAATACCTGAATCAAACATGGCTTCCTCACTTAACCAAATTGTGTGACCTTAAGCAAATATTTTATTATATCAGTCTTCCCTTTTCTGCACTACTCTACATCAAAGCCCTTCCAATACATGTGTTCAGAATACCAGCTGTACCAAAACCTACAGAGTTGATTTAATAGACATATAACATTGCTCTGTCTAAAAGAATCTTTGGCCACGTAAAGGGTTCACCTGACAACTACCTTGCCACTTAGTTCACTCATGGCACTGTCACCATGGTGGGGGGTAGGAATAGTTCTAAATTCATGTTTAAAAACTATTAGTTATTATAAATACTTTTTAGTGCGTTGCTATAATATGAAGTATTAATGTCAAAGCAATCACATGTTAAGTAATGTGCAGTTTCCTCCTCAGCACCATACTGACATTAGTGCTGACCCACTCAACCTTATCAACTGAGGGCAACCTCTCCAAACCTCTGCCTGTTATTAGGCCTCTTGTCATGCTCCTTATTTTCTGCTCGGCTCAACTGCAAAAGGAAGCAGCTAATATTCGCGGCTGTACCATGGTAGGTAATTCCGTAAGAACCATTTAGCAAACTCAAGTAAATAAATCTCTCTGAGAGACTGAAACGTTTTGCTTTCATTGCTGAGAGACTACATTTTCTTTTTTTGTATTTTGTATTTGTGTTTGTATTTGTATACTATTTGTAAATCGCATTCTGGCCGTAGCATGGAAGCACTGAAGAGAACTGGTGAGTCGTAAGAGTACAAAAACAGAAAGGGATCCAACACCGTGGCCATTCCATGGTCACCGCCTATCTAATGGGAGAACAGCCAAGTTTTCAATTTCTTTTTTAAACAAGCGTATGACTCTACCTGCCTAATATCCTGAGGGAGGGCATTCCAGAGACTGACTGCCCCCACCGAAAAGGCTTTAACCCCCCATCTCACCATATGTCAGCGAGGCACCGAGATAAGCTGCTGAGATGAAGATCTAAGCAGCCGAGCCGGCTGGTAGGGCTGCAAAGCCGATTTAAGATAATCGCAGCCATCTTGATGGTGGGCCTTATAGGTTAACCAGAGAGTCTTAAACTTAATCCATTTTTCCACCGGAAGCCAGTGGAGTTGTCTAAGACTCCTACTAGCTGATGCGGAGCGTGGTAGGTCTAAGACCAAATGGGCTGCCGCATTCTGAATAAGTTGTAGTCTATGGAGTGCGGACTTGCTAAGGTTTAACATTAAGGCATTGGAGTAATCCAATTCAGACATCACCAGCGCCAGGACCACCACAATTTTCAGGTCTCCCTGAAGAAAGGGAAACATGTTCTTAAGCATTCTTAATGCCCAGTAACAACATTTAACCGTCTGGTTAACTTGTTGCTCAAATGAGAGGGATCTATCAAATACAATGCCCAAGTTTCTGGCTGAGGAGCGCGAGGCTGGGCACTCACTACAGGGCTCTGGCCACCATCGGGGCTCCATAACTTAGTATCTAATCCGAAGAAAATGATTTCAGTCTTTTCCCCACTGAGTTTGAGCCATTTGCTGCTCATCCAGCTGCTGATCTCTCTCATGCATTGATAGAATCGATCAGCCACCTCCTCCCAACTGTGAGAGACCAGAATAATCAGCTGAGTATTGTCTGCATACAACACTATCTGAAAACCGAATTAACGCACTAGTCTGGCCAGTGGCGCCACGTAAAGATTAAACAGAGTAGGGCTGAGCGAGGACCCCAATGGTACCCCACACAGCAATTGAAATGGAATAACCCCGTAATCCCCAAAGGATACTGTGATTGATCTATTTGTAATAAAAAAAATTAGAATTTCAAGTGCACAATCTCTAACTCCTGCATGATGCAAACGCCAAATCAGCTGTTGCGGGGATATGGTGTTGAATGCCACGGAAAGATCCAGTAAGACAAGGTTGGCGCCCTCCCCCGATCCACTCTTCTGCAAATAATATCAGCTGAAGATATCAGAGCGGATTCCGTGCTATGAGCTTGTCGGAACCCGTGTTGAGAAGGATCAAAGCCTCCATTGGTCTATAGAAAATCAGCTAATGCAATATTGAGATGTCTTTCCAGGATCTAGGCTGTGGTGGGTAAGAGGGAGTTTGGTCGTAGTTTTTTTTAAATCGTTAGATTCCTTGCCAGGTTTCTTAGTAAGAGGGATCACAATGGATTCCTTCCAGGTAGCAGGAATGCTCCCTTCCCTCAGGATGTTTGCACACACTGGTTCCAGGGCCGCCAAAATCAAGTCTGGTACTAACTTTAATATCCATGGGGGACAAGGGTCGTTCGGTAAGCCGGACTTGACTCTCGCCAATAGTTCGGTAATCCTTTTGGCCGATAAGGGAGAAAATCTAGTCAGTTTAGGATTGGAATCAGAGAGCGGGATTCTCTCCAACACGCCTCCATCCCTTTCCGGGGGGAGTTGTACAAAATTTGCATGCAGCTGGACAATTTTGTTCTTAAAAAAGTCAGCAGCTCTTTGGCAGAAGGTGGGGGAATTCTCCAGACCAGGGGGGGCGGTTGAAGGGTAAGAGTTCAGACCACTTTAAAGAGTTTCTCTGGTACACTCTGTGGTTCTCTGATAATACGAGAGAAGTATTCTATTTTAGCTTTTTTAATAGCTAATTTGTATTTCTCAAGGGAAACCCTGAGTTTTCCTCTCTCTGTCACTGTCTTGTTAGACTGCCATCTACGTTCCTGACTACGATATAGTCTCTGTAAATTTTTAGGTTCCTCTGAGTACCATGGAGCTGAGAGGGATCCATGGTATATTTGTGACCAGTATATTAATTATTGCCTTCTTTGCACTTGTATTTCATGGATTACAAAATTGCAAACTGCTCCTTTCTTCCATCCTCAGTGCCTAATGCCCATTGGTGATGGAACTCAATTCTTTTTTGGAAGCCCTGCAGCCTGCAGGTTACCCTGCTTTTCATTCATGCATGGGCAGGGCTTACTTCACACCTAAGGGCCCTTTAAGCACCCATCTAATTGCTGTTATCATGCAAATGCAGCAATTACATTTCTGAAGCCCTTACAGACCATGGCTGGGAGGACCTGGAGAAGGTCTCCCTCTCTCCCTCCCCAGGGCCTTCGCAGCATTAAATCACTAGATGTGATCAGCTACAAAGCCCTAGGCAGCTGCCCACACTGTCCATGCCTAACGCAGGCCCTGCACTAAAGTATACACAAATTTATTACAAGTGGCCGAGATTAATTCAAGCATCATCTATCACTTTTTGTATACTTGCGTGTGTCACTTTAAGTGGGATGGGTACGCCTAGACTTGGGTCTCGTGCACACTATGTCACAGGCACAAAGCAATACCTGGTTGATGAACCCTAATCAGCATACATGACAATGTTTTAGAAGAGCACAGTGAGAGATTTTTAAAAATATAATTGGGAGAATGTATTTCCCCCATTGACGTCTATTGAAACAGAGACAATTTTATATGGGAGACAGCCAAAATAAAGCCATTTTTTACTTAAAAAATTGTGTCTCTCATCTTAATATACTTGATTGGCATATATGTATCAGGGCAAAAACCAGTCCTAGGTTGCTTGTGTTCCTGTTCGGGGATACCCTGTCCTGCCAGTGTGGACTAGACTGTTTCCATGGGAGCAGGGTCAAGACTAATTTGTAAACTGAGGTGGCAGGGTGTGCAAAATATCAATTGACTAGGATGTGGCCACAAGTAACTATAAGTGGCTGAGATTAGTTCAAGCATTCCTTCCATCACTTTTTTATACTTTGGTGAATAAAATGAAGCAGCAAGACAGCCTGTTTGTGTTTCCAGGCCAGCCCATTGCTGATTACATCAGATCAGTTAGAGGTAGGTTTGCCACTGAAAGATGGTGCCTGAAACCTGGCTCAAGCTCAGCTCAAGGTCTTGCTGGATCCCCAAGTAAATAACGAGCCGAGCTTTCATGCGTCCTTCTGTATGTCAGTCTCCCTTTAACCAGGATGTGGTGTTACGGACAGATCTGCCAACCAGTTTAGAGTCTTGGTGTTGGCTAAACATCCTGCTGTTCTAAGCAAATCACGCAGTCTTCCACTGACTATAAGCTATGAATGTGTACTTGTGTCATGTAACTAACGCTCATGTAAGGCTCTCCCTATATAAAAAGTGCAGAAAAATGCACAAAGAAATAGAAACAAAGTCTTGTCATAAGGAAAGACAAATAGATATCCATTTCCTGGCTGACTTGCACAAAGTGAAACCAGAAAACCAGAATAAATTTATTAACACATATGAACGCACTTTCAAATACGTGAGTTCAGAATACCTATTGTAAAAAAGCCTATTGTGCTTGACTTAATACACTATAATGTTGCTCTCTAATCATCTGGGGCACGTACAGTATTTACATGATAATTGTTTTGCCTCTTAGTGCACTAATGATTCTTGTTTAAAAACTGCCACTTTTAATACGTACTTATTGGTACATTGCTATAAAGTTAAGGAAATACACCTCCTTGAATTTTAATGCAGCTTTATCATATTTTACATGGCAAACATTTTAAGGGCTCTGCTTGTGCGGGTTCTCTAAGAGCCGAGCCAGACCCTTGGCTCGGATCTGATTTGGCTCACCCTTTAATTTGTTGGTTTGCCCAAATCTATGATCAGTGAATGGTCTCTGAACACTACGGCCCTCATTATGAACGTGGCGGTGTGGGCCGCCATGCCGGCAGCGGCAGGAAATCCCGCCATCCGGCATGGAGGCCCACACCGCCACATAATGAGGACGGACGGACCTCACCCACCGCCAGGCTACCTCCGACAGGCAGCCTGGTGGTGGACGGCATCATTATCTGACAGGGCAGCGGATAATGATCCCAATTCCCCCAGGCTTTCCCTTGCGGGCTTGCCTGCCAGGGAAAGGCTGGCGGGAGGGGTGCTCCGGGGCCCATGGGCAGTGCCATGTTGCGCAGGTCACTGCCCCAATTACGAATTACTGGAAAGACCGCCAGCATGAACACGTGGTGTAAACCGCCGTGTTCATAATGACCCCCTACATCTCCTTACCTTTCCAGCTTAACTAAAAATCACTCACTGATGAGCTTGTGGTAAGTTGTTTGTTTGGAACACCATGGATGGTGTGTGGTGGCAGGGGTGAGGAAGGATAAAGAAGGGGACTGATGATGTGTTGAAAACGGCACCTGCAACATGTTAAACAGTGATTAAAAGCAGTTTGAACTGTGTCACTGGAGCAAAGCGACAGTGAAACTGTGTTTGCATGACCCTAATACAGATGGCCTTCTGAAAATTGGCAGTGGTAGAGTGCAACCCGGCCTCTACAATACTTAGTTTCAATATGCACATCTCGAAGGCCAGGGAAGGCCAGGGGCGGTTCGTGAGCATAAATAAGCAGAGAAGCAAC
This sequence comes from Pleurodeles waltl, assembly GCF_031143425.1. Lineage (NCBI taxonomy): Eukaryota > Metazoa > Chordata > Amphibia > Caudata > Salamandridae > Pleurodeles > Pleurodeles waltl. The sequence goes on along the minus strand of NC_090442.1, from coordinate 607,884,630 downwards.
CACTCCGGGCTACTGCTTGGAACATAGTACATGATCTCTGTGTCCTCTATGCCAGCGCGATACTCTGTGTGGCCTAGTGCAACAACTCCCCCTCGAGCAGCTTACAGTGGCAACGACGACGGTCGCACATCTGTGGGCAGAATACACGTGACCCTGCCAGCAGCACTCACGAAGGTATCAAAGGTGGCTGGAGTAGATCCAGGTTGAGCATTGCAGCACAACGAAAAGGGTCTCCATGCCCCTCTGCAGCCCCGCCACTAGTACCTCTCTGGTTCAATGGCCCGTGAGGATCACCCTAAGCATGTGCAAGTTGGCTAGACAGCAGGTTGGGTCGAAGCCTGCAGCAGCCCAGCGGAGGTGAAGACGTGGCTACAGCACCACTTGATGGTCACAGGGGTGCACCGTACCACATGCTCAGCACCAAGCAAGAGGGCCCTGGAGGAAGGTGAGCGCCATGTGGTTGCCCAAGCTGCAACATTTTCACCGCATGCTCATTGAGGCTTGTGAGAGATTTTACTTTCCTATTTGTATTGTCTGAGTGAGACTGTGCATTGGGACCTGCTGCTGGGGGACAGGACTAAGGCCAGAAAAAAAAAACGAGAAGAAAGAAAGGAAAGAAAGAAAGGTAACAAACAGGGTGAAAAGGAGGAATAAACCAGACAGACAAAGACAAACAAAACACAGGAAACACAGACACAGAGCACAGAAGCAAAAAAAAAACTGTTTAGCAGTAAGTAACACCAAATAAGAAAAGTCAGTCTCACAAGTGCACAACGACGCTGACCCTGCCATGTCTGTGCAACAACAGCAACAAACACCACCACCACTGGCCACTCACTCGTCTGTCACAGCACTGCCACCCTTCAGCAGGCTGACAGCAGGCTTGCAGACCCCGCAACCACTGTACACTGCTGAAGACAGTGGGTTGGCGGCCTGCAACACTACTTCCGCGCCACCTATGAAACAGATGGAACAGTAAAGAGGTCACTCTTCCTTCATTTCTGTGGGGAAGAGCTTTGCGACCTATTTGAGACCCTACCTAACAAAGGGGGTGATGCAGACTTTGACGATGCAATGACTGCTTTAAACAGGCATTTTGATCCACAAATCAACCCCGACTATGAACATTTCAAACTGCGTCAGGCCAGGCAGCAGGAGGATAAGTCCATAGATGTGTTCTATGCACAGCTCTGGAAGCTAGCGAGCACGGATACTCACCAACCAGAGGCGATTAGGGCCTAGTTCATACAAGGCTGCAAGTCGGCAGCACTCTGATGGTTAATCTTGCAACAACCTGGAATCACCTTAGAGACAATACTGGTGTTGGTGAGGTCGCATGAATTGGCCGATGAGGTGGAGGTTGCCCTGGTGAAGAAAACAGCCCAAACAAGCACAACCTGCACCATCAAGGTGAAGAAAGAGCAAGTAGACACCATACAGAGACAGCCTGCTTGACCCTGTATGCCCAGTGGGATGGTACCACGAGACGGATGGTGTGGCAACTATGGGTTAGAGCACTGAGCACCGAACACATGTCCAGTACAAGGCTGATCCTGCTCCAAGTGTGGGCGCACGAACAACTTTGCCAAGGTATGCCACAGCAGCGGGCAAGGGCCTTGGAATGGGACCAAGGGCAAAGCAGTGTCCACCCTGCAACAGCTGACAATTGAAGAGGGTCGAATTGAGGACCCAAGGAGAGCTGTGGCCAGAGAGCGTACGAAGTCGATGATGAGGACAACAATAAAGTATTCACTGTTTGCTTAGGGAGAAGGCAACCGTAATAAGGACGTCGTCAATGTGCATGGTAGAGATTGCTGACATCTTTATGAGAGCACTGATTGACCTCTGTAAATGCCATGAACTTGTCACAATTTGACAGACTGGTACCTTGCATCAGGTCAGCGCCAACAAAAGTTTGGATCTACAAGTATGGCGACACAAAGCCACTGTCTCTGAAGGGGGCTGAGGAAGTCACGGTGGTGAGCAAAGGCAGAAAAACACAGGCCCAATTCCACATCACAGAAGAAAACACCTTCACGCTAGGTTTTCGGTTTTGTGCACAGCAGAAAATTTGGATCTTGTCTTCTTCGTCTGGCAAGTCCATGAAACAAAGGCTGCTGCCACAATGTTGGAATACCCTCAGCTGTTTGATGCTTGGGATGCCTGAGAGGCAGCAAAGCTCACTTACACATCTATGATTCTATGAGACCCACAGCACTTCGACACCGAAGTGTCCCATTCCACCTGCAACCACTGGTGGAAAATGATCTGTAGGACCTCAAACAACAAGGGGTGATTTAGAAGGTTACCAGCCCAACCCCATGGGTCTCGCCGCTAGTGATTGCCCCAAAACCCAAACAATCTGGGTCAATCAAATTGTGCGTAGACATGGGGCTACTGAGTGAGGCCATCTGGAGGAAGCAACATATTACCCCCACAGTGGATGACACTATGGCAGATCTAAACAGGGCCATTAGTTTTCTAAACTAGACTTAAATGCTGGCTACCATCAGATGAAGTCGTTATATCACAGCTTTCTCAACCCATGTGAGCCTCCAATGTTACTGGAGATGGAACTTATGAATACCATCAGCAGCAGAGTTGTTTCAAAATAGAATCCACAAAACTCTCTCTGGCATGGTGGGGTCCTGAATATCAGTGACAATCAAGAGAGCAGGAGACGCATGAACAACAAGGCCAGCGGCAACATTTGGCCTGTCGGTGGACGGCCGGGTCATAATGTGCGACCGTCACCCAGGATGGAAGTTCCTGATGCCCTTGAAAAAGAAGTGTGGAAGATTGTGAGCATCCAAGGAACGATGGTCACTGTGCAACAGGGGCAAACCACTACAGCTCGCAATGTATTCTGCTTTAAACTAGTGCAGCCCTGGGCCAGGGATGAGAGACGGGGGCAGAAGCTGACATTGATCTTGATGAAGATGTACCAGGCCACTACTGGGAGGACACCTGAGACCGTACCTGTCTACCTACAGGGCCAGTGCCCAGGACAGGTGCATGCTAGAAGTATGGGCATCTGAACCTGATGCTAGGTCTGAGGCCGAGAGACTATGGAGGTCATTATGAACATGGCGGGAAACACTGCCGACCACTGTGTCGGCGGTGAACAGAATCTCGCCGCTGGGAGTGAATGGAAACCCACCACATAATGAACGAAAAACCCAACCCCGCCAAAAATCCCCAGACCACCACTCCCCGCCATGACTCTGTCGGTGGGAATCCCACACCTCCCCACCCCACCCCGCCACCGCCAAGCACACCCACATCCTGCCCTCCAAATAATGATGCACAAATCACCTAGGCGGACAGTGGAGGCCGGACGACCATTGGCGGCTGCAACCGCCACAGGTGGCAAGTGGACTCAACAGCAAGAAGAGCACACATTGGATAGGCGTATGACCCACATGCCTGACACACATCCAGAACCCCATAAAACACCCCCAGACACCCCCCACAATCCCTTGCAACGAAAGCAGGACAAGAAGGCAGACAGCGAACGCCAGCATACAGGAGACGCACACTGACCCACAGAAGAGCACCCTTACCCTGTTCCCAGTCCCGACACCATTCACCACACTCACCATGCCCCCCTCCAAACATCCACGCTTCACCAAAAGGGAGTTAAGGACCATGGTGGACGAGATCTTGAAGGTGGAGCCACAAATATTCGGGGCCGAGGTGCAGCACACACCCATCGCCAGGAAAACTGTGGCAGACCATTGTGAACAGGGTCAATGCAGTGGGGCACCATCCACACACCAGGGACGACATCCGGAAGAGATGGAACGACCTGCGGGGGAAGGTCCGGGGCATGGCATCCAGGCACCACATCGCAGTGCAGAAGACTGGAGGAGGACCGCCACCAACACTACCCGACCAGACTGACTGAGAGGAAAAGGTACTGGCCATCCTGCACCCAGAGGGACTCACTGGACTCACTGGAGAAATGGACTCGGGTAAGTCATCTACAATTACCCCATGTCCACCACACCTGCAATGCATACACCACCCCAACCCACCCACACCTACCAGGACCTGCACCCCACCCAGCCATCAGCCACTGCATCCACCCCCCTGCATGACCACAAACCCACTAACAGGCCCACATCACTCCCGCTGTGCACAGTCACTCACCCGTGCACGTACCCACAATGGAACAACACCCCCCACCACAATGCAACCCCACACTGGCGCTAAATGCAATGTCAACCTCACAAGGCACCCAGGAAGACCACTGAAAGTAACGCCAGCACAAAATAGCACAGTCCTGTTCACCTCAAACGTTCATACATATATAACAGACATATCTATGTCCCCTAACAGGCACCACCACCTATGCAACCCTAACGGACGGGACAAGGAGTACCACTGCCCTCCAGGGAGACAGAGGCACCTCACAGGACACTGGTGAAGGATCCCTGGATACTGATGAGCAGGCAGGCCCCTCACGCAGTCCTGGATTCTCACCATGCAGCAGCCCCACCCAGGAAACCACTGTCACCCCTACCACCCAGTCAAGACCAGCAGCCCAGGGCAGGTGTACCCACACCAGTGTACCCAGGCCACAGACTGGTGGAACACAGGTACAGAGGCCACAGTCTCCCACTCCCAACATGCAAGAATGCAAGGGCCCCAGTACAAGTGGTACTGCCAGACCTGCGCCGGGGACACAGGCACAGGAGGCTAGGACAAGTGCAAGGGTTGCAGTGGGCCAGGGGGGAGGCCACAGGATGGATGCAGCACCCCAGGACGTGATAACTGAGGTATTGGGGGCCTACCAACATACCCAAGATAGGTTGGCACAGATTGTGTCCACCCTGGAGCACAGTCAGAGGATGCAGCAGGAACAACACCAACAGGCCATGGAGCAGTGGAAAGAGCACAATGCCACAATGGCCACCATAGCAGGAGCACTGCTGCAGTTGGTCAAAAACCAGTCTGACACCCACACCGGACAAGAGGCCCCCACAACAGCCCCGGACAACCAGCATCAGATGACCCCAGCAGCAGAAACATCCCAGGAACTACCCTACCACGAAACCCAACGGCCTACCATGTCATTCCATGAAGCTCCAGAGCAGGCGCCCAAACGGACTCTACGGCCAAGATATGGCACTGAAAACCCAGCTAAGAACAAGGCCCCCTCCAACAACTGACTCAGCAAAAAATGCAAAGCAACCATCCCACCCATTTACCAACAACACTTAGCTAAGAGGCAAATTGAAGTACTGTGAGACAAGATGGGCCCATCAATACTACCAACAAGGCTGCCACCATGTTGGTCTTGAGGACGACCCACCGTTACAACTTCCCATCACTGTAAATAGCACAATTCACTCACTTCTACCAATAAAACACTTTTCACACCTGTAACACTGTCCCCTGTCGTAAATTGTGAACAAAGTGGAGTATGGATGCAACTGGCAGAGAACAACTTTATTGTCGATTCTGTGCATGATGGTAGTCCTGTGTGGCCAAATGGTGACAAGGAGGAAATGCATATATTTTCAGTCAGTACCATGCAGAAGTGGGCCATGTATCGCCTATCATGACCAAACCCCCCTATATGACAGAGCACACCGACAGTATTAGTCACTAACCCCAATGACAGGCTTAAGTCCCACACATTTATTGGAAGTAGAGTTGTATCAGTTGGTTCCTGGAATTGACATCTTCCCCTTCCTCATCATCACCATCACTCTCCTCACCTCTCTGAGGTAGCTGATCAGGACCTATAGCACCCTCCACCTCCAAGAAGGGGATAGAATGTCTCACTGTCACGTTGTGCAGCATGCAGCAGGGCACCACTATTCTACACACCTTATCAGGCCCATAGGCCAGGGAACCCCCAGAGGTATGTGGACACCGGAATCTAGCCTTCAGGAGACCTATAGTTCGCTATATTACTCTCCTAGTACGTCCATGGGCCTCATTGTAATTCCTCTCTGCATCCGACCTGGGATTCCTCACTGGTGTCAGGAGCCAACGCAAGTTTGGATAGCCAGAATCACCTACAAAATGGTGCAATACAGACTCGTCATTGGTATGACCCTTAGTCAGGCAGGCTGGTTTTCTGCAATGTGTCAGTTACTGACAGGTAAACTTACCTATGATCCACCCTCTATCCTCTTGTAGTTGTTCCATCTTCTGTGGCACACTACTATTCCTCAACACAAAGGAATCATGGACTGAACCTGGAAACATGGCATTCACATGTGAAATGTACTGGTCTGCAGTACATACCAATTGGATGTTCATGGAGTGAAAGTTCTTCCTGTTTCTGCACACCTGTTCACTCACTCTTGGGGGGATGATAGCTATGTGTGTGCCATCGATGGCACCTATGACATGGGGAATGTTGGCAAAGGCATAGAAGTCAGACTTGATGGCAGGGAGGTCAGTACTTTGGGAAAACCTCACATAGGGCTGCAGATGTTGTACAAATGCTTCCAGAAATCTTGTCAGTATCATGCTAAACATTGGCTGTGAAAAACCAGCACCCATGCCCACTGTCACTTGAAATGAGCCCGTGGCCAGGAAATGGAGTGCGGAGAGCACCTGCACTTCAGTTGGAATGACACGATGATTACGTTTTTCCGGAGTTAGTGCAGGATCCAGTAATGCACAAAGGTCCTGAATAGTTGCAAGTGTGAGTCTGTAAGTGATTATGATCTGACGCTCCACCATGCTCCCCAGATCCACAAGTGGTCTGTACACGATGGTGCCTTTCCGCGCCACAAGGGTCTGTACCTACGAGGGGTTACAAAAAGGAGTGATGAAGACACATACATAGGCACACTTGTCATCATTTGTGCACTGCATTGTTCATTGTTGTGTCTCTTCAATAACTGCTACCTGAAAAATATACATGTACTTCACAATGAGGGAACAGAGTATTTCATGTGTGCTACAATACTGAATGTAGAGAGGCCTAGGTGCTTCATGTGGCTAGTAGGGCCTGCACTGTGAGTATTAATTAATTATAGATGCGTAGGTGATAGCAAAATGTCTGCCCACTGGTATTCTGCCCTTTCGTTGTGGAAGTGACCTCATACCGCTAGCGGTTGACATCACAGCATAAGGCGGTGTTTACCACTGTTCGCATCCTCATTGGTTAACATGGATGCCAATGGGGAATCCTGGCATATCATGACTGCCGGCGGCAGGGATGGTGCACACCGCCGTGGAACGTACGTGCGTTCGTAATCGTTTGATCACTTGACTCCCTGATCTCATGCGGACAGGTACTCCACTCTGTGTACTGCTGTGGCCTGCCTCTGGCTATGGATGTGTCACGTGTTGCAGGGGAAAGGGCCCGGGCCTTCACCCAGGAAGAACTGGAGAAGCTAGTGGACCGGGTTCTGCCCCTGTACGCAAAACTGTACGGACGGCCAGAGGTACAGGGGAGTCTGGGTTTCGGGGTCACTGTCTGTTGGTGTTGATTACACATATATTTGCACCTCTGAGTCAGCATGGGCCATGGTGCATGGCATGCTGCGTGCGACTGTCCTGTATGTTTTAGAGTACTGTCCGTCCCATAGTGGACGAATAGCCATCGTGCAAGTGCCTGACCTCTGTGTTCCATTTCTGTGTCGTCCTTTTAGGTCAGTGCCCACCAGAAGAGGGCACATTGGCATGCCATCGCCAAGGAGGTACGGACATTGTGGGTCTACAACCGGCGAAGCACCCACTGTAGAAAGAGGTGCGAGGACCTGCAGCGCTGGGCGCGAAAGATCAGTGAAGCCCAGCTGGGGAAGTCCTCCCAACGTGGAAGGGGTGTCCGTCGGGCACTGACCCCCCCCTCATGCAATGGATCCTGGCGGTGGCGTACCCGGAACTGGATGGGCGCTTGAAGGCTGCACAGCAGTCACAAGGGGGTGAGTACTCATTTACCATACTTCAGTCTGGAAGGATGTCTGGGTGTGCAACAGGGTTCATGCTGCTTAGAGGCAGGGAATTTGACTGGTGTCCATCTACTTTATGGCCCCAAAGGGTGTAGGGGTCTCGCTGTCAGGTTTCACCTACTTCTGCTCCTTAGGTATTTCAGGGGATGGGCGTAGAGCAGTATTCTGGTCGGTAGTCAGGGGCATGGCCATGTGCATAGTGAACAGTGCTGCCTGTTGGGTGTGTCTTCTGGGTGGGTGTATGTCTGGCCATTATGTACCTGCATTCAGCTATTTACAAGTGTCTTTCCTGTTTTGTCTCCCCATCCCTGTTCTCTTGTGTTGGTTTAGTACCGCATCAACATCAGGTGAGGGAGCTGAGGCACCGGCAAGTGGGGAGGCAGCGGCCCACGGATCCTCCGAGGCAGAGACAACCGACGCCCAGGGGACCAGTGGGTGGGAGGGTGAGGACACTTCCACGGGGGAGGATACTACCACAGGAGACCTCCACCGATGGGGGCTCTCCGGCGGTGGCGGACCCTAGTGCACACACCACTACCGTGACATCTTTCGCCACCCCCCATTTCATCACCGCCCTCCCTTCTGCTCCCCACCGAGTTGGCCTGAAAAGTGGGCATCTCCTTCGCCCCAGGCACCTCCTCCCCCGCCCCAGTTAGCCCTGCTGCCCTCACAGAGGAGGCTATTGACCTCCTGAGAACCATCTCTGTAGGGCAGAAAACCATTGTCAGTGCCATCAAAGGCTAGCATCAGAGGCGCAGCAGACAAATGCCTATCTGGATGGCATTCACAGTGCCATGTCTGCCCTACAGAGATCTTTTCAGGCTCTGGCCTCCTCTTGGACGGCAGCCAGTTTCCCTGGCCATTCCGGCACCCTCCAACATCCTCTACCCCTTCCAGCACCCCACTCCCTTCACCCGTCCAAGGCACACATTCAGACATGCAGTCAAGCACATCAACACACAAGGACGACACTCTTCGAAACACAAGCACCACACCTACCACCACAAGCATTCACACAGCCAACAGACACCTGCTCACACAACAACGTCCACTTCCCCCAGTATGCCCACCTCTTCCGCCTCCCTGTCTGTCCCTTCTACATCCACACCCTCATGCACTGCACCTTCAGTCACTGTTGCTGCGCCTCTTCCTGTACTCACCACAATAGCAGACATCCATACATGCACCCCATACACCACACCTGCACTCACCACCTCTACTGTAGTTGACACATGCAGCACACTCACCAGACTTGCAGACACCCACACAACATACATCCACACTAGCTGTCTGTCTTCTCCCACTGTGTCCACCCCCTACCTCCCAAAACACACAAACGCACCAAGACACCACCCATCAGAGATCCACCACACCACAGCATACTGAGCCCACTACACACAAACCTACACCACATACCTCCACACCCTCTGCCTCCACTCCCATGCCCTCATCCACGCCCACCTCAATTGCTCCAAAGAAACTTTTCCTCTCCTGTGCTGACCTCTTCCAACCCACTGACCCACCCGTCTTATCCCCAAATGTGCTCACCTCCTTGCCCTTTCCGCTCCTTCCACATCACAGCCCCCCCACCGCCCTTCAGATTCCCATGCTCCTTCCCCAGATAAGAAAAAGGCCCAGACAGAGCCTAGGCCATCCAGCTCCACCCGATCCAAACAGCCCCCACCCCTTTTAAAGGAGAAGCCCACCCCCCTCTACCTTCCCAACGAAAGTCAAAGGCTCACCCTGTGAGCTTCTGATTAAAGTTTCTGTGTGGCCTGTGTTTGGGCTGCACGCCGTAGAACCCTGTCTTTTGTTTCATTTTTTAGGGGTGTGGGGCATTTGAATGTACTATGGTCAAGTTGGATGTGCCTTGTGTCGGGTAAGTACCTCTTGCTGTGGGATGTATGACTTGTGCTGCTGTGAAGGGTTGGGGGGGCGTAGCAGGGTGGGTGGAGTGGGTGGGTATGTAACTGTGCCCTTTCCTCTCTTGTTTCGTAGGTTGCAGTACTTACCATTTTCGTCTTTGTCGGCAGTCTCGGTCGTGGAGGTATATGGCAAGGAGCAGGGCTGGCATGATCTTCAGCTCTCTATCCATGGCTGCTGCAGCGCATTCTGTGGGACTCTGGTGCGTGGTTCCTTATATTTGGTTCATTTCCACCTGGCTTTGTGTGGCGGTGGTTCCCACCCCGGAACTGGCGGCGGAATGGTGGTTCATTATTTGATGGGCGGGTTGGGCCTTTCCAACGGCCTGTGGGCGGACTCTGCCGTCGTCATCGGCACTCCTCCCCTGGCGGCTGGTGGTTCGCAGGATGCCTAGTTTCGTTAAGTTCATTATTTGATGGTCCGGCCCGCTCCTCTGTTGGCGGTTTCTTCCGCCACCGCCGGTGGAGCGGAACGGACCACCATGTTCATAATGAGGGCCTATGTGTGCACTGGGTAGGAGTTGAATGTTTCATTTTAAAAAAGTTGGGAGGGACAGCCTTGCAAAGTGCCATGCACCACAGGTCCGACTAACGCAAATCGTTGGTCATTCCCACATTCCCGCACTGGCACCACATTGTAACACAATTCTGAGAGCTCTCTTTAGTTGTCAGCATCATTTGTTCTCTATATTCTCTCTATATTCTCATTTATTCTCTATATTCCATTATGTGTAAAGACAATTGTATGACACTCAGCATTTAGCTGGTGGCTTTGCCTGCAACGAGACTGGATGACCAGGGTTAAGGAGAAGTCAGGGTTTTCAAGGTTAGGCAGAGACTCCAGGGCCTGGGCACTTGCAGGGAGATGGGCTGCCCTTGCCCTCTGCAGAATTAAATAACACCACTAGCCTGGGAAGTAGCACAAATGTTTCAGCAACCTGACTCACTTTAAAGGTAATGTTGTGGCAAGCCAATGCACGATATACTGACAATGACCTCACAGAGACCCACCAGGCTTCATGCGGTGAAGGAGAAGATATGGGTCAACCAACAAATTAACAAGGAGAGTCGAGTTAAGATCCTGGGCAGGAGCTCATCCTGAAAATATCTGCCATTTTAATCATGCACCAAACCTGATGTAAAGATCCGAGAGTCTACTTTGTTCAGACTTCAAAAATGTGTATTTTTTAAAAAAAAATTATATTTCTTTAACATATGAAATTGTTTCTTTCAATTTAGTACATAAGATTGATCACTGGGGTGAGGAACATTTACTTAGAAACATTCCTACCTCCAGTTGTGACGACAATGTCATAAGTAAACTAAGAGGTTAGTCAGTTGTCATGCGTACTATGTGTGGTGGTCTACATTCTTTATATGGCACAACAATATAGGCCCTCATTATTACACCGCCATGCTGACGGCCGCCAACATACTGCTGCAGTGGCAGATGTCTGTTCACCATATTATGACACACACCAATCCGACAGAATACAGCCACATACACAAATCCGCCAGCCCAAAGGTCTGTGATAAACTGGAGGTCCAAAAACCCATACCATTACACCAACAAAACAACGCCCATCACATTATGACCCACGAATCACCACGGCGGACATTCAACGGAGGTAAACCATTGCCGGGACATACCGCCGCGCTCAGAATGGACTCCAACATACAAAACAACACCACATTGGCAAATACTAAAAACACACACCTGACACTCATGCACACACCACACCCACACCACTATAAAACACCCACCCACATTACCCACAACCCTTTACCAACAACAATTGCCACCAAGCGACTGAGAAGAAGAGCACAGAGACAACTAGACACACACATCACTTACTCCCATAGATCCCTCACGCACTCCAAATCACACGTCCCATCGCATTACCCAACACACCCTCACCAACACACATCACAAAACACCCATGGCACCACAAAGGCACCCCCGTTTCACTGAGGAAGAGTTAAGGGTCATGGTGGAGGAAATTGTCATGGTAGAGCCATTACTCTTTGGAGCACAGGTGCAGCAGATATCTATAGCAAGGAAGATGGAGCTATGACGGAGAATCGTGGGCAGGGTCAACTCCGTGGGACAGCACCCAAGAACAAGGGACGACATCAGGAAGAGGTGGAACGACCTACAGGGGAAGGTACGTTCCATAGCAGCAAGACACCAGCTAGCCATGCAGAGGAATGGCGGTGGACCCCCACCTCCTCCCCCACAGCTCACAGCATGGGAGGAGCAGATACTGGCAATACTGCACCCTGAGGGACTTGCTGGAGTTGCCGGAGGACTGGACACTGGCAAGTCAACATTTACTACCTATCACCCCCCCCCAATACCTGCATGCCATCTCACACCCACACCCTCACTCCCATCACTCCACTCCATCCCACACACCGCACCTACACATCTCACTAATCCCAATGTCAAGCCCTGCATGTCATACCAATGCCTGGAAACCCCTCCCAGCCCTGCATGGACACCCATCACTAAAGCATGCACAACATAGGGAAACTAACATAACCACAATACATCACCATACACAAGCAAAAGCTGGCAGGTCAACACCAACCATGGAGGGGAAGCTAGGGAAGTACAAATGTCAGACACTTGAAGCATAATACATCATTTACATCCCTACAAGTACCCCAGCCAACGTCAGTGGAGAGGAGGTGTCACCACTATCCAGTCCCCCAACAGAAGATGCCCCCAGTGATGACAGTAACTCTGGACTTCAGGATCTGGAGAGCCTACCTGGCCCATCAGGGACCACTGGACAGCCGGTCACCCAAGCCCACTCACAGACCACCACAGAGCCTCCCCCATCAGGAACCAACACCACAGCACTCACCCAGTATACCCACATTTCTGTCCCCGGGACACGTCGATCATCAGTGTGCCCACCTGTACAGGGACCACAGCCCACACCTCGCCCCCAAGACAATCAGGGACCTGGGGTTAGTGGCAGTTGGCACGCCGTTCAGAGGACAGAGGCACAGCCCAATGGGAACACTGGATGGACTGCTGTGCACCACGGGGAGGACAGGAGCAGGGAAGTGACTCGCAGGAGGCACTCTCTGAGATCCTGGGAGCCTACCAACATTCCCAGGATACGATGGGCCAGATCCTAGACAACGTGCAGGAGAACAGGTGGCTGCTGGAAGGACAGTATCAGGGGATCAGGGAGGACTTGGAGGCCATTCACAACACCCTGATCTCCATAGCAGGGGTGCCGGCAGACATGGCCAACATCATGAGGGAGGCAAAAGCACACCAGCGAGCCCCTACCACTAGCCAGTCAACTGAACAGCCCTCCACTTTTGCTGCAGCTAGTGGCCAGGAGGCCCCGCCACAGGACCCACAGGCCACCAGCAACCCTCCACCTGCAGAAGGTGAACCACCCTGCAAACATCCAGTGCGACCCAGACAGAAGCCAGAGACAATTGCCAAGACCACCACCAGGAAATGAGACTCTCCTGATTGTCCCCCTTGTGTCCCACTCAGTCACCTAGTCCACCTTGAACTGACATTATTCTCCTTCCTATGTCCCCATGGACAATGCACCTGTGCCACAAACAGACTGGAACAATACCCTGGCCTTTCCTCCATCATCACCCCATTCCATTGCACTTTACTCTCATAGTATTTCATGTATAGCAAATGTGTATTGATTGAAACAGCTACATCCATTGCAAATGAACTGTACATAGTGAGAGCATAGAATGAATGACCTGTTGCTAGCTGTAGTAATCACATCAGGACATTGTTGTCATATCACCAACATATGTAAAATGATAATCCATAGGTGACAGTAAGTAGAGGTAACAAGTGGGTAATGCCAGCATGCCACTGCCACACAGAATACAACAACCGTCATAGAAATGTGAAGTTGCACTGTCTCACCTGTGTGTTATTGGAAGTACTGACGGATCACCAATGTTCTGTTGTCCACATCCTCATCCTCTGTCTCCTCATCCTCACTGTCCTCAGGGTCCACTGCTGCCACAGGGGCATCTCCAGTCTCCTCCTCCTGCAGAAAAGATACATGGCATCTGAGGGCCAGGTTGTGCAACATGCAGCATGTCACTACTATATGGCAGACCTTTCCCGGGTGAGTAGCACAGGGATCCACCTGTCAGATGGAGGTACTTGAACCTGGCCTTCAGGAAGTCAAAGGTCCCCTCAATGATCCTTCTGGTTTGCCCATGTGCCTCATTATAACGTTCTTCAGCCCTTGTCCTGTCATTCCTCACGGGTCAGCAGCCACGTTAGGTTTTGGTCGCCAGAGTCACTTGAAAGTATTGAGGCACAACATTTAGCCACACACTGTCCTATTTGGCTAACAGCAGAGGCATGCACGAACACACACTGGGTGGGAACCAAGGCTCACCTATGACCCACACCCTGTGCCTCTGTAGTTGGCCCATCACTTTTTGGATGCTGCTTTTCCTCTGAACAAAGGCATTGTGCACTGACCCAGAATATTTAGCATTGACATGGGAGTTTACCAGTCCACCAGGCACACCATCGGCACATTCATGGAGTGGAAACTCTTACGATTCCTGTACACCTGTTCATTCTGCCGGGGGGAGGAAAAACGCAAAATGTGTTCCGTCAATCGCACCAATAATTTTGAGGAGATGTCCCATTGCATAGAATCCGGCCTTCACTGTGTCCAAATGTTCCACCAGGGGGAAAGCTATGTAGCTGTACATGTGTTTCACCAGGGCAGATAAGACTCTTGCCAGCACAATTGAGAACATTGGCTGTGACATTCCTGCTGCCAAGCCCACTGTCACTTGGAAAGAACCTGTTGCCAGGAAATGGGGCACTGATAGAACCTGCACAAGAGGGGGGATCCCAGTCGGATGACGGATAGCTGAGATCAGGTCAGGCTCCAACTGGGCACACAACTCTGTGATTGTGGCCCTGTCCAATCTATAGGTGAGTAGTATGTGCCTGTCCTCCAGTGTAGTTAAGTCCACCAGGGGTCTGTACACAGAGGTAAGTCTCCCTCTCCTATTCATATGTAGCGGTAGGTATCTAAGGGACACAAGAGTGAGTAGGCTGTCACAATTTAAAAGCCTGCACCAGCTGTGAAGAAGGGGAAGTAGCCTGCACCAGCTGTGAAGAAGGGGAAGGAGCCTGCACCACCAGGCAGAGAGGGGAAGAGCCCATCCACCCCTGACAGGAAGGGTAAGGGATCCCTGACCCAGGGACAGGAGGAGACGAGACACTCTACGCTAGTGGAAGTTGTCAGGCTAACACCGCCACCACCACCAGCTGTCATGGGCCCCCCTCCGCCAGCTGTGTATGTACAGCCATCAGTGAGTTCAGGGGCTGCCCAGGAGCCTCCTCCAACCACCACCACAATGCAGCTATCAGGGAGTGCAGGGGCTGCCCAGGAGCCTCCTCCAACCACCACCACAATGCAGCCATCAGTGAGTGCAGGGGCTGCCTAGGAGACTCCTCCAACCACCACCACAATGCAGCCATCAGTGAGTGCGGAGCTGCCCAGGAAACTCCTCCAACCACCACTACAGTGCAGCTGTCACTGCCGGCGGACCCTGTGTAGGCCACCCACCAGGGGCTACTGGGCGGGCTGCCCCCTCCAGAACTGCTGGGCAAGCCACCCACTTGAGAGACTGGGGCCTTGCACTTCCCAGGACAAAGCAATGGGCATGTTGCCCCCCAGAACCAGTGGGGGAGTCACCCACTTGAGAGACGGTGGCCTTGCACTCCCCATGACAAAGCAATGGGCATGTTGCCCCCTCCAGAACCAGTGGGCAAGTCACCTACTTGAGAGACTGTGGCCTTGCACTCCCCAGGACAACGCAATGGGCATGTTGCCCCCTCCAGGACCAGTGAGCAAGTCACCCACTTGAGAAACTGTGGCCTTGCACTCCCCAGGACAAAGTAATGGGGATGTTGCCCTCTCCAGAACTAGTGGGCGAGTCACCCACTTGAGAAACTGTGGCCTTGCACTCTCCAGGACAAAGCAATGGACATGTTGCCCTCTCCAGAACCAGTGGGGGAGTCACCCACTTGAGAGACTGTGGCCTTGCACTCCCCAGGACAAAGCAATGGGCATGTTGCCCCCTCCAGAACCAGTGGGGGAGTCACCCATTTGAGAGACTGTGGCCTTGCACTCCCCAGGACAAAGCAATGAGCATGCTGCCCCATCCAGAACCAGTGGGAACATTCCTGCATTCGGCTGAGGTGCCCCCGCTTCCTCCTGAGGTGCCTTCCCACTTGCAAAATGATGCCCCTGCAGTGTTCTCTCCGGCTGTGTCAGGGAACCTGTTGGGCTTTGAAATGTGCCCTGTGGCCTTGTGTGACCTCATGAATTTTGCCTGGTCATTGGCCCTTTATGGACATTTGTATATATTTGGTTTGTGGGGTGGATTTTGCTATGCTAATACATTGTTGTTACTCCAGCATTATGGTCCGTGTATTATTCTGTCATGTGTCTTGTGCGATTGGTTTACATGTGCAGCTGATTGTGTGTACGGTGTGTGTGTGTCGGGTGTGTGTTGTGCGTGTGTGTGTCACTTTCGTTTTCCTCTCTCACTCCCTTGTGTGCTAGGCAGCTGTACTCACCGTTGTCGTCTTCGTTGGTGTTCCAGGTGGAGCATAACATATAAGATCATCGGGAAAACTTGCAGTTTGCGTTCTATGGCGGCATGGTTCTTCTACGTGTCTCCAATGGTGACTCCATTCACTTCTGAGCTCTGTTTCCACCAGGGTTTTGTTGGCGTTGGTACCGCCCAGGAAAAGGTGGCAGTGTGCTATGTCATAATATGGTGGGCAGTACTTTGTCTTCCACCTGGCTGTTGGCAGCTACCGCTGTGGAAGCTATTGTTTCCGCCATGGCGGTTGGTGTGGTACATTGGCTGTCTGTGGGAGTTATCACCGCCATGGTCATAATTTGGCAGGTGCTTACCGCCAGCCTGTTGGTGGTATTACAGCCACTTTATCACCCACCGCCAGGGTCGTAATGAGGGCCATAGTCTTTTCAATCAAATGCAATTGGTTTTTGTTCTGCGTACATATCCTTCACTCACTCATTTAAAAGTTTCTTGACTTTTTCGTAGAACTGGACATTTGTATCTACGCTGCACAGCATTTAAAATGCCAGCTACGATGACAAAATGTTGCTTGACTCATAGTGCTCAAATTTTTTAACCCAAAAGCTTCATTAATGACCATCCAAAAGGATGTTGTGGCCAACACAGCAGTTACAATGCAACTTCTAGAACTTCTCTCTGCACTGTTCAGGGTAGTTTTTGATATTTATCTCATTTCATAGCTTTGCTTGAGTTTCCTGGTGATAAGGTGTCCCTTGAAGTGTCACGCATAGGCATGGGAATGTAAGCAATCTGAAAACTTGCAGCTATGGAGGGATGTAGAGTGCCACCCAGCCTCTAAGATACTTTGGGCCTGATTCTAACTTTGGAGGACGGTGTTAAACCGTCCCAAAAGTGGCGGATATACCACCTACCGTATTACGAGTTCCATAGGTGTTAAACCGTCCCAAAAGTGGCGGATATACCACCTACCGTATTACGAGTTCCATAGGATATAATGGACTCGTAATACGGTAGGTGGTATATCCGCCACTTTTGGGACGGTTTAACACCGTCCTCCAAAGTTAGAATCAGGCCTTTTGTTTCAATATGCACATTTGGAGGGCCGGTCGCTCCCAGAGGGCATAAATAAATGTAGGAGCTACCACTCGGGGTCACTCTTTGGAACATAGTACATGATTTCTGTGTCTTCTATGCCTGGGCGATACTCTGTGCTGCCTAGTGCAACCACTCGCCCCTGCACAGCTTACAGCAGTCAAAGTCCAGCTAGCCCATGACAAAAGCAGGCAATGGGGCAAGCGATAACTTGAGACCTCTGCCAATCCCAGGTTTCCTCTTAACAAAAACACATTATGAGAATTATTGACATAGTTGACTTTTGTGAGGAAATACCTCTTTTTGCATGTACCACCACCCCCCCATTTTTGGACGGATACAGCTGT
Organism: Pleurodeles waltl; assembly: GCF_031143425.1. NCBI lineage: Eukaryota > Metazoa > Chordata > Amphibia > Caudata > Salamandridae > Pleurodeles > Pleurodeles waltl. The sequence continues at coordinate 607,866,738 of NC_090442.1, read as the reverse complement.
TTTTTCAACTTTGAGAGTGCACTGAGACCTGCTTACCAGACCTCAGTGCCAGTGTCTTAACCCAATACAAATTACATGTCGAATTGGATACACCCAATTGGCAAGGCCTGACTTATTTATAAGTCCCTCAAATGCAGCACCCAGGGAATGTAAGAGAGAGGCTGAAGCACTGTTTGGGCAAACCTTCGTGTGACAATGTACAAAATGGCTCCCAGCAAATCTCTGCAGACTGGAAGGGCCGTGCTTGCATTCCCAGTCTGTCTTTGCCATTTAAATCTATAGCAAAGCCACTCTATTCCTTAGCATTATATGAAGGTCTCTCCTAAGGAAGACCTATTGAGTCCTATGGCAGGGAGCAATGTTTTGCTAAGTAAGACATGTTTTACAATATGTCTTAACAGCAGCACTTCCAGATTGTTGTTTTGCTGTGGGTAAAGTTGGTAGCCCCATTGGCTAGAATAGGTTTACCACCTGGCATCCCCACCCGGCTAACTTTTGACTGGGGCTACCAAAGTGGTTCATTTGAGGTATCAAATTAACCATGGCATTAAATGCAAACTGATGCCCGGTCGAAATTAATGTCACTATTAATGGTGGGCAGCTTTTAGAAAGTTGCCCCTCTGTGCTCTGCTTGCCCAGCAGCCTCATAACGGAATAAAAACTCAGACAGGTTTCTGATTGCCTGTGTAGAAGTGTGAATGACTCCCAGGCTCAGGAACAAAGGGCAGTGCAGCAGCAACACGATGTCACCTCCTCTGCCAGCGGGGCCACTCACGGGGTTACCCCAGAGGTGATCTTCCAAGGGGAAGCTACTTTTGATGGGCTGCCTGGCCCAACACCCCGAGCAGGATGCTTTTTGTTCCTGTAGACAGCATGGAGACAGGACCAGAAAGGGGAATCTCGCTCCCAAACCGGTTTTACCATGGGTGTGTTGCCCTCAGGTAGCCACACTTCTAGATTGAGTTACCTTGCTCCTCATAACTGAGGATGTTGTACCATCTTGAAAGGGGCAAGAATGTGGCATTCAAGGATAGCCAGAGGTCACACATCACAGGAACTTCATCATTAGGTAGGAGAGGACCCAGTACCCCATTGGCTAATAACCGTATGATCCCCTTGGAGCACTCTCTTGGGAGGCACCACTGGCACATTGACTCTCAGTATTCACTGTACTTGGAAGGAGGACAAGAAGAAGACCACTTTGCACCCGTTAGAAGTGCACAAACAGAGGCTGTGCTGCTGGAGCGACTGCACCTGCTGCACTTTGGACTAGCAATTTTGAACCCTGTTCTGCGTGCCTGGTTTGGGAAAAGTTGATTTCCAACCCCAATCCAAAGCAGAGACTCCGAGGATCAGATAGCTAGCCCACCAGACGGCACTGAGGACATTAAAGCTGGGGGCCCAAGTCGCATCTCTGGTAGCCACCGCAGACGTTTTGCAGCTACCGAATACAAGAGCACCCCAAAGGACAATTCGGATCTAGCCAAAAGGTGCACCTGTGTCTGCCAGACTTGTGAGTGTTGGTTGTGACCGATTCTTCACCCAAGGCGGACATTAGCCTCCATCAAAGATTTGCATTGTGACTGCTGTGTTGCAAAAGCGCAAGGTGTGCGTCAGCAGTCCCTGGAACCCTGCAAAGAAGATTTCATGGGACCCCGAGATCCATGGACAGAATTGCCCTTACTCACCGGTGGACCGAGGACTCGACCTGACTTCAACCCCATGGACCGCACAGCATCAGGTGTATCCTTGAGTATCTTTAAGCCTGCAGTGCTCAGCATCAAGACTACTCCATTGTCGTCTTCGGCAGTCATCCTGTGAAGTTTGGATCTTGCTTTAAAAACACTCTGGTGGCCAGGTAACTGTCCAAAGTGTCCATTGTGGCACATTAGATGTCTGGTCGCCCAACTTATGCCGGAGTAGAACTAACTGCTTAAACTCTTCAAAGGTTTCCAAACTTCATTACTGTTGACATTCTGGTACTCATTCGCAATGCCCAGGCTACCTAGTCTCAATGTTGTAGAGTGTTTAATTTGTAAATTTGTCTCAACGGCTGAGGAGATTATCCAAATACTATACTGAACCACTGTAGCCTTGCCATCTTTACAGCATTAAGGCATTTGTTTATGTGTCTTTTCTTCAGAACTGTAAAAAGAGATACTTTGTAAAAAAAAAAAAAGTGTTCGGCTATGAGAAGACCCTTGTGGTACACCAGAGTCCTAGGAGAAGACCTTAGATTGTTTATCTCCTTCACAAACTTGAAAGGTTCTGTTTTGAAAGAAGGGAGCTAGCCACATTAGCCCTATTCCAGAAATTCCTGCTTCCACCATTCTTTTAATAGGTTTAGGATGGGATACTGTATCAAAATAAGCACTCAAATTCGAGAGGATGAGGGCTGCAGATCACTGATTGTGTAGCATAGCCCTTACCTCATCAGACGCAACTAAAAGGGCTGTCTCAGTACTGTTCTCAGCTCTAAAACCAGTTTGGGAGGGGTGTAGAATATAATTTTCCTCTAGGTAGCATGACAGGATTTTGTCTAGGATTGTTTTTGACCCTAGCAGGAGGGATAGTAAGCAATAATTTTCACATACCAGATGATTAGCATGTGCCTTTTTTAATAAAGGCTTTACTATTGTATGTTTCCATGCTGCAGGTACAGTGCCTGAATTAGGGGAGAAGTTAAAATATTGGTGAGCGTAAATGTGATTGGTTCAACCCCTTCAACAGAATATCTTGAGGGGCCGGGTGAATAGGTGAATCTCATCTGAGGGATGGAAGAATCTCTATGGTATCCTCAAGCGTCATCTCTGGGAAAGCGCACAATGTACCTTGAGCTGGCTGATCCGTTTGTATGGCCCCGCTATTCCGTACCAGAGTTTAATGGATATTATTAACTTTTTCCTCAAAAAAACCTTGCTAGTTCATTGCAATGTTCTGATGGTCGGGTGCAAGTAGTATTCTTAGAGACTGCCATGAAATTGCAACCTGAGGCCCTCACAGGAGTATCAGGAGGAATGGACTCTGGTAAGTCAAATTTTAACTATTACATCCAACACCCTACCTGCATGTCATCACATATCCCACCCTCACCCCCATCACTCCAACACCTCACAAATGTCCCACTATCACAACCCACACATACCAACACCAAGCCCTGCATGCAACACCAAAGCATGGACACCCATCACCAAAGCATGTCCACTACAGATACCCACACAGATCCCCAAACCAATTATCACACAAGGTCCTACACAAGAATGCAAGCACTGGAGTACAGGGTCACCCAACCATTGCACACAATGGCACACACAGATGCACTAATCATGCCTTTACACCCCTGCAGGACCCCTACCCAATGTCACCGGACAGGAGGTTCCAGACATGTCAACTCCCCCCACAGAAGAGGCCCACGGTGATGACAGCAGCTCTGTCCAACTGGATCAAGATGACCAGCCTGGCCCATCTGGGACCTCGGGACAGTCGGTTCCCCTGACACTGGCACAAGCCACCACAGAGCCTCCCCTCTCAGGAAACACCAGCACAGCATCCACCTAGCGGGCCCATCCGTCTGTCCCCAGGACACGTCAAGCAGCAGTGTGTCCACCACTACAGGGAACCCAGGCAAACCCACCACCCCAAAAAAATCAGGGACCTGGGGGAAGTGGCAGTGGGCACACGGTCCCAGGGACAGAGGCACAGGAAAACAGGGGAACTTGGAGGACTGCTGTGCGACAGGGGAAGGACAGGCCCAGGGAACCCACTCTCCATGAGGCCCTCTCCAACATCATGGGAGCGTACCATCATTCCCAGGAGACGATGGCAACGGTACTGGCAAAGTTTCAGGAGACCCAGTGGCTGCAGGAGGAACAGTATCTGGGGTTCAGGGAGGAACTTAAGTCCATCAACACCACCCTGGTCACCATTGTAGGGGTGCTGGAGGACCTTGTGAACACCAGGAGGGATACTGTGGCACAACAAGGGGCCCCTGACACTAGTCTGGATGATGAACAGCCCACCACCTCTGCCGGCGATAGTGGACAGGAGGCACCGCCACAGGACCACGACACCAGCACCCCACCCCCTGCAGATGGAGAACCACCCCGCAAACGGTCCCTGAGATCCAGGACAAAGACAGAGAACAATGCCAAAACCCCTGCCAGGAAATGAGACCCCCCTGAATGTCATCCTTCTGTCCCACTTCGTCACCCTGTCCATCCATCAACTGCCCTAGCTCCACTTCCTATGCCCCTTTGGACAGTACACCTGTGAAACAAATAGACTGGACTCTGCCCTGGACAATCCTCCACCATCACCCCTGCCCATTTTACAACCCCCTCCACTATTTTGCACTGAAATAAACACCCTCGAATCACAAAACAAGCTGGAGTCAGTCTGTGCTTTCACAAATGTGTATTTGCAATAACTATGGAATATAGCAATGTCGATTGTATTGTCAACATACCGATGTAAACAGCTCTAGTCCATGAGGTAATATAGCAGAGGTCACACAGTGGGACCCACATCTGTGAAATGGAAAGGCAAAGTGAAAAGTCAAGGTCCATACACTGGGTGAAAGTGACAGACATATGATGGGTCTAACAATTGTATGAGAGGTGTGAGGCAGTAACATCTTCTTATCTGTGTCTCACTGGAAGACCTGCACTAGAGGGGGGATTCCTGTGGGATGGCGGATTGCTGACATCAGGTCTGGCTCCAACTGGGTACACAGTTCATGGATTGTTGCACGATCATGTCTGTAGGTGACTATTACGTGTCTCTCTTCCATTGTCGACAGGTCCACCAGCGGTCTGTACACCGGAGGATGCCGCCATCTCACCACCTACCCCAGCAGATGTGCCCTATGGAGGAAAACACAGAGCAGAGAGTCAGCCAATACTGAGGTATCACTATGGCCCTCATTCTGACCCTGGCAGTCGGTGATAAAGCGGCGGCCAAGCCGCCAACAGGCCGGCGGTCTAAAATATGCAATTCTGACCCTGGCGGGAACCGCCAACACAGCCCGCCAACTTAACACTCCGCCCGCCACAGCGGTACAAACAAACAGCGCGGCGGTTCCCGCCAACAGCCCGGCGGCAGACAAAGTACCGCCCACCCTATTACGACCCACCAATCTGCCACCTTTTCCGGGGCGGGAGCACCGCCGATAAGAACACGGCGGAAACAGACTACGAACGGGAAAACGCTCACCTCTACGCACTCCACGCGAGATTCCGGCAGTATGGAGCCAGAGTTGCAGGTCATCCCCGCACTCCTATTCCTCCTCATATACCAGGAGCACGCCCGGCGGCGCGGAAGACATCGGTGAGTACGGCACCTACGACACAGGGGAGGGAAAAGATTACCGGCACACACCCACCCACCCACACCCACTACAACACACACATCAATGCATTCCCACAGATCACTGTCACAACCCACAAACCACCCCCCTCCGAAATAATGCAAAGACCAAAAGAAGAGATCATAAACGGGCAGATATATTGAAATATGTACACCATTAATCCCAATAAATAAATAAACTATGTACAAAATATATACAGCTACTAAATGTAGTCCAACCACTGTCCGTGGATCACAGGGGTCCTGTGCAAAGGGGCAAGGCCCAGTCCCACGACAAGAACTCCACGGAGAGAACACTGCAGGGGCATCAGAAAGAAAATAGGACAGGCACCTCAGGGGGAAGGGAAGGGGGGGCACCTCAGCCACTTGAGTACACGACGCCAGATCCACGAGGGGACTCCATGACCACTGGCCCATCCTGGGGAGAGCAAAGCCACAGTCCAAACAGTCCATACAGTGGGTGGCCTGCCCACTGGGCCATCCTGGGGAGAGCAAAGCCACAGTCCATACAGTCCATACAGTGGGTGGCCTGCCCACTGGGCCATCCTGGGGAGAGCAAAGCCACAGTCCATACAGTCCATACAGTGGGTGGCCTGCCCACTGGGCCATCCTGGGGAGAGCAAAGCCACAGTCCAAACAGTCCATACAGTGGGTGGCCTGCCCACTGGGCCATCCTGGGGAGAGCAAAGCCACAGTCCATACAGTCCATACAGTGGGTGGCCTGCCCACTGGGCCATCCTGGGGAGAGCAAAGCCACAGTCCATACAGTCCATACAGTGGGTGGCCTGCCCACTGGGCCATCCTGGGGAGAGCAAAGCCACAGTCCAAACAGTCCATACAGTGGGTGGCCTGCCCACTGGGCCATCCTGGGGAGAGCAAAGCCACAGTCCATACAGTCCATACAGTGGGTGGCCTGCCCACTGGGCCATCCTGGGGAGAGCAAAGCCACAGTCCAAACAGTCCATACAGTGGGTGGCCTGCCCACTGGGCCATCCTGGGGAGAGCAAAGCCACAGTCCATACAGTCCATACAGTGGGTGGCCTGCCCACTGGGCCATCCTGGGGAGAGCAAAGCCACAGTCCATACAGTCCATAACAGACCCCACTGCCACTGGAGGAGGCAAGTTGGCCAGAGGACATCCTGCAGCCCTGCCCGAGATAGATCCTGCCCTGCCACGTCTGCCAAAGGGCCAGCGGTTCTTGCCCTGAAGGGCCCAGTTCAGCGGTTCTTGAGACGGCGGGGCCCAGTTCAGCGCTCCTTGCCTTGAAGGGCCCAGTTCAGCGGTTCTTGAGACGGCGGGGCCCAGTTCAGCGGTTCTTGAGACGGCGGGGCCCTGTTCAGCGCTTCTTGCCTTGAAGGGCCCAGTTCAGCGGTTCTTGAGACGGCGGGGCCCAGTTCAGCGGTTCTTGAGACGGCGGGGCCCAGTTCAGCGGTTCTTGCCTTGAAGGGCCCAGTTCAGCGGTTCTTGAGACGGCGGGGCCCAGTTCAGCGGTTCTTGAGACGGCGGGGCCCAGTTCAGCGGTTCTTGCCTTGAAGGGCCCAGTTCAGCGGTTCTTGAGACGGCGGGGCCCAGTTCAGCGGTTCTTGAGACGGCGGGGCCCAGTTCAGCGGTTCTTGCCTTGAAGGGCCTAGTTCAGCGGTTCTTGAGACGGCGGGGCCCAGTTCAGCGGTTCTTGAGACGGCGGGGCCCAGTTCAGCGCTTCTTGCCTTGAAGGGCCCAGTTCAGCGGTTCTTGAGACGGCGGGGCCCAGTTCAGCGGTTCTTGAGACGGCGGGGCCCAGTTCAGCGCTTCTTGCCTTGAAGGGCCCAGTTCAGCGGTTCTTGAGACGGCGGGGCCCAGTTCAGCGGTTCTTGAGACGGCGGGGCCCAGTTCAGCGGTTCTTGCCTTGAAGGGCCCAGTTCAGCGGTTCTTGAGACGGCGGGGCCCAGTTCAGCGGTTCTTGAGACGGCGGGGCCCAGTTCAGCGCTTCTTGCCTTGAAGGGCCCAGTTCAGCGGTTCTTGAGACGGCGGGGCCCAGTTCAGCGGTTCTTGAGACGGCGGGGCCCAGTTCAGCGCTTCTTGCCTTGAAGGGCCCAGTTCAGCGGTTCTTGAGACGGCGGGGCCCAGTTCAGCGGTTCTTGAGACGGCGGGGCCCAGTTCAGCGCTTCTTGCCTTGAAGGGCCCAGTTCAGCGGTTCTTGAGACGGCGGGGCCCAGTTCAGCGGTTCTTGAGACGGCGGGGCCCAGTTCAGCGGTTCTTGAGACGGCGGGGCCCAGTTCAGCGGTTCTTGCCTTGAAGGGCCCAGTTCAGCGGTTCTTGAGACGGCGGGGCCCAGTTCAGCGCTTCTTGCCTTGAAGGGCCCAGTTCAGCGGTTCTTGAGACGGCGGGGCCCAGTTCAGCGGTTCTTGAGACGGCGGGGCCCAGTTCAGCGGTTCTTGCCTTGAAGGGCCCAGTTCAGCGGTTCTTGAGACGGCGGGGCCCAGTTCAGCGGTTCTTGAGACGGCGGGGCCCAGTTCAGCGCTTCTTGCCTTGAAGGGCCCAGTTCAGCGGTTCTTGAGACGGCGGGGCCCAGTTCAGCGCTTCTTGAGACGGCGGACGGTCTATGGCCAACTGCTAATTGCCTGGTGGTGCCCTCCTGGGCAGCGGGGATGGTGCTCCTTCACTGCCCACCTGGGCTGTGGGTGGTGGGGCCCTCCTGGCCAGCTGGGCTGGGTCCTCCCTGGGCAGCGGCTATGGGGGTGGTGGGCTCTCCCGGGGCAGCTGTGCCGGTTCCTCCCGGGGCAGCGGCTATGGGGGTTGTGGGCTCCTCCTGGGCAGCAGGCCTGCTGCCTGACCTCTCTAACTTGCTGCCCTTGCCCTCCTTAGTCGTCGGCCTGTGGCCCTTTCCTCCCTTTGGAGCTGTGGCTGGTGACTGTCTCTGGGTGGTGTCCGGGGGGGATGTAGAAGGCGGGCTCCTGCGGCGCCCCTTCCGCCTTCTGCTCCTCTTCCCAGGGGGTGGGCTGGCTGTCCCCTTGCTGCTGGGCGAAGATCCAGACATGCGGGCTGGCGGGCTCCAATACCCCTGCACCCTTGTCAAGGGGGCTGCAGGGCTGGTGGTGGCTGAGGTGCTCTTCTTACCCCGACGAGAAGGAGGGGGGGGCTCAGGGTCAGGAAAGAAGTTAGTAGTGGCGAGGAAGAGCTTCTTGGGACAATGGAGAGTGGTAGGTACAGTGGGAATGGGAGTGGAGGGAGAGGATGTGGTTGTAGGTGAGTCACGTTTGCTGTCTTTGGGTGCAGGTGCAGGAGGGATAGGCTGTCGTGAGGTGGATGGCTATTGGGTGGGTGGGTGGCTGCGTTTGTGTGGTGTGGAAGAGGGGGTGACAGACACAGTGGGAGAGGACACAGGGGACGTGTAAATGGCAGTGGGGGTGGTGACTGCACGTGTGCGGACTGGAGTGGAGGGTGTGCTGGTGATGGAAACACTGGCTGATGGTGAGGTGAATGGAGGTGTGAGTGTAGACGTCACAGGGAGGGAGGAGGGAGACGAGGAGGTGGGGGTCACAGAGGTGGTAGTGACTGTTGGCATGTCTGCATCGGAATGTTGCGTGTGTGAATGTCTGCGTGATCTGTGGTGCTTATGTTTGGATGAGCTTCTCTTGGGTGTTGAGGTGTGTGCAGGCTGGTCTGATGGTGTGGGTGGGACAGGCAGAGGAACAGGAGACTGGGAGGAGGGAGTTAGTAGAGGCAGGCAGGAGACAGGGACAATGGCTGCCGTCAGTGCTGAGGCCAGAGCCTGGAATGATCGCTGATGGGCAGCCTGACCCGAATGAATGCCCTCCAGGTACGCATTGCTGCGATGAACCTCCCTCTCCACCCCCTGGATGGCATTCAAAAGGGTAGTCTGCCCAACAATGAGCGTTCGGAGGAGGTCAATGACCTCCTCACTGAGGGCAGCGGGGGTAACAGGGGCAGGGCCTGAGGTGCCTGGGGCGAAGGAGATGCCCGGCTTCCTGGCAGAGTGGGCACGGGGCGAACGCGGAGGGGCTGCTGGGAGGGCGGAGATGGTGCGCTGGGTGGCGGCTGTACCTGTAATGGCGGGGGGCACGGATGGTGCCACCCCCGCAAGGGAGCCCCCTTCCGAGGACGTGTCCGTGTCGCTGCAGGCTCCAGTCGTCCCCGTCGTGGAGCTCCCCTCGCCCTCCGTCTCACTGGTCCAGTCTGACTCTGTGGCATGGCCCTCCTGGGCCATGTGAGATGCAGCTCCCTCCTGCCCCGATGCCACTTCTCCTCTGCCTGATGATGCTGATGCACACAAGCACAGAAAGACAAACAAAAAGGGGGGGGGAGAGAGAAATAAAGGGATATTGAGTACATGGATCTCCGGTACAGTTAGCGGACATGACAGACACAGATGCCCCCTGCACTAAGTTGCGCACTTGGGGTACGCTACGCATTCCGTGGAACATGGCCTACACGCCTAGAGTTGACAACTGCACCCATGGATGACACGGCCCAGGGATGGCTGTACTGACAAACTACTGAGGGTGGTGGCTGGGGACACAGGGGCTTACGGGGGTGCCCAGCCTACAGATATCGCCCTGGCCTAGGGGGACCCACAGCCCTCCTCCCCCACCCAGACACCTCCACTGCGCGACAACAGAGTAGATAATGCTTGTACTCACCCCCTTGTGTCTGCTGTGCTGCCCTCACGCGCCCATCCAATTCAGGGTAGGCCACCGCCAGGATCCGGAACATCAGGGGGCTCAGTTGACGGCAGGCACCCCGCCTACGTTGGGAGGCCATCCCCAGCAGAGACTCGGCGGTCTTCTTGGTCCCGCGGCGGATGTCCTCCCACCTCTTGCGGCAGTGGGTGCCCCGTCGATGGTGGACCCCCAGGGCCCGGACTTCCTTGGCGATGGCACGCCAAATCCCGATCTTCTCATGGGCGCGGACCTATGTGACACGTACAGGGAGGGAGAAATACCACGTTCAAGTTTCTCAGCATTTTCCTTTCCAGTGGCCCAACGCCCCCCATCCCCGCCAGGCCCCCCGCCATGCCCCCCGCCATGCCCAACATGCCCCCCATCCCCGCCAGGCCCCCCACCAGGCCCCCCGCCATGCCCAACATGCCCCCCATCCCCGCCAGGCCCCCCGCCATGCCCCCCGCCATGCCCAACATGCCCCCCATCCCCGCCAGGCCCCCCGCCAGGCCCCCCGCCATGCCCAACATGCCCCCCATCCCCGCCAGGCCCCCCGCCATGCCCAACATGCCCCCCATCCCCGCCAGGCCCCCCGCCAGGCCCCCCGCCATGCCCAACATGCCCCCCATCCCCGCCAGGCCCCACGCCATGCCCCCCGCCATGCCCAACATGCCCCCCATCCCCGCCAGGCCCCCTGCCAGGCCCCCCGCCATGCCCAACATGCCCCCCATCCCCGCCAGGCCCCCCGCCATGCCCCCCGCCATGCCCAACATGCCCCCCATCCCCGCCAGGCCCCCCGCCATGCCCCCCGCCATGCCCAACATGCCCCCCATCCCCGCCAGGCCCCCCGCCAGGCCCCCCGCCAGCCCCAACATGCCCCCCATCCCCGCCAGGCCCCCAAGCCAGCCAGTGGCCCCAAATCCATATTGAATTAAACTCACTTGTTGGTCTGGAGGACCGTAGAGTAGCGCATACTGGGGGAGGACCCCATCCACAAGTTTCTCCAACTCCTCTCCAGTGAAGGCAGGGGCCCTTTCCCCAGTCGCAGCAGCCATTGTCCCTTCCAGACCGAGGTCACAGCAACACTTGCAGTATAGGTCCTCTCCTGTGAAAGTTCAAGTCGCAAGTGGATAAGTAGATAGAAAATGGCGGTCACGTCCGCGGCGGTGCGTACCGCGGCGGTGCGTCCCGCCACCGCCGGCGCCCTTCGCCATTGGCTCCTGAAACCCATAGGCTTCAATGTTAACCAATGCGGCTTGGCGCCGCGGTCTTCGCCCGCCGCCCGCCGCAGTGTGCCACGTCAGCGCATTGACCTCACATCCCATTGTCACACTTCACAGGTCAGGCAGCCGCCATTTCCAGGGCCCACATGGCTCAATTTCAACTGCGTCACACAGGCCTAGGCCTTGCATAGCCACTCAGACACGCCATTCACTGCATAGAGAATCGTATACTGTGCTAGCTGTGAGTACGTACCTGTGGGTTGCTTGACTGTGTGCTCCATGTTGTCCTTCCTAGGCACCGTCCGCTGGGTTGGGCGAGGAGACGGATGAATCCTCCCGTGTACCGACCGCTGGTGGACCTGTCGACAATGGAAGAACGCCACATTATCCTGACCTACCGTCTTAACCGTGCCACTATCCATGAACTGTGTGCCCGGCTGGAGCCCGACCTGATGTCCCCCATCCGCCAACCCACAGGGATTCCCCCTCTGGTGCAGGTCATGTCAGTACTACATTTCTTGGCAAGTGGGTCATTTCAGACAACCGTGGGAATTGCTTCCGGGATGTCTCAGCCCATGTTTTCGAAGGTGTTATCCAGAGTGTTGTCTGCCCTGATGAAATCCGTGAGGAACTACATCATTTTCCCTGAGGTGGGCGAATTGGCTACAGTGAAGGGTGATTTCTACGCCCTTGGACATATTCCCAACGTAATTGGTGCCATTGATGGGACCCATGTGGCTTTGGTTCCCCCAAGAGACAGGGAGCAGGTGTACAGGAACAGGAAAAATTACCATTCAATGAACATCCAGGTGGTGTGTTTGGCTGACCAGTACATCTCGCATGTAAATGCCAAATTCCCAGGGTCAGTGCATGACGCCTACATCCTCAGGAATAGCAGCATCCCTTACGTGATGGAACAGCTACAGAGACACCGTGTATGGCTAGTGGGGGACTCTGGGTACCCCAACCTGTCGTGGCTACTGACCCCAGTAAGGAATCCCCGGACCAGGGCAGAGGAACGGTACAATGAGGCCCATGGGCGTACTAGGAGGGTGATCGAACGCACCTTTGGCCTCCTAAAGGCCAGGTTTCGCTGCCTGCATATGACCGGTGGATCCCTAATGTACTCACCTAAGAAGGTGTGTCACATCATCGTGGCCTGCTGCATGCTTCACAACCTGGCTTTGCGCCGCCAGGTGCCTTTCCTGCAGGAGGATGGTCGAGACGGTGGTGTTGTGGCAGCGGTGGAACCTGAGGAGAGTGACGAGGAGGAAGACGACGGGGCTGAAACAGACAACAGGGACAGAATCATTGAACAGTACTTCCAATAGGACACAGGTAACATTTCAAAGATAATTTAGTAAATGTTAACTACTCTGCAGCATCTCTGCTGCCTGTCTATTTGCCCCAGTGTATGATGACTGAGTTTTGGCTTTTCCCTCCCTATTTCAGATCTGGGGTCCCCACTACGAGTCCTGTGCTTCGTTTCCCCATGGACTACAGCTTTGTGGCAGCTGTTTGTTGACTTCACCATGTACAAGGACATATTTGCACTGTCATGTCAATTACAATCTATTGAAATCACAGCCAGACTCCTGATATTTTGGTGCAAAATAGGTGTTTATTGAAGTGCTCAAAATGGGATGGGTGGTTTCAAGTGGGTGGGGGCTATGGTGAAGGAATGTCCATGGCAGAGTCCAGAGTAACAGTCACACAGGTGCATTGTCCAGAGGCCTGTGGAGAGATGGAGCATGGGCAGTTCAAGGATGGACAGGGTGACAATGTGGGACAGTGGGATGACATCAGGTGGTATCCATTGCTGGCGGGGGTCTTGACATCCTACTCTGTCTTCTTGCGAGATCTCAGGGCCCTCTTGCGGGGTGGTTCTTCTCCTGCAGGAGGTGGGGGTCTGGTGGGCTGCTGCTGTGCGGGGGCCTCCTGTCCACTAGCGCCGGCGGAGGTGGATGGCTGTTCTTGGTCCAGGCTAGTGGCAGGGGCCCTTGGGTGTTGTTCAGTGTCCGCCCTGCTGTTTACGAGGTCCTGCAGCAGCCCTACCATGGTAACCAGGGTGGTGTTGATGGCTCTGATGTCCTCCCTGTACCCCCGATAGTGTTCCTCCTGCAGCACCTGGATCTCCTGGAACCGGGCCAGTACCGTCGCCATCGTCTCCTGGGAGCGGTTGTATGCTCCCATGATGGTGGTGAGGACCTCGTGGAGAGTGGGTTCCCTGGGCCTCTCCTCCCCCCCCTGTCGCACAGCTGCCCGCCGAGTTGCCCTGTTTCCCTGGGCCTCTGCCCCCTGGCCGGTGTGCCCACTACCACTGCCCCCAGGTCCCTGTTGTTGTTGGGGTGGTGGGTTATCCTGGGTGCCCTGTAGTGGTAGACACACCGCAGATTGACGCGCCCTGGAGACAGAGGCATGGGCCCGCTGGGTGGGAGCTGTGCTGGTGTTCCCAGAGGGGTTAGGGTCTGTAGTGGCCTGTGCCTGTGTGAGGGGAACCGACTGTCCAGAGGTCCCCGATGGTCCGGGCTGGTCATCGGTGTCCAGATCGACAGAGCTGCTGTCATCGCTGACGGCCTCTTGGGTGGGGGGTGTGGATAATTCTGGCCCCTCCGCCGCGGTGTGTTGACGGTCGGGTCCTGCAGGGGTATAGAGGTATGGTTATAGTTTCAATGTGTGGCATATGGGTGTATCTGTGGGTTCTCGTGTCCCCAAGTGCTGGCATTCGTGTGTGGGGGCTTTGGTGAGGGTGGCTTGTGGGTGGGATGTGTATATGCATTGGGCATGCTTTGGTGATGGGTGTCCATGCTTAGTGGACGCATGCAGGCCTAGGTTTTGGGATGTGTGGGTTGTGATGGTGAGACATTGGCGGGGAATAGGTGTGCTGGGGGTGGGGGTGAGGATGGTGGTGGGGGTGAGGATGGTGGTGGGGGTGAGGATGGTGGTGGGGGTGAGGGTGGGGGTGAGGATGGGGGTGGGGGTGAGGGTGGGGTTCGAGGATGGGGGTGAGGGTTGGGGTCTGATTTGGCATGCAGGTGGGGGGGAAGCAGTATTGAAGCTTCAACTTACCAGTATCCATTCCTCCGCCGACTCCTGCGAGGCCGTCAGGATGCAGGATGTTCAAGACTTCCTCCTCCCATGATGTGAATTGTGGGGGTTGAGGTGGGGGTCCTCCGCCAGTCTTCTGCACGGCGATGTTGTGCCTGGATACCATGGAACGCACCTTCCCCCGTAGGTCGTTCCATCGCTTCCTGATGTCTTCCCGATTTCTGGGGTGCTGTCCCACTGCGTTCACCCTGTCGACAATCCTCTGCCATAGCTCCGTCCTCCGGGCAATACTGGTGTATTGTATCTGTGTGCCGAACAGCTGGGGCTCTACCCGAACGATTTCCTCCACCATGACCCTGAGTTCTTCGTCTGTGAAGCGGGGTTGTCTTTGGGGTGCCATGGGGTGGTGTGTATGATGTGTGGGGTGGAGTATGTGTATTTAAGTGAGTTGAGTGTGGTGGTGTGTGTTGTTTTGTGTGTGGATAGTGTGTGGGTGATGGTGTTGAGTGGCTGTGGCTGTTATGTTTTGGATGCTGGTGTCTCGCTCTTGTCTTCTTTACGAATTTTTAAGCGTAGGGGTTTGTGGGTGATGTGGGTGTGTGTTTTATATCGTATTGTGTGTGTGGGAGTGGTGTGTGTATGTGTATCAGGTGTGTGGGATTCAAATCGTCCAATGTGGCTGAGTTTTGTTCGTTTGTGTGTATTCTGACCGCGCCGGTGTGTCCCGCCAATGGAATACCGCGTTTGAATGACCGCCGCGTGGATTCGTGGGTCGTAATGGCATGGGCGTATTTCTGTTGGCGTGGCGGTGGAGGTTTGGTCACCTCCACCTTTCCGCCGACCGCTGGTCTGGCGGTCTGTTGTGGCGGTCGGATTTTCGGAGGTTTGCCTTCTGCGGGTCAGAATGACCGTGGCGGGTTTCCGCGACCGTGGCGGGATTATGGAGGATTTCTGACCGGCGGTAGGCGCCTTTTACCGCCGAGGTCAGAATGAGGGCCTATATGTCATTAGCAAACATTTGTAAATTCGCAATGTGCCTGTTACTGTGTGTATGCAAGGCCTAGATAGGTGTGACGCAGTTAATATTAATGCCATGTGGCCCCCTGAAATGGCGGCTGCCTGAACTGTAAGGTGGGACAAGGGGATATGAGGTAACTGCGCTGGCGTTCTACACCGTCGCGGTAGGCGGTCGAAGACCGCAGCGCAATCCTGCATTGGTTAACATTGGACCCTATGGGTCCCAGGAGCCAATGATGATGTACGCCGGCAGTGACGGTACGCACCGCCGCGGACGTGACCGCCATTTTCTGTCTGTTCACTCACTTGATACCTGACCTTCGACAGGAGAGGACCTACACTGCAAGTGCTGCTGTGACCTAAGTCTGGAAGCGACGATGGCTCATGTGTTTGGGGAAAGGGCCCCTGCCTTCACTTCGGAGGAGTTGGAGAAGTTAGTGGATGGGGTCCTCCCCCAGTACACGCTACTCTACGGTCCTCCAGACAAACAGGTGAGTACATTGTCAGCATGCTGAATGGGCAATGCCTGTTTGGAGTGGTGTGGATGGAAGATACATGGGGGGGGACTGAGGCCTGCATGTGCGGACGGTGAGTGTATGTGCATCAGGGCAAGGGTGGGAACGTGGGCCAATGACTGTGACGGTCCGGACGGTTGATGTTTTTTTTTTTCCCCTGTACTATTCCTCTGGGTCAGCGCCCACCAGAAGAAGGATATTTGGCGTGCCATCACCAAGGACGTCCGGACCCTGGGGGTCCACCACAGATGGAGCACCCACTGCTGTAAAAGATGGGAGGACATTCGCTGCTGGAGCAAGAAGACGGCGGAGGCCCAGCTGGGGATGGCCTCCCAACGTGGGAGGGGTGCCCGTCGCTCCATGACCCCCATGATGTTCAGGATCCTGGCAGTAGCGTATCCGGAGTTGGATGGGCGCTTGAGGGCATCACAGCAGCCACAAGGGGGTGAGTACGTCACATCCATCTGACTCTGCGCGCATTACAAGGTGTCTGGGTGGGGGAGGTGGTCGGTGGGTTACCCTAGGCCAGGGCGAGCTTTGTAGGCAAGGGCCCTTTGTGAGGCAGGCTATGTGGCACCCCACACCCACCAGTGGTAAGAGCCATCTACACCTAGTCAGGCTCCTGTGACTTCCATGTGTGCAGCAATCGGGCATAGGCCTTGTACCCCATGGGCATGTGATTAATCTAGGAACTAGACGTAGTGCAGAGGGCTGCTGTGTCTGTAGTGTCCACCAACGGTAGTGGTATTGCATGCACTGAACATGTCTTTCTTCTGTCTTTCCCCTACCCTTTTTGTGGTCTCCCTGTTCTTGTGTGCAATAGCATAATCAGGTGGAGGAGCAGTGGCACCTGAGCCGGAGGGAGCTGCACCCCACTTGGCCCTGGAGGGTGAGACAACGGAGTCTGAAGCCACCAGTGGGATGGAGGGCGAGGGGAGCTCCACGGCGGGGACAGGAGGTGGCAGGAGGTGGCATCAGCGACAGCGACTCCTCCTCTGATGGGAGCTCCCTTGTGGTGGCGGGCCACCACCCCCCCACCAGCACCGCCTTCCCAGCAGCCCCGCAGCGTGTGTCCCGTGGCCGCTCACCCAAGAGGCACCTCAGGCCCTGCCCCAGTCAGCCCTGCTGCCCTCATTGAGGAGGCTATTGACCTCCTGAGATCCCTCACTGTTGGGCAATCTACCATTGTGACTGCCATCCAGGGTGTTGAGAGGCATTTGCAACAAACAAATGCATACCTGGAGGGCATTCATTCTGGCCAGGCAGCCCAACAGAGAGCATTTCAGGCTCTGGCCTCAGCACTGATGGCAGCCATTGTCCCCGTGACCAGCCTCCCCCCTCCAACTTCCTCCACCCAGACCCAATCCCCTGTACCTCAGCCTATCCCAAGCACACCATCAGACCAGCATGCACACACCTCATCACACAAGGGTGGCTCTGGCAAACATAAGCACCACACATCCCACAGGCACTCACACAAGCATTATTCCCATGCAGACATACCAACATCCACTGCCTCCACTGTGTCCCCCTCCTCCACATCGTCCTCCTCCCTCCTTGTCTCATCTCCACTCACACCTGCATGCACAACATCTTCAGCCACTACCTCCATCACCAGCACACCCATCACCACACACCGCTCACGTGCACTCACCACCCCCACTACCATTCACACATCCCCTGTGTCCTCTACCAGTTTGTCTGTAAGCCCTCCTCCCAAAGTACACAAACGCAGGCACACACCCACCCAACAGCCATCCACCTCACAACAGCCTCCAGCCCATGCACCTTCACCCAAATTCAGCAATCGTACACATCCTACAACCACTACCTCTTCCTCCACTCCCAAACCCTCTCCATCTACCCGTCCCACTGTGTGTAAAAACTTTTCTCCTGGCTATCATTGACCTTTTCCCTACACCTCCCCCCCCCGTCCATCACCTAGGGCCAGGCTTTTCAGGTCCCAACCCAGCACCTCAGCCACCACATCCCCGGGCACACTGGTCCCAGCAACAGCGGGCTTTTGGAGTGCGCCAAACATCAGGGCAGCCAGTGTGCCACGGAGCGAGGGCAAGGACATTCCGCCACCTGAGAAAGTAAAAAAGTTGCCCACATCCCAGAGGGAGAAGGCGAAAACACCTGCCACCAAGGGCTCAGGGAAAACAAAAGGGGATAGTGGCAAGAAAGCTGCACCCCCATCCAAGGTGGAGAAGGGCCAGAAAATCAAGGGCAGGTCAGGAGAGGGCATGGTGGCACCGACTATGGGACCAGTGTCACACCTTCTGTCCACGTTGACGCCAAACGGTACAGCGGAGAAGACCGCCACCTGCACCGCCACCAGCACTGCAGTCCCTGAGCCCCCCACCAGCACCGCAGTCCCTGAGCCCGCCACCAGCACCGCAGTCACTGAGCCCACCATCAGCACCGCAGTCACTGAGCCCGCCACCAGCATCGAAGCCACTGAGCCCGCCACCAGCACCTCCACCATAGAGCCCGCCACCAGCACCGCCACCACAGAGTCCGCCACCACAGAGCCCGCCGCCAGCACCGATGCCACAGAGGCTGCCGCAAGCACCGCTGCCACAGAGTCTGCCGCCAGCACCGATGCTACAGAGGCCGCCGCAAGCACCGCTGCCACTGACACCGCTGCAAGCACTGCCAGCGGCCCCGCTATGTCCTGAGCCAGTGGCACCACCGCAGACATGGCTGCCATCCCCAGCGGTCAGTCGACCGAGCCTGGTGGTCAGTTCCCGGAGCCTGGGCAGCTTCCATGATGCAACACCTTCAATGGACAAAGGCATCCACTATCTCTGTCCTTGGCAGGATGAAGCACTCTGGGCACAAAGCCCCCTCCAGAACCAGTGGAGTATCACATCCACTAACTCTGTCCTGGGCAGGATCAAGCACTCTGGGCACAAAGCCCCCTCCAGAACCAGTGGAGTATCACATCCACTACCTCAGTCCTTGGCAGGATGAAGCACTCTGGGCACAAAGCCCCCTCCAGAACCAGTGGAGAAAGGCATCCACTACCTCAGTCCTTGGCAGGATGAAGCACTCTGGGCACAAAGCCCCCTCCAGAACCAGTGGAGTATCACATCCACTACCTCAGTCCTTGGCAGGGTGAAGCACTCTGGGCACTAAGCCCCCTCCAGGACCAGTGGAGAAAGGCATCCACTACCTCTGTCCTTGGCAGGATGAAGCACTCTGGGCACAAAGCCCCCTCCAGAACCAGTGGAGACTGTTATCCACTTGAGAGACTGTGGATTTGCACTCCCCAGGATGCAGCAGTGGGCAAACCACCCACTGGAGAGACTTGAGAGACTGTGGCTTTGCACTCCCCAGGATAATGCAGTGGGCAAACCACCCACTGGAGAGACTTGAGAGACTGTGGCTTTGCACTCCCCAGGATACAGCAGTGGGCATGGAGCCCCCTCGTGGAGCAGTGGCGTCGTGCACTCATCCGGCTGAGGTGCCCCCCCTTCCATTCCCCCTGAGGGGCCTGTTTCATTTCGATCTGATGCCCCTGCGGTGTTCTCTCCGTTTGATGTCTGGTATCGAGTGTGGACCTCGCCCATGCATTTTGGGCCCAGTGATCCACGGACAATTATTGGTGCACTATCCGGACTTGTGTAGTTGGTGTACATAATTGTATATACTGTATTTCGAGTTTTGACTACTGTTTTTTTCTTGATTACAATTGTTCAACTCATTTCCTTTTGTCCTTGCGTTCTTGAAAGGGGGGTGGAAAGGGTGTTAATGTAATGTTGCAGCATGTATTTGTGTGTATGGTGTTTTGGGTGAGGGTGGGGGTGGGGGTGTTGCGTGTGTGTGTCACTCTCTTTTCCCTCCCCCCTCCCCTGTGTTGTAGGTGCAGTATTCATCGTGGTCGTCGCCGCCGTCTTTGTTGCTTCTGATAGAGGAGCAGGAATACCATTGCAGGGAGTATTTGGAGTTCTGGCTCCATGGCGTCCTGGTTCCTCGTGGGGTGTGGAGAGGTGAGTGTTTTCCCTTCCAAGTCCTGTTTCCGCCGTGTTTTTGTTCGCGTTGGTTCCGCCCCGGAAAAGGTGGCAGATTGGTCTCTCATAATAGTGTGGGCGGTACATTGTCTTCCGCCTGTCTGTGGCGGTGACCGCCGCGCTGTTTGTTTGTACCGCTGTGGCAGTCGGAGTGTTAAAGTGGCTGTCTATGTTGGCGGTTTCCGCCACGGTCGTGATTCCATTTTTTTTCACGCCGGCCTGTTGGTGGTATTACCACCGCTTTAACACAGACCGCCAGGGTTGTAATGAGGGCCATTGTTCCTTTGCTAAGTCTTACTGCTTGCAGCAAGAGCTACCCAGGGTTGAGCTTAAGGTTAAGTGTACGTACGCATCTGACTGGACCCAAGACGGTATTTCAGACATAGCTGCCAAGTTTTTGGCTTGCACATGTATTTACATGTTTTTAGTGTTCTTATGCGTGACATTTCAATGGATCTGCCTCAGGCGCACAAGGGAGCCAACGCAAGAAGGAGAGCAGTGATCATTACTTAGCCTGGATCCTTGTACTGTTTCCAAGTGTGAGTGCTCCTGCCTTTTTCCCAGCCGCTCGGCTCTGCTGTGTGCAGATAGCGGAGCCTCTCAGCACAGAACACATGTGGTAATGTGCTAATAAAACAAAGTAGGAGCTTCACTAACCCTTCAGGCTCTGGCTGAGCTGTACCCATGGCAACCTCATCTCTAGGCGACCCCTGGCCAAGTATCTTCAATGCAGGCTGACAAGCTCCAGTATTAGTGAGCAGAGTGCCTGGCGAAATAAGGAACAGACAAGAGGATCTTGATTTGTGTGACTTTACATTTCAGTGCAGTGATGCCGACACCAACACTGAAATGCGTTAAATATTAACCCCTGATGCGTGGCACCTGGCAGGGCTGGTGAGTCTCTACTGCACGATAAGGCTACCCAGCCATATGATATAGTAAACCCATACCCTCACAACTTTCAGCTGCGCAGTTGAACAAACGTGAAAAAAATATTTAGTAAAAGAAAATCCACGAGCTATGAAACTGCAGAACACAGCCCTGCCAAGTAGTCCAGGTCTAGATACGCGATGTTCTTCTCCAGTTCAGGTATTTTCTTTCAATTCTAAGACTTGTCGTCTTGTTTATTCAGTTATAAACCGGACTTTAAATCACAGAATTCAAAGGAAAACGTCTGAACAGGAGCAGCACATCACGCACGGACCTAAGAAACTTGGCAACTATGAAAAATGATTTAGCTAAGGTGCTATCAATTTGTAGACTCTCTTGTATGTCTTGAATATTATTGTCACACTGAAACGCTGAGTGACTTTCCCCGTTCTAGCTTCCCAAGTTTGCATTACAAAAGAAATGAACTAGCAAGACATCTTTAATGCAAGAAACCCAGAAGGGCAGCTCCGATTACCGTCAATAAAACAAAATATTCTGTAATTGCACATTTCGTAAAGTATTTTGAAAAACAGAATTATACTATTTATTCTTCGTTTGGATTGCCTGTTTAAACGAAGCTACGTGTAATTATTGCCGATTATAACTAAATTATAATACTTATGGTCCTGTTTCCCTACTCAATTTACTGAATGAAACAAGATTTTAACAACTTTAAGATGGCCGCCCTATTAACATCCATTCCGCCTCCGGTCTATTGGGTGTAGCGGTCCCTGTTTTCCCGGCATACATCGGTGCATATGGCGGCTCCCATTTGTGCGCGGCGTGTGTTTTGATAATTAATGGTCTTGGTTTTGTACCCATATACTTATTATTTGAGCGCATTATTGAACTGGACCATAGTTGCGCTGAATCGCACCACGTGGCAACATCATGAAGAGCAAATCCTCCCACCAC
Source organism: Pleurodeles waltl (assembly GCF_031143425.1). Classification (NCBI taxonomy): domain Eukaryota; kingdom Metazoa; phylum Chordata; class Amphibia; order Caudata; family Salamandridae; genus Pleurodeles; species Pleurodeles waltl. The sequence goes on along the minus strand of NC_090442.1, from coordinate 607,845,051 downwards.
AAGAGCGAGAATACATTTAAGGTAGGAGAGGGCTAGATCCGAATGAAACGTAGAGCGTGAGGGTAAATTCACATGCTGGGAGAAAACGGCATGTAAACAGTGCTTACTCGAAATTCCAGAAAACAGATGTCAGTTGCATGAATGTCTTTGTGGCCAGAGTGCAACTGGCAGATCATTTGCACCGGTAATATTATACGTTGAAGATAGGCACCTTGGTACAGAGCTGTCAAGTTTTTCCTTTATAAGCGTGAGAAACTCAAGTCCAGAAATCGTCTTTGAATTCTGTCACTTGTTGTCCTGGTCTGATAATGCTTTAAACATGACTACACTTCCCAACATCTAACGAAAAAATGTGGCTTGGATTACATACTCCCGCTTGGAACTGTGTTACTTGGGTGCTCTGCATGGTGTCAGATGGATACAGTACTTTTAGTTTCTAGTTCTGACGTGCCCTACCTGTAGAAAAGCCCGTCGCAAGCTGGAGGAATTCTTTTCTACATGAGCCATCTGCAGATTACAGACACCTTTCCATAGAAACACTCCAGTTCACAATGTTGCCGTTATAACTATGCAGGACGCTTTACACATTCGTAGACATCAGAAGATATTTGTTGGGGAGGCGGGATGAACTAGCGTATTTTGAAACTCTCTCCTCTAAATGAGGCCATCTTAAAAGATATAACTTGACCGAAGAACACGCTTATCGAATATGATTACCTTTTATAGTGTATTTCAGGTCTAACCCTTTTCCAGCTTCTGTAAGCATTAACTGCTCGTTATTGCACCTTTTGAGAGAAGAGTTTAGAAAATGAACCTTACTGGTATCCAAATTGACTGAAATAGTTTTAGGGTCTGTAACACCAGTGGTAAGTAGCAGTATCTAATGCACATATTCTGATAACCACTTCCTCTCGCACAGTCTGGTCCAGTGGATAATTTTGCTATGTAACTAAGATATTTGACTGTAACTATAGAACTAAGACATTTGACCTTTAATCTTTTTTTAATTCTTATAATTATTTTTAGAAATCGAATATAAAAATAAACGTTCGTAACCATCAACCATGCACTTCAAATACTTTATAGTACTCAACCCGTTTTTAGAGTACAGTGAGATGTCCATGTATTTCCTCCCATCCACCCCTCGATTACTTGCATGGCTGTGCTTAGGTTTATTCATTTGCATTGTCTCTCCATATGCAAATACTCATAGCTCCCAGAAGGATCTCCATGCATCTCACATTTTCCCCAACTTCTTACAGCATCCCTCCCTATGTGTACCACTTTTTCTACGAACATAGACCACCCCACATCTGTCTTCAATTCCCTGAGGACTGGTACCTCTATTGCAATGTTTTTAAGCCCAAGGTCATCCACTGCTTCAAGTATTTTGGGGCATTCCCCTCTCTCAATATGTGAGCACAAATCACTTAGTTGAAATTTCAAACCTATACCTCCTATTCCTCGCCTATGCGTTCCTCAGTCTTATTCCAATAGCACTGTATTTTCAAACATGACCACAGGATATCGGCTTTACCGTTTCACTTAAATATGCAGGAACTACTGTATTCTGAAGCTGGGCAGGGCCCCCAACACATTTAATTTTTCATGAGAAGGGCAGCTTCTTGGCAAAAGAACGAGGATTAAACCTATATCTGTGACTGGGGGTGAGTGTTTGAAAAGTTTCAACTACGCTGTCCATCATCCTTTCGTGTTGCCAAAGTTGCCTTAGGTGGGAATGGTATGCCCAGACGTGGGTCCCTTGCTCACTGTGCCACTGGATTCAACCTTGTCTGGCTGATGAAGGGTGATACACGGAAACTGGTCCCAGGATGCTTGTTTCCGGTCTAGGGAGGACCTGGCCTAGCAGTTCGGGCTGGACTGTTCCAAAGGGAACAGGGTCAAGACTGATTTACATATGGCTGGGTCCAACCTGGGGTGGCATGGTGAGCAAAAGAACAATGGATTAAACCCAGATCTGTGACTGAGGGTGAGTGTTTGAAAAGTTTCAACACTCCGTCCATTATCCTTTTGTAGTGCTAAAGCTTCTTGGCCTTGCCATCAGAATTACTGCCATCCCAGTTGTGGCCTGTTGGAAATGCGGAACCAAGAAATTAGTTTTATAATTCCAGCCTTCCATTTGGCCAAATTGTGTGCTCCTGGGCAGTCACTTTTTGAACTTATTTCTCTGTTCCTTGTTTGGCCCGATTGTGAGCATTTAGAATTCGTGCAAAAGCTGTGATAAAAAAGTGGACTCAGTAGTACCTGATGGGTGTGGGGAAGTGGCACTTCTCATGGTATATTCACCAGAATACAACGTGGTGGTATAGTGTATAGCCTTTGCAGAAAATAGCACTGAAGTGCAGTCTCAGGTCTACTACTTTAACAAACTTTTCGACCTTGGGCAAATCATACTCTTCGTGTGCTTCTGTCCACTGATCTGACAATATCTCAGCACTGTGAAGCATGTGTAATGCAATAATACATAATTACCAAGGGAATACTCCTAGGACAGGTACATCCTCAAGTGGCTGGATTTGCCTTTTAATATACAAATGTGCATCAGAAGCTGCATTGTACAAGACATCTCCTGTGCTGCAGTTGCTCCCTTCTAGCCACCGATAGGTATCTCTTTCACAGTTCATAAAGGACTGAAAGAGTGAGAGTAAAATTGGAAAGTAGCTAAAATGCGGAACAATTGGCACCACACACTGCCTCTGTGCAGGCAGCGACACATGAGCCATGATTGCAGAACAAACCTGCAAAAATGCAGGATGGTTTGCCACCCTACTCCAAAGTCCTACGTTCTAAAACAGTAGGCCCAGTATGGACCAGTAGTAGCCTAAGTGTACTCGAAAATACACCTCTCAAAGCAACACAAGCATAAACTTTAAGTAACATTTTAAGCACAATTCTAGTTTCCATTTCAAAACTTAAGTGTATTGGAATCACATTGCTCAAAATGCTAGCTTGGTTTTACATATTAGGAATGAAGTTGTAGAATCTGAAAAATTGTCACTTCTCACAAGGTGTTTGTAGTGTATTGCACTTTAATTATATTTATATAGTGCTTACTCTTCTTGAGCTGTTTAGCACTTTGGGGCCGGCAGTACGCTGCTCCGGAACCCAAGGCTAGTGGTCATTCAAGTGGATACTGGTTACTGCTGTATTTTTGGGATTATTCTTGTGATCTCATGGAGACCATTCCATACTTTTATTCCAATTTCTCAAGGTTGGATTAAATTGATAACATTATATGTGCTCATTAGTGGGGGCTGTGTGAGTTCATGCAAATAAATGTTGTGAGTTACAGGCTAGAGGAGATGAGCTGTTGTTGTTATATTACACTAAAATGGTTTTAAAGAAGGACCGGTTGTTGGCTGTGGAATTTGGTGTGGGCAGTTAAAAAAATATATGTAGTAATGCACAATAAGACAAATATACATGTGATTTAGAGTAGTTTGCCCTTTGAGAGAAGAGGTATGCCAAGGATGGAGAGTAAGAAGAATGTCATTTGAAAGTAAAGGGGTGGCAATACTCAGTCGTTTTTAGTCAGTCAATTTTTTATGCAGGGTTTTAAAAAACATAGAGCATGTATTCTCAGGATTAAAAACTGTAGAAATAAACAATATCCTTTACATGGCAAATAGTGATATAGTAAGTACTGTTGCTATGCATTAGAAGCTCGCAAACTGTCTGATTGCCGCTAGACAAACTCTTGACCCTTGGAATTAACTAAGAGAATAGCTTGTGTCAGAAAGAGTGCGGGCTACTGTAAAGTTCAGCTGTTTTGTGTTGTCACGTAGGCTCTCATTATTCTAATGAGACTACTGGATTTTGAGCAGCAAGATCGTCCACGGTGTGAGAGACTGAGTCTGACCCACTGCGGGTGACACCTGTCGCTCTAAATCCGGGTTTTGCTCCGGCTAACTAGCAGTGTCTCATCTCTACCAAGAGATAGGGATGATTGGGCTGCCGAACGCATGACATATTATACTTCTCAGGGAAGTTGTGGTCACTCAGGTCACATCCGGTTCTCTCATTCACAATTTGGTCTCATATATAAATGACAATAAGAAGCATGAGTTTTAATGACTGGTTTAATAAAACGACTGCATTTTAGATAGCAAAGCATGAGCTGCAATAACCAGGACGACACAACATGACAATATTAAAATGGTGATGAGGAGAGTGAAGCATAAGAATAATGGTATCATATTGCCACTAGAATTTATGGACTATTTCCTATCTAAGTCATAATCTGAGCACAGCATGTTAAGCTCTAATTCTGCCTTTCAGGTTCCCCCGGCAGTACATCAACCCTCATACCTGAGCAAAGGCCTGTAGTCTGCGTTAGCATCTGCAGCAAAGCCTTCAGTCTTGGTTCCTTGGCTGGAATCTCCCTCTTAACATGTAATGGGACTAAGAAGTGTTTTTATAATAACTCAGCTGATGTTCTAAGAAAATGTCCCTACGTAAGGATGTGTATTTTCTACAAATCTTGGAGACTAAACTTCTACCACGTTCACCGGCAATGTACCAAACTGTAGCCTTGACTGAAGCACAAAGTGATCAAGAATGTCTTGTTTGAGAACACAGTGCTGGGCTAAGCAAAAACAGTTAGATAGATGAAAATAAAACAAGACCGTAAAACTGGTTATTGTAAAAATAACATTGCGAAGCCGAATAAAATATATCTAGGTCAAAGTGCACAGCGGCCTAGTGTGTTAAACTACCGTGCATGGAGCTATAACTAAAATGGCTACACAACAGTATTACTGAAAACCTGGTACTGACATTCCATTGATAGTATGTGACACATATATGATAGTAGGATTCCGTGTAGTGGGACTTTGTGTCTGTGATTTTCAGTTCTGGAGCCATTGAGATCGATTTTTGGATGCCCTTGGTTTACCATGGGACAAGATGGAGGGTGAGGATAGCTTCCAGAGTCAGTGGACGTATATCGCCTGTGTTTCTGTGACTGAAGGGTGAAAACACAGACATTGAAGTGATGAGGATGGAGACAGAGGTTCTTTTGGAAATTCTATAAATACCTTTGTTAGCTAGGGCTGCTGGTCATTTCCTCCTGATTACTGACATTTGGTGGATAGTGTGGGTGTGAGGTGAGATTTCCATTTCTGTTGTTCAACATGATAAAGTTTCTAGGCCATGTTGGGAACCTGCCTGCTCCTTCAAGAAGACTGATGAGAGCCAAATGATGATATCTCGCACTTCATTGTTCCCATGTTGTGGCTACTTCTGCTTGGAACTGAATCACACCAAGAGGGAGATAGAGGTCTGCCTGCCATAGATCATCCACACATAAAAACCTATTACAAAACTAGTATGGCAAGAATAATATTCCTGTATTTTACCCTTTCCTTACCCTTTCTTTTGTGGCATGCTTCATTACCAGCCAGTCTGACCCACCATGTTGAGATAATACTAACATGGTGGTCCTAACCTCGATAGGGGAGAGAGATCAGCAGATTTGTGATATGGTCATAAGTGGGGTCAGCATCTTATACCAAAAAACTTAAGTGTAGACCCAGGAATGTCCTTTATTTTTGGGTACACTTAGCTGGTTTAAAAATTAAACATGAGGATGCTACTGGGAACCTATGTCTCGAGCATCACATCAACTTGTCATTGCCTACATATTTCAGCCTTAAACAGATCCCTCATTGGAGGGTTTAGGGCCTTCCTCAGGGCAATCAAGGCACCTCAGTAGTCAGTCATTCATGCTCCAGTCCAGTGCATGCTGGTAAGAGTAAGTCTTACCTGCCAGTCCTCCATCTTCACCTGAGGATAAAAACATGGTAAAAATCATAATACTCCATTAGTTTTTTATTTTTTAAGAGAAATTGCAAGGAAGTACCCAACCATTGTATATATCTATACTTTTTTGTTAAGCCTATCAATATTGCGTTTTGTATTGCATCTACATGCAGCCATTGTGATACACTCATGAATTCACAGCATGCTCAAACGTACGTGTAGAACAAACTTGGCGAGTCACGCACTGGTAATGCGGTCACTTACCCTAAATTACTCTGGTGTTATACCATGAAGTCGCACAGGGGAGAAACCTTTCCTATAGTCACACACTTGTGTGAGAGAAGGGACATAGGTCACAACCCATTGTGGTCGAAATTAAAAGCAATATAGGACAGATTAAAGTTCATCTCTTGTTTGGTCATGGTTGTGTCAACTGTTCATGTTTGCCTCTACTACTGCTTTAACCTACTAATCTGCATCACTTGTGAGAGTGCCTTATATTCGTTTTTTGTATGGGAATAATTGGTAATCAAATGGGATGGACTGGCGTTTGCAGTCACTCTTGTACAGATGGTCAATTTTGCATTTCTAGATTGATTTCCAGCTATTAATTAAACTAATAATCTTTGAAAAGCTTTTGCAACAGGACTTTAATATATATATATTTTTATTTTCCAGTTTCTCACATTCTCTGAACGACTTGCAAATGTTAACATAGATATCATTCATCGGATAAACAGAACTGGAAGCAATTTGGAGGTGAGCTGTATGCAGACTTTTCATAATTACTTTTTCTCAAGGTACTTGTAAAATGTCAATTGGCTGCTTTTTGATGTTGTACCTCATCATGATGAGTTATACCATATATAACATATATTATCCTAATCAGAGTAATTTTTGTGTTTATTGTAACAGAAAGGTTTGTTTGTTCCCAGAAATGTTTTTTCTTGGAACTATCTTTAAATTATAAACAAAGATATGTTATCTTTGAGGCTGCCTTTAAAAGCACTGTTTTCCTTTATTTTTGTAAATCTAATTTTTGTTATTTACGTTTTTTTTTTTTTCCCCTCTCTTCGTGTCTATATTTTTTGTTCTTACCACATGAATCACTTAAATGTAGACAAGTTGACAGTTAAATACTGTTTTCTTTAAGGCATTTATACTCCCTCTATTTGTAGAAATGCATTGCCTATTTGAGATTACTTTTTTTTTAACCCTTGGTGGAACCTAATTAAAATAAATATAAATCCCAGAATGGCCTTGCAAGGTAAGGGGAACTGTTCATTTGATCTCGCCTAGACACAGCGTTTAGCTGCATTTTGTCACAAGGTTGATTGTGTACAATAGCAGTACCTAAAGTGAGCTTTGGGTAAGCCCTATGATCAAGATTGGTGACATTGTTGTCTGTCTCATTTGCTTGCTCCTTATGTGATGGCTTGCTTTTTGTCCTCATTTTTGTTCCTCGCCTGGATCATAGCTTCTTTACCGTCCTGTTGATTGGGTGATTGGTATGCTTCCATTTTTTACATTCAGTGGACTGTTTTTCTTGATCTTTCAACAGTTCAGGGTAGAGTGTATGTATTTTTTTAATTATTTTTTTTAAAGATTTAATGTTCAAAACGTTTTCACCCCCAGTTCTCCTATTCTTTGATATTGTTTATTAACTTCGTAGTGATGCTGTTTAATCCTATTTTACACCTGACCTGATGGCTAAGGTTTTGTTTATTTTCAACCTGCTGCACTCACTTTGTTTCTTTTTCCACACCATTGTACTTCATGCATGGCTGGTCTTGTATATCTTGTTCTGCAGTGCCTTGAATGGTGGCAAACCTAGAACAGAGCAAAGTAATATATTAAAGGCTATAAACTACTCTCGATTTGATGCTTATGTACTATCACAGTGTTTATTTGTAACACCCAATTAACTATTTTGTTCTAAACTTGTGTTTTGGCACTTAAGAATGGTTGAACACAGTACAGTGGTGACTATACCTTTTACTATTGAGAGTTAAGCAGGCCATTATTTTGGAGGTTATTCTCTACAAAGAATTTTAATAGAAAATGACTTGATAATGCAGTATTAGAAGATTTGTTTGTAGTTAGTAGCAGGCTTTCAAAACAGCCATGTAAAGCCCCAATTTGTTAAACTCTAACTTGTTGATTCCTATGAAGTTAAGCACAAACGTAAGCAAAGTCTTCACATGCAAGGTCACGATAGTACTAAACTTTACTTGTCATAGTGATACATATGGAAAACTAACAAACTAGTGTCTGACCCTTAAAACAAGTGAAGTGTGAAATGTGATGACACCAATATTAAAGAGGAAGAAATCCCTGCTTTTCTGGTATTTAAAAACCTAGTGCCTGATTTAGAGTGTGGTGGATGGGTTACTCTGTCACAAACTTGATAGATATCCTGTCCGCTGTATTACAATGTCCATAGAACATAATGGAATCATAATACGGCAGACCAGATATCCGTCACGTTTGGGCAGAGTAACCCCCTCCACCAAACTCTAGATCAGGCCCAATGTTTGGGATTTCCTTAGCTGACAACAACATAAATAGGTGCAAAGCAACATTTTTGTCTGCTGTCAGACTTGTTCCTTCCTTTAAATGTAAATGTTACTTCACACCTACACAAACTCTTCCTTTGCAAGTTCATGAATGGTGGTAAACCTTGCTCAAAGCAAACATATTTAAATGGCTTATAAATCAATTTCCTCAAGCGTTAAATAGTGTAGTAATGTGATAAAGGATGCCCCCCATATGAAACATAAATTAAATTAAGATGGACTTTTGTGAGATAGTCTAATTCAGACATGATATACACTTATGACTTCTGTTTTTGTATAACACATTATTCCAATAACAATATCATCATGCATGCCAAAAGTAGGTATGCACAAATTATGAACTTGTAGGTCTTTCTTTCATCATGACAAATTGTATATGTTGCTGTTTACCAACAATAGGTCTGAATTATAACTGTTATTGTATCAAAGAGACCATATTCCCTTGCTTACACCCCATTTGTACAATCATTGATAAAGGCAGTACAGTTACACAACAGGAATCTATAATAAAAAATAAAAAAAAGTTCATATCGCCAGGCGAGACCTGTTGACTTTGCCATTGCATGTTGTTTGGTTGTCTCATTCCTTGACGTACTTTTCTGTGTGTGCGTACACAACAGATATTTGGGCTTGGGACAAATGCCATTGGATTAAACAAATCCCACATTTGAATAAATATTTTTTTGGGGTGAATTTGTTTCATTTGCAGTTCATAGACATATGTATCCAGCATTTCAGCTACCCATTGTTGCACATCTGTTCCAAGGCCCAGCTCTCCCTGTGTTGCTCCATCCCTCTTGCTCCAGTCTTCTCCTTGCTTTTCCCTTGTTCTCACTGCTTTCTCCTTGCTTTCCCCCTGCTTTTTGTGTGCCTTCTCCTTGCTTTTCCCACATTTTTGTGGGTGCCTTCTCCTTACTTTTCCCTCGTTTTCACAGATTTCTCCTTGCTTTTCCCCAGTTTTTTTATGAGCCCCCCCCTTGCTTTTCCTCCATTTTCACTGCTTGTTCCTTGCTTACCCCTACCCCCATTTTTTGTGTGCCAGCGCCTTGAGACCCGCTTGACTGAATTGCCGCACTTTATTAATCCTTGATTGATTCATCTGGTCCAGCTTGATCTTTCTAGTGGTGCGCAATAGCAAACTGTACTGCCAGAACTTGAAAAATAGAATGGAAATGTGTTCTCTCTGTCCCTGGATTTTACACAAACTGAATTGAACACTCGCCAAGAGTTCCTGCCTGTGAAGCTACTTCTCCGGAAAGACTGAGATATTGTACTCCCTAAGGTTCATTTTCCTCTGAATGGCAGACTTAGGGCCAGATGTATCAAAGCGAATGCAAAAAGCCATTTCAGAATGTATCAAAGGCATTCTGAATGCAATTTTAAGAAATCGCTAAAATAGCGATTCCTTAAAATTGCGACCCTGTTTAGAGAGTCGCAATTTGCGACTCTCTAAATAAGAAATCGCAAATAAGGAATCGTTATTTGCGATTTCTAAAGCACATGTAACAAGCAGTTCCTTAATGCGAATTGGGCATTAAGGAATCGCTATTTACCACCAAGTTGAACTTGGTGGTAACCATGTGCAAATTTTAATAATGCATTTAAAATGCATTTTTAAAATTTACATGTAAAGCACACATGCCATTTTGGCATGTGTGCACCTTACATGTTGTAAAAAAATATTTTGGGGTGCAGCAGAGGGGGCCTAAGGCCCCCAGCACCCTGGACTTTGCATGTCCAAAAATTGCGAATTCCAGTTAGGAATTCGAAATTTTGGAAATGCAAAAAAATCGCAAATATGGGCTGACAGGCCGATAGATGCGAATGGGGGCGGTATCGCAATTTGCGATTCGGTAATAGCATTTGCGATTTTTAAGAAAACGCTATTACTGAATTGCAAATGTGATACATTGCATTTTGCGAATCAGAAATAGCGATTTCTTAAAAATCGCTATTTCCGATTCGCAAAAGGCCTTTTTCATACATCTGGCCCTTAATCTGTTCACTGCTCCCAAGGTTGCTTTGAAGTAATCCTGCAGGTTTGCTGCCTCCCCGGGCTGGGGGTGGGTGGAGGGACCCTTGACCCCTCTAGAGACTGCTCTGGAGCATGACCTTGACGGGATTGAATGACTGTACTCGTGCATTGCTTTTCTGACAGCTGTGGTACATATGGCAGGTACTGCTATGTGGCTAGGTTGGTCTTGCTACGGGACCCTGGTGAAATTTTTATCTTCCCAAATCTAGCCCTGTGTGGGCGGTGTGAGCCCCTCAGGGTACAACCGGTACCGGCCTGGACTTACAGCATTAGACAATTTGGGGCTACGCTATCCAGACATGCAACAGCCTTCACACTCCACCACCCAGCCTGCCACCGCTGGGCTGTTCGCAAGGCCTACTGATGCCCCGATGGATGTATTCATCTGATACGGCTCGGTATATGTAGAAGAGGAAGGTGGGATGGGTTTTGGATTGTTCAACTAGTAGGGAGGGTTGAAGTGGGTGGGGGACTTTGTTGTTGGTTTCCTCTTGTTATGTTGCTGCAGAGTGTTTTTCTTGCCATGCATATCAGTGGCTATTTGTGCCAGATGTACTGAAATTATATGGAAAGTGAATCTCAAACTATGCAGCAGGGTTGAGTATATTATGTGGCAAGGAAAGGCAAATTATGTGGCATAATGTAGCACATTTTGTTATAGTATACTTCATTATTTCAACATTTTTAAACTTGGTAATGCTGTATGAGCATTGGTTAACCTTCCTTAGTAACAGGTTAACACTTAGCTATAGCAGAAAGCAACAGACAGGTGACAGGTCCATCTTTGGAAAGGGCCTTCCACTGGGTGGCAACACGTGTTGCTTCATTTTTAGTAACTTTTAAATCATTTGAGCTAGAGACAACATTTTGTTGTTAAAATCTGCTGATGACGCTGCTGCTGATGGATTCTGTGGCAAAAGCAGAAAGTCTATGCTTAGGCAAAAATCACTGTGGTCACATAATTCCAGTTGCCCTGCCCTACTCACACAGTACACCACCTTTGTAGGCTACTGGCAGTCCATGCAATACCATTTCTCGTGATGAACACCCTAAGATGCCTCACTTGGAATATCTTTTGGGTTGAATGACAAACGCAAGGCCCCCATGGACTTCGCTTATCTCTGCAGACACCAAATTGACATCTGTTACCTACAGGAACTCAATTCATCCAGTGCAGCCCATCCTCAATTATGCACCAGATGGCCCGCAGGAATACATGCAGTTATACATGAGGGGTGGAAATACTTATCCGTGAAGTTATTTAGAGGCACACATTCATGTTATATGTAAGACCCAGGGCAGGTATGTCATTCTCAATGGCACACTGCAGGGCTGACCATTCACTCTGGCATACGTTTGGACCAAATATTGTTGGCCCTGATCTTTTTATGGAACTATGGCACCAGATACACAGGGCGGGGCCTGCTGCAATGCTGTGAGGTGGCAATTTTAATTTTTCACAAAATAATCACTTGGACCGGTCCAGCGACAAAAGATGCTCACACCCAGGAGCTACTGACTGACTCCATCTTTTTAAAAGAGTCTATGGGCAGGAAGATGTGTGGTGGCTGATACACCCCCAAGCACAAGAGTGTACTTGTGTTGGCATTTCCCATAACACTTGGTCTAGAATTAATTACTGGCTGGTCACAAAAGACGCAGTCCCTCTGATCGTAGTGCTTGACCTCCTCCCCAGAACCTTTAGTCATGCACCAGTTCTCTTGGAAATTGCTTTCACGACCTCATGGAGCCGAGCACACACTTTGCGCCTCCCTGCACATGCCCTTTGGGACTCGCTTTTCCAAGATGAGATTTGGTTTAATATTATAGAATACTTCTACCACAGTGTAGGGGTTGGCCTGGCTTATAGTGAGTACCTGATGGTACTCACACCTTGTCCCAGGTCCATTTATCCCTTATTAGTAGATTATTAGTGTTCTAGCAGCTTAGGCTGATAGAGGTAGCTATAGCAGAGCGGCTTAGACTGAACTAGGAGACATGCAAAGCTCCTACTATACCACTTATAGGTACTATATCATAAGAAACACAATACTCAGGATTACTAAAAATAAAGGTACTTTATTTTAGTGTCAATGTGCCAAAAATATCTCAGTGGATATACTCCCTTAGGAGGTACGTAAAATATACAAAATATACACACAAACCAAAATCAGGTAAGTAAAACAGTTAGAAAATAGTGCAAACACTGTAGAATACAATAGGATGCAGTAGGCCTAGGGGCAACACAAACGTTTACACAGGACTGCCACTGCAGCCTGAGTGAAATAAAGCACACCTTATTTCACAGCCACTATCACTGCACTTAAGTAACTTATAAGTCACCTATATGTCTAACCTTCCCTTGCTGAAGGTTAGGTGCAAAGTTACTAAGTGTGAGGGCACCCTTGCACTAGCAAAGATGCCCCCACATAGTTCGTGGCCATTTCCCCAGACTGTGTGAGTGCAGAGACACCATTACACGCGTGCACTACATATAGGTCAATACCTATATGTAGCTTCATAATGGTAACTCCAAATATGGCCATGTAACATGTCTAAGATCATGGAATTGTCCCCCCATGCCAAATATGGTATTGGGGTGCCAATCCCATGCATCCCCGGGGCTCCACTATGGACCCCGGGTACTGCCAAACCAGCTCTCTGGGGTTTTTCTCTGCAGCTACCGCTGCTGCCACCCCACAGACAGGGTTTTGCCCTCCTGGGGTCTGTGCAGCCCAGTCCCAGGAAGGCAGAAGAAAGAATTTCCTCTGAGAGAGGGTGTTACACCCTCTCCCTTTGGAAATAGGTGTTAAGAGCTGGGGAGGAGTAGCCTCTCCCAGCCTCTGGAAATGCTTTGAAGGACACAGATGGTGCCCTCCTTGCATAAGCCAGTCTACACCGGTTTAGGGAACCCCCAAGCCCTTGCTCGGGCGCGATACTGGACAAAGGAAAGGGGAGTGACCACTCCCCTGTCCATCACCACCCCAGGGGTGGTGCCCAGAGCTCCTCCAGTGTGTCCCAGACTTCTGCCATCTTGGATCCAGAGGTGTGAGGGCACTCTGGAGGCATCTGAGTGGCCAGTGCCAGCAGGTGACGTCAGAGACCCCTCTTGGTAGGTGCTTACTTGACTAAGTGGCCAATCCTCCTCTGAGGGCTATTTAGGGTCTCTCCAGTGGGCCTTTCCTCAGATAACGACTTGCAAGAATTCACCAGAGTTACTCTGCACCTCTCTAGTCGACTTCTGCCAAGGATCGACCGCTGACTGCTCCAGGATGCCTGCAAAACTCCAACATAGTCTGAGCTCCCTATGGGTGGGCAAAAGAAATGCTGCAGCCCATAGGGATCTCCTGGAACCCCAATACCCTGGGTACCTAGGTACCACATACTAGGGAATTATAAGGGTATTCCAGTGTGCCAATTGAAATTGGTAAAAGTGGTCACTAGTCTATAGTGACAAATGTAAAGGCAGAGAGAGCATAAGCACTGAGGTTCTGGTTAGCAGAGCCTCAGTGGCACAGTCACTACACAGGTGCCCACATTTAGGCCACAAACTATGAGCACTGGGGTCCTGGCTAGCAGGATCCCAGCGAGACAGGCAAAAACAAACTTACATACATGTAAAAATGGGAGTAACATGCCAGGCAAGATGGTACTTTCCTACACACAGTACCCAATCTGTGAGTTCGGCTCCCACTCTCTGGGAGGCATTTAAGGCAGTAAAATGGGGTGCATGTATAGCTACACACACTGGAGTACTGTGCGCTATTCGCACACAGCTTGCAAAACTTTAAGCTGAGATCCACTCACTTGAATTGACTTTTTATGCTTCTAGCTAATATCCTCACCTCTATTAGACAAAAAAACAGTAAATATAATTAGGAGGCTGATCATAAGACACACTGCCTAGGGAGGGAGGCGACTGCAAGGCACTATGATGAGGAGGACATCGTGGGATATATGCTTGCTTGCATGCGAAAACCCTAGGCCAGCGATCATGTCACAGAACTAGTAGATGATCAGCACAAATATCCTGCAGGCACACCATAACAAGTTTCTATAGTAAACTCTACAGCTCCACACAGACTCCTGACTGACTCTATGAGCTACTTTATTCCATTCAGCTCCTTTTGGCTTGATAACTCCTGTAGACAGCATATCAATGTTCCCTTCTCCGTTGACGATATTGTGTAGATGATACAGGTTATGTGTGGGGACAAAGCTCCAGGACTGGATGGCCTTTCAGCCTTCTATGAAGAATATGCACAGCTCCTAGTCCCTCATTTACTAACAGTTTATAAGAAATTGCTGTGTGTGGGGACACTGCCCCCCCTTTACCTCTTTACGTTTCATGAGGCAGTAATCATGTCTATTCTGAACCCTGGCAGCCAAATCTGGACATGATATAATCTGTCCTTATCTCCCACCTCAATATGTCATTTACATTGGATAAATGATTGTATAGTTCTCTTTTCAAATATATCTGTAACAATATTGCACCCCCTACTCCGTCATAGTAAAGGAGTTCCTGTTATTATCACAAAAGGCCAATGGCTGAAATTGTTAAATACATTTGAAATGTGAACCCAAAAGAGATAGAAAACCCTGGCAAGAATATTTACCTTGAAGGTAATCCTCCCCAGCCATTATGTGTATTTTGGAGTTAGTCTTTGATGTCACTCCTCAAAGTTGTGAGTGGGAAGTAGTGTCAGCCTAAATAAGTTATGTATTGTAGGAAACTGGCTATGTATATACTATATCAAAATGAGATATAGTTTGCGCAGAGTCCATGGAATCCCCAGAGGCTTGACAGAGGCAATAATAGATAACACTAATGCTCTATTTGTGGTAGTGTGGTCAAGCAGTTAGGCTTATCAGAGGGTAGGTTTAAGCATTTGTTGTACACACACAAGCAATAGAAGAAACACACACTCAATGACGTAACTCCAGACCAATAGGTTTTTATATAGAAAAATATCTTTTGTTAATTTATTTCTAGAACCACAAGATTCAGTTTGCAGGTAAGTACATCAAATGTAAGGTACTTTGCATAGGTAAGATCAGCATTTTACATGAAATCAACAATGCATACAGTTTTCTTAGAAATGGCAAAAAGCTATTTTAAAATTGGACACTGCAATTTTAAACAGTTCCTGGGTGAGGTAAGTAAAGTACCGTTTCTGGGATAAGTAACAAACTTACAGGTTTGATCTCTGGGGCATAGGTAGCCCACCGTTGGGGGTTCAAGATAACCCCAAGCACCCAGCAGCACGGGGCCGGTTAGGTGCAGAGGTGAAACAAGAGGCAAAATAACATGGGCCCCTATGGAGACGGGGTACTCCGGTTCCGGTCTGCTTGCAGGTAGGTACCTGCGCTGTCAGAGGGCAGACCTGGGGGGTTTAGAGGAGCACTGGAGGGCCCCCAAGTAGGTACCAATCCCATACCCTCAGCGGCACAGGGGAAGCCGGGTGCATAGTGCAAACAGGGCGTCAGGTTTCCAATGGAACTCTATCGGGGGCCCGGTGCTGCAGGCGTCATTGTGGTGGGGTGGAGAGGTCAACCGAGGGTGGACACTTGGTCGGACTTGGTTGGAATCGCCTGGGGATCCTCCCTAGTTGTGTCTCCTGGACAAGGCCGTGGGCGTCTGGTGCAGAGTGGTTTAGGACTCAGGCTTCTGGAGTGAGGTGGAAGTCCTTTGGAAGCAGTTTCTTCTTCCTTCTTCTTGGACAGGTCCACTGTCCACAGGAGTTTCTTGGTCCTCTGTGATGCAGGTAGCGCCATGGAGGCTTTTCAGGGGTTGCTGGACCTATAGAACGTGTTGCTCTTCTTTTGCAGCTTTTTGAAGCAGGAGTTGGGACAGTAGGGCTGGAGCCGAGTCAGTTGTTGTCTCCTCTTCTCTGTAGGGTTTTCAGCTCAGCAGTCCTTCTTCTTGCGAGATCGTCAGGAATCTGGTGAGATGAGTTCAGGGGGGCCCTTAAATTCTAAATTTAGGGGTGTTAGGGTGAGGGGGCATTAGCCAGTGGTTACTGTCTCTGTGGGTGGCTACACCCTCCTTGTGCCCACTCACTTTGGGAACCAGGGCACATTACTATCCCTATTGATCCTAATCCCCCAAAGCAGGATGGAGGATTTCTCAATGAGGAGGTCACTTCAGCTCTGGTCACCTTAGTGGTGGTCCTGGCTGAGGGGTTTGACTCCTCCTTGCTTTTCCTACTTTTCCCTCTGTACTTGGCACCAAAAGTGGGGCATCTCCACTAACTGGAGTGCCCTGGGCCACTGTAATCCGAGGCTTGAGCCTTTGAGACTCACCGCTAGGTGTTACAGTTCCTGCAGGGGGAGGTGTGAAGCACCTCCACCCAGGACAGGCTTGGTTTCTGACACAGAGTGCACAAAGACACTCACCACATGTGGTCAGAAACTTGTCTGAAAGTGGCAGGCTGGCACAGACCAGTCAGTCTTACACTAGCAGTTGGGCTAACATAGAGGGGGCATCTCTAAGATGCCCTCTGTGTGCATCTTTCATTAAATCCCACACTGGCAGCAGTGTGGGTTTATTGTGCTGAGAAGTTTGATACCAAACTTCCCAGTATTCAGTGACGCCATTATGATGCTGTGGAGTTCGTAATGACAAACTCCCAGACATATACCTAATATGGCCACTGCTCTTACAATGAATGGGCTTACACACTGTAGGGGCATATTGCTGATGCAGCTATGCCCTCATCTGTGGTATAGTGCACCCTGCGTTAGGGCTGTAAGGCCTGCTTGAGGGGTGACTTACCTATGCCACAGGTAGTGGTTTGTGGGCATGGCGCCCTTAGAGGAGTGCCATGTCGATGTAGCCTTTTTCTCCCCACCAGCACACACAAGCTGCAAGGCAGTGTGCATGTGCTGAGTGAGAGATCACAGGGTAGCATAATACATGCTGCTCCCTTAGAGACTTTCCCAGGCCACAGGGCCCATGGTACCATGGGTACCTTTTACAAGGGATTTAACTGTGTGCCAGGGCTGTGCCAATTGTGGAAACAAAGGTACAGTTTTAGGGAAAGAACACTGGTGCTGGGGCCTAGATAGCAGGGTCCCAGCATACTTTCAATCAACGTTGGCATCAACACTAGGCAAAAAGTGGGGTGGGGAGGTACCCATGTTAACCCAGAACGTCACTGCTTGTTCAGCATGGGGCAGTGACTCTATAGGGGCCAAAAGTGAGCTTTTGACAAGATCAGTGCAATAAATGAGCCTCTCCGTAATATCATATTCATCTACTTTCTATGCCCTCCCATATATGGTTGTGTGAGAAAGTGGATTAATAGTTGAAGTGGGTGGTAGTTCTCTTCAAGTTACTAGTACAGTTAGGGATCCATAATTTAAACCTAAGTTCAACCTTTGGTAGCTATAGCACAGATCATATGGGCTTACCATAGGAGAAATGTCACACAGTAACAGTACCACTCCAATTTATTAAAATAGTGAACATTTTCATGTTCAAATAGACACCAGACGACAATTTGTCCCTAGACAAATAAACATAAAAATGACAAAAATCTGAGGTAGAGAACCAGAGATATGATTTTACAAAGTGTTAGGGTTTTCTAGCTCCAAAAAGCACAAAGCGCCAATCTTGGCTATGTGGTCATTTTAGACCGAGTCAAAGTCCAGACTTCTATTCATAGTCTACAGACATTTCAGAATGCAGCAGCTCATCTTCTGTTTTGCCTCCTGAGGTTCGCCCCAGCCTCCCAGCTTGTCTGAGAGCTTCATTGGCTTACAATTCCAAAACGTATACAGTTTAAGACACTGTGCAATGTGTTTAAGACTACAGCTCAAGTTGGCCTGTGCTACATTCAGAAGCTTATTCGACCTTCTCGTACAACACGCTCCCTGATATCTCAACACATGGGAGGCCGGACCTTTTCCGTTCTGGGCTCAAAACTTTGGAACTCTGTTCCACTTCCTTTGAGGAACTGCTGTACTCTTTCGGTCTTCATAAGAATCTGAAGACATGGCTTTATTAGTCTTAGGGTTGTTCTGCTATTTTCTTTTTGGATTAGCGCTAGGAAACCCTGAAAGGGTAGCTGCGCGTTTCAAAAAAACAAAATCAATCAAAGTCAAACGTTATAGTTGACCGAGATGGAGCGTAGGATGGATACAGGGGCCAGATTTTTCCCGGTGGAAAGTTTACCTTCTTAATCGTTTTCTGGAGTAAAGGCCTCATGGACTAGGTTGGTGGCAGGTTGTGGTGCCAGCTGGATCTGAAGAAGGACTCATCAGCAATGGTCGGGTAGAGCGCTGGATCTTGGTAGAAACTTCAGCTCTGGCAGAAAGGTCGAGGCTCTTGACTTCTGGAAAACTCCAAGTAGGTGAAGTCTGTTGTCGAGGCCCAGAAAGATGTCGCTGTATTTGGGGTGCTCTTCAGCGTTGGTTCCAGTAAAGGCCTCTACATGTGGACGTGTGACTATTTTTTGAGATATGATAAATTCAGCAGGCAAAGCACCATGTTGAGTCCGACCAGCAGTTAGGCGGCTCTGCAGCAGTCTGTTGGTAGCCTCCGGTTCTGTCTGCAAAAAGTTTGGAAAATACCTTTAGGGCACCACTTGGCTGTTAGGACTCAATCTCCCAGAAGCCACCAGCAGAATTGGGTGGAAAAACAGTTGGAACTGGTCAGCAGAGCTCTTGCAGTTGTGAGCTTCATGCAGCTTGTGTGTTCTTAGGCTTGAACAGGAGGCTTGCCAATTGAGCCCACTATTCTGTCCTAGGTAAAAGTGGGGAGCAGGCCCAGCCCTTCAGGGTTCTTTACATAGTTTCACCAGCATGTACAGTCCTTCCTCTGGCTTTCACAAATACAGAGATGTTATGAATGGGGTACTGAAGATGCCACATTCATGTCTAGTGCCAGTCTGTCGGTGGGGTAGAATCCTGACCACTTCCTAACTAATGGGGCAAACGTTCTGAGGGTGCACCTGCCCACTTTTGCAGCCATGTCTGTGTGTTTTACTGTAAACTATCCCACTGAGGACCTCTCTACAGAAAACGAATATAGCAAAGCCTTTCTTCCCTTGTGCAGAACTCTGGGCATACTCCTAGAGGTGTGTCCTAAGGAAATGAGGAACTCTCCCTGCTGACCAGCTCTGGAACAGCCCTGTCACCCCCCCCCCCCCCCCCCACACACACACACACACACACACACAAACTTCTCCACTGGGAGTGGCGCCACTCTGCCTACTTGAACAGTGGCAGACCTAGGTGACATTTAAGTCTGCCTGTGACAGCGGATGCCCCTTTGAAGCGTGTGCATTTGGTGTGCACATACCTCAGCAGGCCATCCTTCCAGGGGAGGTCATACCCCTCCCAGCCAAGACCCTTTTGTTCCCTGTCCTCGGGTCCATTCACACCGGGGCCATTCACACCTCTCAGCAGGCTGTGGGTGTCAGTTAAAGTTTAAATCTGACAAGGTCACTAGAGGCTTTTGGTAAGAAAATGCCAACTTTCTAAAAGAGGCATTTAAAAAAAACTGATCTGAAATCCGACTTGACCATTAGAATTGGATTTATAGCAGGGGTCTTCAAACTGGGGCGTGAGCCCCCCTAGAGGGCCTCAGGTGATCTGGGCCAGGGGGCGTTACACAGATAACAGCGTTTTGTTTTAAACAGAAACATGTGATTGCATTTTTAAAAAGGTAAAAGTACTTAACTGCAGTGCTTAAATACGACTAGACATATTTAAACATTGCCGTCTTTATAAAATATTTGTGAAAAATTCTGAGGGGGGCTGAATGATTTTTATTTTTACAAGGGGGGCGCGGCATTAAAAGTTTTAAGACCACTGGATTATAGGATGTTATAATGTAACCCAGTGCTTTTCTATGCCAGAGCCACAGTGAAAAAATGATTTTCACTGCCAGAACATATGCAACTTAAGTACACATGCCCTACTTTTTAAATACTCTACACTTTGCTCTGTGGGCATTTAGGGCCTACCTGGAATATATTAAGTTAGACGTCCTGATGAAAGCCCTGGACCTTACAGGCCATCGTAGGGACTGAAACATGTCGACGCAGTAGCTTGAGGGTCATAGGACCATAATATCTTAGAGTACCCCTATCACGTTTTTGTTTTCAACCATACCTACTGTCACCAGAGTAATGAAATACCTTGTGTACAGTAAGGTATTTTTAATCTTTAGCTCCCCAGCAGGATATTTGTAAGAGCTCCTGCAAGTTGGTAGCTCCCACCTTGGCTGTTAAGGGCTGGATTGGACCTGATGATGAAGCATGCCACTACTAGAGTGGGTGATGGTCACTAAAAAAGAAAATAAATCTTTTCCAAAAAGGGACAATTGAGATTAGGCCTGCTCGATTGTCTAGGGACACTTGGAGTTGATGGTGATTGATATGGGGAGCGTCTATCCCAAGGTTTCCTTAATGGTTCCCCCTAAAAAATCGCTGTACCTTCTGGAGTAACGGAGCAAACTCTGTCAGCACTATTGTCACTCCTTTGTTGAGACCCTGCTCTAATAACCTGGTGTTCGAGGTGGACCTCCCTCTCTCCTCCCTCCTGGCAGAGCCAAGATTTACAGCGCCTTTTCCTAACTACCACAGAGTGGGGATTACGTTCAATATCCCCTTTATCATTGAGTGAATCAACCCCATCTAACCGGTCAAAATGGTTTGAAATGGGAACACTATACACCACATTATTGAAATGGGATCCAGTGCCAACAGTGAATGTGGCAGGAGGGCTATGGAACATTGGCATTTGGCGGTTGTGCTCAGCAGCAAGGCTGGGTTTGTGAGAATACCCCAGAGGCAGAAGGGAAATACTTGACCCCCCCCTCCAATCTGGATTACTCGCATGATCAGAAAACCTAATACCAGTTGTGGGTCTCTAAAATTGATAATCACGCAGTCCCCTGGTCGATCTAGGGGTCCTGGCCCAATCAACCCCACACTTGGAGTAAAGCATTTGCCAATGAAAGGGGGAAGTTCTTTTTGCGGAAAAGCCAATTTAATGATGTATTTGCGAGTTCTGCTTGTGGTTCTTTGTGTTCCTTTTGCAGCGGTGGTACCCCAGACAAAATTGCCATGTAGGGGCACAAAGCAGGGGGTATGTTAATCATGGGTAGCTTGTGACTTCAGGAAGGGCCACCATGCCCAATAGGCCCATTTTTACTTCGCCCTTTGCCTTAGCACTTCCCCTAAGTTGCTCTCTTTGCTGGGATCGACTGCTGGAGGAAAACATCTCTATATTGAGGTGGGGAACAATGGTGGGGCCTTTATGGTCACCGGTCTTGGCAGAACTAGTGGGTGGAGCAACCTTAGTGTGGCCCTCAATGTCTGAGTGACTTGTCCCACCCCAAGGGACTTTCTCATTTGCCTGTAGGGGCTAAGTCCGTGTTCTAAAATTATTATTAAGAATTTGTTCTATTGCAGGAAGACGTGCTGTGATACATGTTAGTTCCAAACACAAAATGTCCTTGACTTTTAAAACAAATTCCTCCACTGGTTGGGCCATCCATTAGGGGTGACTCACTGAGCCCCTTCCAGTTCCATTGCTAGGCAGCAGTGCATCCATTGGGGGGGCAGGTAAGAGTCCACTAGAGTGCCAGCCTCAATATACTTGTTCTGAGCCATTCTCTTAGAGTTCTTAACTAGTGCCTGAATAAGATGTTGGTCCTCATAGCCGGCGTCAGGCATAGATGATGCAATAGATGTTCGAGTCAGATGGTCTTGCTCCCCCCCCCCCCCCTCTACACCATTTGCAGCAATATTGGAAGTGCTGAGCGCTATTACAACATCAGAATGACTGATTGGTGCATGCATAGGCAGACCTGGGCTCAGGGACAAACTTCTTTCTGTCAACTTAGTCTCAGTTTAGATCACACCCATTCCCCTCTACAACATCCAATCAATCGAGTTCCGTTGAGGGTTGGGGGGGGGAAGGGGATGCGTGGGCACGTTTTCATTTTCATTTTCGCTCAGCCATATGGCCAAATCTGTAAGGGCATAGTGAGCTCAAACAATTTGGGAGCTTTGGGGGACTTTTCCTACCTTGGGGTCAGAGTCTGTAGGGGCTGAATATAAGTAAGGTCCCCTCTAAGAAATATCGCCTGTGTTGCCCAGACATGATAATAATGACCTCTAACAGTGCAGTGCTTCATAGCACAAAGGTAATTCCAGTGCAGGAAAATATCAAACCGCTTGGAACAGATGGATAAAGGCAGTCTTGCAATCCAAGAAAGATGTTAGTGGGGTGGCCCAGCCTTGTCTGGCTGCAAACGGGCATAGACTGCTGTTCGCCTGGTCTTCTCCCGGTTGCGTCCCATGTTGCAGGAGAGACCTGGGCGCATCCCGTGCTGCGGGAGAGACCTAGGCGCTATGTAGCTCGGCAGCACAGACGCCTGTGCATGCCTCCTCCTCCTCGGTGCACAGGTAATTCTGGGACAACGAGACACTCATGAGATGCTGAGGCAGAGTCTCAAATGTACAGCGTGTCCCAGTGAGTTTTACTGAGTATCTTTTTATTCTCCTGATCAAACTCCTTCCAGTGTGCGGCATTGATTGATTCTAAAGATCCTAGGTGAACCCTGATTTATCGTGTGTTTGGCATACTGCAAACATATGAGATAGTGAAAGTTGCATTCAGTGGCTGCAATTGCTGTCATTTATTGGAATTTATAATTCAGGGCTTCTGATGCCGTACATGGTCTACCAGAGACTTTGTTTCACACAATGAGCATGTTTAGATTGAGATATATCTGTGGTCCGGGGACCCATGGGGTTCCGCAAAGCCTTCTCACGGGGTCAAGCATGACTGCTTCTAAAATTCAATAATATTAACAGATTATTGAAGTGTGTATACATAAATAAAGTGGCTAAAGGTACAATTGAACATTTTAAAACATACTGTAAATGCCAGGGAATTTTAAATTTGAGGCTAAAAATTACATTAGTATCCTCCGCTTGATACGTAGGAGCAGTGCAGGTGCATCAGACAGAATATAGCATGGGCCATTTGCGGCTTCATTTTAATTTAGAAAAGCTCAAACCTTCCTATTAACATTTTTTTTATTTATTCATATTTGTTTGAAATGAGCAATCATTTGTGTACATCTGTAACTTGTGTGTATTGTTTGCTGTTCAAATCATCAACAATGTTTAGGTCTCCGGCTTCCAGTAAAGACTCAGCGGGGTCCCCGGGTTCCATTATTGATACAGTAGGGGTCCACAGAAGTGAAAAGGTTCAGAACTAATGGCAATACAGTACATTGGCTTGGTTGCAAGTATCGATACACAGGTTGTACCAAGAGTGGATAATGAAAGAGAAGACACTTACAGTCAGGGTGACCGGACTCCGAGTATACAACACAGTTTCAATATAAATCCCACAGCTCATTATTCAGGATCAGAATAGTATGTGTCCTTGTGGGCACAAGGAGGATCTAGTCTATACATCCGTAAATTACAATAGCAGATATAGCATGTATGTTAGTCATCTCTGGAGCTTATCAAATCACAGGTGTCCCCTTTCAAAAAAGGATCCATGCATAGTCTGTGGCCCATTGGATCTTGTCTACCCATCAGTCATGACCTCCGCTTCCTCCTGAGGTAGCTCTTCTGTTTTGATCCTGGACAAGTAAGCCTGATGAAGTTGTCAGATTTTAATTGGACCACTACTGATTGGGAGCAGTTCCCAGTAGGTATCAGACTGTGTGTTACAGTAGGCCATATCCACGTGCCAGTCCTTCAGCGGTCTGAAGCAGACCATGGGCCCAGCGCACTGCTAGCCTGTGCCTTGCAAGCAATAAGCTGATGGCCACCAGTTGTCCAACGGTGCCCTGCACCTCTCTATCGTACCCCAGCATACCCAGTAGAGGTGCTTGCTCCACCTATTTACCAGTGATTGCCTTTAGTTCCCTTAACATGGCTTGCCAAAACCTCTGCACTGCAGGGCACAATCCGCCTCTTCCTCATCAGAGCACGGGCAGCCCAAATCTAAACGGACAGGCAGATATGTCAACGGGGTGCACTACATATTTGAAATGCTGAGCGGCAATACTGCCATTGCTTATCACTAATAACAATCCCTAGATCCCTCTGACATTCGAACCTAACCTTTGAGACTCCAGGCCTTCGCACCTCCTGCGCAAATGCATAGAATCTCGCCACTGTTTGGCAGAGGCCTACTGTTTTGTAGAAGAGAGATCAGCACGGACATTTCCAGAGGTTCCAGGGCTTCTTCTCCTAATAGTCTCTAATGTATGGCGCACACTGTAATAATGAAATTGAGTTAGGACGGTGGGTTCTGCATTACGCTCCTGGACCACATCTCAGCTGTACATTGTGCCTTTGATGAAGAAGTCCCACTTGGTCTGTATACCCTGCTCCCTCAGCGCATTCATAGCTCCCTGCTGTTGCCCCATAGAGAACCATAGGGACCAAGTCAAGGGCACATGCAGCGAGTAAAGCAGTGACCCAGCCTGTCGCTCCAGGAAGTGCTTCCAGGAACAATTCATTGTGTTCATGGAGTCAAACACGTTATAGTGCCTTATCGGTTTCCCAAATGGTGTTTCGGACAACATGTGTGGGGTTGCAGCATACTGTTCCAGCCACAAATGTGGTAGGTCCCGTGAACCATTAACCCAGTAATGAGTGAACATGCACTGCGCCGCCCTGTAGTAGGTTTCTGAATCAGGGGCATTGAGCCCCACATGTCATAGGGTAAAGTCATGTTTTCCCAGTACACTCACGGCTGTTTCACCTCCCATACAGTCGAACCCTAAGGGCCTGGAGTTCAGCAAACACTGATCGGGGTAATAGCATTGGAATATTCATGAACAGTAATAAAAATTGAGGTAACACCACCGTTAGCATGATAGATACACGCCCAGGAAGCAACAGCAGCAGTCTAACCCAGCGCCCCCCCCGCCCCCCAAGAGCCTCTGCTCTGCCCTACCGTAGTTGTCTAGCATCAGAACTGCCAGGTCCGTATGTACCCGCATCCCCAAGTAGCGCAGTGAATCCATCGTCCACTGCAGTAGGTAGTCTATCTGCAGCAGCGTTGTGGCAGGAGTGAGCGGGAATATAATAGACTTATCCCAGTTTATGCAAAGCCCGGAATGTCCCCTGAACAATACCACCTCATGTAGTACCAGCGCAAAGTTATGTTCTGGAATGCGTTTATAAAGCAGAATGTTGTCTGCATACACCTTTTTTTTTTTTTCTTCTTTTTTTTCTTTAGCCTCTATGCATAGCATCAATGTTATGCAGCATGGCCAAAATGTATTGACAAGGCCAATAGGTGCTATTGGCTTTGCCTGTGTATGTTTTTAATTTCCCCAACTCCGCGTGGTGTGTTACTCTGCATTTGCACTGTGGGAGAGGTGGGGAAAAGACTGTAGGCCTGAACGAGGCAGCCAGTAGACTGCTTAGCAACTATTACAGATTGCATGCTACTGAGGGATCATCTGTCTCAAACTGAGAGTGAGCGTGAATTCCAGACTGGAGGCCAGGTAATAAAAGGATAGACTGAAATCCTTTATTTTATAGATGCAAGGGACTTTCAGCACACTTGTTGTGGATGAATGCAAGTGTCAGCCATTATTATGAAGGATAATATAATTATGTAGAAAGTGTGGAAAGGGGGAGTGAATAGTACAGTGTACAGTGCACTTATCTTTGAAAGAAATTCAAGACACTACTAATATAAAGAAGAGGAGAGGTAATGAAAAATGGGGAGGTGAGAGAATTAACTTGGTGACTTGATTCTGGATACACTGTAGACTATATAAAAGAGATTTGTTGAGCTAATGAGTTACAGTAGACCTAATGTGTGGTTTAAGTGGTGTTCGTTGCCCCTCCAGTGAAAGAAGAGGGTTGGTTTTATGGAGTTTTCACAGATGTAAATTGTAGACTGAGGCCATAGATGCTACTTATTCTAAAATAATCAGTTTGGCATCAAGGGTAATTCCCAGGCTCTTGACAGTGATTGCTGGAATAGGAGCATGTGCTAATTCCAGGGGTAAATAGTTGTTGGTCCATAGTGAGGAATTGTCTCTGACCACCAGTGTCTGTGTTTCATCAGAAGATGAGTATTAGTCAGTTTCTATAAATCCTACGTTTTATATGTACCAAGCAAGAGTAAAAATCTTGGGGTGAATGAAGAGACCTGTTAAATCCAAACAGCAACTGGATGTCATGAGCATATGTAAAAAACGGTATGGCTAAAAATCGAGTCGGCCTGTCCAGGAGCATAGATGGTAGAGAGCAGAGCTTTGTGGTACATGGCAGAGCATGATTGATTTTTGTGAGAGGTGGTTACCCAGAAGGATTCTTATGGAGTGAGTGGTTTGGGTGCTCAACATCACTTTCTCCATAACTCAACTGGCTCATTTACACACTCTGTCAACAACCACAGGCCAGACCCATCCCTTAGTCTTCCTTCTCATACTTTCATAAGATCATTCTGTACTGGTGAGAGACCTGCTGTCTTGGTTTACCATGGGGTCCACCGATCACTAAATTTTCTGCAAAGTAGCTCTAAGACACTCCTCCTCCCTCTGCCATGTAGCCATATATTCTCAGAGTCTCTGCCAGTCACCATCACGGTTTCTCTGACTGTTGAGGAGGAGAGTGAAGGAAGGATTGAGGGAAAGTGCCTTCTCACTTAACCAACCTCTCACTTGGCCAAGCTACCACAGACATCATCAAAGACTGCAGCACCATGGTTAACACTCGGAAAGCAGAAAAAGTAAAGCAACAACTTTTTCTGTTGAGTCATGCCGTATACTCATTGCAGAATCATCACTGTAACGATTAAATATGGCGGTAAGTGTGATGTCCTCTGAGCTTTTCATGTTTGAACAATTCACCAAGAAAGGCATAATAATTTGTTTGTAGGAATCTGGGGCTTGAAACCTGGCTTGGAGCCTAGCTTGTATGGTAGACTAGAAAACCACATAGCGTATCTTCAAGGTTTGCTTGTGAAATTATTCCTATGTGCCTGCTTTCTTTATATGAGTGCCTCTTGTGAATAGGTTTCTGAATTACCAAAAGCTGCTTTATATTGTATTGTAGAGAAATGGTTCCCAAAGGGCTCTGCACACATATAGCCATTACTGGAGGAAATTGGCGACATGAGCCAAGTAAATACTACACTGTTTACCAATACAGGATCACACATTAGTAGATGGACAGGCATTTACCAGGTCTTGTAAATGCCTCCTATTCAGAATTTTTAATCGAAAACGGGGCACATCATGAGTAATTTGTGCCTACCCCACCAAATTCTGCCTGTCTCAGCAATTATCAGACATTTTACCCTCAGTAAATGTGGGCATGTTTGACTTATGAAAAATGGTGTTGGTGTGATAATTATTCCCCCAGAAGGTACTTCATGCTGGGAATGGCGTACAATTTGGAATCACCATCCCTGTGCAGGGAACAGAATTTTGGCCTATAAACAAGGTCTCAGTGGAATGTTGTTCTTATAAATGTCATGTGAAGAAAGTAATGTAATGTTAAATTGACTGTATAGAAGTGGGTGGACAATGTCCACTGTGGTTTGCTTACAGTGTCTCAAAGTTCCCAACTAATCCTACCATTTGCTTTATGACATAAACTGAGTGCCAGAAACTCAAACTGAAATTTGAACAATGATAGATGGTTCAGAAAAGGCATTGTGAGTTTTGTTGGAGAACCAGTTAATAAATTAGTTTGTGATCTGTGTGTGGTCATAATCTATTCTTTGAATTTGTGACACACTATTTTGCATGTTTGATCTTTCACTGATAAATGTTTTTATTTCTGCAGGAAGTTGAGACATATTTCTATGAAGGATTACAGAAATGGAGAGACTTGAACCAAACACAGCATTTTGGTATGTGTTTTTATCTTACAATGCAATCTGTACAAGACCGAAGCTTGTTTATATACATTTGTGTTCTTCAGCTGGCAAACTGCTTTCTTCATTAAATGCAAAATCTTTCGTTTTCTATGTAACCCATGTTTCTTAGGTGCCCTTTTGTGTTGAGAAAAACAAAACAGTGAGTTGGGTGGGTGTAGTTGTCCAACACATAGAGTGTAAATTGAGGACCTTGCTCTGGTGTCAGTGTAGTATCTTATCTAGGTGCACTTATCAACACTAAAAAAATCCAATCACTCTTCCAATTTGCCTGATGTCTCTAAGAACATTTGTAATGTTCTTGTATAGTCCCAGGGATAAGAGCTTTGCAGTTGAAGGATAGCTATGAGCTGCAAACCTTACTATCATCTTAGTACACCAACTTCTGTACTTGCCAGATGCCATCACAGTTTATGCTGTTGAACAGTGTCTGACGGAAAGGGCTCTAAAGATGACCAATGTATTGCTGTACAGAGAGGTGCTAGGAATAACAAGCATTGTCAAAGCCAATAGATCTCGCCTATGCAAGAGCTATTAGCTGTGCCAATGTGTTTTAGCCACGTTGTTCACCAGCGTGGCTTATGTTCAGTGTAGGAAGTTGGCTTTGTATGTGCTATTTCAAAGTAAGGAATAGCATGCACAGAGTCCAAGGGTTCCCCTTAGAGGTAAGATAGTGGCAAAAAGAGATAATACTAATGCTCTATTTTGTGGTAGTGTGGTCGAGCAGTAGGCTTATCAAAGGAGTAGTGTTAAGCATTTGTTGTACATACACACAGGCAATAAATGAGGAACACACACTCAGAGACAATTCCAAGCCAATAGCTTTTTGTTATAGAAAAATATATTTTCTTAGTTTATTTTAAGAACCACAGGTTCAAATTCTACATGTAATATCTCATTTGAAAGGCATTGCGGGTAAGTACTTTAGGAACTTTGAATAATTACAGTAGTATATATACTTTTCACATACAACACAAATAGCTGTTTTAAAAGTGGACACAGTGCAATTTTCACAGTTCCTGGGGGAGGTAAAGTATTGTTAGTTTTTGCAGGTAAGTAACCCACCTACAGGGTTCAGATTTGGGTCCAAGGTAGCCCACCGTTGGGGGTTCAGAGCAACCCCAAAGTTACCACACCAGCAGCTCAGGGCCGGTCAGGTGCAGAGGTCAAAGAGGTGCCCAAAACACATAGGCTTCAATGGAGAGAAGGGGGTGCCCCGGTTCCAGTCTGCCAGAAGGTAAGTACCCGCGTCTTCGGAGGGCAGACCAGGGGGGTTTTGTAGGGCACCGGGGTGGACACAAGTCCACACAAAAAGTACACCCTCAGCAGCGCGGGGGCGGCCGGGTGCAGTGTGTAAACATGCGTCGGGTTTGTAATGGTTTTCAATGGGAGACCAAGGGGTCTCTTCAGCGGTGCAGGCAGGCAAGGGGGGGCTCCTCGGGGTAGCCACCACCTGGGCAAGGGAGAGGGCCTCCTGGGGGTCACTCCTGCGCTGGAGTTCCGATCCTTTAGGTGCTGGGGGCTGCGGGTGCAGGGTCTTTTCCAGCCGTCGGGATTTTAGAGGCAGGCAGTCGTGGTCAGGGGGAGCCTCGGGATTCCCTCTGCAGGCGTTGCTGTGGGGGCTCAGGGGGGACAACTTTGGTTACTCACAGTCTTGGAGTCGCCGGAGGGTCCTCCCTGAGGTGTTGGTTCTCCACCAGTCGAGTCGGGGTCGCCGGGTGCAGTGTTACAAGTCTCACGCTTCTTGCGGGGATTTGCAGGGGTCTTTAAATCTGCTCCTCTGTAACAAAGTTGCAGTCTTTTTGGAACAGGGCCGCTGTCCTCGGGAGTTTCTTGTCTTTCTTGAAGCAGGGCAGTCCTCTGAGGATTCAGAGGTCGCTGGTCCTGGGGAAAGCGTCGCTGGAGCAGGTTTCTTTAGAAGGCAGAAGACAGGCCGGTAGGACTGGGGCCAAAGCAGTTGGTGTCTTCTTTCTTCTTCTGCAGGGGTTTTTCAGCTCAGCAGTCCTCTTCTTCTTGTAGTTGCAGGAATCTAAAACTTTAGGTTCAGGGAAGCCCTTAAATACTAAATTTAAGGGCGTGTTTAGGTCTGGGGGGTTAGTAGCCAATGGCTACTAGCCCTGAGGGTGGGTACACCCTCTTTGTGCCTCCTCCCAAGGGGAGGGGGTCACATTCCTATCCCTATTGGGGGAATCCTCCTTCTACAAGATGGAGGATTTCTAAAAGTCAGAGTCACCTCAGCTCAGGACACCTTAGGGGCTGTCCTGACTGGCCAGTGACTCCTCCTTGTTTTTCTCATTATCTCTCCTGGACTTGCTGCCAAAAGTGGGGGCTGGGTCCAGGAGGCGGGCATCTCCACTAGCTGGAGTGCCCTGGGGCATTGTAACACGAAGCTTGAGCCTTTGAAGCTCACTGCTAGGTGTTACAGTTCCTTCAGGGGGAGGTGTGAAGCACCTCCACCCAGAGCAGGCTTTGTTTCTGTCCTCAGAGAGCACAAAGGCTCTCACCGCATGGGGTCAGAAACACGTTTCTCAGGAGCAGGCTGGCAGAGACCAGTCAGTCCTGCACTGAACAATTGGGTAAAATACAGGGGGTAGCTCCAAGATGCCCTCTGTGTGCATTTTTTAATAAATCCAACACTGGCATCAGTGTGGGTTTATTATTCTGAGAAGTTTGATACTAAACTTCCCAGTATTCAGTGTAGCCATTATGGAGCTGTGGAGTTCGTTTTTGGCAGACTCCCAGACCATATATTCTTATGGCTACCCTGCACTTACAATGTCTAAGGTTTTGCTTAGACACTGTAGGGGCATAGTGCTCATGCACATATGCCCTCACCTGTGGTATAGTGCACCCTGCCTTAGGGCTGTAAGGCCTGCTAGAGGGGTGACTTACCTATGCCACAGGCAGTGTGAGGTTGGCATGGCACCCTGAGGGGAGTGCCATGTCGACTTAGTCATTTTCTCCCCACCAGCACACACAAGCTGGCAAGCAGTGTGTCTGTGCTGAGTGAGGGGTCCCTAGGGTGGCATAAGACATGCTGCAGCCCTTAGAGACCTTCCCTGGCACCAGGGCCCTTGGTACCAGGGGTACCAGTTACAAGGGACTTACCTGGGTGCCAGGATTGTGCCAATTGTGGAGACAATGGTACATTTTAGGTGAAAGGACACTGGTGCTGGGGCCTGGTTAGCAGGGTCCCAGCACACTTCTCAATCAAGTCAGTATCAGGCAAAAAGTGGAGGGGTAACTGCAACAGGGAGCCATTTCTTTACATTCAGCGTGGCTGAAAGTTAGTGGCATACAGGAGAGAGGGGTGGAATGGTGTGCATTGGAGTGTTGTGTAGTGACAGTGTTGTGTATTGGATGTATTGGAGTGGCACATTGTGGAGTCGTGTAGAGTGGCATGGATAGTGGACTGATGTAGAATGCATTGGCATGGAGTTTTGCAGAACGTACAGTGCAGTGGCATAGATTAGGGTGGTGAATAGTAGAGTGGAGTGGCGCAGCGTGGCATAGAGTGCAGTAACAGAATTCAGAGTAGAGTTTAGTCGCATAGAGTGCAGTGGTGCAGCGTAGAATAGATTGGTGCTGAGTAGAGTATACTGCCATAATCAGTGGAGTAGAGTGGCGTAGGCTTCAGTGGCGGAGAGTGCAGTGTTGCAGAGTAGTGTGTCGGAATGCAGTGGTGTAAAGTGGCATAGAGAGCAGTGGCGTAGAGTACAGTGATGCAGAGTAGAGTGCAGTTGTTACGAGTAGAGTGGCGTAGAGTGCAGTTGCGTAGTGGCATTTAGTGTAATGGAATAGATTAAAGTGGTTTAGAGTGCAGGAGTATAGAGTTGAACGTTACAGAATAAAGTGCATTAGCATAGAGTGCAGGGGCATAGAGTGACGTGTTGCAGAGTGCTGTAGTGTACAGTGGCATAGAGTTGTGGTCAGTAGATTGGTGTGGCCTAGACTTGAGTGTTGCAGAGCGCAGTGATGTGGTGTAGTGTAGTGTGCCGAAGAGTGCATTAACATTGAGTAGTGTGGTACAGGGTAGAGTAGAGTGGCGCAGTGTGGAGTGGTACAGAGCACAGTGGCATGGAGTGGTGCAGATTTGAGTGGGGTATTCATGGTGTGGTAGCACACTGCCATTATATACAACACATTTTCAATTGAAATTGCTATTGCTTTTTCACAAACATACAGTTTTACTACTAAATCTGTACAGTGCATAGACAAAAATGTGTGGACATTGCATCATTTAATGATTTGTTTTCACCATATTAAAGTATTTGTTTCCAGCACACTTCATAAATAACAAAAAACATGCTTCATTTGTGGGTTCATAATTCTGATATAAACTGAAATACTTACACAGTTCATTTAAACAATGTGTGCTAGGAAAAAAAAACTCTTTCCTACTTTCCAGTATCATCAGCAAGATTGTCACATAAATCCTATCACTTTGAAGTCGGAGAAAGAAGAGTAAACAAGCGCCATTAGTAGACAGCGCCTGACATTTGACCTTGGTCTTTGAATTCACATCAAATGTGACAAGATAAGGCCGATATTTAAAGGCCTGATAACAGAAAATGAGTTCGTAGAAGGATACAGAAAACAC
Organism: Pleurodeles waltl; assembly: GCF_031143425.1. Lineage (NCBI taxonomy): Eukaryota > Metazoa > Chordata > Amphibia > Caudata > Salamandridae > Pleurodeles > Pleurodeles waltl. Next base: position 607,812,164 of record NC_090442.1, on the reverse strand, counting down.
GGCTTAGGAAATGGGAGGCACGAACTGAACCTGGACATCCTAAAGCGGCTAAAGCCAGCAAATGTAAAGACAGAAAGTGAGAGTAACAAACCACAAAGGCACTGGTAATCAAGAAGTGGAATGCATTCCTAGGTCACTTCAAATGTCTCCAAGGTGTCTTTAGCATACCTGACAGCTGTGCTGTCTGGTAGGCTATGATCTAAAAAGTTGGTAAACTTCAGTGCAAACTTTGAAGCATTGAAGCACACTTCAGCTTAGGCTTTCTTGAAGAATATTAGAAGTGGGAGTTACGGCTGACTTAATACAGGGAGGTAAAGACACCTTTTGTTATGATTTTCATGACTTTTTTGTTATTATGACAAAGCCATTAGTAATAAATTTGTGAACTCTAACTCCTGTTTGACTTTAGTGTTTTGGAGAATTTAATTTTTTTGGGCCTTTTTGTATTGGCATATGAAAATTGGTGTATTGATGTATCCTGGTAAGTGTGTTGGTGTATCATGATGGGGGTGTTTATGAATGATGTTGGTTGTGTGGAAATACGATGGTGAGGGCATTGACATCAGTGTGTTGTCCCTGATGATAAGTGTGTTTGCCTTTGACTGCATGTGTGTACGGTTGACTAATGTAGTGGAGAGCGGACTTAAGATGAAGATAGCAACTTATATCCTGATTTTCATAAACTTTTCGTTATTATGATGAAGGTACTCTTAACAAATTTGTGAACGTTGACTCATTTTCGAATTAAGTGTTTTAGGGATTTTTGGGGGGCATTTTGTGCAATTGCATATGAAAATGTATTATATTGGCATCATGGTAGGTATGTTTGAGTATCACGGCAGTCTTTTGGCATATCATGGGATAGTGTTGGCATATCATGGGGTTCATGTCGCATGGGGCTGGCTTATTGGGTGTGTTGGCATATCGTGGTGGGTGTGTTGGCATATCATGTTGGATGTGTCAGCATATTATGGTGGGTTTGTTTGTGCATGATTTTGGTTGTGTGATATGACTAGAGCTTTGACTTTGGTATGTTTACGTATATTGGTGGGATGTTTTCTTTGACTAGTCTCTTGGCATGTAACGGCAGTTGATTATTTTGAGTCTTAAAAATATGCATGATTTGACATTCACATTGAATACTTCTGTTATGCCTTATGTCACCAAAACGACTTAACAATTTTTCACGAAACAAAAAAAAAATCAAAGATATTGGAAATGCTATTCTTTAGCAGTTCCAGGAGCAGGTGCTTAGTGGTTTCAGAGGCAGAAAATTACCTACAGGGAGTGCAGAATTATTAGGCAAGTTGTATTTTTGAGGATTAATTTTATTATTGAACAACAACCATGTTCTCAATGAACCCAAAAAACTCATTAATATCAAAACTGAATATTTTTGGAAGTAGTTTTAGTTTTAGCTATGTTAGGGGGATATCTGTGTGTGCAGGTGAATATCACTGTGCATAATTATTAGGCAACTTAACAAAAAAAAATATATACCCATTTCAATTATTTATCATTACCAGTGAAACCAATATAACATCTCAACATTCACAAATATACATTTCTGACATTCAAAAACAAAACAAAAACAAATCAGTGACCAATATAGCCACCTTTCTTTGCAAGGACACTCAAAAGCCTGCCATCCATGGATTCTGTCAGTGTTTTGATCTGTTCACCATCAACATTGCGTGCAGCAGCAACCACAGCCTCCCAGACACTGTTCAGAGAGGTGTACTGTTTTCCCTCCTTGTAAATCTCACATTTGATGATGGACCACAGGTTCTCAATGGGGTTCAGATCAGGTGAACAAGGAGGCCATGTCATTAGATTTCCTTCTTTTATACCCTTTCTTGCCAGCCACGCTGTGGAGTACTTGGACGCGTGTGATGGAGCATTGTCCTGCATGAAAATCATGTTTTTCTTGAAGGATGCAGACTTCTTCCTGTACCACTGCTTGAAGAAGGTGTCTACCAGGAACTGGCAGTAGGACTGGGAGTTGAGCTTGACTCCATCCTCAACCTGAAAAGGCCCCACAAGCTCATCTTTGATGATACCAGCCCAAACCAGTACTCCACCTCCACCTTGCTGGCATCTGAGTCGGACTGGAGCTCTCTGCCCTTTACCAATCCAGCCACGGGCCCATCCATCTGGCCCATCAAGACTCACTCTCATTTCATCAGTCCATAAAACCTTAGAAAATCAGTCTTGAGATATTTCTTGGCCCAGTCTTGACGTTTCAGCTTGTGTGTCTTGTTCAGTGGTGGTCGTCTTTCAGCCTTTCTTACCTTGGCCATGTCTCTGAGTATTGCACACCTTGTGCTTTTGGGCACTCCAGTGATGTTGCAGCTCTGAAATATGGCCAAACTGGTGGCAAGTGGCATCGTGGCAGCTGCACGCTTGACTTTTCTCAGTTCATGGGCAGTTATTTTGCGCCTTGGTTTTTCCACACGCTTCTTGCGACCCTGTTGACTATTTTGAATGAAACGCTTGATTGTTCGATGATCACGCTTCAGAAGCTTTGCAATTTTAAGAGTGCTGCATCCCTCTGCAAGATATCTCACTATTTTTGACTTTTCTGAGCCTGTCAAGTCCTTCTTTTGACCCATTTTGCCAAAGGAAAGGAAGTTGCCTAATAATTATGCACACCTGATATAGGGTGTTGATGTCATTAGACCACACCCCTTCTCATTACAGAGATGCACATCACCTAATATGCTTAATTGGTAGTAGGCTTTCGAGCCTATACAGCTTGGAGTAAGACAACATGCATAAAGAGGATGATGTGGTCAAAATACTCATTTGCCTAATAATTCTGCACTCCCTGTATAGAAGATCATATATTTGACCACATACATTATTTGGGACTCCCATTTTTGAATCGCTTCACTGACTTGCCCCATTTGTGGCACACTCTTAAATATCATACTAAACTCAGCTGCCTCCAACTATGATGTAAGTTAGTCAAGGAAGGTCAAAAATTGCATTTCATACGGAATGAGGTGTTAACCCTAATTACAGATTTGCAACTGCAATATGTAGGCTTGAAGACTACAAAAGTAAATGCTCCAGGCTTTATCATGCTGGTGCTTTAAAAAAAAAAAAAAAATACATGAAAAAACAAAATTTAGTTTGCCTATTCATGCATGCCTGTCTTTATATGTAGTACCACACTAAAACCAGACATGTTGTTCATTAGGGATGCCTCTAATATGGTCAAAGCCATGCTTCCTCTTCATAGTTCCTTCTACAAGACTGTAATTGGGAATTCTTCAATATACTGAGGAAGATTGACCATTCTATCACTGGTTGTTTACAATCAGTTGGCTGTAGCTCACACATAGGCTTACCATTTGTACTCTACAACGTTGCTGTTGTATCCTTCAATCCCATTTGTCCATGGCATGAATGTGTCATGTTTCTTTTTGTGTTTAGCCCTCCCCCCAGAGCATGGATGAAGTACTCCAGTTTTAGGAGCTACTTTTTTCTTTTCTTTGAGCACTCCACATAAATGCTCATGTTTTCACTTGTTCCTTTCTCAGTCTTCTTCCACCCGCCTTCCATCCATTTTGCCTCTTTTCCTACACCACCCCACCCCCTCCCATCCCAACCCAAGCTGGATTGCCCCTACGTCCAAACGTACTCCAACTCTGTATTTAAGGTTCATGATTACAAAACTGCTAATGTTAACATGAGAGGTAAACAGTCATAAACTGATTACTGTGCTCGGTTGACAGAAGGCATGCGTGCCCTCATTGGAGGTTTCGTCTACCCTCCTCCCGCTCGCCGCTTTTGTTTGTACTCCTCGATTGGCTTAAAGTGGAACAACTGAAAAAGGACCCTACAAAAGCCACTTATCTTGGAACATGACAGTAGCAGCTCAATTTAGAATACCTGTAAAAATGCTCCGCTTTTAAAATGATCTTTGTGATAAAGAACCACCTTCATCCTCATACCTGCCTTTGAGTTGTCTGTTTGTCCCTGTAGGAAGCTGGCTCTGTATATACTATCTCAAAATGAGAGATAATGTGCACAGAGTCCAGGGGTTCCCCAAGAGGCTTGACAGAGGCAATAATAGAAAATACGAATGCTCTATTTGTGGTAGTGTGGTTGAGCAGTTCAGTTAGGCTTATCAGAGGGTAGTGGTAAGCATTTGTTGTACACACACAAGCAATAAGTGAAAACACACACTCAGTGACTTAACTCCAGGCCAATAGATTTTTTTATAGAAAAGTATTCTTTTCTTCATTTATTTCAGAACCACAAGAGTCAAATGGCAGGTAAGTACATTAAATGTAAGGTACTTTGCATAGGTATAGATAGAACTGTAATGTACACAGTTTGGCATAAAATGGCAATAAGCTATTTTAAAAGTGGACACTGCAAAATTCAACAGTTCCTGGGTGAGGTAAGTACAAGTTAGTTTTTGAGGTAAGTAAAGCACTTACAAGTTGAGTCTCAGGGGAATAGGCACCCCACCGTTGGGGGTACAAGTCAACCCCAAACACCCAGCACCAGCTACACAGGGCCGGTCAGGTGCAGAGGTCAAAGAGTAGCCCAAATAACATGGGCGCCTATGGAGACAGGGGGTGCTCCGGTTCTAGTCTGCTGGCAGGTAACTACCTGCGTCCTCGGGGAGCACACCAGGGGGGTTTAGTAGAGCACTGGGGTGGTCCCAAGTAGACACACAACGCACACCCTCAGCGGCACAGAGGCGGACGGGTGCAGTGGGCAAACAAGGGCGTCGAGTTAGCAATTGAAATCAGTGGAGGGACCGGGAATCACTCAGACGTTGCATTAGGGCATGGGGGCTTCCTAGGCCAGCCATCGACTTGGCAAGGGTGAAGGCCGCCTGCTGGTCACTGCTGCACCAGTGATCTGTTCTTCAGGGGCCTGGGGGCAGCGGGTGCAGTGCTTCTTCCAGGTGTCGGATTTCTTCGTTCCGAGAAGTCGCGATCAGGGGGTCCTCCGGATTCCCTTTGCAGGTGTCGTCATGAGGGTGCAGAGAGGTTAGCCCAGGGTGAACACATTGTCAGAGTCGCCTGGGGATCCTCTCTGGGTCGTTGGTTTCTCTAGACACGAGCCAGGGGCATCGGGTGCAGAGTGGTGGGAGCCCCTTTAATGATGGTTTCTTCTTTCTTTGTCGGACAGGTCCGCTGTCCACGGGAGATCTTGATCCTTCTTAGGTGCAGGGCAGTTCTCTGAGTCGGCAGAGCTCGCTGGTCCTGTAGAACGCGTAGCTGGTGCAGGTTCTTTGAATCAGGAGACAGGCCGGTAGGGCTGGGGCCAAAGCAGTTGTCTTCCTTCTTCCCTGTGGTGTTTTTCAGCTTTCCTGGGTTCAGGTTCACCCCTAAATACTAAATGTAGGGGTGTGTTAGGGCTGGAGGGCAGTAGCCAATGGCTGCTGTCCCTGAGGGTGGCTACACCCTCATTGTGCCTCCTCCCTTTGGGAAGGGTGGCACATCCCTATCCCTATTGGGCTAAATCCTCCAAAACAAGATGGATGATTTCTCAAGGAGGGGGTCACTTCAACTCTGGACACCCTAGGGGTGGTCCTGGCTGAGGGCTGACTCCTTCTTGTTTTTTTCTCATTATCGCCCCTGGACCTGCCGCCAAAAGTGGGGGCTTGTCCGGGGAGCGGGCATCTCCACTAGCTGGAGTGCCATGGGGCATTGTAATAGGAAGTCTGAGCCTTTGAGGCTCAATGCTAGGTGTTACAGTTCCTGTATCGGGGAGGTGTGAAGCACCTCCACCCAGAGCAGGCTTTGTTCCTGGCCCCAGAGACCACAAAGGCTCTCACCCCAGGAGATCAGAAAAATGTCACTCAGTGGCAGGCTGGCACAACCAGTCAGTCCTGCACTGAAGGATTTGGTACAATACAGGGGGCATCTCTAAGATGCCCTCTGTGTGCATTTTTTAAAAATAAATCCAACACTGGCATCGGTGTGGGTTTATTATTCTGAGAAGGTTGATACCAAACCTCCCAGTGTTCAGTGTAGCCATTATAGAACTGTGGAGTTCGTTTTGACAAACTCCCAGACCATATACTTAATATGGCCACACTGTACTTACACTGTACTTACAATGTCTAAGAATGGACTTAGGCACTGTAGGGGCATATTGCTGCTGCAGCTATGCCCTCACCTGTGGTATAGTGCACCCTGCCTTAGGGCTTTAAGGCCTGCTAGAGGGGTGACTTACCTATGCCACAGGAAGTATTTTGTGTGCATGGCATCCTGAGGGGGATGCCATGTCGACTTTGCCTTTTTTCTCACCACCAACACACACAGTCTGCAATGGCAGTGTGCATGTGTTAGGTGAGGGTTCCCTTAGGATGGCACAACACATTCAGCAGCCCTTATGGACCTTCTCTGGTCACAGGGCACTTTGTATCACTTGTACCTTTTACAAGGGACTTATCTGTGTGCCAGGGTTGTGCCAATTGTGGAGACAATGGTACATTTTTTGTGAAATAATACTGGTGCTGGGGCCTGGTTAGCGTGGTCCCTGCACACTCTCAGTCAAGTCAGCATTAATATCAGGCAAAAAGTGGGGGGTAACTGCAACAAGGAGCCATTTTCCTACAGTCCCTTTGCTATGTTGCTGACCGTGAGACGCTGCTCTAGTTTTTAGCCGTCTTCTTCCTGTGATGCTGAGAACATTTAAACATCAGATCTTCTGCAGGAATCTGAATTTAATTTGAGCCAGGGTGGTGGCAGGGATCCGAGATCTCACGCCGCCACAGGTTTGTGTCAGATGGCTCTGTGTCAGCTATTACAAACAGCCATGCCCCACTTTCTCCTCACATTTTCTGTTTCTCTCTGATCAGGTAAATTTCAGCTTGCGCTGGAAAGTTCTACACAATCTGCCCCCGGCTGCAAGTTTGGGCTTTGCCTTCATCTATCACAAATCTTTCCAGGGTTCTGTAGTGAGCTGAGACCTGATTTTACCACAGAGAACTGCCCAAGAAATAGCGAGTTGTTTCATCTAAGTAAACATAACAGAAATAAAGGCACCGCCAAGCCAACTGACTTTGTGTATGCTACAACTTTACACTATGTACTTCCTCTCTGTTCAGGGTCACCATTTCTTGCAAATATGTCTGAAAAGCAAGCACTGTACACCTCTACCCATGGTCTGGTGTTACGATTATAGCTTTCGACTGTAGAGCTAGGAAGCTAAGTTCTGGTCGTAGACTCAACATCCCGTTATTTTGAGCACATCACTTAGTGTTCCATGACCTATAAACAATGCATGTGAGCTTGTGCAATGCAATTAGTGCTTATCTAAAGCGCTCTGCCTTCTGTCGAACGACAAATAGATTCTTATTTCCTGGCTGATTTCTACAAAATGAGACCAAAAAACGAGGACAAATCACTGCTTCCCTGCTTAAATTCTGTGCTCTTGGGCAACATGGAAAAAAAGTTATTAAAATTGACAGAACTAATAGCTCTCACAACTTCGAGACCTATTGGCTTTGCCAATGCTTGTTTTTCACTTTGCTATGCAACATTGTGCATTGGCTATCCACACATAACAGTGGTTTCTGAGCTTTTTCCATCTTTGAAAGCTAATTCGTTTTTTTAATTAAAACTACAAAACATAATAATTCCAGCTTCTCAGGGATTGAAACATTGATTTTCACAAGGCATGGTCATGTATTTCTCCTTACATTATTTTTCACCATAAGTGTATTAATAGTATCATGCCAAGATTGCACCAAAAGGAGACTCTTTGTCAATTAAGCACTCAGTCTGGGGATGAAAGGAGGCACTGAAGTTGTTTGTGGAACATTTAGTGTAGTTGTTGTCTTTTTAGATGTTGTGAAAATTGAAGGAAGGCGATGATGAGGTGAGCCGGTGTTACTGAGAACAATGAGTAGCCAATGTGTGTACAAGTCTGGAATTTGCTTTTGTGTCTAGATTGTTAGAGACAGAACCTAAGCCAGATCTGAGGTTCCTTTCCAAGGTTTGCCTGTGGAGCAGTTAATGTAAATAGTGAGGATAATTTTTGTATAGTATACCAGTTTGCAGGCTACTGGTAAGTGCAAACCGAATGTAATGACGGGAAAGGGATTCTGGTGTGGGCAGATACGCTCAGGCCAAATAATATCCAGGCAACAAGCTTGACAAGTTTGAAGTTTTTTTAATTTGGTAATTAGGAAGTGAATGGGTCTAGGGCACAGCAATATGGGTCTAGGGCACAGCAATACCCAAGGATGGAAAGAGCATATGTTCTGATCAATTTGTTAGTCCCCCTACATTGAATCTAGCGTTTCTTTGCAATAAGCCTTTTTAAATGTCTCATTCATTGCTTCATTAAACTATTCTCCATTTACAAATTCTCCTTTATCCTTTCTTCCACCTTCTGTTCCTACTTTACATGGTGTTTTTAAATCCAATAAATGCTATGTTTTCGACAAGGCGTATTCATGTTTGTTTGACCACTTAAGAGGCTACCTGTGCTATATGTTGTCAAACTGTGTTGTCTCCTAGCCTTGGTATCAAGGCTTGGAGAAGCATGGCTGCTGCTTCCTGTGAATTCATAATGTGAAATAACTGTCTGGATTCCTCAGCTAGCCACTGTCTGGAAAGCTCCCCCAAATCCCCCCTCACATGTTCCTATTGATAATTGAATTTGAGATCAAATTCTCTTCCAGGGTTTACCCGACAAGGCCTGGAGTGGAAAAGTTCAACATCTGCATTGCATGGAAAGCCCGACTCCAAATGGTCTGAAAGATGCAGCATTGAAAAACCACCACTTACTGCTAGTCCTATTAATGAGCTGAGACGACTTGCTTTTGTCCATGTTTCTTTCAGAGTACTATTGTGTATTGTTTGGGTAAACATGTTAGAAGTTTGAGTTTTAAATGTATGTGATTTCCTTTTATTTATGAAGCTGTGGGCCTTTTGTTTCTCCAAGTAATCTGAGTATAGTTGAAGCTTTCCCACTAAAGAATAGCTCAACCTTATATTGATTCAAAGTGATCTTTTTGTGTCAGTTCATTTGAAGATAATCATAGTCTTCTGTTTCTGGACAGTGACTTTCTACCGGGAGGTATGCACCAAATGTCAGTCATTTAACCAGCTGGTGCATCATCAGGACATGATTGTTCAGAGCTTGAAAACTCACCTGCAAGTGAAAAACAGCCTCGCTTATCAGCCACTGCTGGAGTAAGTAAAGAAATATTGTTTCTTTTTCACAAGGTTCTATTAACATTTCATTGTATTGCAGTTTTTATATAATACTTACTACCCCTGTGTGGAGTGCTGAAGAGCTTACCCACATCGGTATGTTTGTTTGAAAGAATGTTGCCTTTCTTTTGATCCTATGTGGGAAGCGTTTCCATGTTGTGCATTATGACCACTGAGTTGTGGTTATCATGTTATGGGACGCAGCACGTAGCAGTTTGTTGGATTATAAAGTATGAGAGACAAAGGCACAGATTTATGATTTTCAATATGCTGGTAGCTTTGAAGAGCTCTGCAAGTCCCATTATGGTATTTCATATGATATAGTCTGATTTGCTGGTTACTGCACTGGGTTGTCCAGTCTGAGATTTTGTGTACCGTTGTGACCTTGAGCAGGCATGGTTGGAGGGAGAGCTAAGTGGAGAAATCTGTTTGGATGGGCATTTTGATTATCATCCCATATCTGAGTGTCTTTGAGAGATGCTGTTAGATTGTGTAGATGTTTGCACCTTCAGTGGTAGACTGTATTAAAGTCTTCTGAATTGTCCAGCAATGTGTAAAATATTGTGAGCTATTCCATGCCTGTTTATTTGATGATTTCAGGTGTTTTGGTTTGTAATGACTTTTCTGAGCTCGGCTACTGGAATTTGGGTGTCACAGTTATCTGGAAGGTGCCCATTTTTTCAACTGTCATACGTGTACATGCTCCTGGGTACTTCTAGTATTGGCCTGTAATGAGTTCCAAAGCAGGCAGGCTGAGCTGAGAAAGCAATGCCTTCTGCAAGTTTCTTACGTAAGGTGGCATGAAACAGTGCAAGCCTGCAGCTCAGTGTTCTGTTTGGTTTGTATTGCTTGAATTTAACTTGGGAAGCTCTGCAGACAATGCAGAGTACCTTGAACATTGCCATTCTAGCTATAAGTAGCAAGTGCAGGATTTGGAGTCTCGCATTCTATTGGGTTAAGATGTAGAAGAATCCTTGCAGCACCATTTTGGTTGAACTGTATTTTGTGCATAGTGGGTGTTGTGGCATGGCCAGACTTGGAGATTACCATTGTGAAAATAGCATGCAGTTTATGTTGGTGTGCAAGGCATGGGAAGATCTGAATCCATGGTTACGCCCAAGTTTCTAGTGCTTCTTTGTTTGAGGGGCTGGAGTACCTTAAGCCATTGTCTGCAGGTCATATTCACTGTATTTGTGGTATTGAGCATTAGATGGTTATTCATCATCCATGTTTTTATGGCATGAAGGCAGTCATTCAGTTGTGACTATAAAGGTCTGCTGAGCTATACATTTTTCAAATGATTTGGGTGTAATCTGCATAGTTGTAACAGGTGAGTTTGTACGATTTAATTAGATTTGGTCATGGGTTGTGGTACATGATGAATAATAGTGGGGATATGATGGATCCCAGGGAATCGCTGAGTAGGCATCTGGCTACCTCCCCCGCACCCGGTGAGTGCACATTATCTTTAAAGATTTTTGGCGATTATGGTTCTGAGGCTGATCCCGATGGTCTGGCTGCATTGATAATATCAAGGAAATCGTTTGGTGACAGGTTATTGAAGGTATGTAGTAATGGATGATTATTGTTTTCTCATTCTGTGTGTGGTTAGGGAAAGTGTTGTTGTTAGCATGCTCATTAAGGTAATTTTCAATATCTGTAATATTTTAGATCAGTTTGTTGGCACTCTTGAACAGAAGTCTTTTGATCGTGCTGTTTTTGTGTTTAGGCACTGTTTGGTTTGGAAATCTGTTCGAATTTTCTGGAGTTCTTTAGAAGGACTTTCTACTTCAGTTATGCACATGAAGTAGTGGTGTCTTTTTGTGGTTATGGTGCTCTTTTGCAGGCTCTGTTGTATTGCTGTACTGTGCTTTTTGTCATCTCCTGATTTTCTCCATTTGTTTTGTTGTGTCTTGAATTGTGTTTTCGTTCTTTTGATGTTGTCATTCACCTATGTGGTGGTCTTGTTTGTGGTCAGCCCTGGATGTGTTTTTTGTTGGTGGATATCTAGTTTTTCATTGCCTGTAACAGCATTTGTTGTTGTCGGTATTTGTTGTCTTTGAAGTGTTGTTATTGAAAAGTGTGTAGATCCTGACAACTATGATCTTGTGGTCACTCCAGCTTATTGGGGGATGGGGGGGGTGGTTTGCCTATAACGGTGGCTTGCCATATGGGTGCAATACTACACCTAGAGCAGGCTTCTATAAGAAGTAGTTTTTGAGCTACTGGTAGGTGTCCAGCTACCTATATGTATCTCTCCTGTGTGCATCTACTCTACTAAATGAGAAGCTTTGCTTTATTGAATTAATATTCATATCCTAATTTTGAAAAGCCTATTTTTGAGATGTAAATGTGTGTATTTCCAGAACTAATAAGCTGACGTTTGTAGAACAATTGAGGAATTTTCAAAATAAATGCATTTAACTGCCACCACAGACAAGTTTCCGACTACATGCAGATAAGCGCCTACGCTCTCTCAGGTCAGAGACAATGCCTGCTGCGGATGAAGATGTTCAGTCCTCCTCCAGAAGAATGGCTAGTGATTTAGCATATCAGGACCAGGGGCTTCAAACCCCCTGTCTCCTATGCAACCCCCAACTTCCCCCAGACCTGGGAGATGCCACACCGCCTGCCCTGAGGCCCATTTGGCACTAGGACATGTGGGAACTTACCTATGCAGTAGGCGTGTTGTCCCCTACCCCCCACATGCTGGTCACACCCCTAAGGTGGGGCACCTGACGTACTACATGAAATAAGGGTTCCACCATCTTGTTTTTGGTGGAGTTAGGAACTCTTGGACAGGGTCATGCCCACTCCTCACAGGAATTGGTGATAAAGGGGGGTTAATGACGCCAAGGGTAGGTAGCCCATTGGCTACTACCCTACACTTCCCTTAACACCCTTAAATTCAGTATTCAGGTGTCTCCCCGACACCAGGAACTCAAATTCGCCTGACCACAAGAAGAAGGACCAAGAAGAGTCAAAGACTGAAAAACTATGGTTAGCTAAAGACTTGGCACCAAACCCTGCCTGCTCCTGTCCCAACAGTCGCAAAGACCTGATTCGTCCTGCAGCTGTACTTCCTCCCCCAAGCCTTGCAGGACTGCCAGCACTTCGCCAAACTGCCAGCAACTCCCTTGAAGTTGAGTAGTGACTTGCCTGCAGGCACCTACCGCACAGTCTGGTTGAGCGATCTGCTGACTATTGGGTCCACCGACGCAGCAGCAGCAGCAGCCAGGAGGAGGTCACTGAGAGTGCAGGTCAGCCGTGTCACTAACTAGAAAAGTACTTACCTGATCCCGAAGATCTTGGTTCTAAATTACTATAAAAATCTGTTATTTTTTTTTAATTGGTCTTAGGTTTCTTCTTGAGTGTGCGTCTCATTTATTGACTCTGTTTACAACAGATGCTTAACACTACCCTCTGATCAGCCTAAACTGCCCGCCCACACAACCACAAAGAGAGAATTTGGGATTATTAACTTAAGCCCTGCAAGCCAATAAGGATCGTCTGGACTTTTAACATGTACAAGTGTGGAACATTAGGCGCTAGGTTGCTTAATGTTGTGTATTGACTGAAAATACTCTCTTCCAGCTTGTAAGGAAATGGCTCCCTGTTGCAGTTACCCCCCACTTTTTACCTGATACTGATGCTGACTTGACTGAGAAGTGTTCTGGGACCCTGCTAACCAGGCCTCAGCACCAGTGTTCTTTCACCTAAAATGTACCATTGTTTCCACAATTGGCACACCCCGGCACACAGATAAGTCCCTTGTAAAAGGTACCAGTGGTACCAAGGGCCCTGTGACCAGGGAAGGTCCCTAAGGGCTGCAGCATATGTTGTGCCACCCCAAGGGACCCCTCACTTAACACATGCCCACTGCCATTGCAGATTGTGTGTGTTGGCGGGGAGAAAAAAGCAGAGTCGACATGGCATCCCCCTCAGGATGCCATGCACACAAAATACTGCCTGTGGCATAGGTAAGTCACCCCTCTAGCAGGCCTTACAGCCCTAAGGCAGGGTGCACTACACCACAGGTGAGGGCATAGCTGCATGAGCAATATGTCCCTACAGTGTCTAAGTTTATTCTTAGACATTGTAAGTACAGTGTGGCCATATTAAGTATATGGTCTGGGAGTTATTCAAAAACGAACTCCACAGCTCCATAATGGCTACACTGAATACTGGGAAGTTTGGTATCAAACTTCTCAGAATAATAAACCCACACTGATACCAGTGTTGGATTTATTAAAAAATGCACACAGAGGGCATCTTAGAGATGCCCCCTGTATTTTATCCAATCGTTCAGTGCAGGACTGACTGGTCTGTGCCAGCCTGCTGCTGAGAGACAAGTTTCAGACCCCCTGGGGCGAGAGCCTTTCTGCGCTCTGAGGCCAGAAACAAAGCCTGCACTGGGTGGAGATGCTTAACACCTTCCCCCTGCAGGAACTGTAACACCTAGCAGTGAGCCTCAAAGACTCAAGCTTCGTGTTACAATGCCCCATGGCACTCCAGCTAGTGGAGGTGCCCGCCCCCTGGACACAGCCCCCACTTTTGGCGACAAGTTCAGGGGAGGTAATAGGAAAAACAAGGAGGAGTCACCCACCAGTCAGGACAGCCCCTAAGGTGTCCTGAGCTGAGGTGACCCCTGCCTTTAGAAATCCTCCATCTTGATTTTGGAGGATTCCCCCAATAGGATTAGGGATGTGCCCCCCTCCCTACAGGGAGGAGGCACAAAGAGGGTGTAGCCACCCTCAAGGACAGTAGCCATTGGCTACTGCCCTCTCAGACCTAAACACACCCCTAAATTCAGTATTGAGGGGCTCCCCAGCACCCAGGAAATCAGATTCCTGCAACCTTAACCAGAAGAAGGACCGCTGACCTGAAGCCCTGCAGTTGAGACGGAGACGACAACTGCTTTGGCCCCAGCCTTACCGGCCTGTCTCCCAACTTCGAAGAAAACTGCAACAGCGACGCATCCAACAGGGACCAGCGACCTCTGACGCCTCAGAGGACTGCCCTGCAACTAAGGACCAAGAAACTCCAGTGAACAGCGGCCCTGTTCAACAATCTGCAACTTTCTTACAACAAAGAAACAACTCTAAGGACTTCACATTTCCCACCGGAAGCATGAGACTTTCCACTCTGCACCCGACGCCCCCGGCTCAACCTGCGGAAAACCGACACTACAGGGAGGACTCCCCGGCGACTACAAGCCCGTGAGTAGCCAGAGACGACCCCCTGATCCCCCACTGCGATGCCTGCAGAGGAAATCCAGAGGCTCCCCCTGACTGCGACTGCCTGTAACAAGGGACCCGACGCCTGGAACCAACACTGCACCCGCAGCCCCCAGGACCTGAAGGAATCGAACTCCAGTGCAGGAGCGACCCCCCGGCGACCCTCTGCCTAGCCCCGGTGGTAGCTTCCCAGAGGAGCCCCCCCCCCCCTGTGCCTGCCTGCATCGTTGAAGAGACCCCCGGGTCTCCCCATTGCTTTCAATACAAAACCTGACGCCTGTTTGCACTCTGCACCTGGCCGCCCCTGTGCCGCTGAGGGTATACTTTCTGTGCCTGCTTGTGTCCTCCCCGGTGCCCTACAAAACCCCCCTGGTCTGCCCTCCGAGGACACGGGGACTTACCTGCTGGCAGACTGGAACCGCGGCACCCCGGTTCTCCATTGAAGCCTATGCGTTTTGGGCACCTCTTTGACCTCTGCACCTGACCGGCCCTGAGCTGCTGGTGTGGTAACTTTGGGGTTGCCTTGAACCCCCAACGGAGGGTTGCCTATGCCCAGGAGACTGACTGTGAGGGTGCAGGGGGGGTCGACTCTGGGTACTCATGTCGTCGTAGTCCCCTGGGAGTCCTCTCTGCTGTGTTAGTTCTCTGGCGCTCGAGCAGGGGGGCGTCGGGTGCAGGGTGTGAAGTCTCATGCTTCCAGCAGGAAGAGAGAGTTTTTTGAAAGTAGCTTTAAAATTGCAAAGTTGTTGCAGTTTTTGAACAGTGCCGCTGTTCTCTGGACTTTCTTGGTCCTTCGGGTTCAGGGCTGTCCTCTGAGTCCTCAGAGATCGCTGATCCCTGTCGGATGCGCCGCTGTGCAGGTTCTTTGAGTCTGGAGACAGGCCGGTAGGGCTGGGGCCAAGTCAGTTGTCGTCTCTGTCGTTTCTGCTGGGCTTTCAGGTCAGCAGTCCTCCTTCTTGTTGTAGGTTGCAGAAATCTGAGTTCCTAGGTTCAGGGGAGCCCCTAAATACTGAATTTAGGGGTGTGTTTAGGTCTGGGAGGGCAGTAGCCAATGGCTACTGTCCTGGAGGGTGGCTACACCCTCTTTGTGCCTCCTCCCTGAGGAGAGGGGGGCACATCCCTATTCCTATTGGGGGAATCCTCCAATCTTAAGATGGAGGATTTCTAAAGGCAGGAGTCACCTCAGCTCAGGGCACCTTAGGGGCTGTCCTGACTGGTGGGTGGCTCCTCCTTGTTTTCCTCATTATCTCCTCCAGCCTTGCGGTTGTGGTTTAGTACACCCCGCCTTAGGGCTGTAAGGCCCGCTAGAGGGGTGACTTACCTATGCCACAGGCAGTGACAGGTGGGCATGGCACTCTGAGTGCAATGTCGACTTAGTCATTTTCTCCCACCAGCACACACGAGCTGTGTGGCAGTGTGCATGTGCTGTGTGAGGGGTCTCCAGGTTGGCATAAGACATGCTGCAGTCCTTAGAGACCTTCCCTGGCAACAGTGCCCTTGGTACCAGGGACTTAACTGTGTGCCAGGGCTGTGCCAATTGTGGGAACAGAGGTACAGTTTAGGGAAAGAACACTGGTGCCGGGGCCTGGTTAGCAGGGTCCCAGTACACTTTCAATCATAACTGGCATCAACAAAAGGCAAAAAGTTGGACAGCTGGCAGAGAGGACCAAGAGGATTACTCTGGAACACCACGCATGATGACTGGATCCATGCAGCTCTGCAGGAAAGGGGATCCACGCAGCTGGTTGTCGCTTATTGTAGGTGCCTGCAGTTGCAGGGAAGTGACTTCTTCGCTCCAAGGGAGATTACTTTTTCTTCTTGTGCAGGAAGAATAGTTGCAGTCTTGCGAGGATGCAGAACGAGGAAACTGTTGCAAAGCTGGCAGGAACTCTGGATACAGTGTTGCAGAAGACTCTTCCTCGTGGCTCTGCAGCTTGTAGGTTCCTGGAGGGTCCAGTTACGGTTACTGAGGCCAGAAGTCGAAGTAAAGTTTGCAGAGGAGTCCTGCTGGAATCTTGCAAGCCGAATCTGAGGACCCACCCAAGAGAGAGAGATCCTAAGTAGCCCTGAAAGGGAGATTTGTCGCCTAGCCAGGTAAGCACATATCAGGAGGGGGTTCTGACGTCACCTGCCTGGCCTGCCCACTCATATGCTCCCAGAGTTCCCTGCCAACCTCAGACTCAAGATGGCAGAACCCAGGGACCCTCTGGAGGACCACTGGGCACCACTCCTGGGGTGGTGATGGACAGGAAAGTGGTCACTCCCCTTTCCATTGTCCAGTTTTGCGCCAAAGGAGGGATTGGGGTGGAGGTCCCTGAACCCGTGTGAACTGGTTTATGCACGGATGGCACCAAATGTGCCCTTCAAAGCAAGCCAGTGGCTTGGGGAGGCTACTCCTCCCAAGCCAGTCACACCTATTTCCAAAGGGAGAGGGTGTTACCTGCCTCTCCCAAAGGAAATCCTTTGTTTTGCCTTCCTGGGCTTGATCAGATCAAGCAGCAGGAGGGCAGAAACCTGTCTAAGGGTTGGCCGCAGCTGGGCTGCCCAGGAAACCATGTAAGTCTAGTTGTAGCTACGCTGGAAGTTCTCTAAGGTGCCCCCAGAGTGCATGGGATCATACTTCCAATACTTACAACAGTACTGGGGTGTGATTCTGAGATGTTTGATACCAAACATGTCCAGGTTCGGAGTTACCATTATGTAGCTGGACGTAGGTAGTGACTTATGTCCAGTACACACACATAAAATGGGGTCCCCGCACTCACGAAGTCCAGTAAAATGTGGCTGGAGTTTGTGGGGGCACCTCTGCCAGTGCAGGGGCACCCTCACACACAGGTACCTGCACCCTGCCCTCTGGTCTGAGAGGACCTACCATAGGGGTGACTTACAGTAACCCGGTGCAGTGACCTGTAGCGAAACCGGGTGCGTGCACCCGGTTCACGCATACTGCAATGGCAGGCCTGCTGAACCCTTTGCATGGGCTCCCTATGGGTGGCAGAATAACTGCTGCAGCCCATAGGGATCCCCTATAACCCCAATGCCCTGGGTACGTAGGTACCATATACTAGGGTCTTACATAGGGGCATGAGTATGCCAATTGTGTGAATAAAAAGTTACCAGCAACCAAATTTAGAGGAGAGAGCACAGGTACTGGGGTCCTGGTTAGCAGGATCCCAGTGAAATCATTCAAAAACACTGACAAACTGGCTACATGTGTGGGGGGGGTAACCAAGCTAGAAAGAGGCTACTTTCCTACAGGGGCATGCAGCGCCAGCCCCCAACACAAAACCACCACCCCTCTTCCCCTGGGGCGATTTCGTCCCCAGGAGCCACATCCCCCCGAAGCACGCCACATTTTATTTATGGGGGGTAGAATATATGGCCCCTCTCCCAGGCCGGGTTTGGCCCCTAGGAACCCATCACCCAGCACTCGCCCCTGGTTTGGGACGGGCACACATCTCTCTTCCCCAGGCCGAATTTAGCCCTTAGGCACCCTTCTCCTGGGGGCCTGGCCATATTGTAAATGGGGGGTGGGGGGGGAGTGTCACACAACTTCCCTCCCCAGGCCAATGTCTGGCCCCAGGGACCCCATCTCCCAGGGCCTGGCCAGCTTAAAAAGGGGGGGGGGGGCGGCATGCAACCCCTTTCCCTGGGCCAAATTGGCCCCAGGACCAAAACACCTAGGGGCTCTCCACTTTTTGAAATGGGGAGGGGGGCACGTAGACCTCTCCCTAGGCCGATATCAGTTCTAGCAACCTCGTCCCCTGGGGCCTGGCCAATAATGTTGGGGGGGGCTTTCAGACCCCCCCCCCCCCCCCCCCCCCCCCCCCCCAGCAGCTAATTACTGAAAGGACATTTGACATGTACTTTACATTCATTGTATTTTTTTTCCTTTTTTACGTACTTGATTTCGCTTTTGCCTGAGTTTACATGCTAAGACTGTATTTGCTTTAGCTCCTTTTTCATAATATTCTAGTTAATGTATAATAGAATCACAGTATCTCTCATATACCATTGTTCTAATTCTCCACTGACTTTTCTTAGTTCCCAAGAAATTTTATGAACATGTTGATTTGTATTTGGTACTAATAAACAGAGGGATAGGGAGGAATATTGGTCCAGTGTACAGCCTCCCTAGAGGTATGCAAATCAAGAAAAGTACACTGTTCCAGTTAGGGAGAAAGACAGTAACTATGGGAGGGTCCTATTTTAGGAGCAAAAACCTCACACACCCAAATAGGTGTCATACATCATCATCGTAGTTGCTCCTCGTCAGACTGGCGCTGCAATGTCTGACGGGCTCCACCCCAGATGGGGGGGCTCTTTGCCAGAGTTCTTGTCTGAGATGATGCCAAGACCCTAAGTGTATGCATAAAGAAAGGAGATCAAGAAAAAGGAATCTAAAATTGACTCACTGAACCATAAAGAAGAATCTATTTAATCAGAATATATAGGTCAGAGGCCAAGGTTAAAACTAATCATAAGAGTGAAACAGAGTTAATGGTCAATCACTCTAGAACGGGGGTGGGGAATTTCCACGACATCCCCCATTAAGGTGAACATGTTTCGCGTCTCACAGAGGCCCAAACGGGTCCAGTGACGCTTCTTCAGGACCAAAAATAGACTTGATGTATCTCCTATTTGTGTAAAGTACTAAAAAACTTATACCTGAAATTGTCAGGACAAACTGTATCCAGTCATTCACACTAATATGGAATTGCTAATCCTGTCTGTCGCCCTCTGAAATGAGATAAACATAATTAAGCAATGGTATGTAATATTGACATAAATACCCATAATGACACATTCTTCAACATGCGAGAGGGAGATGGTGATGTCAAACAAAGAGGTGATGCTCAGTGAGAGTGTCAAACAAGTGACCCCAAAAAAAGGTGTAAAAACATCTAGAAAGGGCTTACCGTCCCCATTACGGAGCGGGCTACATGGGACAGAGCGGACCAATGGTCAGGTCTATATATCTCCTCTGGAGTGGGAGAGTAATGTTACACAAATTGTTAATATAATAAATGAGGATGTGCTTATATTGAGCGAAGCGAGTTTGTAAAACATTATGAAAGGCACAATGCTACAACACTATTTTCAATGTAGTAAGAAGACGTCCCAAACAAAACACATCAAAGCAGAATCAACTCATTGGTAGTAAAACGAAAATTATTGATATTCAAATCGTCATTATAAATGCAGTGGTTTTAATATAACTCATCCAATTAATAGAAGCCAATGAATAGTAATAGTGAGTGAGGCAGTGTGCAGAAAAATGAAATGTACAGGAACATATAATCTGAGAGAAATGAGATGTTATCTCACAACCTGACATATCATACAAAAAAGGAGAGAAATAAAGCGCCATAGTGGTTGTCAATGAAAACCATAGTAGGCCGTACTAGACCCTCCTGCGATCTAAAGCGCACAATACACAAAATGAGATCCTCGTAATGAGGGTCCGATTAGTGTCTTAAAAGTAATGCTGATAATCTCGAAGTGCCTGCGGACCCCCGTAGGGTCCCGGACAGATGCTTCATCCGAAGCACCTAACGGTTGCAAAAATCAGCGTAGAAAAAAGTAACAGTGACTTACTGATTTAGGCACAACCTGCCGGCGGGTAACCTACCCGGGTCCGCGTCTCCCGAATGAATGGAGGGACACGGAGGGACCCGGTAAAAGAGTAGTTTGATGCGGAAGTTACCGCCATTCTAAACCGGAACTACTATGGTTACGACGTCCGATCAGGGAGGTCATGAAAAGTGAAGAAGGACTCCCTATAGAACCTTAGATTGCAGCCGCTCTACTTCTATTTTATTTTTCGAAGTTCTTTCACTATTACTAGTCCCTTTTTTATGTTTGCTGTGTTGGGCCCGCAATCTGGGAGTCCTTCTTCACTTTTCATGACCTCCCTGATCGGACGTCGTAACCAGAGTAGTTCCGGTCCCTCCGTGTCCCTCCATTCATTCGGGAGACGCAGACCCGGGTAGGTTACCCGCCGGCAGGTTGTGCCTAAATCAGTAAGTCACTGTTACTTTTTTCTACGCTGAATTTTGCAACCGTTAGGTGCTTCGGATGAAGCATCTGTCCGGGACCCTACGGGGCTCCGCAGGCACTTCGAGATTATCAGCATTACTTTTAAGACACTAATCGGACCCTCATTACGAGGATCTCATTTTGTGTATTGTGCGCTTTAGATCGCAGGAGGGTCTAGTACGGCCTACTATGGTTTTCATTGACAACCACTATGGCGCTTTATTTCTCTCCTTTTTTGTATGATATGTCAGGTTGTGAGATAACATCTCATTTCTCTCAGATTATATGTTCCTGTACATTTCATTTTTCTGCACACTGCCTCACTCACTATTACTATTCATTGGCTTCTATTAATTGGATAAGGTATATTAAAACCACTGCATTTATAATGACGATTTGAATATCAATAATTTTCGTTTTACTACCAATGAGTTGATTCTGCTTTGATGTGTTTTGTTTGGGACGTCTTCTTACTACATTGAAAATAGTGTTGTAGCATTGTGCCTTTCATAATGTTTTACAAACTCGCTTCGCTCAATATAAGCACATCCTCATTTATTATATTAACAATTTGTGTAACATTACTCTCCCACTCCAGAGGAGATATATAGACCTGACCATTGGTCCGCTCTGTCCCATGTAGCCCGCTCCGTAATGGGGACGGTAAGCCCTTTCTAGATGTTTTTACACCTTTTTTTGGGGTCACTTGTTTGACACTCTCACTGAGCATCACCTCTTTGTTTGACATCACCATTTCCCTCTCCCATGTTGAAGAATGTGTCATTATGGGTATTTATGTCAATATTACATACCATTGCTTAATTATGTTTATCTCATTTCAGAGGGCGACAGACAGGATTAGCAATTCCATATTAGTGTGAATGACTGGATACAGTTTGTCCTGACAATTTCAGGTATAAGTTTTTTAGTACTTTACACAAATAGGAGATACATCAAGTCTATTTTTGGTCCTGAAGAAGCGTCACTGGACCCGTTTGGGCCTCTGTGAGACGCGAAACACGTTGACCTTAATGGGGGATGTCGTGGAAATTCCCCACCCCCGTTCTAGAGTGATTGACCATTAACTCTGTTTCACTCTTATGATTAGTTTTAACCTTGGCCTCTGACCTATATATTCTGATTAAATAGATTCTTCTTTATGGTTCAGTGAGTCAATTTTAGATTCCTTTTTCTTGATCTCCTTTCTTTATGCATACACTTAGGGTCTTGGCATCATCTCAGACAAGAACTCCGGCAAAGAGCCCCCCCATCTGGGGTGGAGCCCGTCAGACATTGCAGCGCCAGTCTGACGAGGAGCAACTCCAATGATGAAGCATGACACCTATTTGGGTGTGTGAGGTTTTTGCTCCTTAAATAGGACCCTCCCATAGTTACTGTCTTTCTCCCTAACTGGAACAGTGTACTTTTCTTGATTTGTATTTGGTGTCTATAATGCTCTAATAAAAGAAAGTGAGGTCATAATTGACTGAACTGCATTTGAACAATAACTCGCAACATACGTTTGTACTGTAGATATTGTCAGTAAGACATTGCAGGGACTTTAGTTCCTACCTGTAAAACCCACTGGGCCAAAATCTGCCTTTTCAGTTCAAATTTGCAAGGGCATAACTTGTACTCCTTATCACAAAATCTAATACTAAGGGGGTCATTATGACCCTGGCAATCTTGAGACTGCCAGAGCCGCAGTGGCGGTCCAACAGCCGCATTATGATTCTGGCGGTAGCGCCACAATCGCACCGCCAGTTTTCCTTCACAGGCAGGACTGGCGGTCCTAATGCGCAAGGGCAGCGATACATGCTGTGCTGCCCTGGGGATTACAAGTCCTTTCTCAGCCGGCTGTTACATGGCGGTAGCACCGCTATGTAACTGCTGGCGGAGACGGGGTGCAGGTGGTCCCAGGGGGACCTCTGCACTGCCAGTGCACTTGGCATGGGCAGTGCAGAGGTCCCCCTGGCCAGCCCTGTCGCAATTTTCACTGCCTGCTTTGCAGACAGTGAACATCGCAACGGGTGCTGGTGCGCCCTAAAGTACTACAGCATTTCCGCCAGCTCTATTATGACCTGGTGTCAGTGATGTAGGCCTTTTCTGGCTGGGCCAGCGACCCCCCGGGGAACTCTTGATGGGGCCCGCGGGAAGGTGGCCACACTGGAAACAACCTGACCGTCTGGATTTCAGCGGACTCCTTTTCAGTCCGCCGTAGTCGTATTCGACCCCTAAATGTCTTGATGCTACACTATCTGCTTGTAGGCGAAATTCTGTTGTACTGCTCTTTTAATGGGAGTAGAAACAAGAATTTCTTTCAAGCCTGGTACTCATGCTTTTTAAAATATGAAATGCTGTTTGTCTGCTTTTGTATTGGTGTCCGACAAAGGTTAGGTCAACAGTAAGAAAGAGCAGAAACTTGGTCTGAATGAGCCCTGCATTAAAAAAACGCACTCTGTAAGGAAATGCCTCCTTGGCATGGTTGCCCCCTGACTTTTTGCCTTTGCTGATGCTATGTTTACAATTGAAAGTGTGCTGAGGCCTGCTAACCAGGCCCCAGCACCAGTGTTCTTTCCCTAACCTGTACTTTTGTATCCACAATTGGCAGACCCTGGCATCCAGATAAGTCCCTTGTAACTGGTACTTCTAGTACCAAGGGCCCTGATGCCAAGGAAGGTCTCTAAGGGCTGCAGCATGTCTTATGCCACCCTGGAGACCTCTCACTCAGCACAGACACACTGCTTGCCAGCTTGTGTGTGCTAGTGAGGACAAAACGAGTAAGTCGACATGGCAGTCCCCTCAGGGTGCCATGCCAGCCTCTCACTGCCTATGCAGTATAGGTAAGACACCCCTCTAGCAGGCCTTACAGCCCTAAGGCAGGGTGCACTATACCATAGGTGAGGGTACCAGTGCATGAGCATGGTACCCCTACAGTGTCTAAACAAAACCTTAGACATTGTAAGTGCAGGGTAGCCATAAGAGTATATGGTCTGGGAGTCTGTCAAACACGAACTCCACAGCACCATAATGGCTACACTGAAAACTGGGAAGTTTGGTATCAAACTTCTCAGCACAATAAATGCACACTGATGCCAGTGTACATTTTATTGTAAAATACACCACAGAGGGCACCTTAGAGGTGCCCCCTGAAACTTAACCGACTGTCTGTGTAGGCTGACTAGTTCCAGCAGCCTGCCACACCAGAGACATGTTGCTGGCCCCATGGGGAGAGTGCCTTTGTCACTCTGAGGCCAGTAACAAAGCCTGCACTGGGTGGAGATGCTAACACCTCCCCCAGGCAGGAGCTGTGACACCTGGCGGTGAGCCTCAAAGGCTCACCCCTTTGTCACAGCCCAGCAGGGCACTCCAGCTTAGTGGAGTTGCCCGCCCCCTCCGGCCACGGCCCCCACTTTTGGCGGCAAGGCTGGAGGGAACAAAGAAAGAAACAAGGAGGAGTCACTGGCCAGTCAGGACAGCCCCTAAGGTGTCCTGAGCTGAGGTGACTCTGACTTTTAGAAATCCTCCATCTTGCAGATGGAGGATTCCCCCAATAGGGTTAGGATTGTGACCCCCTCCCCTTGGGAGGAGGCACAAAGAGGGTGTACCCACCCTCAGGGCTAGTAGCCATTGGCTACTAACCCCCCAGACCTAAACACGCCCTTAAATTTAGTATTTAAGGGCTACCCTGAACCCTAGAAAATTAGATTCCTGCAACAACAAGAAGGACTGCCTAGCTGAAAACCCCTGCAGAGGAAGACCAGAAGACAACAACTGCCTTGGCTCCAGAAACTCACCGGCCTGTCTCCTGCCTTCCAAAGAACTCTGCTCCAGCGACGCCTTCCAAAGGGACCAGCGACCTCTGAATCCTCTGAGGACTGCCCTGCTTCGAAAAAGACAAGAAACTCCCGAGGACAGCGGACCTGCTCCAAAAAGACTGCAACTTTGTTTCAAGAAGCAGCTTTAAAGAACCCTGCAACTCCCCGCAAGAAGCGTGAGACTTGCAACACTGCACCCGCCGACCCGACTCGGCTGGTGGAGAACCAACACCTCAGGGAGGACCCCCGGACTACTCTACGACTGTGAGTACCAAAATCTGTCCCCCCTGAGCCCCCACAGCGCCGCCTGCAGAGGGAATCCCGAGGCTTCCCCTGACCGCGACTCTCTGAAACCTAAGTCCCGACGCCTGGAAAAGACCCTGCACCCGCAGCCCCCAGGACCTGAAGGACCGGACTTTCACTGCAGAAGTGACCCCCAGGAGTCCCTCTCCCTTGCCCAAGTGGAGGTTTCCCCGAGGAAGCCCCCCCTTGCCTGCCTGCAGCGCTGAAGAGATCCCTTGATCTCTCATTGACTTACATTGCGAACCCGACGCTTGTTCTAACACTGCACCCGGCCGCCCCCGCGCCGCTGAGGGTGAAATTTCTGTGTGGGCTTGTGTCCCCCCCGGTGCCCTACAAAACCCCCCTGGTCTGCCCTCCGAAGACGTGGGTACTTACCTGCAAGCAGACCGGAACCGGGGCACCCCCTTCTCTCCATTCTAGCCTATGTGTTTTGGGCACCACTTTGAACTCTGCACCTGACCGGCCCTGAGCTGCTGGTGTGGTGACTTTGGGGTTGCTCTGAACCCCCAACGGTGAGCTACCTTGGACCAAGAACTGAACCCTGTAAGTGTCTTACTTACCTGGTAAAACTAACAAAAACTTACCTCCCCCAGGAACTGTGAAAATTGCACTAAGTGTCCACTTTTGAAATAGCTATTTGTGAATAACTTGAAAAGTATACATGCAATTGAAATGATTCAAAGTTCCTAATGTACTTACCTGCAATACCTTTCAAACAAGATATTACATGTTAAATTTGAACCTGTGGTTCTTAAAATAAACTAAGAAAATATATTTTTCTATAACAAAACCTATTGGCTGGATTTGTCTCTGAGTGTGTGTACCTCATTTATTGTCTATGTGTATGTACAACAAATGCTTAACACTACTCCTTGGATAAGCCTACTGCTCGACCACACTACCACAAAATAGAGCATTAGTATTATCTCTTTTTACCACTATTTTACCTCTAAGGGGAACCCTTGGACTCTGTGCATGCTATTCCTTACTTTGAAATAGCACATACAGAGCCAACTTCCTACATTGGTGGCAGCGGTGGGATACAAGACTTTGCATTTGCTGGACTACTCAGCCAATACCTGATCACACGACAAATTCCAAAATTGTCATTAGAAATTGATTTTTGCAATTTGAAAAGTTTTCTAAATTCTTAAAAGACCTGCTAGGGCCTTGTGTTAGATCCTGTTTAGCATTTCTTTTAGAGTTTAAAAGTTTGTAAAAGTTTGAATTAGATTCTAGAACCAGTTGTAGATTCTTAAAAAGTATTCCAACTTTTAGAAGCAAAATGTCTAGCACAGATGTGACTGTGGTGGAACTCGACACCACACCTTACCTCCATCTTAAGATGAGGGAGCTAAGGTCACTCTGTAAAATAAAGAAAATAACAATGGGCCCCAAACCTACCAAAATACAGCTCCAGGAGCTTTTGGCAGAGTTTGAAAAGGCCAACCCCTCTGAGGGTGGCAACTCAGAGGAAGAGGATAGTGACTTGGAGGAAAATTCCCCCCTACCAGTCCTATCTAGGGAGAACAGGGTCCCTCAAACCCTGACTCCAAAAATAATAGTCAGAGATGCTGGTTCCCTCACAGGAGAGACCAACACCTCTGAAATCACGGAGGATAACCCCAGTGAAGAGGACATCCAGTTAGCCAGGATGGCCAAAAGATTGGCTTTGGAAAGACAGATCCTAGCCATAGAGAGGGAAAGACAAGAGATGGGCCTAGGACCCATCAATGGTGGCAGCAACATAAATAGGGTCAGAGATTCTCCTGACATGTTGAAAATCCCTAAAGGGATTGTAACTAAATATGAAGATGGTGATGACATCACCAAATGGTTCACAGCTTTTGAGAGGGCTTGTGTAACCAGAAAAGTGAACAGATCTCACTGGGGTGCTCTCCTTTGGGAAATGTTCACAGGAAAGTGTAGGGATAGACTCCTCACACTCTCTGGACAAGATGCAGAATCTTATGACCTCATGAAGGGTACCCTGATTGAGGGCTTTGGATTCTCCACTGAGGAGTATAGGATTAGATTCAGGGGGGCTCAAAAATCCTCGAGCCAGACCTGGGTTGACTTTGTAGACTACTCAGTGAAAACACTAGATGGTTGGATTCAAGGCAGTGGTGTAAGTAATCATGATGGGCTGTACAATTTATTTGTGAAGGAACACCTATTGAGTAATTGTTTCAATGATAAACTGCATCAGCATCTGGTAGACCTAGGACCAATTTCTCCCCAAGAATTGGGAAAGAAGGCGGACCATTGGGTCAAGACAAGGGTGTCCAAGACTTCAACAGGGGGTGACCAAAAGAAAGGGGTCACAAAGACTCCCCAGGGGAAGGGTGATGAGACAGCCAAAACTAAAAATAGTAAAGAGTCTTCTACAGGCCCCCAAAAACCTGCACAGGAGGGTGGGCCCAGAGCCTCTTCACAAAACAATGGGTACAAGGGTAAAAACTTTGATCCCAAAAAGGCCTGGTGTCATAGCTGTAAACAGCATGGACACCAAACTGGAGACAAGGCCTGTCCCAAGAAAGGTTCCACTCCAAACTCCCATCCAGGTAACACTGGTATGGCTAGTCTCCAAGTGGGATCAACAGTGTGCCCAGAGCAAATCAGGGTCCACACTGAAGCTACTCTAGTTTCTGAGGGTGGGGTGGATTTAGCCACACTAGCTGTCTGGCCGCCTAACATGCAAAAATACAGACAGCAACTCTTAATTAATGGGACTAGAATAGAGGGCCTGAGGGATACAGGTGCCAGTGTCACCATGGTGACAGAGAAACTGGTTTCCCCTGGCCAATACCTGACTGGAAAAACTTACACAGTCACCAACGCTGACAATCAGAGAAAAGTACATCCCATGGCAATGGTTACTTTAGAATGGGGAGGGGTCAATGGCCTGAAACAGGTGGTGGTCTCCTCAAATATCCCAGTGGACTGTCTGCTTGGAAATGACCTGGAGTCCTCAGCATGGGCTGAGGTAGAACTAAAAACCCATGCAGCAATGCTGGGTATCCCTGAACTGGTGTGTGTGAAAACAAGAGCACAGTGCAAGGCACAGGGTGAACAAGTAGAGCTGGAGTCTGGAAGAATGGCCCAGCCTACCAAGAGAACAGGAAAGTCAGTTGGGAAACCAACTGCAACACAGCAAAAGAAAGGGAACCTCTCTTCTCAGGAAGAATTTCTGCCCTCTGAGGGAACTGAGCCTTTGGGGCTTGAACCTTATCAGGTTGAGCTCTTAGGCCCAGGGGGACCCTCAAGGGAGGAGCTGTGTAAGGGACAAGAAACCTGTCCCTCTCTTGAAGGCCTTAGGCAGCAAGCTGCTGAAGAGTCCAAGGGCAAGAAAAATGGAACACATAGGGTCTATTGGGAAGATGGACTCCTGTACACTGAGGCCAGAGACCCCAAACCTGGTGCCACTAGGAGAGTGGTAGTGCCTCAGCTGTTCAGAGGGTTCATCCTAACATTGGCCCATGACATTCCCCTTGCTGGACATTTGGGACAAACCAAGACGTGGGAGAGGTTAGTCAACCACTTCTACTGGCCCAATATGTCCAACATGGTTAAGGAGTTTTGCCTCTCCTGCCCCACCTGTCAAGCCAGTGGTAAGACAGGTGGGCACCCAAAGGCCCCCCTCATTCCACTTCCAGTGGTGGGGGTCCCCTTTGAAAGAGTGGGTGTGGACATAGTTGGTCCACTGGAACCTCCCACAGCCTCAGGAAATATGTATATCCTGGTAGTAGTGGATCATGCTACCAGGTATCCTGAAGCTATTCCCCTTAGGTCGACTACTGCCCCTGCAGTAGCCAAGGCCCTCATTGGTATCTTTACCAGAGTGGGTTTCTTTAAGGAGGTGGTGTCTGACAGAGGTACCAACTTCATGTCAGCATACCTGAAACATATGTGGAATGAGTGTGGGGTGACTTATAAATTCACTACACCTTACCATCCACAAACTAATGGCTTGGTTGAGAGATTCAACAAGACATTAAAAGGCATGATCATGGGGCTCCCAGAAAAACTCAAAAGGAGATGGGATGTCCTCTTGCCATGTCTGCTTTTCGCTTACAGAGAGGTGCCACAGAAGGGAGTAGGATTCTCACCCTTTGAACTTCTGTTTGGTCATCCTGTAAGGGGACCACTTGCTCTTGTTAAAGAAGGCTGGGAGAGACCTCTCCATGAGCCTAAACAAGACATAGTGGACTATGTACTTGGCCTTCGCTCTAGAATGGCAGAGTACATGGAAAAGGCAACCAAAAACCTTGAGGCCAGCCAACAGCTCCAAAAGTTTTGGTATGACCAAAAGGCTGCACTGGTTGAGTTCCAACCAGGGCAGAAAGTCTGGGTTCTGGAGCCTGTGGCTCCCAGGGCACTCCAGGACAAATGGAGTGGCCCTTACCCAGTACTAGAAAGGAAGAGTCAGGTCACCTACCTGGTGGACCTGGGCACAAGCAGGAGCCCCAAGAGGGTGATCCATGTGAACCGCCTTAAGCTCTTCCATGACAGGGCTGATGTGAATCTGTTGATGGTAACAGATGAGGATCAGGAGGCAGAGAGTGAACCTCTCCCTGATCTTCTGTCATCAGACCCAAAAGATGGCACAGTAGATGGAGTGATCTACTCAGACACCCTCTCTGGCCAACAGCAAGCTGATTGTAGGAGAGTCCTACAACAGTTTCCTGAACTCTTCTCCTTAACCCCTGGTCAGACACACCTGTGTACCCATGATGTGGACACAGGAGACAGCATGCCTGTCAAGAACAAAATCTTTAGACAATCTGACCATGTTAAGGAAAGCATCAAGGTGGAAGTCCACAAGATGCTGGAATTGGGAGTAATTGAGCGCTCTGACAGCCCCTGGGCTAGCCCAGTGGTCTTAGTCCCCAAACCTCACACCAAAGATGGAAAGAAAGAGATGAGGTTTTGTGTGGACTACAGAGGGCTCAATTCTGTCACCAAGACAGATGCTCATCCAATTCCAAGAGCTGATGAGCTCATAGATAAATTAGGTGCTGCCAAATTCTTAAGTACCTTTGACTTGACAGCAGGGTACTGGCAAATAAAAATGGCACCTGGAGCAAAAGAGAAAACAGCATTCTCCACACCTGATGGGCATTATCAGTTTACTGTTATGCCCTTTGGTTTAAAGAATGCCCCTGCCACCTTCCAAAGGTTGGTGAATCAAGTCCTTGCTGGCTTGGAGTCCTTTAGCACAGCTTATCTTGATGATATTGCTGTCTTTAGCTCCACCTGGCAGGATCACCTGGTCCACCTGAAGAAGGTTTTGAAGGCTCTGCAATCTGCAGGTCTCTCTATCAAGGCATCCAAATGCCAGATAGGGCAGGGAACTGTGGTTTACTTGGGCCACCTTGTAGGTGGAGGCCAAGTTCAGCCACTCCAACCCAAGATCCAGACTATTCTGGACTGGGTAGCTCCAAAAACCCAGACTCAAGTCAGGGCATTCCTTGGCTTGACTGGGTATTACAGGAGGTTTGTGAAGGGATATGGATCCATTGTGACAGCCCTCACTGAACTCACCTCCAAGAAAATGCCCAAGAAAGTGGACTGGACTGTGGAATGCCAACAGGCCTTTGACACCCTGAAACAAGCAATGTGCTCAGCACCAGTTCTCAAAGCTCCAGATTATTCTAAGCAGTTCATTGTGCAGACTGATGCCTCTGAACATGGGATAGGGGCAGTTTTGTCCCAAACAAATGATGATGGCCTTGACCAGCCTGTTGCTTTCATTAGCAGGAGGTTACTCCCCAGGGAGCAGCGTTGGAGTGCCATTGAGAGGGAGGCCTTTGCTGTGGTTTGGTCCCTGAAGAAGCTGAGACCATACCTCTTTGGGACTCACTTCCTAGTTCAAACTGACCACAGACCTCTCAAATGGCTGATGCAAATGAAAGGTGAAAATCCTAAACTGTTGAGGTGGTCCATCTCCCTACAGGGAATGGACTTTATAGTGGAACACAGACCTGGGACTGCCCATGCCAATGCAGATGGCCTTTCCAGGTTCTTCCACTTAGAAAATGAAGACTCTCTTGGGAAAGGTTAGTCTCATCCTCTTTCGTTTGGGGGGGGTTGTGTAAGGAAATGCCTCCTTGGCATGGTTGCCCCCTGACTTTTTGCCTTTGCTGATGCTATGTTTACAATTGAAAGTGTGCTGAGGCCTGCTAACCAGGCCCCAGCACCAGTGTTCTTTCCCTAACCTGTACTTTTGTATCCACAATTGGCAGACCCTGGCATCCAGATAAGTCCCTTGTAACTGGTACTTCTAGTACCAAGGGCCCTGATGCCAAGGAAGGTCTCTAAGGGCTGCAGCATGTCTTATGCCACCCTGGAGACCTCTCACTCAGCACAGACACACTGCTTGCCAGCTTGTGTGTGCTAGTGAGGACAAAACGAGTAAGTCGACATGGCACTCCCCTCAGGGTGCCATGCCAGCCTCTCACTGCCTATGCAGTATAGGTAAGACACCCCTCTAGCAGGCCTTACAGCCCTAAGGCAGGGTGCACTATACCATAGGTGAGGGTACCAGTGCATGAGCATGGTACCCCTACAGTGTCTAAACAAAACCTTAGACATTGTAAGTGCAGGGTAGCCATAAGAGTATATGGTCTGGGAGTCTGTCAAATACGAACTCCACAGCACCATAATGGCTACACTGAAAACTGGGAAGTTTGGTATCAAACTTCTCAGCACAATAAATGCACACTGATGCCAGTGTACATTTTATTGTAAAATACACCACAGAGGGCACCTTAGAGGTGCCCCCTGAAACTTAACCGACTGTCTGTGTAGGCTGACTAGTTCCAGCAGCCTGCCACACCAGAGACATGTTGCTGGCCCCATGGGGAGAGTGCCTTTGTCACTCTGAGGCCAGTAACAAAGCCTGCACTGGGTGGAGATGCTAACACCTCCCCCAGGCAGGAGCTGTGACACCTGGCGGTGAGCCTCAAAGGCTCACCCCTTTGTCACAGCCCAGCAGGGCACTCCAGCTTAGTGGAGTTGCCCGCCCCCTCCGGCCACGGCCCCCACTTTTGGCGGCAAGGCTGGAGGGAACAAAGAAAGAAACAAGGAGGAGTCACTGGCCAGTCAGGACAGCCCCTAAGGTGTCCTGAGCTGAGGTGACTCTGACTTTTAGAAATCCTCCATCTTGCAGATGGAGGATTCCCCCAATAGGGTTAGGATTGTGACCCCCTCCCCTTGGGAGGAGGCACAAAGAGGGTGTACCCACCCTCAGGGCTAGTAGCCATTGGCTACTAACCCCCCAGACCTAAACACGCCCTTAAATTTAGTATTTAAGGGCTACCCTGAACCCTAGAAAATTAGATTCCTGCAACAACAAGAAGGACTGCCTAGCTGAAAACCCCTGCAGAGGAAGACCAGAAGACAACAACTGCCTTGGCTCCAGAAACTCACCGGCCTGTCTCCTGCCTTCCAAAGAACTCTGCTCCAGCGACGCCTTCCAAAGGGACCAGCGACCTCTGAATCCTCTGAGGACTGCCCTGCTTCGAAAAAGACAAGAAACTCCCGAGGACAGCGGACCTGCTCCAAAAAGACTGCAACTTTGTTTCAAGAAGCAGCTTTAAAGAACCCTGCAACTCCCCGCAAGAAGCGTGAGACTTGCAACACTGCACCCGGCGACCCGACTCGGCTGGTGGAGAACCAACACCTCAGGGAGGACCCCCGGACTACTCTACGACTGTGAGTACCAAAATCTGTCCCCCCTGAGCCCCCACAGCGCCGCCTGCAGAGGGAATCCCGAGGCTTCCCCTGACCGCGACTCTCTGAAACCTAAGTCCCGACGCCTGGAAAAGACCCTGCACCCGCAGCCCCCAGGACCTGAAGGACCGGACTTTCACTGCAGAAGTGACCCCCAGGAGTCCCTCTCCCTTGCCCAAGTGGAGGTTTCCCCGAGGAAGCCCCCCCTTGCCTGCCTGCAGCGCTGAAGAGATCCCTTGATCTCTCATTGACTTACATTGCGAACCCGACGCTTGTTCTAACACTGCACCCGGCCGCCCCCGCGCCGCTGAGGGTGAAATTTCTGTGTGGGCTTGTGTCCCCCCCGGTGCCCTACAAAACCCCCCTGGTCTGCCCTCCGAAGACGCGGGTACTTACCTGCAAGCAGACCGGAACCGGGGCACCCCCTTCTCTCCATTCTAGCCTATGTGTTTTGGGCACCACTTTGAACTCTGCACCTGACCGGCCCTGAGCTGCTGGTGTGGTGACTTTGGGGTTGCTCTGAACCCCCAACGGTGGGCTACCTTGGACCAAGAACTGAACCCTGTAAGTGTCTTACTTACCTGGTAAAACTAACAAAAACTTACCTCCCCCAGGAACTGTGAAAATTGCACTAAGTGTCCACTTTTGAAATAGCTATTTGTGAATAACTTGAAAAGTATACATGCAATTGAAATGATTCAAAGTTCCTAATGTACTTACCTGCAATACCTTTCAAACAAGATATTACATGTTAAATTTGAACCTGTGGTTCTTAAAATAAACTAAGAAAAGATATTTTTCTATAACAAAACCTATTGGCTGGATTTGTCTCTGAGTGTGTGTACCTCATTTATTGTCTATGTGTATGTACAACAAATGCTTAACACTACTCCTTGGATAAGCCTACTGCTCGACCACACTACCACAAAATAGAGCATTAGTATTATCTCTTTTTACCACTATTTTACCTCTAAGGGGAACCCTTGGACACTGTGCATGCTATTCCTTACTTTGAAATAGCACATACAGAGCCAACTTCCTACACACTCATACTGGGGTTTGCGTGGAGGATGAAACCGGTATGTGTAAGTGTGTGTGTGTGTGTATATTACACCCTGTAGAAGTGTCTTCCTTCTCTGCTTCCGCTGTCTTTTGTGCAAACAGTTACTTGATAATAATTCAGTAACCTACTGTGTGAATTGTTTTATCCATGGTAGTAGATTTAATTAATAGTGTTGGTTTTTCTGTAATTTGTTTTGTCTTTTTTTCTTAGGCTTGTGGTGCAGTTAGCCCGAGACCTCCAAACAGACTTTTATCCCCATTTTCAAGACTTCTTTTTTACAGCCACCTCTTTACTGGATTCCAAGGATACAGAGCTGCTGGAATGGGTGTTCACAACTCTTTCCTATCTTTACAAATACCTGTGGAGGCTAATGGTGAAGGATATGCCAAGTATATACAGGTGGAGTATTCTGTGCAGTAAAATGGCAAATTAAATCAATTTTGTATTGTATCTTATGTACTAATACAGTTATGCTCATTGAATGTGTAAAATGAAATATTTCACACAGTCACGGATTACATTCAGTTCACTTTTGGAAATAAGTAACAGACCCAGGAGCCCCACTAATTCAATTATACTAATTGAGTGTGTAAAATGAAAGTGTTTCACACAGCCATTGATTAAATGTAATTCTCTTTTGGAACATGTAACTGATCCAGAGCCTGTTCGGCACTCTATTCAGCATCTGCTGTAACATTAGTACCACTCCTGAGTGTATAACTCTTAACCAGGTAACAAAGAGCCTTTCTTCTTGGCTTTACAAGTTGCTCAAAATCCACTTGTATCATGCTCAGCGCAGGGTTTTTGTGGTGTTAAGATTAGTGCAACAATTCATGTATTTGCTGTCTTGAAAAGGCTTCGATCTATTTTGAGACTCTTCAAACATCATTTGTCTCAACATTATTTTTTTTTGTTTTTACATTATTATAATTGAATTCAATGTAGCCTTAAGCCAATATTTTGTTTATGGTAGGT
Source organism: Pleurodeles waltl (assembly GCF_031143425.1). Taxonomy (NCBI): domain Eukaryota; kingdom Metazoa; phylum Chordata; class Amphibia; order Caudata; family Salamandridae; genus Pleurodeles; species Pleurodeles waltl. The sequence continues at coordinate 607,777,798 of NC_090442.1, read as the reverse complement.
TTCTCTGTTTTCTCACACGAGAAAACAATTGTTTGGTGTCATCGTCTGTAGTTCTGATCTGCTTTCATACGAAGCAACTGAAGGCTACATAAAGAATGGCAGTTTGCAGCACAATACAAGACTCTAACTTGAATGCGGGCAACAATTTGATTCTCTTTTTATAACGCAGAAGGCAGGATAGACATCAATAGGATGTGAATGTGGTTAATAAATATAGGAGTCGGTGCAACATTAGTTTTCATACTTCCAAATGTTTAGAGGTGGTAACAATGCAATGGTAGCATTTAAGGCTGTGATCATAAGAGCATTACACTATTGATATCCTTTCACTTTGCTAGTATTCTATGAATCAGAGAGCATACCTGATTCCTTCTCCTGCTGTATTGATTGAATAAGTAAATACATAAAAGCAAAAGATATTCCTATCATCCAGGCGTGAGATACTGACACAAACCAAATGAAATCATATATAAAATAATTTGCATATTAGGCTAATGAATAAACTTTGATTTACCTTATACTAACCTTATAATAAAGTTGTCACCTCACTAATTTAAGTATAAAAGGTACAACAGCTGCTTCCTTTACTTTGGTGCCTCCATCTGGAACTTGCTATCGAACCACCTGAGACTTGAAAATTACAACGTCAAATTTAGAAAATTCCTGAAGATGCATATTTTTCAATCTGGAATTAAGATAATCCTGCTGTCCGAGGAGCAGCATATTGTAGCTTTTACCTAATCCGTAAATGGTATTCACTTAAATACCTGGTGCATTCACACACACTTACTTCGCTCCCACCCTTCAGTTGTTTTGAGACCATCAACAAAACCCCAAAATAACGAAGTAAATAAATAATAAGCATTAAGAATCATGCACAGACTGCCAAGAAAGTACAGCATAATTTGTCAAAAACATACACTTTCAACAGAAATTATTACTGACCTGGTATATAATTCTGGAGTCCCCTCCTATTAGCCAGTTAATTTGGTCACATTTGTAGGGTTATTTCATGTGTAGTTTTATTCTCCCACTAAATTGTCATTGTTTGAAAGAGGGCCCCATAATAACGCTTTGTGTAATACTGTAAGATATGCTCTCTGTAGGTAACTGGACTTCTTTACAGATGTCCCCACATTTTTCCCCCCTTTAGTACTACTAGATGCTGGTCTTTCACTCGGATAGTGCACTGAGGCCTACTAATCAGACCTCAGTGACAGTGCTCCTTCCTTAGAGGTGCCCCCTGAAACCCTAGAAGCCCACTAGTGTGCTGGCTGACTGGTCTGGTCAAGTGTGTCACCACAGATGAATTTGTGACACCCTGGAGATGAGAACCCAAGCTCTCTGAGGTCAGAAACAGTACCTGCTCTGGCTGGAAGTGTCATCACCTACTCAGCAGGATGGTTAGTACATCTGCATCCCAAAGCCAGGGACTTCAAAGTCCCTGCCTCCTTTGATATTCGACCCTGGCTTCCGCCAGACCTGTGAGAGGCAACCCCCTTCCCTGAGACCCATTTGGCACCAGGACAAGAAGGAAATTAGATAGTCATAAGGCGTATTACACTGTCAGGCTAGTCTCACCCATAGGTTGGGCTACCTGAAGTGAACACAAAAAGAGAAATTCCACTATTAAGTGTGTGGTGAAATTAGGAACTCTGGAAAAGGGTTAGGCTCACTCCACACTGGAAGTGGTCAAATAGGAGGGGGTAGTGACCCCAAGTGTAAGTAGCCCATTGGCTACTACCCTGTTTTCCCCTTAACACCCCTGAATTCAGTTTTTATGTGCCCCCCTGACACCAGGAACTCAGACGGAAGAAGAAGGACATCGAAGAGCCGCTAGAACCAAGGGGCAGCAAATGACTTGGCACCAACCCGGCCTGCCTGCCTGCTGTCCTCAACAATTGCTATAAAAAGAACTCGTACTGCAGCTGATCAGCATCAAAAAGCCTGGGAAGGCTGCCTGTACTTGCATCTTGCCTGCTCATTTGTAGGCATCAGAGTCTGACTTGAGAGTCAGCGTGCCAGCGTGACCCTGCCAGACAAAGCAACACTGCACCGAGCCCTCAGCCTGAGCAGGAGTGCACTGACAGTGTCTATGAGATCCAGATACCCTCCAAAGCTGAGCCCCTCTTTGGGTTTGTCCGGATTGGACCCCCAGTCCCTGCCCACAGCCTCTTAGTGCAGGACATCGAAACCGCAAAAGCCTTGAAATGCTAAAACCCAACACCTGAAAGCACCACTGCACCCAAACCCACCAGTCCGAGTCCAAGTGTGCCAGTGGTGCCTACGAGGTCCCAAGACGCTTGAGGACTTAGCCCCACTTGGGTTTACCTGGAGTAGTCCTCCAGTCCTGCCTGCAGCCTGTTTTCGCAGACGGCCGAGAACTGCAAGTTTCTACAACAACTCAACCATGCCAGACGAGGACCCACTGCAAATGCGCCTCCCAGCCCAAGATGCCATGGACCAGTGGTGTGTCTGTATGCCCAAGACCCTAAAAACTTGAACCCCCCTTTAGGATCACCCAGTCCCCCTTGCAGCCTATTTCCCCAGGACCATTCCCCATAAAGTGAATGCGACAACTGATGCTGGAAAGCACCTTGGCACCTGGATGCCCCTGCGCCTCCTGAAATGACATATTGGTGCTACCTTGGACTTTGCCCCATACTTACCTTAACTCCAGAAGAACAGTCCTGTAAGTCTTTGCCAAGTACCCATTTGCAGTATATGCTTCTTTTCCCATAGGATAGTATTACCACATTAAAGTCAATGCAAGTGGATTTGCTGGATACTTTAAAACTGCTGACTTAAAAAGTACTTATCCAGTAGCCTAGTTTTTGGTGTTAAAAATATATAAATATGTGTTCGATGGCATGTGTAGCTGCAGATACACATGTTGTGCATAGCCCGCCATCTGGTGTTGGGACGGAGTGTTACAAGTTGTTTTTCTTCGAAGAAGTCTTTCGAGTCACGAGACCGAGGGACTCCTCCTCTTTTGCTTCCATTGCGCATGGGCGTCGACTCCATCTTCGATTGTTTTCTTTCCGCCATCGGGTTCGGACGTGTTCCTTTTCGCTCCGGGTTTCGGAACGGAAAGATAGTTAAAAATTCGGAAAATTACGTCGGTATTGTTGCGTTCGGGATCGGGTTAGATAGAATCGACACCGAATCGAATCGTGAAGAGCTCCGGTAGCCCTTCGGGGTAATTTCGATCCCCCGTCGGGGCCTGGTCGGCCCGACCGCGTGTAACATCGAGGCTGATGGAACGGACCCCGTTCCGATTCTGTCCTAAATGCCACAACAAATACCCATATACAGACCAACATTTGGTCTGTAACCTGTGCCTGTCGCCCACACAAGGAAGAAACTTGTGAGGCCTGTCGTGCGTTTCGATCCCGAAAAACGCTCCGTGACCGGCGAGCCAGAAGATTACAGATGGCGTCCACGCCGACAGGACACCGAGAGCTCGAGGAACAAGGAGAAGAAGAGGAAGCCTTCTCTATCCATGAATCGGACTCGGAGGAATTCGACGTCCACGAAACAGTGAGTAAGACATCGAAGCCAGCACACAAGAAAACAGACAAGGCCCAGGGGACGCCACTGCCAACAGGCCATGGCTCAACCCATAAAGTCGGTGACCGCCCATCGGCACCGAAAAAGGCCGAACTAGTGCCGAGATCGTCCGACTCTGGTCGAGACACAGGCACGCAGCAATCTCGGGACCGAGAAAGTGCTGCCGACAAAGATCGACGCCGAGACAGCGGAGCCGAAGCTGCTCGACGCAGAGACAGCGGCACCGAGGAGGATCGACGCCGAGAAGTTTCGACTCCAAAAAAGAGAAAAGTCGCCTCGGAGCCGAAAACGAGTAAGGACATAGTTTCGGTGCCGAAACGACCGGCAACCGAGCCAACTACCAGCTCCTATTCAGAGGAGCAATCACTGTCCTCTCAATTGCGCAGACATAGATTCGAGGACGAGTTACAATCCACTGAAGTGGACCACACTCAAAAGCGGATCTTCATACAGAGTGGAACAGGGAAGATCAGCACCCTTCCCCCTATTAGGAGAAAAAGGAGACTTGAGTTCCAAACACAGGAACATGCACCACAAACAAAAGTGGTGAAGAAGGTAACTCCGCCACCCTCTCCTCCACCTCTAACTCACATATCACCGGCACAGACTCCGTCACACTCACCGGCTCACACCACCATGAGCCAAGATGACCAGGACGCTTGGGACCTATACGACACCCCAGTGTCGGACAACAGTCCGGAGGCGTATCCTACCAAGCCCTCACCACCAGAGGACAGCACAGCGTATTCACAGGTGGTAGCTAGGGCAGCAGAGTTCCATAACGTGTCGCTACACTTGGAACCTGTCGAGGATGACTTCCTTTTCAACACCCTCTCCTCCACCCATAGCACCTACCAGAGCCTGCCTATGCTCCCAGGAATGCTAAGGCACGCAAAGCAAATCTTCAAAGAGCCTGTCAAGAGTAGAGCAATAACACCAAGGGTGGAAAAGAAATATAAAGCACCGCCCACAGACCCTGCTTTCATCACCTCACAACTGCCACCAGATTCAGTTGTAGTAGGGGCAGCTCGCAAGAGAGCCAACTCTCACACATCAGGCGATGCACCACCCCCGGATAAAGAAAGCCGCAAGTTCGACGCAGCCGGAAAAAGGGTCGCAGTACAAGCTGCAAACCAGTGGCGCATCGCTAACTCTCAAGCGCTCCTAGCGCGATATGACGGAGCCCATTGGGACGAGATGCAGCACCTCATCGAGCATCTACCCAAAGATTTACAAAAAAGGGCGAAACAGGTGGTTGAGGAGGGACAAAACATCTCCAATAACCAAATACGCTCCTCTATGGATGCAGCGGACACAGCTGCAAGGACAATTAACACAGCAGTAACCATAAGAAGGCACGCGTGGCTACGAACATCTGGCTTTAAACCGGAGATACAGCAAGCGGTGCTCAATATGCCATTCAATGAGCAACAATTGTTCGGACCTGAAGTGGACACGGCAATTGAGAAGCTAAAAAAGGACACTGACACTGCCAAGGCCATGGGCGCACTCTATTCCCCGCAGGGCAGAGGGACTTTCGGCACCTTCCGCAAAACAACCTTCAGAGGGGGGTTTCGGGGTCAGGCCACACAAGCCAGTACATCACATTCAACACCGTCTACCTACCAGGGACAGTACCAAAGGGGAGGTTTTCGGGGCCAGTACAGAGGAGGACAATTCCCTAGAAACAGGGGAAAGTTTCAAAGCCCAAAAACACCTGCAACCAAACAGTGACTCACAGGTCACTCATCCCCTCCACACAACACCAGTGGGGGGGAAGAATAAGTCAGTATTACCAATCTTGGGAGGAAATAACAACAGACACTTGGGTCTTAGCAATTATCCAACATGGTTATTGCATAGAATTTCTCAAAATCCCTCCAAAAATACTACCAAAAACACAGAATATATCAAAACAGCATTCAGACCTTCTGGAAATAGAAGTTCAAGCATTACTGCAAAAGAACGCAATAGAACTGGTACCAGGCACACAAATAAACACAGGAGTTTACTCACTGTACTTTCTAATACCAAAAAAGGACAAAACACTGAGACCAATCCTAGATCTCAGAACACTAAACACCTACATCAAATCAGAACACTTTCACATGGTCACGCTACAAGAAGTGTTACCATTGCCAAAGCAACAAGACTACATGACAACCTTAGATCTCAAAGACGCGTATTTCCACATACCGGTACATCCCTCGCACAGGAAATACCTAAGGTTCGTATTCAAAGGAATACATTACCAATTCAAAGTATTGCCGTTCGGTATAACAACCGCACCAAGAGTCTTTACAAAATGCCTAGCAGTAGTAGCTGCACACATCAGAAGGCAGCAAATACACGTATTCCCGTATCTAGACGATTGGCTAATCAAGACCAACTCACTGACAAAGTGTTCACACCACACAGATCAGGTCATACAAACCCTCTACAAACTTGGTTTCTCCGTCAACTATGCAAAATCACACATTCTGCCGTGCAAAGTACAGCAATACCTAGGAGCAACAATAGACACAACAAGGGGAATAGCCACTCCAAGTCCACAAAGGGTTAAAAATTTCCTAAAAGTTATACAAACCATGTATCCAACACAAAAAATACAGGCAAAGATGGTATTACAACTCCTAGGCATGATGTCCTCATGCATAGCCATTGTCCCGAACGCAAGACTGCACATGAGGCCCTTACAACAGTGCCTAGCATCACAATGGTCACAAGCACAGGGTCACCTTCTAGATCTGGTGTTGATAGACCGCCAAACATACATCTCGCTTTTATGGTGGAACAGTATAAATTTAAACAAAGGGCGGCCTTTCCAAGACCCAGTGCCACAATACGTGATAACAACAGATGCTTCCATGACAGGGTGGGGAGCACACCTCCATCAACACAGCATCCAAGGACAATGGGACGTACATTAAACAAAGCTGCATATAAATCACCTCGAACTGCTAGCAGTTTTCCTAGCGTTAAAAGCATTCCAACCCATCGTAACCCACAAGTACATTCTTGTCAAAACAGACAACATGACAACAATGTATTATCTAAACAAACAGGGGGGGACACACTCGACACAGCTGTGCCTTCCGGCACCAAAAATATGGCAATGGGCAATTCACAATCACATTCGCCTAATAGCACAGTTTATTCCAGGGATCCAGAATCAACTTGCAGACAATCTCTCTCGAGATCACCAACAGGTCCACGAATGGGAAATTCACCCCCAAATTCTAAACACTTACTTCAAACTTTGGGGAACACCTCAAATAGACTTATTTGCAACAAAGGAGAACGCAAAATGCCAAAACTTCGCATCCAGATACCCACACAGGCAGTCTCAAGGCAATGCCCTATGGATGAACTGGTCAGGGATATTTGCGTACGCTTTTCCCCCTCTCCCTCTCCTTCCATATCTAGTAAACAAATTGAGTCAAAACAAACTCAAACTCATACTGATAGCACCAACATGGGCAAGGCAACCTTGGTACACAACACTGCTAGACCTATCAGTAGTACCCCACGTCAAGTTGCCCAACAGGCCAGATCTGTTAACACAACACAAACAACAGATCAGGCATCCAAACCCAGCATCGCTGAATCTAGCAATCTGGCTCCTGAAATCCTAGAATTCGGACACTTAAACCTCACACAAGAATGTATGGAAGTCATAAAGCAAGCTAGAAGACCATCCACTAGACACTGCTATGCAAGCAAATGGAAAAGGTTTGTTTGCTACTGCCATCATAATCAAATTCAACCATTACACGCATCTCCAAAGGATGTAGTGGGTTACTTACTACACTTACAAAAATCGAACCTGGCCTTCTCTTCCATTAAAATACACCTCGCAGCAATATCTGCATACCTGCAGATTACCCATTCAACTTCACTATTTAGGATACCTGTCCTTAAAGCGTTTATGGAAGGCCTCAAAAGAATTATACCACCAAGGACACCACCCGTTCCTTCATGGAACCTCAACATCGTCTTAACAAGACTCATGGGTCCACCTTTTGAACCCATGCATTCTTGCGAAATACAATTCCTAACCTGGAAAGTTGCATTTCTCATCGCCATCACATCTCTAAGAAGAGTAAGTGAAATTCAGGCGTTTACGATACAAGAACCTTTTATCCAAATACACAAAAATAAGGTAGTCCTAAGAACCAATCCTAAATTTCTACCAAAGGTTATTTCACCGTTCCACTTAAATCAAACGGTAAAACTACCAGTGTTCTTCCCACAGCCAGACTCGGTAGCTGAAAGGGCACTACATACATTAGACATCAGAAGAGCACTAATGTACTACATTGACAGAACAAAAGACATCAGAAAAACTAAACAACTGTTTATTGCATTCCAAAAACCTCATACAGGAAACCCAATATCAAAACAGGGTATAGCCAGATGGATAGTTAAGTGCATCCAAATCTGCTACCTTAAAGCAAAAAGGGAGCTGCCCATTACACCAAGGGCACACTCAACCCGAAAGAAAGGCGCTAGCATGGCCTTCCTAGGGAATATTCCAATGCACGAGATATGTAAGGCAGCCACATGGTCTACGCCTCACACATTTACTAAGCACTACTGTGTAGACGTGCTGTCCGCACAACAAGCCACAGTAGCTCAAGCCGTACTAAGAACTTTATTTCAGACTACTTCCACTCCTACAGGCTGAGCCACCGCTTTTGGGGAGATAACTGCTTACTAGTCTATGCACAACATGTGTATCTGCAGCTACACATGCCATCGAACTGAAAATGTCACTTACCCAGTGTACATCTGTTCGTGGCATTAGTCGCTGCAGATTCACATGTGCCCACCCGCCTCCCCGGGAGCCTGTAGCCGTTTGGAAGTTAGCTTCAACTTTGTACATTTGTAAATATATTATTTAAACCTTAATTGGTACATATTTATTCACTCCATTGCATGGGCACTATTACTAACACACACAACTCCTACCTCACCCTCTGCGGGGAAAACAATCGAAGATGGAGTCGACGCCCATGCGCAATGGAAGCAAAAGAGGAGGAGTCCCTCGGTCTCGTGACTCGAAAGACTTCTTCGAAGAAAAACAACTTGTAACACTCCGACCCAACACCAGATGGCGGGCTATGCACAACATGTGAATCTGCAGCGACTAATGCCACGAACAGATGTACACTGGGTAAGTGACATTTTCAATATTTTTCTAAGTAGGAGTGGATCTCCTTTGTGTGTGTGTGTGTGTGTGTGTGTGTGTATCCGTGTCTTTTATTGACTGTGTATGCAGCAAATGTTCTAACACTCCCGTTTGATTAGCCTAAGCTGCTTGACCACCCTACCACAAATAGAGCGCTTGGGAATTTTTTAAGTGGATACATGGACTCATTTACACAGCATACCTCTTTTTAGTATATTATATAAGGCGCCAGCTTCCTATACTCTGTATTAATATCAAAAGTAAATTTGAAAGTGTCCAAGTGTATGCAGTGGGTAGCAAGCAGTCCTAAAGTTTTTTTTTGTGAAACAGTATTCAATTTCTTTGTGGTGGAATATTTTTGTCTGTAAAGTATGCACACAATAAAGAGCACATGTGAACTCTGGTCTGTAGCGGCTTCTTATCATGTTGTTATACTCCACAGTTATCCCCTTAAGGTAACTTTCTAAGGACTTTCACAAAGATGACACGACTTGAAAAAGTGCTTGTTAGGAATTTTGCTCACTACATCCACAGCAAAAATTCTTTGTTGCATGCCACGCTTAAACAAGGTGCAAAGTCCAAGGATATTGAAACTAGTCAGTATTGGTTTTATATCCAATGTTTCTTATTTTGTCAACATATTTTTTATTCACAGGTTGTACAGTACACTTCTTGCCCACAAAAAAACTCACATCAGGAACTTTGCAGCAGAAAGTTTTGCTTTCTTGATGAGAAAAGTGAGTATATTGTAGCATTGCATCCAGTGGGCATCTCACTGGAGACGGCATTAAAAAGAGCTACAATGTTTAGTATTGTATCTCTTATAAATGCTGTAAACTAGTGCAAGCTGCCATTGGTTTCTGCAAATGTATTGCTGTTTGGTGTTTCTGCTGTGCTTATACTGGCAGTGCTGAAACCTTTTTAAATAACTCCTGTGACTGTAACATAAACAATGTATTCTTTAAATGTATTTAGTTTCTTGTGGACTTCAGAACATATTACAGATATTTGAAGCGTTCCTAAATTGCATTTCAGACAGATACGTCATATACAACTGGATACATTGTATCTTTCTGTTTGGCCTTTCTTGCCCTTTGACTGAGATTGGTAAAGAAACATTATAGTGTAACACTTAAAGCCATTGCCTTTAGTTTAGCAGACCAGTTTAAAAGTGTTTCGATGAGTTAACATTGGCCTTGGACCTTCTGTTGTTAATAAAACACATTATACGTTTTTATGTTTTATACCTTCCCCAGCAAGTACTAGCACCTTTTGGGGTTTTGTGTTCATCTTTGTTTTAACTGCCATAACTTATGTACCTTTAAATATTATTTTTACACTGCTCGCACCACTACTTATCATGGCTCTTTGAATTTTGTACTTTTACCCTTACTCAAATTTGTAATATATTTCCAAAGACATTTGATGAAAACATAGTGTTTGTGGTGCTTCTTTTTACTATTTGGTAATTCAGGGCCCATGTGGTCCACTTTGGTAATTTCCCTTCAAGCACAGATAGATTTCTGCCGTAGTAAGTCCGCTACCAGAATTTCAGGAAGACATTGGCTGCTAAGATAGCTGTCCACTCTAGTCTCATTAGCTCTGCTCTGACTTCAATGCCTGTGTTGTGTATCAGATTTCAGAGTTATGAGGTGTTGCATATGTATTGCTATTTGTCTTGCCTGGCAGGCACTACTGAGTTTATAGAACGCAGGGGTTTACCTCTGCTTTTAGAGTCAATGCCCCATAGCACATAGATATTTGGTAGATCCGCCAGGTGGCTGACATAAACAGGTTCATTATGCAGTGCCACAATGGCTCTCTGACGATAGAGAGAGGCACAATCATTTATTTTTTAAGTTGTTTTACTTCTGGTTGATGAAGAAAATGGCAAATCTAGAATTAACTTCTTGCATCTGTTCAAATGCCTTAAGTGCAATTGCAACTCCAGAGCACAAACAACACTGCTTTGCATTCAGACATTGAGAGTCACTATGCACCTTGAACTGTACGACTGACACTGAAACTGGAAGTTTGTTTCTAAAACAAGCACCAAGCTTCTGTCAAAAGTCCCTTTTACAGCACATGCACATTAGCAAACTGAAGCTTGAAAGATGAGCTATCATGAAAAGCAATTAATTGTACATGCTGCATGTTTTGTCTAAATGTGAGAACAAAAGAAAAAGATATGGGATAGTTTGAAAAACGTGAATATTATTTGAAAATGTTTCAAAGGTACTGGTGGAGAGAACCCATTTCTAATACTAAATTATTACGGATGTTTTAACTTTATTTTTCTCTTTTGAGTAATGTTTATGTATGATACTGTACAAACATTTTTTGTTTATTTAGCTCAGATGTGTATGTGTTACTTAGTCTGATATATAATATTTTATAAGATATACCATTGATGAATGTTACATTATGCATACAAAGACACAATACTTGTCATTATACTACTGTAATGCACTGAATGCTGCAGAAATGTGTATGCTGCATTTTTGGTCGATTTTAATTAACTCACATTAGGTCATGCTAAAGACTTTACTTCCAAATATGTAAGCACAAGCAAAGCTTGCTGATCAGACCTACCTAAAAATAAGTTGCATGATTAATACTAAGCTTTTATCAACAGCATTTTTTGTATCATGCAGGGGCATAGCACCTAACCAGTATGTGTTCCCAGTAAGGTTTTTCATGCATTCTTTTTCTTTCTCATATTGTCATGAATATTGCTTTGCTTTTCATCTGTTTTGCTCTGTAGCATTGCTTGCTGGAGCATCACGTCCTCTTATGCATTCAGTATCAGTGGCCATGAAATTACTATTTTGTAATTTCATCCAGTAAGCCCTACTGCCTCAGTTTCTGGAAACCAAATTGCAGCCTGACCCCTACTTACAAAGATTTGACACCCTCGCCATGTCATGTATATACATTTTTTAAGTGTAATTCAGTAGACAATATGTTTCTGATATTGAGAGCGTTACACATTAAAATGACTCGGCTCTTTTGAATATGTTTGCTTGCAAGGAATATCTTGACACCAGGAAGATAGTTGATCATACTCTTCATTAGTAGAATATGAGTTATAATCCTCATTTATTGTACATAAAAGGAGTTAGGGAATTTATATTATTGTTAAAATTATTCTTAGGATCCTAAAAAGAAACAGTGTTATTATCTATACATAGTTCAGATATCCAGATAATATCTCTTATTTTGCCAAACTTTGCAAAAACAGGTTTATTGTAGACTCTCATTAATTTAATAGCCCAAATAGAGGACACCATAATGACTTCTTTCCTGGAAGCCATAAATAACAGTATATATTTGTAAGGAAATGCCTCCTTGGCATGGTTACCCCCTGACTTTTTGCCTGTGCTGATGCTATGTTTTGAATTGAAAGTGTGCTGAGGCCTGCTAACAAGGCCCCAGCACCAGTGTTCTTTCCCTAACCTGTACTTTTGATTCCACAATTGGCACACCCTGGCATCCAGATAAGTCCCTTGTAACTGGTACCTCTGGTACCAAGGGCCCTGATGCCAGGGAAGGTCTCTAAGGGCTGCAGCATGTATTATGCCACCCTAAGAGACCCCTCACTCAGCACAGACACACTGCTTACCAGCTTGTGTGTGCTAGTGAGAACAAAATGAGTAAGTCGACATGGCACTCCCCTCAGGGTGCCATGCCAGCCTCTCACTGCCTATGCAGTATAGGTAAGACACCCCTCTAGCAGGCCTTACAGCCCTAAGGCAGGGTGCACTATACCATAGGTGAGGGTACCAGTGCATGAGCACTGTGCCCCTACAGTGTCTAAGCAAAACCTTAGACATTGTAAGTGCAGGGTAGCCATAAGAGTATATGGTCTGGGAGTCTGTTTTACACGAACTCCACAGCACCATAATGGCTACACTGAAAACTGGGAAGTTTGGTATCAAACTTCTCAGCACAGTAAATGCACACTGATGCCAGTGTACATTTTATTGTAAAATACACCACAGAGGGCACCTTAGAGGTGCCCCCTGAAACTTAACCGACTATCTGTGTAGGCTGACTGGTTCCAGCAGCCTGCCACACTAGAGACATGTTGCTGGCCCCATGGGGAGAGTGCCTTTGTCACTCTGAGGCCAGTAACAAAGCCTGCACTGGGTGGAGATGCTAACACCTCCCCCAGGCAGGAGCTGTAACACCTGGCGGTGAGCCTCAAAGGCTCACCCCTTTGTCACAGCCCTGCAGGACACTCCAGCTAGTGGAGTTGCACGCCCCCTCCGGCCCCGCCCCCACTTTTGGCGGCAAGGCCGGAGAAAATAATGAGAATAACAAGGAGGAGTCACTGGCCAGTCAGGACAGCCCCTAAGGTGTCCTGAGCTGAGGTGACTCTAACTTTTAGAAATCCTCCATCTTGCAGATGGAGGATTCCCCCAATAGGATTAGGGATGTGATCCCCTCCCCTTGGGAGGAGGCACAAACAGGGTGTACCCACCCTCAGGGCTAGTAGCCATTGGCTACTAACCCCCCAGACCTAAACACGCCCTTAAATTTAGTATTTAAGGACTTCCCTGAACCTAAAGAGTTAGATTCCTGCAACTACAAGAAGAAGGACTGCCGAGCTGACAAACCCCTGCAGAGGAAGAACAGAAGACACCAACTGCCTTGGCCCCAGACTTACCGGCCTGTCTCCTGCCTTCCAAAGAAACCTGCTCCAGCGATGCTTTCCAAGGGACCAGCGACCTCTGAATCCTCTGAGGACTGCCCTGCTTCGAAAAAGACAAGAAACTCCTGAGGACAGCGGCACTGCTCCAAAAGAACTGCAACTTTGTTACAAGGAGCAGATTTAAAGACCCCTGCAATTCCCGCAAGAAGCGTGAGACTTGCAACACTGCACCCGGCGACCCCGACTCGACTGGTGGAGAACAACCAACTCAGGGAGGACCCTCCGGCGACTCTACGACTGTGAGTAACCAAAGTTGTCCCCCCTGAGCCCCCACAGCGACGCCTGCAGAGGGAATCCCCAGGCTCACCCTGACCGCGACTGTCTGAACTCCATTTCCCGACGGCTGGAAAAGACCCTGCACCCGCAGCCCCCAGCCCCTAAAGAAACGGAACTTCTGTGCAGGAGTGACCCCCAGGAGGCCCTCTCCCTTGCCCAGGTGGTGGCTACCCCGAGGAGCCCCCCCCTTGCCTGCCTGCATCGCTGAAGAGACCCCTTGGTCTCCCATTGAAAACTGAAGGAAACCCGACGCATGTTTGCACACTGCACCTGGCCGCCCCCGCGCTGCTGAGGGTGTACTTTCTGTGCTACTTTGTGTCCCCCCCGGTGCCCTACAAAACCCCCCTGGTCTGCCCTCCGAAGACGCGGGTACTTACCTGCTGGCAGACTGGAACCGGGGCACCCCCTTCTCTCCATTATAGCCTATGTGTTTTGGGCACCTCTTTGACCTTTGCACCTGACCGGCCCTGAGCTGCTGGTGTGATAACTTTGGGGTTGCTCTGAACCCCCAACGGTGGGCTACCTTGGACCAAAAACTGAAACCTGTAAGTGCCTTACTTACCTGTTGAAACTAACAATAACTTACCCCCCCCAGGAACTGTGAAAATTGCACTGTGTCCACTTTTAAAACAGCTTATTGTGTTTTATGTGAAAAGTATACATGCTACAGTAATGATTCAAAGTTCCTAGAGTACTTACCTGCAATACCTTTCAAAAGAGCTATTACATGTAAAATTTGAACCTGTGGTTCTTAAAATAAACTAAGAAAAGATATTTTTCTATAACAAAACCTATTGGCTGGATTTGTCTCTGAGTGTGTGTACCTCATTTATTGTCTATGTGTATGTACAACAAATGCTTAACACTACTCCTTGGATAAGCCTACTGCTCGACCACACTACCACAAAATAGAGCATTAGTATTATCTCTTTTTACCACTATTTTACCTCTAAGGGGAACCCTTGGACTCTGTGCATGCTATTCCTTACTTTGAAATAGCACATACAGAGCCAACTTCCTACAATATTTAAAATTAGTATTTATATATGTTCCTGAATAGGAAGTGTTCTAAGATGAACCCAGTTAGACGTGCTATGCTTCTTTAAAAAACAAGAAATCTGATAATAGAACTTTTTTAGACAGACCATTTAGGAAGATGAATTATAGTTAATATTATTCAACCCTGACTGAGACTGCTATAAGCAAAAAGTGTTATAATAATGTGATAAGTATTGAAGTGTGACTCCACCTGTCATTTGAGATTTTTCTCATTCAGGATGGTCCTTTCCAGCCTGTAGCAATTCTCTGAAATGTATAAATTAAGTGTGAAGAAAAAATATGGCAATAAAATGTGCTTGCTGTTAGGTCCTTCACATAATACTAATTCATATAAGTCTTTTGGACCCTCATTGCTTATATTCTACTTAACTACTTTAACTGGGTGCTGATGTAGTTCCTGGTCAAGATTGCACACTGCTGTGCGTTTTAGCTTCCTCCTTTAAGCTACTTATTAAATACCATTGCTATAAGGAAGAGCAAGTGATTAGTGGTCTATTTTCTATTAGCAGAAGCTAACGGCTGGACGTTTTTGACTAGATAAAAATGTCACTGGTCTCTACTATATTGGTAGATGTCCTGGAAAGGCACCATCTCATCCCTAGAAATCAGCTCCACTGATACTTATTTTTTGTTGAGCTATGACAAGTCAGATTTTAGAAGAGCAAGCTATTTTTAAGGCCTACTGGCCCAGTAAGGCGAGAGAGCTGGAGCTAGCAAAAGAACAGACGTTCTGATCATTCTGAAAGTGAATGAGCATTGACGATGCCTTTAAATCTTGCTTTTATCTTGTCAAATTTGCTGTGTGTGCCGAGACGGAGACCAGATGTCAGCTTTGTCTTATAAGTCACTGCTTATTGTATCCTGGAGATTGGTGTTCACTTTTCGCTTGTACACAAATTGTATGAAATATATTTCAGTTGCAAGGAAATAATTTTTTTGTAGTTCTTAAATGAGATAGAAATAAATATTTTAATTGGATAAAATCAAATCAGAATACTTCGTGATGTTTTAATGATAAGTATTTGCTGGAACCCAATTTGCACACATGATTTCTACTCTATATAGGTTTATGAGTAAAATTGTATTGCAATGGACAATATTAGTCTGTAAATGTCAGTGTGCTACCACATCATGCTTTAGTAATATATTTATTAATAGTGAGAGTCGTTAAATATAAACTGAGAAACATTCCTTCCCCCTCCCTGATGTCAGTGCTGTTTGTGAAATAGGCAAGTCAGAGCTCATGTGAACCATGTAAGTGCGCTACATTTTTATCATACATGGAGCAAAATACTAGCCTATTAAACCAAAGAGTTTTTATACATCAGACACTCTGAACTCACATCATTGAAGGTGCTCTCGTATGTGATAATGAAGAAAAAGGCGACTTGGTGAAATTGAATATTTGCCCTGCATCACACAATTAGAGACAAGTTTATGTCTCAAGCTCGTTACAGTTAGGTCAAGTAACCTTTTCTCTGATTTTTTTAAGGTCTGTAATTAGACCAATGGCACATAGGGCACATCGCTGTGACTGGAATGAGTATTAAAATGTGCTGTGGTGTGCATTTCAGTTTTATTTATTCCTCTCTTTTCACCAAAACTGCCATAAGTTAAATCAAGAAACCATTTCATTTTATTCTTTTTTCATTTTTCAGGTCCCTGAGCAGAATGCACTTTTTAATTTGATATTTAATGACCTTGAAAAGAACCCAGAGAAGACAGAAGGTGTCGGACAGTTACTGTTTGAAATGTGTAAGGGTGTCCGAAATATGTTCCACTCAACAGCCACTAAGGTAATATGTGCACACACAAAGATTCATGTGTTGGACTATTTATATTGTAAGTTATTTCACTGCATTGGTTTGCCTTCAGAACTAAAATCCAGGAGATTTTTCTTCATTTGTCTTAAGCTTATTTGCATTGTATTCGTTCTGATAAATGTAAATTAAAGTGTGACTCATACTTTTTTTCTTGCCTCATCTTTGAATTTAGAGGCAACTAAAATTATTGTGATCAAAATAGAAATATAGTCGTTATTGACAGCCAAACATCATGACCGTGTCAGGACTGGATACCTGTGCAATTGGGAGTAGCAAAAGTATTGTTGACCCTTTCAGTGCTAAGGACGTGATGCATCATTGGGGCTGACTGCACTGAGGATGAGGCCATTTTGTCCTTAGCACTTAAACATTTTTTGTCCTTAGAAGTTTATCTTCTTTCTTTGTAAATGCACTACTCAGCTCAATGAGGTATTAATATTTACTGAAACTAAAGAACATGTTAATGAGTTTCATGTTAAGAGCCTTTGGTCTGCGATTCTAGGTACCTTGGAATATAGTGCTGTAACAGTCTCACTATTCTGATTAATTAAAATATTTTAAGGGTAAATTACTAGAAAGAATTGCAGCCCTTTGGAAGTCTATGGTTTTACTATGATTTTTACTGGATTAACTTTTCAAAACTGAATTATTAAGAAATCACTCATCTCAGTCCACTCTTCTAGGCTGTACATTCAATTAATGGAGTGTGACAGGTGCTCCCTTTTATTGTTTCAAGAAATACTACCCATTGCAAGACGGCATCCTGTGTTAGCAAAATAGTCAAATGAATAATTATAAAGAGGTTCCACTGGCTAATTTTCATAAATCCACTGGATCAGTGTCTGGATCATTATGGTATTGTTTAAGAGTTATTTGGGATAATGATTTGTGACTCATGGCATAGGCTAATAATGAAATTAAGAATACATTAACAATTGTCGGGGATGTAGTGTCCATGTAGATGTTTCAAAATATCTACAAGTTAAGACTTCAGCTTCAGAATGGGCATCCTAATTCTGCAGTGGAATTTTATTAGTATTGGGCGTACTTTCATTTGCAATCTTTTGTCCTTCTTTACCCTATAACAATCTCTCTTCGAGTATATTTGTGTTAGAAAATTCACCTATTCTTATTAAGGAGTGAATAATTGAGATTGACACAGGCACCTGAGCTCACTAATTTGTAACAATAATGATAAAGTAAGGTTGTTGTATGACAATGGCATTTTATTTTAGAGTTTTTTTGTGCTAGCTCCATAAGAGTCTAAACTGATTTACACATTTAATTTACTCTTACACTTCTGAGTAACTTGACTGCTTTGGGCTATTCACAAAATGTGAAGGTCAAGTTACTCAAAAGCATACACTCACATGTCTCTACCCCCTAAAAAAGCAGATGGAGCCACATTTAGGAGTGTAAATTACTATTGCCAGAAAGAAACAATAGTAAGTCCAGCATCACACTTGACCAGCCACTGATACTGCAACATCCTTCTCATAGTGGAGATAGGGACTAGAAAGAAAACCCCATAGAAAAGTATAGTTAAATTATTTAAAATAGTTAAAAATATAATTTCTTTTAATTTCATGTTGAAACCTCTAAAACAATATTACATATGTAATTCTGTTATAAAATATTGTAACTGTTTTTAAATAAAAAATATTGTAACATTACATTTTAATAGCATGTATAAAAATTATTTTCAATTACCTCTGTACATCACTTTTAATAATAAAAAAGTTTAATTGATCAGAATTTTTTTTTCTTTAAACTTCAGCTAAACAACTTGAATTTAATTTGCATTTAAATTCAAGATTTATTTAAAAAATAAGTTAATAATGTTGTTGCAGTTTTTTCTTATGTTGTACATTTAAAATATATATACAATTAGTTTACACTAATATTTAAGATAAAAATATATTCCCTCACTTTTTCTAAGCTTAATAAACATTTAAATTGTTCCATGTACTTCACCATAAGGAGATATCTGCTAATGCGGTGGAGATCTTCACCCGACTACAGAGATCTCTTTATGATAAACACCCTCATTATGAGTTTGGTGGTCCCACCGTGGATGGCGAAACTCGCAGGGAGGATGCCACCACCATGGAAAGCAGACCGTGCGCAATCCGACGGTGTTGGGTGGGGGAGAGGAGGCCTACACTTGTTCTCTGCCAGCTTTTTCATGTTGGGGAAACCGCCATGAAAAGGCTAGCGGGGAACAAGGCTATAATCAGTCAGGCGTCGCTCAGCTCAGCTCTGCCCTGGCTGACTACAACCAAGACCACCTCAGCCCGTCAGGAACAATGTTCCTGGCGTGGACGGCGTTCCCCTGGTAAGTCTGCCCACGGATGTAATTGGATGGTCGGAACGTCCGGTGTGTGGCGGTCTGACCATCAACACTAGTGTGGCGGTTCTTGGATCGGCACACTCGTAATGAGGCCCAAAGTATAGGGAACGTTTTGAAATCGGTTTCATTTTCTAGTCATACATTTCCAGCCATTCACACTTTGCAACCTTCCTTCCCCTTTCAGACCACCTCTTCAGTGGGAGCAACCAAGAAACCTGATAATGGTAGCTTAAACTGCTATGGAGAAGTCTAGATTGAACTTCCCCAGCCTGTTATCAGCAGACTGTAGTGCGTTCAGAACCAGTTTGCCACAATGGGCGTATGTTTTCAGTAGTTGGACTTTGTTAAAATATCTCGGAAAGCACTTTATCTTCTAAGTGTTTTGCACAATGCCAAACTAATGCTAAACTAAGGAACCAAAGAGGTGGCCTTTCACTGCATCCTGGACAAACTTCTACAGTTTGTTTTCACGATTTAAGACCCCTTCATCGCCTCCATTGTTTAAAACCCAGGCATAAGAACATGCTGCACACATAGCCTGTGGTATTTTAAAGATTTTGAAGCCTTCTGTTGGTAGTTTTGAAGTTGCAGCCTCCTTGCTTTCTCTCTTATTTGGAGTTTAAGAGTATTCCAAGTTGCACACAAGTTTAGTTATTCATATTGACATAAAAAAGAGCATTTTGAGGGAAAGAACAAATGTACAAAATAATGTTTCCTGTTTTTGTTTTGGAAGCACAGGGATTTGCCCAGTGTAGTTGAGTGTTTCTATAATTATTAAACTTGTAATTTTCTGAAACAATCAATTTGTTGGTCATGCATGTTACGTTATTCCCCTCTTCCCTGCCCGCATAAGCAATTTTGATGAAGGGAGTGGAAGAATTGGACTTTGGAGGTCACCCTTCAGACATTTAGTACTAGCCATTACATATATTTGTTTCAATTTCCAGTGATTATGGTGTAGGTCTTATCACGGTCTCCAGCGATATTCCTCCAATGCCATATACTATGTTTGAATTCTAGATAAAATGTAAATCTAGGTTTATGTGGTCTAATTCTAAAAAACTAAAATAAAAGATTCTCAATTGTATAATTAAAATGATTTGACGTGAACATACTAAACAGATTCAAGAAAATTATACCATGAATCTTGACAATGTTAGTACATGTATAGAACCTTGTTTAGAGGCCACAAAGATTCTCCTGTTTAAATTACTTAAAAATCAAAATGCCTTGTTTGTTCTTCAGAAGTAGTGTTTTTAATGTTGGTGAATTAATATAAATAGTATTCATATAGGTTAGTGACTGAGCATATATTTCATGTGGAAGAAAATTACTTGCTGATAAAAACACCCCATTCTTTCACATTGAACTCTTTTGTTTCTGTCAACTTCGTTAAAAGCTGTGAGTGAGTCATATACTAATCCAGTTTTTCGCTTGACGAAAATGTTTGATTGATGTGTTTGCAGGCTATAAATTTGATCGTTCAGAAACTTGGACCCATTACAGAGACTGAAGTGAAGTTACCATGGAGTACAGTTGGAGAGGTCTTCAAACACATGGTTGAATCAGCTGCATCGTATATCCACAGGGAACATTTTGATGTTCTCTTCAGATGTTTGCAAGTATGTTTTCCTTATAGAGTGAGAACTGAAGAAAATTTATTTTGTCTGTTTTCATCAAGCAAGGTACTGTCATATTGTACAATTAACGTTTATTCTTAACAAATATAAGTTGTATTGCATATTCACCTACTGAATGTGAGCTGTAGGCAGAGAACAAACACGCTCTCACTCACTGTTTTGCTTTCACTAATGACCGAGCTGACAAAAATCTCTGGAATGCACTTCTTAGTTTAAAGAAGAAATGTATTATTATTCCACTACCAGGTTCCTAAAAAAAATGAAGGAGATTAGTAGGTTGAAGGCACACGTTTAAAAATAGTCACAGCAATGAAAGGAAAATATATCAAAATGATTCTCAACTGCAATGTGCACAGCAAATATATGTGATTATATTATAGCATAATTGCAAAGCAAAGGATAAAGTATAAATTCATCACCGTAGGGCCTGCCAAGCTCTTCATCATTCTCATGCCAGGAAGAAGGTGACCCCTGTTCAACAGCGAGAAAGAGATCCTCACGGGAAAATGTCAGGCATTTGACGTCCAATCCTGACCGAGGTCTCGGAAATTTCCTTGCTACTGAGCAGGGCCACCTCTTTTATAGTTTAAACAATCATGGAAAGAGCCTTCTGAAAGACCTTCCCCGCTCAGATGGAAATATTCAAACATGCTGGCTACTGTAGTTCAGAGTTGGAAGACAAACGTTGAAAACTGGCCAGCCTTTCAAGGTTCTCCTTCCAAGGCCACACCTTTCCCTGCACTGGAGAAAACAAAAAAAATGTGCTTTCTTATGCTACTGTGTTCGGTAAGAGAAAATACGAAAAACACAAGCTTAGTTTACCATGTGGAAAAACACAGCTCATCTGCAATGTCTCAACTGCAATGTCTAATGCCACGATAAAGCCAATAGGCAGCTAAACTGAATACAAAATGTCATCTGCAACTGGTGAACATTGCACAACTAATATGCACAGAAACACAAAGTCAGTGGTCAAACATGCCTATTTTCAATACACTACTAATGTGTACCTTTCCATTAAGTCTTAGTCAAGTTTTCTTCTTTTCTTTTTGTGTATTTTGTTAATCTTTGTAGATATTATTGAGTACTGACTTACGCTGTATTAACAAACAAGCCTGCTTTCTTGATCTACCTCAACCATAAAAAGGCTTTGCCTTTTAGTTCACTCTCTTTATTCCCCTATATTTTAATTTCCCTAAAGTAGTTGTCTGTAGTGTTTACGCGTCTCTTACCTATGCATAAGTGATTGAGAAATGTTTGTTGGTCTTGGAAAACTATTTTGGTGAATGTCGAGTGTTAATTCAGAGCTGCTAAGCCTGGGAATATAGTAATAGTTCTGCGTTAAGAGATCTTTATTGAAGTCATAAACAGTGGATGGTCACACCCTATTAATCTAGAGGCATGCTCATGCGTAAGTGTCCGCTTCTTGTTGCAGGAAAGACACCTCACAAAAGGTGAGGACATGTTCAAATGAGTAGTAGAACATTCCACAGACAGACAACTGGAAAAAAGAACCAATGGGGCAGCTTCCATGTGGTGTCGAATGGGGTAGTGGTTGTGTTTCCTCCATTAAGTCTTTAGTATAAAGTTTACGGCTTTTGGAAACTGCTACTGTATCAGTCCATTCATATTTATTTCAGTTAAACTTTCCTTTTAGGTTTTCCTTTTTTCAGTATCTGTAACTTCCTAATGTCCTAAATATACTTACAATAGTACTTGTTTTTTCAGAAGACAAAACAAAAGAAATTATATTTATATTGCCTTCATGTAGGCACAGTAAAGAAAGGTTATTCCAAGGAGATCTACCGTCTTATTCAGAGTGCTCCAGAATGCCATACACTATTCTCTGTTTGACTTCCAGTGATGAATGCTTGCATTACTAAGTAGCATTTCCTCACATGCCCTCTAAAAAGCTGCAAATGTCCTTGAAATAGGAAAATTGCTGTTTTCACTAACAGAAATCGTGGTCTCTTTATCAGACCATACATATTATCACTCCTTTCTTCCTTTCTTGCATGGATATGTTTTGTTTAGTTGACCAGCTAAAATGCATGTGAGAAAAAACCCAATTTTTTTATTAATGAGCATTGTTTCCTGAATTGCACTGACCCTCAAGAAGTAAAAAATAAAATGACTTAGTAATTCCTATGGAAGCTCAAGAACATATCTCTGAAGAATGGTAGACAACCAACGGACTGCATATTTTCAGTTCCTACACATGGGATTTTCCTCTGTCACTTCTGTGGGTTGCTCCTCTGATCCTCTGGGGTGACATCTGCAGAGCATTTTC
This sequence comes from Pleurodeles waltl, assembly GCF_031143425.1. NCBI lineage: Eukaryota > Metazoa > Chordata > Amphibia > Caudata > Salamandridae > Pleurodeles > Pleurodeles waltl. The sequence continues at coordinate 607,754,885 of NC_090442.1, read as the reverse complement.
AATACAATTACAGTTACTGCCTCAAACCAGTGCATGCCACTGGATTCCTCTTCTGGCTGTTAACCATGGCCGACTGTATCCGGTAGAAGCCTGTAAGTTGCTCCGCTGCCACCCCTGGATAGATTGGATTGAACACTTTCTCCTGCAAGCACACACTAAACTCTGCTAGGCACTGCTAACTCCTGATGATAAAAGACTGAATGTATCCTGGAAGAGTAAAGCATTAGGCCTTAGCCTTCTTGGTTTGTGTCTTGCAGGTTACCCAGTTGAATTTGGAATGCCTGCTCACTTTATTGTGACAGCGGGCTATGTCTGCCTTTAACCAGACCACGCAAGTGGGTCCCTGATCTCTCTCTTCCACCTTTTTCCTAGAGAGCAATTACTGAGGCTATGCACTCTCTTTTGGGAATGCCTAAGGGTTCACCCTCTTTTGCTTCTAGACTCTTTAGATCATTCTCCATGCGAGTAATTATCCATTATCCAGTGCTTGCCAGTGGATTACTTGCTTTTTCTCCTAGATGGACTATATAGATCATTTGTCAGGACCACCTGTATACAGTGCATTCCCTCAGTCACACATAGAACATGTACCATGGCTGCCTATATGCAGTGTATGTCCGGTGGTTCCCTGTGTGGCTTCTTGGTGGGCTCAAAATGGCATTTACCATTGTTGTTTTATACCTGGTTAAACAATTTGGGTCTCTAAACATGGCTGTATCCAGTGCATGCTTGTGATTTGCTACTTTCTCACGCCTCAGTATACCCGTCTGATCATTTGCTATTGTTGCCTTTATCCTATGTTGACTTTGGAGATGGAGCCAGGACAATGCAGGCAGATGCATTTTCAAATCCACCTTGAGATGCTCCCACCACCAAATATGCAGCTCTGGTGGACCTCGTTGATGCTAGCACCGACAGAAGCAAAGAAATCTTTACCATTGTGAAGGATTTCACCTCACCTGCTGCTGCCTCCGACTAGATTAGCCCTCACAACCCCTCGACAACAACCTCTCTCAATTCTTCAGCTGCAAAATGTCCAGGATTTACAGCAACTTCAATACGCAACAGAATGCAACAGACCTTGCCAAACGCACCCCGATCTGATCCAAAGAACTGAAGCTAACCACATGATCCGTCATCACTCTAGAGGAAACCACTGCCATAATGATGTCCACACATTCAGGGGCCCTATTGGACCCCTGCCCATTCACGCCCCATTCACACCTACTCTAGAGGCTTGCAATCCATTAGCACCATGCTCACACCCATTCTGAATGCATCCAACCTATTACGCGACATTCTCAGATGCATGGAAACACACAACTGTCCTCTCCCTGGGCACTTTAGCGCACACCAACTACAGATTGGTTTCTCTGCTACCATTCTCGGGTTGTAGATAACAGTCATCAACAGATGCCTCACTAAATACCTCAATGACCACCAACTCCTCAATGCCACCCAGTCTTGTTTTAGACCCAACCTCAACATGGAAACTGCCTTGATCACCACCACAGATGACATGAGCATGACTCTGGGCAGAGTACACATGATTGCCCTCATCCTTCTGGACCTTTCTGCAGCAGTTGATCTGGTCTCCCACCCATATGAATCCAACACCTCTGCAACATCGGAATGCTAGGACACGCACTCCAATGGATTTGCTTCTTCTTGACTGGAAATAGCCAGTCAGTTAGCTAGGAACCATAACCTCGGATACCTGCTACCTCATCTACCTGATCCCAACCCTCTTCAACGCACACATGATCTCTCCAGCATCATGTGCCCTCACAATATCAGTGTCCTGGCCTACACTAACTACACTCCGCTCAGTCTATCCCTTATGGACTAGACGCCCAGTACCTAGATAAAGTTCAATGCCTAGATGACTAAAAACGCTCATTGGGCTCTCTGAAGCTGAACATTGACAAGAACAAAATTTTGATCTTCGTGAAGAGCTCTTCACCATAGGATTCCACTTAGTGGCCAACAGAGCGAGGGCTGACACCCACCCACACTAATAACCTTGGGACTTTAATCAACAGCAAACTGGGCATGACAATTTGCAAATGGTTCCTAATCGGCACCCAGAAAACTGTCACACCCTTGTCACAAGCAAGCTGGACTACTGGACACCATATGTGCCGGGATCAACAAAAAAACTCACGAAAGGCTGGAAACCATTGAGAACTGAATGGCCAGAATCCCTCTCAGCCTCCCATGTTGCATAACGTCACACCTTACATTACCCTACACCTTTGTCATACACATACAAGCAGTAATCAGACTCCTTACCCACACTTTAAGTGCACTTAACAACACTGGCCTAATATACCTTTATAATTTCATCTGCTTTCGCAAACCTTCCAGACACCTCCGCTCACCTGGACTCCTACGTGGACACATCCTCCGCATATGGAAACCCAAAGCTGGTGATTGAACCTTCTCCTACATTTCTCCTAAATCATGGAATGACCTGTTGCTATATTTAGGAGCCTCTGCCTCACTTCTTGACTTCCACAAGAAGTTGGAGACCTTGCTTTAGTAGAGTCCAGCAGAGTTTGGCTAGACTCACATTTGCTGAGCACCAAGATACCCTTGTGGTTGATAGTGTGCTCTACAAGTCTGTAAAACACAACATATCCAGCGTTTGACTCTGTGCTTCCCTTTGTCACCTTTGGACAGACTATCTAGAGAAATTGCAGTCTCTACCTCTGGATCTTCTGTCACTTCGAAATGGACGTATTAGATCTTTTGTCATAGCTGTCAGTAGCCATTGCATGCTTTTGGTGGTCTCAAAAAAGAATTTGCCATGCCTGCCACTAATTTATTGTGTGCCTGAGATTTGCTCCCCTACAGCTCAATCCCAAACAAGAATCATAACCTTTGTCCTTTCTATGATGAGATGCAAGTCTGTTTGTGTACCTTTTTCTCTTGCTACTTTCTTCCACTTCATTCATAAGCACCACTTACCAGCATCCAATGTTGTATGCTGTTGAAAATACTGTTCTTGCTTAATTGTGAAATGATTATCCCAGTATACACTCATTGAGTGGCTCAACAGCAATGAGGACATTCTGTTATGCAATATAGTATATTTTTTCTACTTCCTTAACTAGAGAATGTTCCCATCGCTTATTTGGCCCCATATTACTGGAATTTATTGCCCATGGAGATTCATTCTTGAACAGACCTCCGGTATTTTTTCTCTTCTGATGAGTGAAGATTTGGAGTCTGTCCAAGTTGAATGTTTCATTAGAAGATCTACTACAGCCGTCCTAGAATCTGTGTCTCATTTTACACAATGCTGTTTAACTGAAGATAGAAGGAGCGTTGTTTGAGTACCAACCGATCTTGGGGGTGGAAAATAAACACTTTTTAATTTAGTGAAATTTAGCACAAAATCCAAACCCCAAAAAGTTCTGCTAAATGTAAGTGTGATTGAGAGTAAATAGTTAGGAACATCCTCAAAAATAACTGTGTTGGATGCAGCCACCTGCTCTGAGGCCCTCCTGCAGTCACATAACAGCTGACAGGGATTAGTACCTCTAAAAAAAGGAGCTTCCCTTCTGCTTTAAGCTCCAAGTAATAGTCTCAGTTTGAGAGCTTTACTTATTGCTCCTGCATGTCCATAGTGTATTTTAAAAGAAAAAAATAAAATATATCAAATTGAAAAAGTTAATGTACACCAATGCAGCATTCAATACAGTGGTGTAGCAAAGGTGACATAAACACTAATGCAGGCCTGTCAGAATGACTTCACATTAATTGGTTGTATCATACAAAACAAGCATCATTCTGATGCTGTGGGCTCATCAAATACCAAGGCTGCTGTGCCCCTGCACTTCACCGTAGGCAACTACATATGTGATTCATTCACTTTCGAGACAAGACTAGTTGTATTTTTTAATCAATCTGTGATTCATTCATGTTCGATGGCATATGTTGCTGCAGATACACATGTTTGGCACAGTCCGCTGCCTGGTGTTGGGCTCGGAGTATTACAAGTTGTTTTTCTTCGAAGAAGTCTTTTTGGTCACGGGACCGAAGGACTCCTCCCTCCTCGGCTCCATTGCGCATGGGCGTCGACTCCATCTTAGATTGTTTTTTTCCGCTGTCGGGTTCGGACGTATTCCTTTTCGCTCCGTGTTTCGGTTCGGAAAGTTAGTCAGAATCTCGGAAGAAAGCGTCGGTATTGTTCCGTTCGGTATCGGGATAGTTAGGTACATCGACACCGATCATCGGAAGACTTTGGGGTAGTTTCGATCCCCCATCGGGGCCTGGTCGGCCCGACCGCGTGCGACATCGAAGCCGATGGAACGGACCCCGTTTCGTTTCTGCCCAAAATGTCACAGTAAGTATCCTTATACAGATCAGCACTTGGTCTGTAACTTGTGCTTGTCCCCCGAGCACAAGGAGGATACCTGTGAAGCCTGTCGAGCCTTCCGGTCCAGAAAAACACTCCGGGACCGAAGAGCCAGGCGTCAACAAATGGCATCCACGTCGACAAAACAACGTTTCGACGAGGAAGAGGAAACATTCTTGGTTCCGGAATCAGAATCCGGAGACTCCGACGTCGAACAACAGCAACAAACTGTGAGTAAGACGTCGAAAAGTAAATCCATCGACAAACCGAAAGCCCAGGGGACGCCACTGCCAACAGGCCATGGCTCGACCCATAAAACAGGCGACCCGTCGAAGGCGCCGAAAAAGGGCACGCCCATAGCGAAGACACCCGACTCCGGTCGAGGGACCGCCATGGAGCAACCTCGGAGCCGAGAAAGCGGCACCGAGAGACAAAAACAAGATACCGGCACCGAAAAACATCGGCACCGAGAATCCATGCCGAAAGGAACAAAAATTCTGTCGGTGCCGAAACCGAAAAAAGATTCTCTCTCGGCGCCGAAAAATACCACACCTTCATCCTACACAGAGGAACAAGGAATAAGTGGCCAAATGCACAAATTTGGTCAAGAGCTCCAAAGTGTAGAATCGGACTACACACAAAAGAGACTGTACATCCAGCACGACACAGGGAAGATATCAACCCTTCCCCCAATCATGAGGAAAAGAAGGATCGGACTTCCAAAGGATGACGCACAACCACAAGCCAAAGTGGTTAAAAAAGTCACGCCTCCGCCCTCTCCACCACAGGCATCGCCGGCACAAACACCGCCACAAATGCACTCACCAGCGCAAACTACCATAAGTCATGACGATCAGGATCAAGACGCTTGGGACCTGTATGACACCCCAGTGCCGGACAATGATCCCGAGTCATACCCCACAAAGCCGTCACCGCCAGAGGACAGTACCTCATACTCGCAACTGGTGGCTAGGGCAGCAGAATTCCACAATGTCCAACTGCATTCCGATCCTATAGAGGATGATTTTTTATTTAACACCCTCTTGGCTACACACAGCCAATATCAATGTCTCCCAATGCTACCAGGGATGTTACGGCACGCAAAACAAATTTTTGAAGAGCCCGTAAAATCAAGAGCCATCACCCCAAGGGTGGATAAGAAATACAAACCACCACCCACAGACCCAGTGTTTATCACTTCGCAGTTACCACCTGACTCCGTGGTAGTAGGGGCAGCTCGCAAGAGAGCAAATTCACATACATCTGGCGACGCCCCACCTCCGGACAAAGAAAGCCGAAAATTTGATGCGGCAGGGAAAAGAGTAGCATCACAGGCAGCCAACCAGTGGCGCATCGCAAATTCACAAGCGCTGCTGGCCAGATATGACCGCGCACACTGGGACGAGATGCAACTTCTCGTAGACCATCTTCCCCAGGAATACCAAAAAAGGGCGCAGCAAATAGTGGAAGAGGGACAAACGATCTCAAACAATCAAATCCGCTCTTCACTAGACGCAGCCGATACTGCAGCAAGAACAGTCAACACTGCTGTCACCATAAGGAGACACGCTTGGCTACGCACTTCAGGCTTCAAACCTGAAATCCAGCAGGCTGTCCTTAATATGCCCTTCAACGAGAAACAACTTTTTGGCTCTGAAGTGGATACAGCCATTGAAAAACTTAAAAAGGACACAGACACGGCCAAGGCCATGGGCGCACTCTACTCCCCGTAGAGCAGAGGCTCTTTCAGAAAAACTCCATTTAGAGGGGGGTTTCGTGGCCAACCCACAGACACCACCAGCCAACAAACAAGAACCACACCATATCAGGGTTCCTTCCAAAGGGGAGGTTTCAGGGGATATCGGGGGGGTCAATTCCCAAGGAGTAGGGGAAGATTCCAGACTCCAAAAACACCTCCACCTAAACAGTGACTTTCAAGTCACGCAACCCCTTCACTCAACACCAGTGGGGGGAAGACTAAGCCAATTCTACCAATCTTGGCAACAGATTACAACAGACAATTGGGTATTAGCAATAATCCAACATGGCTATTGCATAGAATTCCACAACTTCCCACCAAACATCCCCCCCCAAAACACGCAAAATGTCACCACAACATTTAGAACTTTTAGGACTAGAAGTTCAAGCACTACTGCAAAAGGATGCAATAGAGTTAGTACCAGTACAACAAAAAAACACAGGAGTTTACTCCCTGTACTTTCTAATTCCAAAAAAAGACAAAACATTAAGACCAATATTAGATCTCAGGACACTAAATACCTACATCATATCGGACCATTTTCACATGGTCACACTACAAGACATCATTCCACTGCTCAAACAGCAAGATTACATGACCACATTAGACCTAAAGGATGCGTACTTTCATATACCAATACACCCTTCTCACAGAAAGTACCTACGGTTCGTATTCAAAGGAATACATTACCAATTCAAGGTGTTGCCATTCGGAATAACAACTGCACCAAGAGTGTTCACAAAATGTCTAGCAGTAGTAGCAGCACACATCAGGAGACAACAGATACATGTGTTCCCTTACCTAGACGATTGGCTAATCAAGACCAACACAGTAAAAAAATGCGCAAACGACACCACGTTTGTCATACAAACCCTTCACAAACTGGGGTTTTCCATCAACTATACAAAATCACACCTAGAACCGTGTCAAACACAACAATATCTAGGAGCAACCATCAACACATCAAAAGGAATTGCCACTCCAAGTCCACAACGAGTGCAGGCATTCCACAAGGTAATAAGTGCTATGTTTCCAAACCAAAAGATACAAGCAAAATTTGTGCTCAAACTTCTAGGCATGATGTCATCATGCATAGCCATTGTCCCAAACGCAAGACTACACATGCGACCCTTACAACAGTGTCTAGCATCACAATGGTCACAAGCACAGGGTCAACTTCAAAATCTGGTGTTGGTATACCGCCAAACATACCTCTCGCTTCTATGGTGGAACAGCAAAAATTTAAACAAAGGGCGGACATTTCAGGACCCAGTGCCTCAATACGTTATAACAACAGATGCTTCCATGACAGGGTGGGGGAGCACACCTCAATCACCACAGCATTCAAGGACAATGGGATATACACGAAACAAAATTTCATATCAATTACCTAGAACTGTTAGCAGTATTTCTAGCGTTAAAAGCCTTCCAACCCATAATAACACACAAATACATTCTTGTCAAAACAGACAACATGACAACAATGTATTATTTAAACAAACAAGGAGGAACACACTCAACAAAATTGTGCCTCCTAACACAAAAAATTTGGCAGTGGGCGATTCACAACAACATTCGCCTAATAGCACAATTTATTCCAGGAATACAAAACCAACTAGCAGACAACCTTTCGCGAGACCACCAACAAGTCCACGAATGGGAAATTCACCCCCAAGTTCTGAACAAGTACTTTCAAATTTGGGGAACACCCCAGATAGATTTGTTCGCAACAAAAGAAAACTCAAAATGCCAAAACTTCGCATCCAGGTACCCACACCGCGAATCACAAGGCAATGCTCTATGGATGAGTTGGTCAGGGATATTTGCGTACGCTTTTCCCCCTCTCCCTCTCCTTCCATATCTAGTAAACAAGTTGAGTCAAAACCAACTCAAACTCATACTGATAGCACCCACATGGGCAAGACAACCTTGGTATACAACTCTACTAGACCTTTCACTAGTACCGCATGTCAAACTACCCAACAGGCCAGATCTGTTAACACAACACAAACAACAGATCAGGCATCCAAACCCAGCATCATTGAATCTGGCAATTTGGCTCCTGAAATCCTAGAATTCGGACACTTAGACCTCACACAAGAATGCATGGAGGTCATAAAACAAGCTAGAAAACCTTCCACTAGACACTGCTATGCATCTAAGTGGAAAATATTTGTTTACTACTGCCATGCCAATCAAATACAACCATTACATGCCTCTACTAAAGACATAGTAGGATACTTACTACATTTGCAAAAAGCAAATCTCGCTTTTTCATCTATAAAAATACACCTCGCAGCAATATCTGCTTACCTACAAACTACTCATTCATCGTCTCTATTTAGAATACCAGTTATTAAAGCATTCATGGAAGGGCTAAAAAGAATTATACCACCAAGAACACCACCAGTTCCTTCATGGAATCTTAACATCGTCTTAACAAGACTCATGGGTCCACCTTTCGAACCCATGCATTCCTGTGAAATGCAATATCTAACCTGGAAGGTCGCATTTCTCATTGCAATCACATCCCTCAGAAGAGTAAGTGAAATACAGGCATTTACCATACAAGAACCATTTATTCAAATACACAACAATAAAATAGTTCTAAGAACAAATCCAAAATTTCTGCCAAAAGTAATCTCACCATTCCATTTAAATCAAACAGTAGAATTGCCAGTGTTCTTCCCACAACCACATTCTGTGGCTGAAAGGGCACTACATACATTAGACATCAAAAGAGCACTAATGTATTACATTGACAGAACAAAGCTAATCAGGAAAACAAAACAACTGTTCATAGCTTTTCAAAAACCACACATAGGAAATCCAATCTCTAAACGAGGCATTGCTAGATGGATAGTCAGATGCATTCAAACATGCTATCTTAAAGCCAAAAGAGAATTGCCTATTACACCAAAGGCACACTCAACCAGAAAGAAAGGTGCTACAATGGCCTTTCTAGGTAACATTCCTATGAGCAAAATATGTAAGGCTGCAACCTGGTCTACGCCTCATACGTTTACTAAACACTACTGTGTAGACGTACTAAATGCACAACAAGCTACAGTGGGCCAAGCTGTACTAAGAACATTATTCCAAACTACTTCAACTCCTACAGGCTAAACCACCGCTTTTAGGGGAGGTAACTGCTTTATAGTCTATGCCAAACATGTGTATCTGCAGCAACATATGCCATCGAACTGAAAATGTCACTTACCCAGTGTACATCTGTTCGTGGCATTAGTCGCTGCAGATTCACATGTACCCTCCCACCTCCCCGGGAAGCCTGTAGCCGTTTAGAAGTAGATCATAAATCTTAAACATCTGAACATTTGTAAATAATTATTAGAAACTCTTAACGTACATACATATTCACTCCATTGCATGGGCACTATTTATACCAAACAACTCCATCCTCACCCTCTGCGGGGAAAACAATCTAAGATGGAGTCGACGCCCATGCGCAATGGAGCCGAGGAGGGAGGAGTCCTTTGGTCCCGTGACCAAAAAGACTTCTTCGAAGAAAAACAACTTGTAATACTCCGAGCCCAACACCAGGCAGCGGACTGTGCCAAACATGTGAATCTGCAGCGACTAATGCCACGAACAGATGTACACTGGGTAAGTGACATTTTCATTTTGGAACAAGACTAGTTGTAATTTTTAAACAATCCAGAGCCCTCGAGTCACACCGTAAAGTGTCCACTAGAAGTTCTTCTTGTACAATAAGACAATACAGATCTATGAACACTCTCAAGGTATGCTTGTATAAGAACCATGATGCAGGGTACATCATTCATGTACCATCCCAGTATACCTATAGCACATTCTACAGTGCATGCCGGACGCAAACTTCTTAAAATACTTGATGTTAAAAAGATTTTAAGACACCAAGAGCATCCACGCAGCACAGTATGACAAGATTTGCTATGCTTACAAGGAGAGGAGGAGCCAACAAGGTCCCTACAGCAAGCATGCACAAAATAGTTCCTACAAATACACTCCACGATTGCACCATGGTCACTGGACGGATAGATTCAACATGTGTGAGAAACAAAGCAGTTCTGAGGCCTGGAAAGTAGAGCGTGAGCATGTAGATGCTAAGTGGTATGCTGCATTGGAGAGCCCCCCTGGCACTGCTCTTTATATCCTTTGATTGCATCCATGTAGTTTAACTCTGTGTGGGGTGGGCATGTGTAGTGGAGATAATGGCCTGCATTTATAACATACTATGATATGGAAAAAAATGCTGTTATTGTACTAATAATGTGATGATTGTAATCCTAAGGTGAAAAATAGTCCCCAATACAGTGTAATGCTAGACCTGCAAAGGAGGTGGAACGATGTATCTAAATAGCCAGTAGCATTAGGTGAGAGATGAACGCTGCTCTGAGATGAGCAAGGGTATGATTCACGAGGTCTCAAACCAATGGCTCTCTGTTGATATTATTATTATTTTTTTTATATATTTGCAGTTGGTCTACCTGTGGTTTTCATTTGGTTTATTTTTAAAAACGCCTGCCCATTTTCATGAAAGCTGAGTGCCATCTGCCCAAAGTAACTGAACCTATAACAAACTTAATCTAACTTTTGAATTTAAGGTTCCTCCTATGCCCTCCTTTAATTGTTATTTAGATGAATTGCTTATTTCACTGTTGGAAGCTCACATATCAAATTAATTTACATTAGTGTGTGATATCGATGCTATTGAATACAATGCATGTTCCTGTACTAAGTTACTTCCGCTATTAACCTTCCAAAAGCAGTAGGACTTCTTTCCTAACGGCTGCATGGAGGAACCTCTACAAGTGATTTCCCCTCATTGTATTATCATATTTTCCTACTTTGGTGCTCAATCATATACTTATGTTCCATACAATTTCTTATGGCCTTGAACAGCCAATTTAATAAGAACCTAATGTCACTAACATCTATACAAACATATTTGATCTCTAATTTAATGTGTGCTATTTTATTTTAAAGCAGTCACCTACTTGTCCACTTTAGGTGACTGCCGATTTTATATATATATATATATATATATATATATATATATATATATATATATATATATATATATCCATCCATCCGGCGGTCGCCAGTAGGTAGTTCTACTTAGGACCATGTTTCCATAGAAAAAGCATTTTTGACTTGCCTATATGTTTGCCACCATTTGACGATTCTTCCCAAACTTTTCCAAAATAAGTGTGTCAGTGATTGTTGTTGTGCACAGAAAGTTTTGGGGTGTTCTATCAAGCGGCAGTTGAGAAATTGAGGGAGGGGGGAGTTTAAAAAAGCATGAGTTTCCCATCTAAATTCTCATAGGAGTTAAGAACACGACTGCAGCTCGAACTGCTGGATGGAATTACCAAATTTGGCAGAATGTTGGCTTTCGCTATGCAGATTAAACTATGTGTTATTTGGTGTAAATCCGTTCAGTAGTTTAAGACGAATAAAAGGTAATCAAAAGTTGTATTTTTAGGGCCATGGATCCTCCCGGATGACTTTGCAAATAATAACAAGCTCGTTGAGAGATCTTCAGAGCTCTGATCGGCTGGTAACACTTCAACCACGAAGTGTTGGCTGCAGTCTTGAGACTCTGCTTCAGCACCTGAAAAAAAGATTTTAAAAAAAGAAACAAGGCTAGGGTAGGGACACCCTGACCCTTTAGCTCTGGGGTACCAGAGGGACCGTGCCAAAGCAAAAATGCACTTTAATAAAAAAAAAGAATATTGCTGTGAATTTGCAACAACGTCACAAATTTGCAGCAACACTTTAAAAAAAAAAAGCTAGTGCTGTCTCCTGCGCTTGTTTTAATAAAGCCCCCAGGTGGACCAGGTCCTGGGGGCATGTAAAAAATAAAGGAGGGGGCGCACTGGACTCCCCTCCTGGGCTTATTTACGCCCTGACGACCGCCACCTCCCCGGGGTTTTAATTCAGTAGTATGGTGGGCCTACACTGCCCTGCTCCTTGGGGCAAAATGCATTATCTCTAGTAGGGTGGCTGCCGCAGGGACTGGCTGCAGGCCTTCCGTGCGGCCAACCCTGACGGCACATGGCCTTTGGCCGTGCGCAGCAGTAGTTGGATTAACGTATAGTAATGAAAATTACTTTATGTTAAAAAAAGAACATAGAAATCCACTTAAAAACCAAAGGTTACAGGGAACATAGGTTCTGAATTTACTTGTACAAAACCAGAGAAATTCAGCAGTTATAGTTAGAGCTATTTCAAGTAACTATAACTCACGGCCTAAGGTAACTATAACTCGCGCCCTCGCCATGCACTGCTACTTACCCCGATATTACAGCACTCATGACAACTATAAAAATAAAAATATCAGTGAAACAGAAGTCAAATTATTGAAGAAAAAACTGTGCATGGCGGGATGCAAGTTATAGTTACTTAGGCCTCGTCCCCTCCACAACCCTTTAAGAGGCCCTACCCAGGGCAATATCTTATTTGAAGGGCAGCAGGGTCTGGGGCCTTAAATCACTACATGGGAATGGGGGCCATGCAACCCTCCTCCGGGAGCCATACTATAGCCCTGTGACCCTTTCCCCTGTGGGCTGGCTCAGGAATGGTGTCCCGGGATCTCCAATCCCCAGGGCACCATCTGTTTTCCTCCCCAAGAGTACAGGCAAGGAAAGTGAAATGTTCATCCACCAGGCAGGAGCACAAAACCTTTCCCTGCCCACACTATCAGGCAGGGAAATGCAGTGAATTGCTCGCACTCTACAGAGCAATGTAAAAGCTTCTCCTAGGGGATGGAACTAATCTGGCTCGCACAGCACCCATAAGGGTGCAGGCAGGTCTGCCTGCACGGCTGTGGGCCACCCTGCTTTAAAAAAAAATTTAAAAAAATGAGGCTGGCTCCTGCAGGGAGTGTCAGGGCCCTGGGGCTCCCCCAGTTGCCCAAAAGAAGAATAATGGTATGTGGTTCCCCAGATGGACAACACCAGGTCACCCCTTAAATAAAAATAAAATGCAGGCTTCTCCATGGCCCTGAGAAATAGGGATGCGTTCAGGAAGCGGACAGGGCCACGGATGCCCTGTTCCCTCTATAATAAAAATAAATACAGTGGGTGTCCTGGGTGAGATCAGAACACCCATACATTTTTTTTTAAATAAGTTATAAAGTGAATAATAAATTAGCAGGCCATAGCCCCTCATTTATTTTTCACAGCTCCTTCAAGAAGCTCACCATAATGCCCCACAAGGGCTATTTATATTTTTCTGGTGATGTCCCTAAAAAGGGCAAGGACACCAATAGATTTCTGCAGCCCCCAGCAACATTAGGGAAGGAAAACAATAAGCCTCCCAGGTCATTGAAACTATGACTCCTGGAACCCTTATCATAATTCTTTTTTTAATAATTCCCAGGCTGGAGCGCGTGCTCTACAGCTCGGAGTGCGGCACCCTCTATGGGCTGATACTGTGGATGCATTTTATGTGACCTGAAGGTGTATTAACAAAAATACAAGGCCCTCCTGCGTTTTTTTTATGACTGTATTTTATGAGCTGAAAAATGTTAAAAGAAAAATTCAGATACACTTAAAAAACAATATGTCTCCATTTATTTTCACGTTATTCACCCACAAAATGTATTAATAAAATCTGTGTGAGAAGAGTGTCAAAAAATGTATAGTTTAATAAAACTTTATTAAATATTTTTAGCAATCATTAATGTTTTTTATGTGTGTATACATACAGATATATGTGTGTGTGTGTGTGTGTGTGTGTGTATAATAGGCATTTAATTGGGTTTATTATTGAAATATATATTTCAATGACATTATTGGTGATTTTTGGGGAAGGATTATAGATCTGCTTTTTATATAGAGAGTTGGGTGGGGAGGGTCAGATCAAGGGGGGTGGTTTGGTTTGGCTGCAGGCCCTGCGAACAAACCACAGTGCACATGGCCAAAAGCTGTGCGCAGGATGGGTGACTGCGCACAGTTGTTGGATGCCCAATGACCATGCCTCCTCACCCCATATCCACCGTGCACAGCCTTTGACCATGCCCGGGTGGGGTTGTCCTTACGTATGGTAATAAAACAGTACTTTACTTTTTGAAAAAAAAAAAAAAAAATGAAATTCACTGAAAAATGCAAAGGTTAGGGTGATGTTGTAGTTAAGTATGCTAATTATATTTTACTTTGCATTTTAAAAAACTTAGAAATTCACTGAATAAAACAAAGGTTAAAGGGATGTTCTAGATATAGTAAAAGTTCAGCTAAATACACCATTTAAAATAAAAAAAACACAGAAGTTCACCAGTTACAGTTAGTTCAAGTAACTATAACTCGTGACCTAAGGTGACTACAGCTCGTGCCCTCTCCATGAACTGTTATTTAATACATATATTACATCACTCATGCCGTTCTGTGACATCATTGGTATTACCTCTTCAACATATGCAGTGATATAATTGATGACAAAACTGTGCATGGGTCGCCGCAAACTATAATTACCTTAGGACATGAGTTATAATTACTTGAGATAACTATAACTGGTGCTTTTCAGTGCTTTTGTTCGTTTAAAGCAGCATGTTTTAATTGACATTTTCACTGAAATAAACAATTTTTTTTACCTCTGATTTTTTTCAGTGAGTTTCTAATGTTTTATTTAATGCAAAGTACGATATATTTATCATGCATAATTATAACATCACTTTAGCCTATGTTTTTTTCAGTGACTCTATATATTTACTTTCTGAGGTTTTATAATCTTATGATTGTCTATGTAGAATTTTAAAACTCTGTATTGGTAATTCCTAGGCTTTTCAAAATTTCTACTTCATATTCCTTTAAAAGTGCAACAGTTAGTACAGAGCTATTTAGAACAATACTGTAAAAACTTGAAGTCTCCACCAAGGCAAGGATTTAATATTCCTTTCTAGTGGAACATAACCCTCCCTTATTGAGAGCCAGACAAGTGACAACCAACCAAGTGAGAAATACCTGTATGTATGTGGATAATCTTGTATCCATGATTAATCAGGTTTATTATATTAGAAAACATATTTTATCATCCTTTCAATTGAAAGAAAAAAATTCACATGATCCAATCAGAATTCAATCCCATTATTGCCTCAGAATAATTGACTGGTGTAGGAATGTACCTCTTTTGACAAAGTCACCTCCACTTTTTTGCCACTGGTATTGAGGTTTTTCGACTGAAGGGGCACTGAGCTGCTGCTAAACAGGTCTCCAGTGCTCTTTCCCTAAGGTCTAATTGTGTACAGTTGGCACATACTTTAGTACCACTGTAAGTCCCTAGTAAATAGGACTCCTGGGGCCTGTGTACTAGAGAGGTTCCCTATGGGCTGCAACATGTGTTGTGCCATCCTAAGGGACCACCTAAAAATTGCACGCAGCCTGCCATCACAGACTGCGTGTCATGGTGCAAGCCATGAGTGAAAACACGACATGGCACGCTCATGTGTCGTGCCCCAATTCACTACATCTTTATGTATATGTCACCCCTACAGCAAGTCTTGGAGCCTTAAGAGAGGGTGCAACCATATTTGATGTGAGGACATATCTGCATGAGGAAATATGCCCCTGTGATGTCTAGTTTCATTGCTGGATGTTACAAGGGAAGATGGAAAGCAATCTTAAGGTATGTACTGGACACTCATTGTTAAGAGTTACCCAGCTACATAATGGATTCACTGAAACCTATGATGTTTGGTATCAAACACCTCATCTTAATAAACCCAGACTGATGCCTGATTGAATTTATCAGGGCATCCACCCAAAGGGCACCTTCAAGGTGACCCCTGAAACTGACCAGACTTTTAGTGTTATGGTTGACTGGTATCGACCAGCCTGCCACCAGACATGTTTCTGACTCCCTCGAGGTGAGAGCACACGCTCTCAGAGGCCAGAGTCAGTACCTGCTCCAGGGGAAGCTGTTATCTGCAGCAGGATGGCTAGTTTAACCTGCATACCAAGGCCAGGGACTTCAAAGTCCCTGCTGCCTTTGATATGCGACCTCAGCTTCCCCCTGACATGGGAGTTGCCACCCCCTGGCCTGAGACCCATTTGGCACCAAGACAGGCCGGAAATTAGCTAAGCGAGTAGGCGTGTTGCACTACCAACCTAGTCACACCCTTAAGGTGGGCAGCCTGACGTGCTCCACGAAAGAAGAGTTCCACCATCTGGCTTTTGGTGGAAGTAGGAATTCTGGGACAGGGTATGCCCATTCTCCACAGAAAGTGGTCCTATAGGGGATGTAGTCACCCCTGGAGTACGTAGTCCATTGGCTACTCCCCTAATGCCCCAAAGTGAGTATTTAGGTGGCCCCCTAACACCAGAAGAACAGATTCGACTGACCGAAGAAAGAAGAGGACAAAGAAGAGCCGAAGAAGCATGAACTGAGGACTGCTGGTGCACTTTCGGCACAAAACCCTGCCTACCTGCTTCTTCCCTGACAATAATGACAACCCGACTCGTCTTAAAGCTGTCCATCGTTTAAAAGCCTCAGACGGCCTCCAGCACTTCTCCAAGACACCAGCATCTCCCTTGGAGAGGTGGAGCCAGTTCCCTGCAGCCACCAACCGCAGTGTCTGGCCCACTGTTCTGCTGACCACCAGGTCCGCCAACGCAGCAGTCACCCAGGGAGAAGTCACCCTGCTGCAGAAGGTCAGACTTGTCTCCCTACCAAGTGAGAACACTCTAGGACCCACCAGAGCCGTCCTGCACTGACACCCTTGGTACCCGTCCCCTTGCAGCAACCAAAGAGTGTTTGAGTCCAATCTGGGACCCAACGCCGCAAAGACCGACCAACCGACGAGGCTGATGTATTTACTTACCTCACTGTAAAGAAATTCTTCGCAACAGTATTTATCTTCTGTTGAAGATTTTCTGGTGTTGAAACATAATAAAAAGTGTTGTATTTTTCTAAAATTTGTCTCAGGTTTCTTCTTGAGGGTGTGTCTCATTGATTGACTTTCTGTTCTACAAATGTTAAGCACTACCCTCTGATAAGCCTAAATTGCAAATTATTGGGTGTCTGCAGTCTTCTTTTCTGGGGGTCAGCTTAGCAGTCCTTCTTCTTGTTGTCTTCTTGAGGTCACCAGGAATCTGATGAGCTAGGTTCAGGGGAGTCCTTAAATCCTGATTTTAGGGGTTTTACAGGGGTCAGAGGCCAGTAGCCAATGGCTACTGTCCCTGAGGGTGACTACACCATTCCAGTGCCCA
Organism: Pleurodeles waltl; assembly: GCF_031143425.1. Lineage (NCBI taxonomy): Eukaryota > Metazoa > Chordata > Amphibia > Caudata > Salamandridae > Pleurodeles > Pleurodeles waltl. The sequence continues at coordinate 607,737,556 of NC_090442.1, read as the reverse complement.
ATCCCTTTGGGGAAAGGGACACAGACCTAATCCTGTTGGTCCCTGTCCTCCAAACCAAGATGGAGGATTCTGCAGAGGGAGGGTGGGGGGTGGGGGGGGTTACCTCAGCTCTGGACACCTTAGGGGGTGGCCCCAGCAGAATTGGTCACTCCTTCCTGTTTTTCCTAATTTTCCCACTGGACTTGCTGCCACAAGTGGGGCTTTGTCCAGTGGGCGGGCATCTCCACTAGCTATACTGCCCTGGGGGCACGGTAACAGGAAGCCTGGGCCTTTTAGGCTCACCACCAGGTGTTACATTTCTTGCAGGTGGGGAGATGTGAAGCACCTCCACCCAGTGCAGGCTTTGTCTCTGGCCTCAGAGAGCACAAAGGCTCTCACCCCATGAGGTCAGAAACTTGTCTGGAAGTGGCAGGCTGGCACAAACCATTCAGTCCTGCACTAGAAGTTTGGCTAAAATCAAGGGAGCATCTCTAAGATGCCCTATAGATACATTTTTCAATTAATCCAACACTGGCATCAGTGTGGGTTTATTGGGTTGAGGAAGTTTGATACTAAACTTCCTAGACTTCAGTAAAGCCATCATGGAGCTGTGGAGTTCGTAATAATGAACTTCCAGCCAATGTACTCAATATGGCCGCACTGCACTTACAATTCTAATAATGGACCTAGACACTGTAGGGGCATATTGCTCATGCAGCTGTGCCCTCACCTGTGGTATAGTGCACCCTGCCTTAGGACAGGAAAGCCTGCTAGAGGAGTGACTTACCTATGCCACAGGCAGTGGTTTGTGGGCATGGCACCCTGAGGGGGATGCCATGTCGACTTTGTCATTTTCTCCCCACTAGCACACACATATGTCTGGTGAAAGGTCTCCTAGGGTGGTATCATACATGCTGCAGCCCTTGGGGACCTTCTTTGGCCACAGAGCAGTTGGTATCCTGGGTACCTTTTACAAGTGACTTAGCTGTGTGCCAGGGGTGTGCCAATTGGGGAGTCAATGTTATCGTTTTGGGAAAGAACACTGGTACTAGGGCCTGGTTAGCGGGATCCTAGCACACTCTGTCAGGTCAGCACCAATATCAGGCAAAAAGTCGGGGGCAACGATGCCAAAAGGGCACTTTCCTACACCTTCTAGCTAGGCATTATGAAAAAACCTGTTGGATAAACTCAAGGTAGCTAAAAATATTGTTCTGCGTTTGTGCACTGAATTGAGAAGACTCTATCACGAATGTAAAGCATACCTAACCTCCATTTGCTAAGGACAGAAGAAATAATAAAAGGCCATTGTCTCAGCCACACAGGTGTAGCCTTAATACAACTCCCACCTAATCGGCAAGTAACATTCACAAAAGCTCTACTTCTTGTTCCAATTTGTTCATCTGAGACGTGCATTGATTCTCTCATTTCAAATCACTTTTATTTCCTCTAGGATTCTCTTCTAAGACTTTGTGATAAAATTACACCAAGCAACAACTTAGAATGCTCTGATCAAATTGAAAGAGTCTTACAAGTGTACCTCCTCCTTGTGGAACATGAAGAAGGGTCCAAGATTCCAAAACCAATAGAGGTTTGTCAGGTGAGTCATGGATGCGCTTGCATACTAATGCACACATAACTGTGACACAACTTATTTATGGCTGAATAAAATGGACGTCAAAATAAAAAGCTGCCAGGAATGTCCCAGTTGTACTGCATCTAGCATGTGTTGGTATTTATTTTTAAAAGTATGGTAAATTTACTGGTATTTTTATCTTACTTAAGTGCCAAATGCACACACCAGTGAAAGTCTAGTCACATTATTAAATGAGTACACGGAGAAAGAGAATGTACACACTAACACAAGAGAAGTCTTTTCTGGGTTTCTAATGCTAAAAGGAAGAGGGAAGAGTTATTATATACACAGTAAGCAGATTACAGTTTTGGGGTCACACCATAATATATATTCTCTCTTTGCTCACATGAGGCAGAGAGTAGGTTTCTTTTATAACTGTGAGGAAAAATCTTGCTGCAGAGTTAAGTGGATGAAAGAGTAATTTGTAGAAAATGCAATAATTTTGAACCATTTCCTGCATGGATTAGATTCTAGTTGGAATTTCTGAGGTTGAGGGGGAAAAAAAGCGAGTGGTCAAGTTGGTATTCAGAAGTCTGATGGAATTAAAGTTCATATTCAAGCCTAAGGATTGCCAGTAGGCCATCTGCAGGCAGATTATTAGTTGTGAAAGGAAGGGTGTGTAGTAAACAAACATGAAAGACAAATCCACTTGGTAATAGAGCTGACATGGGATGTTATATTAAGCCTTTAATTCAAATAAATACTCCAATCTTGTAAGCTTTTTTAAGGTCCTAACCTTTATGTCTCTGTAAATAGGTGAATGTGTAAAGGATAGCCACTGTTTCTTTGCCTTATTGAAATGCATAGCCTAATTAGCAATTTGTTTTACACAGGAATGTTTGTAATTGAAAGAAAATGGGAAATTATTGTATTATTTTAATTTTAGTCCTGTGTATATCCTATCCTCCTGTGACCCTCAGCAGCAGGATGTGCAGGTATTTAACAAATAATTCAGTTGAATAGACTAGACGCATGATCAAAGACGAATAACAATATTGATAAGTCTGTGGAGTAAGTGTCATGTTTACAGAGTCCGCTTGCCTCCAGATCACAGCTTGATACCATACGTAATTCTACGATACTGTTAATCTGCCTATCTGAAAGCTTGTGCCCTACTTTCATGCTAACCCACTATCCTTTATTGTGCTAGGAATGTAAATGCTTGTCAGCAGAAACTAATCCTTCTTCTCCCTGTTTTTTAATACCGTTATAATTTATAACAGTCCTCCTTTCTGTTGAAATTGAACAAAAGACAAATGCTAGGCTCAACATCATTAAAAGGAATGTTGTCTTTGTAATCCGATCATTTTACCATGAGCTTCTCTTATCTGGAAGCCCCTGTTATCTGTTCTTGCATAGAGCCAACTGTACAGATGTTCTAAATTCATAAGGGAAAGATTACGAAAAAGCTAACGACTACAACACACATTCCCTAGCCACTGTAATAAAATGAGTAATATTTCTATCTGATAGAGACTTCTAGTGGCAGATTCCTTACTTTAGAATTTCCCCCAGGCATCAGTGTAGATCTGGAGATTTTTCTTCAAGCAGTACTCCTGTATATCAGTAGGTGGCATTGGCCAACTCTGCATTCGTCATTGGCATCTTGGTCTCTGGATATGATTTCGCATATAGGCACCATCCCGGCACGCTGACTTTTCTTTCCACACCACCCTATGTGCAAATCTGAAGAAGAGCTAGCCATCAGTCACTTTTTAATTAGCCTTTTTGACTTTTTTGAAGATTTTGTGACTTTCTGGTGTGTCAGTGTCGTCACTAAAGACCAGGTTAAAGCCCTGAGATTCCTGTCATTGGATGATGTAAGGAAATGCCTCCTTGGCATGGTTACCCCATGACTTTGTGCCTTTGCTGATGCTATGTTTTGAATTGAAAGTGTGCTGAGGCCTGCTAACCAGGCCCCAGCACCAGTGTTCTTTCCCTAACCTGTACTTTTGTATCAACAATTGGCACACCCTGGCATCCAGGTAAGTCCCTTGTAACTGGTACCTCTGGTACCAAGGGCCCTGATGCCAGGGAAGGTCTCTAAGGGCTGCAGCATGTCTTATGCCACCCTGGAGACCCCTCACTCAGCACAGACACACTGCTTGCCAGCTTGTGTGTGCTGGTGAGAACAAAATGAGTAAGTCGACATGGCACTCCCCTCAGGGTGCCATGCCTGCCTCTCACTGCCTATGCAAGTATAGATAAGTCACCCCTCTAGCAGGCCTTACAGCCCTAAGGCAGGGTGCACTATACCATAGGTGAGGGCACCAGTGCATGAGCACTGTGCCCCTACAGTGTCTAAGCCAAACCTTAGACATTGTAAGTGCAGGGTAGCCATAAGAGTATATGGTCTGTGAGTCTGTCAAACACGAACTCCACAGCACCATAATGGCTACACTGAAAACTGGGAAGTTTGGTATCAAACTTCTCAGCACAATAAATGCACACTGATGCCAGTGTACATTTTATTGCGAAACACGCCCCAGAGGGCACCTTAGAGGTGCCCCCTGAAACTGTATCCAACAATTTGTGTAGGCTGACTGGTTCCAGCAGCCTGCCACACTAGAGACATGTTGCTGGCCCCATGGAGAGAGTGCCTTTGTCACTCTGAGGCCAGTAACAAAGCCTGCACTGGGTGGAGATGCTAACACCTCCCCCAGGCAGGAGCTGTAACACCTGGCGGTGAGCCTCAAAGGCTCACCCCTTTGTTCCAGCACCGCAGGACACTCCAGCTAGTGGAGTTGCCCGCCCCCTCCGGCCACGGCCCCCACTTTTGGCGGCAAGGCCGGAGGAAATAATGAGAATAACAAGGAGGAGTCACTGGCCAGTCAGGACAGCCCCTAAGGTGTCCTGAGCTGAAGTGACTCTAACTTTTAGAAATCCTCCATCTTGCAGATGGAGGATTCCCCCAATAGGGATAGGATTGTGACCCCCCTCCCCTTGGGAGGAGGCACAAAGAGGGTGTACCCACCCTCAGGGCTAGTAGCCATTGGCTACTAACCCCCCAGACCTAAACACGCCCTTAAATTTAGTATTTAAGGGCTCCCCTGAACCTAAGAATTTAGATTCCTGAAACTACAAGAAGAAGAGGACTGCTGAACTGAAAAACCCCTGCAGAAGAAGAACAGAAGACACCAACTGCTTTGGCCCCAGTCTTACCGGCCTGTCTCCTGCCTTCCAAAGAAACCTGCTCCAGCGACGCTTTCCAAAGGACCAGCGACCTCTGAATCCTCAGAGGACTGCCCTGCTTCAAGAAAGACAAGAAACTTCCGAGGACAGCGGCACTGCTCCAAAAGAACTGCAACTTTGTTACAGAGGAGCAGATTTAAAGACCCCTGCAAATCCCCGCAAGAAGCGTGAGACTTGCAACACTGCACCCGGCGACCCCGACTCGACTGGTGGAGAACCAACACCTCAGGGAGGACCCTCCGGCGACTCCGAGACCGTGAGTAACCAAAGTTGTCCCCCTCTGAGCCCCCACAGCGACGCCTGCAGAGGGAATCCCGAGGCTCCCCCTGACCGCGACTGCCTGAACCTAAAGTCCCGACGGCTGGAAAAGACCCTGCACCCGCAGCCCCCAGCACCTGAAGGAACGGAACTTCTGTGCAGGAGTGACCCCCAGGAGGCCCTCTCCCTTGCCCAGGTGGTGGCTACCCCAAGGAGCCCCCCCCTTGCCTGCCTGCACCGCTGAAGAGACCCCTTGGTCTCCCATTGACTCCCATTGGAAACCCGACGCCAGTTTACACACTGCACCCGGCCGCCCCCGCGCTGCTGAGGGTGTACTTTCTGTGTGGACTTGTGTCCCCCCCCCCCGGTGCCCTACAAAACCCCCCTGGTCTGCCCTCCGAAGACGCGGGTACTTACCTGCTGGCAGACTGGAACCGGGGCACCCCCTTCTCTCCATTGAAGCCTATGTGTTTTGGGCACCTCTTTGACCTCTGCACCTGACCGGCCCTGAGCTGCTGGTGTGGTAACTTTGGGGTTGCTCTGAACCCCCAACGGTGGGCTATCTTGGACCCAAAACTGAACCCTGTAGGTAATTTACTTACCTGCTAAAACTAACAATACTTTACCTCCCCCAGGAACTGTGAAAATTGCACTGTGTCCACTTTTAAAACAGCTATTTGTGTTTTATGTGAAAAGTATATATGCTACTGTAAGTATTCAAAGTTCCTAAAGTACTTACCTGCAATACCTTTCAAATGAGATATTACATGTAGAATTTGAACCTGTGGTTCTTAAAATAAACGAAGAAAATATATTTTTCTATAACAAAACCTATTGGCTGGATTTTTCTCTGAGTGTGTGTTCCTCATTTATTGCCTGTGTGTGTATATACAACAAATGCTTAACACTACTCCTTTGATAAGCCTACTGCTCGACCACACTACCACAAAATAGAGCATTAGTATTATCTTTTTTTGCCACTATCTTACCTCTAAGGGGAACCCTTGGACTCTGTGCATGCTATTCCTTACTTTGAAATAGCACATACAGAGCCAACTTCCTACAGATGATGTCTGTGACGGATCTGCACCTTGTGTGTCTCTGGTGTTGGGAGCGTGAACGCGACCCGAAGTTGTGCTCAGAGTGCCGGGCCATGACGTGAAAGGCTTTGAGGCAGCTGTCCCTAAAGCTTCTTGCAGCCCTGCGCTCAGTTCCATGTTGCTCTCAGTCGAGAGGAAGGTCCTGAGACCGCTCGCGGAGCCCACACTCTTCATCATCCCATTCTAAATCTTCGGGACGCTCAGGTAAGCATAAGAAGATGTAGAAGAAGAGCAAACGTTCTTTGACTTCACTCTGTTGGTCGGATGACGTGACGCAGCACAAGGAGCGTTGTCACTCCAGGCCTCCGTCCTCGGAGCCTGCTTCTGGGTCTGCTCCATGCCTCTCCGAGTTTCCAGGAGCCGGCTCCACCTCTGCGAGGTCTATGAGGCCATGTGCCTCATTTCTGGGCAGTCTGACCCTGTTGGTGCACCTTTGGTCCCCGCAGGATCAGAAGGGGCACCCTCAGGTTCCACGCCGGTAGTTCTGGCTTTGGTCTTTGCTCCAGGGGGCACCAAGGGATCAGTTTCCAGATCTGCACAGGCTTTGGTCGTGCCACTGTGACCTTCCCCGACTATAGTACAGACGTTGACGGTCCCATTACAACCCGGGCCAGCGGCCAGCGTCAATTTCCTATTTATTGCCGACTTTGACACAGAGCTGGACCGACGTCGCTCTGCGCCAATTCTAACTTCGATGGGGACTTTGCTTCCTCGGTCAGATCCTGACCCTTATTCGTATGGCTACGGGTATGGTGACAGTATGGAGGGATCTCTGGACCCTTTAGAAAACCAGCTTGATGACCCCATGGACTGGGCTCTGGATCTGGGCGAATCCAGTGGTCTCGACATTTTCCCCGACGCTGGCATGCTTTCTCTCTGTACCGTGGCTACGGAGAAAGTAGAGTCATATTCAGCAGAGGTGAGGAGAGCGGCTGAGGTCCTGGGCCCGAGCTGTCTTCTGTGGCTGTCAGGACCAACCTACTGACTGAGGTGCTTCTGCCTATGGCTTCCTCTTTAGAACCCCTCTTGCCCTTCAGTGAGGCACTCACTGATGTCCTTGTAGGGACTTGGTCCAAACCCAGCACAGGGGCTCCTGTTAACAGGACAATTGCCCGTCGCCATAGGCCTGTGCCTAATGACCCAGTATTCTTGACCCAACATCCCACCTCTGAAAGCTTGGTTATCCAGGCTTCTACCTCCCCTGGCACATTCCCTTCCACGCCCTGGGATATGGAATGCAAAAGACTGGATCAGATTGGAAAGAAAATGTTCTCTTACTACAGACTGGCATTGCGGTCTGTGAACACTGCATGGGACACAGTTGTGCAGGTGCTGCCACGGGTCCCAGAGGAGGCTCTGGCCATTCTCTCTCAAGCTGTTGCTGATGGGAGAGATGCAGCTAAGTTCACAATACGATGCGGACTGGATAGGACCGACTCACAGGGTAGATCGGTTGCATTGACAGTGGCCTTGAGGCACCACGCTTGGTTGAGGACATCTGGCTCGAGCCATCATGTTGCGCATGCTACCAGCCTCTGCATTGCCAGGGACGTGGGATCCAACTTCCTCGTGGATCAGGGGGCCAGCAGTCGGCCTAGTCCACCACCCCTCCTGCTCTAGCCTTTAAACCTTCCTAGTCTGACGCTTCCACCTCAGGGGCCAGAAAGAGGCATGGTTTGCCTTCATCTGCCCTGCTTGGAATCCATCATGTCAGACAGGTCAGTTATGCAAATAGTTCAAAGGGGCTACTCCCTCCCCTTCAAGACTACTGCTCCACCCATACCACCATCCTACAATCGGATGTCAGAGGATCACCTGGCACTTCTCTGCGAGGAGATGACGGCTGTTTCGGCCAAGGGAGCCATAGAGAAGGTCCCGGTGCTAGAATTAGGCCGTTGTTGTTATTCACGCTACTTTCTGGTGCCAAAGAAGGAAAAGGGCCTACACCCTATCCTAGACCTCAGGTACCTCAATCTCTGCCTCAAAAAGGAGAAATTCAAAATGCTCACTCTGGCTCAAGTCCTATCTGCCATGGACCCAGGAGACTAAATGGTAGCGTTGCACTTCCAGGTCGAAATACTTCCATATTCCCGTCTTGCCTGCCCACAGACATTACTTGCGGTTCACAGTAGGCCTTGAGCATTTTCAGTTTACTGTGCTCCTCTCTGGGCTTACCAGCACCCCTCAGGTGTTCACCAAAGTGATGGTAGTGGTTGCAGCTCATCTGTGCAGGTCAGGGGTTTCAGTCTTCCCTTACCTCAATGACTGGCTGTTGAAGGAAGGCTCACACCAGGCTGTCTCCCACCTCCAGACTACGGCTGACTTCCTGCATTCACTATAAACATGCCGAAGTTTCACCTGACTCCCTCTCAGATTCTCCCTTTCATTAGAGTTTTTTTTATGGACACAGTGGAGTTTCGGGCCTATCCTCTCGAGCGGCGAGCCCAGGACATTCAGGCTCTGGTACTGATGTTTCAGCCTCTATCCTGGATTTCGGTGAGAATGACTCAGAGGCTGATGGGCATCATGGCCTCCTGCATCCTGCTGAAGACTCATGCCAGATGGCATATGTGGGCTCTGCAGCGGGACCTGAAGTTTCAGTGGGTGCAGCATCAAAGGAATCTTTCCAACACGGTCCAGATCTCGGAGGGAACTGAGCAAGATCTGCAGTGGTGGCTTTTGAACCGCAATTGGGTCAGAAGGAGATCCCTCTCTCTTCCCCAACCAGATCTGACAATAGTGACAGATGCATCATTCCTGGGTTGAGATGGCCATATTGGAGAGACAGTGATCACAGGCCTCAGGAGTCAGAGCTCCATATCAATCTTGAGTTGAAAGCATTCATTCCCTCTCACAAAGGGTAAGTGGTACAGGTGTTCACAGACAACACTCCCGCCATGTGGTAGGCAGGGCAGGGTGGGGTCGTGGACCCTTTGTTGGGAGGCTCTACACCTCTGGACATGGCTGGAACATCAGGGCATATCACTGGTGGTTCAACATCTGGTGGGCTCTCTGTTCACCAGAGCAGACAAACTCAGCCGTCAACGCCCAGTCAATCATGAATGGCTTCTCCATTTGAAAGTGGTGCAAGGTATCTTTCAGCAGTGGGAAGAACCTTGGTTAGATCTCTTCGCCTCCGAGAACGAGCAATGTCAGCTGTGTTGTGCGTTGAAGTTTCTAAGGCAGCACTCTCTCGGCGACTCTTCATCTCGAGTGGAACTTAGACCTCCTTTACGCCCATACTATTTCTGCCCAGAGTTCTCAAGAAGATCAAGAACGACCGGGCCCAAGTCATTTTTGTGGCTCCAGACTGGGCAAAAGAGTCTGTTGTTCTGCGCTCTTGACCATGGCCATCGATCCTCCAATCAGACTGCCTCTTCAGGTGGATCTTCTGTCGCAGTAGCAGGGGACGGAATCACCATCTGAACCTGTCCAGGCTCCTCCTTGATCCAATGGCTGCAGTTGACAGCGTTTGACCTTCCTACCAAAGTCTGTAACATTATCTTGGCAGCTAGGCATCCCTCCACCAAAATGAGATACGTCTGTCATTGGAAATAAATTGTGGCATGATGTACAGACAAGTCAGTGGACCCCCTCCTCTCTGCCCCTCTTTCTGAGCTTCTTTTGTTTGTTCTTTCTCTAGCCCAGCAGGTCTCTTCTCTTGGCACTCTCAAGGGTTATTTGTCTGCCATCTCGGCTTTCCTCAGATCTTGGTTCGCAGAACCACCTCCGGGGATGGTATTGCTTGGGTATCCATTCGAACCAGAAATCTCTGAGATTAACAAATTACTTACCTCTGGTAATGAATAATCTGGTAAAGACATATTCTAGTTACAGATTCCTTACTGACCCACCCATCCTCCCCACTCTGGGAACTGATTTCTAGGGACAGGAAATTCCCTTACAGGGCCCAAGTTTTGGCGCACCAGGGTCAGCGTTCTTCATGGTTCTGCGCTTCTGACATGGAAAGTTGTGAAAGAAACTGACGTCAGCGCACCGGGGTGGCACCTATATATAGGACCTGTGATGTCATATCCAGCAACCATGACGCAAATAACTGATGCATAGTCGACTGACGCCACCTAACAGCGCACAAGGGTACTGCTCGAAGAAAAATCTCTGGATCCAGACTGACACCTGGGGGAAATTCTAAGGTAAGGAATCTGCAGCTAGACTATCTCTCTACCAGACAGTTTGTTACCAAAGTAAAGTAACTTGTTCATTGTGAGAGACCAAGCATTCACAAGATTCTTAACAGTCTGTAATCACAAATACGTATTCTTTCCTGTATTGTTTCCTCAAACAGAAACTCTTTGGAATCCACACTGCATTTAATTAAATGCATTTTAAATGTAGAAGAGATACAGAACTATTTACGGTTTAGCCATTTGCGCACTTCACCGCTTATGCAGTTTCAATGATCTTGCACATACAAATATAGATTAAAAATCACAGTATTTTTCAGTCAGTTTTGTATGCAGAATGTTTTTATGGTTTCTCAGACTAGCACAACTCTGTGGTCTCCTTTAGAATGATGTGGAATAAATGCTTCATTATGTATAATTACCCTGCTCAGGAGCTAAATTTGATTATCACCTCTGTTGTATGTGCCCCTTACTACCACCACCTGGATTGTGTGGCTACAAAGTGATTGCTGTCTGATGTGTAGGACACGTACCAACCTTTGCTGCAAATTAACCCTGTCAATTTACAGACCAATGTACCATCATTTTTATTTTTTATGTAAAGAGTTTTATATGGTGCTGCATAGATCCAAGGGTATCAGAACGCTTTCCAGCACCGTAAGGCATTATCAGTCATTCACAATACAGTATAATTGTAGAGGTGAGAGTCCGTAGTTTGGAAGAGCCCGCAGCACCTCATGAGAAAGAGATTACATGAGGAGATCTTCGAAAATGTTGCTTTTGTTATTTAAAAGGAATGCAGGCAATTGTACCTGAAAGAAAATGCAGAAAAGATGCCTGTTTGATGTTTTCACTAGCATAATTAATTTTATTTGATAAAGAAGGTGAATAATAAGATAAAATATGCATGATTATGAATATTTAAACACAGTGTCATGCTCTGGGCACTGCAGCTGGAAACCCAGTTTGTAATTCAGTTACCTGCTGATTGTTGCAAAATTTTAAGACAAGATTTAAGTGGCACCACTGAATTTACTCCACCTAAATTAGATATTTCCTGTGAATGTATATTTTAGGTGTCCCTCAATGCAAAAAATAGGAATATACAAACGTACAGTTGAATTGCACAAGTGATTGATGCTAATTGGTTTAATGCATGATAAAACATTCATCTTCTTGTCCAATTTATGTTGTAGACTATGACTGAAATGCTCAAGGCACCCAGTTTATCGGAAAGCTGCTGTGAGAGTATTCTTGACATTATTAGAACTTTATTTCTTGATGAACATGTTTGCCTTCAAAGTACAATTATGGAGGAAACCGTTAAGAAGGTAATGGCTATCTCTCATAAAATATTGATTAACGTATAGAAAGATTGTTTTTAATGGAGTGTCTTGGCTTTTACCACTACAAATGTACAGTGACCTGTTTCCATGCACTGACACGTCTGTGTATCTCACAGATCACTTGCACAGGATAGCTTTTGATACTCAGGTACTCTTACTGAACGATGTGACTAGTAACCGATCTTATAGTCCTTAATTGACACGGCCAAAAGTGTCTATCAGTTATCCTTATTTGACGTTATGCTTGGTGGTACATGTTGGGGTAGATAAAAAAAAAAAGTAGGAGGTTAACATGCCATTTCTGCTCCAGGTTGAGGTGTAAAGCTTGAAGAATCCGGAACAGTATTTAGAAATATTATCATAGAAATCAGAAGATCTACATTGTACACCCTGCACAGGGGAAAGTAGAGATGTTTGTTAAATGGACCAGGGTGTTTTTTGTGAGACAAATAGAGGCATGATGGACAACAGGACTCTGGACAGTCCAGAGATGCTATCTTATTTTTTTTGTTAGGTGTTTCTGAACATTTATTTTGGATGCAGAATTGTGTGTTGACTGCAGCAGTGACATCTCTGAGAACGTGGCAATGAAAGGTGTTGAAGATATCTTAGTCGACTGATTGTACCACAGAGTTACTCTGAGGGAGAACAGTCATTTCTGTATCGAGGATGACTCCAGAGAGTTCTTGAAGGTGTAGTTATTTTCTGAGCATACAATACAGTTTTCCCAGTCTTTTGTGGGAAAGATGCACTCTTTGGGCTCCGCTGAAATTCCCGGGCTTTTACTTGTCAACTGTCATCATACAGATGTGCGCACAAATGATATAAGAATTCGTTTTTATAGTATAGTATATAGTAAATGCTTACTCACCTTTTAAAAAAAAGTTCTGCTACTGTGTATGTAACTCACCCCTTGGCCTACATCAGTTAGGTTTAAATTGCTGCGCAGTGGTGGTGACACTGCACTGGTTGTATGTGTGCCCGGGAAGGGTACAGTATAGGGATAGAGCAGTGCTGTGCGGAGCTTGCATGGTGAAGGCGTGTACTGGGTGTATGCATAGCTACTAAGCGTACATTACACAAGAGATGTAGGGCTCTGCAGGGTGTGCATGGGGACTGCATGTACTTGAATGTATGTATACCTGCAAGGAGTACATTACATGAGAGATGTAGTGCTGTGCAGTGCGTGCATGCTGAATACATGTACTTGGTTTATGTGTACCTGCGAGAAATACAATACACGAAGGGTGTAGTGTTGTGAAGTGTGCGCATTGTGAATGTGTGTGCTGCCTATATCTGTTCCTGCAAGTGGCACAATTCAGGAAATCTACAGTACCGAGCAGTGCTAAATGTGTGTGTTCCTGGGGTCGCACAGCATGGGAGTAGCAGTGCTGGACAGTGTGTGTGCAGTGGACACACACTGAGTGCAAGTGTGCCTGTAATGGTTCTTTACATGGAGGACCCTGGGTTCCATTTTGGGAAGCCTAGACCTTCCTGGTAATGACATGAGGAGGTAGAGAAATCCACTAAGACAGATATGTGTATTGTTACATCCCGGTGAGTTGGGTGGGACACACTGGAGAAGGAGAGAGAGAGGGACTGCCCCTGTAAACTTCAAAGGGAGCTCTTTGATTCAGTGAGAGATCACAAGGAAGGGGCCTGAACACCTCAGGAAAAAGATGAGGCTGATAGGGGAATCATAAAAAGCAAGGCTGGAAGCCTGACATCCTTTTCATGCTCATATGACTGTGGCTTGCATCCAGCTATGAACTCAAATCTCTCTTATGGCCTGTGTTCTGGAACTGTGCACCTGTGAGTCTCTCCTGCTTTGACAGGCGCCCTTTCAAGAGGAAGAGGAGAGGTGTTTATTTCAAAAGAAGCTGAACCCCAACGTAAAACTTCACACTAATATTTTTCACAGTAAAACCCAGTCCTATTGGTCCTGTTGCAATGTGTGGTAGTATTAGAGAGCGTACTTTCTGCCTGGCACGCTTGAGCCTTTTATTTGGCTTTCGTGACTGGGACAAATCAAGAATGCGAACCAGTCAGACAGCACTTGCTTTTTCATGGACTGGAATCAGATTCTTTCATGGTGTGGGTTGTTCTTTCTAGAACTGTATCATCTGTCAGTGTTTCATCTCATTTTAAATCTCATTTTAAAATGCAGGGTCTGTACATGCAAATCCTACTAATTCTAAAAGTTGTTCCATTCACAGGTATTTACGAGTGGATTTGAAAGAAGCCTCATTTTGAAGTTTTGTGAAGAAATGTTTTCCATGAAGCAATTTGAGAAAGTAAGTGATTTAAAGTTATTTTCTTTGAAAAGAAGAATTTGCTTTTAGATTAACTATTTTTCCCCCTGTTCAGATTCAGTCATCTTTATAGTGATTTCATTTTTCAACCAGGGGTTCTCACCTTAGTGGAAGGTACTATCTTGTCAAGACAAGAAGGTACTTTCAAAATTATGACTTTGATGCTTACGTCACCATAACATTCACAACATACCACTCACCCTCTACTCATCTCAATCGGACCCTATCCTCACCTCTCTCACACACTTCAGCAGCACTTTAAACCCATGGTACTCAAACTTCAACTCTACCTTATTTCAGTCTAATCATACCTAACTTCAGCATCACCCTTCTTCACCTCAGTGTCACTTCAACTCGGCCTCCCCTAATCATCGATCAGAACAGAACCATTCCACATCCTCAGCTCTATCTCAGTCTCACTGCAATTCACCCTCTGTCCTCCAGACCTAATTTCAGTTCCTCCATAGTAGAGCACAGCCTCAATCTGACAATTTGCAACCAGCTCCGTCATTTGCTAAGTTGCTTCAGCCCTTCTATATGGCTTTGCCTGGGTGCAAAATAATAATTCATTAGAAAGCTACCATGTACCTCATTCTGGACATTTTGAGGAAAAGACAGAGAGGGAGCAGAACAGGCGGACCCCACACAGATTGTGGTGGTGGATAGAGACCGGAGTGGTCAGTTCACGTTGGCCAACAAAACAGCACTTTTTACTGTCTGTCTTGTGCACTGTAGGGTCTTTATGGTGGGTGTTGATGTACGCAGTATGAGAGAACTTCTGTTTTTTTTATTTTCTAGTAAATATGTGTCCGGGTGCTGCTGTTGCATAAATCATTACGGTTGCCCTCTTGAATGGTGGCTTTGTTTTCATCTGTTACCAGTGAGAACAAACTCCATATCATGCCTCATAACCTCTTAATAGAAATGTACGTATATATTTTATATATTTCTTTGAAAGTGATGAGGGCATACCTGCAAATTTAATTTGCGTTAGGCAAAAATATCTTTATGGATCTATAACTAATATATATAAATATATATGTGTGTGTGGTGAGAGAGTGATTTCTATAGACCTTATTTATTGGTTGCTTATATGGACATCATTATTATCCTGGGTTTTAATTTATTATGCTATTGTACTCCAAATTAGTTATATATATGTATATACACATGCCACTTTATTTAACCTTCATATGCATAGCAGAGACTTTAAGTATTGGCAGTTTAAGTGGACATCTTTACAATCTTGTGCATAAGAATCAAATATGTTCCATCATTCCAATCTATGTGTATGATTTAAAATGGATTGCATTATGTGAACAACATTAAAACAATTGGAATAATAGGATTATGAATAATACCAAGACACTTGGAACAATAGGATTGTTAACTGTATCACTTTTCACACTACAAGATGGCAGTACCAATATTTCTAACACTGTAGCTGCAATAACAGACGAAAAACTAACAATGTATATGAGGTAGTTGTTGTTTGGATTTGGGGAGTGTCCAGTAGAATCTGTCAGCCGAAACGCGTTGACATTAAGTTTGTTCAGGAGTAGCACATTAAATAAAAAAGGAAATACCGTAACAAACGTTTGGTCAGCGGCTGCCTTTATGCCAAACAAATGATGCTGTGGATTCATGCTGGGGATACAGCTGAGTGAGTGATTTGTCGAATCTTATCAATGTGAGATATATATATGTATATATATATATACACATATTTAAAAAATAAAATAAATTATTACCTGCTGGCTGTCACCTTTAGGTAGTTTGAGTTAGGACCTAGTTTCCGTAGCAAGAGCGTTTTTTGTGTTGCTAATAACTTTGGTGGCGTTTGACAAATCTTCAGGAAATTTTCAAAACTAGCTTGCCAGTCACTGCAGCTGCTGTCTGGACAGATTTAGGGTAATCCTTCAAGCAGGACCGCGAAAAAGGGCGGGGGTGTCCCAAAACACGTTTTCCCCATGCAATTTCCTATAGGGATTTTAGACACAACTACAGCACGAACCGCTAAACCGAATTACACCAAATTTAGCAGAAAGCTAGATCTTGGTCCAGAAAGTTTGCTTTTTGTAATTTGGTGTACAACTGTTTAGTAGTTTTGAAGTTATTAAAGTAAAAGTTTTATATAGATTTAGAAATGCAGATCCACTGTGGATCTGGGTATATCCGCTGATCCATGCACCAACAGCAGTGCTGTGATTGACTGGCAGAAATTGGAGAGGAAAGTTGTGACTGCCATTTTGTGCATCTGGACTCTGTTCCCAGAGGGAAAATAAAATGTAAAAGTGATGGTAGGGGCCAGGGTAGAGATGCCCTGAACCCATGGAGGGGTCTTTGAGGGATCCCTCATAGATAAGAAATTGCCCAAAAACGGTTCATTTTTTGCGCACTAGAATACATGGATTTGTGGTGGAAATGTGGTCCAGACCTCAATTTAAAAAAGCACATACGGCCACTCACGGACCCACACAGCAACTCACACACCCACTTACCCTCACACACCCATTCACACGCCCACTTACACACCCTCACACACCCGCACAACCACTGTCATACAGCCACTTACACGCCCACTCACAGACCCAGACAGCTACTCACACATGCATTCACACACCCACCCACAGTAGTTAAAGTTAGGAAATGGAATTAAAAAGACCTTTAAAATTCATTGAAGAAAAAAAAAAGGTTGCAGGGACGTTATAGTTCACATTTTGATACACAAAACCACCGAAATTAACTAGTTATAGTTATAGTTATCTCAAATGACTATAACTTGTGCCCTAAGGTAACTAGAACTTGCGCCCTCTCAAGGCAAGGTTAATTATCTCACACATTACATCACTCATGACATCATCCATCACATCATTGATAATATAACTGTAGGAAGTTGGCTCTGTATGTGCTATTTCAAAGTAAGGAATAGCATGCACAGAGTCCAAGGGTTCCCCTTAGAGGTAAGATAGTGGCAAAAAGAGATAATACTAATGCTCTATTTTGTGGTAGTGTGGTCGAGCAGTAGGCTTATCAAAGGAGTAGTGTTAAACATTTGTTGTACATACACACAGGCAATAAATTAGGAACACACACTCAGAGACAATTCCAGACCAATAGGTTTTTGTATAGAAAAATATATTTTCTTAGTTTATTTTAAGAACCCCAGGTTCAAATTCTACATGTAATATCTCATTTGAAAGGTATTGCAGGTAAGTACTTTAGGAACTTTGAATAATCACAATAGCATATATACCTTTTACACAAAACACATTTAGCTGTTTTAAAAGTGGACACTGTAATTTTCACAGTTCCTGGGGGAGGTAAAGTAATGTTAGTTCTTGCAGGTAAGTAAACCACCTACGGGGTTAAGATTGGGGTCCAAGGTAGCCCACCGTTGGGGGTTCAGAGCAACCCCAAAGTCACCACACCAGCAGCTCAGGGCCGGTCAGGTGCGGAGGTCAAAGAGGTGCCCAAAACACATAGGCTTCAATGGAGAGAAGGGGGTGCCCCGGTTCCGGTCTGCCAGCAGGTAAGTACCCGCGTCTTCGGAGGGCAGACCAGGGGGGTTTTGTAGGGCACCGGGGGGGGACACAAGTCCACACAAAAAGTATACCCTCAGCAGCGCGGGGGCGGCCGGGTGCAGGGTGCAAACAAGCGTCAGGTTTCCTGTAGATTTCAATGGGAGACCAAGGGGTCTCTTCAGCGGTGCAGGCAGGCAAGGGGGGGGCTCCTCGGGGTAGCCACCACCTGGGCAAGGGAGAGGACCTCCTGGGGGTCACTCCTGCACTGGAGTTCCGATCCTTCAGGTCCTGGGGGCTGCGGGTGCAGGGTCTTTTCCAGGCATCGGGATTTCAGAGTCAGGCAGTCGCGGTCAGGGGGAGTGTAGGAAGTTGGCTCTGTATGTGCTATTTCAAAGTAAGGAATAGCATGCACAGAGTCCAAGGGTTCCCCTTAGAGGTAAGATAGTGGCAAAAAGAGATAATACTAATGCTCTATTTTGTGGTAGTGTGGTCGAGCAGTAGGCTTATCAAAGGAGTAGTGTTAAGCATTTGTTGTACATACACACAGGCAATAAATGAGGAACACACACTCAGAGACAAATCCAGCCAATAGGTTTTGTTATAGAAAAATATATTTTCTTAGTTTATTTTAAGAACCACAGGTTCAAATTCTACATGTAATATCTCATTTGAAAGGTATTGCAGGTAAGTACTTTAGGAACTTTGAATCATTACATTAGCATTTATACTTTTTACATAAAACACAAATAGCTGTTTTTAAAGTGGACACTGCAATTTTCACAGTTCCTGGGGGAGGTAAAGTATTGTTATTTTTAACAGGTAAGTAAGTCACTTACAGGTCTCAGTTTTTGGTCCAAGGTAGCCCACCGTTGGGGGTTCAGAGCAACCCCAAAGTTACCACACCAGCAGCTCAGGGCCGGTCAGGTGCAGAGGTCAAAGAGGTGCCCAAAACACATAGGCTTCAATGGAGAAAAGGGGGTGCCCCGGTTCCAGTCTGCCAGCAGGTAAGTACCCGTGTCTTCGGAGGGCAGACCATGGGGTTTTTGTAGGGCACCGGGGGGGACACGAGTCAGCACAAAAAGTACACCCTCAGCAGCGCGGGGGCGGCCGGGTGCAGTGTGGGAACACGCGTCTGGTTTCCAGTAGTTTCCTATGGGAGACCAAGGGGTCTCTTCAGCGATGCAGGCAAGGGGGGGGCTCCTCGGGGTAGCCACCACCTGGGCAAGGGAGAGGGCCTCCTGGGGGTCACTCCTGCACAGAAGTTCCGCTCCTTCAGGTGCTGGGGGCTGCGGGTGCAGGGTCTTTTCCAGCCGTCGGGAAAGGAGAGTTCAGGCAGTCGCGGTCAGGGGGAGCCTCGTGATTCCCTCTGCAGGCGTCGCTGTGGGGGCTCAGGGGGGACAACTTTGGTTACTCACGGTCCTGGAGTCGCTGGAGGGTCCTCCCTGAGGTGTTGGTTCTTCACCAGTCGAGTCAGGGTCGCTGGGTGCAGTGTTGCAAGTCTCACGCTTCTTGCAGGGATTTGCAGGGGTCTTTAAATCTGCTCCTCTGTAACAAAGTTGCAGTTCTTTTGGAGCAGTGCCGCTGTCCTCAGGAGTTTCTTGTCTTTCTTGAAGCAGGGCAGTCCTCTGAGGATTCAGAGGTCGCTGGTCCCTTGGAAAGCGTCGCTGGAGCAGGTTTCTTTGGAAGGCAGGAGACAGGCCGGTAAGTCTGGGGCCAAAGCAGTTGGTGTCTTCTGTTCTTCCTCTGCAGGGGTTTTTCAGCTCAGCAGTCCTCTTCTTCTTGTAGTTTCAGGAATCTAAATTCTTAGGTTCAGGGAAGCCCTTAAATACAAAATTTAAGGGCGTGTTTAGGTCTGGGGGGTTAGTAGCCAATGGCTACTAGCCCTGAGGGTGGGTACACCCTCTTTGTGCCTCCTCCCAAGGGGAGGGGGTCACAATCCTATCCCTATTGGGGGAATCCTCCTTCTACAAGATGGAGGATTTCTAAAAGTCAGAGTCACCTCAGCTCAGGACACCTTAGGGGCTGTCCTGACTGGCCAGTGACTCCTCCTTGTTTTTCTCATTATCTCTCCTGGACTTGCCGCCAAAAGTGGGGGCTGGGTCCAGGGGGCGGGCATCTCCACTAGCTGGAGTGCGCTGGGGCATTGTAACACGAAGCTTGAGCCTTTGAAGCTCACTGCTAGGTGTTACAGTTCCTGCAGGGGGGAGGTGTGAAGCACCTCCACCCAGAGCAGGCTTTGTTTCTGTCCTCAGAGAGCACAAAGGCTCTCACCGCATGGGGTCTGAAACTCGTCTCTCAGCAGCAGGCTGGCAGAGACCAGTCAGTCCTGCACTGAACAATTGGGTAAAATACAGGGGGCATCTCTAAGAGGCCCTCTGTGTGCATTTTTTAATAAATCCAACACTGGCATCAGTGTGGGTTTATTATTCTGAGAAGTTTGATACTAAACTTCCCAGTATTCAGTGTAGCCATTATGGAGCTGTGGAGTTCGTTTTTGACAGACTCCCAGACCATATACTCTTATGGCTACCCTGCACTTACAATGTCTAAGGTTTTGCTTAGACACTGTAGGGGCATAGTGCTCATGCACCTATGCCCTCACCTGTGGTATAGTGCACCCTGCCTTAGGGCTGCAAGGCCTGCTAGAGGGGTGACTTACCTATGCCACAGGCAGTGTGAGGCTGGCATGGCACCCTGAGGGGAGTGCCATGTCGACTGTCATTTTCTCCCCACCAGCACACACAAGCTGGCAAGCAGTGTGTCTGTGCTGAGTGAGGGGTCCCTAGGGTGGCATAAGACATGCTGCAGCCCTTAGAGACCTTCCCTGGCATCAGGGCCCTTGGTACTAGGGGTACCAGTTACAAGGGACTTACCTGGGTGCCAGGGTTGTGCCAATTGTGGAAACAATGGTACATTTTAGGTGAAAGAACACTGGTGCTGGGACCTGGTTAGCAGGGTCCCAGCACACTTCTCAGTCAAGTCAGAATCAGTATCAGGCTAAAAGTGGGGGGTAACTGCAACAGGGAGCCATTTCTTTACAGGGAGCCTCGGGATTCCCTCTGCAGGCGTCGCTGTGGGGGCTCAGGGGGGACAACTTTGGTTACTCATAGTCTTGGAGTCGCCGGAGGGTCCTCCCTGTAGCGTTGTTTCTTCACCAGTCGAGTCGGGGTCGCCGGGTGCAGTGTTGCAAGTCTCACGCTTCTTGCGGGGATTGCAGGGGTCTTTAAATCTGCTCCTCTGGATACAAAGTTGCAGTCTTTGTTGAACAGGGCTGCTGTTCTCTGGAGTTTCTTGGTCTTTTGGAAGCAGGGCAGTCCTCTGAGGATTCAGAGGTCGCTGGTCCTGGGGAAAGCGTCGCTGGAGCAGTTTTCTTCCGAAGGAGGGAGACCGGCCGGTAGGACTGGGGCAAAAGCAGTTGGTGTCTTCTTCTTCTCTGCAGGGTTTTTCAGCTCAGCAGTCCTCTTCTTCGTAAGTTGCAGGAATCTCGTTTCCTAGGTTCTGGGGAGCCCCTAAATACTGAATTTAGGGGTGTGTTTAGGTCTGGGAGGGCAGTAGCCAATGGCTACTGTCCTTGAGGGTGGGTACACCCTCTTTGTGCCTCCTCCCTGTGGCGTGGGGGGGCACATCCTTATTCCTATTGGGGGAATCCTCCTTCTACAAGATGGAGGATTTCTAAAAGTCAGAGTCACCTCAGCTCAGGACACCTTAGGGGCTGTCCTGACTGGCCAGTGACTCCTCCTTGTTTTTCTCATTATCTCTCCTGGACTTGCCGCCAAAAGTGGGGGCTGGGTCCAGGGGGCGGGCATCTCCACTAGCTGGAGTGCGCTGGGGCATTGTAACACGAAGCTTGAGCCTTTGAAGCTCACTGCTAGGTGTTACAGTTCCTGCAGGGGGGAGGTGTGAAGCACCTCCACCCAGAGCAGGCTTTGTTTCTGTCCTCAGAGAGCACAAAGGCTCTCACCGCATGGGGTCTGAAACTCGTCTCTCAGCAGCAGGCTGGCACAGACCAGTCAGTCCTGCACTGAACAATTGGGTAAAATACAGGGGGTATCTCTAAGATGCCCTCTGTGTGCATTTTTTTATAAATCCAACACTGGAATCAGTGTGGGTTTATTATTCTGAGAAGTTTGGTACCAAACTTCCCAGTATTCAGTGTAGCCATTATGGAGCTGTGGAGTTCGTTTTTGACAGACTCCCAGACCATATTTTCTTATGGCTACCCTGCACTTACAATGTCTAAGGTTTTGCTTAGACACTGTAGGGGCATAGTGCTCATGCACCTATGCCCTCACCTGTGGTATAGTGCACCCTGCCTTAGGCCTTAGGGCTGTAAGACCTGCTAGAGGGGTGACTTACCTATGCCACAGGCAGTGTGAGGTTGGCATGGCACCCTGAGGGGAGTGCCATGTCGACTTAGTCATTTTCTCCCCACCAGCACACACAAGCTGGCAAGCAGTGTGTCTGTGCTGAGTGAGGGGTCCCTAGGGTGGCATAAGACATGCTGCAGCCCTTAGAGACCTTCCCTGGCATCAGGGCCCTTGGTTCCAGGGGTACCAGTTACAAGGGACTTACCTGGGTGCCAGGGTTGTGCCAATTGTGGAGACAATGGTACATTTTTAGGTGAAAGAATACTGGTGCTGGGGCCTGGTTAGCAGGGTCCCAGCACACTTCTCAGTCAAGTCAGCATCAGTATCAGGCAAAAAGTGGGGAGTAACTGCAACAGGGAGCCATTTCTTTACAATAACTTTTTCATTTGCAGTGAAATTATTGATGAGAAAACTGTGCATGGCGGGGGCGCGCGTTATAGTTACCTTAGGGCACAAGTTAAAGTTACTTGATGAAATAACTATATCTGATGAATTTCTGTGGTTTTGTGTGTGTAAAACTGAACCTAACTAAAACGTCTATATAACCTTTCTTTTTTTTTAAAGTTAATTTTTAAGGTTTTATAATTCACTGAAAACAACAAAGGTTACAGGAACTTGGTAGTTAGGTTCTGAATTTCCTCGCACAATACCTTAGAAATTCAGCAGTTATAGTTATGGTTAACAGATGTAAATAATACCAGTGCCGCATAAGCCCTTAGGCAATGCAAGGCAGGGGTTGGCCGCAAGGCCTGGTCTATGCAGCCAATCCTCCTGCATGCACCTAAACCCAAACCAAAGGTTACAGGGACGTTATAGTTAGGAAAAACTATATAAAAAAAACATATTAATTCACTTAAAGTCCAAAGATTCCAGGCACGTTATAGCTAGGCTCACATCTTAAATGTTCAAAACCATTTAAATTTACCAGTTATAGTTAGCTATCTGAAGTAGCTATAACCTGTGCCCTAAGGTAACTATAACTCGCTCCCTCGTTGTGCACTGCTGATTATTCCACAAATTATGGCACTCATGACATCTTTGATAACATCATTGATAATATCACTGTAATATTTACAGTAACATTTTTGACGAACAAACTGTGCATGATGAGGGCGCGAGTTATAGCTGGGCATAAGTTATAGTTACTTCAGATAACTCTTACTATAACTAGTGAATGTCTTTGGTTTTGTACGTTTAAAATGTGAACCTAACTATAACGTCCCTGTAACCTTTGTTTTTTTTAAGTGACTATAGATATAGATATATATGTAGATAACAAATTTTCACAGCACTCCACAAGTCCAATTATTTCTCCTTTATTTCATTGCATAGCTACAGCTATGCAATGAAATAAAGGAGAAATAATTGGACTTGTGGAGTGCTGTGAAAATTCTTTGTTATCTATATATTTCCATGGATGGTCCCCATCGTCACAATCACCAGCAGATGAGTGTGCCACTCAAACAACAGACTACCTTTGTTTTGAGATAGATATCTATGTATGTATAGCTATATAGATAGATATAGCAAATGATTGTATGAAGAGCAAAATCTTGTGTACCCAGAGCAAAAGAGCATTTGCCTTTATCTTTGTTTGCAGATTGAATTTACTTTTGTTAAAGGAGTTTAATTGTTTAAGCTATATGAAAAACGAAGTATATGGTTCGGGTGTTGTTACAGGATTTTGCCAACAGAATTCAATTCACATTTTGATGTCCTCTTCTGTACTTGCCCAAAAATCCATTAAAACTAAATGTCAGCCTTAAATTGCTTTACAGTATTTCCTACCTAGTTTGCTTGAGTATATTGAGCTTTGCTTCATGTCAGAAGGATGTGTCTTCAAAGATGAGGCTCTGGTGCTTTTGGCAAAACTTATCCTAGAAAAAGCTGAACCGCCTAGTGTGGCATCAATGGCGTTTGAGAAATACCCTCTGCTTTTCACAAAGGAAACAGTGCTGTAAGTATGGTCTTTCTAATTTCTTCAAAATGAAAATTCCCTTTGCGAAAACTGGTGCATGTTTTGTTCAGTTTTACTTGCAAAATCGAAAGTAATTTTAGTATAGGCTACTCATGCCACCACCATACTAATGCTTGAACACACAGGTTGAGAGGTCTTGGCATTTTTGGTATACCACATGCTAGATAGGTTTTGTAGAGTTAACTTGCTTCTTTGCTTCTTAAAGGTCACAGATTGAAGGCATATGGTGGATCAGTGTGAAAAGACTACACTGGTACTTTCTGTGACATCCTTCCACATCTCTGACAAGTGTAATTGCAAAGAAAGCTTGCTTTAAATTTTTATGGGTTGTCATCTTGAGGTGATTTTGCTTTAGTGTCTAGTTCTGATTTCATTTACTCTGATGCAGGTAGACAGGCTCTCAATTCATGTTAATGCAACAATTTGAGGAAAATGGACAAACTGGAGTACAACGTAAGAAGCATTCGTAGAAAAAAAAAAAAAAAGATTTTATCAGAAGTAACTCATCTTGTTTCAGCCACCTCCAAACTAAGTTGTGTAATTGTGCTTTTTAGGGTCGAGCCTGCGTTGCATGCGCGCGCATGCGTATCGCAGCGAGACGCTTTAGGTATTAAAAAAGGGCTCGGAGCCTTGTCGACGTCACGTCAGTGTTTTTCATTGGTTTCTGGGCTTGCCTATTAAAGTCTGCTTGCTTTCATTAGTCGAAGGCATGCATACGTCATGCCTTTTCCGGTGGCTAGCCCTCCTCGAACGCATCGACCAAGTACAGAAAACATGCGAAGCTCGCTGTTTTCTGTCCGGCTCGTGGACTACTTTTTTTCTCTATTTTCCTAGCGCGATTTTGTTAGGCAGAAGTCGAGCGCTTTACACAGTTAATTGCACTTTTTCGGGTTACATACATAAAAGCACTTTTGCCGATAGGTGAAAAGTCAGGTTAGGCGTTTACAACGCGATCAGCTCTAACATGAGCAAACGCGAGACCCGTTGCATTGCAAATGCTTGTTATAGTTGCTATCAAGTGACTGCATATAGCTGCGTCAGTGTTATGATTTACTGCTTTTGTAGCACAAATGTATATTTTCTTGTGCCATATGACATGCAGAACATATAGAAGTTGCTTGCCTACATGTTCAAATGTAGAATTTTCTGTTGTAGGACTGATCTTCAGTAATAATTTGGCTAACACATATTTGGTGGTAGCAGTGACCATGTCTCCGTACTTGCTAGTAGAATAAACTGCTCTAGAATACCCAGACCTTGGGATAGATCATGGATGGGTACATAAGGTGTCCCGAAACACACTACGTAAGCTGAGGTATCTTCTGCTATTCTTGTGGTCGATCCAGAAAGCTTGTTGGATTTTGTTTTTGTTACATTTCCCCCCTTGTATTTTTTTCCACCCTCTAAATATCTGCCCTTTAACTCTGTGTTGCTCTCTCACTTGTTTGCTCCTCTATCTTTTGTGTTCCTAACCCAAACTCTCCCGCCAAGCTGTAGGATGCTGTCACCCTCATATGCTTCTCTCCATCCCTCGCTGCTATCTCCTTCATGCGTTGCATTCTGTCTTTCTCTAAGGTACTCTTCTTCACCCCACATTCCCATGCTGTTCGTAGTTCTCGTCATCATGTGCTTCTCTATTCTCCACCCTTCTTTCTCTCTCATCCCTGTTTTTCCCTTCTCCCCACACTGCTTCTCCTTTTTTTCCCCCCCAACCCCTGTTATTTTGCCCTTTTCCATTGAAAATATGTATTTTTTTTTATTTGCCAATCCACGTGCCATCCACCACCTTGGAATGGTAAGTAAAAAAATTTAACTGGAGCTTGCATAATTTTCTAGATGCATGCATGCATCCTGAGGCATGCAAACAACTACAGAATGATGCGACTGGCAACAGCAGTCATAACATTGCCCCTTTTTTCCCTTCTGCATAGCATCACCAAATGGAATTGGCGAAGCCTGTAGGTTCAAACGGAAAGACCTATTTTTTTTTCTTCAAATTATTTTTTATAGATTGCATTGCCATCTAATGCAGGCTGTTGCTTTCTTGCTCAGACTTACCGTACCTAAATTCTTCCAGTTTATAGGTTTGTTTGAAATCAGTCATTATTTTTTGATCACCTTAGAGATTAACAAAAAATGTTATGCTGCCTTTCAGGTTCAGCAAAGTACTCCAAAAAAGTGCGACATGCCAGAAAAAAGGGCCAGTAACGGTGCTAGACTACATTTTATCTTTGATTGAGTTACCAGAGCACGAAGATGTTGCTGACCTTTCTCATCCATGGACTGCCCTCATCGTTCTTCCCCACATTCGGTAAAAAATTATTGTTTGATTGTGGCTTATGTCAAGACACATAGTCAGCATTGGTAAATATATGTTGTGAAGTTCATTCAAACGTGTTTTATCTATTACCTTTTTTTAAGTATTTGTGCTTTCTGAAAAGTAAACTCGCTTTGACTGCAAAGGGTTTTCAAATTACATTTTCTTGTTTACCAAAGGTACAGTACCTGGGGGTCCCGTGTGCATCAGGGACCGGCGCCACCCTCCTCGAGAGTGGCGTTGGATTCTTGAGAATGACTCTGTCAACAACGTCGCGATAGCCCAAGTTAGAGCTATTGGATTTCTAAGCGCTGTATTGAAGTTTAATCTTTCAAAATTCTTATCTTTGCTTGCGTATGTTGGATTTTTGTCGTTTTGGTCTTGTTTTACTCAGATACATTTTGGCTATTTGTCTAAACTGGTGTTGAGTGCAGTGCTTTTGTGGTATTTTAACTGTGTGTTTGTACAAACACTTTACACGTTCCTTCTGAGATAAGCCTGACTGCTTGTGCCAAGCTACCAAGGGGGTGAACAGGGGTTATCTGAGCTGTGTATCTCCCTTATCTTGACTAGACTGAGGGTTCCCCTACTTGGACAGGGTGCAAACTGACTGCCAACTAGAGACCCCATTTCTAACACTGGTGATCAGCAGTTGAGGATAAGACTTGTATTTGTACTTGACATATAGTGATTGGTGTACACTACTGTTTTATGGCAGACCATTACACAACCACATACTGTTTTTTTCTCTTAGATTTTTGCTTTTTTCCTTGCCTTCTGAAACACTGCACCTTTGTTAAACCTTAGTCACAATCATGTCTGGTGAGCCATCAGTTGGAGCTGCAGAAGTAGTGTTTGAGTTGGAGAGCTTGGAGACCTATACGGTGCCTCAGCTCAAAAACTTCTGCAAAGAGTTCAAATTTCCTATTAAAAACCTCACTAAAAAGGTGCAAAAGACACTGAAGGCCTGGCTGGCAGCAACGTAGGCTGATAGCCCACCGAGGAGGAGAATGTTGCTGTGGATATGGAGGTGCAAAGCATCCATCATGTCTTGTAGAATAACAAAGGGATGCCTGGAGGGAGGACCTCCAAGGCAGGCAGCAGTGTTTCTTCCAAAGGCTTGACCCATGAGGAACTGGAGGATAGGCTGGAAACCAGGAGGCATCATTTGGAAATGCAGCAGAAGCTCAAGCTGCAGCATGAAAGGGAGCTTCAGCTGGAGCTGGCTAGGATGAGGCGGGAGAATGAGAAAGACAAAATTGCTAATTGATATGGAGAAGGAGAAAATGCATTTAGCTCAGGAGCTGAGCTTGAAGGAGCTGGACTGCAGGAGCAGGTCCAGCACAGATGGTGGCAGTGTTTCTTCAGTGCATTCTGAGAGGATATTGAACCTTCCCAAGAGTGTAGGGAATGCGTACACTCATGAGAATGACATCCACAGGTGGTTTCAGGGCTATGAGGCAGCTCTCCACATGCACGAGATCCCCAAGAGAGATTGGGGTGTTATCTCTACCTGTCTTTTTGTTTTAGTGAAATATTGAATGATGTGCTCCCACACCTCCATCCTAAGGAGGCATCAGAGAGTGTGTCAACCGGAAGCTGCCAAGTTGGTATTGACACTCAGGGTCCAGAGATCACCACCAGCAATCAAATGGGATTATATGCTCAGGTATTCTACCTCAGCAACATCAATTGAAGCTTTGTGCTTAGTGTGTGTAGGCTGGTGTAAATCCTATCTATGGGGATGCAACTCCCTCCAAACCTCAATTAACTGCCAATGTGCCAATGTGAGATTGAAGAGGCAAACTGCCTGGAGGTCAACCTGCATGGGGCACCTCCAAAGGCAGCACCGATCTGTGCTTCAGAACATCTAGCACCATTTGTTTACTCCCCTCCCAGAAGACATGCTTCATCAAGCTTGTCTGCATCTAGTGAGTTAAGGAATTTAATTTGAATCTCTTTATGTGTGTAAATACTTGCCAAAACCATTCCTCTCCTATCCTTTGTCCCCTCCGTAATAACATCTTCCACTATTGTGCGGTTCAACTTGTATGGCTCCAGTGGGGCAATACAGACCATGGTCCCTCATAAAATATTTGAGTATGTTGCACCCACCATTTGGCTCCTCTAGTTACCTCATTTTGTCTAGCTCCTTTTAATCAGGTGGGGTTCCTGAATTACAAGCAAAGTGTATAGACCTGCACTTTAAGCAAGGAACTACTCCCATTCATTTTGCCGGTGTCCCAAGCCTCCTAGCTTACCAAGTCAGAAAATTATAACCAGTGTGCACTCAAGCATATGAAATAGACACTGGAGAAAACAATGGCCTTTCAGATCCCAAAGTGACCCTGGGCAAGTAACGCTCTGCATGGAACCTTTTACCATGTCTCTCTCTCTGTCCCACACCGTCAGCTCCTTGAGGACAGTGTAGATTTATTTTGCATTACCCTCTGTGCCAGTCGTCTATGGTCAGTGAAGGAGCAGGTTTTATGTCTATGGTGACAGCTTTGGTTTGGTTTTTAAGGTTGGATTTTGCAGGGTATCGTTGGATTGTGCTCACTAGGATCATCTCCACTGATTTTAGTGTGTCCTCAGTCTGTGATCCAGTGTGCATCACTATGTGCATCTCTGCAGGCAGACCATTTTCTCCTTTGGGGTGTACCATTGTTCCAAGAATCCGCACTGCAATTTGAGGTCGCCATGCCCAAGTCAGTCAGTGGTATTTGGGTGATGGGCCCCTGGTTGCCTTCTGGGGTCTGCACCCACCCTATTCTGAGAGGTAATTAGGGAGTGGGGATGTCATCAATCATCGACCCTGAAGGCCCATCACACACCACAAGGGACATAAAGGTTGTGCCCTGCCTCTCAGTACTTGTCTCACCAATGCTCACTCTGAGCCTACCTGTAATTACATAAGCATTCCTTGGTGTGTCACGAAAATCACATGTGCCGGTCATGCCCGGGTTGTCACAGGGGGTGGAAGTAGGGGTCCACACTTGCCAGCCTCTAATCCCTCCACTCCAATTACAATTTTAATATTAAATCACTTGTGGCTAAGTAGCTTGTCCCTGACCCCGGGGCCTTCACTTTTACTCACTGTAACACCAGGCAAGCCACGTTGGTACCAACATGTTCTAGGCATGCAGAGCCCCTGCAGGCTCATCTCTTTTCACCTGTGAGCATGAGTGCCTTTCCTTCTGCCAGTGCTCAGTCTGGTGATTTTGAGCCAAAACTACACAGTTTGCTTATGGAGTGTATACATGCACCTGCGTCCAAAGGCTGCCACTGTGCTCCGCTGCGCTCCAGATCACATATCCACCTACATCTTCCTATATTGTCCAACTGAATCCACAGGTAGCGCCCACCAGACAATGAGGCAGCCCCACTTCCACTTTAGCTATTCTTTTCCCCAGCTCCAGGTTCCCACTACTTCTCAACAGGAAACCACAGCTGTCTTGGTGCCCTTGCAAGAGGCACAGTTGGCTTCCTACTTCATTCCCTCATGGGGGCTATAGTGTCCCAATCAGACCCAGCTCCTCCACTCTTAATGCAGCACTGAAATGGAGGCAGAACAAATATTGGGACAGCCCACCAAGGGGCAGGATCAAGGGTGATTTCGGGGAGGTCTCAGGGAATAGCGGAAGAGAATGTCTCGCTTTTATCTCATTCTCAGTCATGCTCCATTTATTGTGCTCTGAGTGCTCTCTAAAGAATCTTTCCTTCCTAGGAGCAACCATCCCTCCCTACCTAGAGTTTTTCCACAGAATCAAGCACTCTACCAAATTGATTCCAGTTAATAGAAATGTAATGTGTTTTCTGTCTAAAATTAGGTGTCCTAAAAATAAGGTCAGTTTTCCTCAAAAACTTGCAAATGCCTTGCTCTCTTCGAACCAAATTTCTGTTACTGATCCTAAAGGTTTATTATTTTTGTCTATAGTCCATCATTTCATATCTCTGCTGTTTCTAAGTTCATTGCATAACAGCTGCTAATGTTACCTCCATCAATGGCACTCAATTTACTGACCTCTAATGGAATTGGATGCTGGTTGAATTTTCACAACCTCAAAGTTGTGACCTGTAAATGACTACTGATGAAAGCACCGATTGTGTAACTCACTGAGCGATAATGTATGGAACCCAATAATTATTGTGTCCGTTTTTATTAGTGAAGAAGTACATGCAGTCCTTATAGGCTTCTCTTTATTTTCAGGTTGCATATATTGACCAAAGTATCACAATTATGTGGGTTTATGTATGTAAAGAAGCTTGCTGAAAGAGAATACACACCTGCAATACTTATTATTTTGCGTTTCAGTGATATTTTGGAGCTACTGGACCTTTACGTAGGTAGCTTGTCTTAAAATGTTGTCACAAAATATTTATCAACCAATTGAATTGCTGTTGAATGAATTGTAAAAGACCTTTACAGTTGTATGGTGCAGCTAATCAGCATAATTATTCCTGTTAATTACAGACCTTTGCAAATGGAAACCCTTCAACCACGTCTGATAAGCTTCATAGATTCACTTTTTGCCTCCTTTGACCAAGGAAACTTCAGAAATGGTAAGAATGACACAAAAGTTCTCTGAAGAATAAAGGTACTTGGCTATCCTTATGCATTCAGAAGGTGGTGTAAAGCATACATACATATCACCAGATGGGCACTTGACAATGTTGTCTTGTGTGACATGACTGAAATTCAGGGGGATCATTTGTGTTTCTAGGAATGATCATGGTGGGTAGGTGTTATCACACGGTAAGGGTTACAATAGACCCCATGAATTTTGTTTGAGTTATCAAGCATATCAAGGTTTTTGAGGCTCTAGAGGCGAGTGTAGACTTATTTTGTGTAACCCTCTCTGCCAATTGTTGATTTTCAATTCTATGTTTTCAACTTTCCATACATAAGATTGGATGTTTGGGTCTGGCTGATATAAAATGTAGCCAGTTACATGTTTGTTTATGAAAGAGTGAGTTTGCACTCTGTCCTTAAGGTGAACAGCAGAAACTATTACTGACCTTTGAAAATGGTACCAGGAGGTAAATGGAAATGTTGACCATCCAGTTTACATGAAATATAAATATTACATGGAATATGGATTTTGCATGAAAGCTTTGAATCCTGATCCTGCACTCTAACATACATTACATTGCGCACCAGTTTAAAAGTAGACCGTTCCATAGTAATTCCAATTATTCAATGGGAAAGTAGTAATCCAGAAGAGGGACTTAATGGAATAGGCCATGGCATCAAATGAAGGATGGAGGCCAAAGCTATACTGAAGCACCAGGAATACACTGTCTCACTTGGTCCCCCTTTCCCCCCTGCACACTTCTTAGGATAGTCAGCATTAGGTTTCCATCCCACCAAGGAGAGGGGGAGGATTTTAATGAGTATCAAATACAAACTACTTGTTGGTAACCTCATAATTTCTACACTCTGTTCCTTATCCCATTACTTATATTTCTTAGTCAACCCTCTAAGGAAAGCACTGACCATCTACATATTTGGTCAGTGTAGCTCTTTACCTGTAGATACTTGATGAGATTTTTTATAAAAGGGAGGGCTTCAGAAGCTGATTTACTTGTCCGTTTACTACTGAGACCCATATCTAGGCATTTTACGTGCACTAATTAAGATGCAGTGAAATTAAGGTAAATGGAATGCTTGTATTAACCTTTAGCAAGTGGCAATTCATTTGATTAGAGTTCCAATTGATCTCTTTTAACTCATTTCTGCCATTACAGAAGGCGACATTAAGTGCAAATACATTTTAATGAACCCTCACTAAAAAGTAGTCTAGCCAGCCTCTTTGGCCACACCCACTCTGTTCATCTGTTACAGAAACATTCATATTAAAGGAAGAAGTAGAATTCCTATTAGCTTTTCCTGGGATGTGAAGTCCAGAGGTGGTTCTAGTTAGTGTGGGTCATTTTTTTCCTAGTCTCTTAAAAAGATTGTATCATGTTAAATCTTAGATTTGATCTGGATTTTATTGACAGTAATAGAGTGGACAAACCAACCCAAGAGAAAAATCTCTAGTGATGTAATGTTAGTGTAGTGCCTACAATTAAATCTGAGAAATGTCTGACATCATACATGGCAGTTTCCATAAAGCTCTATAAAGAGCATAAGTGGATAATAATCAAACCCTCCTTTGTGTATAGGTTATCTGCTGTATCTAAATGGATATTAGGATCTCCTAGAGCCGTCATTTGAGAAAAGAAAGTGCTTCAAGTGTTCGAAAATATTTGGCAGGCCCCGGGGTCTGATATAGCTGAGTAAATGCAAATGTTTGCTGAGCATGAGGCAACAACTTTTCTGAGATCACTTCTGCCCCATTAAGCAAAGTGAAAGGTAAAATGTTAAAGGATACTTGAGTTTAATAAAAGTGACACCACCACCATGTTTTCAGCCAGGGCGATTGGTACCAATATGCATCTAATCTGAAGGGCTGGCATTAATTAGAGCTGGCACTGACCACGATTTAAGCCAGGCTCCAATTGTAAATCTCCAATTTGTATTTACTTAGTAAACTTATACTTGTATGTTTTGATAGATAACATGCATTACACCGTGTTCAGCATATGTGAGCAGCAGTGGTGCTTGGCTTCCAGAAATGACGTTGAGGAAATGGTCAGCACATCCATTGATGGAGGAGGAGCACGATCATTTAGTGCGAGTAAATTCTTCTTATGGTATCTGAATTTAAAATGAGATAAGGGAATCGTCATTGAGTCATATCAATAAAAATACTTTATCTTGAAACTGACAGCATCTCTGGGCACAGACAGGCTTCCCTTTGGTGTGTCACTGGTGCGCCTGATGTATGACATGCTCAAGAAGTATATTTAAACGTCCCTGGATCTCTGCAAAATATCAGACAGGCAGTTGTCACTAGACCACTGAGTACAATTCTGTGCAGGGGAAACTGGCAGACAGCAAAGCTGGACCAAAACACGTCGGGGACAACTGCTTAAAAAGATTAATATGCCTTCAGAGTTTGATGCTTCTCATTTGATTTGGTTTGCACCTCCAAAAAGAAGTTAAAGACATATCACTTTTGTTAACTGTTAGAAGATGTATTTCCTGTTTCAGTTTTTTGAATCACTTCTATGGGTTCCTGTCAGCAGAGTGACCCAAAGTCATATCTGTTGCAGTGTGGTGAACAGGTTTGCACAATTAGGTTTGGGAATTGAACCATTGTACAACTTGATCCTTGCCACCATCTGCTTTATGGAGTCCAGAGTATGGATTCACATAATTATCACACTCTGTGCTTGTGTGAGAACAAAGCAACTGCTCCTTAAATGTGTTTTTTAGCAGCCTGTGTCCTTGAAAATGGCTTTCATGGTCAGATTTTTCTGGGGCAAATATACCCAAAGGCCTAGGGATAGTCTACGAGGTGTCCTTGTCCAAATGGGTCCTAGTTGTTTAAGATTGGAATCTGACTGTGACTACAAATATAAACCCACTCCTGCCGGACCCTACAGTAGTGGTGCGAAGGCTGATTGTCTTATGGTCCTTTGTATCTGGAGAAAAAGGGTTACAGGTGCAGGATGAGTTAGGGGTTTTGCAGGCTTGCATTTCCCTCTGGCTGAAAGTCGTTGAGTGGCAGATGATGCTCTTCCTGATGCTTTGTGTCATCTGGTAGTTGGACTTTAATGACCTCATGTTACCTGAACCTCCTCACTCTCAATGTGTCCTCACACAAGCCCCTCAGTCACCTAGGACTTAGTGTGGGTCAAGTTGAATTGTTCGGTATCTCGGCAGGAAGGCAGGCTCTCCATAGGTCACATCATCAAGATGTCTTCACATGCTTCAAAGACTTAGGCCCAGCTCGAGAGGGAGTATGGCAATCATGCAGTGCTTCCACTCCTGAGCCCGTTGATATTGGTTGATGGGTGGTCAAAATTCGACCCTGACAATTGGGCAAATACCCTTTTAAATTTCACACCTGAATTTGAAGGATAAATGTCAGGGGTAATTCCATTCTTTAATGATTAGATCAAGCCTTCGTTGGACAAGCTTATACCACTCAGGACCATTAAAAAGGGGCAATCAGGGGGACAGGCCCTGTCGTTCAATACACATTTAATGTAGTTTCAGAAAGAAAGTAAAAGGATGGAGAGGAAGTGGAGGAAAGCATAAGATCCAAATAGCAAACTAAACTGTAAGAAAGCTGTGAAAAAATACCATGCTAATTATGGGCACACACTCCACATATTGGGATACACAGGTTGATAATGCATCTAACATTGTTAAGGAGCCATTCAAATTAGCTATATCTTGTACAAATCCCTCCAAAATGTGTGTTTAACCCCCTCCATCCGGATGTCGTTGCAATAAGCTGGCAAAGTTATTCCTTGATAAAGTTAATAATATTTATGCTACTTTTGCAGATAAAGCACAATATTGTGAGATTTCGGTTCCACCTTGGCAGCTCATCTATTGATACTTTATCTGCTTTCCCATCAAGGAAGATGTGGGAAGGTCTGGTGAAGACAATTAAATTGGGTTCCCCTTTGTGCCCTGTCCCACTTTTTGTACTTGCACAAAGGGAAAATGTAAACTACCCTGTGTTCGTTTCATTCTTTCGCTTCAGGACAGTATGGTGCTGTCTTCATGGAAACATGCTGCAATGAGACCATTACTAAAGAAACCGTCATTGGACTCTGCATCAGCTGAAAGCTATAGGCCAATATCCTTGTTGCTGGATATAAGTAACGTTTTTGAAAAATTTGTCAACCAACAGTTATCTTCATTTCTGGAAAAGCATGATATATTGCACATTACCCAAACAGTCTTTCGTCCAGGGTGCAGTACTGAGACAGCACTTCTAGCCGCTACGTAAGTATTGAGAATAATTCTACTGGACTGCAGTGAAATTACTTGATCTCAGTGCGGATTTCAGTACTGTGTCACATTCTATTTTATTACACAAATGGAGCAGGCAGAAATGGTTAGCCTAGCCTAGCCCTAGTCTTGAAATGTCCTGCCTCTCTTTTTGGATGGCCGGAGCTTCCAGGTCTACAAGGAACCTTAATACTCAAAATCCCATCCCCTGAAGTGTGGAGTACCTCAGGGCTCCTAACTGAGCCCTACTTTACTGAATTTGTATGTTCCTCTCTTGGTTGAGATTTTACAATCACATGGTCTTCTGATTGTCATATGGAGTTGACATGCAGATTAATTCTCTTACCCCTGGTTCAGATGCATACTCTAGTCGGTTTCGTTCGCGCATGAATGATGTAACACAGTGGATGTCAGCCAGTTGCCTGAAACTTAATCCTTTCCGTGCTGAAGATGGCTGGGGGCCATCCTCAGTCACGGTGCTCATGTGCTGAGGATGGCCCCCGGACGACCTCTGCACATGAGCTGGAAATCCCTTTGGTGCGGACACCAGAGGGATTTTCTTGCTGCAAAAACAGCCTCAGGAGATGCGGAACAAGTTCCCCGCCTCCCAAGGCTGTTTTTGGTTTTCGGTGAAATGATGAGCAGCGCGCATGTTTCGTTGAGGTAATTTCACTGAAGACGAAAGTTAAATGAGCCGATCAGCTCATTTCACTTTCCCTGTCTCGGTCCTCAGAGGGCTATTTCAGACCCCTGAGCACTGAGGCAGGCGGGAGAGGTATAGTTTGGAAAGGGGAGAACCTCCCCTTTCCAGTGGTACCCCTCCCAAGTGAATCCCTGGCAGGGATCCACTCCACTAGACACCAGGGAGGGGGAGCAGCCTCTTGGACAGCAAGAGCTTTTGTTCCCCCATTATGTTTTGCCAATATTCAGTCTTTATGTCACTAGCCCCCGATCTGCCCTAAAGGGGGAGGGGGGCAGAAAGCCCACTAGAAGCCAGTGATTACTTTTTTCATATGTATGTAGGGGTGGGGGCTGTCCTAGATGTTCACTGTAATGCTCCCACCCCTCCCAAAATTCGACACAGTCTTCCCCCACCCACCCAACTCCCCCCAGCCTCCCTCCCTCCCTCCCTCCCCAGGGCAGAAAGAGCACTAGAGACAAGGGATTTTGTTTTGTAAAAGAGGGGTGCCCCGGCCCCATCTCAATGGGGACCAAAGTCTTTCTGCCCCCCAGAAGTTTGGGATGGGTTAATTACTCCTCCTCCTCCTCCTCCTGGAGGGGTAGACAACCCATTAGATTCCAGGGAATTACAAAACAAAATAGAGGGGCTGGCCACCACCATGGGCATGGTTCTGTCTTCCTCCCCCAGACTAAAGCATCTCATCCCTATGACAAGCAAGAGGACATTTGACTCTTTTGGGTTTTGATTTTACATATGCACCAAGAGAGCTTGGCTGACTCCCCATATCATCCGACATGCAGTGGTGAGCGGCTGCACTTTTTGGACTTGGGTACGCTGCCACCTGGAAAAATCTACGAGATTCAGACACTTCTGAAAACGAAACATCTGGGGGGTCCAGGGTGGTGTGCTTTGCATGCACCCCACACCAGATTCTTACCCACAGTGCCCTTCAAATCTCCTACTTTGCTTGAAATCATGCATTTTCCCTACATTTCTCTGATGGAAACTTCTGGAATCCGCATGAAGCCGCAAAATTCTTAACACCTAACATTGCCCATCTGTACCGATAAAATTTCTGCCCCACTTGTGTGGGTGCCCAAAGCAGTCAGCCTAAAAACGTATGAAGAAAAAAAAACTCCCCTTTTGGACCAGCTTTGGCTCCCCCTCAATTTCTACATGTTTTTTGGCCTTCCTTGAAGAGGGCCTACCCACACAAGTGAGACAATATTTTATCAGAAGACTTTGAGGTGGGGGGTGGGGAGGAGAATGCTGAGTGTGAGGAAGTTTGTGTGTTCCCTGAGATTCCTAAACTTTGTATCATTGAGATGTGGGCAAAAACTTTTTTTAGACACATTTTGAGGTTTCCAAAGGGTTCTGGGTGGCAGAACCTGGTGAGTCACCCCATCTTGGATTCCCCTTGGTGTCTAGTTTTAAAAAATGTACAGGTTTGCTAGGTTTCCCTAGGTGCTGGCTGTGCTAATGCCCAAAAACACATCAGTTTTCAGTCGAAAAAATGGTGTGTGTCCATTTTGTGTTTTGAGGCATTTCCTGTTGCTGGCACTGATCTTACCCACTCAAGTGAGGTACCATTTGTATCGGTAGACTTGGGGGGAATGATGGGTGCAAGGACGTTTGTGACTCCCCTCAGATTCCAGAACTTTGCAGCACCGAAATGTGAGGAGAATGTGTATTATAGATAAATTGAGGTTTGTAAAATATTCTGGGTCACAGAACCTGCAAGAGCCCAAAATCCACAACTACACATTTTTTTTTTTTTTTAAAACATCAGTTTTCCATAGACAAATGTGATGTATCCCCATTGTGTTTTGGGGCATTTCTTGTGGCTGGCACTAGGCCTACCCACAGAGGTGAGGTGCCATTTTTATCCGGAGACTTAGGGGAATGCTGAGTGGAAGGAAGTTTGTGGCTCCCCTCAGATTCCAGAACTTTGCACCACCTGCGTGTGAGGAAAATGTGCTTTTTAGACAAATTTTGAGGTGTGCAGAGGATTCTGGGTGACAGAACCTGGAGCGAGCCCCACAAGTCATACCATCTTGGATTCCCTTAAGTGTCTAGTTCTAAAACATGTACAAGTTTTCTAGGTTTCCCTATGTGCTGTCTGAGCTAGAGCCCAAAATCCACAGCTAGACACTTTGCAAAGAACACGTTAGTTTTCAGTGGAAAAGTGTAATGTGTCCATGTTGTGTTTTGGGGTATTTCTTGTCACTGGCCGTAAGTCTACTCACACCATTTTTATCTGGAGACTTACGGGAACACAGAACAGCAGAACAAGATTTATTACCAAATTGTCTTTCTCTGCATTTGCGCCTTCCAAATGTAAGACAGTGTGTAAGAAAGAAGTCATTTTGAGAAATGCCATGTAATTCACGTGGTAGTATGGTTACCCCCAAATTCAGAGATGTGTAAATAACCACTGCTTCTAAACTTAATTTTTTTGCTCCCATTTTGGAAACACATAGGTTTCCTTGATACCTAGTTTTCACTCTTGCATTTTACCAAATGAATTTCTGTATGCCTGGTACACAATTGAAAACCATTGCAAGGTGCAGCTCAGTTATTGGCACTGGGTACCTCGGGTTCTTGGTGATCCTACAAGCCCTATATATCCCCGCAACCAGAAAAGCCCAGAGGACATACCAATATATTGCGTTCAAAAATCTGCCATTGTTGAAAAAGGACAAAAAGAAAAAAGGGAGCACACTGCCTCACACTCAAGCAAAAGGTTAGCCCCAATGCATCATGGTAAATGCAGTCACTTCGTTTTGTGCTGAAAAAGTAATAAAAAGTCTTTCACCTAAGTAGGTGCAGCAAGTGCTGTGTATCTCTGGACACGTGTTTCTAGGTTTAGCCCGTCATCAGCAGAGAGCAGCCAAGTCTGTGGGGTTGCTTGAAATGCCGCCAAAAGTCTTCTCGGGTTTATGTACCACTCACTGGCGCACAGGTGCCTCTCCAGAGCTCGTCAGCTCGTTAGCTCAAGGGAGCAGTCATTGGACAAAAAGAAAAAAGGGAGCACACTGCCTCACACTCAAGCAAAAGGTTAGCCCCAATGCATCATGGTAAATGCAGTCACTTCGTTTTGTGCTGAAAAAGTAATAAAAAGTCTTTCACCTAAGTAGGTGCAGCAAGTGCTGTGTATCTCTGGACACGTGTTTCTAGGTTTAGCCCGTCATCAGCAGAGAGCAGCCAAGTCTGTGGGGTTGCTTGAAATGCCGCCAAAAGTCTTCTCGGGTTTATGTACCACTCACTGGCGCACAGGTGCCTCTCCAGAGCTCGTCAGCTCGTTAGCTCAAGGGAGCAGTCATTGGACAAAAAGTAAAAAGGGAGCACACTGCCTCACACTCAAGCAAAAGGTTAGCCCCAATGCATCATGGTAAATGCAGTCACTTCGTTTTGTGCTGAAAAAGTAATAAAAAGTCTTTCACCTAAGTAGGTGCAGCAAGTGCTGTGTATCTCTGAACACGTGTTTCTAGGTTTAGCCCGTCATCAGCAGAGAGCAGCCAAGTCTGTGGGGTTGCTTGAAATGCCGCCAAAAGTCTTCTCGGGTTTATGTACCACTCACTGGCGCACAGGTGCCTCTCCAGAGCTCGTCAGCTCGTTAGCTCAAGGGAGCAGTCATTGGACAAAAAGAAAAAAGGGAGCACACTGCCTCACACTCAAGCAAAAGGTTAGCCCCAATGCATCATGGTAAATGCAGTCACTTCGTTTTGTGCTGAAAAAGTAATAAAAAGTCTTTCACCTAAGTAGGTGCAGCAAGTGCTGTGTATCTCTGGACACGTGTTTCTAGGTTTAGCCCGTCATCAGCAGAGAGCAGCCAAGTCTGTGGGGTTGCTTGAAATGCCGCCAAAAGTCTTCTCGGGTTTATGTACCACTCACTGGCGCACAGGTGCCTCTCCAGAGCTCGTCAGCTCGTTAGCTCAAGGGAGCAGTCATTGGACAAAAAGAAAAAAGGGAGCACACTGCCTCACACTCAAGCAAAAGGTTAGCCCCAATGCATCATGGTAAATGCAGTCACTTCGTTTTGTGCTGAAAAAGTAATAAAAAGTCTTTCACCTAAGTAGGTGCAGCAAGTGCTGTGTATCTCTGGACACGTGTTTCTAGGTTTAGCCCGTCATCAGCAGAGAGCAGCCAAGTCTGTGGGGTTGCTTGAAATGCCGCCAAAAGTCTTCTCGGGTTTATGTACCACTCACTGGCGCACAGGTGCCTCTCCAGAGCTCGTCAGCTCGTTAGCTCAAGGGAGCAGTCATTGGACAAAAAGAAAAAAGGGAGCACACTGCCTCACACTCAAGCAAAAGGTTAGCCCCAATGCATCATGGTAAATGCAGTCACTTCGTTTTGTGCTGAAAAAGTAATAAAAAGTCTTTCACCTAAGTAGGTGCAGCAAGTGCTGTGTATCTCTGGACACGTGTTTCTAGGTTTAGCCCGTCATCAGCAGAGAGCAGCCAAGTCTGTGGGGTTGCTTGAAATGCCGCCAAAAGTCTTCTCGGGTTTATGTACCACTCACTGGCGCACAGGTGCCTCTCCAGAGCTCGTCAGCTCGTTAGCTCAAGGGAGCAGTCATTGGACAAAAAGAAAAAAGGGAGCACACTGCCTCACACTCAAGCAAAAGGTTAGCCCCAATGCATCATGGTAAATGCAGTCACTTCGTTTTGTGCTGAAAAAGTAATAAAAAGTCTTTCACCTAAGTAGGTGCAGCAAGTGCTGTGTATCTCTGGACACGTGTTTCTAGGTTTAGCCCGTCATCAGCAGAGAGCAGCCAAGTCTGTGGGGTTGCTTGAAATGCCGCCAAAAGTCTTCTCGGGTTTATGTACCACTCACTGGTGCACAGGTGCCTCTCCAGAGCTCGTCAGCTCGTTAGCTCAAGGGAGCAGTCATTGGACAAAAAGAAAAAAGGGAGCACACTGCCTCACACTCAAGCAAAAGGTTAGCCCCAATGCATCATGGTAAATGCAGTCACTTCGTTTTGTGCTGAAAAAGTAATAAAAAGTCTTTCACCTAAGTAGGTGCAGCAAGTGCTGTGTATCTCTGGACACGTGTTTCTAGGTTTAGCCCGTCATCAGCAGAGAGCAGCCAAGTCTGTGGGGTTGCTTGAAATGCCGCCAAAAGTCTTCTCGGGTTTATGTACCACTCACTGGCGCACAGGTGCCTCTCCAGAGCTCGTCAGCTCGTTAGCTCAAGGGAGCAGTGATTGGACAAAAAGAAAAAAGGGAGCACACTGCCTCACACTCAAGCAAAAGGTTAGCCCCAATGCATCATGGTAAATGCAGTCACTTCGTTTTGTGCTGAAAAAGTAATAAAAAGTCTTTCACCTAAGTAGGTGCAGCAAGTGCTGTGTATCTCTGGACACGTGTTTCTAGGTTTAGCCCGTCATCAGCAGAGAGCAGCCAAGTCTGTGGGGTTGCTTGAAATGCCGCCAAAAGTCTTCTCGGGTTTATGTACCACTCACTGGCGCACAGGTGCCTCTCCAGAGCTCGTCAGCTCGTTAGCTCAAGGGAGCAGTCATTGGACAAAAAGAAAAAAGGGAGCACACTGCCTCACACTCAAGCAAAAGGTTAGCCCCAATGCATCATGGTAAATGCAGTCACTTCGTTTTGTGCTGAAAAAGTAATAAAAAGTCTTTCACCTAAGACTTTTGACTGCTCCCTTGAGCTAACGAGCTGACGAGCTCTGGAGAGGCACCTGTGCACCAGTGAGTGGTACATAAACCCGAGAAGACTTTTGGCGGCATTTCAAGCAACCCCACAGACTTGGCTGCTCTCTGCTGATGACGGGCTAAACCTAGAAACACGTGTCCAGAGATACACAGCACTTGCTGCACCTACTTAGGTGAAAGACTTTTGATTATTTTTTCAGCACAAAACGAAGTGACTGCATTTACCATGATGCATTGGGGCTAACTTTTTGCTTGAGTGTGAGGCAGTGTGCTCCCTTTTTTCTTTTTGTCCAATGACTGCTCCCTTGAGCTAACGAGCTGACGAGCTCTGGAGAGGCACCTGTGCGCCAGTGAGTGGTACATAAACCTGAGAAGACTTTTGGCGGCATTTCAAGCAACCCCACAGACTTGGCTGCTCTCTGCTGATGACGGGCTAAACCTAGAAACACGTGTCCAGAGATACACAGCACTTGCTGCACCTACTTAGGTGAAAGACTTTTGATTATTTTTTCAGCACAAAACGAAGTGACTGCATTTACCATGATGCATTGGGGCTAACTTTTTGCTTGAGTGTGAGGCAGTGTGCTCCCTTTTTTCTTTTTGTCCAATGACTGCTCCCTTGAGCTAACGAGCTGACGAGCTCTGGAGAGGCACCTGTGCGCCAGTGAGTGGTACATAAACCTGAGAAGACTTTTGGCGGCATTTCAAGCAACCCCACAGACTTGGCTGCTCTCTGCTGATGACGGGCTAAACCTAGAAACACGTGTCCAG
This sequence comes from Pleurodeles waltl, assembly GCF_031143425.1. Lineage (NCBI taxonomy): Eukaryota > Metazoa > Chordata > Amphibia > Caudata > Salamandridae > Pleurodeles > Pleurodeles waltl. The sequence continues at coordinate 607,695,424 of NC_090442.1, read as the reverse complement.
AGATACACAGCACTTGCTGCACCTACTTAGGTGAAAGACTTTTGATTATTTTTTCAGCACAAAACGAAGTGACTGCATTTACCATGATGCATTGGGGCTAACTTTTTGCTTGAGTGTGAGGCAGTGTGCTCCCTTTTTTCTTTTTGTCCATTGTTGAAAAAGGGTACAGATGAAAACAGACACAATGGCTGTTTTTGTCAACTGAATTTCAATTGTTTTATTTCAACTGTTACTTTCTATAGAAAACCCTTGAAGAATTTACTCAAATGACCCCTTGCTGAAGTCAGAAATTTATAGCTTTCCGGGATACACCATTGGTTTCACACCCATTTCTGTCACTAACTGGTAGGAGGTTGAAAGCACAAAAATAGGAATAATGGGTATGTCCCAGTAAAATGCTAAAACTGTGTTGAAAAATGTGTTTTTCTATATCAAGTCTGCCTGAACCTGAAAGCGGGGAAAATAGTAATTTTATCACCACAAACCCTTCATTGATGCCGTTTGTAGAGAAATAAAGCAGACACTTTCTTCTGCAGCACTTTTTTTTTGTCCCCTCCAGGGGAATCCACAAACCCTGGGTACCTTTAGAATCCCCAGGATTGTGGGGAAAAAAGTACACAGATTTGGTGTGGATAGCTTATGTAGACCAAAAGATATGGGGGCCTAAGCGCAGACTACCCTAAATAGCTAAAAAAAAAAAAAAAAAGCTTAGCACAGGAGGGGGAAATGGCTTACCAGTGAAGGGGTTAATGGAGATAAAATTGAGGTGATAGTGGTTGGCAGTGATGTTAATAGTTAGTCCGCGCTACACTAGTCAGAACTTTTAGGCAGTCACCCCACCCCCAAATCAGCTGTAAAAAGTCTGGGAGTATAGATTGACAGTAAGCTCACCTTGGAGTTACAAGCAAGGAAGCTTACCTGCCAGCCACTTTGGTCTGCTGAGGACACTTAGAATAACGTCATTATTTCTGCCTCTGGCCACGTGGAGACTGGTGGAGCAAACATTAGTCCTGTTGTATGTAGACTATGGCACGTCTCTTTACTCTGGAAGTCCCCAGTATGAGGTAAGCAGACTTCAAAAGGTGCAAAATGCTGCAGCCCGTGCTTTGCTAAAACTACCTAAACATGTCTCTGCTTAAGCAGCACTGTTCTTCTTTCACTGGCTTTCTGTTCATAAGAGCATACAGTTCAAGGTCCTGTGCATAGCTTACAGCGTTCTACAGAGTTAGGGCCCACAGTTATTACAACATCTGGCCTTTCCCTACATTTCCAACAGAGCATTCCTATCTACTCCTCTGTCTACTGAGAGTTACCTAAGGTCAATAGGTCAAGAAATGGTAGCAGATCTTTTGCCTACTTGGTTCTCAAACTATGGCTTTCACTGCCTATTAAGTTACGGAAGGCAAACGACGAACTAAGCTTTAGGAAGTTGTTTAAAAAAATCCTGTTCATGTAACTCTATCATGATATTTCTATTGGTGTAATCTGTTAGCGCTTTGAGGCCTATTGGTTAGCCATGCTCTCTAGAAATGCCAGTAATAGAGCAGAGTGGAATGGAATGGCTCTAGTGGTCAAGGTATGATAACAGAGCCATCTTCAAGGTCTGCAGCGTTGGAATGTTTGTGTTCTCCTCCAATATAGAGGAGCATCATTATATTGTTGCTCACTAGGTTTTGTGGGATTCTGAGCTCAAAGCCCCCAATCAAACTCATTCTTTCTTGCCATAAATGGAATGGTGAGACTTATCCACGGGAAGCCTACATTGTTATGTTAAGCGTATATGTGTAAAGTGCAATATCAACTCCTAGCGCTTAGCAAGTGTGTTCCCAGCCCTGCCTATTGTAAGTAGGTTAATTGAAAAGCCAGGTCTTGAGCTTCTTGCAGAATTGAAGAAGAGAATAGAAGGCTCCAATGTGGAGGGGGAGGTCGTTCCACTCTGTAGGAGCTATTTAAGAGAATGACTGTCCTCCTGATATGGTTCTGTATATGCATGGGGTGTGGTGTGTGACAAGGAGTCCTACATAGAAGAGGTGTTGGGGTGTTTGTTGGAAGCAGATTTGACTGTTTAGGTAGGTGGATGCCTAGGTTTTGTAGTGCCTTGAATATGTGTGTGAGAGAAGTTTAAAATGACTATGTTAAGTATTGGGAGCTGGTGTTGTTCCCCGAGGTGTGGTGTGAAGTGAATTCTGTGTGGGAGGTTGAGGATGTCTGACTGCTGATTTCTGGATTTTTTGTAGTTTTCTGGTGAGTTGTTTTGTGATCCCATCATACATTATGTTCCCATGGACTTGCTAGTGGCTAGGGCACGAGTGACATTTTCTTGTGGTGTTGCTCTGGAGCAATATGGAAAGCTTCTTCAGCATCTTCAGGGTAGAAGCAGGATGTAGTGATGTCATACACTTCTGCTGTCGTGTCCAGTTAGATTTCGATGATTCTGAATGAAAGCAATGGCACTGGAAGGACCTTTACTGAGGTCGACTAGTAGGCAGTCTTCCTGCATGGATACTGGAGGAAGCTGGCCCTTTGTGGTATGTGAATACTGTGTAGAGACCAGAGGCTCCCCAGTGAGTTAATAGGTCTTGGCATGCTATCCCAAAGTGCTCTATTTAGGGGTAGTGTGGTCAAGCAGCATTACGCTAACACACAGGAGTGCAAGACAACTACAAATACACACAATAATCAATAAATGAGACACACAACTCAAGGAAGAGAGCCACACCATATATGTTTAGGCATGAGAGGAAAATCGTTCAGGTAAGTACAATTTTAATTAGAAATTCTTTTCGCTTTAAAAAGTGGACACAAAGTTTCTGAGCTCTGTAATGTTATATGTGAGGAAACCCAAGTTCTGCAAACAGGTATAGTACGGTAACGTACAAAAACAATTTCAAGGAGTCAAGGTGAGTAGTGGGCAAGGTCCAAGGGAGCACCAGCAGTACACACTCAGCGGGACAGAGGTGGATGGGTGCAAAGTGCAGAACAGCATAGGGTGCCCAGTTTGTTCCAGTGGAGATCAGTCACTGCGAAAAGAGACTGCAGGCTAGGACTAGGTGTGGTGTTTGGTGAGTGTAAAGAAATGGCTCCCTGTTGCAGTTACCCCCCACTTTTTGCCTGATACTGATGCTGACTTGACTGAGAAGTATGCTGGGACCCTGCTAACCAGGCCCCAGCACCAGTGTTCTTTCACCTAAAATGTACCATTGTTTCCACAATTGGCACAACCCTGACACCTAGGTAAGTCCCTTGTAACTGGTACCCCTGGTACCAAGGGCCCTGATGCCAGGGAAGGTCTCTAAGGGCTGCAGCATGTCTTATGCCACCCTAGGGACCCCTCATTCAGCACAGACACACTGCTTGCCAGCTTGTGTGTGCTGGTGGTGAGAAAATGACTGAGTCGACATGGCACTCCCCTCAGGGTGCCATGCCAACCTCACACTGCCTGTGGCATAGGTAAGTCACCCCTCTAGCAGGCCTTACAGCCCTAAGGCAGGGTGCACTATACCACTGGTGAGGGCATAGGTGCATGAGCACTATGCCCCTACAGTGTCTAAGCAAAACCTTAGACATTGTAAGTGCAGGGTAGCCATAAGAGAATATGGTCTGGGAGTCTGTCAAAAACGAACTCCACAGCTCCATAATGGCTACACTGAATACTGGGAAGTTTGGTACCAAATTTCTCAGAATAATAAACCCACACTGATGCCAGTGTTGGATTTATTAAAAAATGCACACAGAGGGCACCTTAGAGATGCCCCCTGTATTTTACCCAATTGTTCAGTGCAGGACTGACTGGTCTGTGCCAGCCTGCTGCTGAGAGACGAGTTTCTGACCCCATGTGGTGAGAGTCTTTGTGCTCTCTGAGGACAGAAACAAAGCCTGCTCTGGGTGGAGGTGCTTCACACCTCCCCCCTGCAGGAACTGTAACACCTAGCAGTGAGCTTCAATGGCTCAAGCTTCGTGTTACAATGCCCCAGGGCACTCCAGCTAGTGGAGATGCCCAACCCCCCTGGACCCAGCCCCCACTTTTGGCGGCAAGTCCAGGAGAGATAATGAGAAAAACAAGGAGGAGTCACTGGCCAGTCAGGACAGCCCCTAAGGTGTCCTGAGCTGAGGTGACTCTGACTTTTAGAAATCCTCCATCTTGTAGAAGGAGGATTCCCCCAATAGGAAATTGGGATGTGCCCCCCTCCCCTCAGGGAGGAGGCACAAAGAGGGTGTACCCACCCTCAAGGACAGTAGCCATTGGCTACTGCCCTCCCAGACCTAAACACGCCCTTAAATTTAGTATTTAAGGACTCCCCAGAACCTAGGAAATCAGATTCCTGCAACTTACGAAGAAGTGCTGAGCTGCAAAACCCCTGCAGAGAAGACGGAGACACCAACTGCTTTGGCCCCAGTCCTACCGGCCTGTCTCCCTCCTTCAGAAGAAAACTGCTCCAGCGACGCTTTCCCCAGGACCAGCGACCTCTGAATCGTCAGAGGACTGCCCTGCTTCCAAAAGACCAAGAAACTCCCGAGAACAGCGGCCCTGTTCAACAAAGACTGCAACTTTGTATCCAGAGGAGCAGATTTAAAGACCCCTGCAATCCCCGCAAGAAGCGTGAGACTTGCAACACTGCACCCGGCGACCCCGACTCGACTGGTGGAGAAACAACGCTACAGGGAGGACCCCCCGGCGACTCCAAGACTGTGAGTAACCACAGTTGTCCCCCCTGAGCCCCCACAGCGATGCCTGCAGAGGGAATCCCAAGGCTCCCCCCCCCTGTCCGCGACTGCCTGACTCTGAAATCCCGACACCTGGAAAAGACCCTGCACCCGCAGCCCCCAGGACCTGAAGGATCGGAACTCCAGTGCAGGAGTGACCCCCAGGAGGCCCTCTCCCTTGCCCAGGTGGTGGCTACCCTGAGGAGCCCCCCGCCTTGCCTGCCTGCAACGCTGAAGAGACCCCTTGGTCTCTCATTGAAACCTATTGAAAACCCGATGCGTGTTTGCACACTGCACCCGGCCGCCCCCACGCTGCTGAGGGTGTACTTTTTGTGCTGACTTGTGTACCCCCCCCCCTCCCCCCCCCCCCCAGTGCCCTACAAAACCCCCCTGGTCTGCCCTCCAAAGACGCAGGTACTTACCTGCTGGCAGACTGGAACCGGGGCACCCCCTTCTCCATTGAAGCCTATGCGTTTTGGCCACCTCTTTGACCTCTGCACCTGACCGGCCCTGAGCTGCTGGTGTGGTGACTTTTGGGGTTGCTCTGAACCCCCAACGGTGGGCTACCTTGGACCCCAATTTGAACCCCGTAGGTGGTTTACTTACCAGCAAGAACTAACATTAACTTACCTCCCCCAGGAACTGTGAAAATTGCACAGTGTCCACTTTTAAAATAGCTATATGTGTTTTATGTAAAATGTATATATGCTATTGTGATTATTCAGAGTTCCTAAAGTACTTACCTGCAATACCTTTCAAATGAGATATTACATGTAGAATATGAACCTGTGGTTCTTAAAATAAACTAAGAAAATATATTTTTCTATACAAAAACCTATTGGCCTGGAATTGTCTCTGAGTGTGTGTTCCTCATTTATTGCCTGTGTGTATGTACAACAAATGCTTAACACTACTCCTTGGATAAGCCTACTGCTCGACCACACTACCACAAAATAGAGCATTAGTATTATCTCTTTTTGCAACTATCTTACCTCTAAGGGGAACCCTTGGACTCTGTGCATGCTATTCCTTACTTTGAAATAGCACATACAGAGCCAACTTCCTACAGTGAGCCACTGAGTGGGCTAGGTGTGCTGTTTGGTTGAGCCATAAAGTGGGGATTGAGGGACACCAGTGGTCCTCACTGTCCGTGGTCCGGGTGCAGAGGGTTCTTGGATTGTCCGGTGTCAGTCACGGGTGGCAGTCGTGTTGGAGGGGGGCCCACAGAAACAGGCTGCAGGACCAGTCCAGGTGATCCAACAAGTGGGCTGAAGTCTCACAAACCTGGACACCAGTGGTCCTCTTCTTCTCAATCCGTACGTCTGGGTGCAGAGGTGTACTGGACTGTTGGGGGTCCAAGACTGCAGGCATTGGAGTGAAGGTCGCAGTGGGGTCTCTGGAGAGGCTGGGGACCAGGTTGGCACTGTTGGCCCACTTCAACACAGGCTAGAAGGCTAGGGTGCAGTGGTGCTGTTCGGTGGTAGTTTTGGCGATCCAGAGTCGTCTTCAGTGGTTCTTGGGCTCCTTCAAAGATGCAGGGTGGCATCTCCGCTGCTCCATGGGAGTTCCCTGTTGCTGACATTCTTCCCTGGCTTTTGGAACTGTAAGTAGCTGGAGAACGAAGCAGCTTTGGCACGATTGTCGAAGTTGGCATGCAGGCAGGGTTGGCTTTGAGTCCATCACCCATCTTCAGTTCCCCTTTTTTTGTGTCTTTGGGATGTCCTCCTTCTTCAGGTCAGCGGGATCTGCTTCTCTGATGCCAGGGACTCCCCCAAGTACTGGTTTTAGGAGCATTAGGGGTGTGTAGGGTAGTAGCCAATGGGCTACTGACCCTTGGGGTCACTATGACCACTTCATGTGGAAAATAGGTATACCCCGTTCCAGAATTCCTATGTTTGCCATCTCAAAGATGGCTACTTCTTAAAAATCTTGCCCACCTTAGGGGTGGTACTAGCCTGGAGGTGGCACACCTTCTTGACTAGCTAATTTTCCTACCTGTCCAGGTGCCATATGGGCTCTGGACAGGGGGGTGGATTCCTTTCCTGTGAGGGGAGCCAGACTTGCATTTCAAAGGCAGCAGCCCTTTGAGGCTTGCTGCCTTAGGAAGGATAATCAGCAGGTCATCCTGTGAGGGGGGAATGTTACAACGTCTTCCTGGACAGGGTTTTATTCTGTGCTTCCTGAGAGCAGAAGGCTCTCGCCCTAGAGGTTCAGAATGGGGTGTAGGCGGGTAGATACCAGACTGTGAGCACACCAGAGACTGGTAGTTTTTCAGGGGGTACCTTTAAGGTTCCCTTTGGGTGCATGCATTGGTAAATTCATTACTGGCATCAGTGCGGGTTCACCAATCCGAGATTTTTGATACCAAACATCTTCATTTCAGCCATCATCTAGCTGGGGAACTCATATTGGCCAGTGTCTAGCGCATGCATTTAAAATGGCTTCCCTGGTCACTTACTATGTCTGAGAATTGACAAAGACATAGCAAGGGCATATCTGCTTGTGCAGGTATGCCCTCACATGTAATATAATGCACCCTGCCTTAGAGCTGTAAGGCCTGCTAGAGGGGTGACATACATATATTGCATTCTGTGTCAGGGGACATGGCACACGGGCTGTGCCATGTCGTGTTTTCACTTTTATATGCACCATGAAACACAGCCGGCAATGGCAGCCTGCCATGTGCTTGATGAGGAGTCCCCTAGGGGGGGCACAATTTGTGCTGCATGCCTTAGGTACCTCCTATAGTATCCTAGGCCCTAGGAACCAGGGGTACCATTTACTAGTGACTTACAGAGGATGCTAGGTTTTGCCAATTGGAGTAACAACTGTGCAGTTTTGGGGAAGTGCTGGCGACCTGGTTTGCAGTATATCAGTGCACTTTCAGTCTAAATCATATCATGTACCAGGCAAAAGGTGAGGGGTAACATGTCAAAAGGAGGCACTTTCCTACAGGTAAGCGTAAAAAGACCTATGCCTAGAAACTATACTTTTGCTGCCTCCACTGCCGCTTTCTGCATAAGTTGCATTGCCTCTGCAATTGAGAATGGTAATACACTTTGGGTGTCCTTGTGATATCCAAATATAGCTCTGCAATTTTACCAACTCCCTAAAAAGAAATGTAGCATTTCTAGTGGGGTTGCATGACAGTAGAGTCTACAGGATGAAAAACTCTTGGTACACAGAAACATTATGGGCAGGGCTTTACACATTTTTCAAGCGATTGAGAAGACGTTTGCCCAAACACAAGTTCTTCTTTCTCAATGGTTAGGTGTTTACCGTGCTGAGTTAAAATTAATTTTTGTGACTTTAAAAGCCATGTTCCAAAAATATTTCACATGAGTATGTTGATTCCTTGTCTTACAAGATTGTTGCTTTTGGAATGTTGCACATGCCTTCAGAGACAAATTGGTACTCTGCCTCTGTTAACTTTTTATCTGTCTTGGTAGATTTCTGCATCTAGACATGACCTCCACTCATTTTCATTTAAAGAGTACATTCTCCGAATAATTTGAAATATTAATGTAAATAGTGTTTACCATTTGTTTGTTTCATTGCTACAGTACAGTAGGATACTTTTCTGAAAATTTACCTGATTAAGTGAAGGCAAGAGGTATTGCTAAGGCCGGAACCGGGGGAGTCATAGTAGAGTGGAGATTGTGACCCCAGTTATCACAAAAGGGTGTAACTCATGCTGTAGGAAAACATGTCATGCCCTGCTAACTATTATGTAGCTGACTCACAGGTTGTTTGTGCATGTTCAATATATGTTTGTGTTAAAAAAAGTGCAATTGATGACTTGGAAAATCAAGATAATACCTAAAGTGAATTATTAATCCATACAGTATAAGTGGTGGCTTAGGAGTTGTGATGGGAATTCTTAACTAGACTAAGCACCAAGATAGTTCTCTAGTGTCTTTGATCTGGCTGTTCTGCAGTCATGCTTTGAGTAAGCTGGCTACATGTTTTGTCTGCATTGAGTTTTGTGTATTCGGGTGTACATACTTCCATTATTTTAGAAGCCTCAAATAACAATACATTCATTACTGTGGTCAGGCACTCCCTGTTCTTCACATGGTTTTACTTTATTCCGCTTAGTAGCATTCACTTTAAAAATGCTTACAGAACAGAAGCTACAGATCTCACTGCTTGAGGCTATGAATTGCCAGCCGTTAATCACCATGCTTCTCTCCATCTGATTCCCCAGCCTCGTACTAACTTCTTTTACATGATAACCCATCTGCTTATTCCCGACTTTGAGAGCTTTATTTTCAAACTGGGCATAGTATATGTGTTTCAAGAAACTGAAATAGCATCGCAAACATTATGCTGAAGGATGATTGGTAGAGAAACAGCTTCAGAATTCCATCCAAGTAGGAATTGTTATTTGTGAAGTTCTCCCATCTGCTCATAGTCAAACTATGTCAAACAAGGTTATTACTTTTTGTGTGCATGTACATTTCTGTATTAAATCAGTGAGTAGGGCATCGTGGCCCTAGCCCAGTCTCTGCAGCTAAGCAAAATATAATGAAATAGTAATTTCGTCACAGTACATTTCATAAAACATTTCAGTTAATATATTTTCTTTGAAGCATCATTTGTTTAAAAACAAGATATGGCTGATAAGATGATGGTAGTGATGTGTTAAGTGTAATAGACATGGTTATGTTAGGGCTAGAGTTTGAGATAGGATGAGAGATTATTCTAAAGATTCGTTTTTGGTTTCAAAGTAGTTATAACAATCATTTTAGAAAAAAAACTTAAAATATTGCCTGAAGAAGGAAGAATTTTAAATGAAACATTTTTCATCCAAATAGTTTTCATTGAAATGCTCATTTCAAAGCAAGCTGTAGCAAGATCTGTTTTCAGTGCTGTAATGTTTCCTGTTTTTATATCTTATAGGTAGCTTGTTTGTGGCCTGCCAGGCAATGAACACCCTTCTTAGTTTAGAAGAATCTTCAGAAGTTCTTCAGTTAGTACCTTCAGAACATGTTAAGAGCTTGTTAATGTAAGTAAACTCTACCAAACCTTTTTGTGCCACAAGATTTATGTTTGATTTTCTCCCTTCCCTTTACCTCAGCCATTCCCAGGCCTGTTTGTCATACTGACATCCGTACAGTATCAATCTCTTACCACATCACCTATTATTAACAACTGAATCAACTTAATATGTTCTTAGGGCTGTGTTCAAGTGAAGTACAATATAAAAGAAAACAAGCTATATTACAAATGTTCCCACATATGTCTGAATTCAGCTAATTTTCTTTGACTCTCTGCTGTGCAAAGAGCATAAGCCCATTCTTTTGAAACACAATTGAGAATTAATGTGTTTGTGATGACTTTTCATATGACGGTTACCATAATTGATCATTTGGTTACAGGCGTTTTCCTTCAGAGCCCTCTGTCCTGCTGATGGCTGATCTCTATTACACAAGATTAGTTTTTTGTGGCTGCCATAAGCCACTGTCCCAAGCAAACCTAATGGAAATATTCCCCTCACTGCAGCCAAATATCTCAAGCAATTTATCAAAGGTGAGATGATTTATTTTTGCTACTGTTGAAGTTATAATTCTAATTGGGACATTAATACAGGAATACATTTACATTTTTTTACACAGTTCAAGTTTGCAAATTGAACCTTAAAAGCTTATCAACGTTATAAAGATAAAATATTGGTACAGAGATCCTGGCAATGTAGTCTGTGATATTGCATAACGTTTTCAGTGTTCAGTTGCAGTTTGTTTAACCATCTAAGCAGCCTGAAGCAAAATATACTGAAGTGTATTAACTCTCTAAACTCAGACCAAACGTTTAACTGGACAGTGGGGAAGGGAGGGGCGGGGAGGGAATAAAGCTGAGCGAAATAGAATCAGAAAGGCTATATTGGCAGAAAAAAATGGTGCATGGGATACAGAAAATTGTAGATATGTCTATATACATCTGAAGCTTTTCTTGTATTGGCAGTCTCACAGTCCCTTTACTGTTAAAAGTGGAAGGTCAGACACTCCTATACAGTCATATGAACTGTTTTGTCTTTCAAACTTTCCCCATTGTTAGGCTTTATATATTTAGCTGCCTTAGGGAGCAGTATTGTGAGCATTTCTAATGGTTTACTAGATATGAAACTGAACTGAAGATATAAAGGATAGTGTCATTTTATGTTTGAAACCAAACACACAAACTGGAACCACTCTTTGACAGCATGTTGTGCAATTCATTGTTGGAGTTAAGTTTCCAATAGTGACATTAGGGTGATGCTTTACAAAGGATAGTAAACCCATTCTGCCAGAAAATGGGCATGTTTTCTAAAACATACACTAGTTTCAAGATATTTAAAGCAACCATTAGGAACTCCTCCTAGTATTTTCTGAATACTAGTGAAGTGAAGCCATGTGAACCTAACAAAAACAAGCTTGAGAGTGAATATTACTTTAGTTTCTTTTGCTACCTTTTCACCTGAGACCTGTACTGACACAAGCAGTTTCCATTTTCATATGATTCACTGTCTTAATAGGTCAAGTATTTAAGAAGAACTCTGGTTCTGCTAGTCTGTGCTAATGTAAATTAACACATTCCTACTGAATATGCAGTACTAGAAGTTAGTGAGATCCCACTTAAACAATGTCAGAATGCAAGTTCATCAAGTTGTTTATTTGTGAAATAAAAGGCTGTAGAGTAAACACACGAATCGTAGTATAGTCTTGGATTCAAAGTTATTGAAATGTCAGCCTTTATTTGTGAAATAAAAGGCTGTAGGATAAACACACGAATCGTAGTATAGTCTTTGATTCAAAGTTCATTGAAGTATCAGCCGACACGTGTTTCGCCCTTTGTTGCATGTACGCCAGGGCTTTTTCAAGGCTGTAAAAAATATACATTCGAAAGTATAATGAAATACTGAGTAGAGCGAACGTGATCAACGGTGCTACCAGAAAACGTGAGTAGTATAGGCACACGCTGAAAACCCCTAAAAGCCTCACCTATAGTGCTCCCCATATAGTGGAGAAAAAGTACTAGTCGCAAAGGAAAACACTTAATAGAATTCAGAGACTAAAGAAGCCCTCGTCTTCGAATTTATTAGTCTGAGAAAAGTGGAAAAAATTGAGAAAATGTGCATTGTAGGTAAATATATTTACAAGAAGAACAATAATTAACACAGAGATATAAACTAGAGGTGGGTTCTTTTAGAAACAATGAATTAAGAGTATAAATACTATCCCTTTCGAAGAAAGATACATGCTGGCACACTCATAATTTTTCAGTAAAAAGGTAGAAGTGGTGTCTAGATATAGCATGGAAAGATGTAGATAAAGAGAAGTAAGTAAAACTAGTTCCAAAAGATTTTTTTGCATACCAAATCACATGAGGTGGAAAAATCCTCTGTTACAATTACCACAAGTGTTGATGATAATCTGGGTACAAAGGTGTATATAACATTTTAGAGAAAATGCTGCCCCACTTAGCATTTGAATAAACATTGAGTCATACGAAACATGCACAATCATAATACACATAATAGAAAGCCAGAGACTAATCAGTACAACTGAGGTTAGTACAGCATCAGTAAACTATTCGTTTGTAGAAGGATTCTTGAAAAAAGGGAACTGCAGTGACATTTCAATTTAACAGACGGGGGGAAACTACTGAATGTGCAGCCTGTTGTTGCTTTGTAATCACAATTCACTGAATTTTCTTTCATTTTTTTTCTTTTACAGGTTCGGCTTCTAACCATAAGGATTCTAAACCATTTTGAAACTCAACTACGTGCAAATCCAGAGGTTTGTTGCATTATATGATAATCTACCACAGGCATGATGCTTGATAACAATTTCTTATTGTCTGCAGTCTTTCCTAATCTTATTATGTGCCATTTCTGCAATGAAATAAATGCTGCATCAGCACTGGGAAGAACATTTTTGAGTCCCACATAACAAGCCAGTGAAACGTGTTATGGCGACTCCTCTGTGATTTTCCCTTGTGTGTTTGTTTATATAGCTATTAATAGTTTTGTCATGGTACTATATACGTGATTAACAGGTGTCCTACATACATTCAAGGAAGAAGTCTGCATCTCCATGTTAAGTATAATAGTCTGACACCCCAGCAGCTGGCAGGTGAAAGCAACTAGTCCTGTAATCAGTCAGTGTGAAGAGTTTCTACAGTCTATCTACAGAGATGTTGAATGGGGAAATTCCACTGGTTGCTTGAAAGAGTAGGAACTTAAATTATTTGTAAGATTTAGAAGTTATGTCATGGATATCAGTGTTTTATTGTGACTTGCTAAATGCTGTCTTGCACATTAATCTGTGCAAATGAAGTAAAAAGTGGATGGCTAGGTAAATACCTGCTCATCATATATAGAGCAATAATTACATCAGTAGTTTTGTTTTGAATCCCTCTAGAACTGCTTTGGCTGATAAATCACTTAAAGTGAAAAAGCAAGCTAAAAGTCAAAGCTGGGGATTTCGCTAATATTTTTCGTAACTATGAAATAACCCCCAACTGAATATATCCTACAACTTGAAAAGATATAAACTTGCTTTCTTTTCGAGACTAGTATATTTAGTTCAATGAATATAATGGGATTGAGTGAGAAGGGAACAGTTGTTTTTTTTTTTTATTTTTTTTTTTATTTATGGGACCTGGACTTTGCAGGGCAGTTATGAAGTTTCCTTGTTTGCATTGTGAAACCAACTGCACATCCTCTTGGGTATGAGGGTCAGTAGTATGTTTTCTGAAAAGCATACTCATTTATTTGTATTTAAGATTATAAAACACCTGTTTATGTTACAGTTTTATGTAGCAGAGACAGAGCTCAATGGGCTTCAGAACTGTTTACACAAGACCAATACACAAGCATGTTAACTTTGTTGTACAGCATTTTGCTTAGGATAGGTTAGAGGTTCTTATTTATGTTCTTGGGAGAGAAAGAAGTAGGATGCAGGTTTACAGACATACGGTTTTCCCCTTTGCTAAGCCAGAATTCCTTCCAAGAAGCAGCCACCAAGCCTGCCCAGGTTCAAGTGCTGCCCATGTTGCTAAGAGCAAGGTGCTCGAAATAAGAGTCCAGTGGAGTTCTATTTCATATTTTTGCAGTATCTTCATTGCTTTTGTTATTGTTGTGTAAACATTGGCTCCAGGATTCGATCAAGTGACATGCTACCTTGAAAATCGTTCACAAATGTGAAATATTTGGTCAATAATAGTTCCCATATTCTGCCATTTGCTCCTGTACGCTCCTATCCTCTGCCCATTTCTTAGCATTCCTGGGACAGAATTCCAAGGAAGGTAAAGTTGTCTCTGACATACAAAGCAATTGGGACTTTTTTATGGTCCTTGTGAATCTTGAGAGTGAGGTACATATTGTAAGTTTCATTTGAGTAGCTTTTTATATCCATCATGATACAGATACTAGGGTTTGTACGTCGATCTTAGACATTGTATTTATACAGGTGCTGCATTTGACAGAACTCTCTTGTGTTTTTAAGAGTGCGGGGGCAGAGGAGCATCAGTCCGTATTTGCAATATTGCTGCAAGCAGAGCTTGTCCCTGCAACTGTCCATGACTACAGAGAGAAACTTCTACACCTGAGAAGACTGCGTCATGATTTGGTGTCTTCTTCGGTGTCAAACGGTCCTTTCCAGGAGGTAGGGATTTCATGTACATGAAGTTTCAGTATGCATGTTGTTACTTTAACAGAACTCATAAATTCAGTTTGTATTGTCTGTAAGACTCTGGTATCGTTGCCTCCTGGGATGTACAAAGATCAAATCCAAAGTTGGTGTAAATGTGGTCAGTGTGAGAGAATGCTGTGCCAGATGTGATACGCCTGGGAGGGAAACACCTGTCGTAAATTGCTGCATGCACCAGCCCTGCTGCTCTGAAACCACAAAAACACTGAACTTCCTGAACGATGTGGGTACTCCACAGCTTGCTAATTGTTTGCCACACAGTAGGCTAAACCTGAGAAGTACTAAATAAAGGGTATTCGGCCTTGAGACATTTCTTTTACTCCTTGGGTCTGTTGATGATTTCCATTCTGTAGGAAAACTGACTTCTTTGCAGATGTCTCGCCACTTTTGACCCCTCTAGAACTACTAGATGCTGGTTTTCGACTCTGCCAGTGCATCAAAGCCTGCTAATCAGACCTCAGTGACAGTACTCTTTCCTTTAAGGCAAGGTATGTCTCGTTGTTAGACTTTTGGCACAGGACTTTAGCACCCCTGTCAGTTCCTAGTTAATAGTACCCCAGTACCTAGAGCATCGGTACTAAAGAGGGTCCCCAAGGGCTGCAGCATATATTATGCCACCCAGAGGGACCCACATACAAACTGCACACAGCCTGACATCACAGACTGCATGTATTATTTGTAAGTTACCCCTACAGAAAGCATTAAGAGCTCTAAGGCAGGGTGCATTATAATGCATGTTTGCATGAGCAGATAGGCCCCTGTGATGTCTAGTTCTAGATATTATCATTGACTGGCCAACCATCTTAGAACATTTACTGGACACTGGTCATCACAAGTGACCTCGCCACATGATGGCTGCACAGAAAATAATCTTTTTGGATTTTAAAAACCTCATCTTAATAAATCAATACAGCTGCCATTATTGGATTTATGACATGCACCCAGAGAGCACATTGGAGGTGCCCCCTGAAGATTACTAGCCCTTTTGTGTGCTGGATGACTGATATTGACCAGCCTACCACCACAAAGCCCCGCTCTCCGAAATCAGGAACAATGCCTGTTCTGACAGGAGGTGTTATCAACTCCTCAAGCAGGATGGCTAGTGAATCTGCATCCCAAGGCCAGGGACAGGTTGATGCACACTTCCCACAGGAAGTCTTTATCTAGGGGGTGTAGTGACCCCAATGGTAGGTAGCCCATATGCTACTGCTCTTCACTTCCCTTAATGCCCCCAAATTGAGTATTTAGAGGGCCCCCTGACACCAGGAAAGCAGATCAAGTCAAAACTCAACTACTGGGAACCAAGGAAAAAAGAAGGTGGACCGAAGAGCGCGAGAACTGAAGACCTGCACCAAAGAGTGGCACAAAACCCTGCCAGGCAGCTAACACTTTGACAGTCACTGGGGCGACTTTGCAAAGAGCAGGATACCCTCACCACACCAAAACCCTTGGAGGACTGCCCAGCACCTCATCAACTGGGAAAGATCTCCCTTGGAGTAGGTGAGCTACTCCCCTGCAACTGCAAGCACCAAAAGCAGTTGTCCAGTCCACCGTGTTGCTGACCATTGGATCCATCAAGGGAACAACCTGCCAGGAAGAGGTCACTGAGGCTCTAAGATGTCAGCCCCATCTCCCCAGCGAGTTGAGATGCTGACCCCCCCCAGGAGCTCCACAGGACCAAACCCTGAGTACCCGAGCAGTTGCAACAACCAAGGCTTGTTTTTTCCAATTTGGGCACCTCGCCGAGGAAAACTTACCAGCACGTCGAGGGACTTCAGGGACAGTGATACCCACATCGAGAGTAGCCCAGCTGTCCTGTTTGCACCCCTTTTGCTAAACCCAGACCGAGTCTCTGACCGCCGCAACCCAACGCCTCAAAGTGTTACTGCAGCCAAACCTTGCATCCAGAGTTTGAGGGAGGTGACGGTGCCACTCTTGGGTTTGGCTGGGCTGGTCCCCCAGTCACCGCCAGCAGCCTCTGTCTGCAGGAACCAAGTACTGTGAGAATCTTCCACAGCACAACCCTGGCGGACAAAGCACCACTGCACACGAGCCCCCTAACCTGAGTTCAAGTGGACCAACGGTGTCCCTGCGTGCTCATGACCTTCAAGACCTTAGGCCCCCCCACCTTTGAGTTCACCCGGACTGACTCCCAGTACCCCCTCACCCCCCGTTGCCTACTTTCAACAGTACCGCTTCCCATTGACTTTAACGGGCACGCCGAAAAGCACCTCTGCACCTGAACACCACAGAGACGACTGAGGGTGACTTCTTGGTGCTGTAAGTCTTTGCCAAGTGACCATATTCAATAAATGTTTATTCCCTATAGGATAACATTACTGCTTGAAGCCCACAGTATGTGTATTTTACTGTGATATAAAAATTGATAACTTGTGAATTACTTACCTGTTTACGGTGATCTTATTGTCTAAATTAATATAAAAATCTTTGTTATTTTTATAAATTGGTGTTGGATTTCTTAAGGGAGTGTGTTTCTCGCTTACTGTCTCTTTGTGTTTAATAAATGTTTTTAATAAATGCATAACACTATACTCTCATAAGCGTATCTGCTCACCCACACTACCACAAAAGAGAGCTTTTAGGTTATTTTAACCCCTGCCAGCCAATAGGGTCACCCTGAACTTTCTGCATAGTCTCCCCTTACATTGGTACTCTACATAGATAGCCAGCTTCCTACATTGGTGGCACAGCAGTGGGATACAAGGCATTTGCTGTATCACTCTGTAAATAGGTGATTCCACTGAAGAATCTCCAATTGACTTTAATTGACAGAAATATGTTTTGATTTTCAATTTTTCAAATTCCTCAAAATTTCAAATCTGAACTGTTAGGACTTGTGTTAAGTTCAACTGATTTAGAAATGTAAAAAGTATTTTAGCTAGTTAGGCCTTAAAATGACAATCCTCCATGCCCAAGAAGTACAAGAGGATCCGGACTTTGAGCTGGAGAGATGAGCCAAAAGGATAGATAGCCCTCGGGGTCAAACTGTTGGCCGTAGGAGGAGAAAGGGCTGAGATGGTTCTAGCACCCATGGATGGTGGCAGCAACAATACAAATAGGGAAAGAGAGGAAACTTTCAACCCTAAAATCCCCAAAGGGATTGTTCCCAAATATGTTGAGGGTGATAACATAACCAAGTGGTTCACTGCCTTTGAGAGGGCAAGTAGAATGAGCAGGTCACCCCAGAAACACTAGGGCTCTCTACTCTGGGAGCTTTCTGAGCTAAGTGCAGAGATAGGCTCCTGACACTGAGTGAAGAAGATGCTGAGTCCTTTAGCCTCATGAAGGAGACCCTGATTGAGGGCTTTGCACTCACCACTGAGGAGTACAGGATTACGTTCAAGGAGACTTGCAAAACCTCAAGTCAGACCTGGGTAGATTCTATTGACTTCTTAGTCAAGACACTAGGTTGCTGGTTTAAGAGTTCCAAGGTGAAGGACTGAAGAGCTCTGCAAATTTATTATGAAGCAGCACATTTTGTCAAACTTTACCTCAGAAAAGTTAAATGAACATCTAATAGATACCTCACTTTCAAGTCCCAGAGAGCTGGCTGAGAAAGCTGATGAACATGGTAAGACTAGGATTCTCGAAAAAACATCAGGAGGGATATTCCAAGAAAGGGAGGTAAGTCCCACAAAAGGGAAAGGAGGAGGTGGTAAGTCCTCCAAAGCATTTCCTTCGAGGACCCAGGCCCTAAATAAAGAAGATATACATTCCACCCCAACTCTAGTAGTAAACCGAGTATGGAGGGCCCTAAGCTTAAAAAGACCCTAGAAGGTAGGCCTGCTTAGACTGGCAGCAGGTTGGGCACTACAGAGGGGACCCAGCTTGTCCCAAGAAAACGGTAGGTAATGGGTTGTCAGTGTAGCCTTTGAGGATTGCTTCTCAGTTGAGTACATCCTTTTATCCTTTAACTGGGAAGTAGAGCTAGAATGTGAGTTTGTGATTACAGGAGGAAGCAGACACTTCAATCACATCCAGGTGAATGGAATCCCAGTCACTGCCCTAAGGGATACTTGTGCCAGTGACGCCATTGTGCATGACAGGTTGGATCCCCAGACCAGCATTTACCAGGGTAGACTAGAAGAGTAAGGGTTGTCTATTGTGAGAGTACTATTAGGCCTGTGGCTTTAGTACACTTGGAGATAGCTGGGACATCTAGTTGGCAGATGGTGATAGTCAGTCCAGACCTCCCCCTTGACTGTCTTCTGGGAAATTACATCCCACAGGTTGTTCCGAGCCCAAAGGAGGTACTAACCCAGGGTCATACCCCTCCGAAAGATTTTGCAGATGCTGAACCTGCAGATACTAAATGTAGGCCCCAGAAAAAGAACTATAGGAACGGTTAACAACTTTTAGAAAAAGTTCCAATAAACCAAGGCAATTCTGCTCTAGTGAGGAAGAACTTCAAATTTGGCAATGGTAACGCCTTACCTGCTCCACAAGAAGTCCTGACTAGTCAGGCAGCTGTTAAGCAGGCGGTTGTAGCACTCCAGCCAACAGAAGAGTAGAAGACAGTTGTTTGCTACAACAGGTAGTAACCCCCACTCAGAAACAGCAGAAGGACCTCTTGAACCCAAAGAAGCCTACTCCCTAGCCCAACCACCGTCAGCGGTGAGCTTAAGGTGTTGTTCGCGGTACTGACAGCTGTCAGTAGCCTTAGTTGGGTATTAACCTCTATGGCTGCGCTGTCCTTGTAGGCTATGGTGGTCTGTATAGGAAGCTGGCCCGTGGTGAGCACCTATGGTGTTGTCACCTTATACCAGGTACAGGTATCCTCTATTAGTGAGATGTAGTCAGTGTCTGGGAAGCCAGGGCTCTCTAGAGTTAGTTGTTGATGAGCAGCCAGGACTTATCTAGGAGACACGCAAGGCTTATGCAATACCACTAGTCACACAGCACGTACACACATGAAAGAATTGCACAGTGTTACAAAAATAAAGGTACTTTATTATGGTAACACAAATACTAAAATACTGAATAGGCAAGGTAAGTAAACACACTAATTTGTACACATTAAAAGTCCGTGATTAGCATAGAAAGCAATGGCAAATAGTCAAAACAAGCTTTTGTAATGTAATGGGTCTCGCATTTGTTCGACTTAGAACTATTAGCGTTGTAAAGTCCTAACCAGACTTTTCTTGCCACAAAAAATTGAAAATGAAAAGTAAAACAGTTTCTCATAAGTGAGCCAATTCAAAGCGCCATGGCATGAGCGTGAAGCGGAGACAGAAAAGGAAACAGAAGTTCGCTCGCAGTCAAACCTATCAGCAGTTCTGCAGGTATCCATGTAACAAGGTTGATGTCATGCAAAGCGCTCGACTACTGCCTAGCTAGCTTGCGCTGCATAGGAAATGAAAAGAAAAAGTAGTCTAGAAGCCATGCGGAAAACATAGAGCCTCTTATGTTTTCAGTAGTTGGTCAGTCCACTCAAGGAGGGAAAAACACCGGAAAGGGAATGACATATGCATGCCTTTCACTAATGAAATCAAGTGAATTTTAAGGCAAGCCCACGACCCAACGAAACTGATAGGCTTGGTTAAAAGGCCACAGAGAGATTGCAACAGGCTAGAGCGTTTGCGTGCTCAACCCTAACATTAGAAAATAGTGAGGCCCTAGGGGGAGACCAAACCATATGCTAAGTAGAATGTGAAAGGCAGTCCCCCGCCCAAGGACGTGGCATCAGTAGAGAGGAGCTGGAGAAACTAAGACCCCCTAAAGGTAGGTACACAACCCACCCCACTCCAATCCAGTTCACCCCTCACCAATCCAATCCACCCCAATCCAGCCCAGTCCAATATACCGCACTCAAATCCAATACACCTCACCCCAATCCAGTCCAATACAGCTCACTCCAGTCTGATCCAGCTCACTCCAGTCTGTTCCAGCTCACTCCAGTCTGTTCCAGCTCACTCCAGTCTGCTCCAGCTCACTCCAGTCTGCTCCAGCTCACTCCAGTCTGCTCCAGCTCACTCCAGTCTGCTCCAGCTCACTCCAGTCTGCTCCAGCTCACCCCAGTCTGCTCCAGCTCACCCCAGTCTGCTCCAGCTCACCCCAGTCTGCTCCAGCTCACCCCAGTCTGCTCCAGCTCACTCCAGTCTGATCCAGCTCACTCCAGTCTGATCCAGCTCACTCCAGTCTGATCCAGCTCACTCCAGTCTGATCCAGCTCACTCCAGTCTGATCCAGCTCACTCCAGTCTGATCCAGCTCACTCCAGTCTGATCCAGCTCACTCCAGTCTGATCCAGCTCACTCCAGTCTGATCCAGCTCACTCCAGTCTGATCCAGCTCACTCCAGTCCGATCCGCCACACTTCGGTCCAGTAGGCCCCACTCCAGTCTGTAGGAAAGTGACCCTTTTTGACATGGTCTCCCTCACTTTTTGCCTGGTAATTTATGGAATCCTGACTGAAAATGCTAACCATATCCCCAGTGCCAGATCTCTTTCCCTAAAACTGTTCACATGTTCCCAAATTGGCAATACCTTTGTGTAAGGAAATGCCTCCTTGGCATGGTTACCCCCTGACTTTTTGCCTTTGCTGATGCTATGTTTTGAATTGAAAGTGTGCTGAGGCCTGCTAACCAGGCCCCAGCACCAGTGTTCTTTCCCTAACCTGTACTTTTGATTCCACAATTGGCCCACCCTGGCATCCAGATAAGTCCCTTGTAACTGGTACCTCTGGTACCAAGGGCCCTGATGCCAGGGAAGGTCTCTAAGGGCTGCAGCATGTATTATGCCACCCTAAGAGACCCCTCACTCAGCACAGACACACTGCTTACCAGCTTGTGTGTGCTAGTGAGAACAAAATGAGTAAGTCGACATGGCACTCCCCTCAGGGTGCCATGCCAGCCTCTCACTGCCTATGCAGTATAGGTAAGACACCCCTCTAGCAGGCCTTACAGCCCTAAGGCAGGGTGCACTGTGCCCCTACAGTGTCTAAGCAAAACCTTAGACATTGTAAGTGCACGGTAGCCATAAGAGTATATGGTCTGGGAGTCTGTTTTACACGAACTCCACAGCACCATAATGGCTACACTGAAAACTGGGAAGTTTGGTATCAAACTTCTCAGCACAATAAATGCACACTGATGCCAGTGTACATTTTATTGTAAAATACACCACAGAGGGCACCTTAGAGGTGCCCCCTGAAACTTAACCGACTATCTGTGTAGGCTGACTGGTTCCAGCAGCCTGCCACACTAGAGACATGTTGCTGGCCCCATGGGGAGAGTGCCTTTGTCACTCTGAGGCCAGTAACAAAGCCTGCACTGGGTGGAGATGCTAACACCTCCCCCAGGCAGGAGCTGTAACACCTGGCGGTGAGCCTCAAAGGCTCACCCCTTTGTCACAGCACCGTAGGACACTCCAGCTAGTGGAGTTGCCCGCCCCCTCCGGCCCCGGCCCCCACTTTTGGCGGCAAGGCCGGAGAAAATAATGAGAATAACAAGGAGGAGTCACTGGCCAGTCAGGACAGCCCCTAAGGTGTCCTGAGCTGAGGTGACTCTAACTTTTAGAAATCCTCCATCTTGCAGATGGAGGATTCCCCCAATAGGATTAGGGATGTGACCCCCTCCCCTTGGGAGGAGGCACAAAGAGGGTGTACTCACCCTCAGGGCTAGTAGCCATTGGCTACTAACCCCCCAGACCTAAACACGCCCTTAAATTTAGTATTTAAGGGCTCTCCCTGAACCTAGAAATTAGATTCCTGCAACAACAAGAAGAAGGACTGCCTAGCTGAAAACCCCTGCAGAGGAAGACCAGAAGACAACAACTGCCTTGGCTCCAGAAACTCACCGGCCTGTCTCCTGCCTTCCAAAGAACTCTGCTCCAGCGACGCCTTCCAAAGGGACCAGCGACCTCTGAATCCTCTGAGGACTGCCCTGCTTCGACGACGACAAGAAACTCCCGAGGACAGCGGACCTGCTCCAAAAAGACTGCAACTTTATCCAAAGGAGCAGCTTTAAAGACCCCTGCAATCTCCCCGCAAGAAGCGTGAGACTTGCAACACTGCACCCGGCGACCCCGACTCGGCTGGTGGAGAACCAACACCTCAGGGAGGACCCCCGGACTACTCTACGACTGTGAGTACCAAAACCTGTCCCCCCTGAGCCCCCACAGCGCCGCCTGCAGAGGGAATCCCGAGGCTTCCCCTGACCGCGACTCTCTGAAACCTAAGTCCCGACGCCTGGGAAAGACCCTGCACCCGCAGCCCCCAGGACCTGAAGGACCGGATTTTCACTGCAGAAGTGACCCCCAGGAGTCCCTCTCCCTTGCCCAAGTGGAGGTTTCCCCGAGGAAGCCCCCCCTTGCCTGCCTGCAGCGCTGAAGAGATCCCTTGATCTCTCATTGACTTCCATTGCGAACCCGACGCTTGTTCTAACACTGCACCCGGCCGCCCCCGCGCCGCTGAGGGTGAAATTTCTGTGTGGGCTTGTGTCCCCCCCGGTGCCCTACAAAACCCTCCTGGTCTGCCCTCCGAAGACGCGGGTACTTACCTGCTGGCAGACTGGAACCGGGGCACCCCCTTCTCTCCATTGGAGCCTATGCGTTTTGGGCACCACTTTGAACTCTGCACCTGACCGGCCCTGAGCTGCTGGTGTGGTAACTTTGGGGTTGCTCTGAACCCCCAACGGTGGGCTACTGTGGACCAAGAACTGAACACTGTAAGTGTCTTACTTACCGGGTAAAACTAACAAAAACATACCTCCCCCAGGAACTGTGAAAATTGCACTGTGTCCACTTTTAAAATAGCTATTTGTGAATAACTTGAAAAGTATACATGCAATTGAAATGATTCAAAGTTCCTAATGTACTTACCTGCAATACCTTTCAAACAAGATATTACATGTTAAATTTGAACCTGTGGTTCTTAAAATAAACTAAGAAAATATATTTTTCTATACAAAACCTATTGGCTGGATTTTTCTCTGAGTGTGTGTACCTCATTTATTGTCTATGTGTATGTACAACAAATGCTTAACACTACTCCTTGGATAAGCCTACTGCTCGACCACACTACCACAAAATAGAGCATTAGTATTATCTCTTTTTACCACTATTTTACCTCTAAGGGGAACCCTTGGACTCTGTGCATGCTATTCCTTACTTTGAAATAGCACATACAGAGCCAACTTCCTACATTGGTGGATCAGCGGTGGGGTACAAGACTTTGCATTTGCTGGACTACTCAGCCAATACCTGATCACACGACAAATTCCAAAATTGTCATTAGAAATTGATTTTTGCAATTTGAAAAGTTTTCTAAATTCTTTAAAGTCCTGCTAGGGCCTTGTGTTAGTCCCTGTTAGCATTTCTTTTAGAGTTTAAAAGTTTGTTCAAAGTTTGAATTAGATTCTAGAACTAGTTTTAGTTTCTTAAAAAGTATTCCAACTTTTAGAAGCATAATGTCTAATACAGATGTGAATGTGGTGGAACTCGACACCACACCTTACCTCCATCTACAGATGAGAGAGCTAAGGTCACTCTGTAAACTAAAGAAAATAGCAATGGGCTCCAAACCTACCAAACTACAGCTCCAGGAGCTGTTGGCAGAGTATGACAGAGCCAACCCCTCTGTGGATGGCAACACAGATGAAGATGATAGTGACTTGGAGGGTGATTCCCCCCCACCAGTCCTATCTAGGGAGAAAAATAATAGTCAGAGATGCTTGTTCCCTCACAGGAGAGACCAACACCTCTGAAATCACTGAGGATAACTCCAGTGAAGAGGACATCCAGTTAGCCAGGATGGCCAAAAGATTGACTTTGGAAAGACAGATCCTAGCCATAGAAAGGGAAAGACAAGAGATGGGCCTAGGACCCATCAATGGTGGCAGCAACATAACTAGGGTCAGAGATTCTCCTGACATGTTGAAAATCCCCAAAGGGATTGTAACTAAATATGAAGATGGTGATGACATCACCAAATGGTTCACAGCTTTTGAGAGGGCTTGTGTAACCAGAAAAGTGAACAGATCTCACTGGGGTGCTCTCCTTTGGGAAATGTTCACAGGAAAGTGTAGGGATAGACTCCTCACACTCTCTAAAAAAGATGCAGAATCTTATGACCTCATGAAGGGTACCCTGATTGAGGGCTTTGGATTCTCCACTGAGGAGTATAGGATTAGATTCAGGGGGGCTCAAAAATCCTCGAGCCAGACCTGGGTTGACTTTGTAGACTACTCAGTAAAAACACTAGATGGTTGGATTCAAGGAAATGGTGTAAATGATTATGATGGGCTGTACAATTTATTTGTGAAAGAACACCTATTAAGTAATTGTTTCAATGATAAACTGCATCAGCATCTGGTGGACCTAGGAACAATTTCTCCCCAAGAATTGGGAAAGAAGGCGGACCATTGGGTCAAGACTAGGGTGTCCAAAACTTCCACAGGGGGTGACCAAAAGAAAGGGGTCACAAAACCTCCCCAGGGGAAAGGTGGTGAGACAGCCAAAAATAAAAATAGTAAAGAGTCTTCTACAGGCCCCCAAAAACCTGCACAGGAGGGTGGGCCCAGAGCCTCTTCACAAAACAATCCTGGGTACAAGGGTAAAAACTTTGATCCCAAAAAGGCCTGGTGTCGAAACTGTAGTCAGTCTGGACACCAAACTGGAGATAAGGCCTGTCCCAAGAAAGATACCACTTCTAACTCCGATCCAGCTAAAACTGGAATGGCCAGTCTCCAAGTGGGATCAACAGTGTTCCCAGAGCAAATCAGGTGTCACACTGAAGCTACATTAGTCTCTGAGGGTGGGGTGGATTTAGCCACACTGGCTGCCTGGCCCCCTAACATGCAAAAATACAGGCAGCAGCTCTTAATTAATGGGACAAGTGTAGAGGGCCTGAGGGATACAGGTGCCAGTGTCACCATGGTGACAGAGAAACTGGTTTCCCCTGGCCAATACCTGACTGGACAAACCTATCCAGTCACCAATGCTGACAATCAGACTAAAGTACATCCCATGGCAATGGTAACTTTAGAGTGGGGAGGGGTCAATGGCCTGAAACAGGTGGTGGTCTCCTCAAATATCCCAGTAGACTGTTTGCTTGGAAATGACCTGGAGTCCTCAGCATGGGCTGAGGTAGAACTGAAAACCCATGCAGCCATGCTGGGTATCCCTGAACTGGTGTGTGTCAAGACTAGGGCACAGTGCAAGGCACAGGGTGAAAAAGTAGAGCTGGAGTCTGGAAAAATGGCCCAGCCTACCAAGAGAAAAGGAAAGTCAGCTGGGAAACCAGCTGCAAAACAACACGAAAAAGAGAACCTCTCTTCTCAGGAAGAAGTTCTGCCCTCTGAGGGAACTGAGCCTATGGAGCTGGAACCTTATCAGGTTGAGCTCTTGGGCCCAGGGGGACCCTCAAGGGAAGAGTTGTGTAAGGGACAAGAAACCTGTCCCTCTCTTGAAGGCCTTAGGCAGCAAGCTGCTGAAGAGTCCAAAGGCAAGAAAAATGGAACACATAGGGTCTATTGGGAAGATGGACTCCTGTACACTGAGGCAAGAGATCCAAAACCTGGTGCCACTAGGAGAGTGGTAGTGCCTCAGGGTTTCCGAGAGTTTATTCTGACCTTAGCCCATGATATTCCCCTTGCTGGGCATTTGGGACAAACCAAGACGTGGGAGAGGTTAGTCAACCACTTCTACTGGCCCAATATGTCCCAGAAGGTTAAGGAGTTTTGCCTCTCCTGCCCCACCTGTCAATCCAGTGGTAAGACAGGTGGGCACCCAAAGGCCCCCCTCATTCCACTTCCAGTGGTGGGGGTCCCCTTTGAAAGAGTGGGTGTGGACATAGTTGGTCCACTAGAACCTCCCACAGCCTCAGGAAATATGTACATCCTAGTAGTAGTGGATCATGCTACTAGGTATCCTGAAGCTATTCCCCTTAGGTCGACTACTGCCCCTGCAGTAGCCAAGGCCCTCATTGGTATCTTTACCAGAGTGGGTTTCCCTAAGGAGGTGGTGTCTGACAGAGGTACCAACTTCATGTCAGCATACCTAAAACACATGTGGAATGAGTGTGGAGTGACTTACAAATTCACTACACCATATCATCCACAAACTAATGGCCTTGTTGAGAGATTCAACAAGACATTAAAAGGCATGATCATGGGGCTCCCAGAAAAACTCAAAAGGAGATGGGATGTCCTCCTGCCATGTCTGCTTTTCGCTTACAGAGAGGTGCCTCAGAAGGGAGTAGGATTCTCACCCTTTGAACTTCTGTTTGGCCACCCTGTAAGGGGACCACTTGCTCTTGTTAAAGAAGGCTGGGAGAGACCTCTTCATGAGCCTAAACAAGACATAGTGGACTATGTACTTGGCCTTCGCTCAAGGATGGCAGAGTACATGGAAAAGGCAAGTAAAAACCTTGAGGCCAGCCAACAACTCCAGAAGTTGTGGTATGACCAAAAGGCTGCACTGGTTGAATTTCAACCAGGGCAGAAAGTCTGGGTTCTGGAGCCTGTGGCTCCCAGGGCACTCCAGGACAAATGGAGTGGCCCTTACCCAGTACTAGAGAGGAAGAGTCAGGTCACCTACCTGGTGGACCTGGGCACAAGCAGGAGCCCCAAGAGGGTGATCCATGTGAACCGCCTTAAGCTCTTCCATGACAGGGCTGATGTAAATCTGTTGATGGTGACAGATGAGGACCAGGAAGCTGAGAGTGAACCTCTCCCTGATCTCCTCTCATCAGACCCTAAAGATGGCTCTGTAGATGGAGTGATCTACTCAGACACCCTCTCTAGCCAACAGCAGTCTGACTGTAGGAAGGTCCTGCAGCAGTTTGCTGAACTCTTTTCCCTAACCCCTGGTCAGGCACACCTGTGTACCCATGATGTGGACACAGGAGACAGCATGCCTGTCAAAAACAAAATCTTTAGACAGTCTGACCAAGTTAAGGAAAGCATCAAGGTGGAGGTCCACAAGATGCTGGAATTGGGAGTAATTGAGCGCTCTGACAGCCCCTGGGCTAGCCCAGTGGTCTTAGTCCCCAAACCTCACACCAAAGAAGGAAAGAGAGAGATGAGGTTTTGTGTGGACTACAGAGGTCTCAACTCTGTCACCAAGACAGATGCTCATCCCATTCCTAGAGCTGATGAGCTAATAGACAAATTAGGGGCTGCCAAATTCTTAAGTACCTTTGACTTAACAGCAGGGTACTAGCAGATCAAAATGGCCCCTGGAGCAAAAGAAAAGACAGCATTCTCCACACCTGATGGGCATTATCAGTTCACTGTTATGCCCTTTTGTTTAAAGAATGCCCCTGCCACCTTCCAAAGGTTGGTGAATCAAGTCCTTGCTGGGCTGGAATCCTTTAGTGCAGCTTATCTTGATGATATTGCGGTCTTCAGCTCCACCTGGCAGGATCACCTGGTCCACCTGAAGAAGGTTTTGAAGGCTCTGCAATCTGCAGGCCTCTCTATCAAGGCATCCAAATGCCAGATAGGGCAGGGAACTGTGGTTTACTTGGGACACCTTGTAGGTGGAGGCCAAGTTCAGCCACTCCAACCCAAGATCCAGACTATTCTGGACTGGGCAGCTCCAAAAACCCAGACTCAAGTCAGGGCATTCCTTGGCTTGACTGGGTACTACAGGAGGTTTGTGAAGGGATATGGATCCATTGTGACAGCCCTCACAGAACTCACCTCCAAGAAGATGCCCAAGAAAGTAAACTGGACTGTAGAATGCCAACAGGCCTTTGACACCCTGAAACAAGCTATGTGCACAGCACCAGTTCTAAAAGCTCCAGATTACTCCAAGCAGTTCATTGTGCAAACAGATGCCTCTGAACATGGGATAGGGGCAGTTTTGTCCCAAACAAATGATGATGGCCTTGACCAGCCTGTTGCTTTCATTAGCAGGAGGTTACTCCCCAGGGAGCAGCGTTGGAGTGCCATTGAGAGGGAGGCCTTTGCTGTGGTTTGGTCCCTGAAGAAGCTGAGACCATACCTCTTTGGTACTCACTTCCTAGTTCAGACTGACCACAGACCTCTCAGATGGCTGATGCAAATGAAAGGTGAAAATCCAAAACTGTTGAGGTGGTCCATCTCCCTACAGGGAATGGACTTTATAGTGGAACACAGACCTGGGACTGCCCATGCCAATGCAGATGGCCTTTCCAGGTTCTTCCACTTAGAAAATGAAGACTCTCTTGGGAAAGGTTAGTCTCATCCTCTTTCGTTTGGGGGGGGGGGTTGTGTAAGGAAATGCCTCCTTGGCATGGTTACCCCCTGACTTTTTGCCTTTGCTGATGCTATGTTTTGAATTGAAAGTGTGCTGAGGCCTGCTAACCAGGCCCCAGCACCAGTGTTCTTTCCCTAACCTGTACTTTTGATTCCACAATTGGCCCACCCTGGCATCCAGATAAGTCCCTTGTAACTGGTACCTCTGGTACCAAGGGCCCTGATGCCAGGGAAGGTCTCTAAGGGCTGCAGCATGTATTATGCCACCCTAAGAGACCCCTCACTCAGCACAGACACACTGCTTACCAGCTTGTGTGTGCTAGTGAGAACAAAATGAGTAAGTCGACATGGCACTCCCCTCAGGGTGCCATGCCAGCCTCTCACTGCCTATGCAGTATAGGTAAGACACCCCTCTAGCAGGCCTTACAGCCCTAAGGCAGGGTGCACTATACCATAGGTGAGGGTACCAGTGCATGAGCACTGTGCCCCTACAGTGTCTAAGCAAAACCTTAGACATTGTAAGTGCAGGGTAGCCATAAGAGTATATGGTCTGGGAGTCTGTTTTACACGAACTCCACAGCACCATAATGGCTACACTGAAAACTGGGAAGTTTGGTATCAAACTTCTCAGCACAATAAATGCACACTGATGCCAGTGTACATTTTATTGTAAAATACACCACAGAGGGCACCTTAGAGGTGCCCCCTGAAACTTAACCGACTATCTGTGTAGGCTGACTGGTTCCAGCAGCCTGCCACACTAGAGACATGTTGCTGGCCCCATGGGGAGAGTGCCTTTGTCACTCTGAGGCCAGTAACAAAGCCGGCACTGGGTGGAGATGCTAACACCTCCCCCAGGCAGGAGCTGTAACACCTGGCGGTGAGCCTCAAAGGCTCACCCCTTTGTCACAGCACCGCAGGACACTCCAGCTAGTGGAGTTGCCCGCCCCCTCCGGCCCCGGCCCCCACTTTTGGCGGCAAGGTCGGAGAAAATAATGAGAATAACAAGGAGGAGTCAATGGCCAGTCAGGACAGCCCCTAAGGTGTTCTGAGCTGAGGTGACTCTAACTTTTAGAAATCCTCCATCTTGCAGATGGAGGATTCCCCCAATAGGATTAGGGATGTGACCCCCTCCCCTTGGGAGGAGGCACAAAGAGGGTGTACTCACCCTCAGGGCTAGTAGCCATTGGCTACTAACCCCCCAGACCTAAACACGCCCTTAAATTTTGTATTTAAGGGCTCTCCCTGAACCTTGAAATTAGATTCCTGCAACAAGAAGAAGAAGGACTGCCTAGCTGAAAACCCCTGCAGAGGAAGACCAGAAGACAACAACTGCCTTGGCTCCAGAAACTCACCGGCCTGTCTCCTGCCTTCCAAAGAACTCTGCTCCAGCGACGCCTTCCAAAGGGACCAGCGACCTCTGAATCCTCTGAGGACTGCCCTGCTTCGACGACGACAAGAAACTCCCGAGGACAGCGGACCTGCTCCAAAAAGACTGCAACTTTATCCAAAGGAGCAGCTTTAAAGACCCCTGCAATCTCCCCGCAAGAAGCGTGAGACTTGCAACACTGCACCCGGCGACCCCGACTCGGCTGGTGGAGAACCAACACCTCAGGGAGGACCCCCGGACTACTCTACGACTGTGAGTACCAAAACCTGTCCCCCCTGAGCCCCCACAGCGCCGCCTGCAGAGGGAATCCCGAGGCTTCCCCTGACCGCGACTCTCTGAAACCTAAGTCCCGACGCCTGGGAAAGACCCTGCACCCGCAGCCCCCAGGACCTGAAGGACCGGACTTTCACTGCAGAAGTGACCCCCAGGAGTCCCTCTCCCTTGCCCAAGTGGAGGTTTCCCCGAGGAAGCCCCCCCTTGCCTGCCTGCAGCGCTGAAGAGATCCCTTGATCTCTCATTGACTTCCATTGCGAACCCGACGCTTGTTCTAACACTGCACCCGGCCGCCCCCGCGCCGCTGAGGGTGAAATTTCTGTGTGGGCTTGTGTCCCCCCCGGTGCCCTACAAAACCCCCCTGGTCTGCCCTCCGAAGACGCGGGTACTTACCTGCTGGCAGACTGGAACCGGGGCACCCCCTTCTCTCCATTGGAGCCTATGCGTTTTGGGCACCACTTTGAACTCTGCACCTGACCGGCCCTGAGCTGCTGGTGTGGTAACTTTGGGGTTGCTCTGAACCCCCAACGGTGGGCTACTGTGGACCAAGAACTGAACCCTGTAAGTGTCTTACTTACCTGGTAAAACTAACAAAAACTTACCTCCCCCAGGAACTGTGAAAATTGCACTGTGTCCACTTTTAAAATAGCTATTTGTGAATAACTTGAAAAGTATACATGCAATTGAAATGATTCAAAGTTCCTAATGTACTTACCTGCAATACCTTTCAAACAAGATATTACATGTTAAATTTGAACCTGTGGTTCTTAAAATAAACTAAGAAAAGATATTTTTCTATACAAAACCTATTGGCTGGATTTGTCTCTGAGTGTGTGTACCTCATTTATTGTCTATGTGTATGTACAACAAATGCTTAACACTACTCCTTGGATACTGCTCGACCACACTACCACAAAATAGAGCATTAGTATTATCTCTTTTTACCACTATTTTACCTCTAAGGGGAACCCTTGGACTCTGTGCATGCTATTCCTTACTTTGAAATAGCACATACAGAGCCAACTTCCTACACTTTGCCCTCAAAGTAGACCCCTAATAAATGGTACCCCTGAGGGTCCCCAAGAGCTGCAGCACGCATTATGCCACCCTCAGGGACCCCTCACCTAGCACTGCCATTTCAGGCTCCATGTCTTGGTGCAGCTAAAAGTGAAAACACGACATGACGCATCCTGTGTGCCCTGTCCCCTACCACTGCTTTCAATATATGTAAGTCACCCCTACAGCAGGCCTTACAACCATTAAGGCAGGGTGCATTATATTACATGTGAAGGCATATCTGCAAGAGCAGATATGCCCCTGCTATGTCTTTCTCGATTCTTAGTCCTAGTGAGTGAGCAGGGAAGCCATTTTAAGTACATGTGCTGGACACTGGTCAGTACGAGTTCCCAAACCACATGATGGCTTCACTGAACATATGGATGTTTGGTATCAAAAATCTTGTAATAATAAACCCTCAATGATGCCAGTGGTGAATGTATTAATACATGCACCCAGAGGGCACCTTAGAGGTGCCTCCTGAAAACCTACCAACTATCCTTGTGGGGGCTGACTAATTTTAGCCAGCCTGTCACCACCAGACAATACTCTAGCCACCTAGGTTGAGAGCCTTTGCTCTTGGGCCGTCAGAGACCAAGCCTACTCTAGATGAGGTGTTTACATACCCCACCCAGCAGGGTGACCCGCAAATCTGCATTCCAAGGCCAGGGGCTTCAAGAAGCCCACCGCCCTAAGTATGCAGATTTGGGTTCACTCAAAGGAGAGAGGTGCCCCCGTGGCCCAGGGACCATTTGGCACTAGGACAGGAGAAAGGTGTGTCCACCCATCAGGTGAGTCCCACCCGTAAGATGAGCTGCCTGATGTGGACACAACATTTAGAAATCTGCCATCTTGGTGTTGCCTGGATTAGGAACTCTGGGACAGGGTTATGCCCACTGTGTAGAGTCTCTTTTGTGGTGTATTTGTTGTCACTTGGGTGTGTGTGTTGTGCAAACGCTTTACACATTGCCAATGGGATAAGCCTGGCTGCTCTGGCCAAGCTACAATGGGGGTGAGAAAGGGTTATCCTGAGTATGTAATTCCCTTACCCTGACTAGAGTGGAGGGTTATGCCTGGCGGAGGTGCCTACCCCAGCCAAGCAGAAACTCTATTTCTAACAGGTGCCAGCCTGGTTACCCAGCCTTCCAAAGACAAAGCCGACCTTGGACTTGCCCACTGTTGAACCTCCAACCTCACCTGCAACATTTGCATGCATGCCCCCTGTAAGGAAATGCCTCCTTGGCATGGTTGCCCCCTGACTTTTTGCCTTTGCTGATGCTATGTTTACAATTGAAAGTGTGCTGAGGCCTGCTAACCAGGCCCCAGCACCAGTGTTCTTTCCCTAACCTGTACTTTTGTATCCACAATTGGCAGACCCTGGCATCCAGATAAGTCCCTTGTAACTGGTACTTCTAGTACCAAGGGCCCTGATGCCAAGGAAGGTCTCTAAGGGCTGCAGCATGTCTTATGCCACCCTGGAGACCTCTCACTCAGCACAGACACACTGCTTGCCAGCTTGTGTGTGCTAGTGAGGACAAAACGAGTAAGTCGACATGGCACTCCCCTCAGGGTGCCATGCCAGCCTCTCACTGCCTATGCAGTATAGGTAAGACACCCCTCTAGCAGGCCTTACAGCCCTAAGGCAGGGTGCACTATACCATAGGTGAGGGTACCAGTGCATGAGCATGGTACCCCTACAGTGTCTAAACAAAACCTTAGACATTGTAAGTGCAGGGTAGCCATAAGAGTATATGGTCTGGGAGTCTGTCAAACACGAACTCCACAGCACCATAATGGCTACACTGAAAACTGGGAAGTTTGGTATCAAACTTCTCAGCACAATAAATGCACACTGATGCCAGTGTACATTTTATTGTAAAATACACCACAGAGGGCACCTTAGAGGTGCCCCCTGAAACTTAACCAACTATCTGTGTAGGCTGACTGGTTCCAGCAGCCTGCCACACTAGAGACATGTTGCTGGCCCCATGGGGAGAGTGCCTTTGTCACTCTGAGGCCAGTAACAAAGCCTGCACTGGGTGGAGATGCTAACACCTCCCCCAGGCAGGAGCTGTAACACCTGGCGGTGAGCCTCAAAGGCTCACCCCTTTGTCACAGCCCAGCAGGGCACTCCAGCTTAGTGGAGTTGCCCGCCCCCTCCGGCCACGGCCCCCACTTTTGGCGGCAAGGTTGGAGGGAACAAAGAAAGCAACAAGGAGGAGTCACTGGCCAGTCAGGACAGCCCCTAAGGTGTCCTGAGCTGAGGTGACTCTGACTTTTAGAAATCCTCCATCTTGCAGATGGAGGATTCCCCCAATAGGGTTAGGATTGTGACCCCCTCCCCTTGGGAGGAGGCACAAAGAGGGTGTACCCACCCTCAGGGCTAGTAGCCATTGGCTACTAACCCCCCAGACCTAAAACACGCCCTTAAATTTAGTATTTAAGGGCTACCCTGAACCCTAGAAAATTAGATTCCTGCAACTACAAGAAGAAGGACTGCCTAGCTGAAAAACCCCTGCAGAGGAAGACAAGAAGACGACAACTGCCTTGGCTCCAGAAACTCACCGGCCTGTCTCCTGCCTTCCAAAGATCCTGCTCCAGCGACGCCTTCCAAAGGGACCAGCGACCTCGACATCCTCTGAGGACTGCCCCTGCTTCGAAAAGACAAGAAACTCCCGAGGACAGCGGACCTGCTCCAAGAAAAGCTGCAACTTTGTTTCCAGCAGCTTTAAAGAACCCTGCAAGCTCCCCGCAAGAAGCGTGAGACTTGCAACACTGCACCCGGCGACCCCGACTCGGCTGGTGGCGATCCAACACCTCAGGAGGGACCCCAGGACTACTCTGATACTGTGAGTACCAAAACCTGTCCCCCCTGAGCCCCCACAGCGCCGCCTGCAGAGGGAATCCCGAGGCTTCCCCTGACCGCGACTCTTTGAACCTAAAGTCCCGACGCCTGGGAGAGACCCTGCACCCGCAGCCCCCCGGACCTGAAGGACCGGACTTTCACTGGAGAAGTGACCCCCAGGAGTCCCTCTCCCTTGCCCAAGTGGAGGTTTCCCCGAGGAATCCCCCCCTTGCCTGCCTGCAGCGCTGAAGAGATCCCGAGATCTCTCATAGACTAACATTGCGAACCCGACGCTTGTTCCTACACTGCACCCGGCCGCCCCCGCGCTGCTGAGGGTGAAATTTCTGTGTGGGCTTGTGTCCCCCCCGGTGCCCTACAAAACCCCCCTGGTCTGCCCTCCGAAGACGCGGGTACTTACCTGCAAGCAGACCGGAACCGGGGCACCCCCTTCTCTCCATTCTAGCCTATGTGTTTTGGGCACCACTTTGAACTCTGCACCTGACCGGCCCTGAGCTGCTGGTGTGGTGACTTTGGGGTTGCTCTGAACCCCCAACGGTGGGCTACCTTGGACCAAGAACTAAGCCCTGTAAGTGTCTTACTTACCTGGCTAATCTAACAAATACTTACCTCTCCTAGGAACTGTGAAAATTGCACTAAGTGTCCACTTTTAAAACAGCTATTTGTGAATAACTTGGAAAGTATACATGCAATTTTGATGATTTGAAGTTCCTAAAGTACTTACCTGCAATACCTTTCGAATGAGATATTACATGTAGAATTTGAACCTGTGGTTCTTAAAATAAACTAAGAAAAGATATTTTTCTATACAAAAACCTATTGGCTGGATTTGTCTCTGAGTGTGTGTACCTCATTTATTGTCTATGTGTATGTACAACAAATGCTTAACACTACTCCTTGGATAAGCCTACTGCTCGACCACACTACCACAAAATAGAGCATTAGTATTATCTATTTTTACCACTATTTTACCTCTAAGGGGAACCCTTGGACTCTGTGCATGCTACTCCTTACTTTGAAATAGCACATACAGAGCCAACTTCCTACATTGGTGGATCAGCGGTGGGGTACAAGACTTTGCATTTGCTGGACTACTCAGCCAATACCTGATCACACGACAAATTCCAAAATTGTCATTAGAAATTGATTTTTGCAATTTGAAAAGTTTTCTAAATTCTTAAAAGACCTGCTAGGGCCTTGTGTTAGATCCTGTTTAGCATTTCTTTTAGAGTTTAAAAGTTTGTAAAAGTTTGAATTAGATTCTAGAACCAGTTGTAGATTCTTAAAAAGTATTCCAACTTTTAGAAGCAAAATGTCTAGCACAGATGTGACTGTGGTGGAACTCGACACCACACCTTACCTCCATCTTAAGATGAGGGAGCTAAGGTCACTCTGTAAAATAAAGAAAATAACAATGGGCCCCAAACCTACCAAAATACAGCTCCAGGAGCTTTTGGCAGAGTTTGAAAAGGCCAACCCCTCTGAGGGTGGCAACTCAGAGGAAGAGGATAGTGACTTGGAGGAAAATTCCCCCCTACCAGTCCTATCTAGGGAGGACAGGGTCCCTCAAACCCTGACTCCTAAAATAATAGTCAGAGATGCTGGTTCCCTCACAGGAGAGACCAACACCTCTGAAATCACTGAGGATAGCCCCAGTGAAGAGGACATCCAGTTAGCCAGGATGGCCAAAAGATTGGCTTTGGAAAGACAGATCCTAGCCATAGAGAGGGAAAGACAAGAGATGGGCCTAGGACCCATCAATGGTGGCAGCAACATAAATAGGGTCAGAGATTCTCCTGACATGTTGAAAATCCCTAAAGGGATTGTAACTAAATATGAAGATGGTGATGACATCACCAAATGGTTCACAGCTTTTGAGAGGGCTTGTGTAACCAGAAAAGTGAACAGATCTCACTGGGGTGCTCTCCTTTGGGAAATGTTCACAGGAAAGTGTAGGGATAGACTCCTCACACTCTCTGGACAAGATGCAGAATCTTATGACCTCATGAAGGGTACCCTGATTGAGGGCTTTGGATTCTCCACTGAGGAGTACAGGATTAGGTTCAGGGGGGCTCAAAAATCCTCGAGCCAGACCTGGGTTGACTTTGTTGACTACTCAGTGAAAACACTAGATGGTTGGATTCAAGGCAGTGGTGTAAGTAATTATGATGGGCTGTACAATTTATTTGTGAAAGAACACCTGTTAAGTAATTGTTTCAATGATAAACTGCATCAGCATCTGGTAGACCTAGGACCAATTTCTCCCCAAGAATTGGGAAAGAAGGCGGACCATTGGGTCAAGACAAGGGTGTCCAAGACTTCAACAGGGGGTGACCAAAAGAAAGGGGTCACAAAGACTCCCCAGGGGAAGGGTGATGAGACAACCAAAAATAAAAATAGTAAAGAGTCTTCTACAGGCCCCCAAAAACCTGCACAGGAGGGTGGGCCCAGAGCCTCTTCACAAAACAATGGGTACAAGGGTAAAAACTTTGATCCCAAAAAGGCCTGGTGTCATAGCTGTAAACAGCATGGACACCAAACTGGAGACAAGGCCTGTCCCAAGAAAGGTTCCACTCCAAACTCCCATCCAGGTAACACTGGTATGGCTAGTCTCCAAGTGGGATCAACAGTGTGCCCAGAGCAAATCAGGGTCCACACTGAAGCTACTCTAGTTTCTGAGGGTGGGGTGGATTTAGCCACACTAGCTGTCTGGCCGCCTAACATGCAAAAATACAGACAGCAACTCTTAATTAATGGGACTAGAATAGAGGGCCTGAGGGATACAGGTGCCAGTGTCACCATGGTGACAGAGAAACTGGTTTCCCCTGGCCAATACCTGACTGGAAAAACTTACACAGTCACCAACGCTGACAATCAGAGAAAAGTACATCCCATGGCAATGGTTACTTTAGAATGGGGAGGGGTCAATGGCCTGAAACAGGTGGTGGTCTCCTCAAATATCCCAGTGGACTGTCTGCTTGGAAATGACCTGGAGTCCTCAGCATGGGCTGAGGTAGAACTAAAAACCCATGCAGCAATGCTGGGTATCCCTGAACTGGTGTGTGTGAAAACAAGAGCACAGTGCAAGGCACAGGGTGAACAAGTAGAGCTGGAGTCTGGAAGAATGGCCCAGCCTACCAAGAGAACAGGAAAGTCAGTTGGGAAACCAACTGCAACACAGCAAAAGAAAGGGAACCTCTCTTCTCAGGAAGAAGTTCTGCCCTCTGAGGGAACTGAGCCTTTGGAGCTTGAACCTTATCAGGTTGAGCTCTTAGGCCCAGGGGGACCCTCAAGGGAGGAGCTGTGTAAGGGACAAGAAACCTGTCCCTCTCTTGAAGGCCTTAGGCAGCAAGCTGCTGAAGAGTCCAAAGGCAAGAAAAATGGAACGCATAGGGTCTATTGGGAAGATGGACTCCTGTACACTGAGGCCAGAGACCCCAAACCTGGTGCCACTAGGAGAGTGGTAGTGCCTCAGCTGTTCAGGAAGTTCATCCTAACATTGGCCCATGACATTCCCCTTGCTGGACATTTGGGACAAACCAAGACGTGGGAGAGGTTAGTCAACCACTTCTACTGGCCCAATATGTCCAACATGGTTAAGGAGTTTTGCCTCTCCTGCCCCACCTGTCAAGCCAGTGGTAAGACAGGTGGGCATCCAAAGGCCCCCCTCATTCCACTTCCAGTGGTGGGGGTGCCCTTTGAAAGAGTGGGTGTGGACATAGTTGGTCCACTAGAACCTCCCACAGCCTCAGGAAATATGTATATCCTGGTAGTAGTGGATCATGCTACCAGGTATCCTGAAGCTATTCCCCTTAGGTCGACTACTGCCCCTGCAGTAGCCAAGGCCCTCATTGGTATCTTTACCAGAGTGGGTTTCCCTAAGGAGGTGGTGTCTGACAGAGGTACCAACTTCATGTCAGCATACCTGAAACATATGTGGAATGAGTGTGGAGTGACTTATAAATTCACTACACCTTACCATCCACAAACTAATGGCTTAGTTGAGAGATTCAACAAGACATTAAAGGGCATGATCATGGGGCTCCCAGAAAAACTCAAAAGGAGATGGGATGTCCTCTTGCCATGCCTGCTTTTCGCTTACAGAGAGGTGCCACAGAAGGGAGTAGGATTCTCACCCTTTGAACTTCTGTTTGGTCATCCTGTAAGGGGACCACTTGCCCTTGTTAAAGAAGGCTGGGAGAGACCTCTCCATGAGCCTAAACAGGACATAGTGGACTATGTACTTGGCCTTCGCTCTAGAATGGCAGAGTACATGGAAAAGGCAACCAAAAACCTTGAGGCCAGCCAACAGCTCCAGAAGTTTTGGTATGACCAAAAGGCTGCACTGGTTGAGTTCCAACCAGGGCAGAAAGTCTGGGTTCTGGAGCCTGTGGCTCCCAGGGCACTCCAGGACAAATGGAGTGGCCCTTACCCAGTACTAGAAAGGAAGAGTCAGGTCACCTACCTGGTGGACCTGGGCACAAGCAGGAGCCCCAAGAGGGTGATCCATGTAAACCGCCTTAAGCTCTTCCACGACAGGGCTGATGTCAATCTGTTGATGGTAACAGATGAGGATCAGGAGGCAGAGAGTGAACCTCTCCCTGATCTTCTGTCATCAGACCCAAAAGATGGCACAGTAGATGGAGTGATCTACTCAGACACCCTCTCTGGCCAACAGCAAGCTGATTGTAGGAGAGTCCTACAACAGTTTCCTGAACTCTTCTCCTTAACCCCTGGTCAGACACACCTGTGTACCCATGATGTGGACACAGGAGACAGCATGCCTGTCAAGAACAAAATCTTTAGACAATCTGACCATGTTAAGGAAAGCATCAAGGTGGAAGTCCACAAGATGCTGGAATTGGGAGTAATTGAGCGCTCTGACAGCCCCTGGGCTAGCCCAGTGGTCTTAGTCCCCAAACCTCACACCAAAGATGGAAAGAAAGAGATGAGGTTTTGTGTGGACTACAGAGGGCTCAATTCTGTCACCAAGACAGATGCTCATCCAATTCCAAGAGCTGATGAGCTCATAGATAAATTAGGTGCTGCCAAATTCTTAAGTACCTTTGACTTGACAGCAGGGTACTGGCAAATAAAAATGGCACCTGGAGCAAAAGAGAAAACAGCATTCTCCACACCTGATGGGCATTATCAGTTTACTGTTATGCCCTTTGGTTTAAAGAATGCCCCTGCCACCTTCCAAAGGTTGGTGAATCAAGTCCTTGCTGGTTTGGAGTCCTTTAGCACAGCTTATCTTGATGATATTGCTGTCTTTAGCTCCACCTGGCAGGATCACCTGGTCCACCTGGAGAAGGTTTTGAAGGCTCTGCAATCTGCAGGCCTCTCTATCAAGGCATCCAAATGCCAGATAGGGCAGGGAACTGTGGTTTACTTGGGCCACCTTGTAGGTGGAGGCCAAGTTCAGCCACTCCAACCCAAGATCCAGACTATTCTGGACTGGGTAGCTCCAAAAACCCAGACTCAAGTCAGGGCATTCCTTGGCTTGACTGGGTATTACAGGAGGTTTGTGAAGGGATATGGATCCATTGTGACAGCCCTCACTGAACTCACCTCCAAGAAAATGCCCAAGAAAGTGAACTGGACTGTGGAATGCCAACAGGCCTTTGACACCCTGAAACAAGCAATGTGCTCAGCACCAGTTCTAAAAGCTCCAGATTATTCTAAGCAGTTCATTGTGCAGACTGATGCCTCTGAACATGGGATAGGGGCAGTTTTGTCCCAAACAAATGATGATGGCCTTGACCAGCCTGTTGCTTTCATTAGCAGGAGGTTACTCCCCAGGGAGCAGCGTTGGAGTGCCATTGAGAGGGAGGCCTTTGCTGTGGTTTGGTCCCTGAAGAAGCTGAGACCATACCTCTTTGGGACTCACTTCCTAGTTCAAACTGACCACAGACCTCTCAAATGGCTGATGCAAATGAAAGGTGAAAATCCTAAACTGTTGAGGTGGTCCATCTCCCTACAGGGAATGGACTTTATAGTGGAACACAGACCTGGGACTGCCCATGCCAATGCAGATGGCCTTTCCAGGTTCTTCCACTTAGAAAATGAAGACTCTCTTGGGAAAGGTTAGTCTCATCCTCTTTCGTTTGGGGGGGGGGTTGTGTAAGGAAATGCCTCCTTGGCATGGTTGCCCCCTGACTTTTTGCCTTTGCTGATGCTATGTTTACAATTGAAAGTGTGCTGAGGCCTGCTAACCAGGCCCCAGCACCAGTGTTCTTTCCCTAACCTGTACTTTTGTATCCACAATTGGCAGACCCTGGCATCCAGATAAGTCCCTTGTAACTGGTACTTCTAGTACCAAGGGCCCTGATGCCAAGGAAGGTCTCTAAGGGCTGCAGCATGTCTTATGCCACCCTGGAGACCTCTCACTCAGCACAGACACACTGCTTGCCAGCTTGTGTGTGCTAGTGAGGACAAAACGAGTAAGTCGACATGGGACTCCCCTCAGGGTGCCATGCCAGCCTCTCACTGCCTATGCAGTATAGGTAAGACACCCCTCTAGCAGGCCTTACAGCCCTAAGGCAGGGTGCACTATACCATAGGTGAGGGTACCAGTGCATGAGCATGGTACCCCTACAGTGTCTAAACAAAACCTTAGACATTGTAAGTGCAGGGTAGCCATAAGAGTATATGGTCTGGGAGTCTGTCAAACACGAACTCCACAGCACCATAATGGCTACACTGAAAACTGGGAAGTTTGGTATCAAACTTCTCAGCACAATAAATGCACACTGATGCCAGTGTACATTTTATTGTAAAATACACCACAGAGGACACCTTAGAGGTGCCCCCTGAAACTTAACCAACTATCTGTGTAGGCTGACTGGTTCCAGCAGCCTGCCACACTAGAGACATGTTGCTGGCCCCATGGGGAGAGTGCCTTTGTCACTCTGAGGCCAGTAACAAAGCCTGCACTGGGTGGAGATGCTAACACCTCCCCCAGGCAGGAGCTGTAACACCTGGCGGTGAGCCTCAAAGGCTCACCCCTTTGTCACAGCCCAGCAGGGCACTCCAGCTTAGTGGAGTTGCCCGCCCCCTCCGGCCACGGCCCCCACTTTTGGCGGCAAGGTTGGAGGGAACAAAGAAAGCAACAAGGAGGAGTCACTGGCCAGTCAGGACAGCCCCTAAGGTGTCCTGAGCTGAGGTGACTCTGACTTTTAGAAATCCTCCATCTTGCAGATGGAGGATTCCCCCAATAGGGTTAGGATTGTGACCCCCTCCCCTTGGGAGGAGGCACAAAGAGGGTGTACCCACCCTCAGGGCTAGTAGCCATTGGCTACTAACCCCCCAGACCTAAAACACGCCCTTAAATTTAGTATTTAAGGGCTACCCTGAACCCTAGAAAATTAGATTCCTGCAACTACAAGAAGAAGGACTGCCTAGCTGAAAAACCCCTGCAGAGGAAGACAAGAAGACGACAACTGCCTTGGCTCCAGAAACTCACCGGCCTGTCTCCTGCCTTCCAAAGATCCTGCTCCAGCGACGCCTTCCAAAGGGACCAGCGACCTCGACATCCTCTGAGGACTGCCCCTGCTTCGAAAAGACAAGAAACTCCCGAGGACAGCGGACCTGCTCCAAGAAAAGCTGCAACTTTGTTTCCAGCAGCTTTAAAGAACCCTGCAAGCTCCCCGCAAGAAGCGTGAGACTTGCAACACTGCACCCGGCGACCCCGACTCGGCTGGTGGCGATCCAACACCTCAGGAGGGACCCCAGGACTACTCTGATACTGTGAGTACCAAAACCTGTCCCCCCTGAGCCCCCACAGCGCCGCCTGCAGAGGGAATCCCGAGGCTTCCCCTGACCGCGACTCTTTGAACCTAAAGTCCCGACGCCTGGGAGAGACCCTGCACCCGCAGCCCCCAGGACCTGAAGGACCGGACTTTCACTGGAGAAGTGACCCCCAGGAGTCCCTCTCCCTTGCCCAAGTGGAGGTTTCCCCGAGGAATCCCCCCCTTGCCTGCCTGCAGCGCTGAAGAGATCCCGAGATCTCTCATAGACTAACATTGCGAACCCGACGCTTGTTCCTACACTGCACCCGGCCGCCCCCGCGCTGCTGAGGGTGAAATTTCTGTGTGGGCTTGTGTCCCCCCCGGTGCCCTACAAAACCCCCCTGGTCTGCCCTCCGAAGACGCGGGTACTTACCTGCAAGCAGACCGGAACCGGGGCACCCCCTTCTCTCCATTCTAGCCTATGTGTTTTGGGCACCACTTTGAACTCTGCACCTGACCGGCCCTGAGCTGCTGGTGTGGTGACTTTGGGGTTGCTCTGAACCCCCAACGGTGGGCTACCTTGGACCAAGAACTAAGCCCTGTAAGTGTCTTACTTACCTGGCTAATCTAACAAATACTTACCTCTCCTAGGAACTGTGAAAATTGCACTAAGTGTCCACTTTTAAAACAGCTATTTGTGAATAACTTGAAAAGTATACATGCAATTTTGATGATTTGAAGTTCCTAAAGTACTTGCCTGCAATACCTTTCGAATGAGATATTACATGTAGAATTTGAACCTGTGGTTCTTAAAATAAACTAAGAAAAGATATTTTTCTATACAAAAACCTATTGGCTGGATTTGTCTCTGAGTGTGTGTACCTCATTTATTGTCTATGTGTATGTACAACAAATGCTTAACACTACTCCTTGGATAAGCCTACTGCTCGACCACACTACCACAAAATAGAGCATTAGTATTATCTATTTTTACCACTATTTTACCTCTAAGGGGAACCCTTGGACTCTGTGCATGCTACTCCTTACTTTGAAATAGCACATACAGAGCCAACTTCCTACACCCCCTCAACCGGGAGTTCTCCAGTGGAGAAAACCTGATGCCTCAGGACACCTCTGAACCCGTCGCCCCTGGCCCCTGGAGAAGAGGATCAAAGGTGTCCCTCCGCCCTGAGCATCTCAAGTCTTGAACCTATTGACTAACATTGGGCACCACACAACGTACTTCACCACTGCACCCGGCTACCTGGTGTGACCTGTTGATGTGGCCCTGACCCTTGCCCACTACTTAACTTAAGTCCAGAAGATTGGTCCTGTAGGTCGCTGTACTGTACCTGTTTGCTGTATTTGTTTTTTCTCTCCATAGGATAAAATTGAAGCTTCGAAAAATTGCACTTTCGACTTTTCAAAACTGTAAAGATTTTTCTTGCAAAACTTACTCACTTGAATGAATTAATTCTGGTGCCTAAACATATATTAAAATACTTGTTATTTTTGTAAATTGGTTTAGATCTCATTCTTGAGAGTG
This sequence comes from Pleurodeles waltl, assembly GCF_031143425.1. Taxonomy (NCBI): domain Eukaryota; kingdom Metazoa; phylum Chordata; class Amphibia; order Caudata; family Salamandridae; genus Pleurodeles; species Pleurodeles waltl. Next base: position 607,651,972 of record NC_090442.1, on the reverse strand, counting down.
TGTCCCATTTATTGACTCTGTGTGTATTTGCAGGTGCCTCACACTCCTCTCTGATAAGCCTAAGGCTGCTCGATTACACTACCCCCTAAAAAGAGCACCTTGGGATTGCTAGAACAATCCCCTGTCCACTAGTAAGGGAAGCCCTGTAGCTTACTACACATTACAACCTACCTGACTTCAATCCATCCCATCCAACCCACCCTACTTCAGTTAAACCCACCCAACTTCAGTCAAGTCCACTGCTACCGGTCCACTTCACTCCAGTCCAATCCAATCCACCCACACAACCCCACCCCAGTCCATCCCACTCCAATACAATCCACTTTAATCCAGTCCAATCCACTCCACCACAGTTCAATACACCCCATTCTGAACCACCCCAATCAAGTCCACCAAACTCCAGTCCACCACAATCCAATTCACACCACCTAACTCAGTGTAATCCACACCAGTCCAATCCACCCCACTCCAATCCACCCCACTCCAGGTCCAACCGACACCCCAACCCATCCCACCCCAGTGCACTCCATCACACCCCAATTCAGTCCACCCTACCTCAGTCCACCCCTTTCCATTTCAGTCCACCCCTTCCCATTTCAGTCCACCCCTTCCCATTTCAGTCTACCCCACTCCACTCTAATCCACCCCACTCTACCCCAATCCATCCGACCCATCCCAGTTCAGTGCACCGTAGTGTGATCCAATCCACCAGCATACTCCACTCCAATCCACCCCACTACACTCCAACCCAAACCACCCCACACCTTCCCAGTTCAGTCCACCCCACTCCAATCCATCCACCCCACTGTACTCCAGTGCACCCCACCTCAATGCAGTCCACCCCATTCCAGTCCACTTAAATCCAATCCAGCACACCCAACCCCAAACTACCCAATCCAACCCGCCCCAATCTAACCCAATCCATCCCACTGCAGCACACCACACCCCAATCCACCCCAACCCATTTTAATCCACCCCACCCCATTTCAGTCTAGATGCTCGCTCCAGTCCACACACACTCGCGCCTATCCACCCCACACACTCCAGTACACCCCACTCACTCTAGTCCACCGGACTCTACTCCAATCTATCCACACAGTCCCAATCACATCCACCCCAATTCAATCCAGCCAACCCCACCCATTCCACTCAATCCACCCCACTCTACCCCAGTCCAATCCACCCTACTGCCTCAGACTACTCCTACCCACTCCACCCTATTCCACCTCACTCCACAACACACACTGCCACTGAAATACTAAAAACCACTGAAATCTACTCAACTCTTCGACACTCTTATTCTCCTACTCAACTCTACAATATCCCAACAAATCAACTCTACAACACACTACTCTCCCACTCCACTGTGAGACTCCATGGCACTACCTTTTAGCCGTGCTGAACAGCAGCCACACTGGTGTAAAACATGGCAAAACACATTGCCAAAGCCAATAGATCTTGTATGGGTGAGACGTATTGGCTTTGCCAATGCTTGTTTACATGTTGCAAGCATCTTTGTGGTTATGGGATCTATACATGCATAACAGTACCCATTTGTCACTTTAATGTGCCCATTACTACCATGATGTTGTAAAACACTGATTGGAAGACATTGTTTTGGGAAATTGTGCCACTAAATGTAATGTTTTTTCACAAATGTTTCCTAGGAAGGGCCAATCTTGCTTGGCACATTATACAATTGCTTAAATAGTTCATGCATCCCCCTTCAGCATCTTTTTTACTCTTTAAGGTCTAAAATGCACCATGTGAAGGGGTAATGGGAAGCCAGAGCCGATTGGAAGCAGTTAGGGTTGATTGATGCAATTTTGGTCTGTGTTTATGCCCCTTTACTTTTACTGTGTGCCTGCCTTCCTTCCCGTCATCCAGCAGCTCATTGGATGTTGTTTGTTTTTGTCCCACTAGCTTCTTGTATATTCAAAAAGACGACTAGATTGTATAAAATACTGCAGCTTATAGAACCAAATAATTATGGGTACAGGGACAACGACTTCTTGTTATTGTGGCAGCCTGACAGTCATTCCTGTACTGAGCAAAGGATGAGGATATGGTTAAAGGAGTTCGGTTCTACCAGGTTCACAGTAAAATATCCCCCCCCCACCCCCCACCCCCCACACACACATTCTATCAATGGAGTACACTTTTCAAATATTGAAGTTAAAGTGTTGTTGCCTGAACATTAAGTTGTAGCTCATAAATGTTTATTTTAACACATAACATAACTAATTACTATCTGAACGAGCAGGAAGAGATATAGGACCGTCTCTTGGGTATTAGCTTATGGCCAGGAACATCTCCAGCACAGCTGTTCACTATTTGGGAATTTAGAATGAGCAAGCAAATATTTTGCAGCATGAATCTTTTCTGGATTCACATGCTGTGCATTACTCCACCATCAAGTCGTTGGGTCCAGAATTCTCCAATTTTAACCCTTTTTTAGTCCTTTGTTTTTTTTTGTTGATGGGCATTGACGGATCTCAACATTTGGTGCTTCCTGTGACATTGTGTCTCCTCCACTGGACGCTCCTACGTTTGGTCTCCATTTTCAGATTTTATTTTCTGCTGTTGGGTCGGGATGCTTGGCTGAATGCTCTCCAACATGAGGAAGGAAAACTTTCAAGAACTTTGTTGAAAGATCTACAGGATCTGAAGAAGAACACTGGAGAAGAAATACTGAATGAATAGAGAAGAAGCTGAATTCCCAGGAGGGAACGTTTTTGAGGGAAACCAGGTCATGGTCCCCCCTGGATGGCCTAGATGTAGAAGACCCTATTCCAGTTCTGCCCAAATTGCCATCACAAATTTGCGCAAAAGGATCAACACCCAGTGTGCAACCTTTGCCTGCCTCTTGAACATAGGAGTGAGTACTGCAATGCCTTGTGGTATTCACATCGAATACGCTGAGACTGAGGCAAAAGCAAAGATGAGCACACCATTCACGGCAGGGCCATAGTACCACTTTATTCCTGAGAGACCTGGTATTGTTTTGCGATGAGGAGCAAAATGTCACAGAAGGAGCTGAGGCAGAAACATCGGATGCCCACTTGAGAATCGCCAAGCAAAAAAAAGCAGGAGATAAGAGAAACACCATAAAAAGGGTCTGACTCACAAAAATCTTACTCTAAACATTCAGAGGTAGCCTCAGCATCAAAACACTTGCCAACGGAAGACAGGCCCTGAGGCTGAGTACCCCACAGATTCCTCAAAATTGACACCACTGGAGATAAAACTGTGAAATCCCAGTCGTCAAAGGAAGGTCGAGGAAAAGACAACATCAAAAAAGGAGAGGGCTCGGGAGGAGCACAGAAGCTCGATGACAGAAACGTTAAAGGATTCTTCCACGTTGGAGAGGAAAGCCTCGTTGAGCATTGACACCTAAGATAAATTGGCAGAAATTGTGAAAAGGAGACGCCCGAGACCAAAATAGCCAACTTACTCCAATGTCAAAATGTCAGGGGGGACAACTTTGGTTACTCACGGTCTCGGAGTCGCCTGAGGGTCCTCCCTGAGGTGTTGGTTCTCCACCAGTCGAGTCGGGGTTGCCGGGTGCAGTGTTGCAAGTCTCACGCTTCTTGCAGGGATTTGCAGGGGTCTTTAAATCTGCTCCTCTGTAACAAAGTTGCAGTTCTTTTGGAGCAGTGCCGCTGTCCTCAGGAGTTTCTTGTCTTTCTTGAAGCAGGGCAGTCCTTAGAGGATTCAGAGGTTGCTGGTCCCTTGGAAAGCGTCGCTGGAGCAGGTTTCTTTGGAAGGCAGGAGACAGGCCGGTAAGTCTGGGGCCAAAGCAGTTGGTGTCTTCTGTTCTTCCTCTGCAGGGGTTTTTCAGCTCAGCAGTCCTCTTCTTCTTGTAGTTTCAGGAATCTAAATTCTTAGGTTCAGGGGAGCCCTTAAATACTAAATGTAAGGGCGTGTTTAGGTCTGGGGGGTTAGTAGCCAATGGCTACTAGCCCTGAGGGTGGGTACACCCTCTTTGTGCCTCCTCCCAAAGGGAGGGGGTCACAATCCTGTCCCTATTGGGGGAATCCTCCTTCTACAAGATGGAGGATTTGTAAAAGTCAGAGTCACCTCAGCTCAGGACACCTTAGGGGCTGTCCTGACTGGCCAGTGACTCCTCCTTGTTTTTCTCATTATCTCTCCTGGACTTGCCGCCAAAAGTGGGGGCTGGGTCCAGGGGGCGGGCATCTCCACTAGCTGGAGTGCCCTGGGGCATTGTAACACGAAGCTTGAGCCTTTGAAGCTCACTGCTAGGTGTTACAGTTCCTGAAGCACCTCCACCCAGAGCAGGCTTTGTTTCTGTCCTCAGAGAGCACAAAGGCTCTCACCGCATGGGGTCAGAAACTCGTCTCTCAGCAGCAGGCTGGCAGAGACCAGTCAGTCCTGCACTGAACAATTGGGTAAAATACAGGGGGTATCTCTAAGATGCCCTCTGTGTGCATTTTTTAATAAATCCAACACTGGCCTCAGTGTGGGTTTATTATTCTGAGAAGTTTGATACTAAACTTCCCAGTATTCAGTGTAGCCATTATGGAGCTGTGGAGTTCGTTTTTGACAGACTCCCAGACCATACACTCTTATGGCTACCCTGCACTTACAATGTCTAAGGTTTTGCTTAGACACTGTAGAGGCATAGTGCTCATGCACACATGCCCTCACCTGTGGTATAGTGCACCCTGCCTTAGGGCTGTAAGGCCTGCTAGAGGGGTGACTTACCTATGCCACAGACAGTGTGAGGTTGGCATGGCACCCTGAGGGGAGTGCCATGTCGACTTAGTCATTTTCTCCCCACCAGCACACACAAGCTGGAAAGCAGTGTGTCTGTGCTGAGTGAGGGGTCCCTAGGGTGGCATAAGTCATGCTGCAGCCCTTAGAGACCTTCCCTGGCATCAGGGCTCTTGGTACCATGGGTACCAGTTACAAGGGACTTACCTGGGTGCCAGGGTTGTGCCAATTGTGGAGACAATGGTACATTTTAGGTGAAAGAACACTGGTGCTGGGGCCTGGTTAGCAGGGTCCCAGCACACTTCTCAGTCAAGTCAGCATCAGTATCAGGCAAAAAGTGGGGGGTAACTGCAACAGGGAGCCATTTCTTTACAACAAGACTTATCACTATCAAAAGAGTTTGGGTTCTTTCATTGTTTCAAAGAAAATGTCTCACTTTTAAATGCTTGGTTTTCTCAATTAGCACATAATAGCATTGATGCAAGCATTTGACTTCTGTAGATAATGATCTGTCTACTTGTCTTGGAGATGGGGGAAGGAGGGTGCGTACAATGGATTTTATAGAAGATTGAAGAGTTTTGAGTTTTATAGATTAGACAAATGTATTGAGTATTTCGTCTGTTTCCTTGTGTGACATTAGTTTCTTTTTTCATGGCTCAGAAAGCAAAATTATTTTCACACTTTAACCTTCAGAAAATAAACATTTGAAACATAAGAAGTCTTAATTATTCTGCTGTTTGATTACCTTATTAACAGCTTTGAGCAAAACTGAATGGTTGCAAAGGGCATGGAAGGTAATTAAAGTGATCATAGTAATAGAAGATAAATAAGCCACTAGTTTTTTTTCTTTTAATCTACAATACGTAATGTGATATTGTGGTCATTAATAAACAAGAAAGGATACTGAAAGCTGTGAACCATTTAAACCAGTAGCTACTGGCCAGGATCCTTTTTTATATTGAGTTCCTGGTTGTGGCCAGATTTTGACTAGCAATGATGGATTTTTTTGTTCCTAATTTTCATTTTCCATATTAGCATTTCAAGTGTGTTTTCTCATCTTTAACTGTCTCAACTTTCCTTTTCACCTACTTCACCCCATTCAGCTACCCCCAACTACCTTTGGCCTTCTAGGTTTTTGAAGTGGCTTTCTCTAGGGAATAAATAGTGATAAATGCATTAGATCTAGGGAGCTTATGAATTTGGAAATCATTTTAAGATAAAATTTGCAAAAAATTAAATTCATCCCTATTAAATTTCACAACAGGTACCAATACGATACTTACTTGCGATGCTATACATTAACTTCAGTCCTCTTTGGGATCCAGCTATTGAACTTATAACGTGAGTATGGGAAAACAAGAAAATTGTGCTCTGTGTTCACACTTGTAGTTAAAAGTAGCAAATATGACAAAAACTTGAATGCTGTTTCATAACGTAGTTTTGTATTTTATATACACCACCGGTTGGGATGGTGTTATTTTCTGAATAGACACAGCTGGGAATGCTGCTTTCTGAATAGACAGTCACTAGCAAATTATATCTAAGAATGAAAGGGCCTTTCTTGTTATTGTTGCGCTGTGTGGGTCTCAGATTCCTTAAATATTGTTAGTGAGTCCTTTTGCTGACCTGGACACCCAGTGAACAAACCTGAGAATTTTCCTCACATTTCTGGGGCCGTTGTTGGGTAGCATAACCCTCTATTATTTGAAGGAGCATTTATATTTAGTAAAAAGTATAACGTGCTGAGCAACGTGGGGCAAATGTGTCTCTTTTAACTGATACATTTCTCACTTTAGTGCTTGCAAAACAAACATGCTACCTCTTGCCTCAACAGTTGATCTAATTGACATGAACCTCGAAACTAGAAAACATTAACAGGCACTGGTGCATAATTGGGCCTTTGTACTGAGATTTCAGATCTCAGAATGCTAATCTGGGTGAAATTAGAAATGAAATCCTTAGAGATTTTTTTAAGAAGTGAATCCAAATAAGGAAAACAAATCTGTTGTTTTTGCCGATAATCTAACAGTGTGGCCTCAATTAGGAGTGTCCTACAGTTATCCCTGCAATTTCTGCCCCGCAGTTGCTTTTGCTGAGGGAGTCCCTTTAATTCCAGGGGTGAGAAAATAACCTTGATGCAAGTTTTTGGGGAATAACGTAGGAATTGGTGTAATTCAGATGATTCTCATGTTTTCCCTGTAGTTTCACACCGAAATTTCAGATTGCTTTCTGCAGACAATCTCTGTGTGCTAATCCTCAACTCCTAATTCCAAAGGGTCCAGTAACTCTGGTCAACAGGCTCATCTGAATATATAGGACACTCGGAATTGAGGCCTTAGAGGTGCTTTTCATATACTCTCCCCAGTCCATTAAAGGATGTTTGAAAATTACATCATGCTCTGTAGTTTCTGTGGCTGCCCTGCGTACCATTGATTTGGCTGCTGTTCTGGAACCTTGTGCATCACTGATTTTTGTGGATCACAACACTGTGGACTGCAGATTGTGCTTGCAAGCTTGTGTCATAGTTTAATACATCACATACTTGAGGTAATTAGGCTTAATTTGGTGTCTTTATCTCTTTATAACAAGCAAACAGGCATTGTGGGTTACCAGCATTGGTCCATCCAAGTGTTAAACATAGTTTTCTGACTTTAATTTGCAGTTTAATCATTTTAGTATTGTTTTAGTTCTCATGCTAATGGAATGGAAAACAAGGTTTTCTGGAAGATATATTATGAACACTTGGACAAGTCTTCACTTCATTCAGGTACGTTTTATTTATGTGGTTACAAGGGCATGATGATTTTTCAAAAGATCTTGCACTTTGTTCCTTTCTTGAAATTGCTTTTTGAAAGAACCTTATTTTTTCTTTCTTAACCAACTACTCATACTGAAATTTCTCAATGCCATACATTCAGAAATAATCCTATCATTTATGTTTTCACCAACCCAGTGACCTAAATTATAGCAGCATAATCTAATCCAGCCTCAATATTTTGTTAGTTTTAGCAGGAACCACGATTCGTTGTAACACACCAGTATCTGTAAATATTGGAAGGGGAAATGAGGTGGCCAAGTATGTTTGCATTGGTACTGTGTGAGAGTCATGCACAATTTTTTCCTCATATACTGAGAGTGCTTTCTGCCATCACACCTAGATCTGTAGATTATCATTTGTCCTTAATTTAACTTCGTCGCCATAATCTTCAGTTGCAACCCAAAATATGTTCTTCATAATTTAGGTGTTGTAAAGATTTTGGCATTTTAATTTATGTTTCACACTTGAAAATGAGTCTTATTCTTACTTCTGAAGAGAATTCCAGCTGAAGATATGAATTCAGAGATATCCATTTCTCTTTGTGACCGAAATCAAGAGGTTTGTGTTGTATAAGGTGCTTACCCGTGGAAGGTATCTTTACCATACATGACTAGAAGATCATGACTGTTTATCATTAGTTGTGTATCTGAACCTACATAGTACTCTCAGGTTGCTACAGAGCTAGCCAAAAAATGTTGAAGACATCAAGCCCACATTCTTTTTGGAAGCAGTGCTTTGCAAATCCAAGAGTCAATGCGGAGTGTTTTCCTGGTCATGCACTTTTGCCCGATCCTTGAGGCTTATCACAACTGCCTAGCCCTGCCTCGTATCTTTCTGTCTAATTTCTTCATATCCTGAGAATAGAGGCATCTGACCTTAGAAGTAAGAATCTTACTACTTCTAGTAATTTATATACTTATGTACCGTTCACTGTGATCCACATGCATTAACTCAATTCGGCTTTTATATTGCAAGAGGTATTGAAAATGTACTGGTGAGATGTGATGTAGACGCATGAGTGGGGTGGTTCTGGTTGTTTTAGACGTTTCAACATGAGTCTTTGTTTTTGCTACATGTACTTCTTACATATTAAGTTGTACTATTATACACATTGCTGTACTACAGAAAATCACATCAATCACCGGGTGGGGTAGAGCATTTTCTAGTCTTTAACAACTGAGACAAATGTACCAGGGTGTACTGGAGACGGCAGTGAATTCACAAGTTGCCCATTTTCAGAATTGGTGTGCAGTCGGAAACTACACTTTCTGTGATTTAAAAATTGAAGTATTGTAGGTTTCCACAACTTTTTTGCAATTGCTGCTTCCTGCGAGTCATTCGGAGCACCTTCCCGCCTGAGATCCATTATTCCTGTCCAACAGGTCAAAGCAGGTGGCTTCTCTGCCACTTTGCACCAGATTGTTCCAGGTCTGGCATTAACAAACTAAAATTGCTCAGTTTTCCTAAAAACATTGCAGGAATGACATGCGGATTGAGGTGCATCATTGCTAAATTGAATTCAAATATCAGCTTTATTTTTAATTTGCAGAGAAAGAGCTTCAAGATGAACTGAAAGATGAGCAAAATTTTAGTGAAGATGACGATGGTAAGACTGTTGAAGAAGGCGGTGTGGGATTCTTGTATCTGAAACAACTGAAGCTTCAAACTGAAACAGATGACAGGACAGATTACACAAATTTCCGATTTCTTCTCTGGAAGGCAATGGCAGAATTCCCAGAAAGGGTTGAGCCTCGATCAAGGGAACTGTCCCCTCTTCTGCTAAGGTTTATTAGGTAAGTTGCATTTCCAACTTAAGAAGACAATTCTGTAACTTTTTACCTTATCTCTCAGTCCACTTGCTTCTATGCATGATTGGCATTTATAACAGAGGCAAGATTCCCAACTCAGAAAGAGGTATTAGAAGCTGGCAGGTTTTACCTCACTTGCAGTGATTAACCAAGAGTAGAGATATCAAGTTTTAAATGTTCCTTGTCAATTAATTTCTACTTTACTAAATAAATAATCTCTGTTTTTGTTCTATTATACTAAGGTCATTAAATAGACTACCTTGCCCCATTCCTTATCTGGATTCCTGGTCACCTTCTCTGCTTCAGCTTAAGTTCCTAGGACGGTAGACTGGGCTTCCCCAACAGCACCTCTCTGTACTGAAATAAGCCCTTGCACTTAGCATTGGTCTACACAACTCCTGTGCAGGGGACATAGATCAGGCTTCAAACCCCTATGTTTATGTAATGCTGTTGTCACTGCCTTAGCTGTTAAAGTCCTGTTCAGTGCAAGTCTTCCCATGATGCCTTCACCATACGCTTCTTTAATAACAGTCTTTGTAATTCTTGGAATTCTTGGTGTAAGGAGGTCTTTTAATCCTCTCTTAATACCAAACCTAAAGGACCAAGTATGCTTTGCCCAACCTGACACTGTCAAAAAATTAACAAGGCAGCTAGGTTCAAGGAATAGCATATCCAGACTGTCCCTTAACACCAACTTTGTGCACACTCTGTGCAGTGCCAGCTGCTAATAGTACCACTGCAATACAGAAACAACATAATAAAGAAACAGGGTACAACTAATTCCTTAAGTAACAATTAAAATGTCCAGTCCTAGCAAATTGTTTCTTATTTCTTCTTATTGAGCTCCAAATAGTTATCCACTTATTATGTGACATAAAGCACAGCCCACATGTTTTGTTCTACCAAACTTTCTTGGGGCAGATAAACTGTTAGACCAACTGTATTGTCAAAGTTCCTTCAAAGTACACCTACATGCCGGTCCAGACTAGTTACCATCACTGCACTGTATGATCATGAATGAGTAATTTCTAAATTCCAAGCATATAATACTGTGGCAGTTTGTAGATATTCTCCACCTCGCAGCCCCATGTGTTGGGGGTGGGGGAATGAGGGGAGAGTTCACAGTAGACACCACAGTCCATGTCCTATATATATTTTTTTTTAAAAAAATATATATTTTATTAACATTTTGTTGTCTTACATTTGTATATTCTCTCGTTGTAACATTTCTTACTCATTATACTTGTCTATCAAACAATCTGCATTTATGATATATATTACTCGTGATTCGTTGCTCAACTCCTAGGTATTGTAAGCTTACTTTATGTTTTCATTGGTCCCTGACTCTAGTAAGCTGATCACATTTACATTCTGCGCTGTGTTTCTCGCTGTTCTACATTATCATTTTGAATCATGTGAGTAAGCAACCAACTTAATTCCGTTCTAATCTATAGCTTGAGGAAGAAACTTAAAAGAGGGAAAGAAAAAGGAGTAAGACAAAGAAAGTGAATGGACCAAGAAACAAGTGGTCAACATAACGGCTTTGTGTGGGTGGGACTTGTATCTGATGATATAAAAAGGCACAGAAGCATAGGAACATGGGAAGAAGGGTCATGCCCAGGGCGCACCAGCGCACAGGGGGGCGGTCAACCACTCTCCACCCCTCCACTCTATTGGTGGTGTAGCAAATTGCTAGTCGTACGTCTCCATACTACGTCAATCGGTGTGATCTATTTATAAGTTTGGTCACATTCGGGCCCCTATTTGGGAACCTTCCCCTCTGGGTCAACCTCATAGAGTGTGCTACTCATCTCCTATTACAACTTCGGGGCCTGCTGAACTCTTGAATAGACCTTCCCAGCTCGACACTAGGTCTTCCCATTCTTGGGCGATAGGAACCTGTCGAATTCCCCTGGCATCCTCAGCCTCCAGGACCTGCAGTTCAGCCCTAGACCATCTCAAAACATCACCTCTCCAGTCAGTCAGTGAGGGGCGGCTTGAGGCCTTCCAGCCCTTTGAGACTATTCTTTTATAAAGGGCCAGGGACAGGTCCAGGAATCTCCCTCTCCCCCTCCCTCGTAAAGCAGCTGCCCTGAGACCCAGTAAGCACAGATCAGGGGTGGGCAGCAGTTCTATCCCTAGTAGCTGAGATAGGATAGACGTCATCTCCCTCCAACCAAATTGAAGCTCCGGGCACCCCCACACCATATGGTCAAAGTCTGCATTTCCCCCTGACATCTCGGGCATGTCTCAGGGGTCCCTCCGTATATACGGAATAGCCGGTGAGGTGTCCGGTATGTCCTATGTGTAGGTCATTGTATTGGATGTACCTTAACCGTGTGTTACGCGAAATAACCCGGGGGTAAGCCAATGTTTTGTTCCATTCTGAGTCAGACAAGTCCCGCCCGATCGTGTTCCCCCCCATCTTTCTCTCAAGGAATGTAAAGGATCTAGCATGGCCTCTACTTGAGCCCGGTATATCTTGGCGACCATATGAGGCTCCGCCCCTGATGTCAGCAGTAGGTGCAGCACCCCGTGGGTAGTGGGTTCCGCGTTTATCGTGTCCCAGTGGTCTTTCAGGGTGTGCATTAGTCTACCGAAGAGTAAAAACTGACACCAGGGAACACCCCCCATCGATAAGTCAGCAAATCCCTTCAGCACACCCTCCTCAAAGAGCCCTCCCACTGTCTCAATCCCCGCACTAGTCCAAGGACCAAGCCCCAGATCTCCCTTGCCCTTCCCCCGGACCCCAACGCCAGTGCCGCCAGCGGTAAAGCCGGAGAATATGGTGGGCCCACTCCTGCCCTTTTCGTACACCTTTTCCAGCATGTCAACGCGACTTTTATCATTATGTTGTTCTCAGGAAGGGCTATTTTCCTGCCTGCCATACTTGCCGCAATCAATGCCTTATCTAATACTCCCTGGGCAGTACACAGGTCTAGGTGTCCTCTGCCCACCAGCCAGCCGGATACCCACTGTAGTTGGGCTGCCAGATAGTATGCCTCGAAGTCAGGGGCGCCCAGACCACCCATACGGGACGGTCTACAGATGGTCGTCAATGCAGTGCGTCTGCGTCCATCGTCCCATATTAGCTCTCTGAATAACGCGTTCAAGTCGCGAAACCATGCCGGGGGGGGATCAGTAATGGCAAGTTGGCGAAGTAATAGATGAGTCGGGGAAGCATAATCATTTTGGACAGCGCCGCTCTGGCCATCACTGATAGTTTTAGCGAGTGCCAAAACCCAACCGTGGACCGCAAGGATCTAAGCACTCTTCCAAGATTACCGTCTCTTAGATCGCCCATCTCGTGAAATATTTGAATGCCCAGGTACTTGAAGGTCCGTGGGGCCCAGTTCACGTCTATCGGACATTCTCCTGGGCGCGCGCAACCCTGCGTCATGGGAAACACATATGTCTTGCCGCGGTTAAGGCATAGTGCCGACACCTCCCCGAAGTCCTCCAAAACCCCTAGGGCCCAGAGGAGACCACTAGCTCCATCCCTGAGGTAGATTAGAATATTGTCCGCATACAGGGAGACAACGTGCTCGGTTGGCCCCCATTCGATCCCCCTACCCACGCCCTCCCCCGCAGCTGGGCCGCCAAAGGTTCAATCGCCAGGGCAAACAGCTGCGGGGACAGAGGGCACCCCTGTCTGGTTCCACGAAACACCGGGTACGCATCAGAGATTGTTCTGCCCGTCCTCACTCTGGCCAATGGAGACTAGTACAACAGGTCCACCCATCTAACCCAGTTCTCCACAAGGCCCATTCTTAACATCGCTGCCCTCAGATAATCCCACCTAATCGAGTCGAAAGCCTTCTCGAAATCCACTGCCAGCAAGGTCCCCGCTGGTGGTTTCAATTCGTCGGGCATGTGCAAGATAGAGAAAAGCCGCCTAAGGTTCAGGGAGGTGCTGCGTCCAGGGATAAAACCATTCTGGTCAGCGTGTATCAATGTGGTCATGAGGGGGAGCAGTCGGCTGGCCATGATTTTGCTAAGGATCTTAAAGTCACTGTTTAGCATCGATAATGGACGGAAGTCGGCCACCGATGCTTCCCTATTGTTGGTCTTGGAGAGTGGCACTACCAGCGCCTCACCAGCGCGTGCCAGGCAGTTCTCCACAATACATCGCCTCCGCATACATATCCGCCAACCTGGGAACCAGTAAGGATTTATATTTTTTGTAAAAATCCATAGGAAGACCGTCCGTACCAGGGGTCTTCCCAGGGGCTAGCTGTGCTATGGCATCATTTATCTCTTCTATAGTCACCGGCCCCCCAAGGCTGTCCCTATCTTCTGGACTCAGCATCGGCAGGGGGATCTGCATTAAGAAATTGTCAAAAGTCCCTGTCTCCAGATTGCTAGGTCTCCTATACAGGTGTGTAGGAAGTTGGCTCTGTATGTGCTATTTCAAAGTAAGGAATAGCATGCACAGAGTCCAAGGGTTCCCCTTAGAGGTAAGATAGTGGCAAAAAGAGATAATACTAATGCTCTATTTTGTGGTAGTGTGGTCGAGCAGTAGGCTTATCAAAGGAGTAGTGTTAAGCATTTGTTGTACATACACACAGGCAATAAATGAGGAACACACACTCAGAGACAAATCCAGCCAATAGGTTTTGTTATTGAAAAATATATTTTCTTAGTTTATTTTAAGAACCACAGGTTCAAATTTTACATGTAATATCTCATTTGAAAGGTATTGCAGGTAAGTACTTTAGGAACTTTGAATCATTACATTAGCATTTATACTTTTTACATAAAACACAAATAGCTGTTTTAAAAGTGCACACAGTGCAATTTTCACAGTTCCTGGGGGAGGTAAATTATTGTTAGTTTTCACAGGTAAGTAAGTCACTTACAGGTTTCAGTTTTTGGTCCACGGTAGCCCACCGTTGGGGGTTCAGAGCAACCCCAAAGTCACCACACGGGCAGCTCAGGGCCGGTTAGGTGCAGAGGTCCAAGAGGTGCCCAAAACACATAGGCTTCAATGGAGAGAAGGGGGTGCCCCTGTTCCAGTCTGCCAGCAGGTAAGTACCCGCGTCTTCGGAGGGCAGACCAGGGGGGTTTTGTAGGGCACCGGGGGGGACACGAGTCAGCACAAAAAGTACACCCTCAGCAGCGCGGGGGCGGCCGGGTGCAGTGTGTAAACACGCGTCGGGTTTCCAATAGTTTCCTATGGGAGACCAAGGGGTCTCTTCAGCGATGCAGGCAAGGGGGGGGGGCTCCTCGGGGTAGCCACCACCTGGGCAAGGGAGAGGGCCTCCTTGGGGTCACTCCTGCACAGGAGTTCTGTTCCTTTAGGTGCTGGGGGCTGCGGGTGCAGGGTCTTTTCCAGCCGTCGGGAAAGGAGAGTTCAGGCAGTCACGGTCAGGGGGAGCCTCGGGATTCCCTCTGCAGGCGTCGCTGTGGGGGTTCAGGGGGGACAACTTTGGTTACTCACAGTCTTGGAGTCGCCGGAGGGTCCTCCCTGAGGTGTTGGTTCTCCACCAGTCGAGTCGGGGTCGCCGGGTGCAGTGTTGCAAGTCTCACGCTTCTTGCGGGGAGTTGCAGGGGTCTTTAAATCTGCTCCTTGAAACAAAGTTTCAGTTCTTTTGGAGCAGTGCCGCTGTCCTCGGGAGTTTCTTGTCTTTCTTGAAGCAGGGCAGTCCTCAGAGGATTCAGAGGTCGCTGGTCCCTTGGAAAGCGTCGCTGGAGCAGGTTTCTTTTGGAAGGCAGGAGACAGGCCGGTAAGTCTGGGGCCAAAGCAGTTGGTGTCTTCTGTTCTTCCTCTGCAGGGGTTTTTCAGCTCAGCAGTCCTCTTCTTCTTGTAGTTTCAGGAATCTAAATTCTTAGGTTCAGGGAAGCCCTTAAATACTAAATTTAAGGGCGTGTTTAGGTCTGGGGGGTTAGTAGCCAATGGCTACTAGCCCTGAGGGTGAGTACACCCTCTTTGTGCCTCTTCCCAAGGGGAGGGGGGTCACATCCCTAATCCTATTGGGGGAATCAGAGTCACTTCAGCTCAGGACACCTTAGGGGCTGTCCTGACTGGCCAGTGACTCCTCCTTGTTTTTCTCATTATTTCCTCCGGCCTTGCCGCCAAAAGTGGGGGCCGTGGCTGGAGGGGGCGGGCAACTCCACTAGCTGGAGTGTCCTGCTGTGCTGGAACAAAGGGGTGAGCCTTTGAGGCTCACCGCCAGGTGTTACAGCTCCTGCCTGGGGGAGGTGTTAGCATCTCCACCCAGTGCAGGCTTTGTTACTGGCCTCAGAGTGACAAAGGCACTCTCCCCATGGGGCCAGCAACATGTCTCTAGTGTGGCAGGCTGCTGGAACTAGTCAGCCTACACAGATAGTTGGATACAGTTTCAGGGGGCACCTCTAAGGTGCCCTCTGGGGTGTGTTTCACAATAAAATGTACACTGGCATCAGTGTGCATTTATTGTGCTGAGAAGTTTGATACCAAACTTCCCAGTTTTCAGTGTAGCCATTATGGTGCTGTGGAGTTCGTGTTTGACAGACTCCCAGACCATATACTCTTATGGCTACCCTGCACTTACAATGTCTAAGGTTTGGCTTAGACACTGTAGGGGCACAGTGCTCATGCACTGGTGCCCTCACCTATGGTATAGTGCACCCTGCCTTAGGGCTGTAAGGCCTGCTAGACGGGTGTCTTACCTATACTGCATAGGCAGTGAGAGGCTGGCATGGCACCCTGAGGTGAGTGCCATGTCGACTTACTCATTTTGTTCTCACTAGCACACACAAGCTGGTAAGCAGTGTGTCGGTGCTGAGTGAGGGGTCTCCAGGGTGGCATAAGACATGCTGCAGCCCTTAGAGACCTTCCCTGGCATCAGGGCCCTTGGTACCAGAGGTACCAGTTACAAGGGACTTACCTGGATGCCAGGGTGTGCCAATTGTGGATACAAAAGTACAGGTTAGGGAAAGAACACTGGTGCTGGGGCCTGGTTAGCAGGCCTCAGCACACTTTCAATTCAAAACATAGCATCAGCAAAGGCAAAAAGTCAGGGGGTAACCATGCCAAGGAGGCATTTCCTTACAAGGTGCATATAATAATCCCTAAATGCATCATTAATGGGACCTGGGCTAAGTCTACGATTTCCCGCTCTGTCCAATACATTTGTGATGGGTTCGCTATCCCCACTCGGGCGCACCAGCCATGCCAGTAGCTTACCCGACCTGCCCTCCTCTGACTGTAGGGATGCTAGGTATCTTTGCATATCATGGCATCTGAGCTGTTCCTCAGCTTGGAGAGTGTTATCTGCAGACGCAGTCATATTTTTCATCACCTTGTGTTTCTAGACCCTGTCTCAGTTCCCACCTTCGGGCATGACCTTTTCTATGGCAGTTAGTTCCCTCTCTAGCGTATGCCTCACCCCGCCGACTGCCCAAGACAGAAACCCCTCGTCACCACCTTGAGCGTCTCCCATTCCACAGCTCTGAGAGAAGTGGATCCCTTGTTAGTCTCAATGTGTTCTGTCAGATGGCAGCGTAGTGCCTCCCTGTACGCCTGACCCTCGAGTGCCGCGGGGGCCAGTCTCCACGACGGTATGGGGGAGGCCTGTCCTGCGATACCCTCAGCGTTAACAGTAGTGGATTATGATCCAATATTGTGCAGGCCAGGTATTCAGAGTGGGTCACACCACGAGCCAGCCCCGCAGTGCAGACCACCCTATCAATTCTGGTATGCACCCGGTGGAGGCCCGAATAAAACGAGTAGTTCCTAACGACCGGGTGCCGCACCCGCCAGACATCTACCAAACCCCAAGTGCCCATCCATTCAACCAGTCTTTGAGCTATCTTAATTGACGTCGCCCCTTGTAGCGGTGGGGTGGACCTGTCCATGTTTATATCTAATACTGCGTTGAAGTCCCTTCCTATTTGTACTTCCCCAGTGCGTTTGCGGGTGAGGTGTCTTGATAGGCCTGTCATGAATGAGACCTGTTCTTGATTAGGGGCATAGATGCAACTTAACACCAATGGGGTCCCATGTAGCTTCCCCTCCAATATCCCGAACCTGCCCTCTTTGTCTATGTTGGAAGAATCAATCGTTAGGGGGACACCCGCTCTAATCCAAACCAGTATGCCTCTTGCATAAGCTGAGTATTCTGTAGCAAACACCTGCCCCCTCCACCTGTGTCTTAATTTCTCTCCCTCTCCCGGTGCCAGATGGGTCTCCTGTAGCATTGCTATCTGCACCCCCTTCTCTTTAGGTAGGAAAGAATTCTATGTCTTTTGGCCGGAGTGCCCATCCCCCTGACATTCCAGGTTATGAAATTGTAGTCTGCCATCTTGATCTTATAGCCTGGTAAAAGCGGGCCTGGCGCACCCGGGGCACTAACCAAACCCCCTGCATGCCCATACCTTTACAGTGGTCGGTCATCTCCACCCACTCTGCCGGTTGAACTCATAACTGCAAACCCCAACTCCCCATCCCCAGGGCGCCTCCGGAACTGTAGGTGGCCTAGAAAACTGTGCAACAGTGCAACTTGTTCAAATACATAACTGCAGTATTCGCCAGCCAAGTCTGGCAGGCGAAAGACAAGTCAAGGGGGGTGGCCAGGTCCGGAGGGGCCACACGTTCACACACAGCGTGCCATGTCTCCGGGCACTACTGCAGGCCCGGGCTATCCGAGTTCGTCGGATGTTTGAGGAGTCACCTTCGGGGCACGAGACAAACTCCCCGAATCCCCGGCGGAGGACACCATTGTGTTGTCGGACTCTTCTTCAGAACCATCCTGGGGGGACACCTCTCCACCCACTCGGGCCGCCGCCTCAAGGGCTGCTCTCCTGCCAGTTTCTCTCTGCGTTTGCATTGGTGCCAGCCGTGGGCGATCCCTGGATCTCCTCCCCCTCGGGGCTCTGCGAGTCCTGCCTGCACCAGGGTTCTCACGCGCGGGCTGCGCCGTTTGGGACCCATGCCTCTCGAGCCATTCCCATGCCTCTTCCGGGGATTGGAAGAATGTGGACTTCCCATCCACAATCACTCTTAGTCTTGCTGGAAATAGCAGCGAGTACTGGATCCCTTCGTCTCGCAAGGCTCTTTTAACCGCTAAGAATGAGGCTCGCTTGTTCTGAACGTCTAGAGTAAAGTCTGGGAATAGTGTCACCTCTCCGTTTGCCACTTTAAACGGGCCCATCTCTCTGGCTTTCTGTAGAAGGATGTCCCTGTCTCTGTAGTGCAGCAGCTTAGCGATTACTGCACGGGCGGTCTGCCAGGGGCAAGAAGTCTCGATGGCACACGGTACGCCCGCTCCAGCGTGTAGAAGGGGGTCAGGCATCCCGGTGCGACCACTGTGCTTAGCCATTTCTCCAGGAATTCCACCATGTTTGACCCCTCGGTCCCCTCGGGGAGACCCACCACGCACACATTGTTCCTCCTGTTTCTTCCCTCTGCGTCTTCGGCCCGCTGTTCAAGTCTTGCCACTCTGCCGGCCAGAGAGGTTACCTCCGCCGTCGTGTCTCTCTGTCTTGGCACGATGTCGGCCAGCGAGGTTTCCGTTGCTTTGACTCTGTCAACCAGCTTATGATGATCAGCCCTCAGGAGACCCACCTCAATCGCGACTTGGTTGATGTCGTGCTGCAATGTTAACTTTGTGTCCTCTATTGCCCCAAGTATCTTGTCTAGGGTGTCTTGCACTTTGGCTTGTGAATGGTTCTGTGAGTCCTCCTCCCCAGGTGGCGCCACGTGGTCCATGGCTCTGTTCTTGTGTCGGCCCTTGGGGGGCATCGGTCAGGCAAGGGGGTATACCCCGGCAGGTACAGCAATTGGCCCGGGCGTTTTCGTATGTTCTGCTTCTGACTTGTCCCCCCGTTTTGGTCTCCGAAAGTTTAGCTTCTGCTCCCGGATAGACTTAGGCCGGGCTCCAAGTGCCCTGCCAGCTGACACCAGCATCCAGGCGCAGGGGGCTCTACGTTAGTCGACCGTGGCCGGTTGCCACCCGATTCAGTGCTAGCTCCCTCGCTCGCTACTCTTACCAGGCCTCTCCTCAGCGACCAGGATCGGGCATACTCAGCGACCACGGCTCGGTTGTCTCCCCATGCGGGGCACCCACCAACTCCACAGCGCTTCTTCCGAGGCCTCTCGTTTGGTCGTGCCCAGTGACCCCATTCAGGGGTCGATGGTGCTCCAGGACGTCCAGCAGTTTTATTAATCTCTCATGCCGGGCAGCTGATCTCCTTTACCTTGCTGCATGAGCTTCTTCCAGGGCGTGACTCATGGGGTCCCGTGCCCCCCCTCCAGCAACTTCTCAGGCGACCCTCCGTGGAAGCCGGGGCGTCGCGACTCCAACTTAGCTCCCAGTGCCCCGCGCGGGATCGGCGCAGCATACACGGATCGGGCCCGGAAAACCAGGGCCGTGTCCGCCTCACCGTCTCCAAGTGTAATGTGTCCGTTGGGGCGGAGACCCCCCAGGGCCCCCAGCCCTTGCCAGGCACTCCGGGGGCCCTCAATCCGGCTAGAAGGCCCTGTCTCCGTCCCCTGCTCACCACGGGCCCGCAGCGGAGGCTCAGCCACGCCGGCAACCGGTCCGCAATCCAGCACCCGTGCTCCGAGGAGGAACGGCCCGGGCTGGCATGTTCTTCAGGATTTTTGCTGCCGGCCCCTCCGGAGTGAGATAATTAGACGTGCGCCATGTTCAGAACCATGTCCATGTCCTATATCATGAAGGGCACATAGCGTTCAAATGTGAATAACTACTGTGTATCAAGAAAAATTTAGCAAGGTTATTGTTTCAATGGATACTTGTTCTCTCAGGTTCCTTAGATGAACACTTGCACCAGTGATACACTGTGTACAGAACATATTAAGCTATTCCTCTGTACTGCTGACTTCTGTAGGAAACTGGGATTCTGTTTGCAGATGTCCCCCTACTACCTTCCCCATTTGAACTACTGGATGCTGATCTTCTACTCTGAGAGTGCATTGAAGCCCGCAAACCAGGCTCCAGTGCCAGCATTCTTTCCCTAAAAAAGGTCAGTACTTTAGCATCCCTGTAAGCCCCTAGTGAATGGGTCACCTGGTACCTAGGGCAGGGGACTACGGAGGGTCCCTATGGGCTGCAGCATGTATTGTGCCACCCTAAGGGACCCACATAAAGCCAAATGCTGTCTGCCATCGCAGAACGCGTGAAATAGTGCAAACCACTGTGAAAACACAACATTGCACCCATACCATATTCAGTGTCCAAATACACTCATGAATTATATGTAAGTCACCCGTACAGCATGCCTCAAGAACCCTAAGCGTGAATGCGTTTTAATACATGGCCGGGCATATCCGCGTGAGATACTACAAGTGAACAAGGAAGCCATCTTAAGGTTTGTACTGGGCACTGGTCACTGGTCATCACGAGTTAACCTATGGTATCAAACAGTTCATCTTAATTAATCCATACTGACGTCAGTATTGGATTTATGACATGGACCCAAGAGGTGCCCTGTGAAACCTACTAGTCTTTTAGTGTGCTGGCTGACTCGTACCGACCAGCCTGCCACCATAGATGAGTTTCTGACACACCTGGAGGTGAGAGCTCCTGTTTTCAGAGGTCAGAAAACGTGCATACACTGGAGGAAGGTTGTAAGGAAATGCCTCCTTGGCATGGTTGCCCCCTGACTTTTTGCCTTTGCTGATGCTATGTTTACAATTGAAAGTGTGCTGAGGCCTGCTAACCAGGCCCCAGCACCAGTGTTCTTTCCCTAACCTGTACTTTTGTATCCACAATTGGCAGACCCTGGCATCCAGATAAGTCCCTTGTAACTGGTACTTCTAGTACCAAGGGCCCTGATGCCAAGGAAGGTCTCTAAGGGCTGCAGCATGTCTTATGCCACCCTGGAGACCTCTCACTCAGCACAGACACACTGCTTGCCAGCTTGTGTGTGCTAGTGAGGACAAAACGAGTAAGTCGACATGGCACTCCCCTCAGGGTGCCATGCCAGCCTCTCACTGCCTATGCAGTATAGGTAAGACACCCCTCTAGCAGGCCTTACAGCCCTAAGGCAGGGTGCACTATACCATAGGTGAGGGTACCAGTGCATGAGCATGGTACCCCTACAGTGTCTAAACAAAACCTTAGACATTGTAAGTGCAGGGTAGCCATAAGAGTATATGGTCTGGGAGTCTGTCACACACGAACTCCACAGCACCATAATGGCTACACTGAAAACTGGGAAGTTTGGTATCAAACTTCTCAGCACAATAAATGCACACTGATGCCAGTGTACATTTGATTGTAAAATACACCCCAGAGGGCACCTTAGAGGTGCCCCCTGAAACTTAACCGACTATCTGTGTAGGCTGACTAGTTTTAGCAGCCTGCCACAAACCGAGACATGTTGCTGGCCCCATGGGGAGAGTGCCTTTGTCACTCTGAGGCCAGTAACAAAGCCTGCACTGGGTGGAGATGCTAACACCTCTCCCAGGCAGGAATTGTCACACCTGGCGGTGAGCCTCAAAGGCTCACCTCCTTTGTGCCAACCCAGCAGGACACTCCAGCTAGTGGAGTTGCCCGCCCCCTCCGGCCAGGCCCCACTTTTGGCGGCAAGGCCGGAGAAAATAATGAGAATAACAAGGAGGAGTCACTGGCCAGTCAGGACAGCCCCTAAGGTGTCCTGAGCTGAGGTGACTCTAACTTTTAGAAATCCTCCATCTTGCAGATGGAGGATTCCCCCAATAGGGTTAGGATTGTGACCCCCTCCCCTTGGGAGGAGGCACAAAGAGGGTGTACCCACCCTCAGGGCTAGTAGCCATTGGCTACTAACCCCCCAGACCTAAACACGCCCTTAAATTTAGTATTTAAGGGCTACCCTGAACCCTAGAAAATTAGATTCCTGCAACTACAAGAAGAAGGACTGCCTAGCTGAAAACCCCTGCAGAGGAAGACCAGAAGACGACAACTGCCTTGGCTCCAGAAACTCACCGGCCTGTCTCCTGCCTTCCAAAGATCCTGCTCCAGCGACGCCTTCCGAAGGGACCAGCGACCTCGACATCCTCTGAGGACTGCCCCTGCTTCGAAAAGACAAGAAACTCCCGAGGACAGCGGACCTGCTCCAAGAAAAGCTGCAACTTTGTTTCCAGCAGCTTTAAAGAACCCTGCAAGCTCCCCGCAAGAAGCGTGAGACTTGCAACACTGCACCCGGCGACCCCGACTCGGCTGGTGGAGATCCGACGCCTCAGGAGGGACCCCAGGACTACTCTGATACTGTGAGTACCAAAACCTGTCCCCCCTGAGCCCCCACAGCGCCGCCTGCAGAGGGAATCCCGAGGCTTCCCCTGACCGCGACTCCTTGAATCCAAAGCCCCGACACCTGGGAGAGACCCTGCATCCGCAGCCCCCAGGACCTGAAGGACCGGACTTTCACTGGAGGAGTGACCCCCAGGAGCCCCTCTCCCTTGACCAAGTGGAGGTTTCCCCGAGGAACCCCCCCCCTTGCCTGCCTGCAGCACTGAAGAGATCCCTAGATCTCCCATTGACTTCCCTTACAAACCCGACGCTTGTTCCTACACTGCACCCGGCCGCCCCCGCGCCGCTGAGGGTGAAATTTCTGTGTGGACTTGTGTCCCCCCCCCGGTGCCCTACAAAACCCCCCTGGTCTGCCCTCCGAAGACGCGGGTACTTACCTGCAAGCAGACCGGAACCGGGGCACCCCCTTCTCTCCATTCTAGCCTATGTGTTTTGGGCACCACTTTGAACTCTGCACCTGACCGGCCCTGAGCTGCTGGTGTGGTGACTTTGGGGTTGCTCTGAACCCCCAACGGTGGGCTACCTTGGACCAAGAACTAAGCCCTGTAAGTGTCTTACTTACCTGGTTAACCTAACAAATACTTACCTCCCCTAGGAACTGTGAAAAATTGCACTAAGTGTCCACTTTTAAAACAGCTATTTGTCAATAACTTGTAAAGTATACATGCAATTTTTATGCTTTAAAGTTCCTAAAGTACTTACCTGCAATACCTTTCGAATGAGATATTACATGTAGAATTTGAACCTGTGGTTCTTAAAATAAACTAAGGAAAGATATTTTTTTCTATATAAAAACCTATTGGCTGGATTTGTCTCTGAGTGTGTGTACCTCATTTATTGTCTATGTGTATGTACAACAAATGCTTAACACTACTCCTTGGATAAGCCTACTGCTCGACCACACTACCACAAAATAGAGCATTAGTATTATCTATTTTTACCACTATTTTACCTCTAAGGGGAACCCTTGGACTCTGTGCATGCTATTCCTTACTTTGAAATAGCACATACAGAGCCAACTTCCTACATTGGTGGATCAGCGGTGGGGTACAAGACTTTGCATTTGCTGGACTACTCAGCCAATACCTGATCACACGACAAATTCCAAAATTGTCATTAGAAATTGATTTTTGCAATTTGAAAAGTTTTCTAAATTCTTAAAAGACCTGCTAGGGCCTTGTGTTAGATCCTGTTTAGCATTTCTTTTAGAGTTTAAAAGTTTGTTAAAAGTTTGAATTAGATTCTAGAACCAGTTTTAGTTTCTTAAAAAGTATTCCAACTTTTAGAAGCATAATGTCTAGCACAGATGTGAATGTGGTGGAACTCGACTCCACACCTTACCTCCATCTACAGATGAGAGAGCTAAGGTCACTCTGTAAACTAAAGAAAATAGCAATGGGCCCCAAACCTACCAAAGTACAGCTCCAGGAGCTTTTGGCAGAGTTTGAAAAGGCCAACCCCTCTGAGGATGGCAACTCAGAGGATGAAGATAGTGACTTGGAGGGAAATTCCCCCCCTCCAGTCCTACTTAGGGAGAGCAGGGCTTCTCAAGCCCTGACTCCACAAATAATAGTCAGAGATGCTGGTTCCCTCACAGGAGGGACCAACAACTCTGAAATCACTGAGGATAACTCCAGTGAAGAGGACATCCAGTTAGCCAGGATGGCCAAAAGATTGGCTTTGGAAAGACAGATCCTAGCCATAGAGAGGGAAAGACAAGAGATGGGCCTAGGACCCATCAATGGTGGCAGCAATATAAATAGGGTCAGAGATTCTCCTGACATGTTGAAAATCCCCAAAGGGATTGTAACTAAATATGAAGATGGTGATGACATCACCAAATGGTTCACAGCTTTTGAGAGGGCTTGTGTAACCAGAAAAGTGAACAAATCTCACTGGGGTGCTCTCCTTTGGGAAATGTTCACAGGAAAGTGTAGGGATAGACTCCTCACACTCTCTGGACAAGATGCAGAATCTTATGACCTCATGAAGGGTACCCTGATTGAGGGCTTTGGATTCTCCACTGAGGAGTACAGGATTAGGTTCAGGGGGGCTCAAAAATCCTCGAGCCAGACCTGGGTTGACTTTGTTGACTACTCAGTGAAAACACTAGATGGTTGGATTCAAGGCAGTGGTGTAAGTAATTATGATGGGCTGTACAATTTATTTGTGAAAGAACACCTGTTAAGTAATTGTTTCAATGATAAACTGCATCAGCATCTGGTAGACCTAGGACCAATTTCTCCCCAAGAATTGGGAAAGAAGGCGGACCATTGGGTCAAGACAAGGGTGTCCAAGACTTCAACAGGGGGTGACCAAAAGAAAGGGGTCACAAAGACTCCCCGGCAGAAGGGTGATGAGACAACCAAAACTAAAAATAGTAAAGAGTCTTCTACAGGCCCCCAAAAACCTGCACAGGAGGGTGGGCCCAGAGCCTCTTCACAAAACAATGGGTACAAGGGTAAAAACTTTGATCCCAAAAAGGCCTGGTGTC
This sequence comes from Pleurodeles waltl, assembly GCF_031143425.1. Classification (NCBI taxonomy): domain Eukaryota; kingdom Metazoa; phylum Chordata; class Amphibia; order Caudata; family Salamandridae; genus Pleurodeles; species Pleurodeles waltl. The sequence goes on along the minus strand of NC_090442.1, from coordinate 607,626,883 downwards.
ATAGCTGTAAACAGCATGGACACCAAACTGGAGACAAGGCCTGTCCCAAGAAAGGTTCCACTCCAAACTCCCATCCAGGTAACACTGGTATGGCTAGTCTCCAAGTGGGATCAACAGTGTGCCCAGAGCAAATCAGGGTCCACACTGAAGCTACTCTAGTTTCTGAGGGTGGGGTGGATTTAGCCACACTAGCTGTCTGGCCGCCTAACATGCAAAAATACAGACAGCAACTCTTAATTAATGGGACTAGAATAGAGGGCCTGAGGGATACAGGTGCCAGTGTCACCATGGTGACAGAGAAACTGGTTTCCCCTGGCCAATACCTGACTGGAAAAACTTACACAGTCACCAACGCTGACAATCAGAGAAAAGTACATCCCATGGCAATGGTTACTTTAGAATGGGGAGGGGTCAATGGCCTGAAACAGGTGGTGGTCTCCTCAAATATCCCAGTGGACTGTCTGCTTGGAAATGACCTGGAGTCCTCAGCATGGGCTGAGGTAGAGCTAAAAACCCATGCAGCAATGCTGGGTATCCCTGAACTGGTGTGTGTGAAAACAAGAGCACAATGCAAGGCACAGGGTGAAAAAGTAGAGCTGGAGTCTGGAAAAATGGCCCAGCCTACCAAGAGAACAGGAAAGTCAGTTGGGAAACCAACTGCAACACAGCCAAAGAAAGGGAACCTCTCTTCTCAGGAAGAAGTTCTGCCCTCTGAGGGAACTGAGCCTTTGGAGCTTGAACCTTATCAGGTTGAGCTCTTAGGCCCAGGGGGACCCTCAAGGGAAGAGCTGTGTAAGGGACAAGAAACCTGTCCCTCTCTTGAAGGCCTTAGGCAGCAAGCTGCTGAAGAGTCCAAAGGCAAGAAAAATGGAACACATAGGGTCTATTGGGAAGATGGGCTCCTGTACACTGAGGCCAGAGACCCCAAACCTGGTGCCACTAGGAGAGTGGTAGTGCCTCAGCTGTTCAGAGGGTTCATCCTAACATTGGCCCATGACATTCCCCTTGCTGGACATTTGGGACAAACCAAGACGTGGGAGAGGTTAGTCAACCACTTCTACTGGCCCAATATGTCCAACATGGTTAAGGAGTTTTGCCTCTCCTGCCCCACCTGTCAAGCCAGTGGTAAGACAGGTGGGCATCCAAAGGCCCCCCTCATTCCACTTCCAGTGGTGGGGGTGCCCTTTGAAAGAGTGGGTGTGGACATAGTTGGTCCACTGGAACCTCCCACAGCCTCAGGAAATATGTATATCCTGGTAGTAGTGGATCATGCTACCAGGTATCCTGAAGCTATTCCCCTTAGGTCGACTACTGCCCCTGCAGTAGCCAAGGCCCTCATTGGTATCTTTACCAGAGTGGGTTTCCCTAAGGAGGTGGTGTCTGACAGAGGTACCAACTTCATGTCAGCATACCTAAAGCACATGTGGAATGAGTGTGGAGTGACTTATAAATTCACTACACCTTACCATCCACAAACTAATGGCTTAGTTGAGAGATTCAACAAGACATTAAAGGGCATGATCATGGGGCTCCCAGAAAAACTCAAAAGGAGATGGGATGTCCTCCTGCCATGTCTGCTTTTCGCTTACAGGGAGGTACCACAGAAGGGAGTAGGGTTCTCACCCTTTGAACTTCTGTTTGGTCATCCTGTAAGGGGACCACTTGCCCTTGTTAAAGAAGGCTGGGAGAGACCTCTCCATGAGCCTAAACAGGACATAGTGGACTATGTACTTGGCCTTCGCTCTAGAATGGCAGAGTACATGGAAAAGGCAACCAAAAACCTTGAGGCCAGCCAACAACTCCAGAAGTTTTGGTATGACCAAAAGGCTGCACTGGTTGAGTTCCAACCAGGGCAGAAAGTCTGGGTTCTGGAGCCTGTGGCTCCCAGGGCACTCCAGGACAAATGGAGTGGCCCTTACCCAGTGCTAGAGAGGAAGAGTCAGGTCACCTACCTGGTGGACCTGGGCACAAGCAGGAGCCCCAAGAGGGTGATCCATGTGAACCGCCTTAAGCTCTTCCATGACAGGGCTGATGTGAATCTGTTAATGGTAACAGATGAGGATCAGGAGGCAGAGAGTGAACCTCTCCCTGATCTTCTGTCATCAGACCCAAAAGATGGCACAGTAGATGGAGTGATCTACTCAGACACCCTCTCTGACCAACAGCAGGCTGATTGTAGGAGAGTCCTACAACAGTTTCCTGAGCTTTTCTCCCTAACCCCTGGTCAGACCCACCTGTGTACCCATGATGTGGACACAGGAGACAGCATGCCTGTCAAGAACAAAATCTTCAGACAGTCTGACCATGTTAAGGAAAGCATCAAGGTGGAAGTCCACAAGATGCTGGAATTGGGAGTGATTGAGCGCTCTGACAGCCCCTGGGCTAGCCCAGTGGTCTTAGTCCCCAAACCTCACACCAAAGATGGAAAGAAAGAGATGAGGTTTTGTGTGGACTACAGAGGGCTCAATTCTGTCACCAAGACAGATGCCCATCCAATTCCAAGAGCTGATGAGCTCATTGATAAATTAGGTGCTGCCAAATTTCTAAGTACCTTTGACTTGACAGCAGGGTACTGGCAAATAAAAATGGCACCTGGAGCAAAAGAAAAGACAGCATTCTCCACACCTGATGGGCATTATCAGTTTACTGTTATGCCCTTTGGTTTAAAGAATGCCCCTGCCACCTTCCAAAGGTTGGTGAATCAAGTCCTTGCTGGCTTGGAGTCCTTTAGCACAGCTTATCTTGATGATATTGCTGTCTTTAGCTCCACCTGGCAGGATCACCTGGTCCACCTGAGGAAGGTTTTGAAGGCTCTGCAATCTGCAGGCCTCTCTATCAAGGCATCCAAATGCCAGATAGGGCAGGGAACTGTGGTTTACTTGGGACACCTTGTAGGTGGAGGCCAAGTTCAGCCACTCCAACCCAAGATCCAGACTATTCTGGACTGGGTAGCTCCAAAAACCCAGACTCAAGTCAGGGCATTCCTTGGCTTGACTGGGTATTACAGGAGGTTTGTGAAGGGATATGGATCCATTGTGACAGCCCTCACTGAACTCACCTCCAAGAAAATGCCCAAGAAAGTAAACTGGACTGTGGACTGCCAACAGGCCTTTGACACCCTGAAACAGGCAATGTGCTCAGCACCAGTTCTCAAAGCTCCAGATTATTCTAAGCAGTTCATTGTGCAGACTGATGCCTCTGAACATGGGATAGGGGCAGTTTTGTCCCAAACAAATGATGATGGCCTTGACCAGCCTGTTGCTTTCATTAGCAGGAGGTTACTCCCCAGGGAGCAGCGTTGGAGTGCCATTGAGAGGGAGGCCTTTGCTGTGGTTTGGTCCCTGAAGAAGCTGAGACCATACCTCTTTGGGACTCACTTCCTAGTTCAAACTGACCACAGACCTCTCAAATGGCTGATGCAAATGAAAGGTGAAAATCCTAAACTGTTGAGGTGGTCCATCTCCCTACAGGGAATGGACTTTATAGTGGAACACAGACCTGGGACTGCCCATGCCAATGCAGATGGCCTTTCCAGGTTCTTCCACTTAGAAAATGAAGACTCTCTTGGGAAAGGTTAGTCTCATCCTCTTTCGTTTGGGGGGGGGTTGTGTAAGGAAATGCCTCCTTGGCATGGTTGCCCCCTGACTTTTTGCCTTTGCTGATGCTATGTTTACAATTGAAAGTGTGCTGAGGCCTGCTAACCAGGCCCCAGCACCAGTGTTCTTTCCCTAACCTGTACTTTTGTATCCACAATTGGCAGACCCTGGCATCCAGATAAGTCCCTTGTAACTGGTACTTCTAGTACCAAGGGCCCTGATGCCAAGGAAGGTCTCTAAGGGCTGCAGCATGTCTTATGCCACCCTGGAGACCTCTCACTCAGCACAGACACACTGCTTGCCAGCTTGTGTGTGCTAGTGAGGACAAAACGAGTAAGTCGACATGGCACTCCCCTCAGGGTGCCATGCCAGCCTCTCACTGCCTATGCAGTATAGGTAAGACACCCCTCTAGCAGGCCTTACAGCCCTAAGGCAGGGTGCACTATACCATAGGTGAGGGTACCAGTGCATGAGCATGGTACCCCTACAGTGTCTAAACAAAACCTTAGACATTGTAAGTGCAGGGTAGCCATAAGAGTATATGGTCTGGGAGTCTGTCACACACGAACTCCACAGCACCATAATGGCTACACTGAAAACTGGGAAGTTTGGTATCAAACTTCTCAGCACAATAAATGCACACTGATGCCAGTGTACATTTGATTGTAAAATACACCCCAGAGGGCACCTTAGAGGTGCCCCCTGAAACTTAACCGACTATCTGTGTAGGCTGACTAGTTTTAGCAGCCTGCCACAAACCGAGACATGTTGCTGGCCCCATGGGGAGAGTGCCTTTGTCACTCTGAGGCCAGTAACAAAGCCTGCACTGGGTGGAGATGCTAACACCTCTCCCAGGCAGGAATTGTCACACCTGGCGGTGAGCCTCAAAGGCTCACCTCCTTTGTGCCAACCCAGCAGGACACTCCAGCTAGTGGAGTTGCCCGCCCCCTCCGGCCAGGCCCCACTTTTGGCGGCAAGGCCGGAGAAAATAATGAGAATAACAAGGAGGAGTCACTGGCCAGTCAGGACAGCCCCTAAGGTGTCCTGAGCTGAGGTGACTCTAACTTTTAGAAATCCTCCATCTTGCAGATGGAGGATTCCCCCAATAGGGTTAGGATTGTGACCCCCTCCCCTTGGGAGGAGGCACAAAGAGGGTGTACCCACCCTCAGGGCTAGTAGCCATTGGCTACTAACCCCCCAGACCTAAACACGCCCTTAAATTTAGTATTTAAGGGCTACCCTGAACCCTAGAAAATTAGATTCCTGCAACTACAAGAAGAAGGACTGCCTAGCTGAAAACCCCTGCAGAGGAAGACCAGAAGACGACAACTGCCTTGGCTCCAGAAACTCACCGGCCTGTCTCCTGCCTTCCAAAGATCCTGCTCCAGCGACGCCTTCCGAAGGGACCAGCGACCTCGACATCCTCTGAGGACTGCCCCTGCTTCGAAAAGACAAGAAACTCCCGAGGACAGCGGACCTGCTCCAAGAAAAGCTGCAACTTTGTTTCCAGCAGCTTTAAAGAACCCTGCAAGCTCCCCGCAAGAAGCGTGAGACTTGCAACACTGCACCCGGCGACCCCGACTCGGCTGGTGGAGATCCGACGCCTCAGGAGGGACCCCAGGACTACTCTGATACTGTGAGTACCAAAACCTGTCCCCCCTGAGCCCCCACAGCGCCGCCTGCAGAGGGAATCCCGAGGCTTCCCCTGACCGCGACTCCTTGAATCCAAAGCCCCGACACCTGGGAGAGACCCTGCATCCGCAGCCCCCAGGACCTGAAGGACCGGACTTTCACTGGAGGAGTGACCCCCAGGAGCCCCTCTCCCTTGACCAAGTGGAGGTTTCCCCGAGGAACCCCCCCCCTTGCCTGCCTGCAGCACTGAAGAGATCCCTAGATCTCCCATTGACTTCCCTTACAAACCCGACGCTTGTTCCTACACTGCACCCGGCCGCCCCCGCGCCGCTGAGGGTGAAATTTCTGTGTGGACTTGTGTCCCCCCCCCGGTGCCCTACAAAACCCCCCTGGTCTGCCCTCCGAAGACGCGGGTACTTACCTGCAAGCAGACCGGAACCGGGGCACCCCCTTCTCTCCATTCTAGCCTATGTGTTTTGGGCACCACTTTGAACTCTGCACCTGACCGGCCCTGAGCTGCTGGTGTGGTGACTTTGGGGTTGCTCTGAACCCCCAACGGTGGGCTACCTTGGACCAAGAACTAAGCCCTGTAAGTGTCTTACTTACCTGGTTAACCTAACAAATACTTACCTCCCCTAGGAACTGTGAAAAATTGCACTAAGTGTCCACTTTTAAAACAGCTATTTGTCAATAACTTGTAAAGTATACATGCAATTTTTATGCTTTAAAGTTCCTAAAGTACTTACCTGCAATACCTTTCGAATGAGATATTACATGTAGAATTTGAACCTGTGGTTCTTAAAATAAACTAAGGAAAGATATTTTTTTCTATATAAAAACCTATTGGCTGGATTTGTCTCTGAGTGTGTGTACCTCATTTATTGTCTATGTGTATGTACAACAAATGCTTAACACTACTCCTTGGATAAGCCTACTGCTCGACCACACTACCACAAAATAGAGCATTAGTATTATCTATTTTTACCACTATTTTACCTCTAAGGGGAACCCTTGGACTCTGTGCATGCTATTCCTTACTTTGAAATAGCACATACAGAGCCAACTTCCTACAAAGGTGTTATCACCTTATCCAGCAGAATGGCTAGTAAATCAGCATCCCAAGACCAGAGGCTTCAAAGACTCTGTTGCCTTTGATATGTGACCATGGCTTCCCCCAGCCCTGGGTAATGTCACCTCCCTACCCTGAGGCCCATTTGGCATAAGGACAGGAGGGAAATTAGTTGTGCAGGTAGGCGTGTGGTACTACCAAGCTAGTCATTCCCCTAAAGTGGACTGCCTGATGTGCACCACAAAGGAAGGGTTCCACCATCTTGATTTTGGTGGCACTAGGAACTCTGGGACAAGGTTATGCCCACTCACTACAGTAAGTGGTCATATAGTGGGTGTAGACAACCCAGGGATAAGTAGCCCTTTGGCTACTATCCCACCCTCCCTAAACACAACTAGGTTCAGTGTTTAGGTGACCCCGACACCAAGAATTTAGATGAGCCTTAATACAAAAAGAACAAAGACAAAGAATAGCAGATGACGCAAGAACTGAGAATTGGCTGTGGACTTGGCGCAAAACACTGCCTATCTGCTCCTGTCCCAACAATTCCAAAGAGTTGACTCGGCCTGCAGCTGTGCATCCTTTGCACCCCCCTAGTCAGCATCTCCCTTGGAGTGGGGAGGCCACTTCACTGCACCAGCAGGCATCAACTGCAATTGTCGGGTTTTCCATTTTGCTGACCATCTGGTCCACTGGGGGACCATCTCAACAGGAAGAGGATGACAAGTACTCAGTGGTTTAGTCCTGTCGACCTAGCCTGTTTTTGAGACGGTGAGTATGCCCGGGGTGTCCCTGCATCAATATCTGAGCAGTTTAGGCTTATCAGAGGGTAGTGCTAAGCATTTGTTGAACACACAGTCAGTAAATGAGACATACACTCAAGAAGAAGCTCAAGGCCAATTTAGAAAAATTTCAGGTACTTCATAACTGGGTAAGTACTGGTCCAGTTTATCACCTTTTGCAGGTAAGTAAAAATGTCTCTCAGACGCGTTTTACGCAGCATTGCTTTCCTGTGGAGAAAAAAACTCCATACAGGTATTTTCAAATGATTTTTGAGGGTCCCCTCAAGGGACTAGGGGGCTGAGATCCAGGGTGCCACCAGCAGTTCAGGTTTACCTGCCCTGGAGTGTCAGGTTGCGGAGGTGCTGGACAGGTTTTTAGCATTATACGCTACACCGTAGGAATAGAGAGGGGCAGCCCAGAAACAGGCTGCGGAGGAAGACTTGGGCTCAGGTCCTGAAGCTCCCAGCAAGGGTTGCCGTGGACTCAAGCCAAGGAGCCTGGGTGCAGAGGGTTTTGGTCAGCTGGTGCCCGTGTGTCAAAGGTTCCCACAGTTCTCAGTTAGACCTGAAAGGGGGGGACAAAAAAGGATAGTTGGGCCACTTTCAATGCTGGCCTCTGGTGCTGAAGTCCCTCGTCTGCTGGTTGATCTTTGTGGTGTTGGACTCAAACAAGGTTGGTTGCTTCAAGGGGTCCGGTCCAGGTATTGGTGCAGGGTGGCTTCAGCTGGTCCTGACCTGGCGTCTTCTCACTAGGTGGGAAGATTGACTCTCACCCCTTGGAGACTTGTGTCCTCCTACTGGGCAGCTACTCTGTGGTTGAACCCAGTAGACAGCAGAACAGTGAACGAAATGTTGCGGTCGGTGCATGCTAGTTGCATGGAAGTGGCTCCTCCACTTGAAGGGAAATGCTGACAGCTTGGCGAAGTGCTGGAGGCCTCAGAGGCTTTTGATGATGCAAAGCTGCAGGACGTGATTGTCAGGACAGGAGCAGGTAGACAGGCAGTGTTTGCAGCCAAAGTCCTCCAGCAGTCTGCAGTTTTCACTTCAGCTCTTCTTTGTCCTCTTCTTTCTTCACTCTGAGAAATCTAAGTTCCTGGTGCAAGTGGGCCACCTAAATACTCAATTTAGGGGCATTTAAGTGAGTATCGGGTAGCCGCCAATGGGCTACGTATCCCTGGAGTGATGACACCTCTTATATGACCACTTCTTGTGGTGAGTGGGCATAACCCTGTCCCAGAATTTCTAATTTCACCAAAAGCAAGATGGAGGAACCCTTCCTTTGTGAAGCACATCAAGCGGCCCACTTTAGAAGTGTGACTAGCCCGGTAGTGCAACACACCTCCTTGCATAGTTAATTTCTCTCCTGTCCTGGTGTCAAATGTGCATCATGGCAGGGGTGGCCTCTCCCAGGTCTGGGCAAAGCTGGGGTTGCATAAATGTGACAGGGACTTTAAAGTCCCTGGCCTTGGTATGCAGATTCAGTAGCCATCCTGCTGGAGAAGGTAACACCACCTTCCTCTGGATCAGGTACTCTTTCTGGCCTCTGAGAACGCAGGTTATCACCTCCAGGGGGTCAGAAACTCTTCTGTGGTGGCAGGCTGGTCGGTACCAGTCAACCAACAGAGAAGAATACGAGGTTTCGGTGGGCACCTCTAAGGTGCCCTCTGGGTGTTTGTCATAATAAATCCAATACTGGCACAAGTATGGATTTATTAAATTGTGGTGTTTGATACCAATCACCATAGGTTTCGGTGAAGTCATTATGTAGCTGGGTGACTTGTAATGACCTGTGCCCAGTACATACCTTAAGATGGCTTCCCTGTTCACTTGCTATGTCTAGCAATTGAACTAGACATCACAGGGGCGAATCTGCTCATGCAGATATGACTTCACATATAATATAATGCACCCAGCCTTAGGGCCTTAAGGCTATACAAGGGACTTAAATATATTATATGCAGTGATTTTGGCATGGCACTTATTGAGTATTCCATGTCGTATTTTCACTCATGGCTTGCACCATGACACACAATCTGCAATGGCAGGCTGCATGCAACTTGTAGGGGGGTCTCTTAGGGTGGCATAATACATGCTGCAGCGTCTTGGGGACCCTCTTCCATACCAAGGCCCCATGTATCAGGGCTACCATTTACTAGGGACTTACAGGGCTGGCAAAGTGTATGCCAGTTGTACACAGTTAGATGTTTAACTTCCTTTTAGGGAAAGAGCACTTGCACTGGGGACCTGGTTAGCAGGAAGCCAGTGCACCTCCAGCAGTAAAACATCAGTACCAGTGGCATAAAAGTTGGGGTTATCATGCCAAAAGGAGCACTTTCCTACAATGTGCAGTCCAGGTTGTTGGATATAAATTTTGATGGGTCTTGCTACTTTGAAAGAAAACCTGATGATTCCTTAGAGACAAACAGAGTAAGGCTACAGCATGTGCTTTAGGTTTAGCACACCACCTAGGTGCTTCCATCATCAGTGCAGACTATTAATGGGTTTCAATCACCCCTTTGACAGACAGCAAATCAAAGTCTCTATGTAACAGCTGTTGTCTTACAGGCAATACAGGAGCGAAGGTCCCAGTGAAGGCAGACAACCTTCGAGTTCTTCATTGTCACAGGTGTCTATCTAATTTTCTTCCAAAATTGCAGGAAGCTACCTTGGATAGTTGTGTGTTACAACTGATAAAGTACAGTTACTCTTTGTGATAAAACTCCCTCAAATACATCAGCTTCCCTCAACACAAACCTCTTAATCTAATAGGTGCTATCCCTCCTAGTCAAAGGTGCAGTAGGATTGTTCCCAGTTGCCTATTCAGTCCCCTGTTGTTACTTGTGGTATTTTCTAGTTCCCTAAAAGGAGAGGTGGTCCGAACTTATCCTAGACCTAGGTTGCCTGTACAAATTCCTCAGGGAATAAAAATCAATCTGGTAAATCTGCTTCAATTTTTTGGGCACTCAGGAATAGGATACATACGTTCAGATTACTATTCTTCCCCAGCGCAGGCAGAACCTTCTCTCTGATGCCAGTGACCTCTATTAACAGTTCATAGTCACACCATTTGGACTGACAGTTCATGCCAAGGATGTTCATAAACATTCTGGCTGTATTTCTGGCTTGAATAACAGTCCTAATGTACCCTTAGTTGGTTGAGTGTTTACTGATTATGGATACTCCTCAGGATCTAAACAAACTTGGCTAACCGAATCACATTTTGGCATTAATTAGGTGTCTCCATCAATTGAGAGATTTCTTATTTGAACCCAAACTTTTGATTCAGTTTATATGGCGACACTGGCCAGGTGACGACTTTTCCACCTTCAGAATATTTTAGCCATATTTAAGCAGTGGTGTCTTATTGCTTCCACTCAGAGTGCTCAGGTGATTCTAAAACTTCTACACTTAATGAACTCCTGTGTGTAGGAAGTTGGCTCTGTATGCACTATTTCAAAGTAAGGAATAGTATGCACAGAGTCCAAGGGTTCCCCTTAGAGGTAAGATAGTGGCAAAAAGAGATAATACTAATGCTCTATTTTGTGGTAGTGTGGTCGAGCAGTAGGCTTATCAAAGGAGTAGTGTTGAGCATTTGTTGTACACACACAGGCAATAAGTGAGGAACACACACTCAAAGACAATACCAGGCCAATAGGTTTTTGTATAGAAAAATATATTTTAAGAACCACAGGTTCAAGATTTACATGTAATACTTCAAATGAAAGGTATTGCAGGTAGGTACTTTAGGAACTTTGAATTAGCAAAATAGCATATACAGTTTTCACATAAATGACATATAGCTATTTTAAAACTAGACAGTGCAATTTTCAACAGTTCCTGGGGAAAGTAAGAGTTTGTTAGTTTTTGCAGGTAAGTAAACCACCTACGGAGTTCAAGTTTGGGTCCAAGGTAGCCCACCGTTGGGGTTCAGAGCAACCCCAAAGTTACCACACCAGCAGCTCAGGGCCGGTCAGGTGCAGAGGTCAAAGAGGTGCCCAAAACACATAGGCTTCAATGGAGAGAAGGGGGTGCCCCGGTTCCAGTCTGCCAGCAGGTAAGTACCCGTGTCTTCGGAGGGCAGACCAGGGGGGTTTTGTAGGGCACCGGGGGGGGGGACATAAGTCCACACAGAAAGTACACCCTCAGCAGCGCGGGGCGGCCGGGTGCAGTGTGCAAACTAGCGTCGGGTTTCCAATGAGAGTCAATGGGGGACCAAGGGGTCTCTTCAGCGGTGCAGGCAGGCAAAGGGGGGGGGGGGGCTCCTCGGGGTAGCCACCACCTAGGCAAGGGAGAGGGCCTCCTGGGGGTCACTCCTGCACTGAAGTTCCGTTCCTTCAGGTGCTGGGGGCTGCGGGTGCAGGGTCTTTTCCAGCCGTCGGGATTTTAGAGTCAGGCATTCGCGGTCAGGGGGAGCCTCGGGATTCCCTCTGCAGGCGTCGCTGTGGGGGCTCAGGGGGGACAACTTTGGTTACTCACGGTCTTGGAGTCGCCGGAGGGTCCTCCCTGAGGTGTTGGTTCTCCACCAGTCGAGTCGGGTCGCCGGGTGCAGTGTTGCAAGTCTCACGCTTCTTGCGGGGATTTGCAGGGGTCTTTAAATCTGCTCCTCTGTAACAAAGTTGCAGTCTTTTTGGAGCAGGGCCGCTGTCCTCAGGAGTTTCTTGTCTTTCCTGAAGCAGGGCAGTCCTCTGAGGATTCAGAGGTCGCTGGTCCTGGGGAAAGCGTCGCTGGAGCAGGTTTCTTTAGAAGGCAGGAGACAGGCCGGTAGGTCTGGGGCCAAAGCAGTTGGTGTCTTCTTTTCTTGTTCTGCAGGGGTCTTTCAGCTCAGCAGTCCTCTTCTTCTTGTAGTTGCAGGAATCTAAATTCTTAGGTTCAGGGGAGCCCTTAAATACTAAATTTAAGGGCGTGTTTAGGTCTGGGGGGTTAGTAGCCAATGGCTACTAGCCCTGAGGGTGGGTACACGCTCTTTGTGCCTCCTCCCAAGGGGAGGGGGTCACAATCCTATCCCTATTGGGGGAATCCTCCATCTGCAAGATGGAGGATTTCTAAAAGTTAGTCACTTCAGCTCAGGACACCTTAGGGGCTGTCCTGACTGGCCAGTGGCTCCTCCTTGTTATTCTCATTATTTCCTCCGGCCTTGCTGCCAAAAGTGGGGCCGTGGCCGGAGGGGGCGGGCAACTCCACTAGCTGGAGTGCCCTGCGGTGCTGGAACAAAGGGGGTGAGCCTTTGAGGCTCACCGGCAGGTGTTACAGCTCCTGCCTGGGGGAGGTGTTAGCATCTCCACCCAGTGCAGGCTTTGTTACTGGCCTCAGAGTGACAAAGGCACTCTCCCCTTGGGGCCAGCAACATGTCTCGGTTGTGGCAGGCTGCTGGAACCAGTCAGCCTACACAGATAGTCGGTTAAGGTTTCAGGGGGCACCTCTAAGGTGCCCTCTGGGGTGTATTTCACAATAAAATGTACACTGGCATCAGTGTGCATTTATTGTGCTGAGAAGTTTGATACCAAACTTCCCAGTTTTCAGTGTAGCCATTATGGTGCTGTGGAGTTCGTGTTAAACAGACTCCCAGACCATATACTCTTATGGCTACCCTGCACTTACAATGTCTAAGGTTTTGCTTAGACACTGTAGGGGCACAGTGCTCATCCACTGGTGCCCTCACCTATGGTATAGTGCACCCTGCCTTAGGGCTGTAAGGCCTGCTAGAGGGGTGACTTATCTATACTGCATAGGCAGTGTGAGGTTGGCATGGCACCCTGAGGGGAGTGCCATGTCGACTTACTCGTTTTGTTCTCACCAGCACACACAAGCTGGCAAGCAGTGTGTCTGTGCTGAGTGAGGGGTCTCCAGGGTGGCATAATACATGCTGCAGCCCTTAGAGACCTTCCCTGGCATCAGGGCCCTTGGTACCAGGGGTACCAGTTACAAGCGACTCACCTGGATGCCAGGGTGTGCCAATTGTGTAAAACAAAAGTACAGGTTAGGGAAAGAACACTGGTGCTGGGGCCTGGTTAGCAGGTCTCAGCACACTTTCAATTCAAAACATAGCATCAGCAAAGGCAAAAAGTCAGGGGGTAACCATGCCAAGGAGGCGTTTCCTTACAGACACTATATCATCCGTTGAACAGTCCGTGAACCAAAATGGACATGATCAGATATTCTTATGTGTGTACCCCCATAATATGGCCCAATAAGTTAACTCATGCCTCTGACACGTTCTCTGCAGCTCACAAAATTGAATCCCTGCAATTCTGAGTGAGGCGTCACCCTTTAGAGGTTAGTAAATGTAGTGCCTTTAATTTGGTAAATAGTGACATCTACTGTATATAATGCTTGGAAACAAATTATTATTACTTATTGATGTAGATTGTAACAAGCATTGCCTACTAACAACACAAAGTTCTCATCATGTTTACTTCTGTAGCAACAGTTCTGGTGCTTAAGACAATAATGTAACCCAGTCAAACATACTGCTGAATTTTGTTCGTAGCTGAATAAAAAGCTTTGCCTCACAAATCTCCATTGCTTATATAGCTTACTCATTTTGACAAACAACAGCTAAACTAGAAATTCATGGCCTAGCAAAGCATCTGAAATGCTGCATATTTACACACCAGAGATTATATGCTCTGTTTCTCCTTGGGGCTCACTATCTGGTCATGCCACTTAGTGTCAGTCACAGGTGAGGTTTTCTATAAAGTTCATAATGGAAGAGGACATAAGTATTTGTTACTATTGAATAGTAAGTTATCCAAATAAACTATCCCACAACCTACCTGGCAATACTTGCTGTCATTACAGCACTTTGGCTGTACAACTACTTTTTTAGATTTGTGTGTTATATTTGGCATTTTGTAACTCTGATTCCGCAAAGGTATCTGGCTCTAACAAAAAGCAAGCTCAACGGAGCTAGAGACCAAAGACTAACAAAAGTCACAGGAGAAACCTGTGGTGAAAAAAATGTTTTTCACACGCTTGAAAATGTCAACAAACTACAGAAAGAAAGAAGAGAAATCTGAAGGCTTTTACACAAAGTAGAGACCAGGACATAAAAGATACATTCTTCTAATCTGGTCATTTTGATGTTCTAAGTTCAAAGAAACCATAAAGTCTTTTGCTGCATGGAGCAAGTAGCCTAAATAAGAGACGTCTTATTCAAAAGGCTGCCTTACACAATAGAAGGTAAGCACATTTTGCTATTCAGAGTGCTTCAAATTGGGCTGTAAAGACCACTGTGAGCCAGGCACAGAGAAATCGGAAGAGGTGAGCAGAGTAAAGCTTACATGCTTTGCGAAATAGACTGGTCTACACGTTCTGCACCACTCGAATCCTCTCGGAGTGAGATTCAGTGATGCAAAGGAGCTTGCCATAAAGGAGCCTGACTCGAGTGATCCTAGTAACAACTGAGCAATGTCATTGCGAAACAATCTGAAATAATGGAGCAAAGGACATGAAAGTTGGAAAGCAGACAAAGAGACAGATTCTGGGTTTTAAGCTGAAAGGTAGGATAAATATCATGATTGATCTATTGATCTTAAAACCTAGTAGCTAAAATCCTAACCTTGGAAAACAAGTGCCCACATTAGAATGCCAGAAGCTCAGACTCCAGTTACTCCATCATCTCTTGTTGAACACAATCTTTTTTTTTGTTATGTAATATGAGTTGTGTGGTCATTTCAATGCTGAAAGTTTATTCTGTAGTTCTGCCCTCACAATACAAGGACCTTGAACATTTAGGATGGTCTGGGAGTCATTAAAATATGTATAGACTTGATTTGTAAACGTTCTGGAACAAGATATTGTCGTGGGTTCATTTTGCACTCTGCTTGGGAACACATATTTTAGCTTAGCTTAGGCCTGAATCCTGTGCACTTTCACCTACATATGTGCTCTGATTTCATGTATTCATTTTTATTCAGTGGGGATTTTTTTGTTTTCTGACCAGCTGTTAATCTGTGATTCGGTGAAAGCGCTGTTATTATTCTGTGCTTGACATTTCACCATCTACTTCTGTCCAAGGCTGACAAGAACAGTACACAATTATCCATCTAGCAATTGTCGGCACAAGAGTATATAAACAGTCTGACACTTAGGCACATGCCCATGTCGGGCCTTTCCATGGAACAGAAATAGGTTTCTCATAAAAACATTGTACAGGCCCAGGGACGACAGGGAGGTAATTCCAGCCAGAGTTCCATTTAAACTGCATCCCTTTCATTGCTCACTTCAGCCATTTCTCTACAGCCAACCAAGTAGACGGCAGGCAGACCCCTTATTCAGGTAATGGGCGTTGGGTGCTCCTCTCATGGACTAAGTATGGACAGATTGGGCTATCACTGCTGTGCTCTCTCATAGGAGTTAGGGGTTAGGTAGAATACATTTATGTATGTTATTTCAATATGTTGGGACTGTTTTTCTTCTCTCTGGTCACCACAATTCTAATCCTGTTATGTCTCAGTGCCCTAATAGTTGCAGCTCATATATTTTATTGTAGATTGCAGTCTTTAAAAAAAAAATATTGAAAACCTTTCTGCATCTCTTTCGTTGGCCTAAGTGTGTGTATGAAACCTTTTACTAATGAGAGAAAAGGGTGAGATTTGTTTACCATGACTTACCCTCAGAAACCACAAAGTGTCATGTTTCAGGCTGTCCCAAATCACCTTTTCTTCCAGGTTTGGGTGAGTTGCTGCTAGCTTGCTGTAATGGTTGGATGGACAGCTGTCAAGACAGTGTGGGATTGACTCGGTCATCCACAAATGATGGTGCTGCTATCCCTAATCCAGCAATCTCGTTCTAACAATGGGAGTCCTACGACAACATAGCAAACTGTGTATGACAGCCAAACATGTTGTATGTCTGCATATAATTTCGAAGTGTATGAAGATGGATTGTTTTGTTTATCAACTTGCTTTTTACTTTCTAGCAATGAATATTATCCTGCAGATTTGTTGGTAGCTCCAACCCAGGATTTGAGAAAGAAGCGTAAAGATCGCTTGACCTCTTTAACTGCACCAGAAGAGAATAGTGGTAAAGAAACAGAAACAGTTGAGAATGAGGATGACGGCATGGAGATTGATCTAAAGTATGAGGTGCCACAGAAAAAGAAAACAAGAAGAGCTGCTGGAAAGTATGTGAATTTTGACACATCAAAGTTGGTAAAATTGTTGTTTTATCAATCGTCAATGATACCCTCAAAACAGAGTTTTGTTTTCTGTTAGATATCTCATTTTTTTCATATTGGTCATGATTAATAGGCTATGTCTTGTATTTATTAACTGACCCTTTCAGCCTTCAAACCCTGTCTTTCGGAAATGGTCTGTCCTCCAAATACCACTCAGAGCAGTTGAAAGTGCAGTTATAGACTGTTTATTTTCTTTAATGTAAACAAAAACTAGGATTTGGCTGTCTTCCAGCCACAATGTCTTTTTCTAATGGACCTACCGTGACTTAATACATAGGGAATATGAATTCATCTGTATCCCTTTACAGACTATCATTGTTTGCCCTTTCTGCATGCCAGTGTAATGACTTAAAAATCAGGCCAAACTAAATTATTTCTTGCTTACATGTACACGTTTAACAATGAAGACTGTGGACAGGCCTTCCCCAAAAGTCTCACGCAGTATGGTCTCTACGAAGTCTTCTATTTTGGTGAGAGCGGTGGGCTCAGGGATACCTGTGATCCTCAGGTTGTTGTGCTTAGGAGCACGCTTCAAGAACGTTGTTTTTTGCCTTTGAGTTCAAGCAACCTGTTCATCCTCAATAGTTGCTCTTTGGGGTCTGATTTTGCGTCGTCCACATCTGACACATGATTTTCCAGATGTCCAGGGTATCTTCATGATTGTCCACACTTCGACAGGATCCAGGCGGTTAGTGAGGATGTCTAGCTAGAAACTCTTTTATATCATTGTTGTCGTGATGATCCTACCCTGAGCGTTCTAGGGAGGCCTCAGAGTGCATCTTGTGGCCCACTTGCCAGGTGAAGCGCCTGCTCTCGAATAGGAGCTTGGATTCTTTGGCATCATGTTTGCCAATGATCAGGTGGTGCGACAGTTGATGAGGTCGCCCCAAATAGGCCACCAAAAAAGAACTAAGCAAGCCATTTGGTCCGAGAGCCAGAGACTGGGGAGGTTATGGCCAATGATAGGTGCTACAGTGTCCTTTGGTCCCCGTAATGCCCTGTAACTCCCTTCCAGCCAGGGGGCACGAGCAGGCCCTGGCCCCAATCACAGCCGGGGGACCCCTCGCGATCTGAATCTACAAGGATGTAACACCAGGCACGTCCCCAGCAGTGGTGCAGGCTGCCCCTGTAACTCACTAAAGAATGTGTCTTAATGTAAATGAGAGAGGCGCCCATCCTGCATAACTGTAGTTGTGGGGAAGCAGATTGGATCAGGTGGGCATAATGTGAGCAACTGCATGCTTGAAGAGCTGTGGATGCGCTCTCTGCACGTGCAGCCAGTCTCGGGCCAGCAACAGGGCTCCTACACCCCTCGCTCATCCGGTCACAGGTGTGTGGACACTCATGCCCCAGGTGTATTTACATTGGCTCTGGGTGGCTGGGGGAGCGATTGGCAGTACAGGCCTGTGGCACACAGTGGACGGCCATGCAGCCGGCACAGCCCTTCCAGGTTTCCCACAGGACCTGGCGCCTTGCAGCCAAATTAATGTAGCAGCCTGATTGGGATTCCGGCCACAAGTGATGCAGCACCCCACCAGGTATGTTGGCAATGCCCAGAGCGGCCTCACTCACCATTATCACGGGCTAAAGACTGCGATGTATGTCTCTAGCGACTGGCCGGGATCTCGCAATCCACCACACCGATCCTGAACAGCTGTGGGCATGGGGCCCCTAATGATGTCCTCCAGTCTGGGGGCCCGGGAAGGGCAGCAAATGTCTCCTAGTTCAAGCCCGCAGCACAGTGGGTGGGCCCCATGCGCAAAATGCGGATCTCAAATTGCATCTGTGGGAGACTCAGCCAATGCTGAAGAGCGGGGCCATCCATAAATGCCGTCTACCAAAGGCACGGCAGGCGGATGGCGCACACAGCCCCGGAAGGACTGGCACGTGGCCCTCCATCCACCATTCCAGCAACCACTTATGGCCGGAGCTCAGCTGCGCACAGTAGAGGCTGCACCTTTATTCAGGTAGCTTAGCCTCGACTTCCAGGCATGTGCCTTTTTAACCTAGATAAACATGCTCTGTTTTATTATTTATCATTTATTCATTTCAACAGCACTTGCAGTTCCTGTGTTTTATAAGAAATGTTTTTGTTATAATCAGTTGCCATTCCATGAAAGCGTCATTATCAGTACGTATTGAATTGTCATTGTGTCCCTCTGCTTCACAGAGTATGAACAGGTCAGGCATTTTTCCTATGATATTGATGATCCATGTTTGCGCAGACAATCTCGGTACATACCCACATTAGGATGTCTGCACGAACAATAACATGGGCCTTATATAAACATTCTGTGAGACCAAGGTCATTAGACGGGGTTCCACCCAGGATCATCATCTACTCTGCGTATTATTTTGCAGCAGACTTCGGCCTTTGCGTGTCTACATAGCTTGATTTGGGGACTGGAGGCCGACCTTGTTCCAAGGTAACTGGGGCTGGGGTGCTTCTCATGGACATGTTTTGGGTAGATTAGGTTTATCGTACCTTGCTCTCTTTAGGGTAGACAGTAAGCTTTAGGGGGGAGTTTGTGTATTCATCTTTGTTGCAAAATGTTAGGATTGTTCATATTCACATCACTTATTTTCACAATCCTGATTTTTTGTCTGTCATTATTCTAATCATTGCAGCTCATGAATTTTACAGTAGATTGCAGTCTTTTCAACACATATATTGAAAATGTTCCTGCATCTTCTTCTTTGACTGTGTGTGTGTGTGTGTGTATGTATAAGAGACTCATTTCCAACGAGAGGAAAGTATAAGACTTATTGCACTGCTAATCCCTGAGAGGATTTCTGAGTCCATACGCTGCCAGAAATCACCTTTACTGTTCCTGTTTTTGGGCGAGGTGCTGCTAGAGAGCCAGGAGGGTTGGGCTAACAGTTGGCAACTGTTTCTGGAGTGACTCAGTCGCCTACAATTAGAGGTGCTGCTGCCCCTAATCCAGCAGTCTTGTGGAGATACAAGGGTCCTTACGACGTGGCACCACCACTGATGGTGTAGGCACTGATTTACAAGTCTTCTGAGTATCTCTATCTCACACACACTAAAGGTACGCTAAGTACCATTATACGTAGATGTCCGTGGTTTTAGGAATAAACCTCCTCAGTTAAATAGGGAGCGTCGGTGTTCCATACTCGGATACCTCCTTGACCTGGCAAACACCATCAACTTTCCAGAGAACTGCAGACACGCGTTTACGCAGTTTCTTATAGCCAGTGGCTTAACAGATTAGGGCGAGAAGCCACATTCGTTGTGGAAGCTCATGAAGCATACCAAACAGAAACATTTTACTCTTGGGTCACCTTTCCTGATCTGTATGACAATTCACTCACATTTCACACTTAGAGAATAGCAAATGTACCACAGCGGTACCAAGCTTATCAACATTTAGAATACCACTTTCTTATCAAGAACCTCAAATCTGGTTCAGTAGAGCCCTTCCACATGTAATACAACCCATGAGATTAGGTCCTTTAATCAATGACGGACCAACATGGCTAACGTTTTCAATGTACACTCCACATCCTGATGTGCAGACTATGAAAGTAGCAGATGTACGCACACTTTATAATGAGCTAATAGCAATATATTGATAACTAATTCAGTTCGTAATGCAGACTTTGAACACGCAGTGAGGGCTGCTCCAGCTATGCATCAATTGGCAGTTACAGGTCTTAATCCTCAAACTGTACATTCAATGATGGGCAAAGTACCCACGGAACGGGAACAGATTCCGTTCTGGGTGGCACAAAAAAACTAATCAACTGGAAGCAGTGTTTCTCCATACGAGAGCGCAAGATAAACATAGAATCCTCTCTGTGTACTTACCATTCGGAATGGTTGCATCAGAAAAGGACTGGGCCACATGGTGTACACAACCACATATGGTATCCCAACTCTTGCCGGAAGTGTTAAAGCAAATTCAAAATGAACACAGGGCAGCCCCGGCCCTGGACTTTGGGATGAAACTGATGCATAACTTTGAATACAGTCTCTTCAATTGTTTTAAGCAATATTAAAGGGGAAGCAGTGGCATTAGCCATTCACCAATGGCTCAGAGAAGTTCCTCAATGGAACCAGGAGCCCGAGCTACCAAAGATTATCACCAAAACCTATACTAGTATAGGTGGGGGGGATAATCTGGGGCCCAGACCAACTAAACCGCAAATTCAGAGCGCCACTCCTAAGGAAGGTAGTAAATAAGCACAAGAAGGTTATAAAAAAACGCTGGGATAAATAGACAAAAGAAGTCAAAGAGCAGACTCTCTGCACCCGGACACCTCTGAAAGGAGATATAGGGGGTCATTCTGACCCTGGCGGCCGGTGACCGCCAGGGTCACCGACCACGGGAGCACCGCCAACAGGCTGGCGGTGCTCCCAAGGGCATTCTGACCGCGGCGGTTCAGCCGCGGTCAGAAAGGGTAAACCGGCGGTCTCCCGCCGGTTTACCGCTGCCCCATTGAATCCTCCATGGCGGCGGAGCGCGCTCCGCCGCCATGGGGATTCAGACACCCCCTACCGCCATCCTGTTCATGGTGGGAAACCCGCCATGAACAGGATGGCGGTAGGGGGTGCCGCGGGGCCCCTGGGGGCCCCTGCAGTGCCAATGGCATGGGCACTGCAGGGGCCCCCGTAAGAGGGCCCCACAAAGTATTTCAGTGTCTGCTTTGCAGACACTGAAATACGCGACGGGTGCAACTGCACCCGTCGCACCCCTGCAACTACCTCGTTGCAGGGGCATTTCCGCTGGGCCGGCGGGCGCTCTTTTGGAGAGCGCCCGCCGGCCCAGCGGAAATGTTTCAATGGCCGCCGCAGTCTTTTGACCGCGGTGCGGTCATTTGTCGGCGAGGCCGTCCGCCAAGGTCTGAATGACCCCCATAATCTCCGAAATAAAGAAACTATAAAATACCTCATAGATATCAATAGACTAAAATACGTCCCTCTCATCCCTTTCAGGACTCCCCCAGATAAACAGAGTTAGAGAGTGGGCTGGTCTGAACACTGCACTGATTACACGAAACAGAAGGACTTACAACGTTCCTCAGAAGCTTATGTTAAAAAGGAGGATAAATCTCCCCAACAGAAGCCACAATTTAAAAAGAAAAAGTGGCAGCAATTTCCATTAAACCTGCCAGCAGTCTTGAGAACATTGCTGAAGAACTGGACGTAGGTAGTGACTCTGCTGGACAGCGCGGCAGAAGTCACGATTTGTCGCCAGTCTTATAGGTCATCTGGATGTGACAGCAACTAATGACTTTCTCGTCATAGAGACAGCGGACAGGCGTGTTTCCCTACCTGACAGGGTTTATGAGTTAAAAATTCTAATTGAAGGGGACATAGATTGAACTATTGAAGTCACCTTCTGGGAAGCACTTAACTGGGATATTTTATTGGCAGAGAAAGTCTGGCTACCTAAATTTGTCTGCAAGCTCACACATGAGGAACATGTAATTCTGCCTTCTTTCTCAGTCCTAGTTCCAGTCGTGGTGAAGGAAGCCAATGCAGCTGACTGGGCTTTAGTGCAGGCTCCTGTGCTGTACCACAACCACGTGGGATGGGATAAGGAATCTCCCAACCATGTAATACCAGTTAGGTCCACACCACAGCCTCATCCACAGTATCCCATTAAGCACAAGGCTAAAGCTCCAGTGAGAGAGATTCTTGCCCAACTCAAGTACCTTGGAGTATTGAACCCTGTGTCTCTGCAATGAATAACCTGTTATTCCGTGTTGCAAGAGCAGACCATTCATATAGAATAGTCTTAGATTACAGACATTTAAACAGTTACACATGCACATATGCTATACACAATGCACACAGCACAACACTGATTAACAACATAGTGCATAAAAAATATAAAGCAACCTTGGACGTTTCCAGTTTATTTTTTTCTGTCAGAATCTACTGCCTGAAGTTTGGGATCATAGCACCTTCAGTGCATTAGACTCACAGTGACACTTTTGCCATTTGCCTCAAGGGTATAAGAACAGCCTAGGGTTGTTTTCAGCCCCATATAACATCAATATTACATGATATTGACCCCGAGGCCTTGTCCTAAATGGATGATATTTATCTCACAGATGACAACCTCAACATTCATATTGCCAGGGTTGATCGGATCATTCTTGGATTCACCACCCAGGGCTATAAATTAAATTTTAAGGAAATAAAATTTGCCTTTCTCAGTGTCCTATTCCTAGGATACAAGTTATCAGATGAAGGCAAGAGCCTGGCCCTGCACTTTCTAGAAAAATGGCACAACTTCAACCAAATACCATCAAGAAACTACAGTCATTGTTAAGTTTCTTTAACTTTGGCAGAACATACAAACTTGATTATGCACAACGCATAAAACCTCTTTATGACTTAATTTGTCCAGATTTCTCATACAAACATTGGACACTTGAACATATACACATTCTGAGAGACCTTCAGCAGGACATGCTTGAAGCAAAACATTTACACACACACGTAACAACAAAACAAACTTGGTCATCAGAATAATCGCTGGTGACATCAGGTTCATCTATGTTACTTTCAATGAGGGTGACACAGTACCCATAGCATACAAGTCCCATTTGTGTTCAAATGCGGAACAACGTTTTGCACCTACAGGAAAGATACTGACAGCTGTACAGATGGATGTCATTTAAGAGAGGCTAATTGCCCAAGGGAAATGCATTATTGTTGCTACCCCGGTGCCAGCTTTAGAGGCTGTTACCAAGGCAAGCATCCCTAACGCTAAAGCATTACATCCACGCTGTATACAACGGGCAACTTCTCAAACTGCAACTGATGTTGATTACATGTTTGACCCAAAATTGCAAACACAATAATTTTTTCAATATGAACAGGAGTACTCCACACCTTCCAATATACTACCACTTGATTATCACACTATCATTTACACTGATGGATTGGCACAACCAGCTATAGGTACTAAATGCCAATACTGAGCCACCTATGTAGCTGTAAGCGATGTGATGAGGGATGATGTATTTCACTCTCAGAATACCTACAGGCAGAGACCCTAGGGGACTGCGTGGCACAGCTGGCAGAGCTTAAGGCTCCAATGCTGGCACTGGAACATACAGCTCCAGCACACCCACACTAATTGTGTGTGATAAGAATTACTGCATCCAGTCCTACTATGATTATCTCAATCACTGGCTTTTGAACAGGTTCAGAGATTCCAAGGGGAACACCATAGAGCACAGAATGTTGAGGGGGAGGGTAGCTGACCTTAAGGACAGGCTACCAGATGCTCATGTAGCACTTTGTAGGGAATACTCTGACTGATGAAGCTACCAAATCCGCAGTAGCTGTGACTTGCTGTTATGCGAGGGTTGATAATGAGACACTGGCTGCCCTGAAAGCTTCGGCTGACGGCTAGTCTCTGCCAAAAGCATACCCTGCAAGATATACATATTGTATTAGTTCTCAGAATGTTGTATTTGCAACCAATCCAGGGTTAGGAGATGGTTTGATCCCCAACGAAGATCAGAGACCATTTCTTATCAAAACAGGACATGAAGGTGTCACTTCTGCTCTTGCAGGGGTGGCAGCCACCATTTCTCTTCTACAGAAACGCTTTTAGTGGCCAGTTCTATAGAAACAGACCAAGCAATATGTCCTTTGTTGTGACATTTGACAACACATAAACGGTTCTAACATTAAGCGCCCACCGCAGACACCCCGCTTGGTGTCAAACAGACCACTATAATGTGTGTACCTAGACTATTGTGGTCCCCTATAGCTTGGTGGTACATACAAATACATCTTAGTCACTATTGATTGCTGTTCTAGATTCCTGTAGGTATGGCCACAGCGGTCGGCTGACGCTCGAACTATTGTTAAAGATTTGGCAGTCTTCATCAGTACATAGGCGGTTGCAGCATTCCACTTGGACCAGGGCCCTGCTTTTGCCTTTAGGGCATTCAGGGACACAATGAGAATGATGGATGTTGAACTTCATTACTCTTCCCCATACCATTCCAAGGGTAATTTGGTTGTGGAGAGGAGTAATTAAGATTAGAAGCAATCCTTATCTGCAAGAGTATTAGGTTCAGGTCGTAGTTGGCTTCATCACTTATATGGGGTCTGGAGAGCATTAAATAATCTTGCACAATGTGGCCAATCCTGCTCAGTAGACCATGATTTCCCTTGGGTAGTACCCACTCCCTTCTCACTACCCAACAGGATATACCTCTACAAGCGATAAACAATGTTTCTGCAAGCACCAATTGTTATAACAATGAAACAATTGCCTCCTCGAGCATTTGGGGGTGGGTTAGTGGAGAATGAGCTTCTACTGATTCCAGTCATCACTTCACAGACATGACAAATCAGATGTGGGGCTATACAACTCCAATTCCACACAGACAGACTGCATCGTCCACTATGAACTGCCATAGCAAGTGGATCCATCCATCAGCTCTGCACCGGCTCTTGTATTTGCACGGACTGCTTATGGTTACTTCGTACACATTGATGACTTTTCTTCTGATTCTACAACAGAAACTGTATCAAAGACAGCAAGCTGTACATATGGCTTGAAAATAACTATTTAGATTATCCATGGCATTATTTCTGGATACTGTTGGCATTGATTGCCTTTCTGCTATGGATTGGCTTTCTCACTGTTTTCTTTCTCTTGATAAATGGGCATTACCTTCCTGAACGCCCTGCAGTTGAGCGGGTGGATGAGGTTTTAACACCTTACCTTTCTCCTTATAAAATTTGAAGAGACCTGTCCTTAGAGATCAGTTCAGCAGTTCCAATTCTTGATGGGATTGTTTGGGCTAAATTGCCCTTTGACAAAACGACCCTACTGAGGCCATTCAAATTCCTTATGTGTTTAAGATATCAATGACTGATGTTATTACACCTGGTGTTGTCTCAAATGGCTAGGATGTTAACAGTTGATTCTTTGCTTACCAAGGTAGACCACTACACTGTTTTCGAAAGTGAAGATGTGCATAGGAGCACAGCGTATTATGGGGTAATGTTCTGTTACAATCATTGGGGACATTACTTTCTGCACCGAGCCAGTTGACCCAGACCAGTTTTCAGTTATACACAGAAGAAAGTTTGACAGACTCCACCTGCAGGAAGTTCCGAAAAATGTGCAGAAAAGTTTGCATATTTTAGGGGAATGACCGAGAAAGACTGAGTCAGGTTATTTTAAATTACCACTGTCCAGAATGAGGAAAATATTGATAACCAATACAAAACTGTTTTATTTGGACCCCCTTTGTTTCCCGTCTTGCTGTTGAAGGCATTGAGTTTTGGAAGAACAATATTGATGTGAAAAGTGTATGGGGAACAAGAGATTGGCAAATACAGGGTAGAGAAGCTTTGTTTAAAGCATACCTTAAGCCTTTAAAAATTATATTTTTAAATTAAACAGTTCGACAAACATCATGCTTGGGGTTAGCAAAAATAAGAGATGATCTCGCCCAGGATCCCTGCACCTGCTAAATTTCACAATTGTCAAACACTTTTAAACGTTACTGAAGATGAACTAACAGCTTGGGTTCAGAATGTTACCTTTAATTCCTCACTTTTAAGTCCTGGTAGGTGGGTATTGTGGCCAAAGGATGCACATGGGTTGCCAGGTACGTTTTGTTAATTCCTCAGGGGGTTTTAGAGCAACCCGGCCGGACCCTTGCTATGTCTTGGGGGAACACTCAGGTATTGTTATTACATACAGTGTGGGTGAACTGTGCGAACAGTGGTTACGTTCTTCCATCTTAGCAGCAGTGAAACAACATCTTAGTCTTCTTTCTGAGGAGATTGACTTATAAGATTTCTTGATAGGACCTAGAAAGCCACACTCAAAACGTTTCCTGTATGCCATATATAATGAGATCTGGAAACGTTCCCAAATGGAAGCTGCTGCACGTTTAAGGGAGATAGATAAGGAAAATATGGAAATAGCTCCTGCTGTTCTATAAAAATGGTATGACAGAATATACACCCTGAATAATATAGTGTCATCTGCAGTTGACATCATTCAGAATGACATCCTTTCTACAACATGAGCAAAGTCAACTGCATTTCATCATACAGCTAGGTTGGAGGTTGCAAATCCTGAAACATGGCCATGTTCCTTGAAAATACATAAATAGTAGCGACCTGTTAGCAACAGACGATGACTCAAAAAGAAGCTAGTTACACCATGCTGAACATTGAAAAGTTAGAAAAGTTGCCTTTTACTGTGGCAGAAATTTCCTCAGCAGTATGGTTGATATATGGGGTTATAAATCTTCCTATTTCCATCATTCGTTTCACAAACTGTTTGAAACATTTTGCTTTAGGCAGATATGAGAGGCTACGAAATAGTCACATACACAAAGTGTGGGAGTTGCCTTTCGATTACAATTGCCTGAATGGGGAAACCAAGGTCTTTCTTAGCGGAAGCGAATGTGAGGCTATTGTGTCCTTGTATGATTTGTAAGCAGGTGACCTTGCACGACCTTTCAATGCGGAGGGCGCCAATTTGGCATGCCATCTGAATGATTCGTCAATCCCTTTGATTCGTCCAGTATTTCTGATTCTTTCAAATGGAAGTTATCTGATTCTGAACGAAGAAAGCTGCTCGGCATGAAGCCCGGAATTCCTTATGTCCCCAACACACGCACACGCACTCGCTCTTTCTCTCTCTGAGACTTTGAATGTCAATTTTGATAAGCTGAGCAGACTAAAAGCGCTATTGTTCCAAAATCAAGTAACTTTGACATCAGCAACAGAGACGTATGATCTCCAGTTAGCGAGGTCATCAGCTGAGATACAGTCCCTAATAAATACCATATTAAACCCCTACCTACTTAGTGGTGATCGCCAGAAAGTGCAACAGCATTTTTTATTTTCTAAATAACTTTAGTGCTGTTTGACAAATCGTCACGATATTTTCGATACTAGCTTGCCACTCACTTCAGCTGCTGTCTTAAAAGTTTTGGGTACTTCGTCAAGGGGGAGTCCAAAAAACTATTGTTTCCATGCAATTTCCATAGGGATTTTTAGACAAGAAAGGCTGGATGGAATTACACCAAATTTGATAGAAGTATAGATCTTTGTCCAGAAAGAGTCCTTTTTGTATTTTGGTGTAAATCTGACCAGTAGTTTTGGAGCTATTAAAGCCCAAAAAAAAATAGCTATCTAGTAACATAGTTTCTCTGCGTATCTGACAGATTGCTGAGATCTGATTGCCTGCCAGCACTTCAACCAGGAAGTGTTGGCAGCCATTTTGGGACTCTGACTCAGACGCGTCCCTAAAAAAAAAAAGTTACAAATATATAAAAGCAGCAGGATAGAAATACCCTGACCCCCTAGGCCTGGTGCTGGGGTCCTCCAGTAACCCCACCTGGGCAAAAAAGCTAATTTATTTGTTTAATTTTCGCAGCAAAAGTTGTGGAGGATCCGCAAATCTCTACACATTTTTTAAAAAAAGAACAAGGTCTTGCACGCTTGTTTGTATTTCATCCCCTGGATGGGCCATCCCAAGTAAAACAATCGAATATATTTTATGAGGATAGGACGCATGGCTGATATGGGCCCCGGTGACAGCCACTTACACAGGACCAGACCAATTAATTTAGAGGAGAGGGGCATTTGTATGCCTTTAAAGGACCATCACCTCCCTTAGCTTTGCCTTAATAAAAGAGTGGGGACGATTGGACCCCCCTCCTGTAGTGATAAATTGCCCTGGGGACCTCCACCTCCCTGAGGCTAAGGGAATTCTTTAAAGGGGGGGAGGGGCCACACAGCCCACCTCCTGGGCCATATTTGACCCAACGGAACCACCACCACCTCCCCGTGGCTGGCCCTACTTAAAGAAAGGAGGGGGACTGCACTGCCCCTATTTTGGAGCCGTTAATGGCCGTGGGGACCCGCCTGCCTATGTCCTGAGGTGCCCACCATCGGTACATAATACTTTGCAGTCACTTGGGAGCTATCACAGCTCACGCCAAGTGAGAGCAAACTAAGTCCGCCCGCAGAGGGCAGGAGGAGGAAATCTGCTCCTGCTCGCTGGGAGCGGATTTCATCTGTTCAGGAAAACAGATTTCTTGCTGCTCCTGCATTCAGGAGCAATGAGACGACCGGAGAATTGAGGCCCCTCCCTCACCAAATCAATGCAAGAGCTGATCAACTAATCATATTGCCAAAATTACACCTGACATGGTCACTGGAGGCATTACCTTGTAGTGTTTTATGCAAAGGCAGTGTAGATGTCCCAACCAGGTAGCACTTACTATAGAGCCAGTAGAAAGTACTCCAGTTGGGTGTACCTTTTCTGCAAAACTGTGGACTCATTTTGGATAAGTAACAGGCGAGGATTCCTTTTGGCACCAATGCTCATTTCACAGAAATTAAACCTCAACGGGAAGCACTTACAAATGTAAACATAGAAGGTGCCTCTTTTAAAGCTCTGCTTTTGTGCAGGACACATCCTCCCTACTTATTGGCAAAACCAGGGTGTTTTCTCTGCAATTTATGTGGTGTGGGGTTTGTATGGCGCATGGTTGGATGCGTGGCAGGGGCCAACCCCTGCTACGAATGGCTGAAAGCGGGGATGGACACGGGGTCGGATGCACAGGAGGATTTGATGCAGGTCTGTGCGCGGCAAGGGTTGGATTAATGTAAGGGAATTAAATATTACTTAATGTTAAAAAAAATCCTAAAACTCAGTGAAAAAAACAAAAGTTACAGGGATGTTATAGTTGGGTGAAAATGTCAGTTAAAACAAGCTGTTTTAAATGTACTAAACCACTGAAATTCACTTCAAGTAACTAGAACTCCTGCCCTAAGGTAGCTATAAGTCACACCCTCACCATTCGCTGCTAATTACACCACATATTACATTACACTGACATATTCTATGATCTCATTAATATCACTGCAACATTTTCAATGATAACATTGATGAAAAAACTGTGAATGGCAGGAATGCTAATTATGCTTACCTCAGGATTTCAGTGGTTCTGTACATTGAAAACTGCAGGTTCTGACATTTTTTTACCTGTGCATAACGTCCCTTTAATCTTTGTTTTTGTGTGTTTGTGTAATGGAATTTGTCGACTCTTTTATTGAAAAATATATTAGAAAAGCGTATGTAAATATATGAAAATCGAAAAACAAAAATAATAATAATAGTTCGGAAACACAATGTCCCGGCTAAATGTCAACGCATTTCGGCAAACGCCTTCAACTGGATATACATATATCAAAGAAAGTTCTTGAGTCACTAGCTGCAGTGTCCTACTTTCGATGGACGTTGCCAATGAGCACTGTCCTTGTTAGATTGTTTTTTTCCTCTGTTGGATGCGAATGTGCACCTAGTAGGCTCTGAGTATCAGTATGCTTCTTATGCGTTTTGTTATGCTCCTCACATGTTTTAGAGGATCCTTGTGGTGTCCTTTCTTTATAAATTTCAACTGCTACTATTGCATCAATGGTAGACGTCGAAGCCTTGCTTCTGGGTCCCAGTTAACCGGCACCAGGGGCTGAAAATTTTCCTTCTTGTGGTGTCCCCTCCAAGAATGAGCATGGGTTAATGAACACTCATTGTCCCAATACTGCCCTCTGCTTCATGTTAAGTAACCGTGGACCGATAACTACCAGGTCTGCAATCTGTGCTTATCATCCGACAGTGATGATACAAGCTGCCCGGCGTGCCTAGCCTTCAGATCGAGTGTTGGTGGACACAGCAGATAGAAAACATCTTGTCTATCCTGGGAAGAAAAAGTCACCTTTCGCTCCCATGAAGAGGAGGAAGCTTGACTGTCATGCCTCACCCTCACACAAAGACAAACACATCCACAGTTCAGCAGATGCAACAACAAGCAGGGGATGGCTCCAAGCTTGAAGCCCAATCCTTGAATGAAAACAGATCCACGAACCGTGTGCACAGTGCATTAAAATCACAAGAAATCTTCCTTTGCGTAGGTGTAAGGAAATGCCTCCTTGGCATGGTTACCCCCTGACTTTTTGCCTTTGCTGATGCTATGTTTTGAATTGAAAGTGTGCTGAGGCCTGCTAACCAGGCCCCAGCACCAGTGTTCTTTCCCTAACCTGTACTTTTGATTCCACAATTGGCACACCCTGGCATCCAGATAAGTCCCTTGTAACTGGTACCTCTGGTACCAAGGGCCCTGATGCCAGGGAAGGTCTCTAAGGGCTGCAGCATGTATTATGCCACCCTAGAGACCCCTCACTCAGCACAGACACACTGCTTACCAGCTTGTGTGTGCTAGTGAGAACAAAATGAGTAAGTCGACATGGCACTCCCCTCAGGGTGCCATGCTAGCCTCTCACTGCCTATGCAGTATAGGTAAGACACCCCTCTAGCAGGCCTTACAGCCCTAAGGCAGGGTGCACTATACCATAGGTGAGGGTACCAGTGCATGAGCACTGTGCCCCTACAGTGTCTAAGCAAAACCTTAGACATTGTAAGTGCAGGGTAGCCATAAGAGTATATGGTCTGGGAGTCTGTTTTACACGAACTCCACAGCACCATAATGGCTACACTGAAAACTGGGAAGTTTGGTATCAAACTTCTCAGCACAATAAATGCACACTGATGCCAGTGTACACTTTATTGTAAAATACACCACAGAGGGCACCTTAGAGGTGCCCCCTGAAACTTAACCGACTATCTGTGTAGGCTGACTGGTCCCAGCAGCCTGCCACACTAGAGACATGTTGCTGGCCCCATGGGGAGAGTGCCTTTGTCACTCTGAGGCCAGTAACAAAGCCTGCACTGGGTGGAGATGCTAACACCTCCCCCAGGCAGGAGCTGTAACACCTGGCGGTGAGCCTCAAAGGCTCACCCCTTTGTCACAGCACCGCAGGACACTCCAGCTAGTGGAGCTGCCCGCCCCCTCCGGCCCCGGACCCCACTTTTGGCGGCAAGGCCGGAGAAAATAATGAGAATAACAAGGAGGAGTCACTGGCCAGTCAGGACAGCCCCTAAGGTGTCCTGAGCTGAGGTGACTCTAACTTTTAGAAATCCTCCATCTTGCAGATGGAGGATTCCCCCAATAGGATTAGGGATGTGACCCCCTCCCCTTGGGAGGAGGCACAAAGAGGGTGTACTCACCCTCAGGGCTAGTAGCCATTGGCTACTAACCCCCCAGACCTAAACACGCCCTTAAATTTAGTATTTAAGGGCTCTCCCTGAACCTAGAAATTAGATTCCTGCAACAACAAGAAGAAGGACTGCCTAGCTGAAAACCCCTGCAGAGGAAGACCAGAAGACAACAACTGCCTTGGCTCCAGAAACTCACCGGCCTGTCTCCTGCCTTCCAAAGAACTCTGCTCCAGCGACGCCTTCCAAAGGGACCAGCGACCTCTGAATCCTCTGAGGACTGCCCTGCTTCGACGACGACAAGAAACTCCCGAGGACAGCGGACCTGCTCCAAAAAGACTGCAACTTTATCCAAAGGAGCAGCTTTAAAGAACCCTGCAATCTCCCCGCAAGAAGCGTGAGACTTGCAACACTGCACCCGGCGACCCCGACTCGGCTGGTGGAGAACCAACACCTCAGGGAGGACCCCCGGACTACTCTACGACTGTGAGTACCAAAACCTGTCCCCCCTGAGCCCTCACAGCGCCGCCTGCAGAGGGAATCCCGAGGCTTCCCCTGGCCGCGACTCTCTGAAACCTAAGTCCCGACGCCTGGAAAAGACCCTGCACCCGCAGCCCCCAGGACCTGAAGGACCGGACTTTCACTGCAGAAGTGACCCCCAGGAGTCCCTCTCCCTTGCCCAAGTGGAGGTTTCCCCGAGGAAGCCCCCCCTTGCCTGCCTGCAGCGCTGAAGAGATCCCTTGATCTCTCATTGACTTCCATTGCGAACCCGACGCTTGTTCTAACACTGCACCCGGCCGCCCCCGCGCCGCTGAGGGTGAAATTTCTGTGTGGGCTTGTGTCCCCCCCGGTGCCCTACAAAACCCCCCTGGTCTGCACTCCGAAGACGCGGGTACTTACCTGCTGGCAGACTGGAACCGGGGCACCCCCTTCTCTCCATTGAAGCCTATGCGTTTTGGGCACCACTTTGAACTCTGCACCTGACCGGCCCTGAGCTGCTGGTGTGGTAACTTTGGGGTTGCTCTGAACCCCCAACGGTGGGCTACCTTGGACCAAGAACTGTACCCTGTAAGTGTCTTACTTACCTGGTAAAACTAACAAAAACTTACCTCCCCCAGGAACTGTGAAAATTGCACTAAGTGTCCACTTTTAAAATAGCTATTTGTGAATAACTTGAAAAGTATACATGCAATTGAAATGATTCAAAGTTCCTAATGTACTTACCTGCAATACCTTTCAAACAAGATATTACATGTTAAATTTGAACCTGTGGTTCTTAAAATAAACTAAGAAAAGATATTTTTCTATACAAAACCTATTGGCTGGATTTGTCTCTGAGTGTGTGTACCTCATTTTTGTCTATGTGTATGTACAACAAATGCTTAACACTACTCCTTGGATAAGCCTACTGCTCGACCACACTACCACAAAATAGAGCATTAGTATTATCTCTTTTTACCACTATTTTACCTCTAAGGGGAACCCTTGGACTCTGTGCATGCTATTCCTTACTTTGAAATAGCACATACAGAGCCAACTTCCTACACTAGGTAATACACCACTGCCAAGGGAGTAGGGCTTTGAGCCCCAAGTATATTGGTAGACATAAGACTGTTCAAGGTCCACCGCCCTTTGGAGGGTTTGGTCAGTACTGATATAAGCCAACAGAGTGTCTCAAGCTTCCCACCTAAGTAGGCCACACCCACTCTTTGGCTCTAATGCCAAAGTCCTCATTGGCTTCAAGAGCATCTGGAGCTTGTGTTCCAGATTCGACGCCAAGACCCTTATTTGCTGTGAAGCCAGCCACTACTCCCTCAGCTTAGAATGGCCAATCTGCTCCAAAGCAGTTGTCAACGCCCAAACCACCCTCCAAGACGCATCCTGCACAGAGACCAGACTTTGAGCTGAGCCGTTCTCGCTCAGAAGCGCAAAAAAAAAACAAGCCATGCAAGCCTAAACCATCTCAGTCAGAAGAGGATGCCAAGGCCTCTATCCTTTAGCAGCTCAAGCAGATACTTCCTCATGTTATCAGGTCATCGGTGCACCGTTAAATAGAACAAATATGGTGCAGGAAGAAGAATACTTCCTTATCAATTAACTCTCCAAAATTGGAGAGGTCTGTCCAGTTCCTTTCAGTGCTTAAAGAGTTGCTCAAATCTGCCCCAGAAAACAATCTGCCCCAGAAAACTCTAAAGATCCTGTTAAAACTAGAGTGGCCACCTCATGGATGTGAAAAAACGTTTGAACTATCCTCCATCAACCCCTAATACATCAAGGGACAAGTTCCTCCATATTCCCTTGTGGCACATATCGTCTGCATGCGTACTCCACCCAATGCACAGACAGTGCTTCTCTTCCGGATAAGGAGAGTAAAACAATAGACATGGTGTGCAAGAGGGTTGCGAAGGGATCAGCTCCTCCCTTGTTGTAGGAAGTTGGCTCTGTATGTGCTATTTCAAAGTAAGGAATAGCATGCACAGAGTCCAAGGGTTCCCCTTAGAGGTAAAATAGTGGTAAAAAGAGATAATACTAATGCTCTATTTTGTGGTAGTGTGGTCGAGCAGTAGGCTTATCCAAGGAGTAGTGTTAAGCATTTGTTGTACATACACATAGACAATAAATGAGGTACACACACTCAGAGACAAAGCCAGCCAATAGGTTTTTATATAGAAAAATATCTTTTCTTAGTTTATTTTAAGAACCACAGGTTCAAATTCTACATGTAATAGCTCATTCGAAAGGTATTGCAGGTAAGTACTTTAGGAACTTCAAATCATCAAAATTGCATGTATACTTTTCAAGTTATTGACAAATAGCTGTTTTAAAAGTGGACACTTAGTGCAATTTTCACAGTTCCTAGGGGAGGTAAGTATTTGTTAGATTAACCAGGTAAGTAAGACACTTACAGGGCTCAGTTCTTGGTCCAAGGTAGCCCACCGTTGGGGGTTCGGAGCAACCCCAAAGTCACCACACCAGCAGCTCAGGGCCGGTCAGGTGCAGAGTCCAAAGTGGTGCCCAAAACACATAGGCTAGAATGGAGAGAAGGGGGTGCCCCGGTTCCGGTCTGCTTGCAGGTAAGTACCCGCGTCTTCGGAGGGCAGACCAGGGGGGTTTTGTAGGGCACCGGGGGGGACACAAGTCCACACAGAAATTTCACCCTCAGCAGCGCGGGGGCGGCCGGGTGCAGTGTAGAAACAAGCGTCGGGTTCGCAATGTTAGTCTATGAGAGATCTCGGGATCTCTTCAGCGCTGCAGGCAGGCAAGGGGGGGATTCCTCGGGGAAACCTCCACTTGGGCACGGGAGAGGGACTCCTGGGGGTCACTTCTCCAGTGAAAGTCCGGTCCTTCAGGTCCTGGGGGCTGCGGGTGCAGGGTCTCTCCCAGGTGTCGGGACTTGAGGTTCAAAAGAGTCGCGGTCAGGGGAAGCCTCGGGATTCCCTCTGCAGGCGGCGCTGTGGGGGCTCAGGGGGGACAGGTTTTGGTACTCACAGTATCAGAGTAGTCCTGGGGTCCCTCCTGAGGCGTTGGATCGCCACCAGTCGAGTCGGGGTCGCCGGGTGCAGTGTTGCAAGTCTCACGCTTCTTGCGGGGAGCTTGCAGGGATCTTTAAAGTTGCTGGAAACAAAGTTGCAGCTTTTCTTGGAGCAGGTCCGCTGTCCTCGGGAGTTTCTTGTCTTTTCGAAGCAGGGGCAGTCCTCAGAGGATGTCGAGGTCGCTGGTCCCTTCGGAAGGCGTCGCTGGAGCAGGATCTTTGGAAGGCAGGAGACAGGCCGGTGAGTTTCTGGAGCCAAGGCAGTTGTCGTCTTCTGGTCTTCCGCTGCAGGGGTTTTCAGCTGGGCAGTCCTTCTTCTTGTTGCAGGAATCTAATTTTCTAGGGTTCAGGGTAGCCCTTAAATACTAAATTTAAGGGCGTGTTTAGGTCTGGGGGGTTAGTAGCCAATGGCTACTAGCCCTGAGGGTGGGTACACCCTCTTTGTGCCCCCTCCCAAGGGGAGGGGGTCACAATCCTAACCCTATTGGGGGAATCCTCCATCTGCAAGATGGAGGATTTCTACAAGTCAGAGTCACTTCAGCTCAGGACACCTTAGGGGCTGTCCTGACTGGCCAGTGACTCCTCCTTGTTGCTTTCTTTGTTCCCTCCAGCCTTGCCGCCAAAAGTGGGGGCCGTGGCCGGAGGGGGCGGGCAACTCCACTAAGCTGGAGTGCCCTGCTGGGCTGTGACAAAGGGGTGAGCCTTTGAGGCTCACCGCCAGGTGTTACAGCTCCTGCCTGGGGGAGGTGTTAGCATCTCCACCCAGTGCAGGCTTTGTTACTGGCCTCAGAGTGACAAAGGCACTCTCCCCATGGGGCCAGCAACATGTCTCTAGTGTGGCAGGCTGCTGGAACCAGTCAGCCTACACAGATAGTCGGATAGGTTTCAGGGGGGCACCTCTAAGGTGCCCTCTGGGGTGTATTTTACAATAAAATGTACACTGGCATCAGTGTGCATTTATTGTGCTGAGAAGTTTGATACCAAACTTCCCAGTTTTCAGTGTAGCCATTATGGTGCTGTGGAGTTCGTGTTTGACAGACTCCCAGACCATATACTCTTATGGCTACCCTGCACTTACAATGTCTAAGGTTTTGTTTAGACACTGTAGGGGTACCATGCTCATGCACTGGTACCCTCACCTATGGTATAGTGCACCCTGCCTTAGGGCTGTAAGGCCTGCTAGAGGGGTGGCTTACCTATACTGCATAGGCAGTGAGAGGCTGGCATGGCACCCTGAGGGGAGTGCCATGTCGACTTACTCGTTTTGTCCTCACTAGCACACACAAGCTGGTAAGCAGTGTGTCTGTGCTGAGTGAGAGGTCTCCAGGGTGGCATAAGACATGCTGCAGCCCTTAGAGACCTTCCCTGGCATCAGGGCCCTTGGTACTAGAAGTACCAGTTACAAGGGACTTATCTGGATGCCAGGGTCTGCCAATTGTGGATACAAAAGTACAGGTTAGGGAAAGAACACTGGTGCTGGGGCCTGGTTAGCAGGCCTCAGCACACTTTCAATTGTAAACATAGCATCAGCAAAGGCAAAAAGTCAGGGGGCAACCATGCCAAGGAGGCATTTCCTTACACAACCCCCCCCCCAAACGAAAGAGGATGAGACTAACCTTTCCCAAGAGAGTCTTCATTTTCTAAGTGGAAGAACCTGGAAAGGCCATCTGCATTGGCATGGGCAGTCCCAGGTCTGTGTTCCACTATAAAGTCCATTCCCTGTAGGGAGATGGACCACCTCAACAGTTTAGGATTTTCACCTTTCATTTGCATCAGCCATTTGAGAGGTCTGTGGTCAGTTTGAACTAGGAAGTGAGTCCCAAAGAGGTATGGTCTCAGCTTCTTCAGGGACCAGACCACAGCAAAGGCCTCCCTCTCAATGGCACTCCAACGCTGCTCCCTGGGGAGTAACCTCCTGCTAATGAAAGCAACAGGCTGGTCAAGGCCATCATCATTTGTTTGGGACAAAACTGCCCCTATCCCATGTTCAGAGGCATCAGTCTGCACAATGAACTGCTTAGAATAATCTGGAGCTTTGAGAACTGGTGCTGAGCACATGGCTTGTTTCAGGGTGTCAAAGGCCTGTTGGCAGTCCACAGTCCAGTTCACTTTCTTGGGCATTTTCTTGGAGGTGAGTTCAGTGAGGGCTGTCACAATGGATCCATATCCCTTCACAAACCTCCTGTAGTACCCAGTCAAGCCAAGGAATGCCCTGACTTGAGTCTGGGTTTTTGGAGCTACCCAGTCCAGAATAGTCTGGATCTTGGGTTGGAGTGGCTGAACTTGGCCTCCACCTACAAGGTGTCCCAAGTAAACCACAGTTCCCTGCCCTATCTGGCATTTGGATGCCTTGATAGAGAGGCCTGCAGATTGCAGAGCCTTCAAAACCTTCCTCAGGTGGACCAGGTGATCCTGCCAGGTGGAGCTAAAGACAGCAATATCATCAAGATAAGCTGTGCTAAAGGACTCCAAGCCAGCAAGGACTTGATTCACCAACCTTTGGAAGGTGGCAGGGGCATTCTTTAAACCAAAGGGCATAACAGTAAACTGATAATGCCCATCAGGTGTGGAGAATGCTGTCTTTTCTTTTGCTCCAGGTGCCATTTTTATTTGCC
Organism: Pleurodeles waltl; assembly: GCF_031143425.1. Taxonomy (NCBI): domain Eukaryota; kingdom Metazoa; phylum Chordata; class Amphibia; order Caudata; family Salamandridae; genus Pleurodeles; species Pleurodeles waltl. The sequence goes on along the minus strand of NC_090442.1, from coordinate 607,589,390 downwards.
AGTACCCTGCTGTCAAGTCAAAGGTACTTAGAAATTTGGCAGCACCTAATTTATCAATGAGCTCATCAGCTCTTGGAATTGGATGAGCATCTGTCTTGGTGACAGAATTGAGCCCTCTGTAGTCCACACAAAACCTCATCTCTTTCTTTCCATCTGTGGTGTGAGGTTTGGGGACTAAGACCACTGGGCTAGCCCAGGGGCTGTCAGAGCGCTCAATGACTCCCAATTCCAGCATCTTGTGGACTTCCACCTTGATGCTTTCCTTAACATGGTCAGACTGTCTAAAGATTTTGTTCTTGACAGGCATGCTGTCTCCTGTGTCCACATCATGGGTACACAGGTGTGTCTGACCAGGGGTTAAGGAGAAGAGTTCAGGAAACTGTTGTAGGACTCTCCTACAATCAGCTTGCTGTTGGCCAGAGAGGGTGTCTGAGTAGATCACTCCATCTACTGTACCATCTTTTGGGTCTGATGACAGAAGATCAGGGAGAGGTTCACTCTCTGCCTCCTGATCCTCATCTGTTACCATCAACAGATTGACATCAGCCCTGTCGTGGAAGAGCTTAAGGCGGTTTACATGGATCACCCTTTTGGGGCTCCTGCTTGTGCCCAGGTCCACCAAGTAGGTGACCTGACTCTTCCTCTCTAGTACTGGGTAAGGGCCACTCCATTTGTCCTGGAGTGCCCTGGGAGCCACAGGCTCCAGAACCCAGACTTTCTGCCCTGGTTGGAACTCAACCAGTGCAGCCTTTTGGTCATACCAAAACTTCTGGAGCTGTTGGCTGGCCTCAAGGTTTTTGGTTGCCTTTTCCATGTACTCTGCCATTCTAGAGCGAAGGCCAAGTACATAGTCCACTATGTCCTGTTTAGGCTCATGGAGAGGTCTCTCCCAGCCTTCTTTAACAAGGGCAAGTGGTCCCCTTACAGGATGACCAAACAGAAGTTCAAAGGGTGAGAACCCTACTCCCTTCTGTGGTACCTCCCTGTAAGCGAAAAGCAGACATGGCAGGAGGACATCCCATCTCCTTTTGAGTTTTTCTGGGAGCCCCATGATCATGCCTTTTAATGTCTTGTTGAATCTCTCAACTAAGCCATTAGTTTGTGGATGGTAAGGTGTAGTGAATTTATAAGTCACTCCACACTCATTCCACATGTGCTTTAGGTATGCTGACATGAAGTTGGTACCTCTGTCAGACACCACCTCCTTAGGGAAACCCACTCTGGTAAAGATACCAATGAGGGCCTTGGCTACTGCAGGGGCAGTAGTCGACCTAAGGGGAATAGCTTCAGGATACCTGGTAGCATGATCCACTACTACCAGGATATACATATTTCCTGAGGCTGTGGGAGGTTCTAGTGGACCAACTATGTCCACACCCACTCTTTCAAAGGGTACCCCCACCACTGGAAGTGGAATGAGGGGGGCCTTTGGATGCCCACCTGTCTTACCACTGGCTTGACAGGTGGGGCAGGAGAGGCAAAACTCTTTAACCATGTTGGACATATTGGGCCAGTAGAAGTGGTTGACTAACCTCTCCCACGTCTTGGTTTGTCCCAAATGTCCAGCAAGGGGAATGTCATGGGCCAATGTTAGGATGAACTTCCTGAACAGCTGAGGCACTACCACTCTCCTAGTGGCACCAGGTTTGGGGTCTCTGGCCTCAGAGTACAGGAGTCCATCTTCCCAATAGACCCTATGTGTTCCATTTTTCTTGCCTTTGGACTCTTCAGCAGCTTGCTGCCTAAGGCCTTCAAGAGAGGGACAGGTTTCTTGTCCCTTACACAGCTCTTCCCTGGAGGGTCCCCCTGGGCCTAAGAGCTCAACCTGATAAGGTTCAAGCTCCAAAGGCTCAGTTCCCTCAGAGGGCAGAACTTCTTCCTGAGAAGAGAGGTTCCCTTTCTTTTGCTGTGTTGCAGTTGGTTTCCCAACTGACTTTCCTTTTCTCTTGGTAGGCTGGGCCATTCTTCCAGACTCCAGCTCTACTTGTTCACCCTGTGCCTTGCATTGTGCTCTGGTTTTCACACACACCAGTTCAGGGATACCCAGCATTGCTGCATGGGTTTTTAGCTCTACCTCAGCCCATGCTGAGGACTCCAGGTCATTTCCAAGCAGACAGTCCACTGGGATATTTGAGGAGACCACCACCTGTTTCAGGCCATTGACCCCTCCCCATTCTAAAGTAACCATTGCCATGGGATGTACTTTTCTCTGATTGTCAGCGTTGGTGACTGTGTAAGTTTTTCCAGTCAGGTATTGGCCAGGGGAAACCAGTTTCTCTGTCACCATGGTGACACTGGCACCTGTATCCCTCAGGCCCTCTATTCTAGTCCCATTAATTAAGAGTTGCTGTCTGTATTTTTGCATGTTAGGCGGCCAGACAGCTAGTGTGGCTAAATCCACCCCACCCTCAGAAACTAGAGTAGCTTCAGTGTGGACCCTGATTTGCTCTGGGCACACTGTTGATCCCACTTGGAGACTAGCCATACCAGTGTTACCTGGATGGGAGTTTGGAGTGGAACCTTTCTTGGGACAGGCCTTGTCTCCAGTTTGGTGTCCATGCTGTTTACAGCTATGACACCAGGCCTTTTTGGGATCAAAGTTTTTACCCTTGTACCCATTGTTTTGTGAAGAGGCTCTGGGCCCACCCTCCTGTGCAGGTTTTTGGGGGCCTGTAGAAGACTCTTTACTATTTTTAGTTTTGGTTGTCTCATCACCCTTCTGCTGGGGAGTCTTTGTGACCCCTTTCTTTTGGTCACCCCCTGTTGAAGTCTTGGACACCCTTGTCTTGACCCAATGGTCCGCCTTCTTTCCCAATTCTTGGGGAGAAATTGGTCCTAGGTCTACCAGATGCTGATGCAGTTTATCATTGAAACAATTACTTAACAGGTGTTCTTTCACAAATAAATTGTACAGCCCATCATAATTACTTACACCACTGCCTTGAATCCAACCATCTAGTGTTTTCACTGAGTAGTCAACAAAGTCAACCCAGGTCTGGCTCGAGGATTTTTGAGCCCCCCTGAACCTAATCCTGTACTCCTCAGTGGAGAATCCAAAGCCCTCAATCAGGGTACCCTTCATGAGGTCATAAGATTCTGCATCTTGTCCAGAGAGTGTGAGGAGTCTATCCCTACACTTTCCTGTGAACATTTCCCAAAGGAGAGCACCCCAGTGAGATTTGTTCACTTTTCTGGTTACACAAGCCCTCTCAAAAGCTGTGAACCATTTGGTGATGTCATCACCATCTTCATATTTAGTTACAATCCCTTTGGGGATTTTCAACATGTCAGGAGAATCTCTGACCCTATTTATATTGCTGCCACCATTGATGGGTCCTAGGCCCATCTCTTGTCTTTCCCTCTCTATGGCTAGGATCTGTCTTTCCAAAGCCAATCTTTTGGCCATCCTGGCTAACTGGATGTCCTCTTCACTGGAGTTATCCTCAGTGATTTCAGAGTTGTTGGTCCCTCCTGTGAGGGAACCAGCATCTCTGACTATTATTTGTGGAGTCAGGGCTTGAGAAGCCCTGCTCTCCCTAAGTAGGACTGGAGGGGGGGAATTTCCCTCCAAGTCACTATCTTCATCCTCTGAGTTGCCATCCTCAGAGGGGTTGGCCTTTTCAAACTCTGCCAAAAGCTCCTGGAGCTGTACTTTGGTAGGTTTGGGGCCCATTGCTATTTTCTTTAGTTTACAGAGTGACCTTAGCTCTCTCATCTGTAGATGGAGGTAAGGTGTGGTGTCGAGTTCCACCACATTCACATCTGTGCTAGACATTATGCTTCTAAAAGTTGGAATACTTTTTAAGAAACTAAAACTGGTTCTAGAATCTAATTCAAACTTTTACAAACTTTTAAACTCTAAAAGAAATGCTAAACAGGATCTAACACAAGGCCCTAGCAGGTCTTTTAAGAATTTAGAAAACTTTTCAAATTGCAAAAATCAATTTCTAATGACAATTTTGGAATTTGTCGTGTGATCAGGTATTGGCTGAGTAGTCCAGCAAATGCAAAGTCTTGTACCCCACCGCTGATCCACCAATGTAGGAAGTTGGCTCTGTATGTGCTATTTCAAAGTAAGGAATAGCATGCACAGAGTCCAAGGGTTCCCCTTAGAGGTAAAATAGTGGTAAAAAGAGATAATACTAATGCTCTATTTTGTGGTAGTGTGGTCGAGCAGTAGGCTTATCCAAGGAGTAGTGTTAAGCATTTGTTGTACATACACATAGACAATAAATGAGGTACACACACTCAGAGACAAAGCCAGCCAATAGGTTTTTATATAGAAAAATATCTTTTCTTAGTTTATTTTAAGAACCACAGGTTCAAATTCTACATGTAATAGCTCATTCGAAAGGTATTGCAGGTAAGTACTTTAGGAACTTCAAATCATCAAAATTGCATGTATACTTTTCAAGTTATTGACAAATAGCTGTTTTAAAAGTGGACACTTAGTGCAATTTTCACAGTTCCTAGGGGAGGTAAGTATTTGTTAGATTAACCAGGTAAGTAAGACACTTACAGGGCTCAGTTCTTGGTCCAAGGTAGCCCACCGTTGGGGGTTCGGAGCAACCCCAAAGTCACCACACCAGCAGCTCAGGGCCGGTCAGGTGCAGAGTCCAAAGTGGTGCCCAAAACACATAGGCTAGAATGGAGAGAAGGGGGTGCCCCGGTTCCGGTCTGCTTGCAGGTAAGTACCCGCGTCTTCGGAGGGCAGACCAGGGGGGTTTTGTAGGGCACCGGGGGGGACACAAGTCCACACAGAAATTTCACCCTCAGCAGCGCGGGGGCGGCCGGGTGCAGTGTAGAAACAAGCGTCGGGTTCGCAATGTTAGTCTATGAGAGATCTCGGGATCTCTTCAGCGCTGCAGGCAGGCAAGGGGGGGATTCCTCGGGGAAACCTCCACTTGGGCACGGGAGAGGGACTCCTGGGGGTCACTTCTCCAGTGAAAGTCCGGTCCTTCAGGTCCTGGGGGCTGCGGGTGCAGGGTCTCTCCCAGGTGTCGGGACTTGAGGTTCAAAAGAGTCGCGGTCAGGGGAAGCCTCGGGATTCCCTCTGCAGGCGGCGCTGTGGGGGCTCAGGGGGGACAGGTTTTGGTACTCACAGTATCAGAGTAGTCCTGGGGTCCCTCCTGAGGCGTTGGATCGCCACCAGTCGAGTCGGGGTCGCCGGGTGCAGTGTTGCAAGTCTCACGCTTCTTGCGGGGAGCTTGCAGGGATCTTTAAAGTTGCTGGAAACAAAGTTGCAGCTTTTCTTGGAGCAGGTCCGCTGTCCTCGGGAGTTTCTTGTCTTTTCGAAGCAGGGGCAGTCCTCAGAGGATGTCGAGGTCGCTGGTCCCTTCGGAAGGCGTCGCTGGAGCAGGATCTTTGGAAGGCAGGAGACAGGCCGGTGAGTTTCTGGAGCCAAGGCAGTTGTCGTCTTCTGGTCTTCCGCTGCAGGGGTTTTCAGCTGGGCAGTCCTTCTTCTTGTTGCAGGAATCTAATTTTCTAGGGTTCAGGGTAGCCCTTAAATACTAAATTTAAGGGCGTGTTTAGGTCTGGGGGGTTAGTAGCCAATGGCTACTAGCCCTGAGGGTGGGTACACCCTCTTTGTGCCCCCTCCCAAGGGGAGGGGGTCACAATCCTAACCCTATTGGGGGAATCCTCCATCTGCAAGATGGAGGATTTCTACAAGTCAGAGTCACTTCAGCTCAGGACACCTTAGGGGCTGTCCTGACTGGCCAGTGACTCCTCCTTGTTGCTTTCTTTGTTCCCTCCAGCCTTGCCGCCAAAAGTGGGGGCCGTGGCCGGAGGGGGCGGGCAACTCCACTAAGCTGGAGTGCCCTGCTGGGCTGTGACAAAGGGGTGAGCCTTTGAGGCTCACCGCCAGGTGTTACAGCTCCTGCCTGGGGGAGGTGTTAGCATCTCCACCCAGTGCAGGCTTTGTTACTGGCCTCAGAGTGACAAAGGCACTCTCCCCATGGGGCCAGCAACATGTCTCTAGTGTGGCAGGCTGCTGGAACCAGTCAGCCTACACAGATAGTCGGATAGGTTTCAGGGGGGCACCTCTAAGGTGCCCTCTGGGGTGTATTTTACAATAAAATGTACACTGGCATCAGTGTGCATTTATTGTGCTGAGAAGTTTGATACCAAACTTCCCAGTTTTCAGTGTAGCCATTATGGTGCTGTGGAGTTCGTGTTTGACAGACTCCCAGACCATATACTCTTATGGCTACCCTGCACTTACAATGTCTAAGGTTTTGTTTAGACACTGTAGGGGTACCATGCTCATGCACTGGTACCCTCACCTATGGTATAGTGCACCCTGCCTTAGGGCTGTAAGGCCTGCTAGAGGGGTGGCTTACCTATACTGCATAGGCAGTGAGAGGCTGGCATGGCACCCTGAGGGGAGTGCCATGTCGACTTACTCGTTTTGTCCTCACTAGCACACACAAGCTGGTAAGCAGTGTGTCTGTGCTGAGTGAGAGGTCTCCAGGGTGGCATAAGACATGCTGCAGCCCTTAGAGACCTTCCCTGGCATCAGGGCCCTTGGTACTAGAAGTACCAGTTACAAGGGACTTATCTGGATGCCAGGGTCTGCCAATTGTGGATACAAAAGTACAGGTTAGGGAAAGAACACTGGTGCTGGGGCCTGGTTAGCAGGCCTCAGCACACTTTCAATTGTAAACATAGCATCAGCAAAGGCAAAAAGTCAGGGGGCAACCATGCCAAGGAGGCATTTCCTTACACTTGTGTATTTCGAATTCAGTAGTTCTTATCTGGAAATGATAGAGCACAGTGGGTGGAGATAGAAGATCTCCTCAAACACCTCACTGAGTCATACTTTAAGAGGGATGGGGGAAATCGTGTCAGTATGCAAGGGGATTTCTAATGTGAATATATGCTATGCATTAGATGCTGCTGACATTTCCACTAGAGATGTGAATAGAAGCATCATCTTCTGATGCCACATCTGGCTTCCTATCTCAGGTTTTAAACTTATAGTGCAATAACATCTCATTAACCTCCCATTCAGTGGAGAACATGTCTTCAGGCTGAAGGTTGATGAGATGTTGATTAAAAATAAAATAGCATAGAGACTGCAAAGTCAGTGGCTGCCATATGGTACACTACATATTGAGGATACTTTTGCAAATCCCATTCTGTGGTGGACCAAAGTCTACATCCTCTGAACAAGGTCATTCCTGTTAGAAGCAACATCAGTCCTGCCAGCACCAGGCCGACAGAGGGAGTAATAGTAGGTATAATAGAGGGGCTTACAGGGGAAATCACGAAGTTCAAGGCAGAGGAGGCTCTAGCAAAGGGCCAACCCCTACTAAACAGTGACAGCCCACAAACCTCCCCTCTCTCCCGATAACACTTGTCCGGGTGAGACTAAGCCATTTCCCCATCCAGTCACAATAAATCACTCCACAAAATGGGTGTTAGGCATTATAGAGCATGGTTATTGTCTCGAACTGAATGCCACACCTCCCAGTATCCCCCCAACATTCAAAGGCTCAATGCTGAGCACATCCACCTCCTCCAAGAAGGGGTGCGTTCACTCTTACAAAAGGAGGCCATAGAGTCCGTACTCCCACTAAACCAGGGTACATAGGATAGGTCAGTGCATTTCCTCATCTCTAAAAAGGTAGGATCCCTCAGGCCAGTCCTAGTCTCGGGCCCCTCTACTGTAATGTCAGAACACTTCCAAATGACCAGTCTGCAAGAGGGCATCCTATTGCAAGAGGGAGAATTCATGGTGGACCCCAAATTTTTAAAACTCTTATTTCCACATTCCTATCCACTCTGCACATCACAAGTACCTTCACTTTGTGGTAAGTGGACATTACCAGTTCAAGGTATCACCTTTCGGGGTCACCACTGCCCTGGTGGTGTGAAAATGACAGGCAGTTTAGTTTAGTAGATTTATAAAGCGCATGGCTACCCAAGGGCCTCCCATCGCTAGAATGGAACAGAGCAGACTGCAGGACACATGATTAAACCCTGATCAGCCAGGTTTTCAGATTCTTGCGAAAGGAAACTTCATGACTGATTTGACAAAGCTCCAAAGGGAGGGAGTTCCAAGGTTTGGCTGCATTATGAGCCATAGATCTACCGCCCCATTGAGCTCTCTTAACCAAAGGGATCTTCATCAAAGAGGCCATCACTGATCTGAGGGAACCTACAAGGGGTATAACGAGAGGCCATGGGTCTCAAAAAAAGCAGGGCAGTTGTTGTGACACATTTTCGCAACCAAGGAATTAATGTATTCCCATATCTGGATGACTGATTGATTAAGAGAAGCAGCAAAATACAGTGCCTAGTGCACACACAGGCAACAGTCTCTCTCCTTCACACAATATGGTTTACCATCAACTTCACACTATTCCATCTTCTACTAATTGCAGCTCTTCCTTGGCTTCCTACTTGACACCCTCACTTTCAAGGCATATTCCAGCAGACAAAGGGTGGCCGACTTATTGCAACTAATGCCTCTTTTTTTTCAACCAAACCATATGTATCCTGGTAATTATGACATATGTTATTGCAATGGTTCTATATGCCAGGTTGCACATGAGACCCTTGCAAGAGTGTCTGGCAGTCCAATGGTCGCAAGCTCAGGGTCAGCAGGAAGATTAAGTGATGGTTCAGGCCAGAGTGCACCATTCGTTGCAATGATTGACAACCAGAACATGGTGCAAGGCAGACCTTTTGCACCCCAATCTTGCATGTGACCATTCCGGATGCCTCTCTTCTAGGATGGGTCACTCACAGCTCCCCACAATACAGGGGCAGTGGCCCTCCCAATACCCGGTTGCCAAAACAGTTCTCTAGAACTCCTAGCTATACAATTCACTCTCAAGAGAATACCTCCAACTCCTTCCTCTCAAACCAGGCCTCCTCATTCCGAGACACTGACAGATCAGAACACAGACACAGAACAGCTCAGTCTTGCGATTTGGCACCTAAGTTCTTAGAGTTCAGATGCCTGCATCTCCCCCAAGAATGCATGTCCATCCTTAAAAAGTCCAGGTACCCTACAGCTTGTGCTTGATCTGCAGCAAAATGTGAGACAGTCCTTTACTGCATTACCAATAAATGTGACACTTTAAACTCTTATGTACAGTAGATAGTTACTTACATCCTCCAACTGCAAAAGTCAGGGTTACTTTACTCATCTATCTGCCTTCACCTAACTTTAGTCACACTTATTATGCAAAAACAAGACAGCATACTGTGATCCTCAGAATGCGAGTAATGAAAGCCTTTATGGGGGAAGTAAAGGGCGCAATACACCTTCAAGCTGCTCCTTCCCCAATGTGAACCATAATGTAGTCCTTACCGGACCACTTTTTGAACTCCAGTACCTAATTCCAGCCTCAATTACTTTCCTGAAGGGCAGTCTTTCTAATCGCCATTACAATCCCGAGGCTTAAGCCATATCCGAAGGTGGCATAGCCAGATGGATTGCCAAATGCATACATTGTTTCTACCTCAAAGCCAAAAGAGTACTCCATGTTCCCTGGGATGTACTCAACTCGTAAAAAAGGGCTGCTTTTGCCTTCCTCTGCAACATCCCTATATCTGACATTCGTAAAGCAGCTGCATGGCCAACAAGGCTCACACATACACTAAGCATCATTGTGTTGACATATAAACCCACCAACAAGCCTTAAGTGGTCAGTCAGTATTCAGTTGAATCCACACGATACCTGTCCCAACCAGGAGGATACTGCTTTTTAGTCTGTGCTAAGCATTGGTATCTACAGCTACTTATGCTAGGAACAGAACAGGTTACCTACCCTGTAGGTTTATGTTCGTAATGTGTAGTGCTGTGGCTTGACGAGCACCCACCCTCCTCCCCAGATGCACTTGTAGTGGTTCAGATTTCTACAGTACAATTTTTCATGCTACATTTTGCAATAATGTACCATATCCTCTGTTCATGCTCCAATCAGATTTACATCTGCTGTGTGGAAAAAAATCTAACGTAGAGTTAGATGCCCATGTGCAGTATACTTTGAATGGGGTAGTCACACTGCATCTTGCGACTCAACTTGAAGAAAAGCAATTTGCAAACATCCAAGCTAGGTGATAGGAGTATTCAAAGCATTTGAATCTCCAGCGTTACACACTACTAACAAATGCCTATTGGCTACGTAGAATTCCCCATATGTATATATGCACACGCACACCTCCACCCACACCCCCTTAGGATTGACCTTAGTTGTTTTCCTAATATATAAGTGAACTAATAGTTCCCCCATCTGCAAATTTACCTTCTAAAGGCACCACTGTGTCAGAGTGCATTCTGCACTTGTACGGGACAAGGAGGAAGCATGTGTCCAGGTAGGAAGAGCTTGGTGAACGCAAGGAGAGAGCACAGAGCAGTGCAGCAGATTATGGAGTGCTGTTAGCCCTACTGAACTCTGCTCCTGAAAGGTAACTGCTGAAAATGCACTCACAATTTTAGATCGGGCCCCAGATGCAAGACTGGACATTTTACAGCAGACAATAATGTTCAAATAACATGAAAATGTACATTATGGAGATTTGTAGAGAGACATATATTAGTCCACATACGGGCTTTGTAGGTTGAAACAAAAATGTTATTACATTGGTCAATTTTATTTCAGGGGATTGCTGCTTTCTTGGTAATTTTATAAGTGGCAGAGCAGGCAGATATTTGTCTGATAGATTAGTTTGTAATATTTATACATTATTCACTGATTGGCCACCTGACATTAGCTGTACAGGTTGATAATTAATTTGAGTTATTCTTGTTCAGTCTGCTAAAAGTAATGCCCTCCAAAATAAGTAATGAGAAAACTAGGTAAATGTAATAATCAAACTACAGACACTCAACTACATTTAGAAGGTGGCATTTACCATTTATTTAACTGTGTTCATCCACTGAGCAGATCAGCTTGCCTAACTGAACCAAGTTACTGCAAAGTTATTTTTTCCTTTTCATCTTTCAAGTTATTTTCCATGCTCCGGTTTACTCATTGATTCACTCCATTAATGGATACTACACGATGATGGCTATCACTAAGTTAGGCTTTAAAGCGGTCTGGTCATTTTAGGAATTTACTTAACTTACGTCAAGAATCCACAAGTGAAAGATTTACTTGTCAAGGTGTTAAGTTGTCACGGTAAAACACTTTCCTCTTGACCTTTTGTCCTTACTTAGTTCTAACTGCAGGCAGGTGGTGTTTTGTCATTTCAGGGTATTTTTGGTTAATTAGTTGAAAGATGTGATGTCTCAGCAGTAATTTCTAACAGTTAGTGATTTATCACAAATCTTCAGTTTGGAGATGGAACATAGCCTTGATGTTGCAAATGTTATTTGTGCTCATTTGGATAGTGTGAAGTATGCAAAGTAGTGTACATTTTACCAGGAAGCACGGTATGTGATCACTTCACACTGAACAGACCTGGTCCTCTTTGGTTAAAACTAAGCTGAACATTCTTAATTCAGTACTCTCAGCTGGGAGTAGCTTGGTCAGTGAGATTGGGGGCTGTCCTTAATATTTTCCAACAATATCCTGTTAAAATATATTATACCACACACATGGTGCAGAAGAGGGCCTTAAGTGTCAGTGAAAAGGGACACAAATGCAGATTGGTAGGGGTACGAAGTGAGAGAAACCACAATTTGTAAAATGACCAACATCTTTTTAAAGACTTTCAAAACATACAGAGAGAAAATTAGTGTGTGCCTTTTATTCTGTGTGTATGTAAAAAGTCGGGGTTGAAATGCAACAGACACCTCACCATACCAGACTGAAAGCCCCTGCACTCAACTGTGTTCCAGAAAATACACCCTAAACACCCCCCTTAAGCTATGCCGCTTACTCTCAGGCACTCTGAAAAACTGGACTCCTGTGACAACGTTTTTTTCCAACATATGAAAAAACCTCTCTACTGGCTTCCCATTGAAAAATGGATTCAGATTAAAGGACTGTGCGTTGTTCATCGAGACTTTAATGACCATGAGCCAATGAAGGTCAATGTTATTCTTGTGTACCCAAGAGGTCTGTTTGTCCTCATTCTCAACTCCTTATGAAAATGGATATGTTCAAACCCACGTGATGTGGAAGTCAGTTGCCCGTTGGTCCGAAATAAGTCACCTGATTTTTTTGTAAATTAATTAAAATATTTTTTTTCTCTTTGATTCTGGTGCCTATTACCTATTTAGTTGTGGATTGTCACACCACAGCCTTCAAACATAATAGATTTATTTTTAAAAATATATTCCGGAAGGCCCATAGCACAAAGACAGCCCTGCTGGCAGTCACCAAGGCGGTTCGGGACATTCTTTATAAGGGTGGGAAGGCTGCGGTGGTCCTTTTGGACCTGTCTGCAGCCTTCAATACAGTGAACCATGCAATCCTAAAATGGCAGGTAGAAGAGATTGGTATCTGAGGTGGTGCCTTGTACGTGCTCTGTTTATTTCTGGGGACGAAAGGGTACAATCCGTGTCTATGGGTGACTTTTCTTCCAATCCCTTCTCACTTCCCTGCAGTGTTCCATGAGGATCCTCATTGAGCCCTCCATTGTTAAATATCTATGTGACACCTCTGTTGAATTTGATAAGATCTTTTGGGTTTAAAACAGTTTCTTATGCAAATGATACCCACATTGTGGTACCCGTATTTAATGATGTAGAAGAGGTGGCTCCTCGGTTTAAGACATGCATGTCTTATAGTCCCCTAGATGAGTTCACACTGTCTGATGCTTAACTCGGAAAAGACAGAAGTGCTCCTATTCGGTTGTGATACATCTTTTTGGATCTCCTCTTGGTGGTCACAGTCTCTTGGTTGCCACAGTCTCTTGGTTCTCCATATATTCCTGTGCCTAAGGTGAGGAATCTGGGTATCTTGTTTGACTCTAATCTTTCCTTTTCCGAACAGTGGAATCATCTGACATCATTTTGCTTCTGATCATTAAAATGATAAAGTCCTTCCCTTCATAACCAGAGAGATGCAAAAAACAGTGATCACATCTCTGTGGCACTCTAAGTTGAACTTTTGTAATGCTTTATATGCTGGGGCCCAGGTAGGTGTCCTAATCAAACTTCAAAGACTTCAAAATGTGGCTGCTCGCATTTGAACGAGCCTTAGAAAATTTGACTTGGTCGCCAAAGCGAGAGCAGAACTTCACTGGCTTCCTATAAATCAAAGAGTAGCTTTCAAAACTCTATGCATAGCACATTAAGCGCTTCGACGCCTCGTCAGGGGTAGTAAGCGCTATATAAATACGATTACAATACAATACAATACAATACATAAAACCCTCTTCCTCTCGGGCCCTCTCCCACTAAAAAATAGAATTTCATGGCATACCCATCATTTCAACCTACGTTCTGCTTCAGTCAAGAAACTGTCCATTCCAGAGATTTGGAAAGCCTCATTGGGTGGCAAACGATTTTCCTACACAACCTGCTGTCTCTGGAACCAGATGCCATGCCATCTTAGAAATCAGCTCAGTCTCCTGATTTTCAGGAAACAGTTCAAAACTTGGCTTTTTTCTCTTTCTCTGCAAGCCCCTTCCGGGCTGTGGGCAGGGCCGAGACAACCCTGGGTATTGGTGCGTTTCATAAAAAAAAAAAATATATATATATATATATATATATATATATATATATATATATGTATATGTATGTTCAGTGGCATGTGTAGCTGCAGATACACATGCTGTGCATTATACTTCTCCAATCTAGTGTTGGGCTCGTAGTGTTACAAGTTGTTTTTCTTCGAAGAAGTGTTTTCGAGTCACAGGATCGAGTGACTCCTCTACGTCTCTTCCATTGCGCATGGGTGTTGACTACATGTTAGATTGCTTTCTTTCTGCCGTCGGGTTCGGGCGTGTTTCCTCTCGCTCTGAGATTTAGATTCGGAAAACTTTGAAAACGCTTTCTTTTCTTCGTATTGTATTGATCGGGTTTATATCTTCCATCGGTACCGTCGGAGAAGACAACTCTACTTGCCCTTCGGAGCACGCGTGCCCAACTCTGGCCTAGTCGGGCCGACCGCATGGAAGCCTCATGGATTAGACTCCATTCCGATTCTGTCCTCGGTGCCACACGAAATATCTTTATACAGACCAACATCTCGTCTGTAATCTTTGCCTTTCCCCAGATCATGGGGAAGAAAATTGTTGAGGCCAGTTGATCCTTCCGTTCCAAAAAGACTCTTCGAGACAGGAGGGCACGAAGACTCGAGATGGCGTCCAGAAGCACCGAACATCTCCTCATGGAGGAGGAAGAAATCATGCAGAGAGCAGTCTCTGTTCGAGGTTCTGACTCTGATCCGGAATCCGAGGAAGACAGACCGGTCACGACGGGACAGCATGTGAGTACGCCTGCCCCGTACCCTCACAAAAACAAAAACGTAAGGCCCTGGGTACGCCACTGCGGGAAGGCCATGGGTCAGCCTGAAAAAAAGACTGAGTGACCAAACTACCAGTTCGGCACCGAAAAAGGCCACACCGCCTAAACCATCAGAGGCAATAAAAGGCTCCGTGTCCGACTTGAGCAAACACCATTTTTCGGAGTCGAAGATTCGGAAATCCCTTTTGGAGCCGAGATCGTCCTCCGCATCTTCTTTTTCGATCCCGAAAAAGCCTGCTTCGGAGCCGAAAAGGCCAGCATATACAGAGGAGCATGGACTTTCAAAGAGACTAAAAGAAAGCCACAAAACCTCTGAAGAGGAGTATCACGTCCAGCCAATACTTGAAGTTATGGACGAAAGGCAAGCTAGGATTCATATCCATAAAGAAACAGGCAGGATCCTAACAGCACCTCTAAAGCCAAAGAGAAAGCTAGACTTTCAGGAGGAATTGTACACTATGCAGCCTCCAGCTCCTCAATTTTCTCCTCCTCATTCTCCTCCTCACTCTCCACACCTGCATACCTCTCCTTCTCCTAGTCCTACACCAGTGCAGTCACCCACACACTATTTTGATTCTCAACAGGACAATGTAGATCCATGGGATCTATATGATCCAGATCCCATTCCTAGCAATGACCCAGACAGCTATCTCTCTAAGCCTTCACCACCTGAGGATAGTACTGTGTACAATCAGGTTTTAGCTAGGGCTACAGCATACCATGGGGTCACCATGCACACTGAACCACTGGAAGAGGATTGTTTGTTTAATACCCTATCCTCAACACATTCAAAATACCAGTGCCTCCCCATGCTCTCAGGCATGTTAAAACACGCAATCAAATATTCAATGAGCCGGTTAAGGCATGTATAATTACGACCAGGATAGAGAAAAAGTACAAACCTCCTCCCTCTGATCCTGATTACCTCTAAGTACCTCCAGATTCGGTAGTGGTCCGTGCTGCCAGAAAAAGGGCAAACTCCCAGTCATCAGGAGATGCTCCCCCACCGGACAAAGAAAACAGAATGTTTGATGCGGCAGGGAAGAGAGTTGCATCCCAGCCAGCAAATCAGTGGAGGATAGCTAACTCAGAAGCACTGTTAGGTCGATACGACAGGGCCCATTGGGATGAGATGCAAGACATAATTCAGCACCTCCCCAAGGAACACCAGAAGAGGGCACAACAAGTAGTGGAAGAAGGGCAAACCATTACAAATAATCCAATTCGATCTGCCCTAGATGCAGCAGACACCGCTGCTAGAAGTGTCAACACTGCAGTGACAATACGTAGGCATGCATGGCTCAGGTCTTCGGGTTTTAAACCCGAAATACAGCAAGCTGTGTTAAATATGCCGTTCGATAAGAAACAACTTTTTGGCCCAGAGGTTGACACAGCCATTGAAAATGTACACAAAGATTCAGACACCGCAAAAGCAATGGGTGCACTATACTCCACACCATACAGGGGATCCTTTTGGAAACCTGAATTGCGAGGTATATTTAGACCCCAAACAACAGATGCATCCACATCGCAGGCAAAGCCAACCTACCAACCACAATACCAACGAGGTGGTTTTAGGGGCAAATATAGGGGAGTTCTTTTAACAACAAGGTTGAGTCCGCCCAGGTAATATCATCTTACCTGGGTGGGGCTAGGTGGTCAAATGATGAAGCATGACACTATAATGTGTGTGAGACCACCTCGTCCGTAAAGGGAACTCCCTCAAAAAGACACAGCCACTTCTTACACTCATCTCTACCTGGTAAATATGTGCTTAATTGGCGCCTTTTGAACTAGGCATAATAGTCCAGTTCCTACCAGTTACACCCCCCCACACCTTTAATGTATTGATAATAAAATCAAACAGTCATACGCAGTGTCAAAATCATACGGATTACGTAATACAAACCTTGCACACGTTAGGGTTGTCAATATATTACCAAAAGTCGCATCTACAACCAGCACAAATACAACAGTATTTGGGTGCAATGCTAAATACTCAAAAAGCGCTGGCATGTCCAAATACGCAAAGAATACAGGCATTTCAAAATATAGTCACCCAGATACAAACAAATCAACAGTACACTGTCAGATTTGTCATGAAGATTTTAGGGATGATGACATCATGTATTGCAATTGTTCCATATGCAAGACTAAACATGCAGCCCCTACAACAGTGCCTTGCACAACAATGGTCACAGGCACACGGTCAACTTCAAGATCTAATGTTGATAGACCGCCAAACATGCATGTCCCTTCAGTGGTGGAATTCCACAAATCTAAACAAAGGGCGGCCATTTTAAGACCCTGTGCCTCAGACCATACTTAAAACAGATGCATCAATGATTGGTGGGGGAGCTCACCTCAACAATCACAACATTCAAGGACAGTGGGACGCCAAACACAAACAGCTACACATAAATCACTTAAAGTTGTTAGCTGTCTTCCGAGCACTCAAAGCTTTTCAGCCTCTTCTCACACTGAAGAATGTCCTTATCAAAACAGACAACATGACAACCATGTATTACCTAAACAAACAAGGAGGGACACATTCGTCCCAACTCTCCCTTCTAGCCCAACAAATTTGTAAATGGGCAATACACAGCCAAATTCACCTGTTAGCACAATACATTCCAGGGATACACAACCAATTGGCAGGTGTTTTCAGCAGAAATCACCAACAAACACACGAATGGGAGATTCACCCTCAAGTACTTTCAACAGTGGGGAACACCAAACTTAGATCTGTTCGCCACAAGCGAAAACGCAAAATGCCAAAACTTTGCATCCAGACATCCACATCCTCTATCCAAGGGCAATGCTCTATGGATCAATTGGTCAGGGATATTTGCTTACACTTTCCCCCCTCTCCCACTCATTCCGTTTCTAGTCAACAAGTTGCGTCAAAACTCACTCAATATGATATTCATAACATCAATGTGGGCCCGCCAACCGTGGTACACATTGTTAGACCTGTCAGTAGTACCATACTCCAAACTCCCAGACCCACCAGATCTGTTGACTCAAAACAAAGGACAAACCAGGCACCCAAATCCCAAAACACTCAATCTAGCGATTTGGCTCCTGAGGTCATAGAATTTAGATATTTACAACTTCCATCAGAATGTATGGAGGTTATTAAGCAAGCAAGAAAACCCACTACTAGACAGTGCTATGCTAACAAATGGAAAAGATGTGTATAATACTGTCAATCTAAACAGATTGCCCCTCTTACAGCATCAATACAAGACATTGTATGCTATTTACTTAATTTAAAAAAATCAAATTTAGCATTCTCTTCTATAAAAAATACATCTTACTGCATTACTCTTTATTTAAAGTTCCCGTTATTAAAGCTTTCATGGAAGGTTTAAAACGCATCATTCCGCCCAGGACATCTCCAGTTCCCTCTTGGAATTTAAACATAGTGCTTACACGACTTATGGACCTACTATTTGAACCTATGCACTCATGTAAAATGCAATTCTTAACATGGAAGGTTGCCTTCCTAGTTGCAATTACGTCTTTACGAAGAGTAAGTGAAATACAAACCTTCACTATTGAAGAACCGTTCTTCCAGGTACACAAGCATAAAGGTGTACTAAGAACAAACCCCAAATGTTTGCCAAAGGTTGTCTCGCCTTTTCATATAAATCAAACAGTGGAACTGCCAGTCTTCTTCCCACAGCCAGATTCTGTTTCAGAAAGAGCTCTATATACATTAGACATTAAAAGAGCTCTAATGTACTATATATACAGAACAAAACCATTCAGAAAGACTGAACAACTGTTTGTAGCTTTCCAAAAACCTCATGCAGGTAACCCCATATCAAAGCAAGAGCTGGCAAGACAGATTGTAAGATGCACCCAAACATGCTACGTTAAAGCCAAAAGACAACTCTTAGTTACTCCTAAAGCACATTCTACAAGAAAAAAAGGTGATACAATGGCTGTTTTGGGAACTATACCAATAGGTGAAATATGCACAGCAGCTACTCGGTCAACACCACTTACATTCACTAAACACTACTGTGTAGATGTTTTAGCAAGACAACATGCCACACTAGGTCAAGCTGTACTCAGAACATTATTTCAAACAACTTCAACTCCTACAGGCAAACCACCGCTTTTATGGTATTAGATCACCCAGTGGCATATTAATCTCTTACCTATTTCTATTCACTGTTTGAGTGTATCTTTCGACCTCCACTTAAGTACTTGTACTGAACTGCATGAGGGGTAATTTAACATCTGTAGCCCTCTCTGTTGCTCATTCTGACTCCCTCTTTTGCCCTAAATCCAGATTTGTTGGCCTTGCTTTGCAATGACATGTTCTGTTTCCTTTTTCCATAGTGCCATGATGCCCACTGATTTGACTTGTTCCTATAAGAAGCCCTCCTCACCTCTTTCTACCTTTATGTCCTCTAGATACTTGTTCTCAAACCTTGTACCTGAAGCAATTGATTTAGCAGGCACTACCACAGGACTGTCACTCTGTCCTATCTTGGATGAGCAGTACGTGAACATTACCTGTTCAAGGATAAATTATCCAACCAGGTAACTGACAAGGAGCTTGCAGCTATCCATTCTGCTATTAATTATATTTACACATACCCCTATAGAAACATCTCCTTTTGGTTTTCTCATCATGATTTGAATCCATTCTCTTGTGGGGTAATGCTTATTATGGACATTTTTGCTTCTTTTGGCTAACCCAAAGCGTGTATAGAGAAAGTTTTGTTAGCTGCCACTTCAGCCATCTAATACACCCTGAGCATAGTTTATACTTTAACTCTCTGTTAGCCCTGCAGCTTTTGAAAGATCTCCTAAAATGCATTTCCCACCAAAGATATTTACTCTTTTAGAGGCCTCAACTTGGTGCTCTCTGTATCATGGATGCCCTTGCAATGTTTCTCATTGAAGCTTGTAATCCTAAATAATGTGATGGTTGTTTGCATCCCATTAGCTCAAAGAGTTGCCAAGTTACATACGTGTGTTCGATTTACCTTTTTCTTGCCCATCAGGGTTATTTAGTAAGTTAGTTTTTTGTGGCTTTTGATGATATTTTTTGCATTTCACCTGTTGCCAAAGATTTCCCTCCTTGTCCGACATGAACAGAGAGGGCCTGATTTATTGTTTGGCGGAGGGGTAACTCAGTCATAACAGTGACGGATATCCCGTCCGCCAAAATCTAAATCCCATTGACTACTATAGGATTTAGATTTCGGTGGACAGGATATCAGTCCCCGTTGTGAAAGAGTAACCTGTCCTCTGAGTTCTAAATCAGGCCCAGAGTGTTTGCACTATTTCGGCTCTAGGTGGACTTCTAGTGCTATGTTTACCATACAAGGAATATCATTTGGATGATTGTAGGAAAGTGAATTCATATTTGGGGTGGACAAGTGTCCACCACCAGCTAGATGTCAGACAAATAAAATAAACCTGTGATGAATCCGTGATATTGTGACACTAATCAGTCTTAAATCGGAGGCAATATGTAAAGTAGCTAAGCAGTGCATACACAGTAGAAAATGTCACACAAAAAGCTCCATGACCAGTTTTAAAACAAAGAGAGAAGTATTACGAGCAACATATTACAAAAACAACAAAAATCCAACAAGGGGAACCACTGCAAGTTGTTCAGAACTCGGCGGCCAGGCTTCTTTGCCAACTTCCCAGAATCACTCCTACTTCTGGTGCACTTCGTGAACTTCATTGGCTAAGAATTGAGAATCGTATCAAATTTAAAGCCCTATGCTACATGCATAAAATTAATACGGGCCTAGCTACCTTAATATCCTGGTCCAACAATACCGGCCCTCTCGTTCACTTCGATCCTCTAATCAACTAAAATTCCAGGTGCCCAAATTCAGACGTGCCAAAATGGGGGGACGCTCTTTTGCTTTCCTAGCTCCCTCTCTCTGGAATTCTCTTCCCTCTTACTTGCGTCATGAAAGGGTGTTCATTAGATTTCGAAAAGAGCTTAAGACATGGCTCTTTAACCAGTAATTGCCTAAGTTGCTCGCCCGAGCCTGCCTTTGTCTTGCATTGTCTTTAGCGCCGGGAAACCTTCGGGTAGCTGTGCGCTATATAAAATCAATAAATAAATAAAATAAATAGCTATGAATGTTTGTTTTTAACTAGAATAGCACCAATAGTGCAAAGCTCCAATGATAGTCATTGGTTATGGTTGACTGGGACCGATGCGCGTTTTGAGGGTGACTGTGATGGAGCCCTGGTCAGATACACCAAGTGGATTGGTCCTAGTGAAAAGTCTGGTAGTCATAACCTTTTAAAAGGCTTCCAAATACCAATGCATAAAGGTACTTTCTCACTTTTTGTGAAGAAGCAACTTCATTTAGCCGGGCAGGAAATTGTAGCTAATGTTGTCGAATCAAAGTGCAGATATCTGAAGGAGTTTGGTCCCTTGGGAGTTTTGGAGAGTTCTTGCTGAAATTGTCCTAAACCACTGCACCCCCCCACCCCCCTCCATGCAGAACAGGACTTATCCTTTTTTTTTTTGCAGGTGCTGGCAGCCTTAACTGGGACAATGCTGAATTTCAGTCTAATGTCACGGGACAGCCAGTCGGGTACTTATTCCTGCAAAATCGGCTAGCGTTCTGGAGGAAAAGTTTTTAGAAGTGTCCAGACTTTCTTCTGGTGCCCAAACAACCACAGGAGTGCACTTCTGAGAACCTGCCATTCCCAGGGAAGGGCACTTAGAGATTCTCAGGGTATCGGGCAGGGTCCAAAAGTAAAGTCCAGCCTAGGCTCAGTTGCTACTATTCAGCTGAGCATTTTGTAGAGAAAGACCTCTTGCAGCTTGTTGTGTCCCTGCAGCTGCACAGATGGTCAGTCAGCTGACCATAAGAGTCCATTTTCTTGTCCTAAATACAAGATGCAACTTGTCCATTCATTCAGGGCTCCTCTTAGGTGACAGACAGGAAGTTACAGTCTTTTTCTGATCTTATGCTGGTCCAAAAAGTGTTCTGATAAAGACTGGGCGAAGGTCCAACTTTGTCACGCTCACTAGCTTTGTCGATTGGAGACTCCTCCCCACAAGACATTCCTAGTCCTTCTTTGACCAGTGGAATAATTGTTCTCAGGCCCTGACCTACTTACCTTGTTTGCCTTACTGTATCCCAAAATGTAATGTGCCAGAGCAAATTGAAGATGGCCAAAGTCTTTAAACACACTGAGCATGGACTCTCAGTGCTGGGGTGTGTAAAGGAGTGTCATAGGAAAGTCACCAAAGTTCTTCCACATCTAACATCAAAATCCAGATTGATGCATGCCTTGGGCCCACTGGATGCAGAAGTCTAGTAAAAGGATCCCTAAATGAGCAGACAGGAGAGAGACAATAATTGTGAACTGGTCCTGTTTTATCACTCTCTGATAGAGACTTCTAGCTGCAGATTCCTTACCTTTGAATTCTCCACAGACATCAGACAGGATCCAGAATTTTTTTTGTGAGCAGTACCCATGCATGCCGGAAGTTAGCATTGATTGGCTCTGTGTTGGTCGACAGCGTCGTCCGCGCTGGAAATGACTTTGCGGTACCTATATATAGCTGCCCCCAAGTGTGCTGACCTCAGTTGTTTTCATTCTGCGCCAGCCAGCACTGATCCGAGACAAGAGCTACCCCCAACTTTTTGTTGAACATTTTTTAGGTTTACATTCTGGTGTGTCTAGGATGTTGTTACACAAAATGAGTTTAAGCCCTGCAGATCCTGTCCCTGGTGATGTTTGTCACGGATTCGCACCTCATCTGTTTGTGGTGTTTGGAGCTGACCAAGAACCGAAGAGTGCTCAGAGTGCCCTACCATGCATCTGAAGGCTCTGAGCAAGTGGTCTCTTAAGCTGATGATGGCCGGTATGCAACTCTGTGCAGGTCGAGGTCCCTGTCAAAGGGAAGTTCCCAGGGCCATCTTAGCAACACAAAAGGATGAAGGACTGAGTGCTGAAATTTTTCAAACACTCACCCCCAGTCATAGATCTAGGTTTAATCCATTGTTCTTTTTTTGGTCACCATTTCAACCCAAGTTTGGACCCAGCCATATTCAAATCAGTCTTGACCCTGTTCCCCATGGGAGCAGTCCAGCCCTAACTGGCAGACAAGGTCCTCCCTAGACAGGAAACAAGCATCCAGGGGACCGGTTTCAGTCTATCACCTTTCATTAGCCAAGCTATGGTGTCAAACATCTTGTATTAGCAAACCCTTACTGATTCCAATGACGGATTAATTTATACATGCACCCAGAGGACACCTTAGAGATACCTCCTGAAAACCTGCTAACTGACTAGTTCTAGCCAGCCTGCCACCAACAGATGAAGTTCTGAACCCCAGGGTTGAGAGCCTTTGCTCTCTGGAGGTCAGAAACAAGGCCTGTTCTGACAAGGGTGTCACACAACCTTCCCAACAGGATGACCTGCAGATCTGCATTCCAAGGCAGGAGGCTTTAAAGAAGCCCACTGCCTTTGGTATGCAGATCTGACCTTCCTCAGAGGGAGATGCCAACTCCCCCCCCCCCCCCCCACCCACACCTCAGAGCCCATTTGGCCCCAGGACAGTTGGGAAAATTAGCCATGCAGGAGACGTGTTGCATTTCCAGGCTGGACACACCTCTAGGGAATTCTTGTGTGTGGTGTGTGGTGGCATTAGGTCTTATGGGGCATGGTTATGCCCACTCCCCAAAGGAAGTGATCATCTAGGGGACGTAGTGACCCTAATGGTAAGTAGTCCATCTCTCTAAAGCCATTTAAATTGAGTATTTAGGGGACCGACTGATGCCAGGAAAACAGATCTTCGCTGGACACAAAAGGAGTGGACGAGAAGCCTGCTAACACGAGAACTGTGTAGCACAACGGACTTTCGCCAACCCTGCCAGCATGCTTGCTGCACCCAACCCTTGAGGAGAAACTGACCTGTCCTGCCACTCCAACATCCTACAAACTGGGAGAGCTGCCAGTGCTTTTCAGATTGCCAAGATCAACTCCCTTGGAGCAGAAGAGCTGCTTCCTGTACCTGCAGGCAAGAAATAACAGTGAGGACCGGGAACGCCAAAAACCTGACCCTGGACATCACCACTGCACTTGAGCCACCTAGCCTGAGGTGAAGTGGGCCAATGGTTAACCCACTGTGGACTTCCCAACGGCATTTTCAGCCTCTTTTTTGGAGTCCCCCACTTCACCGCAACTGCCCCTGATGACAGAGACCTAACTGTCCACTGCACCTCTGCACCCAGATGCCCTTGACTAAGAAGAAGAGGACCACTTTTGTCCCTCAGACCTATGGGACCTGAGTCCGCTTGATGGTTTGGTAGTACTCGACCCAGAGTCCACGCATGCAGCCTGCTTCTGTGGGCGCCCTCTACTGCGACTGTCCCCGGTGACTGTAAACCTGACAGTCTAAACGTCCTCTGCACCTATACTGAGGAGAACAAGTTCTCTGTTATCCCTGTGTCCTTGAGCATTGCAAGAACTGAACCCCCTCAGTGGATCACCCGGACTGGACTCTGTTTACCCCTGCAGCATCTTTGTGACCGGACTGTTCCCCATAGACTTACATGGGCACCCGATTCTGAACTGCACTACTGCATACGGCCGCCCCATTGTCATCCGAAGTGATCTGTTGATGTGGCCTAGTGCCCTGCTCTGTATTCAGCTTGAGTCCAGAAGATTGGTTCTGTAGGTTGCTGTGAAGTACCTGTTTGCCATGTATGTTTTATCTTCGTACAGTAACATTACAGCTACAGACAAATGCACAGTCATCTTTTTAGAAACTAAAATAATTTGTATCTGGAAAAGTACTTTCCTGATTCAGGTGATCTTGGTATCTAAATTGATATAAAAGTATGTGTATTTTTAGAAATTGGTGTCGGATTTCTTTGAGTGTGTGTTTCACTTACTGGCTACATGTGCACCTTACATGCTTAGCACTACCCTCTGATATGCCGAACTGTTCTCCCACGCTACCACAAAAGAGAGCATTTGGGATGCCAATTTGCCTCTGTGATAACTGTAGGTTTTGCCTGGGCTCTTCTCACAGTGTACCTATTTTTGGTCCACTTTATAAAGATCCAGCTTCATACAGTTGTGGACCTTTTATCAAGAGGCTCTGCGTCTCTGGGTATGGCTGGCCAGAGTTGACCAACTCAGCTGAAGATGCCTAGTGGAACATGAATGGCGTCTCCACCCCAAGGTGGTGCAATATCTCTTTCGGCAGTGGGGAGAGCCTCGGTGAGATCCGTTTGCCTCTGCCGAGAATGCGCAATATCAGCAGTTTTCCTTGCTGGAGTTTCCAAAGTGGCTCGGAGAAGCTTTTAATCTTGAGTGGAATTCAGGCCTCCTGTACACATTTCCATCAAAAGAACCCCTGCTGAGATTTCTCAAAAAGATCAGGAATTACCGGGCCCAAGTTATTCTTGTGGCTCTGTACTGGGCACGAAAAGTCTGGTATCCCAAGCGACTGAGCATGTCCATTGATACTCTGATTAGACTGCCCCTTCGGAAAGATCTTCTGTTGCAGTAGCAGAGAAGGGTTCTTCACCCAAACCTGTCCACTTTCCACCTTCTTGCAAAAGAGATTGAGCGGCGGCAGTTGACGTGTTTTGACCTTTCTCCCGAAGTCTGAATGTCACCTTGGCAGTGGTATACGCCTATCATTGGAAGATATTTGTGGCACAGTGCAGAAACAAGTCTGATTCCTTTCTTCCCCTCTCAATGAGGTTTTACTTTTCATTCTTTCCTTTGTCAACAGTGCTCTGCTTTAGACACGCTTAATGGCTATTTATCTGCCATTTTTGCTTACTTGCGGTTGTCTGATCGACCATCCTTGTTAAAGTCTTATATATAGGTTTCTCAAAGGTCTTAGTCATCTGTTCCCTCTTTACCCATTCATTATGCCAAGTAGGATCTTTTTTTGGTTCTGACATTTTTGATGAGTGCTCTTTTCGAGCACCTCCACAGTTGTCCCACCAGCCTTCTTACTTTGCAAACAACCTTTCTTGTGGCAATTACATCGGCCCGCAGAGTGAGTGAGCTGCAGGCCTTATCTAAGCCGCCCTACATCTCTGTGTAGCCTGATAAAGTGGTGCTTTGCACAAGGGCCTCTTTTCTGCCAAAAGTGGTCACCCAATCACCCTGTATACTTTTTACACTCACCCACATCCTTCCAAAGAAAAGGAGAGTCTCCACCGCCTGGACCTAAAAGGTGTGATGGGTGGTCAAACTTGATTGTACTTGTCAGTTTTGGGTGGATGACTAACTCTTCGAGGGGCACATGGGTATGAAGAAAGGTTGGGCGGTGCAGAAGAGAACCGTCTCTCATTGGATTGTGCTCTGCATCAAGATCTGCTACACACTGGCCAAAAAGCAACTTCCTACAGGCTTGCAAGCTCACTCCACTCCACCACACCTAAAACTGCTACCACTGCATTAGCACACAGAGTTCCAGCCTTGGACATCTGCCAGGCAGCAGTGTGGAACTCTCTGCACACGTTTACTAAACATTACTGCTTGGACAGTCAGGTTCCTGTAGGGATTGGTGTTTTGCCCATTCGGCACTGCAGGACTTTGTTCTTTGATAATGGTTCGCAGATCCACCTCCGGGGATGGTATTGCTCTATTCAAAGGTAAAGAATCTGCAGCTAGAAGTCTATCAGATGAACAAGTTACTTGCCTTCGGTAACGCCTTATCTGGTAGAGACTATATCTATCTGCAGATTCCCTTACCGACCCAACCATCCTCCCCACTCTGCAAATGTATTTCTCAGGCAGGGATCACCTTTTCAAGGCCTCAGTTTTGACACACCAGTGGTCGAGGTTCTTCATGGCTCTATGCTTCTGGCGTGGAAAGTTGTGAAAAAACCCTGACATCAGTGCACCAGTATGGTGCCTGTATAGGTACCCATGGTCATTTCTGGCGCGGACGTGGTCGATGACTGACACGGAGCTGATTGATGCCACCTACCGGTGCGCTGGAGTACTGCTCACAAAAATATTTCCAGATCCAGTCTGACGCATGGAGAGAATTCAAAGTTAAGGAATCTGCAGCGATGTATAGTCTCTACCAGATAAGATGTAACTGAAGGTAAGCAACTTGTTCTTATAGAGCACAAAAGTTTAACACACTGGTTCCCAACCTCTGGTCCGGGACCCTTGGGGGTCCGCGAAGACTCCTCAGGGGGTCCGCGACTGCTTAGAAAATTAAACAATGTTAACAGATTGGGTCCCCAGCTTTCAGTAATGACTTAGTGGGGTGTCCCCGGGTTCAGGTGTTCATAAAATGGGGGTCCACAGAAGTCAGAAGGTTGGGAACCACTGGTTTAACATGTTCCCCAGACAGGCCTGTCAGGCTCTGTTTAACACTGTTGTGCCAAAAGGGTGGCCACAGTTCCTACCATGAATATTCTGCTGAACTTAGAGGAATCAACCCAGCTTTTTCAGTTCAGGCTGTCAATCAAACTGGCCTATTGTGTAGCTTCTGGAAGGACGTTCACACCTCAGTCACATCTTTTTCAGACAAGTTACATGCTGACCAGCTTCTTACCTGCTTCTTACCGGCTAATGCTAATTAGCCACCTGAAGGCTCAGTCAGGGAAAAGGTAACTTTCTGAAAGTTACTTTCCTTTTATATTACTTAATAATCCAACTTCATCATTGAATTGGATTTTTATTATCTATTAAAATTAGTGGTTCACTTAGTTTTCTAGCTTGTCCCATTCCCGGCATAGCAGTATTACTATTTACTATGCCTTCTAATTTTCTACACAGGACAGCAAGGCCTGCCACGGTAAAAAATTCTTTGGGTAAGAAAGTACCTCTTTTTGGCATGGTTACCCCCACTTTTTGCCTGCTTTCAGTATGTTTTCACCGTGTTGACTGGAATCCTGTTAACCAGGATCCCAGTGATTGTGCTCTCTCCCTCTAAATTTGGTTGCTTAGGACTTAGCACCCCCAACAATTGGCATGCTGGTGCCCCCATGTAAGTCCCTACTATATAGTACTTAGGTACCGAGGGCATTGGGGCAGTGGCCCATGGGCTACAACCTGTATTGTGCCACCCATAGGAGCCCATGCAAAATGTGTCTGCAGGCCTGCCATGGCAGCCTGCATCAAAAGGTGCATACACCATTTCACTACCGATCACTGCACTAGGTCACTGTAAGTCAATCCTGTGGCAGGCCCTCCTAGCCCAGAGGGCAGGGTGCAGGTACCTGTGTGTGAGGGCACCCCTGCATGAGCAGAAGTGCCCCTACGAATTCCAGTTCCATTTCGCTGGACTTCGTAAGTGCAGGGATACCATTTTACCCATGTACTGGACACAGGTCACGACCTGTGTCCAGCTACATAATGGTAACTCGTGCAAATTTAAGGGATTATTTGACTTCCAGAGTCTCTTTGAGAATCACCTGGCTGAAGTACATCAAGAATTTTTTCAATGATTTGGGACACAATTATTATGAGAAGCCAGAATTACTGGCCTCTCTAAGTAGAAAAGATTTGAGATCTATGTGCCCTAAGCACTTAACAGACTTGAGGTGGTCAGTGGAAATGCAAAAACACACTGTCCTGAAGAACCAGCTTATGTTGACTGAGGATAATATGCAGCAATACTTAACATTTGTAACAAAAACAAAGCATTGTTTCATTCTTACCTGTTTAAGATTAGATATGTTCCATCGCCTGGTCAGCTTTCCCATCCTGAATGACTGAACTGCCCCTGTGACTCGGTCTCATCACAAACCATAATGCATGGTCTGTTTTGTAAATGCTATGTTAGACAGAGAAGGCAACATATAAGACCATTACTCAGATCTTTTCACATATGTCAGTGTCACCCTGCGTGTTTATATCTCCAAATGCTCCCGACCATTAAAATATGTTGTGGCCTCGCAAATTACTTATATTCCGTAATTAATGCTAGAAAGAGATTAAATTAACGTAAGATGGCCTTGCAAGAGACAGCGGTCAAGTAACAAGTTTGTAACTTGATGAATGATTTCTCACTGCAAATCTTTACGTCTACTCCACTGTCAGAATTTAATTTATTTATTTAACTAACTTGTCCCTAAACATTTTTATACGACTGTGCCTTTTATGTATTGTACTGCACTGAACTAAAGATGACCCATGTGTGGGTTAAGGAAGACCTTCATGCAAAGGTATAAGAAAAAAGGGCTATAGCTTACAGACTGAAAGTCTTTGTCTACCATGTTATGGTGAAAGCATTGCGTAGAATAGAGTTATCCTTAAAGCGTGACATTCTTGTTTCCCCTTTCATAGCCAGTCCTACCTTCACTGTAGCCTTTTTTAGTCTATATTTGGGTGGCACATACTTTCGGAGACTCCTGTTCGAATATGCGAAAGGATGGTTGCTCTGGTCACTTTATTTGCAGTTTCGTTTATTCGCTCCAAATGTACAAGCTTATCTCATATGTTTACACATTCCCTGCTTCTGCAGATTAATTTATGTAAGGTTTTCGTTTCATTGTAATCTCAGTTTTTACCCAGTCATAATGCATTTTACTTTGGTGTTTAGCAGGGAGTTCTTAATTCTCCCTATGATATGATATGTAATGTTTTTAATGTGTTTTTACTTAGTTATTGGTATTTATATACTTTTATGATTTACTGTGTTAAATCGATTTAAATGAAATGATGAAGATGATGAACTCCGAAACTGGGCATGTTTGGTATCAAACATGTCGGAATCATACCCCAATACTGTTGCCAGTATTGTTTGTATGATCCTGTGCACTCTGGGAGCTCCTTAGAGGACCCTCAGCATTGCTCCTACCAGTCTTCTGGGCATCCTGCGCTGTTGCCATCCCTCAGACAGGTTTTGGCCCTCCTGCTGCCTGACCATCTCAAGCAGAGGAAGACAGAACAAAGGATTTCCATTGGGAGTGGGAGGCAACACCCTGTCCCTTTGAAAATAGCTGTTATATGGCTTGGGAGGGGTAGCCTCCCCAAGCTACCCTTATTTTTTGAAGGGCACATTTGGTGCCCTCCTTGCATAAATCGGTTTTCATCAGTCCAGGGACCCCAGGTTTCTGCTCTGGCATGAAACTGGACAATGGAAAGGGGAGTGGTCGCTCCCCTGCCCATCACCATCCCAGAGGTGGTGCCCAGAGCCCCTCCAGGTGGCCACTTGAGTCTAAGGTGGGCAGAGGCACCTGGGATCATCTAAGTGGCCAGGTCAGGCAGGTGATGTCACAGCCTCCTCCTGATAGGTGGTCACCCTGCTAGGTGACCAATCCTTAATTACCCAGAAAGGAGGATCTCCCTCCTGGGTGGTTCTTCAGATTCGGCATGCAAGATTCCAGCAGGATTCCTCTGCATCGTTTACCACATCTTCTGGCCCCCAACACTGCAACTGGACCCTCCAGGAACCGACAGTCTGCAAATTCAGCGACAACTTCGCTCTGCAACATTGTTTCTCCAGCTCCTTCCAGCAACTGCAACACTTCCCTGGCTGTGCATCAAGTCTTTAGCCTGCACAAGAAGTAATCTCTCTCCATTGGAGTGAAGAAGTCACTCCCCTGCATCCGCAGGCACCAACTGCAAATACGATTGGCTGCGTGGATACTCTCTCCTCCGGAACTGCGTGGATACTGCATCACAGGTGGTGGTCTGGAGTGGTCCCCTTTGTACTCTCTACCAGCTGTCCAGCTTGGGAGACGGTAAGCCCTTTCCTCTCCTTGCAGGACAGTACTCCTGTGCAGTGTGACTCTTGCAGCTACCACGGCTTGTTTGTTCCTCCTCCAAGGGATCTTAAGGCTCTGTGTAGGCCCGGCCCCTAGCACTTTTCCCTGCAAAGTGCAGTCTTCTGCCTACTACTCCAGTGACGCGAGACTCCTCTCCATGTGTGCTGACTGGGCTTCACTGCGACTCCTGTGCCTGCTGCCTGTTGGTCACCTGTGGAGACTGCCTCCTCTTCTTGTGTGTCGTCCAGCTGCTGAAGGTCACCTCAGACTCTCCTCCTTGGGTCGACCCCCCCTGGGCTTTGTTGGTCCTCTTCAGCCTTGCAAAACCTTCGTCTTCAACTCTTGCATTTGCCAAAGCTTGTTGGTGGTTTTCCAGCACCACTGACTGACTGCAACACATCTGAACATTACTTGCATCACTTCTGGAACTCTTCTTCTGCTCATGTGCTGCACTGGTGACTTTTTTCATCGACCTGGTTCTGCATCCACAGAAGGGTGGATAGTGGCACCTGCCACAGGCTGACACGCCAACTCAAATGGGACTTGGCCCTCTTCTTGTGCAGGTCCTCTTCTTTCAGGATCCACCTTTGATTTCTTCCAGTCTTTTCTGGGTCTTGTACAGTCCTTTTCCAGATTTCACCTTTGGGCTGGGGAAAAAACAGGTACTTTCCTCCTCTCTCCACGTCACTGGGGGCCACCCTGGTACTTACCTTTTAGGATTCCTAGTTCCTCCAGCTCCCCTCTACTGATTCCACTTCTTGGCTTGGGGGACTGCCTTTCACATTCCACTTACTTAGTCTATGATTTGGTCTCCTCCTAGGGCCTTCATTATTTTCTATTGTTTTTACTATTTGCTATTGCTTTCCATGCTAATCACAGACTACTAATGTGTTTATAATAGCGTGTTTACTCGCCTCCTAGTGGAGTATTGCCTGTACAGTATTTTAGTATTTGTGTTACTTCTATAAAGTACCTTTATTTTTTGTAACACTATGTGGTTCTTTCATGTGTGTAAGTGCTGTGTGACTATAGTGGTACTGCATAAGCTTTGCATGTCTCCTAGATAGGTCTTGGTTGCTCACCCACAGCTACCTCTAGAGAGCCCTGGTTTCCTAGACACTGTCTAAACCTCATTAATAGGGGATACCTGGACCTGGCATATGGTGATAACCACACACCAGGCCGGCTTCCTACAGGTCTTACCTTTGTAGGGACATAAGAACATCAATTGTTTACATGGCCCACTATTACATACCATGCACCCTGCTTTGTGGGCTACAAGACTTAGTAACTAATATTGAAAAGGCGGGCATTTACCTCTTAAAAAGGTTGTTCTTTGACACACCACACTTAATGTTTTACACTAATCCAGTCACTCTATGTAGGGTAGTCTTGGTGCCATGTTTTCAGTGTCACTGTAGTGGATGACACAGTAGATGCTACAGGTCACAATTGGCATTTAACATTTCATGCCATGGGTGTAGTTCTACACCATATACTGGGTCCTTTTAAGAAAATTATTTGTGCCAATCAGGATTTAAGCCAGTTTCGACAGATTTTGGCAGGCACATCACATACACTGGGTACTGGATTGCAGTGTCCCAGTGCCAGAGTTCAAGATTACCAGCAGATAAGTCCCAAAAATATTGCAAACTGGGGTAACCATGCAAAGAGTGGTCACTGTGTAACATTGAAAAGTTGCTTATTGATTTCTTAGTTACAAAGAAAGGCAAAACAATTTGAAAGCAAACTATTTTTTTTGTAGATTGACCTCTGCAAACCATTATGCTAAGGACTAGCCAATAATTATGTCCCAGGAGGTTTCTAAACTTAATACAGCAGGGAAAGAGTTGTAACCTTGACTCTTCTCAAATAGGTGGCTACCACTAACATCTGTCAAATGGCTTTGTGGCCCTCTTCCTTTCCTTTACAAGTTATTATCTGTTGAGCTTGGGTACTTACAATGATGATGGTTTTTTTTTCTTGGAGCCAGTGGAAGGGTTTTGCCCCTCTAAACAGCTTCTTTTGCAGGATGCCTGACCCCTCACATTGCAGGTTAATGCATTCTGTTCCATTCTCCCTGTCCTGTTCCTTCATGGTACCCTATTGTTGTTTTAGATTATTATGCCTACTTATAGTGCACCTTGGCCTTCACTCTTATGCCATGCTTGGTTAAGTATTAAAGAAATTATGTGCTACCATGACTACCCTTCAATTGAGAGTGACAGTAAAATAATGAACAAACCAGGTTTTCTTATTTAAAAAAAAAAAAAAAAAAACATATTTAGCCAAAACAGGAACACTCATGTGAGGCACGGTTAGAAATAATGATC
The DNA here is from genome assembly GCF_031143425.1 of Pleurodeles waltl. Lineage (NCBI taxonomy): Eukaryota > Metazoa > Chordata > Amphibia > Caudata > Salamandridae > Pleurodeles > Pleurodeles waltl. The sequence goes on along the minus strand of NC_090442.1, from coordinate 607,556,973 downwards.
ATCGCACACATGATTTACAGTAATAATGATATTATACGTGCTTATCTGAAAAATAAATCAAGCATTGGCATGCCAATAGATCGGTCTTTGCTGCCAACGTTTGGCTTTGTCAGTTATTATGTATGTAAATGGTTTTTGCATGAAGACACACAACACACAAGTGGTCGGTACCTATTTTCAGGAGCTGTTAGTTCGTCACCTATGTAAAACAAGTATTTACTAATATATATATATATATATATATATATATATATATATATATATATATATATAATATCAAACCTTTGTTCTACAGCCTGGGAGTGGCAGGACCTCTAGTGAATAGTTCAGTGGCTGCTGGTTATGTGTCCTAAAGTGTGTTCAGAAAGATAGAAACAATGTTATTGCAGATAATGATTGCATGTAAAAATGGCTACTGATTTCAGTGAGATGGTTTAGATCGTAATTTTTCATCTTTTAATGTGGTAACCGTGACAAAGTCAGTAAGCCTGTTGGTTTTTTTAAAAAGTGACCCTGCAACTATATGGTAATGTACTCTTTAGCTGCGTGTTTTGGGAGGGGGGTGGGGGTTCGGGAGGGAGTACTGTGATTTTTGCGGGTCATGATCCATTAGTGGTCAGATGTGAATTTAGAATGTCGCCAAAGATATTTCAACCAAATTTATGTATATATTTGTTAATAATAACTGTGTAGGTGTAAGTGTGTATGTAATAAATGTACTTTTCCTTTTCTAAAAAAAAAAAGGACAAACTGGACAATCATTTGAGTGTTAATATTGCGTGCCAGCAAATGGTGATTACTAGCCCACTCCACCTACCTGAGTACGCCTTGAACTGCTCTGCTTTGTTACCCTGAGACAATCAAGCATTACAATGAGGTGATTGGTTGTCAGTGAGTGGATAAATGTGGCATTAGTACTTATGCAGGCCTCACATCCTTCACAACTAATAACGTGGTTGCCTTACAAAGTCAGATTTGTCTTTCTCAGTCCTTTCTTCAAAACCTGGGTTTTGGTGTAAATGAAGGTTTCTTAGGTTTTGGAGAGAAGTTCAAAGAAAATATGATCTTGTTCAGCCAAACTACATTATATGTATTCTGTATACACCTCTTGAAAATCCCCTTTTTTTGGATGGATACTTCTAACTGCAAATTTCTAACTTTATTATTTGTTTTAATATTCTCAGATGACAGGTGGTGTCCTGTTGCTCCATGTTGATTAGATACCACCCCAGCAGTTTTAGAGCAGAGCCACAAATAATCACCTTTTTTTTCACTGACTTCCTTTCATTCCAGCGTGGATCCTTAGCTCTCATCCCAACTTTGTGTTCTTCCAGTGGCTTCCAAAAACGGTGTTCTTGGGAATTCTGTCCCCTATGAAAACCTCAGGTTTCAAGCGGTGCCTATGCTGCAGGAAACAGATGTCTGTGAAGAACCTGCATGAGGTGTCTCTTTGGTGCCTGTGCTCTGATCACAACTCTTGAATCGTTTCACATTTGCCCTCATTCACCCAAAGGCAATACAGGAGCAGGAGGCAAAACTACATTGCAAACACAAGAGGAAGTGGTGGAGGCACAGGTCTAGTTCCCAACCCAGGTCACTGGCCCAGTGACGAGCCCATTACTGCAAACAACCTACTTAATGACAGCAGTGTTTGGGTAAGTTGAAGTCCAAACACAAAAAAGAAGAAGCAGGCCTCTACTGCATCTCGCCACTCTAGCTTGAAAGAGAAGGTGTGAGGTCATGTATATAAGCATCATACTTCTTTGAAGTCCCCTGTTTCAGAATTGATTGCTTAGATAGTCTTCATCCCGAGTTCCTAGGCCTGTTGTGAACCCTACAGCAGGCAGTGACCTTCAAGGAAGTCATGCTGCATATCTTTAGTTGATTCGGACACCTTCTTGCCTGCCTCCAGGCCCCAAAGAGCCATAAGGGCCTCCAGTCGGTTCCAGTGTGTTCCCTGGACATGCATTACTGAGCTGGTACAGACTCTGGTACAGAGTTCACACCAGCCTCAAGGTTTGCTCAGGTTCCTATTGCACCAATGCTCATACTGACTTCCCCAGTGCCCATGTCGAGCACCTAGCCAACATTGGACTGAGCTCGATCGATATCAAGAGCGCAAAAAATCAACCAGTTATACAATCAGACTATAATCAGTGCCTCTACTGTTATTCCGTTATCAGAAGAGGCCCTTATTTTAGTTTTTGGTTCTGACTCTTATCCTATACAAGAATCTCATAGGGTATTCCAGGGCAGTAATGATGAGGAGGAGGGTAAGCTTTATTACCCAAGGCCCAGCCCTCTCCAACAACCCCCACCCCCATGCCCCTGGGCTCCGCTCTCCCAGACCTTCTATAAATGATGGACAGGATACAGAGAAGTATGTCATCTGTGCAGACCTTGATGCTACAGATTTAATTGGCAGAGCTGTTGGTGCTTATGTTGTACTTCGAAGACGTGCATGGATGCAGATTATCTGACAGTGTGCAGGGATCCTTATTGTATATGCCTTTTAAAGGGTTCAGATTGTTTGGGGGGAAAAAGAGCACTCTGATTGGGGTTACCAATGCAAACAAAACCGTTTTACCCATCAATTCAGGAAATTCAGAGGCAATTCCAGGGGGCTAGCCTTTTGCCATGTCACCCTTCTCCAGCAATCCTTTCATGGCTGTAGAAGTGTCACCGGCAGACACTGCACAGTGCAGGAGAGTCAATAGTCCTCCAGTTCCTTTCCCCTCCACTGCAGCGACTAACCCAGCCACTTTAGTTTGTCCTCAATGACTCATGTGAGGCATGTGGGAGACAGGATTCAGCATTTCGTCCCTAGGTGGAGATCTGTCACATGAGACAAATGGGTCTTACAATTTATTCAAAGATGCATTGCCCTACCCTTCATGCCATCTCCACTTCTCACCTTCCATACCACAATAAATTTCAGAGTGGCAAAAAGTACCAGTTAATGGTGATTGGACAAGGGAAGTGAGATGCAAAATAGAACAGGGGCTTGTGGCCTATCCTCTATCTTTACCTGTAGAATTCCTTTCTCTTGAAGGGCAAATTCAAAATGGTCAAGCTGACCACTAGCCTATCTATCCTAGACCTGGGAGGCTTTATGGTGTCCTTGATGGTATCCTGGACTTGCAGGGATCGAAATGCCATATGGCTGTCCTGCAGTCCCACAGGCATTATCTGCAGTTCACGGTGGGCCAGGTACAATTTGCCATTCCCCACTTCTTCTTAATCTTGACCCTTTGGGCACTCAAGAAAGCGATGGCAGTGGTTATGGCCCATCTTCACAGGTTGAGAGTACATAGATTGCCATGCCCGAAGATTGACTTCTAAAGACTTTCTCACTGTATTCAGTTGTGGACCACCTCCGGATGATGTTGACAATATTAGGCTACACCATCAACAAACCAAAATCCTGCCTGACCCCCACCCCACACAGACAGACTTTCAGTCATTTGGACCTTCAGAACACAGTGGTGTTTAAACCCTTTCCCCCACCGCAGAAAATCCAGAAAATTCAGGGTATGATCCCAATATTTCAGGATCATTCCTGCATCTCTTTGAGGATGGATTTCATCTTGGCCATTTGGCCTCATGCATCCTTCTCCTTCACAGTGTCAAGTGGCACATGTGAGCCATGCAATGATACCTCACATTCCAGTGAGCTCAGCATTAGGGCTGCCTCGCTGATTCCATTGAGGCTTAAAGGGAAACCACTGAGGATCATCTGCAGTGGTGGCTGTCAGATGCTGGTCTGAACAGCAGCAGGCCACTCTTCCTTCCCTACTCAGAGTTCACAGTTACAACAGACGTGTTGCTGCTGGTTTGAGTGGGGGTCACATAAGGGAGGTGGAAATCTGAGGTCTCCAGAGAAAATCCATATCTGTCTTTTCAAGTTAATCTGGCTCTAAAATCCTTTCTTCCAACCATCAAAGGAAGGCTGCTGCAAATCCTTACAGGCAACACTACCTCCATTTGGTATTCCAGCAAGCAGGGTGAGGTGGTGTCATGCTTCCCGTGGCAAGAGGTTCTGCACCTCTGGAGGTGACTTAAACAACAGAACATCTTCTTGGTCACCAACCAGCTGGCAGAGTCCCTGAACACCATGTCTGATGGACTGACCAGATGTAGTTTGAGAGACTATGATTGGCATCTCGATCCTTAGGTGGTGCAGGGAATCTTCAAACACTGAGGGAGCCCTGGCTAGATCTATTTACAACCTTAGGGATCATGGTGTGTCAGCATTTTTTTCACTGGAGTTTCCTCCAAGAGACTTCTGTAAACTTTCTTGCTGAAACCTTTCCGTCCTCTGATTATGCAGATGATCAGGAAAGTCTAGGCCCAAGTCATTTAGAGTGCCCCGGACTGGGCCAGTAGAGTGTGCCACCCAGTGCTTCTGAGCCTGAGTGTTTGCCCTCTTTTCAGGCTTCCTATTCAGAAGGATATCCTGTCTCAAAAGCAAGGCAAGTTCCTTTATCTATATGTTCACAACTTAGATCTCTTTGTGTGGAGATTGAAAGGCAGCAGTTGAAGGAGCATGAATTGCTGTCCTAGGTGGAGGATGTTATCCTTGCACAAATTCCATCCATGGTGGGACAAATTTGTTGCCTGGTGTAGTGACCGAGACGCCTCTCCTATACAGGTCAGACTTTCTGAAATTCTTTTGTTTATTCTCTTCTTAACCCAACAAGCCCTTGCAGTGGGCAAAGTGAACGGTTACTTGTCAGCCCTTTCAACATTTTTATGTTTACTGGACCAACCTTCCTTATTATAGTCACCGGTTGTGATTAGTTTCATAAAACGTTTGACACACATAATTCCTCCCAAACCATTTGTGATGCCCCAGTGGGACCTTAATCTGGTCTTGACATTCCTTATGCCGAGCCTAGACGCAGCTGCTTCTTAAGGCTCCTGACGCAGAAGACAGTCTCCCTTTTATCACCATGACACTGGCACGGCATGTGATTGAGCTGCATACACTGTTGGTATAACTACACAACTGGACAGAGTGTATTGAGATCGAGGGTGACTTTTCTCACTTCCATATTTGTCAGTCAGTCACCTTGCCTGCATTCTGCGTTCCTAATCATTCCTTGAAATGCAGCTCATCACCTTGATCCAAAGAACTCTTAGAGTTTTTAAATTGACCCGATGAGCGGTCATCAGTTAAATGGTCAGCTTCCAAGGTGCAAAGAATGGCAGTGTGTGCGAAAGAGGACCCTTTCAAGGTGCCTAATTCCCACCTTTAAAATCTACTACTCACTGGCCATGAAGCAGTCCTCTGAGGGCCTGAAGCCCATTCCACCAAAGCGAAAGGCTTGTGTGATGGCAGTGGCACAGACTTGACCATTTCTTGATAGCTGCCAGACTGCCACATGGGTGTTGGTACATATGTTCATGACTCACAGCAGGTGCGATGAGTAAGTCACTTTTTTTTACATGAATCTGCAGGACTTCCTGGTTTGCGTTTTCTGAAGGCCATCCACATCTGTGAAGTACTGCTTTTGTTTGTATTCAAAGGATGAAGAATCTGTAGTTAGTGCTACCCATCAGAGAAACAGGTTACATACTTTTGGTAATGCTCGTTGACTATCCGGAACAAAGAGTATTCCCAAAGGTAAGTAAATTGTTCCTTAGGCAGTACACCTCGTCCCTAGGTTTTTGTGAGTGGGGTTGCTAAGCTGGTAGATTAGTGTATGTTATGTAAATCACTTGAACTGGCTCTTCACCTCTCTTTTTTTTTTAATTTAATGTATTCAAAATTACCTACATTAATGCCTTTGCACCATCTTACTTTGGGTGCCTATAATGTGCAAGAAGTTCCCACTATTAGGTAAGGACCATCGTTATGGCAAAGTTGTCACCACCATGCCGCGCTTACTCACAGTAAGTCCTTAATCCACAATAATGCTAGGTCCAGCATATTATGCAGGTTGCATGGGGGAGGCAATAGGGGCAAGTGGGAGGAACATTTGTGATGGAAAAAGCTTTTTTCCTCAATATAAAGGCTTTTTTCTGAGCAGGTGAAAGGTTGCTTCCACCTGCGTAATATCAAAGTAGTTTTTTTTTCTGTGGATGACGTGCCAGGTGTACTTTTGATGATACAGCCACAGTAGATATGCTTTTAGGTGCCACTGTGTGACACCATCGACACAAATCCTAAAACAGAGCGACAAATGGTTTAGGAGTTTGTCCCAATAGATCTGGAAGAGAGCACCATCACGCCATTCCATTACAGACTTGAGCTCTGTGATACTCACCTTTCACCATACCTCATTTTGCAGAGCATGGGGGTAAAATACAAAATATACTGGAGAGCAGTTTCGTGAGAGAAAATAGCAAAGAAACACAACCTCAGGGGTAGAGCACTATATTTTTGAAAAAATAAAAACTTGAGGGGTTTCTGGGAAATGGTTAACAACTTTAACAGGGCTCCAACAACAATTAAGAGGTCCAGCATAGCAGAAGAAGGTTGGGTTGACATCCTTACCAAGTACTGTAGTCAATCCTCAGAGGACACAGTGCCCCAAAGCTATATGAGTGGGAGTAAGACTCCTATAGAACTTCTCACAAACCGAGATTACTCCATGCTCAGTTTTTCTGAAGAACAAATCTGTAAGTCCATCCGAAAGAAGAGACCAGATAGGGCCCCTGGTGCGAATGGAATACCAAATGCACTGTACAAAACCAAGCCATCCTTTTGGACAGATAGACTGGCGGTAGTGTTTAACAGTGCCCTCCAGTTAGAGTCTATCCCGGCCTTGTGAAAAGGATGTATAATCACCCCCGTTTTTAAAGGGGTAGACCGTTCCCGGAAAACTATCAACTTATCATGCCAACAGATACTGAGGCAAACCATTTTGCAGGTCTTCTTCTAATGAAGCTCCTGCGTTTGGCACAAGAAAAGCACATCATTTCTCCTAACCAGTCCGGGTTCACATAAGGGGCTTGTACGGCAGCCAGCATTTTATCTTTGTTGGTAATTATGGAAAAGTAAAAAATGAAAAGGCAACATCTTTACCTTTGTTTTGTGGATTTTAAGTCTGCATTTGACTACGTACAGTGCAACACTGTTTTGGCAAAAAACGGATTCCTGGGCATCCCCACACTTTGTCTAAAAGCAGTACTACTGATATATTCAGACACCTGGATAAGAGTGCGAATTGGGGGCGGCTCCTTGTTGTCCAGGAATATCTGATAGTGACTTCTAGCTGCAGATTCCGTACCTTAGAATTTCCTGGCGTCAGCTTGGAATCCTGAAGTTTTGCTTAGCAATACACTTGCATGAGCCATTGGGTGGCGTCATTCGGATTCACGTGGCTGCGTCGGCGCCGCTGGAGCCATCTGTGATGTCACAGTCACCTATAAAGGCACCATCCAGGCACGTGTACGTCAGTTCTTTTCCTTCCGCACCAGTTAAAGGGGAAATCCTGAGTCACGCTATCCTCTGTTTTTTTTTTCTTCTTTTTTTTTAAACCCTTTTTCGACCTTTTTGTCAAAAATGTATTTTTTTCATTCTGTATGAGATGACATCCACGAAGACTGGGTTCAAGCTGCGCGGCACCTGCCACCTTGCCATGTCGGTGATGGACACCATAAGGTATTTCTCCGGAATTTAGACCGAGACCACGACTCTCGTGTTATGACTGCCGGGCCGTGGATCCGAAAGCTTTAAGGAAGCAGTCCCTGAAGCTCATGGCTGCCCTGGAGTCGACGTCGGCTGGCGCGACTCCTCAGAGGTCACTGTCCCAGTCGAGGATGAGGTCGTGGGACCGCTGCAGGAGCTCCAAGTGCTCTTCGTCCCACTCGAGGTCCTCCCGGCACTCTGGGAAGAGACACAAGAAGAAGGAAGTTGCCGTCGGCTGACGAGGCGAGTCAGGAACGTCGACGTTCCAGGCATGGTTCTGCTGAGCCATTGCCAAGGCCGACTTCGAATTCCAAATGCCCCCCTGCCTCCCACGCCCCCATCCCCTTTCCGGGAGCCGGAGTGACCCCCGCTCAACTCTGTTTGAGGGGGCCTGCCCCGCCGATGCACCTTTGGTCCCGCAGGGTCAGCAGGGGCCCCATCAGGTTTCACGCCTGCAGCTTTGGCCTCCTCCAGTATCCCTCCTGATATCAACTCTTCCTACGCCACCAGCACCCACCTGTAGCATTCTAATACCCGATGAGCCATAACGTCAGTGTACGACGCCGATTCTGGTGCTGACGGTGCCAACAGGTGCCAGATCATTCACTGAGCCTTTCTATGATCAGTCCAGCATTGGTGAGGAATGGGAGGAATCTCAGGACTCTCTGGAATCTCAGTTGGAGCAAAAGGACTGGTAAGTGGAGTTAAGAGAAGCCAGTGGACTGGACTCCTCTCCAGATGCTGGCATGCTCTCACCTACGGTGGCTACGGAAGAGGGAGCATTGTATGTTATGGTGGTACGTAGAGCAGCTGAAGTCATGGACCTGGATCTGCCTGCGGTGCCGGTCAGGACTAGCCTCCTGACTGAGGTGCTTCAGCCAGTGGTTTCAAAATCGGAACCAATGTTTCCTTAATAAAGCCCTCACTGATGTTATAGGAAGCTGGCTCTGTATATACTATATCAAAATGAGATAGTGTGCACAGAGTCCAGGGGTTCCCCAGAGGCTTAACAGAGTTTAAAGTAGATAATACTAATGCTCTTGTTTGTGAGAGTGTGGTCGAGCAGTTAGGTTTGTCAGAGGGTAGTGCAAAGTATTTGTTGTACACACACAGACAATAGAAGAAGCACACACTCAATAACTTAACTCCAGACTAGTGTTTTTTATATAGCAGATATATATTTTCTTAAATTATTTCTAGAACCACAAGATTCAAGTTGCAAGTAAGTACGTAAATTAATAAGTATTTCACATATGTATCAGTATCATTTTTTTGGGAGTTGGTAAGTTGTACAGTTTTTGAATATTTGGCAGTAATCTGTTTTAAAAGTGCGCACTGCAATTTTCAGAACAGTTCCTGGGGGAAAGAAACATTAATACATTTTGCAGGTAAGTAGAACACTTACAGTTCCAGTCTAGGGGGAGTAAAGAAGTCCACAGATGGGGGTTCAAGTTAACCCCAAACACCCACCCCCAGCAACACAAGCCCAGCCGGGTGCAGAGGTCAATTTTGAGGCAAATTTAACATGGAGACTGGGGGCACTCTTTTTCAGATCTGCTGTCAGGGTAGTACCCGTGTCTTTGGAGGGCAGACCTAGGAGGTTTAGAGGAGCCACCGGGGGGGCCATAAGTAGGGACCAAAGTCACACCCTCAGTGGTGCAGGCGCGGCCGGGTGCAGGCTGCAAACAGAGTGTTGGGCTCCCAATGCTTTTCTTTGAAGGGACCCCGGGGGTGTTTTAAATGCTGCAGGTTGGGTCCAGTGGGGTCGGTTCTAGAAAACCACATGCTGGACAAGTAGGAGGGCCACCTGCTGAACATTGCTGCACCAGAGGTTGGGTTCTACAAGGTCTGGGGGCTGCAAGTGCAGTGTACCTTTAGGGGTTGGATATCTTCGTCCGGAGCTTTTGCGGTCAGTGGGGGTCCTGTGGATGCACACTGCAGGCGTCGTCGTGAAGGACCGGAGAGGTCAACCCAGGGTGGGCAATTGCTAGGAATCGCCTGGGGGGTCCTCTCCAGCTAATTGGGCCACCTGGACTTGGGCCATGTGCGTCGGTTACAGAGTGGTCCAGACTCGCTAATCTGGGAGGCTCTGGAGTCTTTGGATGTAGTTTATTCTTGGACAGGGCCACTGTCCATGGGAGTTCTTGGTCCTCTGTGATGCAGAGCAGTCCTCTGGAGTTTGGCAGAGGTCACTGGTCCTGCAGAATGTGTCGCTTTCTTGTTGCAGGTTCTCTGATGCAGGGGACAGGCCAGTAGGGCTGGGCCAAGTCAGTTTGTATCTTCCTTCTTCTCTGCTGGGGTTTCAGCTTAGTAGTCCTTCTTCTTTCTTTGCTCTTCTTGTGAGGTCGCCAGGAATCTGACAACCTGGGTTCAGGGGAGCTCTTAAATCCGGGATTTAGGGGCATTACCACCGGGGTCAGAGGTGAGTAGCCAATGGCTGCTGACCCTGAGGGTGGCTACACCCTTTTTGTGTCCAGTCCCTTTGGGGAAGTGGGCACAAACCTAACCCTTTTGGGCCGTCTCCTCCAAACTAAGATGGAGGATTCGGCAGGGAGAGGGTCACCTCAGCTCTGGAAACCTTAGGGGTGTTCCTAGCTGGCAGGGTCACTCTTTCCTGCTTTCCCTAATTTTCCCACCGGACTTCACGCTTTGTCCTGGGGGCGGGCAACTCCACTAGCTGGAGTGCCCTGGGGCACTGTAACAAGAGGTCTGAGCCTTTGAAGCTCATCGCCAGGTGTTACAGTTCCTGCAGAGGGGAGGTGTGAAGCACCTCGACTAAGTGCAGGCTTTGTTTCTGACCACCAAGAGCACAAAAGCTCTCACCCCATGTGGTCAGAAACCCGTCTCTTAGTGGCAGGCTGGCACAGACCAGTCAGTCCTGCACTAAAGGGTTGGGTAAAATACAGGGGGCATTTATAAGATGACCTCTGGGTGCATTGTTCAATAAATCCAACACTGACATCGGTATGGGTTTATTGTGCTAAAAACCTTGATGCCAAACTTCTCAAGATTCAGTGAAGCCATTATGGAGCTGTGGAGTTCGTAATGACAAACTCCCAGACCATATACTCAGTATGGCTACACTGCCCTTACAATGTCTAACAATTGACTTTGACAGTGTAGGGGCATATTGCTCATGCAGCTATGCCCTCACCTCTGGTATAGTGCACCCTGCCTTAGGGCTGTAAGGCCTGTTAGAGGCGTGACTTACCTGTGCCACAGGCAGTGGTTTGTAGGCATGGCACCCTGAGAGGGGTACCATGTTGACTTTGCCTTTTTCTCCCCACCAGCACACACAAGCTGCAAAGCATTATGTATGTGCTTGGTGAGGGGTCCCCTAGGGTGGCATAATACATGCTGCAGCCCTTAGGGACCCCATTCCTAGCCACAGAGCCCTTGGTACCATAGGTACCATTTACAAGGGACATATCTGGGTACCAGGGGTGTGCCAATAGTGAAAAAAAAGGTACAGATTTTGGGAAAGAACACTGGTGTTGGAGCCTGGTTAGCAAGGTCCCAGCATGCTCTCAATCGAAGCTGACATTAATATCAGGCAAAAGGTGTGTGTGTGTGTGTGGGGGGGGGTAACCATGCCAACGAGGGCACTTTCCTATAGATGCACCTGTAAATAGGACAATTGACCATCGCCCACCTCCAAGTGATCCTAGCTTCCTCACACAACACCCCACCCCGGAGAGCTTGGTGGTCCATGCCTCCACTTCCCACGGCGCCTTCCCTTCAGCTCCCCCGGAAAGGGAATCCAAGAGGCTGGACCAGCTTGGGAAGATGATGTTTTCTTCCTCCAGCCTGGCATTGAGGTCAGGAAACACCTCATGCCTATTGGGCTGTATTTCTCATGCTGCCTCAGGTCCCGGGGGACGTGCGGGACACTCTCTCACAAGCAGTCAAAGATGGGAGAGATGCAGCCAAGTTTACTATCAGGTGTGGTTTGGACACGTTTGACTTGCTGGGTAGATCGATTTCGTCAACTGTGGCCCTTTGTCACCACACCTGCCGTCGTACATCAGGCTTTTCGTGGGATGTCCAGGCAACCTGACAAATGAGTCTTGCAGATCATACAGATGGGCTATTCCTTCCTCTTCCAGCCTTTACGTTAAAAGAATGGTTGATGGAGAATCACATAGTCTTGCTCCGCGAGCAAGTTTTGGTTCTCTTGCCCAAGGGAGCCGTAGAAAGGCTCCTGACGTCAGGAGTATGCAGTGGTTGCTAATCCCACTACTTTCTGATACCCAAAAAGAACAAGGGTGTTTAGCCTATTCTAGATTTAGGGGAAGTCAAAGTCTTCCTTAAAAAAGAAGAAATTCAAAATGCTCACTCTGGCTCAGGTCTTGTCTGCCTTAGACCAAGGAGACTGAATGGTAGCGTTGGACTTGCAGGATGCGTATTTTCATATTCCTATCCTGCCTACCTATAGGCGTTACTTGCGGTTCAAGTTGGGCCACGTGCACTTTCAGTTTACTGGGCTCCCCGTCTGTCTCACCAGTGCCCCTCGGGTTTTCACCAAAGTGATCGCAGTGGTAGCAGCTCATCTGCGCAGGTTAGGGGTTTCAGTCTTCCCCTACCTTGATGACCGGCTGTTGAAGGCTCCTTCACCCCAGACTGTTGTCACCCACCTTCTCAGTTTTTATATAAGTTAAAGTATGCAATGGTTTTTAACAACTTACTAACAACGGTTATCAACAACATATTCAGTCAGATGAGGAACACAAATATATAGACCTCTCCACCTTAAGGCTTTTGTTAATGGGAAGAATTTGAGAATTCGCTAAGTAATGACAAGCTTGTTTTGAGAAAATGGAGCATGATAAATGTGCACAATTGCACAGTGAATGTTATCCTTGTATGGCACTTTAGCACTTTAATCCCTACTTTGTCTTCTTTAATGAAATGAGTGTGAAATGATACAATGCTAATGATAAGCTTTTTTGGAGACTGTATTTTATTGTCCACTGAATTCTCTTATTTTGTTATCAGTGTAATTGTTTTACCTAACTTCTCACTTTTCGAAAATAAACGGAAACAGAGCATGGAGGTAAGACTTTGACATCCTGTCTTTTGCTACACCGCAGTTGTGCAACATATGTTTGAGTATTTCTACTAAAGATCATTGAAAATGTTGTAATTGAAAAAGCTGAGAGGCCACAGCAGCATGAAGAAGGAAATGTAGCAACTGTTGCTCTAATTGGTATACGTTGCAATCTTAAATGTTATATTCGTTTATTAACATATGAGTAAGGCAAGTGCTGAGCAAACATAATTGAACACATTCTATTGATTTTTTTTTCTAGGCAGCTTATTGCACATTTGAAGGTTTTTTCGAGATTTTCAAATCCACGTTCTCTGTTTTTGGAATCAAAGTTATATGAACTTTATACCCAGGTAACCCGTTCAATTAGTATTCTTTGTCTATTGATAAAACTTGATTGTGTTTTGTAGGATGTTGTATGTGAGTTCACTGTACAATGACCTTCAGGGATTGGTCGATTATTGTTAGTGTAAATAGATGTGGGGTTTAACTTCATAATATTTTCACGTTCTAGCTTTCCACTTTACTGAATATGCCTCTTATGAACAATTGTAAATTTTATTGTTTTCTGTTTGTGCCTTGCAGATTTTGTTTTCGCTCATATCATTGCTTTAGCAATCAACATGATCGGTTTGAGCGTCATGATAATTGCGGGTCTTGTGAAAGTGAAATCTTCTTTTTAAATTAAATATTAACATGTTTACTTTAATAGGACGGTCTAGAGCCAAGACATGCAGGTAAGGTATTTCCGTATTGTTTGTATGTATGAAGATTTTTAAATTAGTTCATGCTTTATTTTTCAATGACTTCCACTTGGCACATGTCACAAATACCAGTCCTTTTGCGGGTAGCACTTGGCAGCAGTCAATCACAAGACTGGTATTTTTGGTTGGGTAGTTAGAATACAGCAAGAACTTTCAAACATTTTATGCAAGCCTCCTTTATATGAAAATAAATATATAATACTAGTTTTGTTAGGTGCTCCAGAGTGAGGTCCTGCCAAACATTATGCTAAATGCTGACTACTGCTGTCTTAGCAGGTAAAGGTTAAGTGATATATTAAAACAAATATATAAAAGTGAATATATTCAGTGGTGCATATCCTCCAAACATTAATTTTTACAGCAGAGGGTGTACTGTCACAGCCAGCTTCTCTTACACACATTGAACATGCAAAGCACTGGCAGGAGTGATGTAAACTTCCAAACAATGCATGGCTACAGCACAGACAACAACTAGGGAAGCTTTCTCTCAATACAAAAGCAGGTACAGGAGAGGTATAAGCATTGGAAGCATTTCCCTTCAGAGAACCGATACAGTGTGGGCAACAGCAGGATCTCTGTACTTCTCAGGCGGAACAGCTAGAAGTGTGGGCAGCAGAAAGCTAGGCCCGAGAGCAGGCTATACTCTGGGGTCTTCTGATCCCAATATTGCAGGCAGGCAGGGTCTGCTATTGATCCCTTCTGTTCATAACAGTGTGTGCCAGAGAGATGGTAGGAGCAAGTGTCTACTCTGTCTTCCTTCATCCAACTTATCTTTCATCCTCATAGCCCTTCTTCAATGCATTAGGCCCTGTAGGAAGTTGGCTCTGTATGTACTATTTCAAAGTAAGAAATAGCATGCACAGAGTCCAAGGGTTCCCCTTAGAAGTAAGATAGTGGCAAAAAGAGATAATTCTAATGCTCTATTTTGTGGTAGTGTGGTCGAGCAGTAGGCTTATCAGAGGGTAGTGTTAAGCATTTGTTGTACACACACAGGCAATAAATGAGGAACACACACACTCAAAGATAATTCCAGGCCAGTAGGTTTTTATATAGAAAAATATATTTTCTTAGTTTATTTTAAGAACCACCGGTTCAAGATTTACAAGTAATACTTCAAATGAAAGGTATTTCACTCAGGTATCTTAGGAACTTTGAATCAACACAATACCATGTACAGTTTGAGCAAAAATGGCAAAAAGCGATTTTAAAACTAGACAGTGCAATTTTCAACAGTTCCTGGAGGAGGTAAGTTTTGGTTAGTTTTGCAGGTAAGTAAAACACCTACAGGGTTCAAAGTTGGGTCCAAGGTAGCCCACCTTTGGGGGTTCAGGGCAACCCCAAAGTTACCACACCAGCAGGTCAGGGCCGGTCAGGTGCAGAGGTCAAAGTGGTGCCCAAAACGCATAGGCTTCAATGGAGAAGGGGGTGCCCAGGTTCCAGTCTGCCAGCAGGTAAGCACCTGCGACTTCGGAGGGCAGACCAGGGGTGTTTTGTAGGGCACCGGGGGGGACACAAGTCAACACAAAAAGTACATCCGCAGCGGCACAGGGGCCGGGTTTACAGTTGGTTTCACTGGGAGACCCAGGGGTCTCTTCAGCGAAGCAGGCAGGCGGGGGGGGGGGGGGACTCCTCAGGGTAGCCACCACCTGGGCAAGGGAGAGGGCCACCTGGGGTTCGCTTCTGCACTGGGGGTTGGACCCTTCAGGTCCTGGGGGGTGCGGGTGCAGTGTCCTTACCAGGCGTCGGGTTCTTTGAAGCAGGCAGTCGCGGTCAGGGGGAGCCTCTGGATTCCCTCTGCAGGCGTTGCTGTGAGGGCTCAGGGGGGTCAACTCTGGCTACTCACGGGCTCGCAGTCGCCGGGGAGTCCTCCCTGTAGTGTTGTTTCTCCGCAGGTTGAGCCGGCCTGACTGGTGGGTGGTGACTCCTTGTTTTTCTCATTATCTCCCCTGGACTTGCCGCCAAAAGTGGGGGCTGTGTCCAGGGGGGGGGGGCATCTCTACTAGCTGGAGTGCCCTGGGGCATTGTAACACGAAGCCTGAGCCTTTGAGGCTCACTGCTAGGTGTTACAGTTCCTGCAGGGGGGAGGTGTGAAGCACCTCCACCCAGAGCAGGCTTTTGTTTCTGTCCTCAGAGAGCACAAAGGCCCTCACCACATGGGTCAGAAACTCATCTCTCAGCAGCAGGCTGGCACAGACCAGTCAGTCCTGCACTGAAGGAGTGGGTAAAATACAGGGGGCGTCTCTAAGATGCCCTCTGTGTGCATTTTTTTAAATAAATCCAGCACTGGCATCAGTGTGGGTTTATTATTCTGAGAAGTTTGATACCAAACTTCCCAGTATTCAGTGTAGCCATTATGGAGCTGTGGAGTTCGTTTTTTGACAAACTCCCAGACCATATACTTAATATGGCCACACTGTACTTTCAGTGTCTAAGAATAGACTTAGACACTGTAGGGGCATATTGCTCATGCAGCTATGCCCTCACTTGTGGTATAGTGCACCCTGCCTTAGGGCTGTAAGGCCTGCTAGAGGGGTGACTTACCTATGCCACAGGCAGTATTTCGTGTGCATGGCACCCTGAGGGGGCTGCCATGTCGAATTTGCCTTTTTCTCCCCACCAACACACACAATCTGCAATGGCAGTGTGCATGTATTAGGTGAGGGGTCCCTTAGGGTGGCACAAAATATGCTGCAGCCCTTAGGGACCTTCCCTGGTCACAGGGCCCTTGGTACCACTGGTACCCTTTACAAGGGACTTATCTGTGTGCCAGAGGTGTGCCAATTGTGGAAACAATGGTACATTTTAGGTGAAAGAACACTGGTGCTGGGGCCTGGTTAGCAGGGTCCCAGCACTCTTCTCAGTCAAGTCAGAATCAGTATTGGGCAAAACCTGGGGGGTAACTGCAACAGGGAGCCATTTCCTTACGGGCCCCTTTCAGTTTCTTTATGCCCCCAGGAGTCTCTCTTCTTCACCCAATATGGTCAACCAACTGTTTAGAGGGTCCTCAGTGTGCTATCAGATATTGTTTGTTGGCTGTCAGGGACTCTTAGCTGGCCATCACATTACCCAGCTCACCCAGACTCTCAACTGGCCAGCCATCCTACACCTTCAGCCAGTCCCTAAAAACCCTCAGCCAACCTCACCTGCTCTCAGGGACAGTCTGCCACTTCTAAGGCAGATTCACTATCCTTTATACAGTTTTCAGGGCCCAAGAATCGACCATCGGAAACCCTGAGCTGGCACCTAGCTTTCACTGACCTTCAGTCATCCTCATGTGGCTTTTAGGCCCAATCTGTTGGTGAGCAGTCTGTTAACTCAGACTCCCCCAGCTGCCATTTTTTCATTGACACCTTCAGCCCACAATGTGTCAATTACTACAGGCTCTCGGGTGTCATAAACTACAGGTTTTATGGATGCAGCATGTTTTCTAAAAAGCCAGGTTTGGCTGACTGTGTCACCTCTGACATGTGCCTCCTGACAATTATGGAACAGAAGCAGAAAGAAAAGTCTCTCTTGGTGATGTAAACAAAGATCACGCTGACAAAAGTGAAAAATAAGTAACTATCCATTTGAGACCGGATCCTGCAATTGCTTTGTGTTGCCTTCCTCGTCCTTTTTTTTTTTTTTTTTTTTTTTTTTTTTTTTTTAAAGAATCCCCTAAAAACTGAAGCTCGACCTAGTGCTTACACGTTCAGCTCAGGCTGCTGCTTGGGTCTGTTCTTTGAGGCAGTTCTTTTGTCATATGACACTGCCTTTTTTGAACAGATGTCTGTACTGACAGTCAAAGTTGCAGAGTTACTGCAGTGTAGTAGAGGTACCAGAAATATACACCAACTTCCCTCACAGGTTACGAGCAAGCTGGAGTACAGAGTGAGAGTTTTTATTTCTCATTTTGCTTTCATTGGAAGTATGAGTTCAGGAAGAGTGCTGCTTCTTCTCTCACAGTTTCTTACTTAGATTGGTCTCCCACTCTGTAATGCCCTGAAGGATGGGTCATTGTGACATCACTACTCGCTTGTAATAAACAAGCAACTAGTGACCTTATATTCTTATTACAGGCACGTTCCGACATCCGAATGTGCCTGTAGAAGGTAAATAAAGCACAGTAGGTTATAAATAAACGTCTCAGAGGCAGTGTGACCCTCTTTCTTCTGGACCTCTCCACCATCTTCAGCACTTTGTCTCACCATACTCCCACACCTTTCTCAGAGGCTGGGGTTTTCCACAGCTGTCCCAGGCTGTCAGCTATCGCCCATACCAATTAGATTGTACTAATTTATTATTATTCCAAGTGGCCTAAGGTTAGGCTTTCAAGCAGTGTTACTGATGCTGCGGCTATTGAGTTAGTATGAGGTGTGGTTGTAGAGAGGGTGTTCCTTAGGACTTATTTTTGGACAGTGTGGTACTATTGCTATCTGTAAAGATGAGTGAGTGTGGGAGAAACCAAGAATAAAGCTCCAGAGGGTATCATTTTACTATCCAAAACCGAATGGTCAAGTTTATTGATTGAACCACAGTGTGAGAGACTAATTTCTGCTTGCCATCAAATACAACTCATGTTGCTTTAATTCCTTGCAGTAAACCTTACTGGATTACATATTAGGTCTTTATTTGTTGACTGAGAATTCAGAATTTTGATGTATTGCTTGTCCGGCTACCAGCAACCAAACATTGTCCTTGTACCAGGCACCTGAAAGGAATTGTCCGATGATTGGGTTTGAGCAAAGTGAGTGACACTGTTGAAAAATGGGATAAATCCCATAAGAAGAAATTAAAGTTTATGAACCAGAGAAGAGGCATGCCTATCTTCGAGAACAACACACATAGAAACACTGTTATAATTGATCTCTGGGTTCTTATTAATAATCCTTTTAATGTAATTGGTGTTTTGTGCAATACACTGAGATTGGAAGATGCAAGAGTCTGGAATTTAAGAAGAGTTTCTACATTTCTAGATGAAATTTAAAGTCAAGGTAACTTAAACACTGAGAATAATGTTTTGTTGGATCTTGTTAGGAAGCTGATGGTGTGAGTTCAGATGTCTTTGATGGTACTGGGCTTGAATCTAGTCCAGTGCGTGGATTTGCTATTGATGAGAATGATCCTGAAAGTTTGGGTTTCTTATTAGCTTCAGTTATTTTCTTTTGTGTGCATATTTGTTTATTCTGTCATCTGTTTGCCGTATGGTGTACCTGGGTGTTTTGACTGATAACGGAAACATATAGCTTTTGGTCCTTTATTTTGTAATGGCCTCTTGTCCTCGTTTTCTGCACGGAAGGAGACCTTGGTGTGTGAAATGGGGGCTGAAGGCTGCCTGTGTGAATGGAAGTAGGACGTTGACATCCTTGTCTAGGTTTAAATTAAGACAGTTAAATTGAGTGTGCAGTTCATCACTTATCTTTTGCAGCTGTTTAATATACTTTGTGAAGCGTTGCACTGGGGTGTTGTACATTTTTCACCACCATTTTACACAGACCATACCATTACAGTCTTCTGATCACCTCCTGAACCCCTCATCCATTGGGTTTCCATAGGTAATTCCTGGTTTCCATTAAGCTTCTGCACACATGGTCACTCTTCCTTTACCTTCCAAATAGTATTTGAAATTATCAATTGGAGGAAGCTGGTCTTCTATGCAGTGTACCAATGTAAGAGTACAGTATGCAGAAAGCACAGGCAACCCTTATTGGCTGACAAAGATTAAAGTAATAACCCTAAATGCTCTCTTTTGTGGTAGTGTGGGCGAGCAGTTTAGGCGTATCAGAGGGCAGTGCTAAGCATTTGTTTAACACAGAAAGTCAATAAATGAGACACACACTCAAGAAGAAACTTGAGACCAAGGTTAGAAAAATAAAAAAAAATTGAATATTATTTTAGATAACAAAAATCTTCAGAAATAGGTAAATACTGTTCAAAATATTTCTTAGCACAGAGAGGTAAGTAAATCAAATGAAGGTGCTTTATTTGTGGTTATGCTTTCAGTGACCAAAACAAAAAGTACTGCATATGGGTGTTTGGATAGATATATCAGGGGGTCCTCTTTAGGTCTTAGGGTGATTGGGGGGGTGAAGGTCTGTCAAGGTCATGAGAACCACCAGCAGTTTGGTTTTACTAGCCCTGAAGTGTCTGGGTGAAAAGGTGCTGGATGAGTTGGGTACCTTGCTCACTGCATGGTTGGCGAAGAGGTGGCATCTAGAAACAGACTGCAAAGGGGTACTTGGAGACAAGTCCAGTAGCTCTCACTGGGGGGGGCTCAGTTTGTGAGAGTCCTTAGTGCAAGGGGGCACAGTTGATAGTCGTGGACCTCGACCGGGGAGCTTGGGTGCAGAGGATTTAGGTTGGCTGGTCCTGTTTGTCGAAGGCGCTTACTGGTCTTGGCTAGACCTGCAGAGGAGGATGAAAAACAAACAACAGGGCCACTCTTGTTGTCAGCCTCCTTTGTTCTGTTGTCTCTCAGTGGTCAGGTCATCTTTAGTGGCGGTGGTGTCTGGTCCAGATGCAAACAAGTCTTATTGCTTGCACCTGCTCCGGTGCCCTGGATATTGGTGCACGGTGACTCTTGGTTGGCTTGCCGTCTCCAAACTTGGTGGGGGGACGGTCTGTCCTCCTGGAGCACGGTGACCTCATCCTAGGTGACTGCTACATCAATGGACCCGGTGGTCAGCAGATCAGTGTACTGCACATCTTGCTAGATGCCTGCAGGTTGTACGGAAGTGGCTTCTCCACTCCAAGGGAGATGCTGGCTGGTTTGGCAAAATGCTGGCAACCCTCTGAGGTTTTTGTGAGATGCACAGCTGCATGGCGAGTTGGGTCCGGGCAATTGTCAGGGCAGCAGCAAAAAGTCCAAGCTGGTCCATAGTTCTCACTCTGGTTGGCTCTTCTTTGTCCTTCTACTTTGTTTAGTCAGACAAATCGGAGTTCCTTGTGTCAGGGGGCCATCTAAATACTCAATGTAGGGGTGTTTAGGTGGGTGTTGGGCAGTAGTCAATGGGATACTTAACCCTGGAGTGATTACACCCCCTATGTAACCACTTCCTGTGGGGAGTGGACATAACCCTGACCCTCAGTTCCTAGTTACACCAAAAACAAGATGGTGGAACCCTTCCTACGTGGAGCACATCAGGCAGCCAACCTTAGGGGTGTGACTAGTCACACCCTACCTACGTAGCTAATTTCCTGCCTGTCCTGCTGCCAATTGGGCCTCAGGGCAGGGGGTGGCATCTCTCATGTCAGGGAGAAGCCGGGCCGCACTTTAAAGGCGGAAGGGACTTTGAAATCCCTGGCCTTGGTATGCAGATTCACTAGGCATGCTGCTGGAGGAGGTGATAAGGCCTTCCTCCGGAGCATGCATTGTTTCTGGCCTCAGAGTGTGAGGTTTCACCTCCAGGAGGTCAGAAACCCATCCCTAGTGGCAGGGTGGTCGATACCAGTTAGCCAGCACACTACAGGACTAGTAGGATACCGAGGGTACCTCTAAGGTTCCCTCCTGGTGCATGTCATAATAAATTCAATACTGGTATCAGTGTGAATTTATTAAGATGAGGAGTTTGTTACCAAACGCCGTAGGTTTCAGTGAAGCAATTATGTAGCTGGGTAAGTTGTAATGATCAGTGCCCAGTACATACATTAAGATGGCTTCACTGTTAACTTGCAATATCTATTCATAGAACTAGACATCACAGTGGCATATCTGCTCATGCAGATATGTACTCACACAAAATGATGCAAACCTGCCTAAGGGCTTTAAGGCCTGCTGTAGGGGTGACTTACACATATTATATGCAGTGATTTTGGCATGGCACACAATGAGTGTTATGTTGTGTTTTCACTCATGGTTTGCACAATGAAACGCAGTCTGCAATGGCAGGCTGCATCCAATTTGCAGAGGGTCCTTTTGTGGCATAATACATGCTGCAACCCGTAAGGACCCTCTTTAGTTCCCAGGCCCTGATTGTCAGGGTACCATTTACTATTGTGTGCCAGTTGTACACAATTAGACTGTTTACCTTGTTTTCGGGAAAGAGCACTGGCATTGGGTATCTGAAACCCAGTACACCTTTGTAGGAAGTTGGCTCTGTATGTGCTATTTCAAAGTAAGGAATAGCATGCACAGAGTCCAAGGGTTCCCCTTAGAGGTAAAATAGTGGTAAAAATAGATAATACTAATGCTCTATTTCGTGGTAGTGTGGTCGAGCAGTAGGCTTATCCAAGGAGTAGTGTTAAGCATTTGTTGTACATACACATAGACAATAAATGAGGTACACACACTCAGAGACAAATCCAGCCAATAGGTTTTTATATAGAAAAATATCTTTTCTTAGTTTATTTTAAGAACCACAGGTTCGAATTCTACATGTAATATCTCATTCGAAAGGTATTGCAGGTAAGTACTTTAGGAACTTCAAATCATCAAAATTGCATGTATACTTTTCAAGTTATTCGCAAATAGCTGTTTTAAAAGTGGACACAGTGCAATTTTCACAGTTCCTAGGGGAGGTAAGTATTTGTTAGGTTAACCAGGTAAGTAAGACACTTACAGGGCTTAGTTCTTGGTCCAAGGTAGCCCACCGTTGGGGGTTCAGAGCAACCCCAAAGTCACCACACCAGCAGTTCAGGGCCGGTCAGGTGCAGAGTTCAAAGTGGTGCCCAAAACACATAGGCTAGAATGGAGAGAAGGGGGTGCCCCGGTTCCGGTCTGCTTGCAGGTAAGTACCCGCGTCTTCGGAGGGCAGACCAGGGGGGTTTTGTAGGGCACCGGGGGGGACACAAGCCCACACAGAAATTGCACCCTCAGCGGCGCGGGGGCGGCCGGGTGCAGTGTAGAAACAAGCGTCGGGTTCGCAATGTTAGTCTATGAGAGATCTCGGGATCTCTTCAGCGCTGCAGGCAGGCAAGGGGGGGATTCCTCGGGGAAACCTCCACTTGGACAAGGGAGAGGGACTCCTGGGGGTCACTTCTCCAGTGAAAGTCCGGTCCTTCAGGTCCTGGGGGCTGCGGGTGCAGGGTCTCTCCCAGGCGTCGGGACTTTAGGTTCAAAGAGTCGCGGTCAGGGGAAGCCTCGGGATTCCCTCTGCAGGCGGCGCTGTGGGGGCTCAGGGGGGACAGGTTTTGGTACTCACAGTATCAGAGTAGTCCTGGGGTCCCTCCTGAGGTGTCGGATCTCCACCAGCCGAGTCGGGGTCGCCGGGTGCAGTGTTGCAAGTCTCACGCTTCTTGCGGGGAGCTTGCAGGGTTCTTTAAAGCTGCTGGAAACAAAGTTGCAGCCTTTCTTGGAGCAGGTCCGCTGTCCTCGGGAGTTTCTTGTCTTTTCGAAGCAGGGGCAGTCCTCAGAGGATGTCGAGGTCGCTGGTCCCTTCGGAAGGCGTCGCTGGAGCAGGATCTTTGGAAGGCAGGAGACAGGCCGGTGAGTTTCTGGAGCCAAGGCAGTTGTCGTCTTCTGGTCTTCCGCTGCAGGGGTTTTCAGCTAGGCAGTCCTTCTTCTTGTAGTTGCAGGAATCTAATTTTCTAGGGTTCAGGGTAGCCCTTAAATACTAAATTTAAGGGCGTGTTTAGGTCTGGGGGGTTAGTAGCCAATGGCTACTAGCCCTGAGGGTGGGTACACCCTCTTTGTGCCTCCTCCCAAGGGGAGGGGGTCACAATCCTAACCCTATTGGGGGAATCCTCCATCTGCAAGATGGAGGATTTCTAAAAGTCAGAGTCACCTCAGCTCAGGACACCTTAGGGGCTGTCCTGACTGGCCAGTGACTCCTCCTTGTAGCTTTCTTTGTTCCCTCCAGCCTTGCCGCCAAAAGTGGGGGCCGTGGCCGGAGGGGGCGGGCAACTCCACTAACTGGAGTGTCCTGCTGGGTTGGCACAAAGGAGGTGAGCCTTTGAGGCTCACCGCCAGGTGTGACAATTCCTGCCTGGGAGAGGTGTTAGCATCTCCACCCAGTGCAGGCTTTGTTACTGGCCTCAGAGTGACAAAGGCACTCTCCCCATGGGGCCAGCAACATGTCTCGGTTTGTGGCAGGCTGCTAAAACTAGTCAGCCTACACAGATAGTCGGTTAGGTTTCAGGGGGCACCTCTAAGGTGCCCTCTGTGGTGTGTTTTACAATAAAATGTACACTGGCATCAGTGTGCATTTATTGTGCTGAGAAGTTTGATACCAAACTTCCCAGTTTTCAGTGTAGCCATTATGGTGCCGTGGAGTTCGTGTTTGACAAACTCCCAGACCATATACTCTTATGGCTACCCTGCACTTACAATGTCTAAGGTTTTGTTTAGACACTGTAGGGGCACAGTGCTCATGCACTGGTACCCTCACCTATGGTATAGTGCACCCTGCCTTAGGGCTGTAAGGCCTGCTAGAGGGGTGTCTTACCTATACTGCATAGGCAGTGAGAGGCTGGCATGGCACCCTGAGGGGAGTGCCATGTCGACTTACTCATTTTGTTCTCACTAGCACACACAGGCTTGTAAGCAGTGTGTCTGTGCTGAGTGAGGGGTCTCTAGGGTGGCATAAGACATGCTGCAGCCCTTAGAGACCTTCCTTGGTATCAGGACCCTTGGTACTAGAAGTACCAGTTACAAGGGACTTATCTGAATGCCAGGGTGTGCCAATTGTGGATACAATGGTACATTTTAGGTGAAGGAACACTGGTGCTGGGGCCTGGTTAGCAGGGTCCCAGCACACTTCTCAGTCAAGTCAGCATCAGTATCAGGCAAAAAGTGGGGGGTAACTGCAACAGGGAGCCATTTCTTTACACAAGCCCCCCCCAGCCTACAGGCCAGGAGACTCAGCCCAAGCTGGGAGAGTCTTCCTAGTCTGTCAGGCGAGGAAGAGTAGGAGAAATAGGCTGGTTAGTTGCAGGGCCTACTCTGCCTTACATCCTTCTGTTCAGGTCATTCCCTTTGGGGAACTGACCCACTTCCACAGTGATAGGACCTAGTCTGAATTGCCTCTTGTCTGCCTCTTCAATGTCTCCACCCATTCTTTTTATTTTGGGTTTAGAGGTATCCACCTCTGCTAATCTTATCTTGGCCAGGGTTACCCCTAGCTTACCCATAGAGGTTACCCAGAGCTGGAGTAACCCCACCATGACCAATAGGGTCAGGGGGCCTAACTTGCTATTTGGCATGGGGTCAGACCACCATGCTAAGGATAGTGCAGCCATAAAGGCTAACACCCAGCAGAGGCCACTGACAGCTGTCAGTGCCCAGAACCACACCTTTAGCTCTTCACCTAAAAGGGAAGGGGCTAAGTTACAGGCTTCTTTGGGTTCAGGTTGCCTGTCTGCTGTATTGGAGTGGGGGGTTACCACATCTTGTAGTAAACACCCTTCTTCCACTCTTTCTTCTGTTAGCTGAGGAGCCACCCACTCAGGTTTAACAGTTGCCTGACTAGCCAGGACTTCTTGTGGGTCAGGTTGGACTTTATCAGGGCCATTTTTGGAGTTCTCCCCTACTGGAGCAGAATCTCCTTGGCTTGCTGTAACCTTGGCTAAAGGTTGTCCACCCCTCCTACTCTGTTTTCTTTTCTTCTTTTTCTGGGGCCTGCTTGCATTTACTGCAGAGGCAGGACTTCCAGAATCCTTGGGAGAGGACTGGCACTGGACCAGTTCCTCTCTTGGGCTCTGACTAACCTCTGGGTAGTCATTTCCAAGGAGACAATCAAGGGGGAGGTCTGTACTGACTACTACCCTTCTCCAGCTAAGAGTGCCACCCACTTCTATGGGCACTAAAGCCACAGGCCTCTTAGTGACCCTGTCTAGGCTAACTCTTACCCTGGCAGTCTCACCTGGGATGTACTGGTTTGAGAGCACCAGCCTGTCATGCACAATAGTGTGACTGGCACAAGTGTCTCTCAGGGCAGTGGTTGGGATCCCATTCACCAGTAGGTGGTGGAAGTGTCTACTTCCCTCTGGAATCTCCAACTCACCTGTTGGGCCCTGTTTCCAGTTGAAGGCTAGGAAGACCTCCTCATCTGAGGAGTCATCTCCCATGGCTACACTGGTTACCCCAGGAATTTTGTTCTGGGGTTTGTTTTTGGGACAAGAAGTGTCCTTGGTGTGGTGCCCAGACTGTTTACAGTTGTGGCACCAGGCCTTAGTGGCATCCCAGTTCTTACCCTGGTACCCACCTTTGTTTTGGGTTGTGTCTTGGGGCCCACCCACCTGTTCTGGTTTTTGGGGGCCTACAGAGGACTCTTTTTCTTGGTTTCTAGTGTTACCCACTTTCTCCTGGGGAGTTTTTGTAACCCCTTTCTTTTGGTCACCCCCAGTGAAAGTTTTGGTTACCCTAGTCTTGACCCAGTGGTCTGCCTTCTTTCCCAATTCTTGGGGAGAAATTGGACCTAGGTCTACCAGATACTGATGCAACTTTTCATTGAAGCAGTTACTTAAAATGTGTTCTTTCATAAACAAATTATAAAGCCCAACTGTAGGAAGTTGGCTCTGTATGTGCTATTTCAAAGTAAGGAATAGCATGCACAGAGTCCAAGGGTTCCCCTTAGAGGTAAAATAGTGGTAAAAATAGATAATACTAATGCTCTATTTTGTGGTAGTGTGGTCGAGCAGTAGGCTTATCCAAGGAGTAGTGTTAAGCATTTGTTGTACATACACAAGACAATAAATGAGGTACACACACTCAGAGACAAATCCAGCCAATAGGTTTTTATATAGAAAAATATCTTTTCTTAGTTTATTTTAAGAACCACAGGTTCGAATTCTACATGTAATATCTCATTCGAAAGGTATTGCAGGTAAGTACTTTAGGAACTTCAAATCATCAAAATTGCATGTATACTTTTCAAGTTATTGACAAATAGCTGTTTTAAAAGTGGACACTTAGTGCAATTTTCACAGTTCCTAGGGGAGGTAAGTATTTGTTAGATTAACCAGGTAAGTAAGACACTTACAGGGCTCAGTTCTTGGTCCAAGGTAGCCCACCGTTGGGGGTTCAGAGCAACCCCAAAGTCACCACACCAGCAGCTCAGGGCCGGTCAGGTGCAGAGTCCAAAGTGGTGCCCAAAACACATAGGCTAGAATGGAGAGAAGGGGGTGCCCCGGTTCCGGTCTGCTTGCAGGTAAGTACCCGCGTCTTCGGAGGGCAGACCAGGGGGGTTTTGTAGGGCACCGGGGGGGACACAAGTCCACACAGAAATTTCACCCTCAGCGGCGCGGGGGCGGCCGGGTGCAGTGTAGAAACAAGCGTCGGGTTCGCAATGTTAGTCTATGAGAGATCTCGGGATCTCTTCAGCGCTGCAGGCAGGCAAGGGGGGGATTCCTCGGGGAAACCTCCACTTGGGCAAGGGAGAGGGACTCCTGGGGGTCACTTCTCCAGTGAAAGTCCGGTCCTTCAGGTCCTGGGGGCTGCGGGTGCAGGGTCTCTCCCAGGCGTCGGGACTTTGGATTCAAAGAGTCGCGGTCAGGGGAAGCCTCGGGATTCCCTCTGCAGGCGGCGCTGTGGGGGCTCAGGGGGGACAGGTTTTGGTACTCACAGTATCAGAGTAGTCCTGGGGTCCCTCCTGAGGCGTCGGATCTCCACCAGCCGAGTCGGGGTCGCCGGGTGCAGTGTTGCAAGTCTCACGCTTCTTGCGGGGAGCTTGCAGGGTTCTTTCAAGGCTGCTGGAAACAAAGTTGCAGCCTTTCTTGGAGCAGGTCCGCTGTCCTCGGGAGTTTCTTGTCTTTTCGAAGCAGGGGCAGTCCTCAGAGGATGTCGAGGTCGCTGGTCCCTTTGGAAGGCGTCGCTGGAGCAGGATCTTTGGAAGGCAGGAGACAGGCCGGTGAGTTTCTGGAGCCAAGGCAGTTGTCGTCTTCTGGTCTTCCTCTGCAGGGGTTTTCAGCTAGGCAGTCCTTCTTCTTGTAGTTTGCAGGAATCTAATTTTCTAGGGTTCAGGGTAGCCCTTAAATACTAAATTTAAGGGCGTGTTTAGGTCTGGGGGGTTAGTAGCCAATGGCTACTAGCCCTGAGGGTGGGTACACCCTCTTTGTGCCTCCTCCCAAGGGGAGGGGGTCACAATCCTAACCCTATTGGGGGAATCCTCCATCTGCAAGATGGAGGATTTCTAAAAGTTAGAGTCACCTCAGCTCAGGACACCTTAGGGGCTGTCCTGACTGGCCAGTGACTCCTCCTTGTTATTCTCATTATTTTCTCTGGCCTTGCCGCCAAAAGTGGGGCCTGGCCGGAGGGGGCGGGCAACTCCACTAGCTGGAGTGTCCTGCTGGGTTGGCACAAAGGAGGTGAGCCTTTGAGGCTCACCGCCAGGTGTGACAATTCCTGCCTGGGGGAGGTGTTAGCATCTCCACCCAGTGCAGGCTTTGTTACTGGCCTCAGAGTGACAAAGGCACTCTCCCCATGGGGCCAGCAACATGTCTCGGTTTGTGGCAGGCTGCTAGAACTAGTCAGCCTACACAGATAGTCGGTTAAGTTTCAGGGGGCACCTCTAAGGTGCCCTCTGGGGTGTATTTTACAATAAAATGTACACTGGCATCAGTGTGCATTTATTGTGCTGAGAAGTTTGATACCAAACTTCCCAGTTTTCAGTGTAGCCATTATGGTGCTGTGGAGTTCGTGTTTGACAGACTCCCAGACCATATACTCTTATGGCTACCCTGCACTTACAATGTCTAAGGTTTTGTTTAGACACTGTAGGGGTACCATGCTCATGCACTGGTACCCTCACCTATGGTATAGTGCACCCTGCCTTAGGGCTGTAAGGCCTGCTAGAGGGGTGTCTTACCTATACTGCATAGGCAGTGAGAGGCTGGCATGGCACCCTGAGGGGAGTGCCATGTCGACTTACTCATTTTGTTCTCACTAGCACACACAGGCTTGTAAGCAGTGTGTCTGTGCTGAGTGAGGGGTCTCTAGGGTGGCATAAGACATGCTGCAGCCCTTAGAGACCTTTCCTTGGCATCAGGGCCCTTGGTACTAGAAGTACCAGTTTACAAGGGACTTATCTGAATGCCAGGGTGTGCCAATTGTGGATACAATGGTACATTTTAGGTGAAGGAACACTGGTGCTGGGGCCTGGTTAGCAGGGTCCCAGCACACTTCTCCGTCAAGTCAGCATCAGTATCAGGCAAAAAGTGGGGGGGTAACTGCAACAGGGAGCCATTTCTTTACACAAGCCCCCCCCAGCCTACAGGCCAGGAGACTCAGCCCAAGCTGGGAGAGTCTTCCTAGTCTGTCAGGCGAGGAAGAGTAGGAGAAATAGGCTGGTTAGTTGCAGGGCCTACTCTGCCTTACATCCTTCTGTTCAGGTCATTCCCTTTGGGGAACTGACCCACTTCCACAGTGATAGGACCTAGTCTGAATTGCCTCTTGTCTGCCTCTTCAATGTCTCCACCCATTCTTTCTATTTTGGTCTTAGAGGTGTCCACCTCTGCTAACCTTATCTTGGCCAGGGTCACCCCTAGCTTACCCAGAGAGGTTACCCAGAGCTGGAGTAACCCCACCATGACCAATAGGGTCAGGGGGCCTAACTTGCTATTTGGCATGGGGTCAGACCACCATGCTAAGGATAGTGCAGCCATAAAGGCTAACACCCAGCAGAGGCCACTGACAGCTGTCAGTGCCCAGAACCACACCTTTAGCTCTTCACCTAAAAGGGAAGGGGCTAAGTTACAGGCTTCTTTGGGTTCAGGTTGCCTGTCTGCTGTATTGGAGTGGGGGGTTACCACTTTTTGTAGTAAGCACCCTTCTTCCACTCTTTCTTCTGTTAGCTGAGGAGCCACCCACTCAGGTTTAACAGTTGCCTGACTAGCCAGGACTTCTTGTGGGTCAGGTTGGACTTTATTAGGGCCATTTTTGGAGTTCTCCCCTACTGGAGCAGAATCTCCTTGGCTTGCTGTAACCTTGGCTAAAGGTTGTCCACCCTTCCTACTCTGTTTTCTTTTCTTCTTCTTCTGGGGCCTGCTTGCATTTACTGCAGAGGCAGGACTTCCAGAATCCTTGGGAGAGGACTGGCACTGGACCAGTTCCTCTCTTGGGCTCTGACTAACCTCTGGGTAGTCATTTCCAAGGAGACAATCAAGGGGGAGGTCTGTACTGACTACTACCCTTCTCCAGCTAAGAGTGCCACCCACTTCTATGGGTACTAAAGCCATAGGCCTCTTAGTGACCCTGTCTAGGCTAACTCTTACCCTGGCAGTCTCACCTGGGATGTACTGGTTCGAGAGCACCAGCCTGTCATGCACAATAGTGTGACTGGCACAAGTGTCTCTCAGGGCAGTGGTTGGGATTCCATTCACCAGTAGGTGGTGGAAGTGTCTACTTCCCTCTGGAATCTCCAACTCACCTGTTGGGCCCTGTTTCCAGTTGAAGGCTAGGAAGACCTCCTCATCTGAGGAGTCCTCTCCCATGGCTACACTGGTTACCCCTGGAATTTTATTCTGGGGTTTGTTTTTGGGACAAGAAGTGTCCTTGGTGTGGTGCCCAGACTGTTTACAGTTGTGGCACCAGGCCTTAGTGGCATCCCAGTTCTTACCCTGGTACCCACCTTTGTTTTGGGTTGTGTCTTGGGGCCCACCCACCTGTTCGGGTTTTTGGGGGCCTACAGAGGACTCTTTTTCTTTGTTTCTAGGGTCACCCACTTTCTCCTGGGGAGTTTTTGTAACCCCTTTCTTTTGGTCACCCCCAGTGGAAGTTTTGGTTACCCTAGTCTTGACCCAGTGGTCTGCCTTCTTTCCCAATTCTTGGGGAGAAATTGGACCTAGGTCTACCAGATACTGATGCAACTTTTCATTGAAGCAGTTACTTAAAATGTGTTCTTTCATAAACAAATTATAAAGCCCAACATAGTCACACACTTCATTTCCAGTTAACCAACCATCCAGTGTTTTTACTGAGTAGTCTACAAAATCAACCCAGGTCTGGCTTGAGGATTTTTGAGCCCCCCTGAATCTAATTCTATACTCCTCAGTGGAGAATCCAAAGCCCTCAATCAGGGTACCCTTCATGAGGTCATAAGATTCTGCATCTTTTCCAGAGAGTGTGAGGAGTCTATCCCTACACTTTCCAGTGAACATTTCCCAAAGGAGAGCACCCCAGTGAGATCTGTTCACTTTTCTGGTTACACAAGCCCTCTCAAAAGCTGTGAACCATTTGGTGATGTCATCACCATCTTCATATTTTGTTACAATCCCTTTGGGGATTTTTAGGATGTCAGGAGAATCTCTGACCCTATTTAAGTTGCTGCCACCATTGATGGGACCTAGGCCCATCTCTTTTCTTTCCCTCTCTATGGCTAGGATCTGTTTTTCCAAAGCCAATCTTTTGGCCATCCTGGCTAACTGGATGTCCTCTTCACTGGGGCTATCCTCAGTGATTTCAGAGGTGTTGGTCTCTCCTGTGAGGGAACCAGCATCTCTGACTATTATTTTAGGAGTCAGGGTTTGAGGGACCCTGTCCTCCCTAGATAGGACTGGTAGGGGGGAATTTTCCTCCAAGTCACTATCCTCTTCCTCTGAGTTGCCACCCTCAGAGGGGTTGGCCTTTTCAAACTCTGCCAAAAGCTCCTGGAGCTGTATTTTGGTAGGTTTGGGGCCCATTGTTATTTTCTTTATTTTACAGAGTGACCTTAGCTCCCTCATCTTAAGATGGAGGTAAGGTGTGGTGTCGAGTTCCACCACAGTCACATCTGTGCTAGACATTTTGCTTCTAAAAGTTGGAATACTTTTTAAGAATCTACAACTGGTTCTAGAATCTAATTCAAACTTTTACAAACTTTTAAACTCTAAAAGAAATGCTAAACAGGGACTTAACACACAAGGCCCTAGCAGGACTTTTAAGAATTTAGAAAACTTTTCAAATTGCAAAAATCAATTTCTAATGACAATTTTGGAATTTGTCGTGTGATCAGGTATTGGCTGAGTAGTCCAGCAAATGCAAAGTCTTGTACCCCACCGCTGATCCACCAATGTAGGAAGTTGGCTCTGTATGTGCTATTTCAAAGTAAGGAATAGCATGCACAGAGTCCAAGGGTTCCCCTTAGAGGTAAAATAGTGGTAAAAATAGATAATACTAATGCTCTATTTTGTGGTAGTGTGGTCGAGCAGTAGGCTTATCCAAGGAGTAGTGTTAAGCATTTGTTGTACATACACAAGACAATAAATGAGGTACACACACTCAGAGACAAATCCAGCCAATAGGTTTTTATATAGAAAAATATCTTTTCTTAGTTTATTTTAAGAACCACAGGTTCGAATTCTACATGTAATATCTCATTCGAAAGGTATTGCAGGTAAGTACTTTAGGAACTTCAAATCATCAAAATTGCATGTATACTTTTCAAGTTATTGACAAATAGCTGTTTTAAAAGTGGACACTTAGTGCAATTTTCACAGTTCCTAGGGGAGGTAAGTATTTGTTAGATTAACCAGGTAAGTAAGACACTTACAGGGCTCAGTTCTTGGTCCAAGGTAGCCCACCGTTGGGGGTTCAGAGCAACCCCAAAGTCACCACACCAGCAGCTCAGGGCCGGTCAGGTGCAGAGTCCAAAGTGGTGCCCAAAACACATAGGCTAGAATGGAGAGAAGGGGGTGCCCCGGTTCCGGTCTGCTTGCAGGTAAGTACCCGCGTCTTCGGAGGGCAGACCAGGGGGGTTTTGTAGGGCACCGGGGGGGACACAAGTCCACACAGAAATTTCACCCTCAGCGGCGCGGGGGCGGCCGGGTGCAGTGTAGAAACAAGCGTCGGGTTCGCAATGTTAGTCTATGAGAGATCTCGGGATCTCTTCAGCGCTGCAGGCAGGCAAGGGGGGGATTCCTCGGGGAAACCTCCACTTGGGCAAGGGAGAGGGACTCCTGGGGGTCACTTCTCCAGTGAAAGTCCGGTCCTTCAGGTCCTGGGGGCTGCGGGTGCAGGGTCTCTCCCAGGCGTCGGGACTTTGGATTCAAAGAGTCGCGGTCAGGGGAAGCCTCGGGATTCCCTCTGCAGGCGGCGCTGTGGGGGCTCAGGGGGGACAGGTTTTGGTACTCACAGTATCAGAGTAGTCCTGGGGTCCCTCCTGAGGCGTCGGATCTCCACCAGCCGAGTCGGGGTCGCCGGGTGCAGTGTTGCAAGTCTCACGCTTCTTGCGGGGAGCTTGCAGGGTTCTTTCAAGGCTGCTGGAAACAAAGTTGCAGCCTTTCTTGGAGCAGGTCCGCTGTCCTCGGGAGTTTCTTGTCTTTTCGAAGCAGGGGCAGTCCTCAGAGGATGTCGAGGTCGCTGGTCCCTTTGGAAGGCGTCGCTGGAGCAGGATCTTTGGAAGGCAGGAGACAGGCCGGTGAGTTTCTGGAGCCAAGGCAGTTGTCGTCTTCTGGTCTTCCTCTGCAGGGGTTTTCAGCTAGGCAGTCCTTCTTCTTGTAGTTTGCAGGAATCTAATTTTCTAGGGTTCAGGGTAGCCCTTAAATACTAAATTTAAGGGCGTGTTTAGGTCTGGGGGGTTAGTAGCCAATGGCTACTAGCCCTGAGGGTGGGTACACCCTCTTTGTGCCTCCTCCCAAGGGGAGGGGGTCACAATCCTAACCCTATTGGGGGAATCCTCCATCTGCAAGATGGAGGATTTCTAAAAGTTAGAGTCACCTCAGCTCAGGACACCTTAGGGGCTGTCCTGACTGGCCAGTGACTCCTCCTTGTTATTCTCATTATTTTCTCTGGCCTTGCCGCCAAAAGTGGGGCCTGGCCGGAGGGGGCGGGCAACTCCACTAGCTGGAGTGTCCTGCTGGGTTGGCACAAAGGAGGTGAGCCTTTGAGGCTCACCGCCAGGTGTGACAATTCCTGCCTGGGGGAGGTGTTAGCATCTCCACCCAGTGCAGGCTTTGTTACTGGCCTCAGAGTGACAAAGGCACTCTCCCCATGGGGCCAGCAACATGTCTCGGTTTGTGGCAGGCTGCTAGAACTAGTCAGCCTACACAGATAGTCGGTTAAGTTTCAGGGGGCACCTCTAAGGTGCCCTCTGGGGTGTATTTTACAATAAAATGTACACTGGCATCAGTGTGCATTTATTGTGCTGAGAAGTTTGATACCAAACTTCCCAGTTTTCAGTGTAGCCATTATGGTGCTGTGGAGTTCGTGTTTGACAGACTCCCAGACCATATACTCTTATGGCTACCCTGCACTTACAATGTCTAAGGTTTTGTTTAGACACTGTAGGGGTACCATGCTCATGCACTGGTACCCTCACCTATGGTATAGTGCACCCTGCCTTAGGGCTGTAAGGCCTGCTAGAGGGGTGTCTTACCTATACTGCATAGGCAGTGAGAGGCTGGCATGGCACCCTGAGGGGAGTGCCATGTCGACTTACTCATTTTGTTCTCACTAGCACACACAGGCTTGTAAGCAGTGTGTCTGTGCTGAGTGAGGGGTCTCTAGGGTGGCATAAGACATGCTGCAGCCCTTAGAGACCTTTCCTTGGCATCAGGGCCCTTGGTACTAGAAGTACCAGTTTACAAGGGACTTATCTGAATGCCAGGGTGTGCCAATTGTGGATACAATGGTACATTTTAGGTGAAGGAACACTGGTGCTGGGGCCTGGTTAGCAGGGTCCCAGCACACTTCTCCGTCAAGTCAGCATCAGTATCAGGCAAAAAGTGGGGGGGTAACTGCAACAGGGAGCCATTTCTTTACACCAACATAGTCACACACTTCATTTCCAGTTAACCAACCATCTAGTGTTTTTACTGAGTAGTCTACAAAATCAACCCAGGTCTGGCTCGAGGATTTTTGAGTCCCCCTGAATCTAATTCTATACTCCTCAGTGGAGAATCCAAAGCCCTCAATCAGGGTACCCTTCATGAGGTCATAAGATTCTGCATCTTTTCCAGAGAGTGTGAGGAGTCTATCCCTACACTTTCCAGTGAACATTTCCCAAAGGAGAGCACCCCAGTGAGATCTGTTTACTTTTCTGGTTCACAAGCCCTCTCAAAAGCTGTGAACCATTTGGTGATGTCATCACCATCTTCATATTTTGTTACAATCCCTTTGGGGATTTTTAGGATGTCAGGAGAATCTCTGACCCTATTTAAGTTGCTGCCACCATCGATGGGACCTAGGCCCATCTCTTTTCTTTCCCTTTCTATGGCTAGGAGCTGCTTTTCCAAAGCCAATCTTTTGACCATCCTGGCTAACAGGGGGTCATCTTCACTGGAGTTATCCTCAGTGATTTCAGAGGTGTTGGTCTCTCCTGTGAGGGAACCAGCATCTCTGACTATTATTTTTGGAGTCAGGGTTTGAGGGACCCTGTTCTCCCTAGATAGGACTGGTAGGGGGGAATTTTCCTCCAAGTCACTATCCTCTTCCTCTGAGTTGCCACCCTCAGAGGGGTTGGCCTTTTCAAACTCTGCCAAAAGCTCCTGGAGCTGTATTTTGGTAGGTTTGGGGCCCATTGTTATTTTCTTTATTTTACAGAGTGACCTTAGCTCCCTCATCTTAAGATGGAGGTAAGGTGTGGTGTCGAGTTCCACCACAGTCACATCTGTGCTAGACATTTTGCTTCTAAAAGTTGGAATACTTTTTAAGAATCTACAACTAGTTCTAGGTTCTAATTCAAACTTTTAAACTCTAAAAGAAATGCTAAACAGGATCTAACACAAGGCCCTAGCAGGTCTTTTAAGAATTTAGAAAACTTTTCAAATTGCAAAAATCAATTTCTAATGACAATTTTGGAATTTGTCGTGTGATCAGGTATTGGCTGAGTAGTCCAGCAAATGCAAAGTCTTGTACCCCACCGCTGATCCACCAATGTAGGAAGTTGGCTCTGTATGTGCTATTTCAAAGTAAGGAATAGCATGCACAGAGTCCAAGGGTTCCCCTTAGAGGTAAAATAGTGGTAAAAATAGATAATACTAATGCTCTATTTCGTGGTAGTGTGGTCGAGCAGTAGGCTTATCCAAGGAGTAGTGTTAAGCATTTGTTGTACATACACATAGACAATAAATGAGGTACACACACTCAGAGACAAATCCAGCCAATAGGTTTTTATATAGAAAAATATCTTTTCTTAGTTTATTTTAGGAACCACAGGTTCAAATTCTACATGTAATATCTCATTCGAAAGGTATTGCAGGTAAGTACTTTAGGAACTTCAAATCATCAAAATTGCATGTATACTTTTCAAGTTATTCGCAAATAGCTGTTTTAAAAGTGGACACTTAGTGCAATTTTCACAGTTCCTAGGGGAGGTAAGTATTTGTTAGGTTAACCAGGTAAGTAAGACACTTACAGGGCTTAGTTCTTGGTCCAAGGTAGCCCACCGTTGGGGGTTCAGAGCAACCCCAAAGTCACAACACCAGCAGTTCAGGGCCGGTCAGGTGCAGAGTTCAAAGTGGTGCCCAAAACACATAGGCTAGAATGGAGAGAAGGGGGTGCCCCGGTTCCGGTCTGCTTGCAGGTAAGTACCCGCGTCTTCGGAGGGCAGACCAGGGGGGTTTTGTAGGGCACCGGGGGGGACACAAGCCCACACAGAAATTGCACCCTCAGCGGCGCGGGGGCGGCCGGGTGCAGTGTAGAAACAAGCGTCGGGTTCGCAATGTTAGTCTATGAGAGATCTCGGGATCTCTTCAGCGCTGCAGGCAGGCAAGGGGGGGATTCCTCGGGGAAACCTCCACTTGGACAAGGGAGAGGGACTCCTGGGGGTCACTTCTCCAGTGAAAGTCCGGTCCTTCAGGTCCTGGGGGCTGCGGGTGCAGGGTCTCTCCCAGGCGTCGGGACTTTAGGTTCAAAGAGTCGCGGTCAGGGGAAGCCTCGGGATTCCCTCTGCAGGCGGCGCTGTGGGGGCTCAGGGGGGACAGGTTTTGGTACTCACAGTATCAGAGTAGTCCTGGGGTCCCTCCTGAGGTGTCGGATCTCCACCAGCCGAGTCGGGGTCGCCGGGTGCAGTGTTGCAAGTCTCACGCTTCTTGCGGGGAGCTTGCAGGGTTCTTTAAAGCTGCTGGAAACAAAGTTGCAGCCTTTCTTGGAGCAGGTCCGCTGTCCTCGGGAGTTTCTTGTCTTTTCGAAGCAGGGGCAGTCCTCAGAGGATGTCGAGGTCGCTGGTCCCTTCGGAAGGCGTCGCTGGAGCAGGATCTTTGGAAGGCAGGAGACAGGCCGGTGAGTTTCTGGAGCCAAGGCAGTTGTCGTCTTCTGGTCTTCCGCTGCAGGGGTTTTCAGCTAGGCAGTCCTTCTTCTTGTAGTTGCAGGAATCTAATTTTCTAGGGTTCAGGGTAGCCCTTAAATACTAAATTTAAGGGCGTGTTTAGGTCTGGGGGGTTAGTAGCCAATGGCTACTAGCCCTGAGGGTGGGTACACCCTCTTTGTGCCTCCTCCCAAGGGGAGGGGGTCACAATCCTAACCCTATTGGGGGAATCCTCCATCTGCAAGATGGAGGATTTCTAAAAGTCAGAGTCACCTCAGCTCAGGACACCTTAGGGGCTGTCCTGACTGGCCAGTGACTCCTCCTTGTAGCTTTCTTTGTTCCCTCCAGCCTTGCCGCCAAAAGTGGGGGCCGTGGCCGGAGGGGGCGGGCAACTCCACTAACTGGAGTGTCCTGCTGGGTTGGCACAAAGGAGGTGAGCCTTTGAGGCTCACCGCCAGGTGTGACAATTCCTGCCTGGGAGAGGTGTTAGCATCTCCACCCAGTGCAGGCTTTGTTACTGGCCTCAGAGTGACAAAGGCACTCTCCCCATGGGGCCAGCAACATGTCTCGGTTTGTGGCAGGCTGCTAAAACTAGTCAGCCTACACAGATAGTCGGTTAGGTTTCAGGGGGCACCTCTAAGGTGCCCTCTGTGGTGTGTTTTACAATAAAATGTACACTGGCATCAGTGTGCATTTATTGTGCTGAGAAGTTTGATACCAAACTTCCCAGTTTTCAGTGTAGCCATTATGGTGCTGTGGAGTTCGTGTTTGACAAACTCCCAGACCATATACTCTTATGGCTACCCTGCACTTACAATGTCTAAGGTTTTGTTTAGACACTGTAGGGGCACAGTGCTCATGCACTGGTACCCTCACCTATGGTATAGTGCACCCTGCCTTAGGGCTGTAAGGCCTGCTAGAGGGGTGTCTTACCTATACTGCATAGGCAGTGAGAGGCTGGCATGGCACCCTGAGGGGAGTGCCATGTCGACTTACTCATTTTGTTCTCACTAGCACACACAGGCTTGTAAGCAGTGTGTCTGTGCTGAGTGAGGGGTCTCTAGGGTGGCATAAGACATGCTGCAGCCCTTAGAGACCTTCCTTGGTATCAGGGCCCTTGGTACTAGAAGTACCAGTTACAAGGGACTTATCTGAATGCCAGGGTGTGCCCATTGTGGATACAATGGTACATTTTAGGTGAAGGAACACTGGTGCTGGGGCCTGGTTAGCAGGGTCCCAGCACACTTCTCAGTCAAGTCAGCATCAGTATCAGGCAAAAAGTGGGGGGTAACTGCAACAGGGAGCCATTTCTTTACAACCTTCATTCGAAAAACACCGACACAAGTGGGGGTGACCATTTCAAAAGTTGCACTTACATACAATAGTTAACCCTGATGGCGAACCCAAACTCAACTTGTGCTCTCAGATTCATCACAGAGATGGCACTTTAGAGTCTCATGGGGCAACCCTCTGGAATAGTGTGCCATTTCCAAATGTACTTGCCTTTGACAGCCATCATTGTGGATATGCGGCTATTATCTGCTTTTATAGTCTTTGGTGTAGCAGCGATTGCAGATGGTAGTGGTGTAGAATCAAGGCAATATCCTATGACTGCAGGAAAGAAACTCCATATGATGTTCTTGTTGTTCACTTCGTTCCAAGGTAGTGAATCTAGGACCTCCATAATGGCATCACCTCTCCTTTTACTGAAAAAGGTGACCTCCTGTGCATATGGGTATGCCAGAGCTAACTGAACGTCTGTCAGAAACCAAGAACCAGGGCAGTTAAAAATTGCCCACTTCTCGTTCCTCAATCTCAACTGATAGAGAAAGTGAAAGTCATGAATCAATGCATGATAATGGCTTTGATAGTGAAATCCACGTCCAATTTAGCTCCTTCTCTTAGACCATAGGTAGTACCCATCTCTTGCTTAAAATTTCTGGAAGAAGATGCCCCCTGAAGGAAGCACATTTTAGGATCAGCCCCAATCAACAGAGCTCTGGCTAGTTAAGATAGTTAGAAGGAAATATAAGTTCCTGACTGTAGTGACTGATGCCATACTCTTCTGTCCAGGAATGTGAGATTCTTAAAAGATTCCAGTACACTTTATCTCCTTTATCCACCTCCTCCCCCTTCATTACCTGAAAGAATTCCTGGACTGTTGTCTATTTATTGTCTGATAAATAAAACTTCATTTGACTGACATGCACATGTAGCTTTCCCACCAGAGGACGGACTAAGTTCACTATTGAAATTTTTTCACTACCCGACTCCACAATATATCTGCTGATCTTCAAATTCATGTATTCAAAATCTTAAGCTTTCATTTTTCTCTATTTAACTGGACATGATAATGTTCCCTTGTCTCATGGTTATCAACAAAAATACAAAGTACATTCATTGTGAGTAGTGGTGGGATCCTCCTCTTCCGAAAAAAGAAAAAAAAAGAAAATTGGTTGCGCTCCTATGCACAACCATGAAAGATAAGGCCACTGTATGTGCCCCCAGGGTGCGATCCATGTGGCTTTCTGACCTGGATCTCTCCTCTACGGAGGAACAATGCCACTATAGTTGTTCCCAAATGGTTGCACACTCACCAAGTTGAAAACTAGATTTAATTAATGTTAAATGTCTTCATACAATGTACCGCATGCCCACTTCACTATATATAATGCATTTCATTAACTTATACAGTGCCCAATGTGATGCTGCAGTGCTGATTTAAAAAAATTGTTACTGGTGCCCTTTGATAGCTAAATTCTGGTTACCTGTATTTGACACAATTAAATTAATTTCTGACCTCATACAACCCCATTAGGTGCACTGTTATTTGTGGGATGTCCCCATTGATACCAGACACCTCACGGCCCTGATGTTTATTAGCAAAGCATAGGACGGTGATGGACTGGGGCCACCGTTTTTTCCTTCGGATAAAGTGCTGGATACAGGATTTTGTGTATTGCCAGGAGCAGTTTGAGGGATATTGGCCCATTAAATCCCACACTAAGAATATCAGGAGTCTTTTCATCAACTACCTGATGCCGAGTGTGGTACGAGAGCCCCCTGTACTTACAGAAGATCTTCAACTTGGAAATACCCCATCCACTCCTGCATAGCTAGACTTGCAGCTTTATATGTTCAATTGTAGGTTTACATTGGTGATACAGGACTGCTCTATCGGCAATTTACACATCTGAGGTAAGTATACCTTTGGTGGCATGTGTAGCTGCAGATACACATGCTGTGCACAGTCCGCCGTCTGGTGTTGGGCTCGGAGTGTTACAAGTTGTTTTTCTTAGAAGAAGTCTTTTCAAGTCACGAGACCGAGAGACTCCTCCCACTTCGGTTCCATTGCGCATGGGCGTCGACTCCATCTTAGATTGTTTTTTTTCCGCCATCGGGTTCGGACGTGTTCCTTTTCGCTCCGTGTTTCGGGTCGGAAAGTTAGTCAGAATCTCTGGAAAATTCGTCGGTATTGTTTCGTTCGGTATCGGGATAGTTAGGGCAAATCTACACCGAACCTTAAAGAGCTCCGGTAGCCCTTCGGGGTATTTTCGATCCCCCGTCGGGGCCTGGTCGGCCCGACCGCGTGCAACATCGAGACTGATGGAACGGACCCCGTTCCGATTCTGTCCTAAATGCCACAATAAATATCCTTATACAGACCAACATTTGGTCTGTAACATGTGCCTTTTCCCCCGAGCACAAGGAGGAGACGTGTGAGGCCTGTCGCACGTTTCGGTCGAGAAAAACGCTCAGAGACCGAAGAGCCAGGAGGTTGCAGATGGTGTCCACGCTGACAGGACAACAAAGGTTCGAGGAGGAGGAAGAAGAAGAAACTTTCTCCATCCACGAGTCGGATTCCGAAGAATTCGACGTTGAAGAGCAACCAACCGTGAGTAAGACGTCGAAACAAAGATCACACGAAAAAACAGACAAAGCCCAGGGGACGCCACTGCCAACAGGCCATGGCTTAACCCATAAAGTAGGTGACCGTCCATCGGCACCGAAAAAGGGCGAGCTGGTGCCGAAGTCGTCCGACTCAGGTCGAGACACAGGCACGCAGCAATCTCGGGACCGAGAGAGTGGTGCAGAAAAGGGTCGACACCGAGATAGCGGCACCAAAGCTGCTCGGCACAGAGACAGTGGCACCGAAACTGCTCGGCACAGAGACAGCGGCACCAAAGATGGTCGGCACCGAGAGGGCACGACACCAAAAAAAAGAAAGATCTCCTCTGAGCCGAAAAATACTAAAGACACGGTTTCGGTGCCAAAACACCCGGCAACCGAACCGAAAACCAGTTCCTACTCAGAGGAACAATCACTGTCCTCCCAACTAAAAAGACACAGATTTGAGGAGGAATTACAAACAACAGAAGTAGATCACACGCAAAAGCGGATCTTTATCCAAAGGGGTACAGGGAAGATCAGCACTCTTCCCCCAATCAGAAGGAAAAGGAAACTTGACTTCCAGCAACAAGACAAGCCACCACAAGCAAAGGTGGTAAAGAAGGTAACTCCACCACCCTCTCCACCACCGTCAACTCATGTATCACCGGCACAGACTCCACCACAATCACCAGCTCATACCACCATGAGCCAAGATGATCACGATGCATGGGACCTCTATGACGCTCCAGTATCGGACAATAGCCCAGAGTCGTACCCAACTAAACCCTCACCACCTGAGTACAGCATATGCACAGGTGGTAGCTAGGGCAGCCCAATTTCATAATGTATTGCTACATTCGGAGCCTATCGAGGATGACTTCCTCTTTAACACCCTGTCCTCCACCCATAGCCATTATCAAAGCCTTCCTATGCTCCCGGGAATGCTAAGGCACGCTAAACAGATTTTTAAGGAGCCAGTTAAAAGCAGAGCAATAACTCCAAGGGTGGAGAAAAAATACAAGGCACCGCCCACAGACCCTGCTTTTATTACATCACAACTGACACCAGATTCAGTAGTCGTAGGAGCAGCTCGTAAAAGAGCCAACTCGCATACATCAGGTAACGCACCACCTCCGGACAAGGAGAGCCGCAAGTTTGATGCAGCTGGGAAAAGGGTTGCAGCACAAGCTGCAAATCAGTGGCAAATCGCCAACTCGCAAGCACTCCTAGCGCGATACGACAGGGCCCATTGGGACGAGATGCAGCATTTCATCGAGCACCTCCCCAAAGAATTCCAGAAATGAGCGCAACAAGTGGTTGAAGAGGGACAAAATATCTCCAACAACCAGATACGTTCTTCTATGGATGCAGCAGATACAGCTGCAAGAACAATAAATACTGCTGTGACGATAAGGAGGCACGCATGGCTGCGCACATCTGGCTTCAAACCTGAGATACAACAGGCAGTGCTCAATATGCCGTTTAATGAACAGCAATTGTTTGGGCCGGAAGTGGACACTGCAATTGAAAAATTAAAGAAGGACACCGACACAGCCAAAGCCATGGGCACACTCTATTCCCCGCAGGGCAGAGGCACATTTGGCACATTTCGCAAAACAACTTTCCGAGGAGGGTTTCGAGGTCAAGCCACAGAAGCCAGCACCTCACAAACAAGACCACCTACCTACCAGGGACAATATCAAAGGGGAGGCTTTCGGGGCCAATACAGAGGGGGCCAATTCCCAAGAAACCGGGGAAAATTTCAAGGTCCCAAAACCCCTCAAAATAAACAGTGACTCACAGGTCACACAACCCCTTCACACAACACCAGTGGGGGGAAGACTAAGCCAGTTCTACAAATCTTGGGAGGAAATAACAACAGACACTTGGGTCTTAGCAATTATCCAACATGGTTATTGCATAGAATTTCTCCAACTCCCTCCAAACGTCCCACCGAAAACACACAATATGTCAAAACAACATATAGACCTTCTAGGACTAGAAGTTCAAGCATTACTGCAAAAAGAAGCAATAGAATTAGTACCAAGTCCACAAAAAAACACAGGAGTTTACTCACTGTACTTTCTAATACCAAAAAAGGACAAAAGTCTGAGACCAATATTAGATCTCAGAACACTAAACACCTACATCAAATCAGACCACTTTCACATGGTCACGTTACAAGACTTAATACCACTGCTGAAACAGCAAGACTACATGACAACGTTAGATCTAAAAGACGCGTATTTCCATATACCGATACATCCCTTGCACAGGAAATACCTAAGGTTCGTATTCAAAGGAATACATTACCAATTCAAAGTGTTGCCATTCGGAATAACAGCGCCAAGAGTCTTTACAAAATGTCTAGCAGTAGTAGCTGCACATATCAGGAGGCAGCAAATACACGTGTTCCCGTACCTAGACGATTGGTTAATCAAGACCAACTCGCTAACAAAGTGTTCACACCACACAGATTATGTTATACAAACCCTTTACAAGCTGGGTTTCTCCATCAACTATGCAAAGTCACACCTTTTGCCGTGTCAAACACAGCAATACTTAAGAGCGACAATCAACACAACAGAAGGGATAGCCACTCCAAGTCCACCAAGGGTTCAAACGTTTCACAAGGTGATTCAAGCCATGTATCCAACACAAAAGATACATGCAAAGATGGTATTAAAACTCCTAGGCATGATGTCCTCATGGATAGCCATTGTCCCAAACGCAAGATTGCACATGCGGCCCTTACAACAGTGCCTAGCATCACAATGGTCACATGCACAGGGTCAACTTCTAGATCTGGTGTTGATAGACCGCCAAACATACATCTCGCTTCTATGGTGGAACAGTACAAATTTAAACAAAGGGCGGCCTTTCC
Organism: Pleurodeles waltl; assembly: GCF_031143425.1. Lineage (NCBI taxonomy): Eukaryota > Metazoa > Chordata > Amphibia > Caudata > Salamandridae > Pleurodeles > Pleurodeles waltl. The sequence goes on along the minus strand of NC_090442.1, from coordinate 607,513,676 downwards.
AAGACCCAGTGCCACAATACGTGATAACAACAGATGCTTCCATGACAGGGTGGGGAGCACACCTCAATCAACACAGCATCCAAGGACAATGGAACGTACATAAAAGAAAGTTTCATATAAATCACCTAGAACTGTTAGCAGTATTTCTAGCGTTGAAAGCATTCCAACCCATGATAACCCACAAATACATTCTTGTCAAAACAGACAACATGACGACAATGTATTATTTAAACAAACAGGGGGACACACATTCGACACAGTTGTGTCTCCTAACACAAAAAATATGGCATTGGGCAATTCACAACCACATTCGCCTAATAGCACAGTTTATTCCAGGGATCCAGAACCAGCTAGCAGACAATCTCTCTCGGCATCACCAACAGGTCCACGAATGGGAAATTGTAAGGAAATGCCTCCTTGGCATGGTTACCCCCTGACTTTTTGCCTTTGCTGATGCTATGTTTTGAATTGAAAGTGTGCTGAGGCCTGCTAACCAGGCCCCAGCACCAGTGTTCTTTCCCTAACCTGTACTTTTGATTCCACAATTGGCACACCCTGGCATCCAGATAAGTCCCTTGTAACTGGTACCTCTAGTACCAAGGGCCCTGATGCCAGGGAAGGTCTCTAAGGGCTGCAGCATGTATTATGCCACCCTAGAGACCCCTCACTCAGCACAGACACACTGCTTACCAGCTTGTGTGTGCTAGTAAGAACAAAATGAGTAAGTCGACATGGCACTCCCCTCAGGGTGCCATGCCAGCCTCTCACTGCCTAGGCAGTATAGGTAAGACACCCCTCTAGCAGGCCTTACAGCCCTAAGGCAGGGTGCACTATACCATAGGTGAGGGTACCAGTGCATGAGCACTGTACCCCTACAGTGTCTAAGCAAAACCTTAGACATTGTAAGTGCAGGGTAGCCATAAGAGTATATGGCCTGGGAGTCTGTTTTACACGAACTCCACAGCACCATAATGGCTACACTGAAAACTGGGAAGTTTGGTATCAAACTTCTCAGCACAATAAATGCACACTGATGCCAGTGTACATTTTATTGTAAAATACACCACAGAGGGCACCTTAGAGGTGCCCCCTGAAACTTAACCGACTATCTGTGTAGGCTGACTGGTTCCAGCAGCCTGCCACACTAGAGACATGTTGCTGGCCCCATGGGGAGAGTGCCTTTGTCACTCTGAGGCCAGTAACAAAGCCTGCACTGGGTGGAGATGCTAACACCTCCCCCAGGCAGGAGCTGTAACACCTGGCGGTGAGCCTCAAAGGCTCACCCCTTTGTCACAGCACCGCAGGACACTCCAGCTAGTAGAGTTGCCCGCCCCCTCCGGCCCCGGCCCCCACTTTTGGCGGCAAGGCCGGAGAAAATAATGAGAATAACAAGGAGGAGTCACTGGCCAGTCAGGACAGCCCCTAAGGTGTCCTGAGCTGAGGTGACTCTAACTCTTAGAAATCCTCCATCTTGCAGATGGAGGATTCCCCCAATAGGGTTAGGATTGTGACCCCCTCCCCTTGGGAGGAGGCACAAAGAGGGTGTACCCACCCTCAGGGCTAGTAGCCATTGGCTACTAACCCCCCAGACCTAAACACGCCCTTAAATTTAGTATTTAAGGGCTACCCTGAACCCTAGAAAAATTAGATTCCTGCAACAACAACAAGAAAGACTGCCTAGCTGAAAACCCCTGCAGAGGAAGACCAGAAGACAACAACTGCCTTGGCTCCAGAAACTCACCGGCCTGTCTCCTGCCTTCCAAAGAACTCTGCTCCAGCGACGCCTTCCAAAGGGACCAGCGACCTCTGAATCCTCTGAGGACTGCCCTGCTTCGACGACGACAAGAAACTCCCGAGGACAGCGGACCTGCTCCAAAAAGACTGCAACTTTATCCAAAGGAGCAGCTTTAAAGAACCCTGCAATCTCCCCGCAAGAAGCGTGAGACTTGCAACACTGCACCCGGCGACCCCGACTCGGCTGGTGGAGACCCAACACCTCAGGGAGGACCCCCGGACTACTCTACGACTGTGAGTACCAAAACCTGTCCCCCCTGAGCCCCCACAGCGCCGCCTGCAGAGGGAATCCCGAGGCTTCCCCTGACCGCGACTCTCTGAAACCTAAGTCCCGACGCCTGGAAAAGACCCTGCACCCGCAGCCCCCAGGACCTGAAGGACTGGACTTTCACTGCAGAAGTGACCCCCAGGAGTCCCTCTCCCTTGCCCAAGTGGAGGTTTCCCCGAGGAAGCCCCCCCTTGCCTGCCTGCAGCGCTGAAGAGATCCCTTGATCCATTGACTTCCATTGCGAACCCGACGCTTGTTCTAACACTGCACCCGGCCGCCCCCGCGCCGCTGAGGGTGAAATTTCTGTGTGGGCTTGTGTCCTCCCCGGTGCCCTACAAAACCCCCCTGGTCTGCCCTCCGAAGTCGCGGGTACTTACCTGCAAGCAGACCGGAACCGGGGCACCCCCTTCTCTCCATTGAAGCCTATGCGTTTTGGGCACCACTTTGAACTCTGCACCTGACCGGCCCTGAGCTGCTGGTGTGGTAACTTTGGGGTTGCTCTGAACCCCCAACGGTGGGCTACCTTGGACCAAGAACTGAACCCTGTAAGTGTCTTACTTACCTGGTAAAACTAACAAAAACTTACCTCCCCCAGGAACTGTGAAAATTGCACTGTGTCCACTTTTAAAATAGCTATTTGTGAATAACTTGAAAAGTATACATGCAATTGAAATGATTCAAAGTTCCTAATGTACTTACCTGCAATACCTTTCAAACAAGATATTACATGTTAAATTTGAACCTGTGGTTCTTAAAATAAACTAAGAAAATATATTTTTCCATACAAAACCTATTGGCTGGATTTGTCTCTGAGTGTGTGTACCTCATTTTTTGTCTATGTGTATGTACAACAAATGCTTAACACTACTCCTTGGATAAGCCTACTGCTCGACCACACTACCACAAAATAGAGCATTAGTATTATCTCTTTTTACCACTATTTTACCTCTAAGGGGAACCCTTGGACTCTGTGCATGCTATTCCTTACTTTGAAATAGCACATACAGAGCCAACTTCCTACATTGGTGGATCAGCGGTGGGATACAAGACTTTGCATTTGCTGGACTACTCAGCCAATACCTGATCACACGACAAATTCCAAAATTGTCATTAGAAATTGATTTTTTGCAATTTGAAAAGTTTTCTAAATTCTTTAAAGTCCTGCTAGGGCCTTGGGTTAGTCCCTGTTAGCATTTCTTTTAGAGTTTTAAAGTTTGAATTAGAACCTAGAACTAGTTTTAGATTCTTAAAAAGTATTCCAACTTTTAGAAGCATAATGTCTAGTGCAGAGATGAATGTGGTGGAACTCGACACCACACCTTACCTCCATCTTAAGATGAGGGAGCTAAGGTCACTCTGTAAAATAAAGAAAATAGTAATGGGCCCCAGACCTTCCAAACTACAGCTCCAGGAGCTGTTGGCAGAGTTTGAAAAGGCCAACCCCTCTGAGGATGGCAACACAGAGGATGAAGATAGTGACTTGGAGGAAAATTCCCCCCTACCAGTCCTATTTAGGGAGAACAGGGCCTCTCAAGCCCTGACTCCACAAATAATAGTCAGAGATGCTGGTTCCCTCACAGGAGGGGCCAACAACTCTGAAATCACTGAGGATAACTCCAGTGAAGAGGACATCCAGTTAGCCAGGATGGCCAAAAGATTGGCTTTGGAAAGACAGATCCTAGCCATAGAAAGGGAAAGACAAGAGATGGGCCTAGGACCCATCAATGGTGGCAGCAACATAAATAGGGTCAGAGATTCTCCTGACATGTTGAAAATCCCTAAAGGGATTGTAACTAAATATGAAGATGGTGATGACATCACCAAATGGTTCACAGCTTTTGAGAGGGCTTGTTTAACCAGAAAAGTGAACAGATCTCACTGGGGTGCTCTCCTTTGGGAAATGTTCACAGGAAAGTGTAGGGATAGACTCCTCACACTCTCTGGAAAAGATGCAGAATCTTATGACCTCATGAAGGGTACCCTGATTGAGGGCTTTGGATTCTCCACTGAGGAGTATAGGATTAGATTCAGGGGGGCTCAAAAATCCTCGAGCCAGACCTGGGTTGACTTTGTAGACTACTCAGTAAAAACACTAGATGGTTGGATTCAAGGCAGTGGTGTAAGTAATTATGATGGGCTGTACAATTTATTTGTGAAAGAACACCTGTTAAGTAATTGTTTCAATGACAAACTGCATCAGCATCTGGTAGACCTAGGACCAATTTCTCCCCAAGAATTGGGAAAGAAGGCGGACCATTGGGTCAAGACTAGGGTGTCCAAAACTTCCACAGGGGGTGACCAAAAGAAAGGGGTCACAAAACCTCCCCAGGGGAAAGGTGGTGAGACAGCCAAAAATAAAAATAGTAAAGAGTCTTCTACAGGCCCCCAAAAACCTGCACAGGAGGGTGGGCCCAGAGCCTCTTCACAAAACAATCCTGGGTACAAGGGTAAAAACTTTGATCCCAAAAAGGCCTGGTGTCGTAGCTGTAATCAGCCTGGACACCAAACTGGAGACAAGGCCTGTCCCAAGAAAGGTTCCACTCCAAACTCCAATCCAGGTAACACTGGAATGGCTAGTCTCCAAGTGGGATCAACAGTGTGCCCAGAGCAAATCAGGGTCCACACTGAAGCTACTCTAGTCTCTGAGGGTGGGGTGGATTTAGCCACACTAGCTGCCTGGCCGCCTAACATGCAAAAATACAGGCAGCAGCTCTTTATTAATGGGACAAGTGTAGAGGGCCTGAGGGATACAGGTGCCAGTGTCACCATGGTGACAGAGAAACTGGTTTCCCCTGGCCAATACCTGACTGGAAAAACCTATACAGTCACCAACGCTGACAATCAGACTAAAGCACATCCCATGGCAATGGTAACTTTAGAATGGGGAGGGGTCAATGGCCTGAAACAGGTGGTGGTCTCCTCAAACATCCCAGTAGACTGTCTGCTTGGAAATGACCTGGAGTCCTCAGCATGGGCTGAGGTAGAACTAAAAACCCATGTAGCCATGCTGGGTATCCCTGAACTGGTGTGTGTAAAAACAAGAGCACAATGCAAGGCACAGGGTGAAAAAGTAGAGCTGGAGTCTGGAAGAAAGGCCCAGCCTACCAAGAGAAAAGGAAAGTCAGTTGGGAAACCAACTGCAACACAGTCAGAAAAAGAGAACCTCTCTTCTCAGGAAGAAGTTCTGCCCTCTGAGGGAACTGAGCCTTTGGTGCTTGAACCTTATCAGGTTGAGCTCTTAGGCCCAGGGGGACCCTCAAGGGAGGAGCTGTGAAAGGGACAAGAAACCTGTCCCTCTCTTGAAGGCCTTAGGCAGCAAGCTGCTGAAGAGTCCAAGGGCAAGAAAAAAGGAACACATAGGGTCTATTGGGAAGATGGACTCCTGTACACTGAGGCCAGAGACCCCAAACCTGGTGCCACTAGGAGAGTGGTAGTGCCTCAGTCGTTCAGAGAGTTTATTCTGACCTTAGCCCATGATATTCCCCTTGCTGGGCATTTGGGACAAACCAAGACGTGGGAGAGGTTAGTCAACCACTTCTACTGGCCCAATATGTCCCACAAGGTTAAGGAGTTTTGCCTCTCCTGCCCCACCTGTCAAGCCAGTGGTAAGACAGGTGGGCATCCAAAGGCCCCCCTCATTCCACTTCCAGTGGTGGGAGTCCCCTTTCAAAGAGTTGGTGTGGACATAGTTGGTCCACTAGAACCTCCCACAGCCTCAGGAAATATGTATATCCTAGTAGTAGTGGATCATGCTACTAGGTATCCTGAAGCTATTCCCCTTAGGTCGACTACTGCCCCTGCAGTAGCCAAGGCCCTCATTGGTATCTTTACCAGAGTGGGTTTCCCTAAGGAGGTGGTGTCTGACAGAGGTACCAACTTCATGTCAGCATACCTAAAACACATGTGGAATGAGTGTGGGGTGACTTACAAATTCACTACACCATACCATCCACAAACTAATGGCTTAGTTGAGAGATTCAACAAGACATTAAAAGGCATGATCATGGGGCTCCCAGAAAAGCTCAAAAGGAGATGGGATGTCCTCTTGCCATGTCTGCTTTTCGCTTACAGAGAGGTGCCACAGAAGGGAGTAGGATTCTCACCCTTTGAACTTCTGTTTGGCCACCCTGTAAGGGGACCACTTGCTCTTGTTAAAGAAGGCTGGGAGAGACCTCTTCATGAGCGTAAACAGGACATAGTGGACTATGTACTTGGCCTTCGCTCTAGAATGGCAGAGTACATGGAAAAGGCAAGCAAAAACCTTGAGGCCAGCCAACAGCTCCAGAAGTTTTGGTATGACCAAAAGGCTGCAATGGTTGAGTTCCAACCAGGGCAGAAAGTCTGGGTTCTGGAGCCTGTGGCTCCCAGGGCACTTCAGGACAAATGGAGTGGCCCTTACCCAGTGCTAGAAAGGAAGAGTCAGGTCACCTACCTGGTGGACCTGGGCACAAGCAGGAGCCCCAAGAGGGTGATCCATGTGAACCGCCTTAAGCTCTTCCATGACAGGGCTGATGTAAATCTGTTGATGGTAACAGATGAAGATCAGGAGGCAGAGAGTGAACCTCTCCCTGATCTTCTGTCATCAGACCCAAAAGATGGCTCAGTAGATGGAGTGATCTACTCAGACACCCTCTCTGGCCAACAGCAAGCTGATTGTAGGAGAGTCCTACAACAGTTTCCTGAACTCTTCTCCCTAACCCCTGGTCAGACACACCTGTGTACCCATGATGTGGACACAGGAGACAGCATGCCTGTCAAAAACAAAATCTTTAGACAGTCTGACCATGTTAAGGAAAGCATCAAGGTGGAAGTCCACAAGATGCTGGAATTGGGAGTAATTGAGCGCTCTGACAGCCCCTGGGCTAGCCCAGTGGTCTTAGTCCCCAAACCTCACACCAAAGATGGAAAGAAAGAGATGAGGTTTTGTGTGGACTACAGGGGGCTCAACTCTGTCACCAAGACAGACGCCCATCCAATTCCTAGAGCTGATGAGCTCATAGACAAATTAGGTGCTGCCAAATTCTTAAGTACCTTTGACTTGACAGCAGGGTACTGGCAAATAAAAATGGCACCTGGAGCAAAAGAGAAAACAGCATTCTCCACACCTGATGGGCATTATCAGTTTACTGTCATGCCCTTTGGTTTAAAGAATGCCCCTGCCACCTTCCAAAGGTTGGTGAATCAAGTCCTTGCTGGTTTGGAGTCCTTTAGCACAGCTTATCTTGATGATATTGCTGTCTTTAGCTCCACCTGGCAGGATCACCTGGTCCACCTGAAGAAGGTTTTGAAGGCTCTGCAATCTGCAGGCCTCTCTATCAAGGCATCCAAATGCCAGATAGGGCAGGGAACTGTGGTTTACTTGGGCCACCTTGTAGGTGGAGGCCAAGTTCAGCCACTCCAACCCAAGATCCAGACTATTCTGGACTGGGTAGCTCCAAAAACCCAGACTCAAGTCAGGGCATTCCTTGGCTTGACTGGGTATTACAGGAGGTTTGTGAAGGGATATGGATCCATTGTGACAGCCCTCACTGAACTCACCTCCAAGAAAATGCCCAAGAAACTGAACTGGACTGTGGAATGCCAACAGGCCTTTGACACCCTGAAACAAGCAATGTGCTCAGCACCAGTTCTAAAAGCTCCAGATTATTCTAAGCAGTTCATTGTGCAGACAGATGCCTCTGAACATGGGATAGGGGCAGTTTTGTCCCAAACAAATGATGATGGCCTTGACCAGCCTGTTGCTTTCATTAGCAGGAGGTTACTCCCCAGGGAGCAGCGTTGGAGTGCCATTGAGAGGGAGGCCTTTGCTGTGGTTTGGTCCCTGAAGAAGCTGAGACCATTCCTCTTTGGGACTCACTTCCTAGTTCAAACTGACCACAGACCTCTCAAATGGCTGATGCAAATGAAAGGTGAAAATCCAAAACTGTTGAGGTGGTCCATCTCCCTACAGGGAATGGACTTTATAGTGGAACACAGACCTGGGACTGCCCATGCCAATGCAGATGGCCTTTCCAGGTTCTTCCACTTAAAAAATGAAGACTCTCTTGGGAAAGGTTAGTCTCATCCTCTTTCGTTTGGGGGGGGGTTGTGTAAGGAAATGCCTCCTTGGCATGGTTACCCCCTGACTTTTTGCCTTTGCTGATGCTATGTTTTGAATTGAAAGTGTGCTGAGGCCTGCTAACCAGGCCCCAGCACCAGTGTTCTTTCCCTAACCTGTACTTTTGATTCCACAATTGGCACACCCTGGCATCCAGATAAGTCCCTTGTAACTGGTACCTCTAGTACCAAGGGCCCTGATGCCAGGGAAGGTCTCTAAGGGCTGCAGCATGTATTATGCCATCCTAGAGACCCCTCACTCAGCACAGACACACTGCTTACCAGCTTGTGTGTGCTAGTAAGAACAAAATGAGTAAGTCGACATGGCACTCCCCTCAGGGTGCCATGCCAGCCTCTCACTGCCTAGGCAGTATAGGTAAGACACCCCTCTAGCAGGCCTTACAGCCCTAAGGCAGGGTGCACTATACCATAGGTGAGGGTACCAGTGCATGAGCACTGTACCCCTACAGTGTCTAAGCAAAACCTTAGACATTGTAAGTGCAGGGTAGCCATAAGAGTATATGGTCTGGGAGTCTGTTTTACACGAACTCCACAGCACCATAATGGCTACACTGAAAACTGGGAAGTTTGGTATCAAACTTCTCAGCACAATAAATGCACACTGATGCCAGTGTACGTTTTATTGTAAAATACACCACAGAGGGCACCTTAGAGGTGCCCCCTGAAACTTAACCGACTATCTGTGTAGGCTGACTGGTTCCAGCAGCCTGCCACACAAGAGACATGTTGCTGGCCCCATGGGGAGAGTGCCTTTGTCACTCTGAGGCCAGTAACAAAGCCTGCACTGGGTGGAGATGCTAACACCTCCCCCAGGCAGGAGCTGTAACACCTGGCGGTGAGCCTCAAAGGCTCACCCCTTTGTCACAGCACCGCAGGACACTCCAGCTAGTGGAGTTGCCCGCCCCCTCCGGCCCCGGCCCCCACTTTTGGCGGCAAGGCCGGAGAAAATAATGAGAATAACAAGGAGGAGTCACTGGCCAGTCAGGACAGCCCCTAAGGTGTCCTGAGCTGAGGTGACTCTAACTCTTAGAAATCCTCCATCTTGCAGATGGAGGATTCCCCCAATAGGGTTAGGATTGTGACCCCCTCCCCTTGGGAGGAGGCACAAAGAGGGTGTACCCACCCTCAGGGCTAGTAGCCATTGGCTACTAACCCCCCAGACCTAAACACGCCCTTAAATTTAGTATTTAAGGGCTACCCTGAACCCTAGAAAAATTAGATTCCTGCAACTACAAGAAGAAAGACTGCCTAGCTGAAAACCCCTGCAGAGGAAGACCAGAAGACAACAACTGCCTTGGCTCCAGAAACTCACCGGCCTGTCTCCTGCCTTCCAAAGAACTCTGCTCCAGCGACGCCTTCCAAAGGGACCAGCGACCTCTGAATCCTCTGAGGACTGCCCTGCTTCGACGACGACAAGAAACTCCAGAGGACAGCAGACCTGCTCCAAAAAGACTGCAACTTTATCCAAAGGAGCAGCTTTAAAGAACCCTGCAATCTCCCCGCAAGAAGCGTGAGACTTGCAACACTGCACCCGGCGACCCCGACTCGGCTGGTGGAGACCCAACACCTCAGGGAGGACCCCCGGACTACTCTACGACTGTGAGTACCAAAACCTGTCCCCCCTGAGCCCCCACAGCGCCGCCTGCAGACGGAATCCCGCTGCTTCCCCTGACGGCGACTCTCTGAAACCTAAGTCCCGACGCCTGGAAAAGACCCTGCACCCGCAGCCCCCAGGACCTGAAGGACTTGACTTTCACTGCAGAAGTGACCCCCAGGAGTCCCTCTCCCTTGCCCAAGTGGAGGTTTCCCCGAGGAAGCCCCCCCTTGCCTGCCTGCAGCGCTGAAGAGATCCCTTGATCTCTCATTGACTTCCATTGCGAACCCGACGCTTGTTCTAACACTGCACCCGGCCGCCCCCGCGCCGCTGAGGGTGAAATTTCTGTGTGGGCTTGTGTCCCCCCCGGTGCCCTACAAAACCCCCCTGGTCTGCCCTCCGAAGTCGCGGGTACTTACCTGCAAGCAGACCGGAACCGGGGCACCCCCTTCTCTCCATTGAAGCCTATGCGTTTTGGGCACCACTTTGAACTCTGCACCTGACCGGCCCTGAGCTGCTGGTGTGGTAACTTTGGGGTTGCTCTGAACCCCCAACGGTGGGCTACCTTGGACCAAGAACTGAACCCTGTAAGTGTCTTACTTACCTGGTAAAACTAACAAAAACTTACCTCCCCCAGGAACTGTGAAAATTGCACTGTGTCCACTTTTAAAATAGCTATTTGTGAATAACTTGAAAAGTATACATGCAATTGAAATGATTCAAAGTTCCTAATGTACTTATCTGCAATACCTTTCAAACAAGATATTACATGTTAAATTTGAACCTGTGGTTCTTAAAATAAACTAAGAAAAGATATTTTTCCATACAAAACCTATTGGCTGGATTTGTCTCTGAGTGTGTGTACCTCATTTATTGTCTATGTGTATGTACAACAAATGCTTAACACTACTCCTTGGATAAGCCTACTGCTCGACCACACTACCACAAAATAGAGCATTAGTATTATCTCTTTTTACCACTATTTTACCTCTAAGGGGAACCCTTGGACTCTGTGCATGCTATTCCTTACTTTGAAATAGCACATACAGAGCCAACTTCCTACAGAAATTCACCCCCAAATCCTGAACACTTACTTCCAAATTTGGGGAACACCTCAAATAGGTCTATTTGCAACAAAAGAAAATGCAAAATGCCAAAACTTCGCATCCAGGTACCCACACCGGCAATCCCAAGGCAATGCTCTATGGATGAATTGGTCAGGGATATTTGCGTACGCTTTTCCCCCTCTCCCTCTCCTTCCATATCTAGTAAACAGATTGAGTCAAAACAAACTCAAACTCATACTAATAGCACCAACATGGGCAAGACAACCTTGGTATACGACGCTACTAGACCTGTCAGTAGTACCTCATGTCAAACTACCCAACAGGCCAGATCTGTTAACACAACACAAACAACAGATCAGGCATCTAAACCCTGCATCGCTGAATCTAGCAATTTGGCTCCTGAAATCCTAGAATTTGGACACTTAGGCCTCACTCAAGAGTGTATGGAGGTCATAAAACAAGCTAGAAAACCTTCCACTGGACACTGCTATGCAAGTAAATGGAAAAGATTTGTTTGTTACTGTCATAATAATCAAATTCAACCATTGCATGCATCTCCGAAAGATGTAGTAGGATATTTACTACATTTACAAAAATCAAATCTAGCTTTCTCTTCCATAAAAATACATCTCGCAGCAATATCTGCTTACCTGCAGATTACTCATTCAACTTCCCTATTTAGAATACCTGTCATTAAAGCGTTTATGGAGGGCCTAAAGAGAATTATACCACCAAGGACACCACCTGTTCCTTCATGGAACCTCAACATTGTCTTAACAAGGCTCATGGGTCCACCTTTCGAACCCATGCATTCTTGTGAAATGCAATACTTAACGTGGAAAGTTGCATTTCTCATTGCCGTTACATCTCTAAGAAGAGTAAGTGAAATACAGGCGTTTACCATACAAGAACCATTTATTCAAATACACAAAAATAAGGTCGTTCTAAGAACAAATCCAAAATTCTTACCAAAGGTTATCTCACCGTTCCACTTAAACCAAACAGTGGAATTACCAGTGTTCTTCCCACAGCCAGATTCAATAGCTGAAAGAGCACTACATACATTAGACATCAAGAGAGCGCTAATGTACTACATTGACAGGACAAAAGAAATTAGGAAGACAAAACAACTATTTATTGCCTTCCAAAAACCTCATACAGGAAATCCAATTTCAAAACAAGGTATTGCCAGATGGATAGTAAGGTGCATCCAAACCTGCTATCTTAAAGCAAAGAGAGAACTGCCTATTACACCAAAGGCACACTCAACCAGAAAGAAAGGTGCTACTATGGCCTTTCTAGGAAATATTCCAATGAACGAAATATGTAAGGCAGCAACATGGTCTACGCCTCATACATTTACTAAACACTACTGTGTAGATGTGTTATCTGCACAACAGGCTACAGTAGGTCAAGCCGTACTAAGAACTTTATTTCAAACTACTTCCACTCCTACAGGCTGAACCACCGCTTTTGGGGAGATAACTGCTTACTAGTCTATGCACAGCATGTGTATCTGCAGCTGCACATGCCACCGAACGGAAAATGTCACTTACCCAGTGTGCATCTGTTCGTGGCATTAGTCGCTGCAGATTCACATGCGCCCACCCTCCTCCCCGGGAGCCTGTAGCCGTTTAGAAGTAGATCTTGAACATTTGTACATTTGTAAATATATTACATTAAACCTTCATTTTGTACATACGTATTTATTCCATTGCATGGGCACTATTATTAGCATACACAACTCCTACCTCACCCTCTGCGGGGAAAACAATCTAAGATGGAGTCGACGCCCATGCGCAATGGAACCGAAGTGGGAGGAGTCCCTCGGTCTCGTGACTCAAAAAGACTTCTTCGAAGAAAAACAACTTGTAACACTCCGAGCCCAACACCAGACGGCGGACTGTGCACAGCATGTGAATCTGCAGCGACTAATGCCATTACCTAATGTGTAACCTTGACCTGCTGTGTTTACATTTGGTAAATTGTGATCATGCTATGGACTGTCTTACCTAATTGAGGTGTTGACCAAATAGATGTATTCTGCATTATAGTTCCTTCAGTGGTGTATCACTACTGCATTGTATGTATTGCTTGTGTTTTTTATCAGTTTTGCTCTTTCTTTGCAAAAATCTTAATAAAGAAATCAACCTATTTTGGCCGTTGAATGACCTACAAAACAAAATCTCAAAATTATCTAGACATTTTATTATTTCAAATTCATATCTGTCACTTATTTCTAACTTTAACCCACTAAAACTTAACACTTTTGTTAACCAAACACCTTATTTTGCACCCACAGGCAGGCTGAAATAATGCCATAAGCCTGCACACTTATCTAGTTTAATACCATCAGAACATTCATAGAGTTTGTCTACCACTAGTAATATTTTCCACTTTTCCTTTTCAGCCTTGTAATGTTTTATAAGATGAAAGTCCTTCCCAAGCGCTACTATTCTCTCCAGAATACACTCTAACATATCCAAGATTATTTTTTTATTTTTTTAAAGTATTGTAGGAAGTTGGCTCTGTATGCTCTATTTCAAAGTAAGGAATAGTATGCACAGAGTCCAAGGGTTCCCCTTAGAGGTAAGGTAGTGGTGAAAAGAGATAATACTAATGCTCTATTTTGTGGTAGTGTGGTCGAGCAGTAGGCTTATCAAAGGAGTAGTGTTAAGCATTTGTTGTACACACCCAGGCAATAAATGAGGAACACACACTCAGAGACAATTCCAGGCCAATAGGTTTTTGTATAGAAAAATATCTTTTCTTAGTTTATTTTAAGAACCACAGGTTCAAATTTTACATGTAATATCTCAAATGAAAGGTATTGCAGATAAGTACTTTAGGAACTTTGAATAATCACAATAGCATATATACTTTTCAAATAAAACACATATAGCTATTTTAAAACTAGACAGTGCAATTTTCAAGAGTTCCTGGGGAGGTAAGTATTTGTTAGTTCTTGCAGGTAAGTAAACCACCTACGTGGTTCAAGTTTGGGTCCAAGGTAGCCCACCGTTGGGGGTTCAGAGCAACCCCAAAGTTACCACACCAGCAGCTCAGGGCCAGTCAGGTGCGCAGAGGTCAAAGAGGTGCCCAAAACGCATAGGCTTCAATGGCGAAGGGGGTGTCCCGGTTCCAGTCTGCCAGCAGGTAAGTACCCGCGTCTTCGGAGGGCAGACCAGGGGGGTTTTGTAGGGCACCGGGGGGGACACAAGTCAGCACAGAAAGTACACCCTCAGCAGCATGGGGGCAGCCGGGTGCAGTGTGCAAACATGCGTCGGGTTTTCAATTGGAATCAATAGGAGACCAAGGGGTCTCTTCAGCGATGCAGGCAAGGGGGGGGCTCCTCGGGGTAGCCACCACCTGGGCAAGGGAGAGGGCCTCCTGGGGGTCACTCCTGCACTGGAGTTCCGATCTTTCAGGTCCTGGGGGCTGCGGGTGCAGGGTCTTTTCCAGGCGTCGGGATCTGGGAGTCAGTCAGTCGCGGTCAGGGGGAGCCTCGGGATTCCCTCTGCAGGCGTCGCTGTGGGGGCTCAGGGGGGGCAACTCTGGCTACTCACGGTCTCGTAGTCGCCGGGGAGTCCTCCCTGAAGTGTTTGTTCTCCACAAGTCGAGCCGAGGGCATCGGGTGCAGAGTAGCAAGTCTCACGCTTCCGGCGGGAAACGCAGTTGTCTTGAAGTTGCTTCTTTGGAAACAAAGTTGCAGTCTTGGATGAACAAGGCCGCTGTCCTCGGGAGTTTCTTGGTCCTTCTAGGGCAGGGCAGTCCTCTGAGGATTCAGAGCTCGCTGGTCCTGGGGAAAGCATCGCTGGAGCAGTGTCTTTTAGAAGGGAGGGAGACAGGCCGGTATAGCTGGGGCAAAAGCAGTTGGTGTCTCTGTCTTCTCTGCAGGGTTTTTCAGCTTAGCAGTCCTCTTCTTCTTAGGTTGCAGGAATCTGTTTTCCCTGGTTCTGGGGAGCCCCTAAATATTGAATTTAGGGGTGTGTTTAGGTCTGGGAGGGCAGTAGCCAATGGCTACTAGCCCTGAGGGTGGCTACACCCTCTTTCTGCCTCCTACCAAGGGGAGGGGGTCACATTCCTATCCCTATTGAGGGGATCCTCCATCTGCAAGATGGAGGATTTCTAAAAGTCAGAGTCACTTCAGCTCAGGTTGCCTTAGGGACTGTCCTGACTGGTCAGTGACTCCTCCTTGTTTTTCTCATTATCTCCTCCGGCCTTGCCGCCAAAAGTGGGGCTGTGGCCGGAGGGGGCGGGCAACTCCACTAGCTGGAATGCCCTGTGGCGCTGTAACAAAGGGGGTGAGCCTTTGAGGCTCACCGCCAGGTGTTACAGCTCCTGCAAGGGGAAGGTGATAAGCATCTCCACCCAGTGCAGGCATTGTTACTAGCCACAGAGTGACAAAGGCACTCTCCCCATGTGGCCAGCAACATGTCTCTAAGGTGCCCTCTGGGGTGTATGTTACAATAAAATGTACACTGGCATCAGTGTGCATTTATTGTGCTGAGAAGTTTGATACCAAACTTCCCAGTTTTCAGTGTAGCCGTTATGGTGCTGTGGAGTTCGTGTTTGACAGACTCCCAGACCATATACTCTTATGGCTACCCTGCACTTACAATGTCTAAGGTTTTGCCTAGACACTGTAGGGGCACAGTGCTCATGCACTGGTGCCCTCACCTATGGTATAGTGCACCCTGCCTTAGGGCTGTAAGGCCTGCTAGAGGGGTGACTTATCTATACTGCATAGGCAGTGTGAGGTTGGCATGGCACCCTGAGGGGAGTGCCATGTCGACTTACTTGTTTTGTCCTCACTAGCACACACAAGCTGGCAAGCAGTGTGCCTGTGCTGAGTGAGGGGTCTCCAGGGTGGCATAAGATATGCTGCAGCCCTTAGAGACCTTCCCTGGCATCAGGGCCCTTGGTACCAGGGGTACCAGTTACAAGGGATTTGCCTGGATGCCAGGGTGTGCCAATTGTGTCAACAAAAGTACAGGTTAGGGAAAGAACACTGGTGCTGGGGCCTGGTTACCAGGCCTCAGCACACTTTCAAATCAAAACATACCATCAGCAAAGGCAAAATGTTAAGGGGTAACCATGCCAAGGAGGCATTTCCTTACAAGTATGGTTTCAACTATCCATGCACTTTTGTGGGGTGGGGACCTGTGATACTCACACTAGCTACTTTTAATAGGGTTATTTATGGTAGAGAAAACAGGGCATGTCCTACAAGATGGACGAGTTTAACAGTACTCTTAAGTAGAAAGCAAGCGGTTGACTGAGATTCTGATGAAGAATAGTCCCCTTCATATTAGAACATTGGAATGTTGGCAGCTCCATTGAAAACAATGGAGTGCTCCGGGCTTTTACTGGCCGGTAAAAGCCCACAGCGCCAACATTCCAATCTTCTTTGTTCACAGCAGCAGCTGTGAACAAAGCCTCACGAGCCTGAGGGGATTGTAATTCTCTCCAGTTCCGTGAAGCCTTTGTTTTATTTAGGAGAACATTCTGCTTTCTAATGGCAGAATGTTCTAATAGCCTTAGAACCCGCCGTAGCGGGCTCTAGCGGCTATTAAAGGCCCTCTCCCTTGTTAAAGGGCCTTGCCTTCGGCTCGGGCCTTTAACGTGGGAGCGGGCCTTTAATAGCTGGTAGAGCCCGCTACGGCTGGTTCTAAGGCTATATTAGAAGATTGGTATATTGGAAGCTCCATCGAAAACAAAGGAGTGCTCCTGGCTTTTAATGGCTGGTAGAAGCCCGGAACCCCAACATTCCAATGTTTTTATTCACAGCTGTTGCTGTGAACAAAGGCCTCATGGAGCTGAGGGGATTTTAGTCCCCTCGGCTCCGTGAGGCCTTTGTTTTAGCAGAATGTTCTAATAACCTTGTAGCCCTCCATAGTTGGGCTATACCGGCATTAAAGTCCCAGCTTTGGCTTGGGCCTTTAATGCTGGAGCAGGCCTTTAATGGCTGGTATAGCCCACTATGGCGGGATATAAGGCTATATTAGAACACTAGAATGTTGAGAGCTCCATTGTAGAAAATGGAGCAGCAGCGGCCTATATCATAAAGGCCTGCTGCTCTCAACATTTCAATGCCCTAATACACAGCATCTGCCTTTCTCTTTCCTTTGTCTCTTGAAAATATATTATTTAGGCAGAGGAAAGCAAATGGCAGAGGCTGTGCAGGAAGGCACAGTCTTCCTGTTTTGCCTATGTCTGAAAAATAAATTGTTCTGGAAAGAGGTTAGAGAACTTGTGACGACAATGGCTGAGGTTCATGTATATGATGCACAACCAAGTTATTGGGGGTTTTAAATGAACAAGCCTAATCAAAATGTATGAAAATTTTCTTGATATTGGGTAGTTGGTGGCACCTCAGGACAGGGTCAGACTGAACAAAAAATGTGCCTGTGCACTGAAATAAAAGTGGCCCCCAATAGCAAAACATATAGCAAAAAATTGGTGATATGAGAGAAATCAACAATGAATACCGGCCCACAACTGCTAAAAATTCAGCCCACACACTGATCTGTCAGACCAGACCATCGGGCATTGCCTGATTGCTTTGTTTGCCAGTCCGACCCTGCATCAAGATATTGCTAAACTTTAATTAAAGGATTAGTAACTATTGAGTATTAGAGTCATCTAGATCACAAAATATTTGGTTAATAATAGACAGTAATTAGTAACTGTGAAATAATACTTTCTGTCCCAGAATTCTCTCTCTATTTTACCATGACTCTCTCTCTATCTCACCATGAAGCACTCTCTCTCACAGCACACTTTTAATTCACACTACCGACCTTCATTCAAAAGAACCATTATACAACTAACAAAGCTCTCAAATCAAGGTATGCCCTTCATTCAGTGTACTGGTGTAAGGGTTTGGCCTCGCAAAACACAGAGAGAGACAGTTTATCACCCTATAAAGTACTGTTTTATGGAATTCCGTAGACCTCTCCCATTCAAATCTCAGTCAATACAAAATTCTCAAAAGCTATATGAATACATCCCATTGTTTAATACTTATAACATTTGACACTTTGCATTTCCCCCATATTCTGTTTCCTCCTGGGTTTGTCTTCCATTTTAGCTATCATTCTTCCTGCACCATATAAACACTGAAATGTGAGGCTTGCTAGTTGCAAGATGTTACCTCGTTTTTCGTTGATGTTTTTGATTCTTTTGTTTTTTGTAGTTACTCTGCCATCAAGATCAGAATGTACAAAAAGTTGCCTTGGATTGCATAATGAGTTACAGACATCAACATCTGATGCCATACAGGTAGCAAAGCCATACCTTTTGGAATCTTCGGAGCATGTATATGTTTCTTTTGTCTTTTTATTCTTTTCTACACCATAAACGTCCCATTCGATACTGATGAGATTCTACCAGTATAGAATGTTGTCCAGTGATGCATCTACAAAATAATTTATATACATTTTTTGGGACTAATATATACATTTCTTCAACTCTTTATTCCACCTTAGAACATATATATTTTTCTTTTATTTCGGTAGTAGTTTATTACAGATTCAACTTTGACGATGAATAATGTTTGTGGTGAAATGTGCATACTTTGTGTTTTTGCTGCATTTCACAGATAACACTCTTCCCTGAATTTGTTACCCACAGGGAGAACTTGCAACGCTTACTAGAAGACAAAAGCTTTAAGGAAGAAATTGTGCATTTTAGCATCTCCGAAGAGAGTACGATAGTAAAAGATGACCATCGGCCAGAATTAATTCCTGTGCTAATGAGGTTTGCATTGTCATATGAAATTGTCCTAATTATATTGGAATCTAATTCATGAGATTATCTCAATGAACATAACGTACTTTACTAAAACAGCCCCAGGGCACATATTTAATAAAGGAATAGTTAAGTTTAACAAGACAGCTGTAAAGCAATGGCTGCAAATTACGACGTATCCCACTAGATTTAGAATTAAGAATGTTTCCCTTCATTTTTTTAATTTATTGAGTTGTAAACAAGAGGTCAGCGTGGCCATAATTGTTCCCTGACTAGGGCTTGGTATTCAGGAAAAATGATGTATTGGAAATAAATCACTTCATTATATAAAATGGCAACTGTGAGAAAGTCAACTACACACCTTTAATAAGTGGCTCTCATATTGAGAAAATAGTGCAATCCTACATCTTATGCCTAAAGATGGGAGCCATGATACTTATAACCAGTATTCCTACTAAACAAGTTATTATAAAGACTCACACACCTCAATAAGTTACTAGATACATTTCCTTTTTAGTAAAATCATAAGAATTATTTTAATGAGTTTCTCCACAAAAATCTGTGTTAACATTATAATCTCATTTCCTTAATATGACCAATTATTCTTGCACCCTGAATGCCTTAATACACAGTGTATTATTAGTTTAGTCTTTGTTTTTCAACTGACACATATTTCATCCACTGGGCTTCTCCAAGGCTTTGGCTATAGTTCAGGAAATGTTTGGCTATAGTTCAGAAAATGTGTGCTTTTTTAGTTCTAAAATGGATAACCTTCTGTATCTCTATATAGTTAATTTATTTTAACTGACCTAGGAGTTAAGCTAAAACTCTGGCATGTGATTTTGTATTAAAGGATACTGTATGGGCGAATGAGAAGTAAAACTGGAGGCAAAACACAAGGCAAGTCTTCCGCAGGGACCCGCATGTCAATCGTTTTGAGATTCCTGGCTGGATCTTTGCCCGAGGAGATAAGGATGTTCTTAGATCTATTGTATGAACCAGTGCAACACCACAGTAAAGGTATGCTTCTGTACTGTTTAATTCTTTATTGTATTCCGTACAAGTTTCTAAATGTGTAAAAAAAAAAAAAAAAAAATGATTTTTGGAGTTGTCAACGACGTAGGAGCATTTCTTGCCTTAAACTCAATTACATTATCCTGTGTTTGCCTTTATAGCAATTAAATCTTTCTAAAGTGCATGTAGGGTGCATGAAGACTTCTAAAATAACAGTTGTCATTTTAAACGCTTCCAATAAGTAGTAAATTATTTTTTGTTTGGGGAGATCTAAGAAGGGGTTTGCAGAGAGGGTGATGATAATGCTGTTAGTTTCATGTGCTAATATGTAACATTTTACTTGGCCGGTAATGATCATTTTATGAGTAATCAAACATGAGACCATAATAAGTGTTTATTACCTATTTGGACATTTCATCCCATTTCAAAACTTACAGGGACACACTGTCATTGCAGAGGCTTATTAAACAATCAGAATGTGGAATGAATTGTCTGATTGGCTGTAAAGAAATGGCTCCCTGTTGCAGTTACCCCCCACTTTTTGCCTGATACTGATGCTGACTTGACTGAGAAGTGTGCTGGGACCCTGCTAACCAGGCCCCAGCACCAGTGTTCCTTCACCTAAAATGTACCATTGTGTCCACAATTGGCACACCCTGGCATTCAGATAAGTCCATTGTAACTGGTACTTCTAGTACCAAGGGCCCTGATGCCAAGGAAGGTCTCTAAGGGCTGCAGCATGTCTTATGCCACCCTAGAGACCCCTCACTCAGCACAGACACACTGCTTACAAGCCTGTGTGTGCTAGTGAGAACAAAATGAGTAAGTCGACATGGCACTCCCCTCAGGGTGCCATGCCAGCCTCTCACTGCCTATGCAGTATAGGTAAGACACCCCTCTAGCAGGCCTTACAGCCCTAAGGCAGGGTGCACTATACCATAGGTGAGGGTACCAGTGCATGAGCATGGTACCCCTACAGTGTCTAAACAAAACCTTAGACATTGTAAGTGCAGGGTAGCCATAAGAGTATATGGTCTGGGAGTCTGTCAAACACGAACTCCACAGCACCATAATGGCTACACTGAAAACTGGGAAGTTTGGTATCAAACTTCTCAGCACAATAAATGCACACTGATGCCAGTGTACATTTTATTGTAAAATACACCACAGAGGGCACCTTAGAGGTGCCCCCTGAAACTTAACCAACTAGCTGTGTAGGCTGACTGGTTCCAGCAGCCTGCCACACTAGAGACATGTTGCTGGCCCCATGGGGAGAGTGCCTTTGTCACTCTGAGGCCAGTAACAAAGCCTGCACTGGGTGGAGATGCTAACACCTCCCCCAGGCAGGAGCTGTAACACCTGGCGGTGAGCCTCAAAGGCTCACCCCTTTGTCACAGCCCAGCAGGGCACTCCAGCTTAGTGGAGTTGCCCGCCCCCTCCGGCCACGGCCCCCACTTTTGGCGGCAAGGCTGGAGGGAACAAAGAAAGCAACAAGGAGGAGTCACTGGCCAGTCAGGACAGCCCCTAAGGTGTCCTGAGCTGAAGTGACTCTTACTTTTAGAAATCCTCCATCTTGCAGATGGAGGATTCCCCCAATAGGGTTAGGATTGTGACCCCCTCCCCTTGGGAGGAGGCACAAAAAGGGTGTACCCACCCTCAGGGCTAGTAGCCATTGGCTACTAACCCCCCAGACCTAAACACGCCCTTAAATTTAGTATTTAAGGGCTACCCTGAACCCTAGAAAATTAGATTCCTGCAACTACAAGAAGAAGGACTGCCTAGCTGAAAAACCCCTGCAGAGGAAGACCAGAAGACGACAACTGCCTTGGCTCCAGAAACTCACCGGCCTGTCTCCTGCCTTCCAAAGATCCTGCTCCAGCGACGCCTTCCAAAGGGACCAGCGACCTCGACATCCTCTGAGGACTGCCCCTGCTTCGAAAAGACAAGAAACTCCCGAGGACAGCGGACCTGCTCCAAGAAAAGCTGCAACTTTGTTTCCAGCAGCTTTAAAGAACCCTGCAAGCTCCCCGCAAGAAGCGTGAGACTTGCAACACTGCACCCGGCGACCCCGACTCGGCTGGTGGCGATCCAATACCTCAGGAGGGACCCCAGGACTACTCTGATACTGTGAGTACCAAAACCTGTCCCCCCTGAGCCCCCACAGCGCCGCCTGCAGAGGGAATCCCGAGGCTTCCCCTGACCGCGACTCTTTGAACCTAAAGTCCCGACGCCTGGGAGAGACCTTGCACCCGCAGCCCCCAGGACCTGAAGGACCGGACTTTCACTGGAGAAGTGACCCCCAGGAGTCCCTCTCCCTTGCCCAAGTGGAGGTTTCCCCGAGGAACCCCCCCCTTGCCTGCCTGCAGCGCTGAAGAGATCCCGAGATCTCTCATAGACTAACATTGCGAACCCGACGCTTGCTTCTACACTGCACCCGGCCGCCCCCGCGCTGCTGAGGGTGAAATTTCTGTGTGGGCTTGTGTCCCCCCCGGTGCCCTACAAAACCCCCCTGGTCTGCCCTCCGAAGACGCGGGTACTTACCTGCAAGCAGACCGGAACCGGGGCACCCCCTTCTCTCCATTCTAGCCTATGTGTTTTGGGCACCACTTTGAACTCTGCACCTGACCGGCCCTGAGCTGCTGGTGTGGTGACTTTGGGGTTGCTCTGAACCCCCAACGGTGGGCTACCTTGGACCAAGAACTAAGCCCTGTAAGTGTCTTACTTACCTGGTTAACCTAACAAAGACTTACCTCCCCTAGGAACTGTGAAAATTGCTCTAAGTGTCCACTTTTAAAACAGCTATTTGTGAATAACTTGAAAAGAATACATGCAATTTTGATGATTTGAAGTTCCTAAAGTACTTACCTGCAATACCTTTCGAATGAGATATTACATGTAGAATTTGAACCTGTGGTTCTTAAAATAAACTAAGAAAAGATATTTTTCTATATAAAAACCTATTGGCTGGATTTGTCTCTGAGTGTGTGTACCTCATTTATTGTCTATGTGTATGTACAACAAATGCTTAACACTACTCCTTGGATAAGCCTACTGCTCGACCACACTACCACAAAATAGAGCATTAGTATTATCTCTTTTTGCCACTATCTTACCTCTAAGGGGAACCCTTGGACTCTGTGCATACTATTCCTTACTTTGAAATAGTGCATACAGAGCCAACTTCCTACATTGGCCCAGTGCATGGTGACCTCTATTAGATAATTTATGCCCTTATGTAATGTTTTCTAGTAAATAAAGTGTTTGGAGGCACTGCATTTTCATGAAAACCATTCAAGAGTTTAAATGGTACTCTTGTTTTGATTGATATTTGTTTCTTATATTAAGAAACATCAGTTGCATTGCATTATCTTGTTTTAGCTATTACACTGTTAGCTGTTTGGGGCTACTTCCAAAAAGCACAGTTGTCTTGCTGCCTTTCCCATTTGGAAGTTATTTTAGACATGTTCTGACTAGACTATCTTTTTTGGTGCTAGCCTCTATAAACTGTTACACTCCCTCTCCACGGAGAAAGCTTTCTTCTGAAGTTATCTTGCCATTTCTGTACCCATTAATGATTATCCTAGTACTTTCCAATCATACAATTCCTTGTTTTATATCTGAAGAAATAAATGTTATCACCGAAAATGCACTTTTTGAGCTTTTGGATGTTGTGCCTTGAAAAACTAACAATTTTGAAAACTGAATATACAAATAAAAACAACTTTTTTAAAAATAAAAAATAAAACATCCCTGCTTCTAAGAACTTTATTTACCAGAAGGGAATCTGAATATAAGGATTGTTAACATACCTGGTCATATACTGCTTTTGTGTTCTCATCAATACTCTTTTGGTAATTTTCCTCTGATTTTGCATTTCAGGCCATTGCTGTGCTGCAGTTCTTAAAGCGGTAGAAGAAGCAGATTTGTCCAAGACCCTTCCCCTTGGGCGTCAGCACAGTCTATTCAATAGTTTTGAGGCTATACTGAAAAACTTGGGTCACCTGATTAGCCAGTATCTACCTGAGTTTTTGCAAATATTGCTCTGTATGGTAGCATCAGTGTCCCATCTGCTTGATCAAAGAGAAAAGGTAAGTGATATTTCATACAATTGCAAAGTGGGGGCTGGTTAAATGATACCAGTTATAAAATCAATAGTTCATTAAATCCATTGTACATTCACTTGCCATTGGAGCCTGTGTACTATTTGGGAAAACTCTCTTCATTTCCATTTCACTATTCCTTTTTGTATACGGTCAAATTTAATTTAATGTTTAATTCTTTAATGCATAGGTTTAACACATAGTTTTTGGGAGCTTTAACATTGTAAAACAAACAGTACCCAACATTCAACAGTGAGAACCCCAAAAGTCTTCCCCCTTTAATATTTCAGGCCTTAGTAAGCCTACTCTGTGGTTCACCATTTAGGGTAAACTCAAAAGACAGCCCCCTCTGGCATGTAAATGCAAAGTGGGCACTTCCCACAAGGAGGATAAGACTATCTTATTTTAAGATGATCAAAGAGATCAAACAAATATAAATTGAGTAATTAATGTTGGTTGTTAATTTGTTTGCACTATTTTCTTTTTTAACTGCAAAGGTTAGGTGTGTGTGTGTGTGTGTGTGTGTGTGTGTGTGTGTGTGTGTGTGTGTGTGTGAACTGCCAAAAGTGCTCACTGCCAGGCTCCTAAAGGCCCCAGAGGGGTGGTGCGTCATAAACCGGCAGAGGACTCCGGTTAAAAATATAAACAATACAACAAACTTCCACTGGAAGGACGCACACTCAGGAATTCACAAAAAAAGTGAGTTTATTAACACAACACAACGCGTTTCGGCTGTCAAGCAGCCTTGATCACGTGTATAATTCCACCAGTGTACACTTAGTTAAATACCCCCTAGATGTAGACATAAAAATAGGACTACCTGTTTTAATAACTTTCAAAAGTAAAAAACAAACATAAAAATAGAAATAGGACTACCTGTTGTATTACCTTACAAGAGTAAGAATAAAGAATATGTACAATTGAAAGCAACAAATCTATAAGGAATTACAAAGTACAATTCATTCACAATAATAGATAAATAAATAACTGGGTTAATACTATTCCATATATTCAAGAACATAATACTTCTTATAAATATCCAATTTCAGGATTGTATTATCATAAACACCCAATTAAACATGATAAAATTTGTTGACTGGTTGTATTATAAAATATATAAAAATGTATAATTATAAAACCTTAATGCCAATTATACTCATTCATTTAATGAATTAAATATTCTTTATAACAAATATAAATATGCAAAAAAGTTCAATAATATATAGATATATAAATATATAAATACAGAAACATACCTGTGACCAGTCTTTCAATTATAAAATTCAAATTATTAAAATTTAAATTTTAAGAATTGTAATTGTAAATTTAATTTCTCTTATTTGAAACATCAAAATTCATTTAGTCACTATATTTCCTATATTTTATCATATACTTTCAAAATTTATGTTCTAATATCCATGTATTTTCACCTAAAACAACTGTGAGACTCAATCCCCTCAAAATCTATACAACAGCACCAAATCCTACACAATTTGTAAGTATCCGGTACCCTTGACGCCCCAAGAGACAACGGACAATTGTGTATTCTGGACTCAGGAATCCATCCGGACTCCTCAATTCTGAAAAAAATATATAAAAATAACTTTATTAAAACCACACAATAGCTTTAAGACACCAGTACTCAATACCATAGAGCAATATTGTCTAATACATCAAAATTTAATATTCGAGATTTCATGACTATTATCATCTCCCCATACTATAATCATCCAAATAAGTGGGTATTGAGTTCCTCACTCATATTCAATCCTCCTGGTGTCTTAGTTTCTAAATCAACAATAAATTTGGATTCTTTAATGCGTAAAGCCAACTCTCTGTTGCCTCCTCTATGATGTAGAGGTACATGTTCAATGCCAAAATACGATAGTAGAGTGGCATCTGAGTTATGATAATCCTGAAAGTGTCTTGCTACCGGATAGTGGTTGTGACAGCTCGCATATGTTCAAGAATGCGTTTCTTTACTGCATGTTTAGTACTTCCCACATACCACAAGTGACACGGACATTCAAGTACATAGACAGTAAAAGGAGTACTACATGTTAAAAACTGCTTAATGGATCTAATATTTCCTGTTTTTTTAGTGGGATTCTCTTTCCTTGCCACACTGTTACGACAAGCTTTGCAGTGACCACAAGGAAAAAAGCCCTGTAGGTTATGCTCCTTAACCTGGGAAGATGGAGAAATATCATTAGATCGCAACATATCATGGAGATTACGACCTCTTCTGTATGTAATCGAGGGCCATCTCTGAATCTCTTTACCTATAACAGGATCACTCTTCAAAATATTCCAATGTTTTGAGACAATCTTTTTAATCTGTGTAGTGTCCTCATTAAAGGTTAAAATTAGTCGAGTATCTTCATTAGTCTCTTTTTCTA
This sequence comes from Pleurodeles waltl, assembly GCF_031143425.1. Classification (NCBI taxonomy): domain Eukaryota; kingdom Metazoa; phylum Chordata; class Amphibia; order Caudata; family Salamandridae; genus Pleurodeles; species Pleurodeles waltl. The sequence goes on along the minus strand of NC_090442.1, from coordinate 607,487,571 downwards.
TTATAGTCGTATTATCAAAAAGGGTCTGAATTCTCTCCACCTTTTAAATTTTTTCTATAGCCTTTTTGGTTACCCAATCCGGGTAACCCCTTTGTTTGAATCTTCTAACCATTTCTTCCTGTTCTCGTTCAAACAACTCATCTGTGTTACTTATTCTTTTAGCCCTCAATAATTCTCCATATGGAATACTCCATTTCAATTTATCTGGATGTCCACTAGTGGCATGCAGTAGACTATTTCCTGCTGTCTTTTTACGAAAGAGTTCAGTATGGATCATTCTGTCTTTAATCTCAATTTTTGTATCTAAAAATTCTATAGACACTTTGCTAATATTGTACGTTAATCTAATATTAAGTTCATTTTCATTAAGTTTCTTAATAAACTTTATGGCCTCCTTCTCAGATCCTTTCCAGATTATAAACAAATCATCAATATACCTGAGCCACAATATGGCTTGATTGATTTCAGGATATTTCTCTTCATCTTTAAAAATATCTTCTTCCCAAAGACCCAAGAATAAACAGGCAAAACTTGGAGCAAAGCAAGTTCCCATAGCAGTCCCAAGAACCTGTTTATATAGCTGACCATTAAATAAAAAGATATTATTGGTCAAACAGTAGGTTATCATTTCGATAATCATGTCTGTATGTGCTAGATATTTTAGGGATCTAGTATGTAAAAAATGTCTGCATGCTTGTATACCCTTCTCATGGTCAATGATGGTATATAGAGAATTGACGTCTAGAGATATGAGTAAAAAATCTTCTTCCCAAATGATGCCCTCCAATTTACCTAAAAAATCCTTGGTGTCTTGTACATACGAAGGTAAATTCATGACAAAATCTCTTAGGAAAAAATCCACATATTTGGATACATTTTCTAGTGCATTACCACAAGAGGATACTATTGGTCTCCCAGGGGGATTGATCCTGTCCTTATGGATTTTAGGGAGAATATAAAATATAGGTAACTTTGGAAAATCCTTTTTCAAAAAACAGAATTCTTCCCATACTAGTAGGCCTTTATCCTTCCACTCTGTTAGGAGATGCCATATCCCAGTAATGCTACTAGCATTTACATCTTTAGTCACAACTTTATAAAATTGTGTATTACTCAGTTGGCGCATAACCTCATCAATATATTTTTGCCTCTTCCAAAGTACTATATTACCTCCTTTATCTGCTGGACAGATAATAGTATCACCATCTTCTGCCAATAATCTGATAGTTTCCCTCTGGTTAAATGTCATATTGTTATTACTTCTTGATCTGAACCATGTTCGATGTCGAAAATGTATCAGATCACGAACTATCATATCATAAAAAGTGTCAATATTGTCATGATTCATATTTGGAAAAAATGTTGATTTAGGTTTAAAACCAGAAGGGACTACTCAATCATATACAATACCCAATTCATCCAGACTCTGATATAAATTTTTCTCATAGCCCCTTACTGTATGGTCCTGTTCTAACTCATGCAGGGTTAACAGGGTATCCACATCACTAATAGCTAAAACATGTTCATTATCATCAATACTCTTAAGAGATTCTGAACTGTTATCAGTATTACCTTTCATTTTGAACCATTTTTTTAATTTCAATTTTCTAATGAACTTAAACAAGTCAATACGAGTTTCAGTATAATTAAAACGCGTAATTGGACAAAAAGAAAGACCCAAACTTTATGTTCTTTTATCATCCTCAGTTAAAATATGGTCTGATAAATTAATAATCGTCTTATTCACCGTTTCTGTATCCATTAAGTCACTGTGTTGGAGCCACTTGTTGTTTTTACCAATTGCTCCAAATTTTGGTCTTTTCTTGGTGCGGTTTCGAATTCTCTCTCTCCTCTTCTGACTCCGGCTCGTCTTCCTCTTCGTCCTGTTGGTCTGCCCCTGTGATTTTGTCCCTCTCCTTTCTGTTTGTATGGTACTTGCCTGCCACGACGCAGCAGGCGATATTCGTCAAAAAAAGTAGCCGGCTTGTTGGTAACTTCGACACTAGACATTTCACTATCCGTTGAACTTAAAGAATCAATCTCTTGTGCACTTTCAAGTTCACTTTCAGAGGTTGAGGGCTGAACCATAGGCATGAGAGTATTGGGGCCAGATTTATACAGATGATCATATTTTCTGCTGAAAGTTAGGATCCTTCCGCTTTCATAATCTCCAATATCTCTATGGAGTTTTTGTTGTTTTTTAATTTTTATATCGTCTTCATATTTCTTCAGTTTAACCTTCATGGTTTCTAGAAAACGAGAAATAATTTCTTTTTCTTTTTCAGACCTGCTAGCAAAATCCTCTTTTATTTTTTTAATATCTGATAACAGGATCTCGCGGTCACGCCAAGCATATTTAACCAAAATTTCTAACATATGTTTAGAACTGATTGCAGAATTATCCGCCCATTCTTTTAACATTTCAGGATTCGGAGACTCATACACTGGTGTAAAAAAATTCTTAGTCCTCTTGGGACCATATTTTGATCAATATAATTCTGTAGGGACGTGGCTTCCCACCATTTAGACATTTCTTGTTTGCACAGTTTTTCCAACTTATGTAAAGATGTATTCAAATCATTGTTGCAGCCCAAATCCATCCCAAGTGGTTACCTCTTATGGCAGTTTTCGCAAATAGTACCTGAGCAGCCATTTTTCTTTCATTATCAATATCATCATCCATATTGTTGACTTCAATATTTAAAAATTAAAAGGAACTATACGTCTCTACTGTGAAATATAAACACTCTCAAAAATGTGAAAAACCCCTGGAAAAATACCAGTTCCCCTTGCCGGAACCTCACTACTACAAAGTTCAAATAGCTTTTGCAAGTGCAAAAGACCAAAAATATCTTATTATATTAGATGCCACAATAATGTAATTCAAAAGCCTTTGAAATTACAGCATTTTTCAAAAATCACAGCAATTTTGCAAAAAGAAAAAAAAGAAAAAAACTCACGATATGTGAGCTTTAGTTGTAACTCCGGATATCAGCATGTACAGATTCAAATATTCACAACTGAAAAAATGATTTATTTGTATTTCCAAAATACGCTTCTGATGTTAGATTTCCAATACTGGGCTTTTTTTTAGAGGACAATTCCACAAAAATGCGGATGCCCGGTAAACAAAAAACAATCGTCGCGCACATAGAGGTCTCTCAATAACAGCCCTTTAACATCTCATAGCTATCAGGGTTCACCGGCTTCAAACACGCCTAGTCAGGAAGAGTATAGAGTAGAAAATCGGAACACCATTTCACATTAGTCCGTGACCATCAAATAAATCCATTCAAACAAACCGTTCACAAAAAAAACGTTGTTAATTAAGCCTCCCGTTATAATTGCAATAGTATGAATGGCAACACGGCGGCAGAAGATTCTACTTGCCGTCACCCCGGTCACGAAGTTATTCCTCTCGATTTTCCATTTGAAGGCAGCTCAAGCGTTAAGATGAAGTGTAAGCAGAGTCTTGCCGATCAGCCGCCAGCAGAATGTGCTGTTGTTTAGTGGAACGTCATAATCAAAGACGCTCCGCTGTGCTCGCACCATCAAGGATGGCCAACTCCGGGTGCAGCTGGGTTGTACGTGCTTCAAAAGCGGCGCGGCACCAATGAAAAATCGGTAAAGTCAACTCGCCGAATGTTAGAAAAATCGCTACAATCCACACCGCCAAAAATCCAGGACTCAACGAAATCCTTCGAATACTAACAAATGCTTGTATGCATCATAAAAAATAATAGAAATAAATGATCTTCGCCAGGTAACCGGCCGGCCAAGCGGAGCCCCAAACAATTACATGAACTGCCAAAAGTGCTCACTGCCAGGCTCCTAAAGGCCCCAGAGGGGTGGTGCGTCATAAACCGGCAGAGCACTCCGGTTAAAAATATAAACAATACAACAAACTTCCACTGGAAGGACGCACACTCAGGAATTCACAAAAAAAGTGAGTTTATTAACACAACACAACGCGTTTCGGCTGTCAAGCAGCCTTGATCACGTGTATAATTCCACCAGTGTACACTTAGTTAAATACCCCCTAGATGTAGATACGCATGTTTTGCATAGCTCGCCATCTGGTGTTGGGCCGGAGTGTTACAAGTTGTTTTTCTTCGAAGAATTCTTTCAAGTCACGGGACCGAGTGACTCCTCCTTTTGTCTCCATTGCGCATGGGCGTCGACTCCATCTTCGATTGTTTTTTTTCCGCCATCGGGTTAGGACTTGTTCCTGTCGCTCCGAGTTTCGGAACGGAAAGATAGCTAATTTCGGAAGATTTTCGTCGGTATTGTTGCGTTCGGGATCGGCTTAGTTAGATTCAACACCGCGTCTAAGATCGAAGAGCTCCGGTGCCCTTCGGGGTAATTTTTTCGATCCCCCGTCGGGGCCTGGTCGGCCCGACCGCGTGCAGAAGAACGCCGATGGAACAGACCCCGTTCCGTTTCTGTCCCAAATGCCACAATAAATACCCCTATACAGACCAACACTTGGTCTGCAACCTGTGCCTGTCACCTGAGCACAGTGAAGACACCTGCGAGGCCTGTCGTGCGTTCCGGTCCCGAAAAACACTCCGAGACCGTCGAGCCAGAAGACTTCAGATGGCGTCCGCGCCGACAGCCCACCGGGAGTTCGAGGAACAAGAAGAGGAGGGAACCTTTTCGATCCAAGAATCGGACTCCGAAGGATTCGACGATACACAAACCGTGAGTAAGACGTCGAAAACCACTCAGAAGAAGATTTACAAGGCCCAGGGGACGCCACTGCCACCAGGCCATGGCTCGACCCATAAATTCGGTGACCGACCGTCGGCACCGAAAAAGGCCCAAACAGTGCCGAGATCGTCCGACTCCGGTCGAGACACCGGCACGCAGCCTTCTCGGGACCGAGAAAGTGCTGGAGACAAGCATCGACACCGAGATGCCGGTGTAGATACGGCTCGACGCCGAGACAGCGGCACCGAAGAAGATCGACGCCGAGAGGTTTCGGCCCCGAAAAAGAAAAAAGCCACCTCGGAGCCGAAAAAAGATGCAGACAGGGTTTCGGTGCCAAAACAAACTGCAACCGACCCAGTTTCAGGCTCTTATACAGAAGAGCACTCGCTAACCTCCCAAATGCAAAAGCATAGGTTTGAGGAAGAGCTACACTCAACTGATGTAGACCATACGCAAAAGCGTATTTTCATACAGCAGGGGACAGGAAAAATAAGCACCCTTCCCCCTATTAGAAGAAAGAGAAGATTGGAGTTCCAAACTGAACAAACACCACAAACAAAAGTGGTGAAAAAAGTTACCCCACCACCCTCTCCTCCATCTGTGATTAACGTCTCACCAGCACAAACTCCATCACATTCCCCAGCTCACACCACCATGAGCCAGGGTGACCAAGATCAAGACGCATGGGACTTATACGACGCCCCAGTGTCAGATAACAGTCCGGAGGCATACCCTACGAAGCCATCTCCACCAGAGGACAGCACTGCGTATTCTCAAGTGGTGGCTAGAGCAGCACAATTTCACAATGTAAGCCTCCACTCAGAACAGGTCGAGGATGACTTTTTATTCAACACACTCTCCTCCACCCACAGCTCCTACCAAAGCCTGCCTATGCTCCCTGGTATGCTCCGGCACGCAAAAGAAATCTTTAAGGAGCCGGTCAAAAGTAGGGCAATCACACCAAGAGTGGAAAAAAAGTATAAGGCGCCTCCTACAGACCCGGTTTTCATCACTACACAGCTGCCACCAGACTCTGTCGTTGTAGGAGCAGCTAGGAAAAGGGCCAACTCCCACACATCTGGAGATGCACCACCCCCAGATAAAGAAAGCCGCAAGTTCGATGCAGCTGGTAAGAGAGTCGCAGCACAAGCTGCAAACCAGTGGCGCATCGCTAACTCCCAGGCACTACTTGCGCGCTATGACAGAGCCCATTGGGATGAGATGCAACATCTCATTGACCATCTGCCCAAGGACCTACAAAATAGGGCAAAACAAGTGGTTGAGGAGGGACAGACCATTTCCAACAACCAAATCCGCTCCTCCATGGACGCTGCAGATACAGCTGCACGGACAATTAATACATCTGTAACTATCAGAAGGCATGCATGGCTCCGAACGTCTGGATTTAAACCAGAGATTCAGCAAGCAGTTCTCAATATGCCTTTTAACGAAAAAGAACTGTTCGGTCCAGAAGTGGACACAGCGATTGAGAAACTCAAAAAAGACACGGACACTGCTAAAGCCATGGGCGCACTCTACTCCCCGCAGAGCAGAGGGAATTACAGCACATTCCGTAAAACACCCTTTAGAGGGGGGTTTCGGGGTCAGAGCACACAAGCCAGCACCTCACAGGCAACACCGTCCAGTTACCAGGGACAGTACAGAGGAGGTTTTCGGGGACAATATAGAGGAGGGCAATTCCCTAGGAATAGAGGAAAATTTCAAAGCCCCAAAACCCCTACTACTAAGCAGTGACTCACATGTCACTCACCCCCTCCACACAACACCAGTGGGGGGAAGAATAAGTCATTATTACAAAGCATGGGAGGAAATCACTACAGACACTTGGGTTCTAGCAATTATCCAACATGGTTATTGCATAGAATTTCTACAATTCCCTCCAAACATACCACCAAAAGCACAAAATTTGACAAAACATCATTCCAATCTCCTGGAGATAGAAGTGCAGGCACTATTGCAAAAGAATGCAATCAAATTAGTGCCAAACACACAAATAAACACAGGAGTTTACTCACTGTACTTTCTGATACCAAAGAAGGTCAAAACGCTGAGACCAATCCTAGACCTCAGAATAGTGAACACATTCATCAAATCAGACCACTTTCACATGGTCACACTACAAGAAGTATTACCATTGCTAAAACTACACGACTACATGACAACTTTAGACCTCAAGGACGCGTATTTCCATATACCAATACACCCATCGCACAGGAAATACCTAAGGTTTGTATTCAAAGGAATACATTACCAATTCAAGGTACTGCCTTTCGGATTAACAACCGCACCAAGAGTCTTTACCAAATGTCTAGTGGTAGTCGCTGCACACATCAGAAGGCAGCAAATACATGTGTTCCCATATCTAGACGACTGGCTAATCAAGGCCCATTCGTTAATAGAGTGCTCAAATCACACAAATCAGATCATACAAACCCTCTTCAAACTAGGGTTCACCGTCAACTTCACGAAATCCAACATTCTGCCGTGCAAGGTACAACAATACCTAGGAGCCATAATAGACACAACAAAAGGAGTAGCCACTCCAAGTCCCCAAAGAATTCAAAATTTCAACACCATCATACAACGCATGTATCCAACACAAAAGATACAAGCAAAGATGATATTACAACTCCTAGGCATGATGTCTTCATGCATAGCCTTGTCCCAAACGCAAGACTGCACATGAGGCCCTTACAACAGTGCCTAGCATCACAGTGGTCTCAAGCACAGGGTCATCTTCTAGATCTGGTGTTAATAGACCGCCAAACTTACCTCTCGCTTCTGTGGTGGAACATCATAAATTTAAACAAAGGGCGGCGGCCTTTCCAAGACCCAGTGCCACAATACGTAATAACAACAGATGCTTCCATGACAGGGTGGGGAGCACACCTCGATCAACACAGCATACAAGGACAATGGAACGTACATCAAACAAAACTGCATATAAATCACCTAGAACTTCTAGCAGTTTTTCAAGCACTAAAAGCTTTCCAACCAATAATAGTTCACAAATACATTCTCGTCAAGACAGACAACATGACAACAATGTATTATCTAAACAAGCAAGGGGGGACGCACTCCACGCAGTTAAGCCTGCTAGCACAAAAAATTTGGCGTTGGGCAATTCACAACCAAATTCGCCTAATAGCACAATTTATACCAGGGATCCAAAATCAACTCGCAGACAAGCTCTCTCAAGATCACCAACAGGTCCACGAATGGGAAATTCACCCCCAAATTCTGAACACCTATTTCAAACTCTGGGGAACACCTCAAATAGACTTGTTTGCGACGAAGGAGAACGCAAAATGCCAAAACTTCGCATCCAGATACCCACACAAACAGTCCCAAGGCAATGCCCTATGGATGAACTGGTCAGGGATATTTGCTTACGCTTTTCCTCCTCTCCCTCTCCTTCCTTACCTGGTAAACAAACTCAGTCAAAACAAACTCAAACTCATATTAATAGCACCAACTTGGGCAAGGCAACCTTGGTACACAACGCTGCTAGACCTATCAGTAGTACCCCACATCAAATTGCCCAACAGGCCAGATCTGTTGACACAACACAACCAAAAGATCAGACACCCAGATCCAGCATCGCTGAATCTAGCAATCTGGCTCCTGAAATCCTAGAATTCGGGCACTTACAACTTACCCAAGAATGTATGGAAGTCATAAAGCAAGCCAGAAGGCCATCCACCAGGCACTGCTATGCAAGTAAATGGAAGAGGTTTGTTTGCTACTGCCATATTAATCAAATACAACCATTACACACAACTCCAGAACATGTAGTGGGTTACTTGCTTCACTTACAAAAATCTAACCTGGCTTTCTCTTCCATTAAAATACACCTTGCAGCAATATCTGCATACCTGCAGACTACCTATTCAACTTCCCTATATAAGATACCAGTCATTAAAGCATTCATGGAGGGCCTTAGGAGAATTATACCACCAAGAACACCACCTGTTCCTTCATGGAACCTAAATGTTGTCCTAACTAGACTTATGGGTCCACCTTTTGAACCCATGCACTCCTGCGAAATACAGTTCCTAACCTGGAAGGTTGCATTTCTCATCGCCATTACTTCCCTAAGAAGAGTAAGCGAGATTCAGGCGTTTACAATACAAGAACCTTTTATACAACTACACAAGAATAAGGTCGTCCTAAGGACTAATCCTAAATTTTTGCCAAAGGTTATTTCACCGTTCCATCTAAATCAAACAGTGGAACTTCCAGTGTTCTTTCCACAACCAGATACCGTAGCTGAAAGGGCACTACATACATTAGATGTCAAAAGAGCATTAATGTATTACATTGACAGAACAAAGAACATCAGAAAGACTAAACAACTATTTATTGCATTTCAAAAACCTCATGCAGGAAACCCAATATCAAAACAAGGTATAGCCAGATGGATAGTTAAATGCATCCAAATCTGCTACCTTAAAGCTAAACGACAGCTGCCCATTACACCAAGGGCACACTCAACCAGAAAGAAAGGTGCTACCATGGCCTTTCTAGGAAACATCCCAATGCAAGAAATATGTAAGGCAGCCACATGGTCTACGCCTCACACATTCACCAAGCACTACTGTGTAGACGTGTTATCCGCACAACAAGCCACAGTAGGTCAAGCCGTATTAAGAACATTATTTCAAACTACTTCCACTCCTACAGGCTGAGCCACCGCTTTTGGGGAGATAACTGCTTACTAGTCTATGCAAAACATGCGTATCTGCAGCAACAGATGCCATCGAACTGAAAATGTCACTTACCCAGTGTACATCTGTTCGTGGCATCAGTAGCTGTAGATTCGCATGTGCCCACCCGCCTCCCCGGGAGCCTTTAGCAGTTTGGAAGTTACCTTCAACTATTTGTATATGTATCATCTCAACCTTAAATAGGTACATACTTAGTCACTCCATTGCATGGGCACTATTACTACAATTCAACTCCTACCTCACCCTCTGCGGGGAAAAACAATCGAAGATGGAGTCGACGCCCATGCGCAATGGAGACAAAAGGAGGAGTCACTCGGTCCTGTGACTCGAAAGACTTCTTCGAAGAAAAACAACTTGTAACACTCCGGCCCAACACCAGATGGCGAGCTATGCAAAACATGCGAATCTACAGCGACTGATGCCACGAACAGATGTACACTGGGTAAGTGACATTTTCAATATCTAGCACATACAGACATGATTATCGAAATGATAACCTACTGTTTGACCAATAATATCTTTTTATTTAATGGTCAGCTATATAAACAGGTTCTTGGGACTGCTATGGGAACTTGCTTTGCTCCAAGTTTTGCCTGTTTATTCTTGGGTCTTTGGGAAGAAGATATTTTTAAAGATGAAGAGAAATATCCTGAAATCAATCAAGCCATATTGTGGCTCAAGTATATTGATCATTTGTTTATAATCTGGAAAGGATCTGAGAAGGAGGCCATAAAGTTTATTAAGAAACTTAATGAAAATGAACTTAATATTAGATTAACATACAATATTAGCAAAGTGTCTATAGAATTTTTAGATACAAAAATTGGGATTAAAGACAGAATGATCCATACTGAACTCTTTCGTAAAAAGACAGCAGGAAATAGTCTACTGCATGCCACTAGTGGACATCCAGATAAATTGAAATGGAGTATTCCATATGGAGAATTATTGAGGGCTAAAAGAATAAGTAACACAGATGAGTTGTTTGAACGAGAACAGGAAGAAATGGTTAGAAGATTCAAACAAAGGGGTTACCCGGATTGGGTAACCAAAAAGGCTATAGAAAAAATTTAAAAGGTGGAGAGAATTCAGACCCTTTTTGATAATACGACTATAATAGAAAAAGAGACTAATGAAGATACTCGACTAATTTTAACCTTTAATGAGGACACTACACAGATTAAAAAGATTGTCTCAAAACATTGGAATATTTTGAAGAGTGATCTTGTTATAGGTAAAGAGATTCAGAGATGGCCCTCGATTACATACAGAAGAGGTCGTAATCTCCATGATATGTTGCGATCTAATGATATTTCTCCATCTTCCCAGGTTAAGGAGCATAATCTACAGGGCTTTTTTCCTTGTGGTCACTGCAAAGCTTGTCGTAACAGTGTGGCAAGGAAAGAGTATCCCACTAAAAAACGAGGAAATATTAGACCCATTAAGCAGTTTTTAACATGTAGTACTCCTTTTACTGTCTATGTACTTGAATGTCCGTGTCACTTGTGGTATGTGGGAAGTACTAAACATGCAGTAAAGAAACGCATTCTTGAACATATGCGAGCTGTCACAACCAGAGACCCCCACTATCCGGTAGCAAGACACTTTCAGGATTATCATAACTCAGATGCCACTCTACTATCGTATTTTGGCATTGAACATGTACCTCTACATCATAGAGGAGGCAACAGAGAGTTGGCTTTACGCATTAAAGAATCCAAATTTATTGTTGATTTAGAAACTAAGACACCAGGAGGATTGAATATGAGTGAGGAACTCAATACCCACTTATTTGGATGATTATAGTATGGGGCAGATGATAATAGTCATGAAATCTCGAATATTAAATTTTGATGTATTAGACAATATTGCTCTATGGTATTGAGTACTGGTGTCTTAAAGCTATTGTGTGGTTTTAATAAAGTTATTTTTATATATTTTTTTCAGAATTGAGGAGTCCGGATGGATTCCTGAGTCCAGAATACACAATTGTCCGTTGTCTCTTGGGGCGTCAAGGGTACCGGATACTTACAAATTGTGTAGGATTTGGTGCTGTTGTATAGATTTTGAGGGGATTGAGTCTCACATTTGTTTTAGGTGAAAATACATGGATATTAGAACATAAATTTTGAAAGTATATGATAAAATATAGGAAATATAGTGACTAAATGAATTTTGATGTTTCAAATAAGAGAAATTAAATTTACAATTACAATTCTTAAAATTTAAAATTTAAATTTTAATAATTTGAATTTTATAATTGAAAGACTGGTCACAGGTATGTTTCTGTATTTATATATTTATATATCTATATATTATTGAACTTTTTTGCATATTTATATTTGTTATAAAGAATATTTAATTCATTAAATGAATGAGTATAATTGGCATTAAGGTTTTATAATTATACATTTTTATATATTTTATAATACAACCAGTCAACAAATTTTATCATGTTTAATTGGGTGTTTATGATAATACAATCCTGAAATTGGATATTTATAAGAAGTATTATGTTCTTGAATATATGGAATAGTATTAACCCAGTTATTTATTTATCTATTATTGTGAATGAATTGTATTTTGTAATTCCTTATAGATTTGTTGCTTTCAATTGTACATATTCTTTATTCTTACTCTTGTAAGGTAATACAACAGGTAGTCCTATTTCTATTTTTATGTTTGTTTTTTACTTTTGAAAGTTATTACAACAGGTAGTCCTATTTTTATGTCTACATCTAGGGGGTATTTAACTAAGTGTACACTGGTGGAATTATATACGTGATCAAGGCTGCTTGACAGCTGAAACGCGTTGTGTTGTGTTAATAAACTCACTTTTTTTGTGAATTCCTGAGTGTGCGTCCTTCCAGTGGAAGTTTGTTGTATTGTATATATATATATATATATATATATATATATATATATAAAACAAGATTCTCTTTCTGTTTTAGCAAGAGAAAACCGCACTCTGTTGTTGTGCCAAAAATACCTTAACTTTTAATACATTAGTGAGATCATAAACAAACAAACAGGAATCCCCTGACGCGTTTCGGTCTCACCAGACCTTGTTCACAGGTGTTTCCTGTGTGCTAATTTCGGCGCTTAAAATAAAGTACTCCAAAGTAACAGAAAAAATACTCAAGTTACACCACTTATCAAGAGTTACTCCATAACATCACTAAATATATATACTTTAACAAAGAAAAATTAAACGTTTTTCTATATACATATTTACCAAATTGTAACAGTGTTTTGACTACAATCCAAGGTGTTTTTCACTGAGTTCCACATTGCATTCTGGTATATGTAGTTTATAGCATTTCATTAAATCAAATTATTTTTAAATATATGTCATAAAATCTTGTTTCAGCGACTAATGGAGACTTCAAATCAATTTCTGAGGTGTGTTAACAAAATATAGGGGCCCTCATTAGTTTTTAATTTATATTCACATTGGATTCATATTCATGTATTGCATGTTACCTACAATAGCACAATCCCCAAAGTTTCTTTTAAACAAGGCCCTCGCTAAATCCTGCACCTCTCATGGAAGAAAATTAATGTTTGGGTATTATTCCTTCAGTCAATTTATATTGATAGCACCAAAATTGTATGTCTATCTGACAAATGACAACGGGAAAGAAAGCATCTTATCAATTGGTGGAAATGACATAAAATAAATGAATGGCAACATCTTATGAGCTATGACAACTCTTATAGGTGTACAAATAACTCAGTGAACTCAGTGAAAAACACCTTGGATTGTAGTCAAAACACTGTTACAATTTGGTAAATATGTATATAGAAAAACGTTTAATTTTTCTTTGTTAAAGTATATATATTTAGTGATGTTATGGAGTAACTCTTGATAAGTGGTGTAACTTGAGTATTTTTTCTGTTACTTTGGAGTACTTTATTTTAAGCGCCGAAATTAGCACACAGGAAACACCTGTGAACAAGGTCTGGTGAGACCGAAACGCGTCAGGGGATTCCTGTTTGTTTGTTTATGATCTCACTAATGTATTAAAAGTTAAGGTATTTTTGGCACAACGACAGAGTGCGGTTTTCTCTTGCTAAAACAGAAAGAGAATCTTGTTTTTTGAAAATATGGTTGTCCTGCCTCAAACCAGCACCACCGGAGAATTAAGTGCGCCGTAACACGCAGATCAGGACATCTTTTCTTTCATATATATATATATATATATATATATATATATATATATTTGTTCGATGGGATGTGTAGCTGCAGATACACATGCTATGCATTTCCCTTCCGACATCTAGTGTTGGGCTCGGAGTGTTACAAGTTGTTTTTCTTCGAAGAAGTCTTTTCGGAGTCACGGGTTCAAGTGACTCCTCCTCTTGGTTCCATTGCGCATGGGCATCGACTCCATTGTTAGATTGTTTTCTTTCCACGGTTGGGTTCAGACGTGTTTCCTCTCGCTCCAAGATTTCGATTCGGATAACCTCAGAAAACCTTCTTATTCGTCTGTATTGTTTCAACCGTTTTTCACATCTAGCATCGAACCGTAGTACCGTCGGAACCTTCTTTTTCGCCCTTTCAGGGCGTGTGCGCGCAACTCGGGCCTATTCAGGCCTACCGCGTCAAAAGCCTTATGGATCGGACTCCATTCTGATTCTGCTCTCGGTGCCACACGAAGTACGCCTATACAGACCAGCACTTGGTTTGTAATTTGTGCCTTTCTCCAGACCATTGGGAGGAAGATTGTGAGGCCTGTCGATCATTTCGATCAAAGAAGACCCTCACAGGTCGGAGAGCTAGAAGACTCGAAATGGCCTCGAAAAGCAGTGAACATCTCGACGTCGCTGAAGAAGAGCAGGCGCAGTCAGCAGTCTCCATCCGAGACACAGATTCCGAATAAGAGTCTGATGACGACAGACCCATCACAGCTGGACAGTATGTGAGTACGTCTGACCCTACACCCCTGCACAAAAGACATTAAAAGGCCTTGTGTAAGGAAATGCCTCCTTGGCATGGTTACCCCCTAACTTTCTGCCTTTGCTGATGCTAAGTTATGATTTGAAAGTGTGCTGGGACCCTGCTAACCAGGCCCCAGCACCAGTGTTCTTTCCCTAAGCTGTACCTTTGTCTCCACAATTGGCACAACCCTGGCACTCAGTTAAGTCCCTTGTAACTTGTGCCCCTGGTACCAAGGGCCCTGATGCCAGGGAATGTCTCCAAGGGGTGCAGCATGTCCTATGCCACCCTGGGGACCCCTCACTCAGCACATGCACACTGCCTCTCAGCTTGTGTGTGTTGGTGGGGAAATAATGACTAAGTCGACATGGCACTCCCTTCAGAGTGCCATGCCAACCTCACACTGCCTGTGGCATAGGTAAGTCACCCCTCTAGCAGGCCTTACAGCCTAAGGCAGGGTGTACTATACCACAGGTGAGGGCACATGTGCATGAGCACTATGCCCCTACAGTGTCTAAGCAAAACCTTAGACATTGTAAGTGCAGGGTAGCCATAAGAGTATATGGTCTGGGAGTTTGTCAAACACAAACTCCACGGTTCCATAATGGCTACACTGAAAACTTTGGTATCAAACTTCTCAGCACAATAAATGTCCACTGATGCCAATGTGCAATTTATTGTAACATACACCCAGAGGGCATCTTAGAGATGCCCCCTGAATACCTACCCGACTTCTAGTGAAGGCTGACACGTTCCTGCCAGCCTGCCACACACCAGACATGTTGCTGGCCACATGGGGAGAGTGCCTTTGTCACTCTGTGGCCAGGAACAAAGCTTGTACTGGGTGGAGGTGCTTCTCACCTCCCCCTGCAGGAACTGTAACACCTGGCGGTGAGCCTCAAAGGCTCACCCCTTTTGTGACAGCGCCCCAGGACATCCAAGCTAGTGGAGATGCCCGCCCCTACGGCCAATGCCCCCACTTTTGGCGGCAAGGCTGGAGGAGATAATGAGAAAAACAAGGAGAAGTCACCCACCAGTCAGGACAGCCCCTATGGAGTCTTGAGCTGAGGTGGCCCCTGCCTTGAGAAATCCTCCATCTTGAGTTTGGAGGATTCCCCCAATAGGATTAGGGATGTGCCCACCTCCCCACAGGGAGGAGGCACAAAGAGGGTGTAGCCCCCCTCCAGGACAGTAGCCATTGGCTACTGCCCTCCCAGACCTAAACACACCCCTAAATTCAGTATTTAGGGGCTCCACAGATCCCAGGAAATCGGATTCCTGCAACCTGAAGAAACAAGAAGGACTGCTGACCTACAAGCCTGCAGAGAAGGAGGAAGACTACAACTGCTTTGGCCCCAGCCCTACCGGCCTGTCTCCAACTTCGAAAACCTGCTCCAGCGACACATCCGACAGGGACCAGTGACCTCTGAAGCCTCAGAGGAATGCCATGGACTAAAGGACCAAGAAACTCCAGTGAACAGCAGTCCTGTTCAAAACCAGCTACTTCTTTGCAACAAAGAAGCAACTTCCAAAGACTGCACGTTTCCCGCCGGAAGTGTGAGACTTCACACTCTGCACCCGACGCCCCGGCTCAAGATCCAGAGAACAAACACCTCAGGGAGGACTCCTCGGCAACTACGAGCCAGTAAGGAACCAGAGATGACCCCCTGATCCCACACAGCGACACCTGCAGAGAGAATCCAGAGGCTCCCCGTGACCGCGACTGCCTGTAACAAGGTACCCGACGCCTGGAACCAACACTGCACCCGCAGCCCCCAGGACCTGAGGGAACCGAACTTCAACGCAGGAGTGACCCCCAGGCGACCCTCTGCCTAGCCCAGGTGGTGGCTGTCCCGAGAAGCCCCCCCTGTGCCTGCCTGCACCGCTAGAGTGACCCCCGGGTCCCTCTATTGTTTCCTACCTGAAACCCGACGCCTGCTTTGCACACTGCACCCGGCCACCCCTGTGCCGCTGAGGGTGTGTTTTGGGTGCCTTCTTGTGTCCCCCCCAGTACTGTACAAACCCCCCCCCTGGTCTGCCCCCCCCAGGACGCAGGTACTTACCTGCTGGCAGACTGGAACAAGAGCACCCCTGTTCTCCATAGGCGCCTCTGTGTTTTGGGCACCTCTTTGACCTCTGCACCTGACCGGCCCTGAGCTGCTGGTGTGGTAACTTTGGGGTTGCCTTGAACCCCCAACAGTGGGCTGCCTATGCCCCAGAACTGAGACTTGTAAGTGTTTTACTTACCTCCTAATCTAACCTTTACTTACCTCCCCAGGAACTGTTGATTTTTGCCCTAAGTATCCACTTTGAAAGTAGCATTTTGCCATTTTTACAAAGACTGTACATGATATTGTTTCCATTCAAAGTTCCTAAAGTATCTAAGTGAAGTACCCTACATTTAAAGTGTTTACTGTAAATCTTGAACCTGTGGTTCTTAAAATAAACTAAGAAAATATATTTTTCAATATAAAAACCTGTTGGCCTGGAGGAAGTCTTTGAGTGTGTGTCCCTCATTTATTGCCCTGTGTGTACAACAAATGCTTAACACTACCCTCTGATAAGCCTACTGCTCGACCACACTACCACATTATAGAGCATTAGAATCTTCTTTTGCCACTATCTTACCTATAAGGGGAACCCTTGGACTCTGTTCACACTATTTCTTACTTAGAAATAGTATTTACAGAGCCAACTTCCTACACTTGGGTACACCACTGCCGGAAGGCTATGGTTCAACCTGAAAAAAGACTGTTGGCGACCGTCCTTCGGGATCGACGCCGAAAAAGGCCACTCCTCCATCTACTTCGGAGTCGAGTAAATCCGTTAAAGGCCCCGTTTCGGACTCGAGTAAAAAAAAGAAGCCCATTCTTCGGAGCCGAAAATGCGTCTATCGGCTTTGGAGCCAAGACCTTCCACTACCTTTTCGGGACCAAAAAAACAACAAACTTCGGAGCCGAAAAAATCCACATATACAGAGGAACAAGTAAAATTTAGAGAATCCCATAAAACCTCTGAGGAAGAGCCCGACATTGAGACGATTTTACAAATCATGGATGAGAGACAATCCAGAATACACATCCATAAAGAGATAGGAAGAATTGTCACTGCACCTCCTTTAAAAACAAAAAGAAAGCTGGCTTTCCAAGAGGAACTGGACTCTGTACAGCCACCAGCAAAGGTGCAAAAACAAAATGAGAAGCCACTACCTTTTCATACTTCTCCTCATTCTCCACAATTATCTGTCTCACCTCACAACAGCCCACCACCAATGCCTTCCCCAACACATTTGTTATATTCACAATGAGATACAACAGACCCATGGGATCTTTATGACCCTAATCCCATCCCAGGTAATGACCCAGAAACTTACCCATCAAAACCTTCTTCACTAGAAGATACCACTGCATACAACCAAGGCATATTCAGGGCAGCAGTTTATCATGGGGTAACCATGCATTCAGAGCCATTGGAAGAAGATTTCTTATTTAAAACACTATCTTCTACACATTCCATGTACCACTGTCTCCCAATGTTACCAGGCATGGTTAAACATGCGGACCAAATTTTTAGCGAGCATGTAAAATCTATGATTATTATACCTAGAATCAATAAAAAGTATAAGCCTGCACCCTCTGACCAAGATTACATTACTTACCAGGTCCCTCCAGACTCAGTGGTAGTCAGTGCAGCAAGAAAGAGGGCAAATAGCCAGTCTTCGGGAGATGCACCACCTCCTGATAAGGAGAGCTGAAAATTTGACGCAGCAGGGAAAAGAGTTGCTACAAAGGCAGCAAATCAGTGGAGAATTGCAGATTCTCAGGCATTTCTAGCCCGGTATGATGGGGCCCATTGGGATGAAATTCAGGATATTATACAGCATCTCCCAAAAGAGCACCAGAAGAGGGCACAGCAAGTAGTAGAAGAGGGGCAAGTGATTAGCAATAATCAGATAAGATCTGCCCTTGATGCTGCTGATACACCTGCAAGGAGCGTAAACACTGCCATCACACTCAGAAGACATGCATAAATGCGCTCCTCTGATTTTTAAGCCAGAAATTCAACAGGCTGTACTTAACATGCCTTTTGATAAAAAGCACCTCTTTGGCCCAGAAGTGGACACTACTATCGAAAAACTGAGGAAGGACTCAGATACTGCAAAAGCAATGGGTGCTTTAACCACCACCCCATATAGAGGTTCATTTCGCAGGCCACAGTTTCAAGGAGATTTTATACCACAATCCTCAGAGGCTTCCACCTCCCAAACAAAGCAACCACAACAAACCCAGTATCAACGAGGTGGTTTTAGAGGATCCTATAGAGGTCAATACTTCAGGAATAGAGGTAAATTCCAAACCTCTAAATAAATAAACAAACAAACAAACAAACATAACCTAAACAGTGACTTCCTTCCCTCCCTGCCACTCCACACATCTCCTTTTGGGGGAAGACTACAGCAGTTCCCCTCTCATTGGCCAAATATCACCACAGACAACTGGGTATTATCAATTATCCGCAATGGCCATTGCCTAGAATTGATACCCACTCCTCCAAACATTCCACCAAGATACCACAAGTTGTCAATCTTAACTTTTCAAAATCCCTTTTATCACAAACTTCAAGAAATGCCTTAACTTTTCAAAATCCCTTTTATCACAAACTTCAAGAAATGCCTTAAAAGAATGATCCCACCCAGGATGGCACCTGCTCCGGCCTAGATCCTTAATGTTATCCTTACCAGGCTCATGAGTGTTTTGGGGCGTTTCCTGTCACGAGCACTAGGCCTACCCACACAAGTGAGGTACCATTTTTATTGGGAGACTTGGGGGAACGCTTGGTGGAAGGAAATTTGTGGCTCCTCTCAGATTCCAGAACTTTCAGTCACTGAAATGAGAGGAAAAAGTGTTTTTTGCCAACTTTTGAGGTTTGCAAAGTATTCTGGGTAACAGAACCTGGTGAGAGCCCCACAAGTCACCCCATCTTGGATTCCCCTAGGTGTCTAGTTTTCAAAAACATGTAGGTTTGGTAGGTTTCCCTAGGTGCCGGCTGAGCTAGAGGCCAAAACCTACAGCTAAGCACTTTGCAAAAAACACTTCAGATTTCAGTGTAAAAATGTGATGTGTCCATGTTGCGTTTCCTGCCGCGAGCATTAGGCTTACCCATGCAAGTGAGGTACAGTTTTTATCGGGAGACTTGGTGGAACACGGAATAGCAAAACAACTGTTATTACCCTGTCTTTCTCTACATTTGTTCCTTCCAAATGTAAGAAAGTGTGTAAAAAACGATGTCTATTTGAGAAATGGCCTGTAATTCACATGCTAGTGTGGGCATCCCGGAACTCAGAGATCTGCAGATAACCACTGCTTCTCAACACCTTATCTTGTGCCCATTTTGGAAATACAAAGGTTTTCTTGATACCTATTTTTCACTCTTTATATTTCAGCAAATGAATTGCTGTATACCCGTAAAGAATGAAAACTCATTGCAAGGTGCAGCTCATTTATTGGCTCTGGGTACCTAGGGTTCTTGATGAACCTACAAGCCTTATATATCTCCGCAGCCAGAAGAGTCCAGCAGCCGTAACTGTATATTGCTTTAAAAAAAATCTGACATCGCAGGAAAACCTTTCAGAGTAAAACGTGGAGAAAAAGGACTGGTTTTTCACCTCAATTTCAATATTTTTTTATTTTAGCTGTTATTTTCCGTAGGAAACCCGTGTAGGATCTACACAAATGACCCCATTTATGAATTCTGAATTTTGTCTACTTTTCAGAAATGTTTAGCTTTCCAGGATCCAGCATTGGTTTCATACCCATTTCTGTCACTAACTGGAAGGAGGCAGAAAGCATTAAAAAATCGTAAAAATGGGGTATGTCCCAGTAAAATGCCAAAATTGTGTTGAAAAATTGGGTTTTCTGATTCAAGTCTGCCTGTTCCTGAAAGCTGGGAAGATGGCGATTTTAGCACCGCAAACCCTTTGTTGAAGCCATTTTCAGAGAAAAAAAAACCACAAGCCTTCTCCTGCATCCCTTTTTCCCCTTTAAAAAGCAAAAACAAAAATAATAAATTGCTGCATTTTGGCTAATTTCTTAGTCACCTTCAGGGGAACCCAAAAACTTTGGGTACCTGTAGAAACCCTAGGATGTTGGGGAAAAAAGGATGCAAATTTTGTGTGGGTAGCTTATGTGGACAAAAAGTTACGAGGGCCTAAGTGCGAACTGCCCCAAATAGCTAAAAAAAAACGCATGGCACCTGATGGGGAAAGGCCTGGCAACGAAGGGGTTAAAGGAACCAGTTCCGCTCTGAAAACAATCTTTTGAGTTTGGGAAAGAGTTGGAGTATAGGTTGCGTGATATAGTTCAGAAAGGGAAAGGGGATACTTTCCTGTTTCCAAATCAGTTACCCACCTCCTTTGAGAAGTGATCAGTGATTTACAACATCAAATGCGATTTTATACCATTGATAATTTTAGCAATTAGGAGGGGTCGTCTTGTTCATGGCCACTCCCAGTTTCCGTTCAGGAAGAATCACACAACCTTTTTTGCGAGTCAGAAATACTTTTGCTACTTGCACAATGAGTTTAATATATTGCATATAACACTTTGGCCTTAAAAACCCGTTATTTTGCAAATCATGGGGTTCGCGAGTTTTTGTTTTATTAGATCGAGCCTAAAGTGCTCTGTTCTTTCCCAGTAATTAAAAAAAAAAAAAAAAGAAATCCTCTTTAAATGTGCACCTTACCTCGACTTGCTTTGTAAGCTGCTGTATGTTTTAGTTTCTCTATCTGTCTCTCCCTTTCTCTGTCACTTTCAATGTGTGTGCCTCGGTCTGTCTTTGCATCGGTCTCTATCTACCTGTCCCTGTCTGCCAGCCCCCGTCTGTGTTATATTCCTTCATCTCTCTCTTTAAACAGGGTCGGGCTGAAACCAAACTCAGCCCAGCGTCAAAATAAAAGTGCGCACCAGATAACCGAAAAAGGGGCCTAAATTTGCATACTGGGCTAATTTTGAACTTGTAAAGATGCGTATTATGGGTATTTTGCAAGGTATGGGGGACTACATACATCTGTGTTTGCTTCAGACTATGTGAATATTAATATCAGGAAAATCAACAATAAAAACTGGCCCACCTGGCCATAAAACAGACCCACGAACTGATCTGTTGGACCAGCCTAATTGTCCAGTGGGCCAGTCTGGCCCTATCTACATATGTCTGTGGTTGGTTCTGTGTATCTCCATGTACCTCTCCCTATTGGCCGGTCTCCGTATGTCTTTCTTTATATACCTCTATCTGTTTCTACATATGTCTCTAGTTGTCGCTAGCCAAGCGCCTCTATCTCTTTCTGTCAATCTCTATATGTATCTTTATGGCGCTATGTCTCTCTTTTATTTTCAGGTTTTTAACTAATGCTTTTGACACCTTTTTTCAGAATCCAAATGTCAAAAAACACACTTTGAGGAGCCATTCAGAGACAGCACAATGCAAACTTTTTGGCTGTCCTGACAGTACAATGCTATGGTTAAAACACTGATATTAGTAGAGCATTTCAAAGCAGTTACACTCGTCCATCACTTACTTTTATATGTTTTGCTGGTTTCTCTTGGGAGCTTGACAGACTGATGATCCCAGTTGGAAATAAGGCAATCCTGCCTTTTCGCCAAGTGCTCCACCCTAGTCAATGAAGACCAGATACAGTGGCACTCCTTTTTAGTACTGCAGATTTCTACTAGGTTGAGCAGTGCCAGTACCTGGTAAAGTGTGGTAGGCCTTTTCTTGAATTCGCCCTACAAAGGATACCTTTAGTGTATATTTTGTAACGCAAAAGTGATTGGATGGTATGCACTTTGATGACATTTTTCCTCGTTATTGTAGATTGGTACAACTCCACTTTGTTTCCAAGTAGTTGGAAATACATGCATTTTGGTAAATGATTTAAATATTGTCCGGTAGACTGGAATCCTTCATTTTACTAAGGGATGGAAACATTCAGGTGGAATCATATTAGGGTTTTTGGTTTTGTGATTGGCTGTCAGTTAATCACTCTTTTAATGTTAAGGTTGGTAAACCAGTCCTCAGTGTGTTGTTCTCCATCTTCATGTGAGGTAACAATTGGCCACTGTTCTTGCAATCCCTTTCTTGGCATAGAGTTTATCATCCCAGAAGATATCTGGCTGGCATGCCATCACATATTCAGTTTCGTAGTGGTTTGCAGTGGCTTTTGTGATCATTAACCTGTACCATTTGCTGCATTTGATGCTGGCTGTCTCTGTGAACTCAGCCCACTTTCTGTGTCGGAGTTCTTATTTGTCATTTTAAGTAGAATTTGGTAGTTAGGCCTGCGTTCAACTATTTCTTGTCTCTTGTACCCGGTTTTCAAATTATCTTTTTGTGTCTCTGTCTACATTTAACTCTAGCCGTTACTCATATGCAAACCCGAAGTAGAATCATGATCCCAACTACAACCAAACAAATTATGTAACGATTCCAATGTCTGTCTATCCCTATCTCAGTCCATATCCACAAGTCCCTTCCGCTATCTGTTCTTACCTCTCACTGTCTTTATCTTTATATATTCATCTCTATGTTGGTTTGTCTTTCTATCTCCATCTATCTGTGTTTGTTGATCTTTCTCGGTCTTTCCCTATGCCTATCTGTCTCTGTCTCTATCTATATCTCCATTTGCCTCTTTCTGTCACTTTTGATCTGTCTCTATATATTGGTGTCTGTCTGTTCTTAGCTGTCTCTATCTTTCTCTGTCTCTATTTCAATCTGTCTCTGACTCTATTTATATCTGTTTTCATCTCTATCTTTCTGAATCTTCAGATGTTTCAATTTGCCTACCTCTGTCAGACTGTCTTTAACTCTGTTTTCTTTTATCTCTAGTAGTCTACGTTTATTTTTATCTCTATTACTTTTTCTATCTGCGCTTGTCTCTAAATCTTTGTTTGTATGTTTCTGCCTCTTTCTCTATCTGTTGCTATCTTTCTACTATTTTCTTCTCTATCTGCTGGTCTCTGTCAGTCTCTGCCTCTGTATATCTGTGTCTATTCAACTCTATCTGCCTTTATCTATTTCTATGTGCTTATCTGTCTCTGCCTGTCTGTATGTCTTACCTGTCTAAACATATATCTGTCTGTATGTTTCCAGCTCTGTCTGCATCTCTAGCTACATCTCTTTCTGTTCCTATTGATTTTTATCTGCCTCTATCTTTAGCTGTCTCCTTCACTATTTCTCTCCGTCTTACTTTTTCTGTCTGTTACTGTCTCACTATCTATATTTCTCTGTCTGAGCTTGTGTCCATTTCTATCTGTCTCTGTCTCAGAATGTATCTATCTCTTTCTGTTGCTGTTTCTCACTGTCACCATCTCACTATATCCTCTCTTAGTCTTTCTCTGTTTGTCGCTATTTCACTTTATCTGCCTCTATCCGTCTGTCTTTATCTGTATCAAACTCTGCTTACATCTGTATATGCTTATGTCTGGTGCTCTACCAATCTGTCGCGATTAATTACTATCTCTATAGAAGTTTCTTCCTGTAGGTTTCTCTGTATATCTGTCTGTCTCTCCCATTTTCAGTCGTTATCTATTTGTCTCTCTCTTACAGTCGCTGCCTCTATCCTTCTCCTTCTCTATCTGTCTCTATATGTAGTTGTCTCTATCTTTCTCTGACCCTATCAGGTGCCTTGTGAGTATGTCTCTGTCTTTCTCTGTGTAACTGTCACTTTGTTACTATATGCATCTGTCTCTATATCTGGCTTTGACCCTTTCTCTATTACTTTCTGTCTCTACATATCTCCAGCTATCCCTATGTATTTTTATCTAAAATTTGGGAATATGGCCCTTCATTCTCAGACATTTTGTAATATTCTATCAATTATTTTCTGTGAAAAGATAGAGAAAATTAGAGAGCCAGTCACTGCGGACAAAACAGTCAGTCATTCTGATCTGGAAACGGTTTCTGTCTCTTAGAAAAATTCAAATTCTAATACTGCCCCCTACTCATTCAAGGATCTGACACCCACTTGCAATCTTAACAGCAACTGACAAAGCAAAAGCTGCAGGCTCTCCCAACGACCCCCAGCTGGCAGCAGTTATTAAACAAACAGCTCCTTTCATGAAAGCAAAGATTACCTTCCTGTTCAGTCAGTCAGTCACCCACGCAAGGCATAGTACCTACTATATGGAAATCTGCCTTGGTGAAGCCTCTGTTAAACAAACCTATGCTTTCTGCATCAGATGCTATCAACAAAAGGCCAATGTAACTTCCACTTTGTTGGCTAAAATACCATAAGAAATTTTTTGCAATCAATTTCAAACTTTTGTGGAATCTAAAACTATTCTCCATTGTCAGCACGGGGGCTTCAGAGATGGTAGTTGTCTCAGTGCTGGAAGATCTAAGGTGTAAGGCAGATCAGGGCAAGCCTGTCGCCCTTGTGATTTTAGATCTCTCTTCAGCATTTGATACCATTGACTGTACTCTGCTGGTCTCTCATCTTGAAGACCTGTGATGTAGTCATAAATTCTTTAAATGCTTTAAATACATTGTCACACATTGTTTCCAAACTGTGACGATCCCACTTTTTCATTTTGAGGCTAAAAAACATGAAATATGGTGTACTGCATTCAGTCCCCCCTTTCATATAATATCTAGGTAGCACCTCTGTTAAGATTGCTTCATGGCAATGGAGTTAATTTTTCCTTTATGGAGATGATACATAGATTTTTTCTGATCTGCATCAGACATTGAATATTGCTCCCAGCAGGACAACTCCATCACAGCCAGACTCCTTGTTTTATCTAGTCTTCCACCATATCCAGCGATCAGCAGAGGATGATAAAAATTCTAAAAGAAAATGCCTTTAACACAGAATATTTAAGTATCAAACATTGACCAAAGACACATACCACCATATGGCCTGACTTAACGGGTCCCTGTCCGCCACCTTCAAATTGGGATTTGAAGTGTAATTTGGGTGTTTTTAAAGCTAGCTTTCTTTTATTTAATGCTTGTTTGTCATGCTGCAATGTGGAAGGGTACCCACATGATTTGGAATAGGAAGCAGACAAGACATCAGCACAGTAGAGTTAATCCAGTAGTGAACTGGTCGATATTAGGAATACTATTTAGACTAAAGGATAGTGAATTTGGTTACGTTTTCACCTGTGTCCACAATGAATTTGAGGGTGCCGGTGCACTCTTTTCACAAGAACACATTGTGCAATTTCAAAATCTTCCTTAAGCGTGCTAGTCGTTGTGCACCTGTTTCATACCTAACCTATATAGTATTTATTGGAAAAAAAACATGCCCCTATCTTAATTTGCGCACGTTTTTTTGCAGCAATTCACAACCGTGCTTAGTGAAGTGAATGTAATGAACACTTTGCATTGGGAAGCGAGTATCTGCTGCCCATTTACTTACAGAGAAAATGGATTTGTTTGCAAGGCAAATGTGTGATGTTCCACTTTAACCCCTGTGAGCACTTTGTTATGTGGAATGCAGATTTATATGTGCTGCTCTGAAATTGGCAAAAAAATAACGCAAGATCTCTTGTAATGAATACGTGTTCAGATAGGGAAATCTCTCAAGGAAGAATCTGTATCCCAAATAGGTCCCTGACATTTTCGGTCTCTTTGTAAGTGTTTCGATTGTATAACGCATGTGGCAATTTTAATTATGGTTGCATGCAGCAGGAATGAGAATGGGTTAGTGAAGGAATTCCTTTTCTGTTTTTTGTAGAGCAGTATTCCACGTAGTTACATGATACAGTATTCCACGTAGTTACATGATACAGTATTCCACGTAGTTACATGATACAGTATTCCACGTAGTTACATGATACAGTATTCCACGTAGTTACATGATACAGTATTCCACGCAGTTACATGCAGTATATCTGTGGATACATTATTCTCAGTGGATTTACATCGCCTCCTGAGCAATCATTTCCCCACTTAGCTGTTACAAGGTGCCTGTTTGCATTCCATGTATTGTGAATCAGTAACTCTTGGACGTGTTACAAGGTCAGTCACTCATTTCCTCGAAGTTATTTTAACACATCATTAGCTAGCGAGGTGTTAAAAGTTCAGAGCCCTTTAACAGTGCTGAGTTCTTGGTAAACAGTTCAAAATCGAGTAAGCCGCAGGTCGGTGTTTTTAAGTACAATTAGAGCAGAGAGTTCGCGATAGTGGCAGAAATTATTTGAAACACGATGGCATCATCTTCAAAAATCCTGGTTACACTTTTTGTTCAGTAACGGAAGAGATTATCATCTGGGGGCATAAACGTGTCCCGGTACGTGATTTGGGTGGTTGCTGCTGAGTAAGAGCTTCACCACGGCGAAGCTGCTAGCAGCGGGGGCCCTCTTCCCCTTGCAAAAGAGCTCATTCTAATTTTAAATCTATGCGTACAAGGAATGAAGTGATGCCACCTTGGATGCCGCTTATCAAAATGTCCTGAGGACGAAGTGTTTACCTCCCTTTCTGCTGTGCGAAGCTAGCTAGGCACAGGGGACTGTCTAATGGTTGTCAGTGTGATAAGAGGGGACATTCCGAATGCCTGTTTGGACTGATCTGTGACGTTCTGAGTGCATAGCTACTGTGGCTGGTCAGCGGTAGGTGTGTCTTCCAAGGAGCACCAGCATGCCAGTGGCATCCGCCCTTCCATAATGGTACCCATCGTTGGACATCTAATGTTCACAGTGCCACGACTGATTGATTGGGGGCTTACCTGCAGCAGGCAGGGTTGCTGTCTTTGGGGGCACTAATGAGAAGCAAGTAGAGCAATTCAGCTGTAGTGGTCTGACGAGCAACATAGACTTGTGCACCTGTAGAAATAACGCTTCTGAAGGGTTGAGGTTCTCCACTGTGGCAGCTTTGTGAAGAGAGCTTTGGCTGGAGTACTGTGTTTTGCTTTGCCTATTGCCCCTACCATTGTCCTTCATTTGGACGTTTTGGCTTGCTGTCATTCTGGTTAGTAATCCTTGGCAACTAGAATCTATCATTTCCCTACATTTAGTGTTAAGCTCATGACTGTGCTTTCTTTGCGGAAGTGGATATAGAGTTATTTTGGTGAAGTGTATCCTTCTTAGCTGCATTTCGATGTGAGTGGTTGTTTGCTGTGTGAAGTTGTCACTTAGGTTTCTAGATCTGGTTAATCCTGTAACCTTAGTAACCCGCCACCCACAAGAGCTGCCCTTCCACAGGAATCTTGATGAGATTTTTCCCTGGGAGTTTATTAGATACTTGATATCCACTGAAGGCATCTATCTGTCTTAATAGACAAGACAGTAATGACCATTTTTACAGACAAAAAAGACCTGACCTTATACACCTAACTGCTGAGGCTATAAACACATTGCTGATGTTTACTCCTTGAAACACCCAACAAGATATTTCTTTCACTATGAGCAGTCGGGTAAATCTATAGACCTTTCCCCAACAAATATCACACAGCTGCAGGACATCTACAAATACACACTAGCCAATAAATGAGACACACGACTCAAAAAGGACATCCACACCAATTTATACAAATACAACGTATCTTTATGTATGTTTAGGCATCAGAGATTTTTTTTTCAGGTAAATACGTTTTCAAATAGGAATTCTTTTCTCTTCAGTGTTCTACAATGGGAGAAAAAACAAGTTCTTCGAACAGGTAGAGTACAGCGACTTACAAGGCCAGCCTCCAGGAGTTAAGGTGAGTAGTGGGCAAGGTCCATGGTTGCACCAGCAGTACACCACTAGCGGCATATGGCGGCCGGGTGCAGGGTACAAAACAGCATTAGGTGCCCAATGAGTTTCAGTGGAGCTTGGGTGCTGCAAAAAAAGGCTGCAGTTTCTGGCCTGGAGGCCAGTAGGGCTGAACCAATAGCCGGCCTCACGATGCTTGCACACTTTTGGTCCTCTTCTCAGGGACGATGTTTGCAGAGCTGTCCTTAGGCATCGGTTTTTCGATACCGGAGCTGTCTCAATAGAGGGGGGGGCTGTGTGCAGAGGCTGCAGGCATTGTCTGGGAGTCCACGATGGGTGAAACCACGATGGACTCGGATTCTGGAGGGCTGGATGCAGTGGTGACTTCAGGTGTCAGGTTTTGGCGATTCCGGAGGCTCCAGAGTCCCTTCTTTTGGAGTTTGTTGGGGAGCAGGTCCGCTGTTCATGAGAGGCCTTGAGTCTTTCTTGAAGGCGGGTAGTGCTCCTGGGTTTCTGAAGTCACAGCTGGAGGACCATTCAACTTTGGTGCAATTTCGATGAAGGATGCCGACAGGGTTGGTACCAGGTCAGCTGTTTCTTTTCTCCTCTTCTACGTTTGTGGCTCTTCTGTGTCCTTGGTCTTCTTAGGATGTCAGGATCTGCTTCTTTGGTGCCAGGGTCTCCCCTAAATGTTGGATTTATGAGTGTTAGGGGTGTGTAGGGTAGTAGCCAATGGGCTACTGAGCCTTGGGGTCACTACACCCATTATAGGACCAGTTCCTGTGGGAAGTGAGCATAGCCCTGTCCCAGAATTCCTACGTATGCCATCTCAAAGATGGCTACCTCTGAAAAATAGTGTTCACCTTGGCATAGCCCACCTTAGGGGTGGTACTAGCCTGGAGGTGGCGTGCCTACCTGACTAGATAATTTCCCACCTATCCAGGTGCCAAGCGGGCTCTGAATAGGGGGATGTGTCTTCCAAGGAGCACCAGCATGCCAGTGGCATCCGCCCTTCCATAATGGTACCCATCGTGAGAGGAGCTAGATTTTAATTTCAATAGCAGCATTCCTTTGAGCCTTGCTTCCATAGGAAGGCTAATCAGAAGGTCATCGTGTGAGAAGGGGGTGTTACACCCTTTTCCTGGACATGCTTTTGTTCTGGACCTCCAGAGAGCAGAGGGCTCTCACCCTAGGGGGTGAGACCAGTGTCTTGGGTGACAGGCTGGCAGAAACTAGTCAGCAAGCACACCAGGGGACGGTAGGTTTTCAGGGGGCACCTCTGACGTGACCTCTGGGTGCATGTTTTAGTAAATCCAACACTGGCATCAGTGTGAGTTCACTAATACAAAATGTTTGATAGCAAACACCCTAATCTTCAGTAATTACATCATATAGATGGGGAACTCGTATTGACCAGTGTCCAGCACATGCACTTACTATGTCTGAGAATTGACAAAGACATAGCAGGGGTATATTGGCTCTTGCAGATATGCCCTCACATGTAATCTAATGCACCCTGCCTTGGTGCTATAAGGCCTACTGTAGGGGTGACTTACCTATAATGCATGCAGTGTTAGGTTGCATGGTACACAGGCTGTGTGTCATGTCGTGTTTTCAGTTTTGTCTGCACCAAGACAAGCAGCCCGCCTTGGGAGCTTGTTGTGCTTGTTGAGGAGTCCCTTAGGGTGGCACACTTTGTGCTGCAGCCTTTATATACCCTCTTTAGCACCTCAGGCCCTAGGTGTAGGAAGCTGGCTCTGAATATAGTGTACCAAAATGACGTATAGTATGCACAGAGTCCAGGGGTTCCCCGGAGGCTTAACAGGGGCTCAAGTTGATAATACCAATGCTCTCTTTCGTGGTAGTGTGGTTGAGCAGTTAAGTTTATCAGAGGGTAGTGCAAAGCATTTGTTGTACACGCACAGTCAAAAAATGAGGCACGCGCTCAATGACTAACTCCAGGCCAATTGTTTTTATATAGCAAAAATATATTTTGTTACTTTATTACTAGAACCAGAAGAACTTTGTTGCAGGTAAGTACAGTTGTAAGTAGGTACCAATCATATGTATCAAATGTACTTTGTTTGGTTTTAGCAGATGAAGCAGTTTACAAGTAAGTAGCAACTTTCTATTTCAAAAGGTGACCCTTGGTGCAATTTTCCATTGGAACCAATGCAGTCCTAGGGGAGGAAAAGTATTTGTATGCCTTGAAGGTAAGTACTTAACTTACAGTTTGAGTCTCTGGGAGTTAGGATGTCCACAGGTCAAAGTTTACCTTGATATTAAACATACACCACCAGCAACACAGTGCCGGCCGGGTGCAGATGTCAAAGTTGATGTCGGGTTTAGAATGGGATTCTGTGGAGACTAGGGGCACTCAAAGAACATCTGCCGGCAGGTAAGTACCCGCGTCCTCTGGAAGCAGACATGGGGGGTTTAGAGGAGCATCGGGGGGCCAGAGGTCTACACCAAACACACACCCTCAGCGGGACAGGGATGGCCAGGTACAAGGTGCAAACACAGAGCTGAGCAATGGGGGGGGGCACAAAAGATGCTGCAGGCTGGTTCCAGGTGGTCGGTTCCGGGAAACCAAAGGCTGGACAGGTAGGGGAGGCACCGGTTGGACGTTGCTAGACTGATGTTCAGATTCCCTAAGGCCAGGGGGCTGCGGGTGCAGGGCTGTCCTTGGGCTTTGGGAATCTTAGTCTGATTCGGTTGCTGTCAGGGGGTCCTCTGGATTCAGGCTGCAGGCGCCATTGTGTGGGCCAGGAGGGGTCAACCCAGGATGGACTGGAGATTGGCATCGTCCGGGGACCTTCTCTGGACTGGTGGGCCACCTGGACTCTGGCTTGTAGGCCTGGGTGCAGAGGGGGCAGGGTCCACGGATCCTGGGTGGTTCTTGAATCTTTTTGGTGATTTCTTCTGGACATGGCCACTGTCCTCTGGATCTCTTGGTCCTCTGCTGGTCAGGCGTTCCTCCGGAGGTTTGTAGAGGTCACTGGTCCTGCAGGATGCGTCGCCTTCTTGGAGTAGGGGTCTTTGAAGCTGCAGACAGGCTGGTAGGGCTTGGGCCAAGTCAGTTGTCGTCTGGAGTCTTCACTGCTAGGGTCAGCTTAGCAGTACTTCTTCTTTCTTCTGAGGTCGCCAGGAATCTGGTGAGTGAGGTTCACGGGTTGCCCCGAAATACTAGATTATGGGGACTACAGTGGTCAGAGGGTAGTAGCCAATGGCTACTATACCTGTGGGTGGCTACACCCTTCTTGTGTCCACTCCCTTTTGGGAGGGGAGGCACATCCTTAACCCTGTGGGTCCGCCAAAAGTGGGGCTTGGTCCGGGGGTTGGGCATCTCCACTAGCTGGAGTGCCCTGGGGCACTGTGACAGGAGGCCTGAGCCTTTAAGGTTCACTGGCAAGTGCAACAGTTCCTGCAGAGGGGAGGTGTGAAGTACCTCCACCCAGAGCAGGCTTTGTTCCTGACACCAGAGAGCACAAAGGCTCTCACCCCATGGGGTCAGAAACGTGTCTGTTAGTGGCAGGCTGGCGCAGACTGGTCAGCCTTACACTAAAGGGTTGGGTAAAATGCAGGGGGTATATCTAAGATGGCCTCTGTGTGCATTGTACAATAAATCTAACACTGGCATCAGTGTGGGTTTATTGTGCTGAGACGTTTGCTATCAAACTTCCCAGCCTTTAGTGAAGCCATCATGGAGCTGTGGAGTTCGTAATGACAAACTCCCCGCCCATGTACTTAATATGACCACACTGCACTTACAATGTCTAGGATTGGACTTAGACACTGTAGGGGCATATTGCTCATGCAGCTATGCCCTCACGTGTAGTATAGTGCACTCTGTCTTAGGGATTTAAGGCCTGCTAGAGGGGCGACTTACCTATGCCACAGGCAATGGTTTGTGGGCATTGCACCGTGGAAGGGATTCATTGTTGACCTTACCTTTTTCTCCCCACCAGGCCACACAATCTGCAAGAGCAGTGTGCAGGTGCTTGGTGAGGGGTTCCTTAGGGTGGCACAATACATGCTGTAGCCCTTAGGGACCCTCCCTGGTCACAGAGCCCTTGGTACCACTGGTTCCTTTTTTAACGGGCATAGCTGTGAGCCAGCTATGTCCCAATTGTAGAAACAATGGTACAGGTTAGGGAAAGATCACTGATTCCGGGGCCTGGTTAGCTGGATCCCAGAGCACACTCAATCAAGTTATCATCAATACCAGGCAAAACGTGTGGGTGTAACCATGCCAAAAGGGGCCCTTTCCTACACTAGGTATAGGGATACCATTTACTAAGGACATAGGGCCACATATACAAAAATCAGGTTTTGCAACTCGCAAATTGCGAGTCAGAGCGACTCTCAATTTGCGAAGTTGGCTCTGTATGTGCTATTTCAAAGTAAGGAATAGCATGCACAGAGTCCAAGGGTTCCCCTTAGAGGTAAGATAGTGGCAAAAAGAGATAATACTAATGCTCTATTTTGTGGTAGTGTGGTCGAGCAGTAGGCTTATCAAAGGAGTAGTGTTAAGCATTTGTTGTACATACACACAGGCAATAAATGAGGAACACACACTCAGAGACAATTCCAGCCAATAGGTTTTTGTATAGAAAAATATATTTTCTTAGTTTATTTTAAGAACCACAGGTTCAAATTCTACATGTAATATCTCATTTGAAAGGTATTGCAGGTAAGTACTTTAGGAACTTTGAATAATTACAGTAGCATATATACTTTTCACATAAACCACAAATAGCTGTTTTAAAAGTGGACACAGTGCAATTTTCACAGTTCCTGAGGGAGGTAAACGATTGTTAGTTTTTGCAGGCAAGTAACCCACCTACAGGGTTCAGTTTTGGGTCC
This sequence comes from Pleurodeles waltl, assembly GCF_031143425.1. Classification (NCBI taxonomy): domain Eukaryota; kingdom Metazoa; phylum Chordata; class Amphibia; order Caudata; family Salamandridae; genus Pleurodeles; species Pleurodeles waltl. The sequence continues at coordinate 607,454,616 of NC_090442.1, read as the reverse complement.
AAGGTAGCCCACCATTGGGGGTTCAGAGCAACCCCAAAGTTACCACACCAGCAGCTCAGGGCCGGTCAGGTGCAGATGTCAAAGAGGTGCCCAAAACACATAGGCTTCAATGGAGAGAAGGGGGTGCCCCAGTTCCAGTCTGCCAGCAGGTAAGTACCCGCGTCTTCGGAGGGCAGACCAGGGGGGTTTTGTAGGGCACCGGGGGGGACACAAGTCCACACAAAAAGTACACCCTCAGCAGCGCGGGGGCGGCCGGGTGCAGTGTGTAAACTGGCGTCGGGTTTCCAATGGGAGACCAAGGGGTCTCTTCAGCGGTGCAGGCAGGCAAGGGGGGGGGGCTCCTCGGGGTAGCCACCACCTAGGCAAGGGAGAGGGCCTCCTGGGGGTCACTCCTGCACTGAAGTTCCGTTCCTTCAGGTGCTGGGGGCTGCAGGTGCAGGGTCTTTTCCAGCCGTCGGGTTTTTAGAGTCAGGCAGTCGCGGTCAGGGGGAACCTCGGGATTCCCTCTGCAGGCGTCGCTGTGGGGGCTCAGGGGGGACAACTTTGGTTACTCACGGTCTCGGAGTCGCCGGAGGGTCCTCCCTGAGGTGTTGGTTCTCCACCAGTCGAGTCGGGGTCGCCGGGTGCAGTGTTGCAAGTCTCGCACTTCTTGCGGGGATTTGCAGTGGTCTTTAAATCTGCTCCTCTGTAACAAAGTTGCAGTCTTTTTGGAGCAGTGCCGCTGTCCTCGGGAGTTTCTTGTCTTTCTTGAAGCAGGGCAGTCCTCTGAGGATTCAGAGGTCGCTGGTCCTGGGGAAAGCGTCGCTGGAGCAGGTTTCTTTGGAAGGCAGGAGACAGGCCGGTAGGACTGGGGCCAAAGCAGTTGGTGTCTTCTTTCTTCTTCTGCAGGGGTTTTCAGCTCAGCAGTCCTCTTCTTCTTGTAGTTTCAGGAATCTAAATTCTTAGGTTCAGGGGAGCCCTTAAATACTAAATTTAAGGGCATGTTTAGGTCTGGGGGGTTAGTAGCCAATGGCTACTAGCCCTGAGGGTGGGTACACCCTCTTTGTGCCTCCTCCCTGAGGGGAGGGGGGCACATCCCTAATCCTATTGGGGGAATCCTCCTTCTACAAGATGGAGGATTTCTAAAAGTCAGAGTCACCTCAGCTCAGGACACCTTGGGGGCTGTCCTGACTGGCCAGTGACTCCTCCTTGTTTTTCTCATTATCTCTCCTGGACTTGCCGCCAAAAGTGGGGGCTGTGTCCAGGGGGCGGGCATCTCCACTAGCTGGAGTGCCCTGGGGCATTGTAACACGAAGCTTGAGCCTTTGAAGCTCACTGCTAGGTGTTACAGTTCCTGCAGGGGGGAGGTGTGAAGCACCTCCACCCAGAGCAGGCTTTGTTTCTGTCCTCAGAGAGCACAAAGGCTCTCACCGCATGGGGTCAGAAACTCGTCTCTCAGCAGCAGGCTGGCAGAGACCAGTCAGTCCTGCACTGAACAATTGGGTAAAATACAGGGGGCATCTCTAAGATTTGCGACTTGAAAACTGCTTCGAACATCTGGCCCTTAAAGAGGGTGGTAAAGGTTTTCCAATTGTACACTTGTGGGGGGAAAGAACAGTGGTGCCCTGGTTGGCAGGGTTCCAGTGCACTTCAGTCAAAGTTGCATCAAATACAGGCAAGAAGCGGGGGTACTGCAACAAAGAACCCATTTACCTACACAAACCACCCACAGGCCAGAAGAGATAGCCAAACCTGGGGGAGTCTACCTAGTCTGTCAGGCGAGGAAGAGTAAGGGACCAGGCTGGATTGTTGCAAGGCGTACTCTGCCTTAAACATCCTCCTGTCTAGGTCATTCCCTTAGGGAAACTGACCTATCTCAGCAGTGAGGTCTGCTTGTTTAGTGTCTTCCCCATTCTTTTTGTCTTGGGATCAGAGGTGTCCACATCTGCTAACCTTATCTTATCCAGGGCAACCCCCAGCTTACCCAAAGAGGTTACCCACAGCTTGAGTAACCCCACCATGACCAGCAAGGTCAGGGGCCCTAGCTTGGTATTTGACAGAGAGTCAGACCACTATGCATGGACAGTGCAGTCATAAAGGCTAGCACCCAGCAGAGGCCACTGACAGCTGTCAGTGCCCAGAACCACACCTTTAGCTATTCACTGACAGGTGAAGGTGATAGCATACAGACTTCTTTGGGTTCAGGTTGCCTTTATGCTGTTTTAGAGTGGGGGGTACTACATCCTGTAGTAGGCACCCTTCTTCCATTTTCTCTTCTGTAAGCTCAGGAGCCACATTCTCAGGCGTAGAAGTTGCCTGACTAGTCAGGACTTCTTGTGGCTCAGGTGGGGCTCCACCAGTACCAACTTTGGAGTCCTCCTCTACTGGGGTAGGATCGCCTTGGCTGACTGGAACTTTGGCTAAAAGTTGCCCACCATTCCTACGCATTGTCTTTTTTGTTTTCTTCTTCTTCTTCTGGGGCTTACTTGCACTAACTGCAGGATCAGCAGTCCCAGAATCCTTGAGTGAGGACTGGCACTGGACCAGTGCCACACTTTGGCTCAGACCAACCTCTGGGTGGCCATTTCCAAAGAGACAGTCAAGGTGGGGGTCTGTACTTCTAGGGTTACTAAAGCCACAGGCCTACAGTAACTTCTCCTAGGCTTGCTCTTCTAGTCCCACTTGGGATATACTGGTTTGAGAGTACTAGCCTGTCATGGACAACAGTGTGACTGGCACTGGTATCTGTTAGAACAGCTGCTGGGATTCCATTCACCAGTAGGTGGTGGAAGGTGTCTACTCCCTTCTGGAATCTCTATCTCATCTTGTGGTCCACTTTCCATTTAAAGTCTAGGACCTCATCTGAGGTGTCACCCTTAAAGGCTACACTGGCAACCGCTGGGGGAACACTACTGAGTTTGATTTTAGAACAGGAAGTGTCCTTGGTTCAGTGCCCTGTCTGTTTACAGTCAAAGCACCAAGCCTTTGTGGCATCTCAGTTTTTACCCTGGTACCCACTTTTGTTTTGTGAGGTGCCTCAGGGACCACCCTCCTAGACAGATTTTTAGGGGCCTACAGAGAGAACTCCTTACTTTTCTCCTTACCTCCAGAGTGGGCAACTTGTTTCTCTTGGGAGTTTTTTTTTTTGCCTCCTTCTTCTGGTCATCCCCTTTTATGTTTAGTGTTGGACCCTCTGACAGTTACCCAGTGATCAGCCGGCTTCCCCAACACTTGGGGAAAGACTGGATCCAGGTCCACCAGGTACCGATGCACGTTTTCGGAACTACCATTACCTAATAGATGCTCCTTCATAAGCAAATTATAAAGCCCATCATAATCATTCACCTTACTTCCCTTCAACCAACCACCTAGTGTTTTTACTGCAAAATCTGCAAAATCTACCCAGGACTGACTGGATTTTCGGAGTCTCTCTGAACTTAATTCTGTATTCCTCAGTGATGAGTCCAAAGCCCTCAGTTAGGGTAGGGTATCTTTCATGAGATCATAGTACTCACCATCTGTCTCTCCAAGTGTCAGGAGTCTATTCCTGCACTTGCCTGGGAAAAGTTCCCAAAGGAGAGAGTCCCAGTACTTTTGGCTGACCTTCCTGGGTCTACAGGCTCTCACAAACACTGTAAACCATGTGGTATTATCATCACCCTCTGAGTATTTTGCTACAATCCCCATGGGGATTTTAGGGTGAAAAGCTACCCTTTTTTCCCCTATTTAAAGTATTGCTGCCACCAGAGATAGGCTCTAAAGCCATCTGAATTCTTTCTTTTTTATACAGCTAGGAGTTTAGCTTCTAATTCTGTCTTCCTAGCTAGTTTTTGAAGTTCAGCATCTCTACTGTCTCCATCCCCTGATGTACTATCAGAAGTGCCTCCAGTTGTATTACTATTAGAGAGAGTGCTGAGTGAATCATAAGTTTCCTCAACGTCCTTTCCTTCGCGAATGGAAGCTTCTTTTTCTGCCATGGCCCTAACATTTTCTGCTAGCAACTGCTGCAGGTGGGCTTTTGTGGGTTTAGAACCCATGGCAAGTTTCCATGCTTTTCAGAGCTCCTTAAGTTGGAGTACCTTAAGGTGTTGATAGGGTGCCAGGCTGAGTTCCTGAGAAGGCCCTTGCTCAGACATAGTGTTCAGAGTAGTTGGGAACTTTTTAAAGGACGTACAAAAATGCTAACTACTTTTCTAAAGGATCTAACTTACTTTACTATTTCAAATTATAAACAGTTTTGCAAAGGGATTTAACCAAGGCTCTACAGCTATTTTAAAACAATTTAGAAAAATTCAAAAATTTGAAAAAAATATTTTAGTACCTAGAGACAATTTTTGGATTCCTCTGTGGAATCACTTATCCACCAAATGGTACAGTAGATGCCCGCTGGCCCTTATGTTTAGGCATCAGAGAAAAATTGGCTGGTGATGAAGTTTTTAAATAGGAATTGTTTTCACTTTTAAAAGTTGACACTAAGGGAGGAAAAACAGGTTCTAACATTGGAGTATCAGAACACATTTAACACCCCGTAGAATCCTCCCTCCCAACATCTCCTCCTCTCCTCCTACCCCAAGTTCTCCCGCTGTCAATGAACATCAGCCTAAAATGTGGTGTGGCAACTAAACCGCTGCTCTAACAGGGTGCCAAATCACTCCTTCACAAGGCAGAGGAATCGCAGGTATTTGGGGCAGGTCAATTCACTGAAGTCTTTCGATAAGTGTTACGTAAGGTTTCCACAGGTCCCGGTATGAGTCTCCTTGGGAAGCCAACTCCAAGTACTGTCCCAGAACATGCCAAAGGCGTTGGAGCCATAATGAGTGCGTTGGGATTCTATCCGTCCCCCAGTGAGCCAAGATAGTCTGGTGAGCTGCTCCCAAGGCTATGCTCATTTGCCTGCCTCTGCGGGTTTTGAGTGAGAACGTGAGGGCGTTTGGAAGGCCTAAGACCGTATAGGCTGTTAGGAGGGGTAGCGTGGTGTGGAGGCATTCATCTATGTCATTTATTACCAAGTCCCAAAAGCGGTCTAGTGTAGGACATTCCCAAAGTATGTGCAGTAAGGTGCCCGGTTTGCCACAATGACACCAACAGTGGCTCACGTGTGGTGTTACCCCTGTGCATTCAGACAGGTTTGAGATACCAGTTTGTATGTATGCTGCACCCGATAATAGATCACATTCGACTCCTTGAGTGAGAACTGCCTGCCAATTTCTTGTTACCATCGGATTTGGCTACGGATTTTGGGGGCTGGGGTAGAGTGTAGCAGAATGCCATAAAGTTCTGTTATTAGTCGCTTGTCATTAGATTTCATCACAAGCCACTGCTCAGATACCATCAAGGGATGACCCGTTGGGGCTCAGATAATGGGGTTGGTGAGCCAGAGTTGGATCTCCATGTAGTGTAGACGGTCCATCTCCGGAACCTTACAGCCCTAAGGTTGGTTGCATTATATTACATGTGAGGGCATATCAGTATAAGCAGATACGCCCCTGCTACATCTCTGTCAATTCCTAGATATAGTGAGTGAACAGGGAAGCCATTTTAAGTACATGTGTTGGACACTGGTCAATATGAGTTCCCTAGTTACATGATGGCTTCACTAAAAATAGGGATGTTTGGTATCAAACATCTCGTATTAATAAACCCTTGCTGATGCAAGTGATGGATTTATTAATTCATGCATACCTTAGAAGTGCCCCCGGAAAACCTGCCATTTACTTGTGTGCTGACTGACTAGTTTTAGCCTGCCTGCCACCATCAGACATGTTTCTGACCCCCAAGGGTTAGGGTCTTGCTCTCAGACAGCCAGAAACAAAGCCTGCTGTGGCAGGGGTGGTAGCCCACGCCTCCCAACAGGATGGCCTGGGAATCTGCTTTCCAATACAGAGTGCTTCAAAGAAACCCACAGCCCTTGGTATGCATATCTGGCTTTACTCAAAGGAGAGATGCCAACCCACCCTGCCCCAGGGCACATTTGGCATCTGGACAGATACTTTTAGTATGCAGAGAGGTGTGTCCATCCTTCAGGCCCATCCCACCCCTAAGTTTAGCTGCCTGGTGTGGACACAACATTTAGAAATCTGCCATCTTGGTGTTGGCAGATTTAGGAACTCTGGGAAAGTTTTCTAAAAATTAAATAGCAACTTGAGTGGTTATTTCAGCTACAAAGTCATAATACATCTGTAAGGAAATGCCTCCTTGGTATGGTTACCCCCTGACTTTTTGCCTTTGCTGATGCTAAGTTTTGATTTGAAAGTGTGCTGAGGCCTGCTAACCAGGCCCCAGCACCAGTGTTCTTTCCCTAACCTGTACTTTTGTTTTCCCAATTGGCACACCCTGGCATCCAGGTAGGTCCCTTGTAACTGGTACCAAGGGCCCTGATGCCAGGGAAGGTCTCTAAGGGCTGCAGCATATCTTATGCCACCCTAGGGACCCCTCACTCAGCACAGACACACTGCTTGCCAGCTTGTGTGTGCTAGTGAGGACAAAACGAGTAAGTCGACATGGCACTCCCCTCAGGGTGCCATGCCAACCTCACACTGCCTATGCAGTATAGGTAAGTCACCCCTCTAGCAGGCCTTACAGCCCTAAGGCAGGGTGCACTATACCATAGGTGAGGGCACCAGTGCATGAGCACTGTGCCCCTACAGTGTCTAAGCAAATCCTTAGACAATGTAAGTGCAGGGTAGCCATAAGAGTATATGGTCTGGGAGTCTGTCATACACGAACTCCACAGCACCATAATGGCTACACTGAAAACTGGGAAGTTTGGTATCAAACTTCTCAGCACAATAAATGCACACTGATTCCAGTGTACATTTTATTGTAACATACACCCCAGAAGGCACCTTAGAGGTGCCCCCTGAAACCTTAACCAACTACCCGTGTAGGCTGACTGGTTTTAGCAGCCTGCCACACTCGAGACATGTTGCTGGCCACATGGGGAGAGTGCCTTTGTCACTCTGTGGCTAGTAACAAAGCCTGCACTGGGTGGAGATGCTTATCACCTCCCCCTTGCAGGAGCTGTAATACCTGGTGTGAGCCTCAAAGGCTCACCCCCTTTGTTACAGCACCACAGGGCATTCCAGTTAGTGGAGTTGCCCGCCCCCTCCGGCCACGGCCCCACTTTTGGCGGCAAGGCCGGAGGAGATAATGAGAAAAACAAGGAGGAGTCACTGGCCAGTCAGGACAGCCCCTAAGGCAACCTGAGCTGAAGTGACTCTGACTTTTAGGAATCCTCCATCTTGCAGATGGAGGATCCCCCCAATAGGGATAGGAATGGGACCTCCTCCCCTTGGGAGGAGGCACAAAGAGGGTGTAGCCACCCTCCGGGCTAGTAGCCATTGGCTACTGCCCTCCCTGACCTAAACACACCCCTAAATTCTGTATTTAGGGGCTCCCCTGAACCTAGGAACTCAGATTCCTGCAACCTAAGAAGAAGAGGACTGCTAAGCTGAAAAACCCTGCAGAGAAGACGGAGACACCAACTGCTTCGGCCCCAGCTCTACCGGCCAGTCTCCCCACTTCTAAAAGACACTGCTCCAGCGACGCTTTCCCCAGGACCAGCGACCTCTGAATCCTCAGAGGACTGCCCTGCTCTAGAAGGACCAAGAAACTCCTGAGGACAGCAGCCCTGTTCACCCAAGACTGCAACTTTGTTTCAAAGGAGCAACTTTAAAACGACTGCGTTTCCCGTCGGAAGCGTGAGACTTGCTACTCTGCACCCGACACCCCCGGCTCGACTTGTGGAGAAACAACACTTCAGGGAGGACTTCCCGGCGACTGCAAGACCGTGAATAGCCAGAGTTGCCCCCCCTGAGCTCCCACAGCGACGCCTGCAGAGGGAATCCCGAGGATCCCCCTGACCGCGACTGCCTGTCTTCCAGATCCCGACGCCTGGTAAAGACTCTGCACCCGCAGCCCCCAGGACCTGAAAGATCGGAACTCCAGTGCAGGAGTGACCCCCAGGAGGCCCTCTCCCTTGCCCAGGTGGTGGCTACCCCGAGGAGCCCCCCCCCCTTGCCTGCATCGCTGAAGAGACCCCTTGGTCTCCCATTGATTCCTATTACAAACCCAACACTTGTTTACACACTGCACCCGGCCGCCCATGTGCCACTGAGGGTGTACTTTCTGTGCTAACTTGTGTCCCCCTGGTGCCCTACAAAACCCCCCTGGTCTGCCATCCGAAGAAGTGGGTACTTACCTGCTGGCAGACTGGAACCGGGGCACCCCCTTCTCCATTGAAGCCTAGGCGTTTTGGGCACCACTTTGACCTCTGCACCTGACCGGCCCTGAGCTGCTGGTGTGGTAACTTTGGGGTTGCTCTGAACCCCCTACGGTGGGCTACTTTGGACCCAAACTTGAACCCTGTAGGTGGTTTACTTACCTGCAAGAACTAACAAACTCTTACTCCCCCTAGGAACTGTGAAAATTGCACTAAGTGTCTAGTTTTAAAATAGCTATATGTGATTTATGTGAAAAGTATATATGCTATTTTGATTATTCAAAGTTCCTAAAGTACCTACCTGCAATACCTTTCATTTGAAGTATTACATGTAAAATTTGAACCTGTGGTTCTTAAAATAAACTAAGAAAATATATTTTTCTATACAATAACCTATTGGCCTGGAATTGTCTTTGAGTGTGTGTTCCTCATTTATTGCCTGTGTGTGTACAACAAATGCTTAACACTACTCCCTTGATAAGCCTGCTGCTCGACCACACTACCACAAAATAGAGCATTAGTATTCTCTCTTTTTGCCACTATCTTACCTCTAAGGGGAACCCTTGGACTCTGTGCATACTATTCCTTACTTTGAAATAGTGCATACAGAGCCAACTTCCTACAACGTCCATTTGGGGAAGTAGTCTGTAGGCACTTTAAAATATTTGGACCTGTCATGTAGAACCCCAGTGGTCCTACCAAATCAAGTGCTAATTTGGACCATTGTCCTTGAGGCAATGCAGTGGGAATAAGAGGAATATCTTTCAATTTTTAATGTTTTAGATACAATAAATTTACTGGCTTGTAGCAAAATGCCAATCTCCACAGGGAACTGGGCAGATAACTGATTTTAACATCTCCTTTCAGTTGCTTGATATGAGTCCGTCTTTGTTGGACAGAGTGCTTAACTTTAAGTGAAATGTCATTTTCCTCACATGCTTTTTTCCATTCTTGCTCTGACTTTTTGCCTTGACAACTATCTACCACACCCATGCTGACTACCATATACACATTGTGCAAATATTCATTAGTGTGCCTCTCTTTCTCTTGAATAGGAAAATCGTACTCCTGCAGCTTTGACAAAATTTGTAGTAGCCTTGACGATCCTGAAGATGTACCTTTGTCTCACAGTAAATAAATAAATTGTTTGTGATCTGCACATAATATAAATTGCATACCCCACAATTAAGCTTTAAATGTATCAATTGCTCATACACAGGGAAGTGATTCTCTCTCAATGGTGCTCTACTTTCGCTCTTTATCAGACAACATCCTGGACGCAAAGACAATGGTGACTTTGTTGTTGTCTATACACTGACATAAAACGGCACCAAAGAGCACTGCACTTGCATCAACTGTTTTTATGCATTTCTGACCGCTGATATAAGAATTTAATGCAGGAACTTTAGGCAATATGGGCATCAATACGAGTCTGGAAATTTACTGACCGCCATACTCACGGTGGCGGTCGGACCACTGCCACAAGGTCCTCCGTAGGTTTGACTACTTCTGATGTTATGCAGTGACTAGGATATTCTGCATTTGTTGGTGAGAGATTTGCATTTGTCCTTTGACACAGTTATTCTATGCTTGCTCAGGATGTTAAGTACTTTGTCTAAGATATAATTATGTTCGGAAACAGTTTTAGTAAAAATGGGTATATCGTATTGAAAGGCTAATACAACAGTCACATCCTTAAACAGGGTAAACATTCGTTTTTGAAATACGCTTACTACTGATGCTAAACCAAACTGCAAGCATAAAAAATTGTAGGCTTCAAACAGGGTGATAAATGATGTGAGAAGTTGAGACTCTGCTTGAGAGGTGCTTGATGTTATGCAGCTTTAAGATCAGTGTTGTTAAAACTTTTTTACCTTCTAAGGTAGATAGTAATTCAGTAATTGTAGGTATAGATAGTAATCCATAAATTTTAGCCAGTTGATAACAATCCACTGTGAAAGTTTTGGTGAGTAGTTGCTAGTGAGCACTCAGATGTAACTGCCAATTTCATTTGTTTTTTATTTTACTTTTTTTTATAGCTGTAACTGCAGTGATCCACTTAGCTGCATTGACTTGTTCAATGACCTTGTTGTTGCATAGTTGATCAGGATGTTTTCCCAATTCACCCTTTGCAGATATTGGAACATCCGTAACTTTGTTTGGCTGATATGGCATGCTGTTTTAAAATTATCTCATGTTCAAACCCCACAAAGTGTGCCATTGCCATCAGTAAAACACTAGGATACTTAGATATAATTTGATTTATATTATTTTCTTTGGAATCAATTGTCGTGATGTAGACCTTAGTACCAGGTCTAAAGTCTATCCCAAGTCTTCCTTGATCAATCCACCTCATAATGTTCCTCCTGTAAACAGCCACATAAAGTGTAGTAAATACTTTGCCTAAACATTGTAGCACATCTTCAAAAAACCCAATTGTTTCAATCTTAAACTTTCCATAAGCAGTAGCCAATACATCTGTTTTTGTGAGTAATTTGTTACACCAATGAAGTTTGAATGAACTTTCAGATAACATGGTAACAGTTGACTCATAGTCTACCTTGACTCGTAATTCTACATTTCTAATTTTGACATTGCAAGACAAACCATTCTTTCTAGCATCTAAGCCAACATCATCGCTTTCAGGTGTGCTTGCATTCAATTGATTGTTCGCATCCTGTTTGCTAGTGTCTACTGTTAATATTGTCATGGTATAAATTTCTTCCTCCAGCTGCATAATATGCTGTTCTACTATCTTAACAGTTGTACCTCTCTTGCGTGTTTCATACAATGAACTACTTTTTTACATTTATTGCATGTTTTTCCTTGATCTGGGCAATTGATATTATTACCCAAATTACTATGAGAGCCACACCTATAATGTGCAAATGATTTGATAATTCTGTTGGATTTGTGACCATCCTGTACTTTTCTCACTACATTCAGACTTATCATTTTCCAAACTGCCCTGATGCACCAGACAAAATCTTTACAGACTCTAAGGAGCGTTCAACCCCATAGCCATTTTTACAGTTTCTCCAAGGAAGGGGTTGGTGCAACATGAAAGGTGCTCTTGAACTTTCTTTGAATTACAATTCAGGACAGTCTGACCTCTGGGATACTGATATTTAGCATTCTCGAATTTACAACTTGTAGCAAGAATTCTAGGAGCAGCTATACATTGATCTATAGATTCACCAACTGCTTGCTTTCGAGAATACAAATTTAACCTTTCTCATACAATGCTAAGTTCCTCTGAAAAGTATAAAGCCAATCTTTTTTCAGCTTCTATAAACACGTTCCAATTCGTGCATCCCCAGATACCCCTTTAGGAGAAGAAATTTCTGGTAAGTTGTCACAAAATTTCTGTCCTTCAGACTGTTATAAAGAATGGCTAATTTGCTGGGTGCACTGAAATTGTTTCCATCTATGGCCACAAAATAGTTTTTAAATTCTCTTACCCAGTGCTTCCATTCTAATTTAAATTTTCCAGGTTCCACTAGGAAGTGATGAGGCTGTTGAACATTGCCCCTCCAGACATGACAGTATAGGATATTTTAATTAGAAAAATAACAAAATAAAATGACTGCCACAGTGTAATATGTCGAAAAGAAACGCAAAATACTCAGAATGTACTTGCTGTACATCCAGAAGCTCAACAAAACTAAATACTTAGCTGCAAAGCAGTTATTTTGATGATCACATACTGTCAGCAATGCACTTATATCAGCACAAGCACGCTGTGACATCCGCTGGTAATAAAGAGTTAAAACAGCTATGACAAATACTGCGATTATAGATGAAAGCAAATTTGGTTGCAGAGTCTGCACCACGCCGCTTGGTTAACCAGCTAAGGAAATGCTCCAACAAGGTTGGTTGCCCACAACGTCTGTTTCAGAGCACATGCAGCTCAGTGCAATGTCAGTTTCAGTGCGCCTGCACTGCTCAATGGCTAATAACTTCCTGGCAAGAGGATTACTAGGCAATATACAGCACGCGTAAGTCATTTGTGAATCAGAGTGCATATGCCAGATTGGTTGCTAGGCAAATTATATACTTCTGCAGTGCCCATACATGGGCACTACATTTAAATAATGTCTAGCAACTGGCAGTGCTTCCTCAACGACGTCACACTGTACCTCCGAATTGAGCTCAATGATGAAAATAAGGCCAATCAAGATCATTCAGCCGCACGGCGAAATCCAAATCCAGAAAATGATCAGAAGATGATCTCCTCACAACAGGAAGCTTTAGACTGCATACAGCCAAACAAGGTGCCCCCAAACAAGCTGTTGGTGGCTTCCGCACAAAATTTGAATACATTTGCTGAGTTCTCTCCACTCATCCCTGATATGTAGATATGAGACCATCCAATAATGCGAGGTAAATGTTGTGAAGGATAATCTTTTTTAAGTACTTTCAAGTCTTTTTGTTATGGAGCTCATCAACCAGCGTACTTCCTGTTTTGCAGTCTCAAGTTACTGCTGTAACCGACGTTTGGATGATGCATTGACTTACCCTGCAGTTTATGAAGAGAAAGAATACAGAACAAAGAATGTGTGGTCTCCGTGAAATGATGATACAATGTAAGATGTCACAAAATGTTTCCACTATTGACCACAGAGCTTTGCATGCTTTTGGGGAGAACCCAAAGCTCTATAAATAGTTTCTTCAAACATCAAGCATTTCCCGTTACTCTCAACCAGTTCAGAAGGATTGACACCAGTATTTAGTGGTATCTCACTTCAGAAGAAAACACTCCACACCTACAAGACAGCATACTAAGTGAATATAACCTTTTGGTGGATACTTGTAAACTCTCATTCCTTACCATTAGAATATCCCAGCGGCCAGACTGCATTTAGAATTCTCCCCGTGTGGCTCTGCAGTGACCTCATAATGGCACAGAAGTGACAAATTGGAGCTGTGTATTGATACCATGTCTGCACTCATCTGTCACTTGATTGCTTTCTGCGCACTTCAATGCGGATCCGAAGTTCTTCTCCCAACTTAGTCTGTCTTCCGACAACTCCAAAAAATCTTTCAGCAAAAGCAGGGGAATTGATCATCTACTTCTCCTCCCCTGCTAGAGCAGCTCCAAGTGTCTTTAATTTTCCCTCGCAGACCTACAGCTATCCTGGATACAACGTTTCCTCCCTGGCTGGAAGTCCATCACATCAGAGAAATGGAATTTGCAGATTGTCCTGAAGGCCTGCTCCTACTTTTAGTTTCTTCCTTGCCAAAGCAAAAATCTCAGCAGACCATACCTCAATCTTAACGCTGAAAATAATCTTCATACTGTTTAAGGGTGCCTTCTAACAGATACTAAACCCATAGAGGGGTGAATGATGCTACTCTTGACATTTCCATGTGACGAAGGTGGATGGGCTTCATTCCTTTACTGGATCTCTTGCCTTTGAATGCCATCCTGAGAAAGGACAGATTCAGGATGTCCCTACTGGCTCAGATCCTCTCTGCTTTGAACCCTGAAAACTGGATAGTGTCCCTTACATGATGCTATTTTTATGTAGCCTTCCTGCAATTTCGCAGATGACACAGTGTGGTAAGAACAGTTCCAGTTGGCCATTCCACACTTTGGCCCCTCTGGTGTTCATAAAAGTGTCTGCAGCCCATTTTTGGAGTTCAGGGCTACAAGTATTTCCATACCTTGTCAACTGGTTGTTCAAGATGGGGATGTCACAGTCAGTCACAGACCACCCCCAGACAACAGCCACCCTCTTGGGGTTTTTAATCAGTGACTCCTTGTCCCACCTGAGTCCTGTAGAGAGGATTCCATTCATATGGGACTGTCTTTGACACAGTGACTTTCGAAGTCCTACCACCACTGCAGCAAGTCTATGACATTCAGGATATGACCTCAGAGTTTCAAAATCAGTCCTGGGTCTCGATGAGGCTGGCTCTGAGGCTTCTTGCACTCCTGGCTTTGTGCATCCCCCTTGTCCTGTACTTGCAGGCCCCACAGGGACACTTCAGTTTTTAGTGGGCCCAGCACTGAGGCACTTTGACTCCTTCCAGTTTTCTCAGGACACTGCTCAGGATCTTCTTTATAGACATAAAAACACCAACATGACCCACGGCATGCCACTTTTCCTTCCCCCATCCAAACTTCACAGTTGTGACAGCCACATCAGTCCTGCGTTGGGGGAGAGGAGAGGTGGTCATCTAGAAGAGGTAGAGATCAGAGGCCTCCAGTGGATGCCTCCAGCTTTGTGCAAACCACGTGGCTATAAAATGCTTTCTACCGACCATTAGCGAGAGACTTGGGCAGGTCCTCACAGACAACACAACAGCCATGTGATACTGCAAGAGTAGTTGGGGGGAGGGGGGGTCCTGGATCCAGTGCCTGGATGCCTTGTGCCTTTGGAGGTGGTTGTACCAATAGCTGATCTTCTGGTGATCAATCACTCAATGAGATCATTTAACACCAGAGCTGACAAGGCTGCGCAAGTGTTGGTTGACGGACCTCAAGTAGCTTCTGCACTCTGAGATAGACCAGAGATCCTTTGAATGGTGGGTCATGCCCTGGTTAGATTTCTTTGCTAACACTGAGAAAGGGCAGTAACAAAACTTCTGTCCTTTAGAGGTCCCTCCAGCAAAGTCACTGGGAGACTCATTCCACCTAAGAGGGGACATGGGATCCCTGTACTGTAAGAAAGTGGATTATTATCGGTGTGGATGGTCACCCGCTTCAAGGACACTTACTTGTCAGGGCAAAGCCCAAAGCCACTAAATTAAGCAGAGCTCAACCCCTTGGTAGCTACTGAACAGAGAATATAGGCTTAACTTATGCAATACCAAAACAGTAATAAAGTCAAAACACCAACCAATGAAAAAAAAATTTTGAAAAATAAGAGTAAAATTGAATAAACAAAATCTTCTAGCAGAGCAAGGCCTGAAGCTGTATCTGAGGAAGATGCATCAAAATCAGATACCTTTGCCGCAAAGTACTCCTGACAGTTCTAGAGGTCTTAGAAGTCCAAAAATGTTTTAAGTCTCACCTTTTCAAAGTTTTTGGAGCTGCTCCTCAGCATCACTTGTAAGGCTCCAAGGACCTCATGGACAGCATGTTGGCAGCAGGACTCACTCCAGCAGAGACCATCAGCAAGGTCCTCTACAAGTCTAGTTGGTTCTGGTCAACTAGTCACTTTAGAAAAAGGTCCTCTTCTACCTTGTTGAGTCCCTGTAGCCACACATGAGGCCAGTCAACTGACCCACTTTACTGACCTACTTTGTCCTGGGTACAAGAGGAAGCAGGCCCAATCCTTTGGAACTCCTCGCGGGCCACAGACAGAAGGTCCGGTCCTCTTCTGCCTATTTAGAGAGTATTCTGATGAGCTGTGAGTGCAGTGCCAGCTCTGTAGATTTTACTAGTTTTCAATTGGGGGTGACTCCTAGACACTCACAAACCAGTGAGAAAAATCTTCCCTGGGGCAACCCTTTCCACTTTTGGAGCACACCCTATTTGCCTTACCGCATACAGTCCCACAGTGCACTATTCTGAGGCAAATCTAGCATGACAGAATCTTGCTGAAGAGAGGTTATGTTCCTTCAAGAGGTTTGTTTAGAGAAATGAGCCGTCCCCTTCTCTTTAGCTACACCAAACTGATTTTGGGGCCATCTCCCCCTGCCACCGGGCTGGTGCCAATCTAGCAACAAAGGTCCTATGGAACAATAGGTTTTTCTTCCCTGGGTTTTTCTTTACACTTAGCTGTGAATGGTCAGGCCCTACCTCGGTCCCTTACATGTTATTGTAGTTTCTCAGCCCTCTCGAGCAGTTCTTCCTGAGCAGATATTTGTCACATACCTCACACCCAGGCCTTCCTGTGAAAAGGCCTAAGAGGTTGTTCCTGCCCCGGAGTGGTTATCACACAACATTAAGTGGAAGCACTAGGAGGGGCATCTGCCAGCAGGCTAATACGAAGTAGCCTACTTTTAAATGGTAGGCTTACTGCCTTGTAGACTAGATGGCCTAATTAGGATGACATGAAAGCTTTCTGTCACAAAGGGTTATTTTGACAGGTTTACCTGCAGGATAAAAAAGCTACAGGATTCGGCCTACATAGGTAGGCCTGAACCCATGTTTCCTTTTACAGTCTAGTGAATGGCAGGACACAAATCCTTGCGGAAGGAGTAAGGTTGATAAAATGACATAAGTACATAGTGGTGGTGCCTATATGTCAGCTCACAAGAGTCATTGCTTGAATAGTTTTCCAGATCCAGGCTGGCACCTGAAATATTCTAAAGGTGAGGAATCTGTGGTTAGACAGAGTTTCCACCAGAAAGAGGGTTACCAAAGGTAAGTAACTTGTTATTCTCACTCCATTGTGCCCAAAAGCGTCTATTAGAGGGCAAATGGGTTTGCCACTGAGTTCTGCCATAAGCCTGTGGGCAATAGCTTCATTAATGAAATATTCAGAATCTAGGTTTTATGATGTTTATCTTATCTTGGCGTACAGAGAATGGAGAAAATCAGAGTGGCATATCAGTACTCACTGCCAGCAGTACATATTGGCTGTTACAGAGTATACTCCCAGACTGATACACAGCCAGGCAGGATCAAGTTCGCAGAGAGTATTTAGCCTATTCTTCACCTGGCTTCATTTCTTCTACATGGACTGTTAAAAAGAAATATGGGTCAGCATGGTAGTAGCCTTGTGTGTGATCTCACAGTGCTTTGTGAACAAGGCAAGTGTTTTGAATGCAGATATTATATTGCCCTTGTGTTTCAGACCAAGGATAAGGTGGGCCAAATGATCACATGCTTATTGGAACGTTTGATTTTCTCATGTTGAAACTTGGCCATTGCCTTGGATGTAAGACCTCCATAGCTGGTACTACCATAGGCGATCCATAAGAGAGCGTCTCCTATTGCTGTTTAAATTTGTTCAGGAAGAAGCAACAAAGCCTGAATCCTGTTTAATGGAAGATGTTTTGGTAACACTGTTGACTTAATTTCAAAGAGGTTAACAGCACTCAATGTGACTCTCAGATTTGGGATCTCTTGACAGAGAATCAGGGGCATGAGTTTGGGATGGTTAAGGCAGAAGGCTACTTAAAGAAAAGTGAGGTGGCATAGATGAGTCCCAACTGCAGTGCCTCCATGTGTGATGCATTTAGGTGAAGCCGATTTAATTACATACCTTTTATCAATAAGGTTGGGGTATCTTTGAATAATAGACAAAACCCAATAGGATCTTTAAATATTATGGTCTGAATCACACCATTGTCTCACATGGGAGCGCCAAAGATACAGTTGCTCTGGATGCATGATTCGTACTTTGGTGGCACACAGTTATTCAAGTGGATCGGGTTAGGACAGGTTTTAGTCCTGCTTGGCTATAGCCTGAACTGGAAGTTACTGAGGAGTTTGTTCTCTTCTAAGTAGACAGAGGCCTGTGGTCAGTACTTCACAGTTCTGACTATGGAGGGGAGGCCGGAGACTAGGCTTTATTTAGTCAGTGTTTCTAGAACATAATTGTGCCTGATTGAGTTTGCTTTCTATGATGAACTTTGAGATGATTGGTGAAAGGGAATGCTCAGTTTAATTACCTACTTTTTAGCACATTCATTATCTTGGAAATGTGTGTTTTCCATGAGGTTATCCTTTAAAAGCCTCCGGCAACAAACTCTGTTGACATACCTCTTCACGTCAGATTCTTATAAATAGGTCTCCTACCTGATTTTGCATATTATGGCTTAGTTGCTTACCTACAATAGGTTCATGAAGTTACATTTTGCAGTTGGCATTTATTGGATAGGTTGATTCAGTATTAGATAAACCATATTTTCCTTGCTTTTACAGATACAGCTAAGGTTTATTAACCCATTGAAAAATTTGCGACGCCTTGGAATTAAGCGAATTAATGAGTTTTTCTCTGATTTTGAGAGCTACAGCTTTACTGCTGAAGAAATTGATGCAGTCTTCCATGCTGTGATATGGCCACAGGTATAGTGAATACCATTATGTCATCTAGTTAATATGACTGTTTACTTAATGTATTGTGTTCCTTGTCTCAGTCTGTGCAAGCAGCAGGAGTGCTATTTTTTATTCATTTCGTTTTTCAGCTAAGACTATCTTCACTTGCACATTGCTTACATTTCGCCTTAAGAGTAATAGTATTATTATGTAATTCACAATTGAAAGGTTTCTGCAGACAGATGGCATGCATTATGCTACTAAACCATATCCACTTAGTGAATTTGGAAACTGTAATAACTTTTCTTTACTGAGCCAAAACAATTTAATCAGTCCTCTTCACTAGTTGTTTTTTTGACAAATTGTTTTATTATCATTTTAAGATCAGACATTTTAAAACATCTGCAGTTTAACAACTATTCCGAGCAAATGCTTTGTTACAAGTACAGTTGACTTATTTATCACTCATAAAATAGCTGCATTTATCATTTGGGGGGCGGGAATGGATTGGTCGTTCTCTGTACCCCAGTACCATAGATCTCATCTCATGCTGTAGTCCTGTCCCATCTTGTTCTCACACAAACACTGTGTCACCTTTTCCTCTACACCTGTCTTGTCAAAGGATCTCTCCGTCAATGTCAGCCCATTATAAGATCTTTGTTACCCATTGTTTATGTCCCTGATTGTTATTTCACCTTAAGTATCACCTTTTGTACCTATTGGCACGATCCATAGCTATGTCTAAAAAGATGTGTTCTTGCCATGTGCAGCTGCAGATACACACTCACTGTGTACTTCTGCCATCTAGTGTTGGGCTTGGATGTGTACAACTTGTTTTTCTTCAGATAAGTCTTAGTCTCGAGGTAAAGTGACTCCTTTGACTGGTAATGTTTATGGGCATCTGTTCCATTGTTAGTTTATTTTCTTGCACCATCGGGGTCGGACATTAATCGCTGGGATTCTGAATCACCGCCGCATGACGCTTTTCATCGGGGTCTCTCTAGTCTTCAGCTCCTGAAAAATTCAGTCAATCGTTTCTACATCGTTTTTCTTTTGCCTTTATTGTGGTCCTTTCACCTGATCTGCGTCGTCGGGTTTGTTGAAGCCCCATTCGTGGCCGTGCCGCTCTCTGGCCTGTTTCATCAGGCTTCGCACCCTTGTGATAAAACAAAAACAAAAAAACACAACACCCTTTCTTTACTGCCCACAGAGCCGCGCTAAGTACTCGTGGGCAGATCAACATACAACCTCTGCTCATTGGCGGAGAATAACGAGTCGTTCTGCTCCACTTCCCTTGCCTTCCGTTCCAAAAAGACCATCCGGAACCGTCTGGATCGTTGGCTTGTTCGACGTGCAATGAAACAGCAGCAAGATAAGGATACCCCTGACATCTTTGGGGAAGATGTCATAGACAAAGTGGAAGCAGAGGCAGATGTTGAACAGGCTGCAGCCTTCAGCCTGGAACCCGATTCGGCCTTGGACTCTGAGGCAGCAGAGACCCAGCCCACACCGGACCAACGTCTCCGAAGACTTCAACACTGAGTACCAACTTCCACCATGGGTCCCCCGCTGCCCCTCCAGGGGTCGAGCATCGAGCCCGCAATTGAGAATACAGCTTTCCGGTCTGCCACTGCATCCCAGCCATGGCTGGTACCACCCTAAGGCTTCAGAACCAACTCCATCTCTGAAGTTCGGCAAAACGCTCAAGGCCCATCCCGCCTCAGCACCAACAGCTCCCTCAGAAGCCTCTCAAGTCTCTGTTCTGGCACAGCAAGCTCTTTGGAGCGGAAACAACAATCAATGTTGAAACTGGCTCCTAATATGAAACAGTCTTCACGCCCAGTTGGTCATCCACAGCAGATTCAGAGGATCAGGAACTGCTGATTTTACAACCCCTTGAAGAGACAAAAAAGACTATTTATTCACCCTCACATGGGGAAAATGACAGCAAAACCACCACCAAAGGTGCAGGAGACCTTTCCTCAGAAGAAGAAGCATACCTTTGAGGAGCAGCTGGCATTAGAGCCTACTCCTCTTCCCAAGCTGAAAAAAAGCATCAAGAAACTGGCACCAGTCTGCTGTCCTTTGCTTTCCTCTTCCTCCTCCACCACCACATGGGCTTCCGCCTTCTTCCTCGGAGGACTCAACACATTCATCCTATGGGGAGGAGGAGTCCTCAACACAAAGACCCTTTTGATAACCCATATGACCTGAAGCCCCGGGGTGATGCGTGGGAAGATTATGGGATTATTCCTCTAGGTGACAACTGCCCAGACCACTACCAGACCAAGTCTTCCCCTCCAGATGATGCCACCTCATATCAAAAGGTCTTTAACAGGGTGGCCACCCTCCACAAGGTAGACCTGCACGCCATTGTAGAGGAGGATGACTTCAAGGTAGAAACCCTCTCACACACACTGCGTTCTACACAGTATTTGCCCGTGCTCAAGGGGACGCTAAATCCTTACGTAGGATGTTTCCTAAGACCCAGTCAGGGCTAAGATAGTCACTGTGATGGTTGACAAAAAATGCAAGCCCTTCCCCTCGGACCCGCCTTACATTAGGGGTCAACTCACACCAGACTCTGTCTATGCACAGTATACTGGGGATGCCCTGCCACCAGACAAAGAAAGAAAGAAAAATTATGTGCCAGGGAAACGAGTTGTAACACAATCAACAACCTATTGGCGGATCACCAACTCTGTGGGGTTATTATTCAGGTACGACAGAGCCCGATTGGATGAGATGAGGGACCTGATCCAGCACCTCCTGGAACAGTATAAACAGCAGGCCTCCACCTTCTACCAGAGGCAGCAGCAACAGCCACAAGCCTCCCGGGGTTATTCAAGCGGAATGATTCCAAGGGTAGAGGTAGAGTTGGAGCAGCTAAGGAAGCTGCACCCGCAAAGCAGTGACTACCTCTTTCTTCCACTTGATCACACAGCACCTGTTGGGGGCCGCCTGCAGGGGTTCCTTGCGCAATGCAAAACATCACTCCAGACCGATGGGTTCAGTCTATTGAATAGCAGGGTTACTGCCTGGAAATCGCTGCACCACCACCAAACATCCCTTCCTCCCGCAAACAGTCCCTCTCACCAGAATACAGCGCCTCATCCAGGAAGAAGTAGACATACTCTTACTCAAGAAGGCCATAAAGGCCGCCATAGTGCCGTCAGAACAACATGGTAAAGGGGGCTTTGCTTTCTAATCCCCAAGAAGTACAGATCCTTCAGTCTCTTATTGGACCTCAGGCTCCTCAACAAGTACATCCTATTGGAGCATTTCCAAATGGCCCTGCTGTAGGACATAATTCCACTATTGCAACAAGGCCTGCTTCATGACCTCGGCCTGAAGGATGCCTATTTTCAATTCAGAGTTTTGCCGTTGGGGATAACCATGACTCCAAGTGCCTTGCAGTGGTAGACGCTCATCTCCGGACTAGCAGTGTCCACGTTTTCCTCTACCTCAATGGTTGGCTAATAAAGAG
Organism: Pleurodeles waltl; assembly: GCF_031143425.1. Classification (NCBI taxonomy): domain Eukaryota; kingdom Metazoa; phylum Chordata; class Amphibia; order Caudata; family Salamandridae; genus Pleurodeles; species Pleurodeles waltl. The sequence goes on along the minus strand of NC_090442.1, from coordinate 607,432,992 downwards.
TGCAGACAATCAGCAGTGTTCAATCCACAATCAGATCTACTAGGATGATCTCCATGATCTAAGTGTCACCATCTCTTGATGGGCAAGTCCCACCTTTAACCCCTTACAAATAAAGCCCTTCCTAGGAGCAATTCAAAAGTTAGTCACCGGGAAAGCTTATCCCAGCCCTTCACGGGTCCAAGCCTTCCAGCTCCTGCTGCCTCTTTTTCAGCCAAATCACCAGCTAACAGTGAGAATAGCAATGTGCCTTCTTGGATTCATGGCCTCTTGCATTGCCATTGTTCTCCCTGTCCGATTACCCATGCGTCCGCCCCAGGAGTACCTGGGGGGTACATTAGTCACAAGTGGAGGATCTATGGTGGATCTAGTGTTGATTTGGGTGAGCACCCATCACTCTGTGCAGTGGTGGAACAGCAACAATCTGTGGCAGGGCAGGCCTTTCCAAGACCCAGTCCTCCAGGTGTTCCATCACCAAGGACGCCTCTCTCACAGGGTGGAGAGCGTATCTACAGGACATGAATTTTCAGGGTCGGAGGAAACTCCTTCAACTGACATTTTACATCCACAGTCTGAAGTTATTGGCAGTGCCATTGGCTCTGAAGGCATTTTCCTGCCATGTACAACTCTAAACAGTCTCGATTAAAACAGACAACTTGACTGCTGTGTATTACCTGCAAAAACAGGGGCATACATTCCCCTTAGCTCTCGGTGTTGGTGCCGAGCATTTGGCGTTGGGAGATCCACCACAGAGTACATCTGCTAGCGAAGTCCCTTCTGAGAGCAGGCGACGACAGACCTGCTCAGCAGCATGAGAACTTCACCTCCAAGTCCTGCTCTGTACTTCCTATATTGTGGGTTTTCTGTCCTAGATCTGTTCACATCTGCCGAAAATGCCCAAGCTTCACCTTCAGGTTCCACACCCACTGCCCATGGGTGGGCAGTGCACCTGGGATGAACTGGTCAAGGATATTTGTGTATGCTTTTCTGCCTCTCCCACTACTTCGATACATGGTTCAGAGTGGGAGGGGCCAGCAGTCCTTCCGCAGCCTCGTCCTTGTGGCTCCCACATGGGCCATGCAGCCATGATTCACAACGCTTCCCGTGTTGTCCGTGTTCCTTCATGAGAAGCTCCCCAACAAGCCGAACCTTCTCACCCACCAACAGGGCACAGTCCGGCTTCCTAGTCCCAGGCAGTAGTGATGGGACTAGGAACGTAGTGATCTAGCTCCAGAGGGCCTAGAGTTTGGGTATCTCAGTTTACCTGTTCAGTGCATGTCCTCAAAGAGGCTGACCATCCCACTACCCGAGCCTGTTATGCAACAAAGTGGAAAAGGTTTGATACTATTGCGTCTCCAAACAAGTAGTCCACACAAGGCTGCAGTGCAACACATTGTCTGCTACCTACTTCATTTAATGTGCTCAGGCCATGCGTACACTTCCACTCACTTACATTTGGCTGCGGTAGCAGCATACCTACGGAACAGGGAACACTTCATTATTCAAAGTCCCAGATATTAAATCCCTTATGGAAGGACTTGAGTTATTCAGCCTACGCCTTGCCCACTGTTGACCCCCAGCCTCTCCTCTGTTTATCCCCAGACCCCTCCTGCAACCCTAATGTCATCCTTACTAGGATCATGGGACCCTCTTTTGAGCCCCTCTACACTTGCCCGCCTCAGTTTTTGTTCGGAAGGTCGCATTTTTAGTTGCAATTACTTCCCTCAGATGGGTCAGCGAGATTCAAACTTTCATGCTAGAAGAACGGTTCTTTAAGGTACCCACTGACAACGTAGTCCTTCAGTCAATTAATCAATCAATCATAGCGTTTGTAAAGCACAACATTATCACCCCTAAGAGTATCTGGGCGCTGAGGGTGCTGTGTCTCTGTCGAAAAGTCACATCTTGAGTCTCTTTCTGAAGTCTGCCAGAGAGGGAGCTGTTCCAAGGTGGAGGGGCAGGCTGTTCCAGGACTTGGCTGCTGTGTGGGAGAAGGAGCGGCCTGTGCTGAGGCTGCGATGGATGCATGGGAGGTGGTGCAAGGTTTAGCGAGGTGGCTAAGGATGTGAGTCTGACTGTGGTGTTCTGCAGAGTCTGGAGTATTTTAAGTTGCTGGGAGGACACTGCGGTGTAGACAGTGTTGCCATAGTACAGGCGGCTGGTGACCAGGGTGTGCATGACTGTTTGTTTTTCTGGTGTCGTAGGGATCCATTTGAAAATTCGTTGGAGCATACCGAGGATGTAGAAGCAGGAGGAGGCGACTGTGTTTACTTGTCAATTTATGGATAGTTTGCAGTTGAGGATGATGCCAAGATTTCATGCTTGGTCTGATGGAGAAGGTGTTAGTCTGAGTTCTGCTGGCAACCAGCTTTGGTCCCATACGGCGGTATCCTTCCTGAAGATCAGGACTTCCGTTTTGTCAGTGTTTCGTTTTAGGAAGCTGTTTTTCATCCATTTTGCACATTAATCATGATGTTGTAGAAGTTGGCTTTGGCATTGTGAAGGTCTTCGGTGAGTGAGAGGATCAGTTGAGTGTTGTCGGTGTAGGAGACCATATTGAGTACCTAGGATCTGGTGATGTCTGCGAGGGGGTTCATGTAGATGTTGAACAGGGTTGGGCGGAGGGAGGATCCTTGGGGTACACCACAGTTGATGTTCTTGTTAGTAGAAGTGAAGGGAGGGAGGCTGCGTATGGCCTGAGGAAAGAGGCGACCCACTGAGGGGGGCTTTATTGAATGCCTATTTTGTGGAGTCTGTTGAGGAGTGTGATGGAAGACTGTATTGAACGTTGTGGAAAGGTCCAGAAGGATCAGTGCTTCCAACTCTCTTCCTGCTGTAGTTTGTGGCGGTGATCAGTGCAGTCTCTGTGCTGTGATTGGCCCGCAATCCTGATTGTGAGGTGTCGAGAAGGTGGTTTCGTTCGAGGTAGTGGGTGAGCTGTTGGTTGATGGTATTTTTCGAACACTTTGGCCCAGAAGGGGAGCAGGGAGATCGATCTGTAGTTCTTGAGGTAGTGGGTGAGCTGTTGGTTGATGGTTTTTTTGGAGCACTTTGGCCCAGAAGGGGAGCAGGAAGGTTGGTCTGTAGTTCTTGAGGTCGCTGGGGTCGGCGGAGGATTTCTTTAGGAGAGGTCTGACCTCTGCATGCTTCCATTCATCCGGGAAGGTTGCCTTGGAGATGGAGATGGAGATGGAGGTGTTGAGGATGTGGGTTAGTTTCATACTAATAGTGTTGGCTCCGAGGTTGAAAAGCAAGGGTTAGTGGGTGCCCCGGAGTGGATGGATGACATGATGGCTGCAGTGTTCTGTGTGGTAATCGGTGACCAGGATTTATTGTGTGGCAGGTGTTCGCTGCTTGAAAGATGTTGTCTAGGCTTGAGGTGGAGGATTGGGGTCGAAATTGTTGCATATGGTAGTGATCTTGCTGTGGAAATAGCCTGTGAGGGTGTTGCAGGGTTCCTGGGATAGGTGGATGATGGTCTCTGTGGCTAGCAGGTTAGAGAATTCCTTGATTATTCTAAAGAGTTCTTTCCTGTGGTTGTCTGCGGTGTCAATGTGGTCAGTAATTACTCTGTTGATGTGGTGGTGGTAGTTGTTGAGGGCTGCCTTATAGGCAGCTCTGTCAGAGGGTTCCTTGGTCAAGAGCCATTGTTCCTCAAGTCGTGTTAGGAGTTTCTGAGGTTTGGATGTGTTGTTGGTTTTAGCTGGTTTCAGCAGGGTGACTGTGTAAGGAAATACCTCCTTGGCATGGTTACCCCCTGACTTTTTGCCTTTGCTGATGCTATGTTTTGAATTGAAAGTGTGCTGAGGCCTGCTAACCAGGCCCCAGCACCAGTGTTCTTTCCTTAACCTGTACTTTTGTTTTCACAATTGGCACACCCTGGCATCCAGGTAAGTCCTTGGTAACTGGTACCCCTGGTACCAAGGGCCCTGATGCCAGGGAAGGTCCCTAAGGGCTGCAGCATATCTTATGCCACCCTGGGGACCCCTCACTCAGCACAGACACACTGCTTGCCAGCTTGTGTGTGCTGGTGAGGACAAAACGAGTAAGTCGACATGGCACTCCCCTCAGGGTGCCATGCCAACCTCACACTGCCTATGCAGTATAGATAAGTCACCCCTCTAGCAGGCCTTACAGTCCTAAGGCAGGGCGCACTATACCATAGGTGAGGGCACCAGTGCATGAGCACTGTGCCCCTACAGTGTCTAAGCCAAACCTTAGACATTGTAAGTGCAGGGTAGCCATAAGAGTATATGGTCTGGGAGTCTGTCAAACACGAACTCCACATCACCATAATGGCTACACTGAAAACTGGGAAGTTTGGTATCAAACTTCTCAGCACAGTAAATGCTCACTGATGCCAGTGTACATTTTATTGTAAAATACACCCCAGAGGGCACCTTAGAGGTGCCCCCTGAAACCTTATCCGACTACCTGTGTAGGCTGACTGGTTCTAGCAGCCTGCCACACTCAAGACATGTTTCTGGCCACATGGGGAGAGTGCCTTTGTCACTCTGTGGCTTGTAACAAAGCCTGCACTGGGTGGAGATGCTATCACCTCCCCCAGGCAGGAGCTGTAACACCTGGCGTGAGCCTCAAAGGCTCACCCCCTTTGTTCCAGCACCACAGGGCATTCCATCTAGTGGAGTTGCCCGCCCCCTCCAGCCACGGCCCCACTTTTGGTGGCAAGGCCGGAGGAGATAATGAGAAAAACAAGGAGGAGTCACTGACCAGTCAGGACAGCCCCTAAGGCAACCTGAGCTGAAGTTACTCTGACTTTTAGGAATCCTCCATCTTGCAGATGGAGGATCCCCCCAATAGGGATAGGAATGTGACCCCCTCCCCTTGGGAGGAGGCACAAAGAGGGTGTACCCACCCTCAGTGCTAGTAGTCATTGGTTTCTAACCCCCCAGACTAAACACGCCCTTAAATTTAGTATTTAAGGGCTCCCCAGAACCAAGGAACTCAGATTCCTGCAACCTAAGAAGAAGAGGACTGCTGAGCTGAAAAACCCTGCAGAGAAGACGGAGACACCAACTGCCTTGGCCCCAGCTCTACCGGCCTGTCTCCCCCCTTCGGAAGACAACTGCTCCAGGGACGCTTTCCCCAGGACCAGCGACCTCTGAATCCTCAGAGGACTGCCCTGCTCTAAAAGGACCAAGAAACTACAGAGAACAGCGGCCCTGTTCACCCAAGTCTGCAACTTTGTTTCCAAAGGAGCAACTTAAAGACAACAGCATTTCCCGCCAGAAGCGTGAGACTTGCAACTCTGCAGCCGACGCCCCTGGCTCGACTTGTGGAGAACCAACACTTCAGGGAGGACTCCCCGGCGACTCCGAGACTGTGGGTAACCAAAGTTGTCCCCCCTGAGCCCCCACAGTGACGCCTGCAGAGGGAATCCCGAGGCTCCCCCTGACCGCGACTGTCTGATTCCCAGATCCCGATGCCTGGAAAAGACCCTGCACCCGCAGCCCCCAGGACCTGAGGGATCGGAACTCCAGTGCAGGAGTGACCCCCAGGAGGCCCTCTCCCTTGCCCAGGTGGTGGCTACCCCGAGGAGCCCCCCCCTTGCCTGCCTGCATCGCTGAAGAGACCCCTTGGTCTCCTATTGATTCCTATTACAAACCCGACGTTTGTTTGCACACTGCACCCGGCCGCCCCCGCGCTGCTGAGGGTGTACTTTCTGTGTGGACTGGTGTCCCCCCCGGTGCCCTACAAAACCCCCCTGGTCTGCCCTCCGAAGACGCGGGTACTTACCTGCTGGCAGACTGGAACCGGGGCACCCCCTTCTCCATTGAGGCCTATGTGTTTTGGGCACCACTTTGAACTCTGCACCTGACCGGCCCTGAGCTGCTGGTGTGGTAACTTTGGGGTTGCTCTGAACCCCCAACGGTGGGCTACCTTGGACCTAACTCTGAACCCCGTATGTGGTTTACTTACCTGCAAGAACTAACAATAACTTACCTCCCCTAGGAACTGTGAAAATTGCACTGTCTAGTTTTAAAATAGCTATATGTGTTTTATTTGAAAAGTATATATGCTATTGTGATTATTCAAAGTTCCTAAAGTACGTACCTGCAATACCTTTCATGCAAAGTATTACATGTAGAATTTGAACCTGTGGTTCTTAAAATAAACTAGGAAAATATATTTTTCTATACAAAAACCTATTGGCCTGGAATTGTCTCTGAGTATGTGTTCCTCATTTATTGCCTGTGTGTATGTACAACAAATGCTTAACACTACTCCTTTGATAAGCCTACTGCTCGACCACACTACCACAAAATAGAGCATTAGTATTATCTCTTTTTGCCACTATCATACCTCTAAGGGGAACCCTTGGACTCTGTGCATACTATTCCTTACTTTGAAATAGTGCATACAGAGCCAACTTCCTACAGACTGTCACAGATTTGGTGATCCAGGTAGTAAAGTTTTGGACGCAATGGTTGAGTTTGAGGACTGCTGTGGGCTCGGGTTGTGCGGTGTCTAGGGTCTGTGCCTATAGGGTCTCAGTTAACTTGTCCTAAATTTGGTGGGGGGTGCTGAGGTGCTAGGAGGTGGTGTGCTGTGAATTGGAGATGGTAAAGTGCACGATGATGTGGTTGGTCCAGGTGAGTACAGTCTCTTGGGTGAAATTGATTCTGTCGCTAGAAGTGAAGATGCCGTCCAGTGTGTGTCCGGATACGTGCGTGGGTGCTGGAAATGGAGTTTCTGGTTGGCTAGGGTAGGCATCTAAGCCAAGCAGAACCCACAATGCTAGTCAGAGCAAGGGAGCTACACACCCAAGATAACCCCTGCTCCTCCCCTTCGTAGCTTGGCACGAGCAGTCAGACTTATCCCAGAGGTAATGTGTAAAGCGTTTGCACAACACACACAACCCACGTGACACTATAAATACACCAGAAAGGAAATGCTAAAACAAGTTATATACAAATAAACTGTATTGCACATAAATCATTAGACCAAGCCCAACATGTATCAGTAATACCCTGATACACGAGCAGTTGTCAGACCTTTACACCAGTTACTAGTAGTCTGCGAAATTTAGTAGTGAGGTAAACACATAGGTCACTACTATTCTGCAACACAAGCAGTAGTCTATTCAGGTCATCATTATCACTACAAATGCAACCTGATGAGGCAAGACCTCATCATAAATGCACATAGAATAGAACATTTCTATCAGGCTCATGTCAGGTACCAAAAATGCACGTCAGAATGACCAAATTATCAGAAATGCCAAGACACTATCATGACTACACATAGTGAGGGATATGCCCGCCATAAACATCCCTATACTCAGTCCACCAGTCCTGGAAAGGCAGGGGAATCATTGAGGGCAGACAGTGGAAGACCTTAGCCTACGTGGTGATCTCCCGCAAAGTCCTCTACATGAAGACCTTTGTGTCTCCTTGATATTGTTGGGGCACTGCCCACCACGTTGAGGCCAGGAGCTCAGGGGCTCTCATCAGGGGTAATGTGGTAGGTGAAGGTGGCTGGGCAGGCACGGAACCTCCGTTGACGTTCTCTTCCCCTCTTGCCAGCCATAATATACTGCTCAAGAAAACAAACCCACCTCAGGGGCTAATCTTCCCAAAGTTAAGGTCTCCCCCCTTCCTGATTGTTGGGGGGGATATACCACACACACCAACTTTGCCGCATACAAGGGAAGAGCGGGGTGGCTCCAGCCAGCTTTGTTTCCCCACAGGGCACTGTGCCTCAGCCAAGCAAGTTTCCCGGCTCACCCCTCCTGCCTGTCCGGAAGGCCCAGGAACTCCAGTGGAGCAGCGGAGCTGCTTCCCAGCATCCTGCAGGCACACCCAAGAGACAGGAGAGGACTCAGGGCTACCAAAACCTGACACCAAAAATGTACCACTGCATCCGTGCCGCCTAGCTCGAGCAGAAGTGGGCCAGTGGTCCCCCGGCCCTCCAGAGACAATGGTTGCCTTGGACCTTGCCCCATACCTACCTTTAGTCCAGGAGATTGGTCCTGTAAGTCGCTGTACTATACCTGTATGCAGTATTTGTTTTTCATCCATTATAGGCTAAAATTGCCGCCTAAACCTAAAAGTATTTCTTTTGCAAAACATACTTACCTGTTCGTATTGATTCTGTTGCCTAAATATATATAAAGATAGATTATTTTTCATACATTGTTGTGGATCTCCTTATAGAGTTGTGTGCATCAATTATTGACTCTGTGTGTATTTGCAGATGTCTAGCACTCCTCTCTGATAAGCCTAAGGCTGCTTGATTATACAACCTTCTAATACAGCACCTTGGGATTGCTAGAGCAATCTCCTGTCCACTAGTACGTTAACCCCTGGATTCTTTGCACAGTGTATTTCATCTTGATATACTTTCTAACGATCCAGCTTCCTGCAGTCAGTAATTAGTCCTTCTCCTAGGTTACTGATTACTTTTCACACTGCATTTGGCCTGGGAAGCCTATGCCCCACAAAAGCAAAGGAGGACAGCCAGGCCCCTGGAGCCAGTCACAGGAGGGGCTGTCCTTTGAAAATTTGGAGCAAAGGGACCAGGTAACTGTGGCTCTTAAGGAGGGATTTAGATTCTTAGGGAAGGGCTTTCAGTAGACCGCATCATCGTGGAAGTTAACAAAATGTTATGTGGGAGAGTGAAGGTAGGGGTGGCTTGAGGATGTGAAACCCCTACTTAAAAATCACTGCACAAGGGTGAGACTTTTGAGAACTTGTGGTTAACAAATGATGGAGGAATGGTCAGCTGGAAAAAAAGAAAACATTTGAGCACTGCTGCAAGGATGATTTGAAGTACATCTGACTTCTGTTTGCATGCATGGATTCAAAATTATTTATCCAGTGTCAGTGGTGCTGGAGCCTGTAAATTCTGAGGGGTACAGTGGAGGGTTGGGCAAGCTTGGAGCGACTGTCTAGTGCTCTTGTGGATCTTCCTACAGGAGTGTGACCTAGAGAATGAGGGAGACTCTGATTTCTGGTTACCCAGATGCTCTGCAAATGGCCAAAATAGGCCGTGGGACCTGGGGGGATAGACAGGGAGGCACCCTGCTTTGGCACCTTGGACTGCTGCTGATGAGGGCCCTGGGCCCAGGAGAGGTGCCAGGCACCCCTGACAGGAAACACGTCTTTCGCAAGGAGGGAGTGCAGAAATAGCCAGATTTCCAGGGTTGTAAATAAGGCCAAGAGGGCGAAAAGCAACAGTCCTGGGGGCTAGAGCTAGCCCCCTGGAGTAGAACGGCAATAAAAATCCCTTAAGTCATCCCAAAGGAGCCCAAAAAAACCTGAGTAGCAGATGTAGGAAGTTAGGTTCTGGTTGCAGTACCACCCACACACGGTTTGCCTAGACACTTGATCCAAAGTGGTGAAGCCCTTTAGCACCTCTGTAAGTCTCTAGTAAATGGTAAACCCTGGTACCTAGGGCATGGGTACTGAGGAGGGGCCCTAAGAGCTGCAGCAGCACGTATGCCACTCTAAGGGAGCCAGCATCAACCTCATGCAGACTGCTATTGCAGTCTGCGTTACAACCCTAAGACAGGGTGCATTATATTGCATGTGTGGGCATATCAGCAAGAACATATATTCCCCTGCCTTGTCTTTGTCCATTTTTATTCACAGTATGTGAACATTAAGACTATTTTAAATACATGTGCTGGGCACTGGTCAATACGAGTTCCCCAGCTACTCGATGACTGCACTGAAAATAAGGATGTTTGATTTCAAACATTTCATAATAATAATCCTTCAGTGATTCCAGTGACAGATTTATTAATACATGCACCCAGAGGGCGCCTTAGAGATGCCACCCTGAAAACCTACCAACTGCTGGTGAGCTTACTGACAAGTTCTAACCTGTCTGCCACCAACAGATGAGAACTTGACCCCAAGGGAGAGATCCTTTGCTCTGTGGAGGTCATAAACAAAGCCTGCTCGGGTAGGGGTGTTACACACCCCTCCCCACAGGATGACCTGCATTCCAAGGCATGAGCATCAAAGAAGCCCACCTCCTTTGGTATGCAGAACTGGTTTTCCTCAGAGGGAGATGTCGACCTACCCCATCCTCCCATGGCATATCTGGTACCTGGAGAGGTGGAAAAATTAGCTATGCAGGAGGCATGTTGCATTTCCAGACTGTTTACACTCCTAGGGTGGCCAGCCTGAAGTGGACAATGCCTAGGAAATTCTGCAATCTTGGATGTGGTGGAATTTAGGACCTCTGGACAGGGTGATGCCCACTCCCCACAGGAAGTGGCCACCAAGGGGGTGTAGTTATTCCAAGGGTAAGTAGCTGTAGGAAAATGCCATTGTTGGCATGGTCACCCCCACTTTGTGGCTTGCGTTGGTGCCAGCGTTGAGTGGAAGTGTGCTGGGACCCTGCTAACCAGGCCCCACCACCAGTGCTCTCTCCCTAAAACTGTACATTTGTTTCCACAATTGGTACAGCCCTGGCCCACAGTTGAGTCCCTTGTAAAAGGTACCCCTGGTTCCAAGGGCCATGTGACCAGGGAAGGTCCCTAAGGGTTGCAGCATGTATTATGCTGCAACCACTCAGTACATACACACTAGTGGGGAGAAAAGACGAAGTTGACGTGGCACTCCCCTCAGAGTGCCATGTCCACCAACCACTGCCTGTGGCATAGGTAAGTCACCTTTCTAGCAGGCCTTACAGCCCTAGGGCAGGGTGCACTACACCACAGGTGAGGGCATAGCTGCATGATCAATATGCCTCTACCGTGTCTAAGCCAATTCTTAGACATTTTAAGTGCAGGCTATCCATACCGAGTTTGTGGTCTGGGAGTTTGTCATTACGAACTCCACAGCACCATAATGGTTACACTGAACACTGGGAAGTTTGGGTCAAGCAGCACAATAAACCCACACTGATGGCAGTGTGGGATTTATTGGAAAATGCACACAGAGGGCATCTTAGAGATGCCCCCTGTATGTTAGCCCAACTGCTAGTGTAAGGCTGACCGGTCTATGCCAGCCTGCCACTTCCAGACGAGATTCTGACCACAAGGGGTGAGTGCCTTTGTGCACTCTGTGGTCAGATACAAAGCCTGTCCTGGGTGGAGGTGCTTCACACCTCCCCCTGCAGGAACTGTAACACCTGGCAGTGAGCTTCAAAGGCTCACGCCTGGTGTTACAGTGCCCCAGGGCACTCCAGCCAGTGGAGATGCCTGCCCCCCGGATGAGCCCTCACTTTTGACGGCAAGTCCAGAGGGATAATGAGAAAAATAAGGAGTTGTCACCCCCTCAGCCAGGACCACCCCTAAGGTGTCCAGAGCTGAAGTGACCCCCTCCTTGAGAAATCCTCCATCTTGCTTTGGAGGATTAGGACCAATTGGGATAGGGATGTGCCCCCCTCCCCAGAGGGAGTGGGCACAAGGAGGGTGCAGCCACCCTCAGGGCCAGGAGCCATTGGCTACTGCCCCTGGAACTTAACACACCCCTAAATGTAGTATTTAGGGGCAACCCTGAACCCAGCTCTTCAGATTTCCTGATGACCTCAAGAAAGGAGGACTGCTGAGCTGAAATCCCCACAGAGAAGAGGAGGAGACAACAGCTGACTCTGCCCCAGCCCTACTGGCCCGTCTCCTGTTTCAAAAAGCTGGAAGAAAAAAAGCAATGCGTTCTGTAGGACCTGATGCGGGCAGTCCCCTGAAAAGCCTCCTGAGGGCTGCCTGAATCACTGAGGACCAAGAAACCTCCGTGGACAGCGGACCTGTCCAAAAAAAAGACAAAGAAACCATCTTTAAAGGGACTCTAACCTCACTCCAGAAGCGTGAGTCAAACTACTCTGCACCCGACGCCCCCGGCCCTTGTCCAGAGAAACCATCTAGCCAGCGAGGATCCCCATGCGACTACGTCGACGTGTCCACTCTGGGCTTACCTCTTTACACCCCCACAACAATGCCTGCAGCGGGATTCCCAAGGTCCCCCTCCCCTGACCACGACTGCCTGGGACGAAGATATCCATCGCCTGGAGAAGCACTGCACCCGCAGCCACCAGGCCTGAGAGAAACCGAACACTGGTACAGCAACGACCAGCAGGCGGCCCTCACCCTTGTCCAGTTGGCGGCTTGCCCGAGAGACCCCCCTGTGTCTTGCCTGCAGCACCTAAGTGACCCCCGGATACCTCCATAGAGTTCTATTGAGAACCCGACGCCCTGTTTGCACACTGCACCTGGCCGTCCCTGTGGCGCTGATGGTGTGGTTTTTGTGCCTACTTGGGGCTCCTCCAGTACTCCTCCAAACCCCCCTGGTCTGCCCTCTGACAATGTGGGTACTTACCTGCAATCAGACCAGAACCAGAGTACCCCCTGTCTCCATAGGGGCCCATGTTATTTTGGCTCCTGTTTGACCTCTGCACCTAACTGGCCCTTGGTGCTGGGTGTTTTGGCTTATCTTGAACCCCCAACGGTGGGCTACCTGTGCCCTGGAGACTAAACCCATAAGTGCGGTACTTACCTCAGAAACTGAGACCTACTGGTGTGGCCTTGGACCCTTTACTGTACTTACCTTAAGTCCAGGATATTGGTCCCGTAAGACACTGTACTACTACTATACCTGTATGCAGTGCTTGTTGTTTCTCCATAGGATAACATTACCGCATCTGAAAAATGCACTGTCGACTTTTAAAAAATCTGGGTGATCTTGGTATCATAAGTTGTATAAAAGTATTTGTTATTTTTATAAATTGGTGTCTGATTTCTTTGAGTGTGTCTCACTCACTGTACGAGCGTGTGCCTTACATACTTAGTAGTACTCTCTGATATGCCTAACTGCTTGACCACACTACTCAAAAAGAGAGCGTTTGGGATGTCATTTGTGCCTATGTGATACCAGTGGGGATTGCTTGGATACTTTGCACAGTTTAACTCATTTTGGTCCACTTTATAAAAAGCCAGCTTCCTACAGCAGTGTAGGAGGCTGGACTGGCTTGTAGTGAGTACCAAGGGGTACTTGCACCTTGCACCAGGCCCAGTTATCCCTTATTAGTGTATAGGGTGTCTAGCAGCTTAGGCTGATAGATAATGGTAGCTTAGCAGAGCAGCTCAGGCTGAACTAGGAGACATGTGAAGCTACTACAGTACCACTTAGTGTCATATGCACAATATCATAAGAAAACACAATACACAGTTATACTAAAAATAAAGGTACTTTATTTTTATGACAATATGCCAAAGTATCTTAGAGTGTACCCTCAGTGAGAGGATAGGAAATATACACAAGATATATATACACAATAGCAAAAATATGCAGTATAGTCTTAGAAAACAGTGCAAACAATGTATAGTTACAATAGGATGCAATGGGGAAACATAGGGATAGGGGCAACACAAACCATATACTCCAAAAGTGGAATGCGAACCACGAATGGACCCCAAACCTTGTAGAGGGTCGCTGGGACTATTAGAAAATAGTGAGAGTTAGAAAAATAACCCTCCCCAAGACCCTGAAAAGTGAGTGCAAAGTGCACTAAAGTTCCCCTAAGGACAAAGAAGTCGTGTTAGAGGAATAATGCAGGAAAGACACAAACCAGCAATGCAACAACTGTGGATTTCCAATCTAGGGTACCTGTGGAACAAGGGGACCAAGTCCAAAAGTCACAAGCAAGTCGGAGATGGGCAGATGCCCAGGAAATGCCAGCTGCGGGTGCAAAGAAGCTTCTACTGGACAGAAGAAGCTGAGGTTTCTGCAGGAACGAAAAGGGCTAGAGACTTCCCCTTTGGTGGACGGATCCCTCTCGCCTTGGAGAGTCGTGCAGAAGTGTTTTCCCGCCGAAAGGACGCCAACAAGCCTTGCTAGTCGCAAATCGTGCGTTTGGGCGTTTTTGGACGCTGCTGGGGCCCAGGAGGGACCAGGAGGTCGCAAATTGGACCTGAAGAGAGAGGGGACGTCGAGCAAGACAAAGAGCCCTCACTGAAGCAGGTAGCACCCGGAGAAGTGCCAGAAACAGGCACTACGAGGATGCGTGAAACGGTGCTCGGCGAAGTTGCACAAAGGAGTCCCACGTCGCCGGAGACCAACTTAGAAAGTCGTGCAATGCAGGTTAGAGTGCCGTGGACCCAGGCTTGGCTGTGCACAAAGGATTTCCGCCGGAAGTGCACAGGGGCCGGAGTAGCTGCAAAGTCGCGGTTCCCAGCAATGCAGCCCAGCGAGGTGAGGCAAGGACTTACCTCCACCAAACTTGGACTGAAGAGTCACTGGACTGTGGGGGTCACTTGGACAGAGTCGCTGGATTCGAGGGACCTCGCTCGTCGTGCTGAGAGGAGACCCAAGGGACCGGTAATGCAGCTTTTTGGTGCCTGCGGTTGCAGGGGGAAGATTCCGTCGACCCACGGGAGGTTTCTTCTGAGCTTCTGGTGCAGAGAGGAGGCAGGCTACCCCCACAGCATGCACAAGCAGGAAAACAGTCGAGAAGGCGGCAGGATCAGCGTTACAGAGTTGCAGTAGTCGTCTTTGCTACTATGTTGCAGGTTTGCAGGCTTCCAGCGCGGTCAGCAGTCGATTCCTTATCAGAAGGTGAAGAGGGAGATGCAGAGGAACTCGGATGAGCTCTTGCATTCGTTATCTAAAGTTTCCCCAGAGACAGAGACCCTAAATAGCCAGAAAAGAGGGTTTGGCTACTTAGGAGAGAGGATAGGCTACTAACACCTGAAGGAGCCTTTCAGCAGGAGTCTCTGACGTCACCTGGTGGCACTGGCCACTCAGAGCAGTCCAGTGTGCCAGCAGCACCTCTGTTTCCAAGATGGCAGAGGTCTGGAGCACACTGGAGGAGCTCTGGACACCTCCCAGGGGAGGTGCAGGTCAGGGGAGTGGTCACTCCCCCTTCCTTTGTCCAGTTTCACGCCAGAGCAGGGGCTAAGGGGTCCCTGAACCGGTGTAGACTGGCTTATGCAGAATTGGGCACATCTGTGCCCAAGAAAGCATTTCCAGAGGCTGGGGGAGGCTACTCCTCCCCTGCCTTCACACCATTTTCCAAAGGGAGAGGGTGTCACACCCTCTCTCAGAGGAAGTTCTTTGTTCTGCCATCCTGGG
Source organism: Pleurodeles waltl (assembly GCF_031143425.1). Lineage (NCBI taxonomy): Eukaryota > Metazoa > Chordata > Amphibia > Caudata > Salamandridae > Pleurodeles > Pleurodeles waltl. The sequence continues at coordinate 607,417,954 of NC_090442.1, read as the reverse complement.
CCAGGCCTGGCTGGACCCCAGGAGGGCAGATGCCTGTCTGAGGGGTTGGCAGCAGCAGCAGCTGCAGTGAAACCCCAGGAAGGGCAGTTTGGCAGTACCAGGGTCTGTGCTACAGACCACTGGGATCATGGGATTGTGCCAACTATGCCAGGATGGCATAGAGGGGGCAATTCCATGATCATAGACATGTTACATGGCCATATTCGGAGTTACCATTGTGAAGCTACATATAGGTAGTGACCTATATGTAGTGCACGCGTGTAATGGTGTCCCCGCACTCACAAAGTTCAGGGAATTGGCTCTGAACAATGTGGGGGCACCTTGGCTAGTGCCAGGGTGCCCTCACACTAAGTAACTTTGCACCTAACCTTTACCAGGTAAAGGTTAGACATATAGGTGACTTATAAGTTACTTAAGTGCAGTGTAAAATGGCTGTGAAATAACGTGGACGTTATTTCACTCAGGCTGCAGTGGCAGGCCTGTGTAAGAATTGTCAGAGCTCCCTATGGGTGGCAAAAGAAATGCTGCAGCCCATAGGGATCTCCTGGAACCCCAATACCCTGGGTACCTCAGTACCATATACTAGGGAATTATAAGGGTGTTCCAGTAAGCCAATGTAAATTGGTAAAAATGGTCACTAGCCTGTTAGTGACAATTTGGAAAGAAATGAGAGAGCATAACCACTGAGGTTCTGATTAGCAGAGCCTCAGTGAGACAGTTAGTCACTACACAGGTAACACATTCAGGCACACTTATGAGCACTGGGGCCCTGGGTTACCAGGGTCCCAGTGACACATACAACTAAAACAACATATATACAGTGAAAAATGGGGGTAACATGCCAGGCAAGATGGTACTTTCCTACAAGCAGCCCCCTTACAGTTTTTAGGATACCCCCGGGAGGGTGAATGGAATTATCACAAGCATATTGGAATTTGGAAGTGGGCATGCATGGGGCCCTCCGCTTATGCGCCCTTTTTTGCCCTCCTGGTACTTAAATGATGCACAGATCAGAAAACATGACAAGCTACAAGGCGCTCCAACCTCTTCCGTCTCCGAGGGTGCTCATCGCACTGAGAAGCAAGGACTGAGAGGGCAAGGGAAGGTTCCTAAACAATTTGATCTGTGACCGTGGCGGGGTCTAGGTGTGCCCAACACAGTCACCCACCAACGCTGACCACCGGCAGGAATAAGAGCACTGTATGCCTGCTTCTACCTGTACCTGTTTATCGCTGGTGGGTAAGCATGAAAGCAAGCCTGCTCCTGTAAGGGGCATGGCCAGTGCTGGGCATGCAGGCCACACTGAGGCACCCCTGTGGCTGTCAACCAGCGGGTGCCTGACTGGGATCAAAACAGGAAAGAGAAGAAATAAAATATGCCCAACCTCAGGGAAAAGAGCACCACAGAATCCTGTAGGGTCCATAACCCTAAGTACATTTTGTGTTTCTTTGGTGCCCGTAGACAGGGCAGGGGCTCCACCAACAGTATTATTGAGTGCTGTGGGTGTTGCCAGACGTGGAGCTGCCCCCAGGAGTGTAACACCAAAAGCCCTCTCAAGTCTCCAAAGTCATAGGATAGCAGCAGCAATAGTATTTCCAGTTCTCCTGGAGCTTGGGCCTGTAGGTTCAGAGCACGGGGGCCCATGTTGATGGGTGTTAAGGCTGCACTGTAGCATGGTGGAAGTCAAACAAGGACTCATGAACACAGGTTACTGAGAATGACATTTTCTTTATAATGACAGTTAACTGTGAATCATTGTATACATTACTGAAGGTCATGGAAATTATTACAGTCAATCACAACTATACCAGACGCATTACATGTATTAATGAAGGTCATTGAAATGCTTCAAAATGTGTTATTGACTATCACAAAGTTAACTGTGAATCACTTTAGGAATGAAGAATAATTTGTATATGCTTGCCCTCCATCCCCGCAAAGCTCCCCCCCCCCCCCACACACACACACTTTTTGCCGCCTTTAGAGTTACTAGATGCTAGTTTCAACGTTGGCAGTGCACTGAGAGCTGCTAATAAGACCTCAGTAACAGTGCTCTTTCCCATAAAATAAGCAACGTCTAATTATAACCCAATTGGCATAGACTTTAGCACGCCCGTAAGTCCCTAGTAAATGGTACCCCTTGGTACCTAGGGCATAGGTACTAAAGAGAGACCTAGGGCTGCAGCATGACTTATGCTATCCTAAGGGACCCGCACAGAAATTACACTCGGACTGTCATTGCAGGCTGCCTGGCATTGTGCAAACCATGTTTGAAAGACACTGCATGGGCTATATGTAAATCACTCCTACAGCAGACCTTTGAGTCCTAAGGCAGGGTGTAGCACATGTGAGGAATTATCTGCTTAAGCAGATATGCCACTTTAATGTCTGGTACCATTGTAAGATATTACAAATGATCAAGGAAGCCATCTTAAGGTATGTACTGTGCACTGATCAAAAAAGTTACCCAGCTACATAACAGCTTTACTTAAGCCTATTGTGTTTGGTATCAAACACCTGGTCTTAATAAATCCATACTGATGCTAATATTGGATTTATGACATGTACCCAGAGTGCACCTTAGAGGTGCCCCCTGAAACTCTGCTAGGCCTCTAGTGTGCTGTCTGACTGGTATCAACCAGCCTGCCGCCACAGATGAGTTTCTGACCCCATAGAGGTGAGAGACCGCACTCTCAGCGGTCAAAAACAGTCCCTGGTCCGGAGGAAGGTGGTATCACCTCATTCAGCAGGATTGCTAGTAAATCTGCATAACAAGACCAGGGACATCAAAGTCCCTGCTGCCTTTGGTATACAATCCCGGCTTCCTCCAGACTTAGAAATGCCACCACCTGCCGTAAGGCCCATTTGGCACCAAGTTAGGTGGGAATTAGAAAGTCAGGAGGCATGGTACAGTATGAGGCTAGCCACACCCTTTGGGTGGACTCCCAAAAGTGAATACAGAGGAAAGAATTCCACCATCTTGTGTGTGGTGTAATTAAGAACTCTGGGATAGGCTTATATCAACTCCTTCCAGGAAGTGGTCATATAGGGCGTGTAGTGACCCCAGAGGTAAGCAGCCCATTGGCTACTACCTTACACTTCCCTTAACACCATTAGTTAGTATTTGGGTGGCCCCCTGACACAAGGAAAACAGATCAGCACAAGACTTGATTACTGGGAACCAAGGAAGAAAGAAGGACCAAGAGAGCTAGAACCGGAGACTTGCACCAGAGATTGGCTCCAAACCTTGCCCGGCTGCTTGCATTTTGATAGTTGCTAGGACCAACTTCGCATAGAGCTGGAAAACCTCCTGAACCCCTTGATGGACTGCACAGCACCTCAACAACTGGGAAAGATCTCCCTTGGAGCAGAGGAGCTGCTTCCTTGCTTCTGCAGACACCACTCACAAATTCTGGTACTCTGTCCTGTTGGCTGTCGGGCCTACTGATGGAACAATGAGCCAGGAGTAAATTGCTTGCAGCTCAGCCTCGAAGTTCTGAGACGCTAACCTCTCCCAGAGCCTCCGTGCAACTATATCCAGGGTACCCCTTGCAACAACTAAGGCTTGTTTGTGGCCCATTCTGGACGCCCAACAGCACAAAGACAGGCCTCCAGTTGAGGGACGTCAGGATCCATAAGGCCAGCATCAAGTGTCCCTGCTGCCTTGTTTTCCCCTCTCCACAAGGTCACCAATACAGAAAGTGGTCCTCTGACCACCGCAACCCAACACCGAAAAGCACCTGAGCCCCACAGGCCGAGTCCAAGTGAACCAGCGGTGCCAACGAGGTCCAGAGACCCTCTAAAACTGAGACCACCCTTTGGTTTGACAAGACTAGTCCCCCAGTCCCTGCCTGCAGCTTCGTTCTGCAGTACGCTAAGAACCGCAAGAGCCTCTTGCAGAGCGACCCCTCCAGACGAAGCACCACTGCACACGAGCTGTGAAGCCTGGGTACCAGTTAACTAACAATGTCCCTGAGTGCCAGAGGCTCTCAAGACCTGAGCTGTCCTGTGGGTTCAATCGGACCAGCCCCCAAAATCCCTCCTTGGAGCCTCTTCCTTTCAGGACAGTTTCCCATTGACTTGAGTGGGGCACCCAACACTGAAACGCACCTCTGCACCTGGACGCCCCAGAGCCGACCTGTCGGTGCTGCTTTGGACCTTGACCACCACTTATCTTAAGACCAGAAGGACAGTCCTGTAATTCGTTGGCAAGTGACTGTATGCAGTATATGTTTTTCTCCATAGGATTACATTACTGTGTTACTCTGCAAATACAGTGCGTCTTCTATTTCTTGTAAAATCACTAACTTGAAAACTAAGTATATAAAAATAAGTGTTATTTTTCTAAATTGGACTTGACTTTCTTCTTGAGTGTGTGTCTGATTTATTGCCTCAGTGTGTTCAGAAAATGTTTACCACTACTCTCTGATAAGCCTAAACTGCTCACCCACATTTCCACAAAAGAGAGCATTCAGGGTTATTACGTAAAGCCTCTATCTACCATCAAGGGTCGTCTGTACTATCTGCATACTGTGCCCCTTTATTGCCACACTACATAGATAGCCACCTTCCTACCGTCACTACATGATTTTCAATCTATTATGCTATGATTTTAATGGTATTTTCATTGGTCTAGTATGACATATTTCTACTTTTATTAATGACACCCTGACAAAGCCAGTAGGTTGGCCTTTTAATAGCTACCTCCCGTTACATTGTGTCTAGTATATCTGGGAAGTATTCTGTTTATAGGGTCCAGGAATTGCTAAAGGTGTGAACTCTTAGTAGGTCTCATCATAAGCATTTCCACCTGCCCTTGTATCTATATAAATGAATGTGTAGCATTGAGTAGTGTGTATGTAATAAGTTTACTTTTTCTAAGCAAACACACTGACTTGTATAAGTAAAATCGCTTTATTAACTGTCGGTGCATACCTGTGGATGGGAATACTAGCCCTCACCACGTCCCCGGAGTAGGCCTTGGGCTATACTGCCTTGCTACTATGAGACAGTCAAGAACTATGACAGATTAGTTGGTTCCCAGCTGTTGGTTGGTTTCAGATTTATTACTTGAGGACGACTTATGTAACTAATAATCCAATTTCTTACAGTTAAATGTCCTAATCTCTTTATTTTTATTTTTTATTAATAACTGTGTCGGGTGTGTAAACTGTTTTTTGTTTACTTAACACAATGAATTCTAAATGTCATTTTTAGGTTGAGTATAGCAGGGCGCAAGCGCTGCTTTTCTGACGTGTTGGTATGTATCTGGGCTTTTAACCACACCCACCGCTATCACTCGTTCGTGGGCTTGCCTTTAAAAAATCCCATCTTTTCGTTGGTAACTGCTTTACATTTGTCCATCCTTAGGGTGGTTTTGTTACCGCCTTGGCCATCGACCCTGTTACATGGATAATTGCACTTTTTCCAATAACTTCGACTGCGAGCTAACTTTCCTGTTGTGTGTCTCCTTCACGCTTACGGCGACGCTTTGAAATGGCGTGCTTATGTCAACTGTTTTACTTTTTATTTTCAGTTTGTGTGGCAAGAAAAGTCCAGTTAGTAATTTTCAACGCAAATTGCTCCAACTCGAGCAAACGCAAGACACATTGCATTGCAGATGCTTGTTATATTATAGGTTTGTTTTTGCTGCACCTGCAAAAGGGGTCGTTTTTCAGTACATACTTTCAAAAACGTTTGGATTCTCATTTTGTTATGCATCCTATCACTGTGTCAAAAGACCCAGCTTTCCTTGTGTTTGCCAATATGTTGATCTTTACATCATCTCTACAATGCTTAGCAAATATTTGATATATATTCATTTGTTTGGTACCAAAAGGAACCCAGAACATGGAGCTGGAGGGGTCAGGAGACTCCAGGCCATGTTGATTCCCAAGACATTTGATCAGTCTAAACGTGTCTGACACTGGCAGTACAATAAACAGCTTGCCGCATGCTCTGGAGTACATCATTCATGGATCACAATTTCTGCTTTGGATCATAAGTCCATAGCGATATAATAAGCAATGCTTTTGGTGGTGAACACCTTTTTTGTTGCCATGGTTGATGAGGCAGTGGAGCGCATGAAAAAGAGCACCAAAACTGCTCTGGCAATTGGTACTCAGCAATCAAGAGGCTCCTTTTGCTATGGGGCAGCAATGTAACCCCTATGAGTTGCATAGGAATCATTTATGCTCACCAGCCAAGAATGATGAAACTACTTGAAGCCTTAAGAAATGTCTGCAAGTTTTACGCCATTTACTTTTATTTGCAAACCCAGGTAACATTGGATGTTGCAATGACCCTCATCTTTAGCTTGATCTCTTGTGCTCTGCCTATAAATATCAACTGGCACGTGATAATCTCAAGGTTAGAATAGAGACAATCCAATAGAAGACTACAATATCTGAAATGACAGCTAAGACACAGTATATCTCATCAGTAAAATGATAAGGTTAGTTGGCAGATGTTTTCCATATACTAACCCCAGCCTTTACTCTTCCCCTCACCCGCACCACTTACATGCAAGGGTTGAGCTAGTTCTAAAGTGAATGGGCAGTGCCAGTATCAAAGACGTTGTCCTTCATATGTGGTGATGTTTGATTGTCATGGCAGTGGCTCAGTTGCTTACAATTTTACAAATTACGTACTGTGTGTAGTGACCTATGTGCATTTTCCATGATTTTCCCATCTGATGCAAATACCAGTGGTACAGTGCAAGAAATTGCCACCTGCAGCTCAGTGATTGCAATACATCATTTCAGGCATACAGATCCCAGATCACTGATTTTGGCAACCATGTCCCTGAAATCTTCCAATTAATTTACTTAAATCTTCCAGAAAGATGTATACACATACATAGAGAGCCATTCGATCCTGTGACACATATTTTGTCTCAAAATGTAAAGGATACGGAACATGAAATCATCAAAACCAACTACAGGTTTTACCACTTTCTGTTTGCTATGTGTTACACTACTTATGTCATTTATTTGAAGCTAAAGTTGAGTTACTCAGCCATTTGTGTAAACTGTACAGTGTTATCTGCTCACTTGGAGATCACAGAATGCATTAATCTCATAAGCATGGTAAGTGAAATTCACATTACAAATGAGAATCAGTGATGTTTATATGTGCAGTGTGACAAGGTGGTGTTTTGATCTCCTATATATTTCATACCCAGGCTTGTTTCACCTGTATATGTAAATCACGGTATTCAGCTATCTTGTTTCCTCTTGAATATCACCATCAGAGTGAGCTTTGCATATTTTGATATTAGACAAGCACTGGTGCATTTCAGCAAACAGACTTAACCCAAAAAGCAACTTATATAAAAAGGAAATGATGCTAGGTGGGTTTTTCCAGACTGTCGATGGATGGCACTCCTCAGTTATTTACAAGGTAGCAAAATGCCACCTGTCCAGAAAAGTGCACACTGCAAAAAGGCAGCTAATTTGGCTTCGTTTAAATCTTGTCCTTCAAGGAAATATATAATCATAGCTGGTTAAGTTTTGTTTGCACATTTAGTAATAGTTACTGGTTGAAGATTCACTAATAGGCGGTGGGGAAGACAACTTTGAATTGTTTGTTTGCTACTAATGGAATTTCAGACGCCCATTGTTATTTGGTATGCTGCTTTTCAGTTGAGTTACAACATCTGAAATTAGAATTCTTATGCATAATATTACTTATGACGCTGTTTTGAATTCATTTGACACCCTCCCACCCCAGTAGACATTGTTTACAATTTGTTTTATATAATGGCATAGATTTTCACATCTTTTCTTATTAATGCCTTTACTAGCATATTGCTCCCCTGGTTCTGAGGGTTGGCCTTCCTTTTCTTCTCGGCCAGCACAGAGGTGCCCTATCCACGTCTTGTCAAACGTATTGAAAGCAACCAGGGGATGAGCAGCAGCTTTTGCAAATGTAGTGTAGATGACTTTGTGCCATTGGTTAGAGGTAGGAACGTAACCGGTTTTAGTTGGACTGCTTACGTCAGGGGTGCTGCCTGGGGGAAGGGTTTTGGGAGTTGGAGCTGTTAGTATTTTCATAAATGCAAGACATCACCAGTGCTCACTGTCACCCTGCGTCTGAGTATGCCAACATCTCAAAGGAAAATGGTATTGTCATTTCATTGAGACTGTCTTCTCCACCAAACCACTGGTTAACACCTTAAAGAAGACAATCCTACGTGAGGGGTCGGGCATGGCAGGACAATATCTTTATCCTAATGAAGAAATAAATACACATATTGGATGTTTTTGTTATTCTCGGTCCTTTGTAGAAACCAACAATCCCAGGTGACCCTGAGGTGGCATTCTAGCTATCTATAGCCTATTGTTCCTTTGAAAGATTATCAGCTGCTGGAAACTGAAAGAAAGAACATTGATACACCAGATTGTGACATGCTTACAATTGTATTTGTCTTACTCCCTTCCAAAAAGTTATCTGTGGAAAAAGCCAACATTGTAATGGAAATTGCTGACAATCTCCTCAACAGCCCATATTTTGAGCACACAGAAGGTATTGCCAGTTTGCCCTTGATTGAATGAATTATTCAAAGGCAAAACTGAAGGTAGAAGGAACATTCCATGTAATTCTGTTTGAAGTTTTGTCTGTGACTAGCTAAAATCCATTTTATCCATTGCTGGCATATCTATCCCCAAAAGGCTGCTCCCACTAATTAGCACCCATGCACAGAAGAGCCTAATGAGCTCCATAATTCGTTTCTGATTATCTGGAGATTTTTGATAGCTCCATCCTGAGCTTCCTGATAGGCCAAAATTCAGGGCAATTTTAAGACCTTATTAACATTTAAATTAATACAGCAACAAAGGTTTAGACGACAGCGTACAACATTTTATTCAATAACATTTGTTTATTTCTTTTTGCAAATCATATGTGTTATCAGTCTTTAGGAGACTGAGCCACCTTCCTGAAAGAGTTCCTTTACAATGAACATCAGGGAAAATAAGTTGCAATACACTTAATGTTTATAGACCACCTCGATGTTCTGCACCTTGTGCTGAGTTTATGATCAATGTAAAAAAAAAAAAAAAATTGCTCTTTAGAGTTTACCCTACTGACTGTGCTTTGGTACACAGATTGAAGTACTTTTATTTTGTATTGCATTGCATTTTGATCTACCTAATGTTGTTCTGGAAAATGTATGGTTCACCTCAATTTTATTTTGTTTAGATCAGCAAGCTTGCTGCAGAAAGCCAGTATTCTCCCACACTTGTGCTGAAACTGATTCACATTTGGAGCAAAAATGCAAGGTAATATTTTATTGCTTAGGTGACTGGGTGACAATGTAAATGGAAACAATTTTAATCCAATTTACACTAGTCCGCTCCTTATTTGTATTTCTAAAGATAGAAACGACATAATGAATGATTGTAATAATATGGAAATGGTATGATTAACATGTCATAACATATGTGAAATGTATCAAGCCAGTTAAGCCAGCATATAAGATGTTATTGGATTGTGTCATAAAATATTACTTGTTTTGAGACTGGAATTCAAGAGAGAGGATCTTCACCCTCTTCTTCTCCTGGTTACAAAATTATTTTCTTCAGAAGCAATTTCCCAATATTAGCTGTTAGAAGAGAACAGGTTTTGCTGGAAAGAATATTCAAAAGGATAGAGTATAAAGTCTGCCAGCGATATAAAGATTTCCACGAAGGCTCGTTTCCTGGAATTGTGCAATTGAAGCAATTAAGTAAATGTGGTTTGGTGTGCTGAAGGACCTAGAGAGTGACCTGCAGACAGTGCCATTGTTAGATCTTGTTATAAAGTGCTTAAGTCCATTTTGTCTCGGGTTTTGGGCAATAACTGATGCAAGCTTGATGAGCAAACTAGCTGCTGCTGAGCTGAAAACATACGACCGTACTTGATTTTCCCTTGTAAGAGATAAAGATCTGTTAGCAAAATATAAATAAATGAGGCTATAGTGTATGGTTTCTGCGGATATAACTACATCACTCCCGACCTATGCTCACTAAGCTGTGACCTGATTGATGGCAGGTCTGTGTTCTAGAAAGTCTGCTACAAAGCCATCCACATAGGTTCCCCGAAAATAACCCGCATAAAGTGGCCAGTTTAATTGGAGAACACATTCTGCACAGCAAGGATTACTTTTCTGTGAAACCCCCCTGCTTTAACAGTCAAAGATCGCTCTCTGATTCTTACACTGGATGGCCCTTAATGTCTGGAATTACTTTCTCCCTGAGCTTCACCACGTCTCCTGTGTGGCTTTTTGTAAGCAGGAAATGAAGGCCTTACTAGATAACACGTATGCCTCATAAAACCTTGGGCTACTTTTTGTATTTATCCCCTATTACTTTACTCTGGAACCAACCTTATCTGTTGTTTCTGTTTCTCTTCAAATAATGTATTATGATATACAAGTACATTTTTGAATATGTGAAATGTCCTTCCAATTGTGGGGGTTTCATGCATTCTGAACAGCAAGATATCTTGTCATGTGGCATAACGTGAGAAAAACCTGAATAAAATGTGGTTGAAGTATCTCATAAGAGAGGTTCAGACAGATTCTACCTGTAAGGCTTCAGCTGGATTGATGTGTGATTGCAGACTTCTATGATTATTCACGGGGATGCCTGTACTGACCAGACTGAAGCCCTGAAAGCAGATCTTCGATTGATGCCTTTCTTATGCAAGGGTAGTGGTTTAAGAACACAAGACATGTCATCTCATTTTCTGTCATATTAAACCACTGGACAACTCATCACTCTGAAATGATATTAATAAAACTAGATGAATAGAGAGAATACAATCTGCTTTCCATATGTCTAAATAGATGTGTAATACTTGTGTGTGTCAGTAAGAAAACATTAAATGTAATTCTAAAATGTGAGATTGAAAATACATAAAATAAAGCAGTTGGAAGGAAACGTGAATTCAGCACTCAGTGCTCTTGTATTCTCTGTTTTATTACCAGATACTTCCTTTTGCTCGGCAAGCAGAAACCTGGATACGCAGAATGTGACATACTTACAAACGTGTTTGCATTACTCCCTACCAAAAATTTATCTGTGGAAACAGCCACCATTGTAATGGATATTGCTGACAATCTCCTTAACAGCCCAGATTTTGAGCCCACAGAAGGTGTTACCAGTTTACCCTTGGTTGAATGTGACCATCTGAATATCAAAAGCAAAACTGAAGGTAGGAGGAAAACTTTATCATTCTGTTTGAAACTAAAATCCACTTTATCTATACTGCGTATCTATCCCCAAAAGACTGCCACCCACTCATTAGCACCTACGTACAGAAAAACCTAATGAGCTGCATAATTTTTTTCTGAATATCTAGAGATTTTTACTACCTCCATCCTGACAGGCCAAAGTTCAGGACAATTTTTAAAACCTTATCTATATTCAAATTAATACAGCTACAAAGGTTTAAATGACAGCTCACAGTATTTCGTTCACTTACATTTGTTATACAGTGTGTTTTAAAGCCTGGACATTCAATATCAGCCACCCATGAAACTGATAGAATCACATATAAGTGTTGCAACTCACGAATCCCCCCATAAGGCCACGATGCACTGTGACTGCATAGTTCCAAAATGCTTTTTTTTTTTTTAAACTTGGTCGCTCCCACCAGGATATCAGAGTGATAGCAGAATTCCTAGAGTGCTGAATGCATTACCTTTGTGAGCAATTTGATTCAGAAGCATGCATGCTAGCGGCCAGCTCTGCTTTTTATCTTTGATTATTGTTGGTGGTGGTTCAGAAATATGCCCCTTCAGACGCACTCTTGTGATGGGTCAGCTTGTACAGTAGTGCTGTCAGTGATAGAAGAAACTCTAACCCTGTGCAACACACCCATAGAAATACCTATAGCAGTGAACTGAAGGCTTTCTCTGTATGCAGGAAGATTACTTCAGATGCCCAACTCTGGGTGGAGCTGGTGAATCAAGGCAAAGAGAATGTGCAAACTTTGTGAAACATGATGAACCCAGCCTAATCAGGGATTGCCAAACCTGTCTAGAAGGATTTAGCCTGGTACCACATACTTGAGTGATTAAGTCCCTTCTAACTGGACAGAGGCTTGCTCTAGCTATCCCAAGGTGCTCTATCTTGGTAAGTGTATTCGGGCAGCCTTAGGCTTATTAGTGTTGCATACACAGAGTCAATAAATGATGCACACACTCAAGAAAGAGATCCACACCAATTTAGAAAAATAACACTTATTTTCATATATATATTTTGAAACCAGGAACTGTGTAAATAGGTAAGTAGTTTGTTTTGAGAAATTATTGTTTTGTAAGTAAACAGAAATACATTTGGATTAGTATCTTTAAAGCGGTAATGTTATCCTATGGGAAAGAAACATATACTGCGTATGGCTACTTAGCAGTGACTTACAGCACTGTTCTTCTGAATGTAAGGTAAGTTTGAGGCAAGGTCCAAGGCAGCACCAACAGGTCTCCTCAGTTGGTCCTGAGGTGTCCGGGTGCAGAGGTGATTTTCTGTGTTGGGTGCCCAATTAAATCAATGGGGAACAGTCTGGTTCAAAAGAGGCTGCATGTAAGGACTGGAGGGCGGGGGGGGTGAGCCCACAGGGGGTTCTTGGGCACTCAGAGAAACAGTTGGACCACTGGAAAGTGGGCTGGAGGGCTCATGTGCAGTGCTGCTTTATCCGGTGGGGTCGTGCTGTGGGAGGCACTTGCAGTTTTCGGGTACCTGCAAAAACAGGCTGCAGGCAGGGACTGGGGGGACCAGTGCTGACAAACCCAAATGGGGGTTCAGCTCTGAAGGACTCCGGACCCTGTGGGCACCGTTGGTCAACTTCTCCTCGGGCTGTGGGACTCTGGTGCAGTGGTGCTTTGAGGTGTTGCATCGCTGCGGTCCAGAGGCTCTCTCAGTTCCTGCTGTCCAGAAAGAGACTGCCGCCAGGGGATAGGGGGGCAGTCTGGCTGAACCCCAAGGTGGGGCTCAGCTCTTGAAAGTCTCTGTGCCTCACATGCACTGTCGGTTCACCGCAACTTAGGCTGGAGGGCTTGGGTGCAGTGCAGCTTTGTCCGGCAGGGCAGCGCTGCAGAGGCTCTCGTGTTGGTCTTTTTTGTGCCTGCATAAGTGCAGGAAAGCATCTCCTCTGCTCCAAGGGAGATGATGCTGGCCGGTTGAAGTTGTGGGTCACTCCTCCACAGTTTTGGGAGTTGACACCACTTTCTGGATGAGCCGAGTCAATGCATTTGTCAGGGGCAGCAGGCAGGCAGGCTGGCAGGGTTGGTGCCAAGTCAGTTGCTGCTCCTCAGTTCTCACATCTTTGGCTCTTCTTTGTCCTTTCTTCTTCAGGCAGACAAACCTGAAGTTCTGGATTCAGGGGGCCCCCTAAATACTACATTTTGGAGCGTTAGGGGAGTGAGGAGTAGTAGCCAATGGGTGGCCTACCCTCAGGGTCACTACACCTCCTGTAGAACCACTTCCTGTGGGAAGTGGCCATAACTCTGTCCTAGTTTTCGAAAATCTGCCATCATCCAAGATGGAGGAACTTACCTAGAGTGGTATACACAGGGCAGCTCGACATAGGGTTGTGTCTGGCTTAGGTGTGTTCCACACCTACTCGCATATTAATTTACCACCTGTCCTGGTTCCAAATAGGCCTCAGGGCAAGGGTTGGCATCTCCTAGGTGTGGAGGGTGACAGGTCGCTTATCAAAGGCAGCAGAGGCTTTGAAGCCTCCGACCTTGGTATGATAATTGCTAGCCATCCTATTTCTAGGAGGTGTAGACACCTCCTGCCAGATCAAGCATTGTTCCAGACTGCTGTGAGCCGGTCTCTCACCTCCTACGGGGTCAGAAGTGAGTCTGTACTGGCAGACTGTTCGGTTCCTGTCAGCCAGCAAACTAGATGACAAGTAGGTTTCAGGGGGTACCTCTAGGGTACCCTCTGGCTTCATATATTAATAAATACATCGCTGGAACCAGTGTGGGTTCATTAATACGAGATGTTTGATACCAAACACAATAAGTTTCACTGAAGCCATTATGTAGCTGGGAAACTAGTTTTGACCAGTGTCCAGTATATACCTGCCTTCCCTGTTCCCTTGTAATGTCTAAGGAGTGACTTGGACATCGCAGGGGCATATCTGCTCATGCAGATATGTCCACACATGTAGTATAATACACCCTGCCTTAGAGCTGTAAGGCCTGCAGTTTCTGTAGGCATGGCACACAGGATGTCTAATTTTCACTTTTGTCTGCACCCTGTCATACAGCCTGCAATGGCAGTCTGCATTAGTGTGGGGAGAGTACCCTCAAGGTGGCACAATACAATACATGCTGCAGTCCTTAGTGACCCTCCTTAAACCCAGGCCCTAGGTACCTGGTGTACCATTTACTTGGGACTCACAGAGGTGCTAAAGGTATTGGCAATTTGGGAACAATTGCACGGTTTTACAGGAAGAGATCTGATACTTGGGGGGGGGGGGGGGGGGGGTGGCGGCTTAGCAGGAGCCTAGTGCACTTCTGTCAAAATTGCATCAAATACCAGGTAAAAGTGAGGTTGACCATGACAGAAAGGGGCACTTTCCTAACTATCATTCCTTTTTCCTGATATGTTTTCTAGAATTTGGCTTTCTAGATTTTCCTCCACTCAGGACTTTGTCAGTATGTCATTGTAGGAAAATGGCCCTTCCTGCAGTTACACCCGCCCCCCACACACACACCTTTTGCCTGATATTGATGCGGACTGGACTGAGAGTGTGCTAGGATCCTGCTAACTAGGCCCCAGCACCAGTGTTCTTTCACTAAAAATGTACCATTGTTCCCACATTGCCACACCTCTGGCACACAGGTATCAAGGGCCCTGTAACCAGAGAACATCCCTAAGGGCTGCAGCATGTGTTGTGCCACCCTACGGGACCCCTCACCTAACACATGCACACTGCCATTGCAGATAGTGTATATTGGTGGGAAGAAAAAGGCGAAGTCGACATGGCGACCCCCTCAGGGTACCTTGTACACAAAACACTGCCTGTGGCATAAGTAAGTCACCCCTTTAGCAGGCCTTAAAGCCCTAAGGCAGGGTGCACTATACAACAGGTGAGGGCATAACTGCATGAGCACTATGCCCCTACAGTGTCTAAGTCCTTTCGTAGACATTATAAGTCCAGTGTGGGCATACTAGGTATATGGTCTGGGAGTCTGTCAAAACGAACTCCACAGTTCCATAATGGCTACACTGAATACTGGGAAGTATAGTATCAAACTTCTCAGAATAATAAAACCCGGGAGTGCTTCACACCTCCCCCTGCTGGAAATGTAACACCTGGCGGTGAGCCTTAAAGGCTCAAGCCTCGGGTTACAGTGCCCTTAGGGCACTCTAGCTAGTGGAGATGCCCGCCCCCCAGACACAGCCCCACTTTTGGCAGCAAGTCTGGTGGGAAAATCAGGAAAACAGGGAAGAGTGACCACCCCTTAGGTGTCCAGAGCTGAGGTGACCCCCTTCCCGTAAAATCCTCCATCTTGGTTTGGAGGACAGGGACCAATAGGATAGGAATTTGCCCCCCCCGCCTCCCCGCCACAAAGGGCATGGGCACAAGGAGGGTGTAGCTACCCTCAGGAACAGTAGCCATTGCCTACTGTCCCCTGACCCCAATACGCCTCTAAATCTAGAATTTAAGAGCCTCCCTGAACCCAGCTCACCAAATTCCTGCGGACCTACAAAGAAGAAGGACTGCTGAGCTGAAACCCCTGCAGAGAAGAAGGAAGGCGACAACTGCTTTGGCCCCAGCCCTACCGGCCTGTTTCTGGTTTCAGAGAACCTGCAAAAAGAACAGCGACACATCCTGTGGGCACAGCGACCTCTGACAACTCCAGAGGACTTTCCTGCACCCCAACAGGACCAAGAACTCCAGTTGACCGTGGCTCTGTCCCAAAGAAACTTTCTACCCAGGACTCCCACCTCACTCAAGATGTGTGAGTCCTGACCCCTGTGCACCCGACGCCCACGGCCTGTGTCCAGGTGGTCCACCCAGCAAGAAAGGGTTGCCAGGCAATTGGGAACAAGAGCCCACCCTGGGTTGACCCCTCCAAACCCCCATGACGACGCCTGCTGAGATAATCCAGAGGACCTCCCCCACGACCGTGAGCTCTGGACGAAGATATCCGAAGCCTACAGGACGCACTGCACCTGCAGCCCCCAGGCCTTGGAGAAATCGACACCCGGTGCAGCGACGATCAACAGGCGGCCCTCTTCCCTGTCCGACCAATGGTGTGCCCGAGACACCACCCCGGACCTCGCCTGCCGCATCTGAGTGACCCCCGGGGTCTCCCATAGATCTACATTGCAAACCTGATGTCCTGTTTGCACCCTACAACCAGCCGCCCCTGTGCCACTGAGGGTTTGTGTTTGGTGCCTACTTGGAGCACCTCCAATGCACTTTCAATCACCCCTGGTCTGCCCTCCGAGTTGCGGGTACTTACCTGCTGGCTGACCAAGATCCTAGTACCACCCTGTCTCCATAGGAGCCAACGTTAATTTGGTTCCTCTTTGAACTCTGCACCCAACAGGCCCCATGTTGCTGGTGGTGGGTGTTTGAGGTTAACTTGAACCCCCTAGGTCGGACTACCTAAAACACAGAGATAGGAACTGTAAGTCATGTACTTACCTGTTAAACTGTTAAATCTTTTCTTCCCCCAGGAACTGTTGAAAATTGCACTTTCTACTTTTAAAATAGGTTTTTGCCATTTTAAAGAAAACTGTATACATTGTTGATTCCATTCAGAGTTCCAAGTATTCCTATGCAAAGTACCTTTCATTTTATGTGCTTACCTGCAAACCGAATCTTGTGGTTCTAGAAATAAATGAACAAAATATATTTTTCTATATAAAAATCTATTGGTCTGGAGTTAAGTAATTGAGTGTGTGTTTCTTCTATTGCTTGTTTGTGTACAACAAATGCTTAACACTACCCTCTTATAAGCCTAACTGCTCGACCATACTACCACAAATAGGGCATTAGTATTCACTATTATTGCCTCTGTCAAGCCTCTGAGGAACCCTGTACTCTGTGCACACTATAAATCATTTTGAAATAGTATATACAGAGCCAGCTTCCTACACCTGTCCTGAAATAAAATAAATAAAAATAAAATTTATATATGTAGGAAGTTGGCTCTGTATGTGCTATTTCAAAGTAAGGAATAGCATGCACAGAGTCCAAGGGTTCCCCTTAGAGGTAAGATAGTGGCAAAAAGAGATAATACTAATGCTCTATTTGGTGGTAGTGTGGTCGAGCAGTAGGCTTATCAAAGGAGTAGTGTTAAGCATTTGTTGTACATACACATAGACAATAAATGAGGTACACACACTCAGAGACAAATCCAGCCAATAGGTTTTGTTATAGAAAAATATATTTTCTGAGTTTATTTTAAGAACCACAGGTTCAAATTCTACATGTAATATCTCATTTGAAAGGTATTGCAGGTAAGTACTTTAGGGACTTTAAATCATTACATTAGCATGTATACTTTTTACATAAAACACAATAAGCTGTTTTAAAAGTGGACACTTAGTGCAATTTTGACAGTTCATGGGAGAGGTAAAGTATTGTTAGGTTTCACAGGTAAGTAAGTCACTTACAGGATTCAGTTCTTGGTCCAAGGTAGCCCACCGTTGGGGGTTCAGAGCAACCCCAAAGTCACCACACCAGCAGCTCAGGGCCGGTCGGGTGCAGAGGTCAAAGAGGTGCCCAAAACACATAGGCTTCAATGGAGAGAAGGGGGTGCCCCGGTTCCAGTCTGCCAGCAGGTAAGTACCCGCATCTTCGGAGGGCAGACCAGGGGGGTTTTGTAGGGCACCGGGGGGGACACAAGTCAGCACAAAAAGTACACCCTCAGCAGCGCGGGGGCGGCCGGGTGCAGTGTGCAAACACGCGTCGGGTTTACAATGGTTTTCAATGAGAGATCAAGGGATCTCTTCAGCGTTGCAGGCAGGCAAGGGGGGGGGCTCCTCGGGGTAGCCACCACCTGGGCAAGGGAGAGGGCCTCCTGGGGGTCACTCCTGCACAGGAGTTCCGTTCCTTTAGGTGCTGGGGGCTGCGGGTGCAGGGTCTTTTCCAGCCGTCGGGAAATGGAGTTCAGGCAGTCGCGGTCAGGGGGAGCCTCGGGATTCCCTCTGCAGGCGTCGCTGTGGGGGCTCAGGGGGGACAACTTTGGTTACTCACGGTCTTGGAGTCGCCGGAGGGTCCTCCCTGAGGTGTTGGTTCTCCACCAGTCGAGTCGGGGTCGCCGGGTGCAGTGTTGCAAGTCTCACGCTTCTTGCGGGGAGTTGCAGGGGTCTTTAAATCTGCTCCTTAAAACAAAGTTGCAGTTCTTTTGGAGCAGTGCCGCTGTCCTCGGGAGTTTCTTGTCTTTCTTGAAGCAGGGCAGTCCTCAGAGGATTCAGAGGTCGCTGGTCCCTTGGAAAGCGTCGCTGGAGCAGGTTTCTTTGGAAGGCAGGAGACAGGCCGGTAAGTCTGGGGCCAAAGCAGTTGGTGTCTTCTGTTCTTCCTCTGCAGGGGTTTTTCAGCTCAGCAGTCCTCTTCTTCTTGTAGTTTCAGGAATCTAAAGTTTTAGGTTCAGGGAAGCCCTTAAATACTAAATTTAAGGGCGTGTTTAGGTCTGGGGGGTTAGTAGCCAATGGCTACTAGCCCTGAGGGTGGGTACACCCTCCTTGTGCCTCCTCCCAAGGGGAGGGGGTCACATCCCTAATCCTATTGGGGAATCCTCCATCTGCAAGATGGAGGATTTCTAAAAGTTAGAGTCACTTCAGCTCAGGACACCTTAGGGGCTGTCCTGACTGGCCAGTGACTCCTCCTTGTTATTCTCATTATTTTCTCCGGCTTTGCCGCCAAAAGTGGGGGCCATGGCCGGAGGGGGCGGGCAACTCCACTAGCTGGAGCTTCCTGCGGTGCTGGCACAAAGGGGTGAGCCTTTGAGGCTCACCGCCAGGTGTGACAGCTCCTGCCTGTGTTAGCATCTCCACCCAGTGCAGGCTTTGTTACTGGCCTCAGAGTGACAAAGGCACTCTCCCCATGGGGCCAGCAACATGTCTCGGTTGTGGCAGGCTGCTGGAACCAGTCAGCCTACACAGATAGTCGGTTAAGGTTTCAGGGGGCACCTCTAAGGTGCCCTCTGGGGTGTAGTTTACAATAAAATGTACACTGGCATCAGTGTGCATTTATTGTGCTGAGAAGTTTGATACCAAACTTCCCAGTTTTCAGTGTAGCCATTCTGGTGCTGTGGAGTTCGTGTAAAACAGACTCCCAGACCATATACTCTTATGGCTACCCTGCACTTACAATGTTTAAGGTATTGCTTAGACACTGTAGGGGCACAGTGCTCATGCACTGGTGCCCTCACCTATGGTATAGTGCACCCTGCCTTAGTGCTGTAAGGCCTACTAGAGGGGTGACTTATCTATACCTGCATAGGCAGTGAGAGGCTGGCATGGCACCCTGAGGGGAGTGCCATGTCGACTTACTGGTTTTGTTCTCACCAGCACACACAAGCTGGCAAGCAGTGTGTCTGTGCTGAGTGAGGGGTCTCCAGGGTGGCATAAGACATGCTGCAGCCCTTAGAGACCTTCCTTGGCATCAGGGCCCTTGGTACCAGGGGTACCACTTACAAGGGACTTATCTGGATGCCAGGGTGTGCCAATGGTGGATACAAAAGTACAGGTTAGGGAAAGAACACTGGTGCTGGGGCCTGGTTAGCAGGCCTCAGCACACTTTCAATTCAAAACATAGCATCAGCAAAGGCAAAAAGTCAGGGGGTAACCATGCCAAGGAGGCATTTCCTTACAATATATATATATGTTCGATATTGGCAAGCTAGGGATACCCTGCCTCCCTAGGTCTGTGGGGCGATCCCACAGGGAAACTGAGAGTGCCACCACCAGATTCCATACATTATAATGTGTTTGTTGTATACTTTTATTAGTTAAACTGTATGTCTGTGCAAATGTGATTGTTATTTCAATTGAAAATGTGTCGTCTGTAATGTTAGTGGGCTGCCACATCATGCATACTCTATTTTACACCACTCCACTCTGCACCAGTCCACGCCACTCTACCTCTGCACCACTCCACGCCACTATACTCTACATCACTTATACCACTGCACTGTAGGCCTCTCTACTTTACTGTGCACCACTCTACTTTTATGCCAATGCACTCTATGCCTCTACTCAGCACTACTGCACTCTACGCCACTGCACTCTACTCTGCATCACTACACTGTTTGTCAGTCTACTTTGCAACACTGCACTCTATTGGCACTGTACTCTTTCCCAATCTGCTCTAATATCTACACCACTCCCTTCACACCTGTGCACTCTGCCAATCCACTCTAATCCACTTCTCTCTGTCCTGCACCACTCCACGCTATGTTGTTTCACTCTCCGCCACTTCACACTTTTCTGAAACAATCTACTCTATGCCACTGCACTCTACGCTATTCTTCTTCTGTCTGCGTCACTCCACTCTGCCACTCCATGCCGCAGTACTCTACACCACTGCAGTCTATGCTGCGTCACTCCATGGCACTGCACTCTACACCACTCCACGGCACTGCACTCTACACCACTCCACTTTACTCTGCACTTTGCTCCACTGCAGTCTACACTGCACCACTCCACTCCATTCTATACCACTCCACTTTACACCACTGCAGTCTGTGCTGCGCTACTCCAAGCCTCTACACGACTCTACTCTGCAGCATTGCACTCTATGCCACTGCACTCTGCACCACTCCACTCAAATCTGCGCTATGGCAGCCCACTTTATGCTACTTTACCCCACTCTGTCACTCTATTCTACACGACTGCACTCTACCCTGCACCACTCCTCTCTACCTTTTACCAGTCCATTCTAAGCCACTTCACTCTACTCTGAAACAATCTACTCCAAGCCACTCAACTCTGCGCATCTCCACTCTGCACTGCTTCACTATGTACCACTCCAGTCTGTATAACTCCACTCTACACCACTGCATCTATGCTGCACACTCCACTCTATGCCACTGCACTCTACCCCAATCTACTCTAAACCACTCTCCTCTAAACCACTGCACTCTATGCCAATGCTCTCTACACTAGTCTACGCTGCAGTACTGCACTCTACGCCACTGCACTCTACATCACTCTACTCTAAGCCACTGCAATCTATGCCATTCTGTTCTGCACCACTGCACTCTACCCCACTCTGTTTTACTCAGCAGAACTGTACTCTACACACTGCTTTCTACGCCACTCTACTCCCATACACTGTATGCCATTCTAGTCTACATTACTGCACTCTACCAAACTCTACCCAGCAACACTGCACTCTCCACCTCTGAACTCTCTGCTACTTTATGCTGCACCACTGCAATCTACACCACTCTACTCCGCACCACTGCAATCTATGCCACAGCACTCTATGCTACTCTATGCTACTCTGCTCTGTAGCACTCAATTCTACCCCACTGGACTCTAATGTACTCAGCACCATGATACACTAAGCCACCGTACTCTGCAGCTCTACATTGTACACCACTGTTCTCTGCTGTACTTGGCATGACTCTACTCTACACCACACTACATTGTAAGCAACACTAATCTGCACCACTCTATGCCACTGCACTGTTATGCCATTGAACTCAATGCCATCCTACTGTGCGCCACAGCACTTTACGCCACTTTACTCCTCTCCAGTCTACACCACTCTACTCCACTCCACTACTGCACTCTATGCCCCTCTAGTTTACTCTGCAACATTCTAAATTGCCTCATTGCATTCTCTGACACTGCCACACTCCACTGACACTCCACGCCACTCTATGCAACAAAACTACGCCACTCCACACCACTTTGTGCCACTCTCCTCTATGCCACAAACTATTAGCCATGCTGAACAGCAGCCACACTAGAGCACATATGTAAAACATATTGGCAAAGCCAATAGGTCTTGCCTAGGTGAGACCTATTGGCTTTGCCTATGCTTTTGTTGGTTTTAAATGGTATGTCTTACCTGACATTTTCACCTGTTATGCCCCTTTAACCTTTATTTTTTCAGTGAATTTTTTTTTAATGGAAAGTAAGATATTTATCATTTTGGGATGATGAGATGAGCAGTGTGAAAGGACTAATTTGACTCCCAATGGCATACATCTACTACTCCACCTGTCCAATGCCCATAGTTCATTCCTTGGTCATTTTCCTGGCACCTTAATTAAGAGTTGAGCTGAAACTTTAAAGAGAACAACAGAGCCTTCCCCCTTTACATATTCTTTCCACTGCTGAGGAGAAACTCTCTTTCCCCTTTATTCTCAAAGTGCTATATCATAACTTATTAAAAAAAAAAAAAAAGTCTGTGAGCCCCAGTTGATTCAAGGATGAACATATAGCCCTATGTCAAACCTGACCCTCTCTCTTTTGCGAGGGACCTCGGGTCTGTCACTCTGTTATTTATCTTCTTGTTTGGACAGCTTCCCTTACCACCTAAGCTCCATCATTGGTCAAGCAGGGCCACATAACTCAATCTCTGTATAGGTAGGGCCAGTCAAGCCAGGTTTGAAAATCTTGTCTGACCCTCTTAAATCCTGTTAGGCTACCAAACCATCCAGTGCCCAAATACTTTCAAACTGCACTATATCCGTGCTGCGCCTGGAGTAATCAAAAACCTGATGCACAGGGTTAGCTAACCACAAAGCAGCACACTTGGGATGTTCAGTTACAACTTCCCATGTTCTATTAACAGTTCAGTACCTACTGACACCATTCCAGACTCTCCAGCTCCTTGTCATCCATACCAAACCACGTGGCATATGTTGTGAGCAAACAAACTACACAACATTGCATCTTTTCACATTACATCACACTATCCCACATTCACCAGATACATATATTAAAAACACACCATAGAACACAGCACACTATACCAAACGTACCTCCTTAGACCTAACCTTCCATCACGCTTTCCCACATTATGTACCACACCAATCTATCAATCCATCTGACCCCATATGAGCACCAAAGAGTGTAACACTTCCTCAGACCATAACACACCTCATCCCACTGCGTCGTTTATTTGTTTTACTCACCTCAAACTGTACATAACCATTCTGACCATATCACTCTGTCATCCATGAAGAGCGTATGCCATACCACATCACCTCACAGCACATCATACCACAAGGTCTTCTGCTATACCACACATCATCCTTCCTCCACACATCATCCTTTCTTCACACCACACACAGTCCACCTCACATCAACTGTACCACTCCATGCAAAGCATTCCCAAATGAAGCTGTAATAAACCTCCAAAATTGTCTTCACATCAAGCCACACAATGCTCCTAACTTCAATACCTGTCCTCACTTTAACATCTCACACCACGCTACACCATACCACCACACACATCAAATTAATCCATATGACACTAACCACACAAAGAAGCATCACACCAGACCATTTGACAGCAGACTACCCCATACTACTACACACTATGCCATCTCACAGCATTAATCCCATCTCACCACATCCTCTAGCACCAGATCATACTAATGCATCTTGAAAGCAAACAACAACTTACTTTATTGTAGGTCCTGGATAACATGACCGCCATTGCAATAGCTTATGCTGAAACACAGCACAAAATAATTACTAAACTGAAGCAGCCTAGCAAAACACTAAGGGAATGAAGAGTGAAACCCAAAGATGGGGACGTCCACCATGCCCAGACACTACACTGAACACATCCTCTTCAAATTTCACATTTCTGTCACACCCTACTCACTCAAGCTACCCTAAGCACTCGGTGTTTTCAGTCATATTCTTTTTTAAAGTCAATATATATATATATATATATATATATATATATATATATATATATATATATATATATATATATATATATATATATATATGTTCGATGGCATGTGTAGCTGCAGATACACATGCTGTGCACATCCCGCCATCTAGTGTTGGGCTCGGAGTGTTACAAGAAGTTTTTTCGAGTCACGAGATCGAGGGACTCCTCCCATTTCGGCTCCATTGCGCATGGGCGTCGACTCCATCTTAGATTGTTTTTTTTCCACCATCAGGTTCGGACGTGTTCCTTTTTGCTCCGTGTTTCGGGTCGGAAAGTTAGTTAGAATCTCGGAAAAATAATCGGTATTGTTTGCGTTCGGTATCGGGTTAGTTATAACAGATCAACACCGATTTTTGAAGAGCTCCGAGGGCCCTTTGGGGTTTTTTCAATCCCCCGTCGGGGCCTGGTCGGCCCGGCCACGTGTCTCTTCAAGGCTGATGGAACGGACCCCATTCCGGTTCTGCCCAAAATGTCACAACAAGTATCCGTATACAGATCATCATCTGGTCTGTAACTTGTGTTTGTCTCCAGAGCACAAGGAAGATACTTGTGAAGGCTGTCGAGCGTTTCAGTCCAGAAAGATGTTAAGGGACCGAAGAGCCAGAAGACTGCAGATGGCGTCGGCGCCGACAGGACAAGGGCGTTTCGAGGAGGAAGAAGAAACTTTCTCCATCCAGGAATCGGACTCGGACGAGCTCGATCCAGAACAAACGCCAAAAACCGTGAGTAAGATGTCGATACATAAAACTCACGAGAAGACCACAAAAGCCCAGGGGACGCCACCGCCAACAGGTCATGGCTTAACCTGAAAAATAGGTGACCGATCATCGGTACCGAAAAAGGGCACGCTGGTGTCGAAGTCATCCGACTCCGGTCGAGATACCGCCACTCAGCAATCTCGAGCCCGAGACAGCGGATCCGAGCAAGCTCGGCACCGGGACAGCGGAACTGAAATAAGTCGGCACCGAGAGACCACGACGCCGAAAATAAAAAAAGTTTCGTCGGAACCGAAAAAAGCAGCCGAAAAGGTTTCGATACTGAAACATCCGGCCTCGGAACCGAAATCAAGTTCCTACACAGAGGAAAAAGGACTGTCCTCACAAATGAAAACACATAGATTTGGACAGGAACTAGAGACAATGGAGCCAGACTATACCCAAAGAAGGCTCCACATCCAAAAAGAAACGGGAAGATCAGCACTCTCCCTCCTATTAGAATGAAACGCAAACTTGCCTTCCAGGAGAAAGACAAGCAGCCACAGGCAAAGGTGGCTAAACAAGTAAGCCCGCCACCGTCCCCACAACGCTCTCCGCAACCATCACCAGTAGCCACTCCACCAATGATGCAATCCCCGACTTATACAGGGATGAGTCAGGACGATCCAGACGCGTGGGATCTTTATGATGCGCCAGTGTCAGATAATAGTCCTGACTGTTATCCAACTAGACCGTCACCACCAGAAGATACTACAGCTTACGCGCAGGTGGTGTCTAGGGCAGCGGCGTTTCATAATGTCAGCCTACATTCAGAGCCAATTGAAGACAACTTTCTATTCAATACACTGTCGTCCACACACAGCCAGTACCAGAGTCTCCCCATGCTACCTGGAATGCTAAAGCACACCAAACAAGTGTTTGAGGAGCCTGTAAAAGGAAGGGCCATTACTCCAAGAGTGGAGAAAAAATATAAACCTCCACCAACTGACCCCGTGTACATCACACAACAGCTAACACCGGACTCAGTAGTAGTAGGGGCAGCTCGCAAGAGGGAGAACTCACACACTTCAGGAGATGCACCACCTCCAGATAAAGAGAGTCGTAAATTCGACGCAGCAGGAAAAAGAGTGGCGGCACAGGCAGCAAACCAGTGGCGTATTGCAAACTCACAGGCTTTGTTGGCCAGATACGATAGAGCTCATTGGGACGAAATGCAACACTTTATTGAACATTTGCCCAAGGAGTTCCAAAAGAGAGCACAGCAAGTAGTGGAGGAAGGACAGTGTAAGGAAATGCCTCCTTGGCATGGTTACCCCCTGACTTTTTGCCTTTGCTGATGCTATGTTTTGAATTGAAAGTGTGCTGAGGCCTGCTAACCAGGCCCCAGCACCAGTGTTCTTTCCCTAACCTGTACTTTTGAGTCCACAATTGGCACACCCTGGCATCCAGATAAGTCCCTTGTAACTGGTACCTCTGGTACCAAGGGCCCTGATGCCAGGGAAGGTCTCTAAGGGCTGCAGCATGTCTTATGCCACCCTGGAGACCCCTCACTCAGCACAGACACACTGCTTACCAGCTTGTGTGTGCTAGTGAGAACAAAATGAGTAAGTCGACATGGCACTCCCCTCCGGGTGCCATGCCAGCCTCTCACTGCCTATGCAGTATAGGTAAGACACCCCTCTAGCAGGCCTTACAGCCCTAAGGCAGGGTGCACTATACCATAGGTGAGGGTACCAGTGCATGAGCACTGTGCCCCTACAGTGTCTAAGCAAAACCTTAGACATTGTAAGTGCAGGGTAGCCATAAGAGTATATGGTCTGGGAGTCTGTTTTACACGAACTCCACAGCACCATAATGGCTACACTGAAAACTGGGAAGTTTGGTATCAAACTTCTCAGCACAATAAATGCACACTGATGCCAGTGTACATTTTATTGTAAAATACACCACAGAGGGCACCTTAGAGGTTCCCCCTGAAACTTAACCGACTATCTGTGTAGGCTGACTGGTTCCAGCAGCCTGCCACACTAGAGACATGTTGCTGGCCCCATGGGGAGAGTGCCTTTGTCACTCTGAGGCCAGTAACAAAGCCTGCACTGGGTGGAGATGCTAACACCTCCCCCAGGCAGGAGCTGTAACACCTGGCGGTGAGCCTCAAAGGCTCACCCCTTTGTCACAGCACAGCAGGGCACTCCAGCTTAGTGGAGTTGCCCGCCCCCTCCGGCCACGGCCCCCACTTTTGGCGGCAAGGCTGGAGGAAACAAAGAAAGCAACAAGGAGGAGTCACTGGCCAGTCAGGACAGCCCCTAAGGTGTCCTGAGCTGAAGTGACTCTAACTTTTAGAAATCCTCCATCTTGCAGATGAAGGATTCCCCCAATAGGATTAGGGATGTGACCCCCTCCCCTTGGGAGGAGGCACAAAGAGGGTGTACTCACCCTCAGGGCTAGTAGCCATTGGCTACTAACCCCCCCAGACCTAAACACGCCCTTAAATTTAGTATTTAAGGGCTCTCCCTGAACCTAGAAATTAGATTCCTGCAACTACAAGAAGAAGGACTGCTGAGCTGACAAACCCCTGCAGAGGAAGAACAGAAGACACCAACTGCCTTGGCCCCAGACTTACCGGCCTGTCTCCTGCCTTCCAAAGAACCCTGCTCCAGCGACGCTTTCCAAGGGACCAGCGACCTCTGAATCCTCTGAGGACTGCCCTGCTTCGAAAAAGACAAGAAACTCCCGAGGACAGCGGCACTGCTCCAAAAGAACTGCAACTTTGTTTCAAGTAGCAGATTTAAAGACCCCTGCAACTCCCCGCAAGAAGCGTGAGACTTGCAACACTGCACCCGGCGACCCCGACTCGACTGGTGGAGAAACAACGCTTCAGGGAGGACCCTCCGGCGACTCTACGACTGTGAGTAACCAAAGTTGTCCCCCCTGAGCCCCCACAGCGACGCCTGCAGAGGGAATCCCCAGGCTCCCCCTGAACGCGACTGTCTGAACTCCATTTCCCGACGGCTGGAAAAGACCCTGCACCCGCAGCCCCCAGCACCTGAAGGATCGGAACTTCTGTGCAGGAGTGACCCCCAGGAAGCCCTCTCCCTTGCCCAGGTGGTGGCTACCCCGAGGAGCCCCCCCTTGCCTGCCTGCGACGCTGAAGAGATCCCTTGATCTCTCATTGAAAACCATTGTAAACCCGACGCGTGTTTGCACACTGCACCCGGCCGCCCCCGCGCTGCTGAGGGTGTACTTTTTGTGCTGACTTGTGTCCCCCCCGGTGCCCTACAAAACCCCCCTGGTCTGCCCTCCGAAGACGCGGGTACTTACCTGCTGGCAGACTGGAACCGGGGCACCCCCTTCTCTCCATTGAAGCCTATGTGTTTTGGGCACCTCTTTGACCTTTGCACCTGACCGGCCCTGAGCTACTGGTGTGATAACTTTGGGGTTGCTCTGAACCCCCAACGGTGGGCTACCTTGGACCAAAAACTGAAAACTGTAAGTGACTTACTTACCTGTGAAAACTAACAATAACTTACCTCCCCCAGGAACTGTGAAAATTGCAGTGTCCACTTTTAAAACAGCTTATTGTGTTTTATGTAAAAAGTATACATGCTAAAGTAATGATTCAAAGTTCCTAGAGTACTTACCTGCAATACCTTTCAAATGAGCTATTACATGTAAAATTTGAACCTGTGGTTCTTAAAATAAACTAAGAAAAGATATTTTTCTATAACAAAACCTATTGGCTGGATTTGTCTCTGAGTGTGTGTACCTCATTTATTGTCTATGTGTATGTACAACAAATGCTTAACACTACTCCTTGGATAAGCCTACTGCTCGACCACACTACCACAAAATAAAGCATTAGTATTATCTCTTTTACCACTATTTTACCTCTAAGGGGAACCCTTGGACTCTGTGCATGCTATTCCTTACTTTGAAATAGCACATACAGAGCCAACTTCCTACAGACAGAGTATCTCAAACAATCAGATACGGTCAGCAATAGACGCAGCAGACACAGCTGCTAGAACTGTAAACACAGCAGTGACAATAAGGAGACATGCATGGCTGCGTACATCAGGATTCAAGCCGGAAATACAACAAGCCGTGCTGAATATGCCATTTAACGGACAGCAGTTGTTTGGGCCGGAGGTGGACACTGCCATCGAAAAGCTTAAAAAAGACACAGATACGGCCAAAGCCATGAGCGCACTCTACTCCCCACAGAGCAGAGGCACATTTCGAAAGACACAGTTTCGAGGGGGGTTTCGAGGACAAAGCACAGAACCCACAACCTGACAAACAAGGCCAACTTATCAAAGCCAATATCAGCGGGGAAGTTTTCGGGGACAATATAGAGGGGGACAGTTCCAGAAAAGTAGAGGAAAATTCCAAAGTCCCAAAACTCCACAAAGCAAGCAGTGACTTACAAGTCACAAATCCCCAACACATAACACCTGTGGGGGGGAGACTAACCAAGTTCTACAAACAATGGGAGGAGATAACAACAGATACTTGAATCTTAGCAATTATCCAGCATGGTTATTGCATAGAATTTCTCAATTTCCCACCAAATGTCCCACCGAAAACACACAATATGTCAAAGCATCACATGGATCTTCTACAACTAGAAGTCCAAGCGTTGTTACAAAAACTAGCAATAGAATTAGTACCAATTCATCAGAAAGGAACAGGAGTTTACTCTCTGTACTTTCTCATACCCAAAAAGGACAAAACTCTAAGACCTATATTAGATCTCAGAACGTTAAATACCTACATCAAATCGGATCATTTTCACATGGTGACGTTACAGGACGTAATCCCATTGCTCAAACAGCAAGACTACATGACAACACTAGACCTAAAGGATGCATACTTCCATATACCGATACATCCTTCACACAGAAAGTACCTAAGGTTTGTATTCCAAGGGGTACATTACCAGTTCAAGGTGTTGCCATTTGGGATAACAACTGCGGCAAGAGTTTTCACAAAATGTCTGGCAGTGGTAGCTGCGCATATCAGAAGACAGCAAATACACGTCTTCCCGTACCTAGACGATTGGTTAATCAAAACCAACAGGAAAAAACGGTGTTCACAACACACAAGGTACGTTATTGAGACCCTCCACAAACTAGGTTTCTCACTCAACTACACAAAGTCGCACATTCAGCCGTGCCAAACACAGCAGTATTTAGGGGCGACAATCGACACGACAAAAGGGGTTGCCACTCCAAGTCCACAAAGAGTACAAGCATTTCACAACGTAATACAGGTCATGTATCCAAAACAAAGAATATAGGTCAAGATGGTAATGAAACTACTAGGCATGATGTCCTCATGCATAGCCATTGTCCCAAATGCCAGATTGTACATGCGGCCCTTACAACAGTGCCTAGCATCACAATGGTCACAGGCACAGGGTCAACTTCTAGATCTAGTGTTGATAGACCGCCAAACATACACCTCGCTTCTATGGTGGAACAGCATAAATTTAAACCAAGGGCGGCCTTTCCAAGACCCAGTGCCTCAATACGTAATAACTACAGATGCCTCCATGATAGGGTGGGGAGCTCATCTCAATCAACACAGCATCCTGGGACAATGGGACACTCAGCAAAGACAATTTCACATAAATCACTTAGAACTACTGGCAGTATTTCTAGCGCTAAAAGCATTTCAACCCATAATAAGACACAAACACATCCTTGTCAAAACAGACAGCATGACAACGATGTATTATCTGAACAAACAGGGAGGAACACACTCAACTCAGTTATGCCTCCTAGCACAAAGAATATGGCATTGGGCGATTCACAACCACATTCGCCTAATAGCACAATTTATTCCGGGGATTCAGAATCAGTTAGCAGACAATCTTTCTCGGGATCACCAACAGATCCACGAATGGGAGATTCACCCCGAAATACTAAACACTTACTTCCAGAGATGGGGAACACCACAAATAGACCTGTTTGCAACAAAAGAAAACGCTAAATGCCAAAACTTCGCATCCAGATACCCACAAGATCAATCTCAGGGCAATGCATTATGGATGAGTTGGTCAGGGATATTTGTATACGCTTTTCCCCCTCTCCCACTCCTTCCATATCTAGTAAACAAATTGAGTCAAAGCAAACTCAAACTCATACTAATAGCACCAACTTGGGCAAGACAACCTTGGTACACAACACTATTAGACCTCTCAGTGGTGCCTCATGTCAAACTACCAAACAAACCAGATCTGTTAACTCAACACAAACAGCAGATCAGACACCCAAATCCAGCATCGCTGAATCTAGCAATTTGGCCCCTGAAATCTTAGAATTCGGACACTTAGACCTTACACAAGAATGTATGGAGGTCATAAAACAAGCTAGGAAACCAACCACTAGACATTGCTATGCAAATACGTGGAAAAGATTTGTTTATTATTGCCACAATAACCAAATCCAACCATTACACGCATCTGCTAAAGACATTGTAAGCTACTTACTACATTTGCAAAAGTCAAAGCTAACTTTTTCATCCATTAAAATACATCGTACCGCAATTTCAGCTTATCTGCAAATTACACACTCAACTTCTTTATTCAGGATACCAGTCATTAAAGCGTTTATGGAAGGGCTGAAGAGAATTATACCACCAAGAACACCACCAGTTCCTTCATGGAACCTCAATATTGTCTTAACTCGCCTCATGGGTCCACCTTTCGAACCTATGCACTCATGTGAAATGCAATATTTAACATGGAAAGTTGCATTTCTAATTGCTATCACATATCTAAGAAGAGTAAGTGAGCTACAAGCATTTACCATACAAGAACCATTTATTCAGATACATAAGCATAAGGTAGTCTTACAAACAAATCCTAAATTCTTACCAAGAGTCATATCACCGTTCCACTTGAATCAAACAGTAGAACTTCCAGTGTTCTTTCCACAGCCAGATTCTGTAGCTGAAAGAGCACTACATACATTGGACATCAAAAGAGCGTTAATGTACTACATTGACAGAACAAAACTAATTCGGAAGACAAAACAATTATTTATTGCTTTCCAAAAACCCATACAGGAAATCCAATTTCTAAACAAGGCATTGCTAGATGGATAGTTAAGTGCATTCAAACTTGTTATCTTAAAGCAAAAAGAGAACTGCCTATTACACCAAAGGCACACTCGACTAGAAAGAAAGGTGCTACCATGGCCTTTCTAGGAAATATTCCAATGACTGAATTATGTAAGGCAGCCACATGGTCTACGCCTCATACATTTACCAAACACTACTGTGTAAATGTGTTAACAGTACAACAAGCCACAGTAGGCCAAGCAGTACTACGAACATTGTTTCAAACAACTTCAACTCCTACAGGCTGAACCACCGCTTTTGGGGAGATAACTGCTTACTAGTCTATGCACAGCATGTGTATCTGCAGCTACACATGCCATCGAACGGAAAATGTCACTTACCCAGTGTACATC
The DNA here is from genome assembly GCF_031143425.1 of Pleurodeles waltl. Classification (NCBI taxonomy): domain Eukaryota; kingdom Metazoa; phylum Chordata; class Amphibia; order Caudata; family Salamandridae; genus Pleurodeles; species Pleurodeles waltl. The sequence continues at coordinate 607,385,880 of NC_090442.1, read as the reverse complement.
TGTTCATGGCATTAGTCGCTGCAGATTCACATGCGCCCACCCGCCTCCCCGGGAGCCTGTAGCCGTTTAGAAGTTGATCTTGAACATTTGTAAATTTGTAAATATATCACTTTAAACTACATTATGTACATACGTATTCACTCCATTGCATGGGCACTATTACTATAACACACAACTCCTACCTCACCCTCTGCGGGGAAAACAATCTAAGATGGAGTCGACGCCCATGCGCAATGGAGCCGAAATGGGAGGAGTCCCTCGATCTCGTGACTCGAAAAGACTTCTTCGAAGAAAAACAACTTGTAACACTCCGAGCCCAACACTAGATGGCGGGATGGGCACAGCATGTGAATCTGCCGCGACTAATGCCACGAACAGATGTACACTGGGTAAGTGACATTTTCCATTTATATATATATATATATATATATTTATATTATATCCTTCAGGTAGAAAGGATCTTCACCATACAACATGAAAAAAAAAAATCACATAAAAAAAGCATTTAGTATATTCTCAATTAAAGTTTATCAAAATATTCCTTCTCTTACTATTCTTCCCTTTGTGCAACATTACTTCAACTAGCAGACCTTGGCTTCCATTTCCAGATAGATTGATATTTCTTTATGGCCCCACCTCTTTGGGCGTATAATTTTTTCCTAATTTTGACTTTGGCCATAATTTGCAACTAGTATTCAAATGAGAGTACCTCCACCGATTTCCAGTTCTGGAGAGGCAGAAATGTTGCCACCAGAGAAGCAATGAAAAAGAATTTCTGATGTTGCGCAGTTATGAGATTGAATTGTCGGTGTCCCAAACAATGCCCTACATACATCAGGAATTATAGTTTCTTGCATCTTCCCACTAATCTATTGATAGATTTTGGACCAAAATTCCCCCAAAACACAGCATGTGAAACAAATATGGAGCCAATCCCCTTTAGCACCCCTGCATCTAAAGTATCCCACCGATGTAAATGAAAACCATTTATGCAATAGTGTAATAAATCATCCATTTAGAAAAAATGCAATTCTTCAAAATTAGCTCCCCTAACGGCTTTATGAGCAAGAAAATAGTAATGGCACCATGTGTGAAGTTTGATTTTACAGCCTGAAGCATCTTCGATTCGTGCCAGTGCTACTGGAATTTGGACTTGGGAGATTTATAGAAGTAGTATAAGATACCAATTACCCATGCCAGTTAGCCTGCTTATATAAAAAAAAAACAAAGAAATGCTTGAGCCATGATAATGGCAATAGCATTGTTCTCCGAACGAATGCTTTCAATAAAATGCTTAATGTGAAGGTACGAGAAAAGCATTGACTACTTGATCCTGGTACCTGTTTCCAACAACTGTTCCCAGGTTTTCACACTCCTTACTATTTATTCCAGCCTTTTTCCATTGAAGTCTTTGGTTCTTATTGAAGACCTGGTGCCCCTGATTCCTTTAATAGCATAGAGGGATGAAATTGGGGTAGGTAATACTCTTCCTTGAGTTGATTATATCAAAGCTTAATTGTATTAGGGAGCTTATACCTAGTGTGTTTCGGCAGTATGGGGATCTTTAAAAAGGTGGAGAGTTGAACATTATTCTCTAGGAGCATTTTTTGCAAATATAAAGAGTGAGAGAAATCAGAAGATCTGGATGCTTGACTCATAAAATCGAGGAGTGCTGCCTGGTAACATTTTTAAAGTAAGGTAATGCTAACCCTCCTTCTATACTCATGTGCAATATCTCGAGTTTGGTTTGAGCCTTCTTCCTCACTTGTCATATGAAGTGGTTCAGAGACTGATTGATTTCCTTAAAATATTTCTGGGGAACATGGAAATTGGTGATGATAAACAAGAATAGCGAAAGGATCATCATTTTGACTAATGCAGTTTGCTCCATTATTGGCAAGGGTTGTTCTTGCCACTCTTTAAGGAGTCCCTGTGCCTTACAAAGCATCTTTTCATAATTAAGCTGGAAGATCTCTGAGGGATTATGTTTAACGAATATACCCAAATATCCAATTACATGTGAAGCAAAATAGTTGGGCTGCATACCCCTTGGAAGCACTGATATTGAACTATTAAAGAGAAATGCCCTTCTCTGATCCGTAAACATTTGGATTGCGGCAAACGCGCTAGTTGTGTTTTGCTCTTCTGCCATTAGGTGTAGTACCAAGTCGTCCGTAAATAACTTTGCCTTAGGTGCGTTCTTCATAGGAGCGTTGAGGAGGTTGTCTTGTCGTAATGTGGCAGCCAGAGGTTCGATGAACAATGCAAACAAGACTGGGGATATAGGGCAGCCTTGCCGCGTATTTCTTTGGATTGTTATGCTCCCAATCTTCTGCCCATTGACCACCACCCCAGCTGCCGCACAGCTATATCGAATATTCAAGAGATACATCAATTTTGGAGGAAAGTTAAAGCGACCTAGGATAGCGAAGAGTTCTTATCTTTGTATCAAGTCAAAAGCTTTTTCGGCGTCAAGCATATTAATGACTTCCTTTACCGTATTATTGGAAAAGAAATCAATTGAGTGAAGTAGGCAGTTTGTATTAGATGTTTGTAGGAAGCTGGATCTGTATATACTATATAAAAATGAGATATAACGTGCACAGAGTCTAGGGGTTCCCCAAGAGGTTTGACATAGGCAATAATAGGTAATACTAATTCTCTATTTCTGGTAGTGTGGTCGAGAAGTTAGGTTTATTAGAGGGTAGTGTTGAGCATTTGTTGTTCACACACAAGCAATAAGTGAAAAAACACACTCAATGACCTCACTCCAGACCAATAGGTTTTTATATAGAAAAATATATTTTTGTTACTTTATTACTCAAACCACAAGTTCAGGCGTACATACTGTTGCAGGTAAGTACTTAGTATAGACATCAATGTAACTTTCTTTCACTTTAGTCAAGTAAACAGTTTTTTAAGAAAACAGAGAATATGTATTTTAAAATTGGATACTTAGTGCGTTTTCAGAACAATTCCTGGGGGAAGAAAATAAAGTACAGTTTTAGAGGTAAGTACACGACTTACAGTTCCGGTCTCCGGGTTACAGGTAGTCCACTGTTGGGGGTTCAAGTCTACCCCAAACAACCAGCAACATGGGGCCGGCCGGGTGCAGAGGTCAAAGTTGAGCAATTTTAACACAGGCTCCTATGGAGACAGGGGGTACTCGGAATTCGGTCTGCGAGCAGGTAAGTACCCACGGCTCGGAGGGCAGACTAGGGGGATTAGAGGAGCACTGGAAGGGCCCCAAGTAGGCACCAGTCCGACTCCCTCAATGGCACTGGGGCAGCCGGGTGCAGGGTGCAAACAGGGCATCGGGTTTCCAATGAAACTGTGAGGGGACCCCGGGGATCACTCAGGCGCTGCAGGCAAGGTCCCAGGGGGAGGGTGTCTCATGCCAAACCACTGGTTGGACAGGGAAGAGAGTCGCCTGTTGATCGTCGCTGCACTGGGTGTCAATTTCTCCAAGGCCTGGGGGCTGCGAGTGCAGTGGGTCCCTTGGCGTCAGTTATCTTCGTCCAGGGCAGTCGCAGTCAGGGAGGTCCTCGGGATTCCCTCTGCAGACATTGTTGTGGAGGAGTGGAGAGGTCAACCCAGGGTGGGCACTTGGTTGCTGTTGCCTAGGGGTCCTCTCTTGTCGGTTGGGCCACCTGGACTCGGGCCGTGGACGTTAGGTGCAGAGTGGTTATAACTCACGCTTCTGGAGTGAGGTGGGAGTCCTTCAGAAGAGGTTTCTTCTCCTGTTCTTCTTTCAACAGGGTCGCTGTCCACAGGAGTTCTTGATCCTCTGTGATGCAGGCAGTCCTCTGGAGGTTTTTCAGAGGTCGCTGCGCCTGCAGGACGCGTCACTTTTCTTCTGCAGGTTCTTTGAAGCAGGGGCCAGGCCAGTAGGCCTGGGGCCAAGTCAGTTGTTGTCTCTTTTCCTTCTCTGCTGGGGTTTCCACTAAGCAGTCCTTCTTTTTCTTTTGAGATCGTCAGGAATCTGAACTCTCTGGGTTCAGGGAGCCCTTTACATACAAGATTTAGGGGTGTTTTTAGGGTTAGAGGGCAGTAGCCAATGGCTATTGTCCATGTGGGAGGCTACACCCTCCTGGTGCCCATTCCCTTTGGGGAGGGGGGCACATTCCTATCCCTATTGGCCCTGACCCCCCAAACCAAGATGGAGGATTCTGCAATGAGGGGGCACTTCAGCTCTGGACACCTTAGGGGTGGTCCTGGCTGAGGTGGTGACTCCTCCTTGTGTTTCCTAATTATCCCTCTGGACTTGCCGCCAAAAGTGGGGCTTTGTCTGGGGGCTGGGCATCTCCACTAACTGGAGTGCCCTGGGGCATTGTAACACGAAGCCTGAGCCTTTGAGGCTCACCGCTAGGTGTTATAGTTCCTGCAGGGGGGAGGTATGAAGCACCTCCACCCAGTGCAGGCTTTATTTCTGGCCTCAGAGATCACAAAGACTCTCACCCCAGGGGGTCAGAAAACCGTCTTTCAGCGGCAGGCTGGAGCATACCAGTCAGTCCTGCACTGAAGGATTTGGTAAAATACAGGGGACATCTCTAATATGCCCTCTGTGTGCATTTTTAATAAATCAAACACTGGCATCAGTGTGGGTTTATTATTCTGAGAAGTTTGATACCAAACTTCCCAGTACTCAGAGTAGCCATTATGGAACTGTGGAGTTCGTTTTGACAAACTCTCAGACCATGTACTTAATATGGCCACACTGTACTTACAATGTCTAAGAATGGATTTAGACACTGTAGGGGCATGCCTTAGGGCTTTAAGGCCTGCTAGAGGGGTGACTTACCTATGCCACAGGTAGTGTTTTGTGTGCATGGCACCCTGAGGGAGATGCCATGTCGACTTTAACTTTTTCTCCCCACAAACACACACAATCTGCAATGGCAGTGTGCATGTGTTAGGTGAGGGGTTCCTTAGTGTGGCACAACACATGCTGCAGTCCTTAGGGCCCTTGGTACCGCTGGTACCTTTTACAAGGGACTTATCTGTGTGCCAGGGGTGTGCCAATTGTGGAAACAATGGTACATTTTTAGTGAAAGAACATTGGTGCTGGGGCCTGGTTAGCAGGGTCCCAGCACACTCTCAGTCAAGTCGACATCAATATCAGGCAAAAAGTGTGTGTGTGTGTGCGGGGGGGAAACTGCAACAAGGGCCATTTTCCTACAATGTTATATTCCTTCCTGGAAGGAAGCCTGCTTGATCCGGTTGGACCACCGTTTGAGCAAGGGGAATGAATCTGGATGCTATAACTTTTGTGAAGATTTTGTAGTCACTGTTCAATAAACTAATAGGGCAGTATGGCCCTGGCGTATCTACCTGTTTGCTTTTTTTTTTTAAGCTCACTATTATGGCCTCTGGAAAGGAACATGGCATGGCGGCTCCTTCAATGATTTCATTAAAGAGTAATACCAAGAATTTCGCTGTTTGAGCCATGAAAACTTTATATAGTTCAGTATGGAGCCCATCACGCACTCAAGCTTTTCCCTTAGGAAATGCTTGAATTACCTCCTGAACTTCCTATAGGCTAATAGGTGCTGTTGCTATGGTGGAAGGTTAATCACCGACCATTGGTAATCTGATTAAATCCAGATATTCTCTTACTTGTTCAAGAGAGGTCTGACTTACGGAGGTATATACATTTGTATAACGCTCTAGAAAAACCTTACTAATTTCCACAGGTTGAGTCACTGCCCGGTGCCCTACCTCATCATATATTGATTTCACCATTGCATTTTTACAGGGTTTTTTAACCAGCCATGCTAGAATCCTTCCCACATGTTGACTTTTGTCATAGAACTTTCGAAAGCATGTATTATGATCTATCAACTCGTGTGATGTATAATATTCTTGTAGTGCTTGTCGCGCCTGGGTTAGCCTAGCCCTTGACATAGGCGACGGAAATATCAAATGTTTGGCAACCTCTGTATCTCATTCTTGTTGTAGGGTTTCTGTCTGTTCCTTTCTAACTTTGTGAGTTTTAGCCTGTTATGCAATAGCTTTCCCCCCAAATAAACACCTTACAGCCCCCCGCATATAACGAAGAGGGAGGCGGAACCTTGATTTCTATCAAGAAGTCTTGTAACAAAGAATACATAATTTCCAACCAGCTCGGATCGACTAATAATGTTTTGTTAAGTGACCCCCATGACCTATCTCGTTCCCTTGCACCAACTTTTATCTCAAGTATAGGGACCGAATGGTCAGAAAACGGGCTGGTGAGTATCATTGATCTTCTTTTCCTCAATTGTGAAGATACCAAGAAAAAGTCTATCCGAGATGCTGAGTTGAATTGTTTAGAAAAACACATAAATTCCCGTATGGAGTGATACTCCTGTTGCCATGGATCTACCTATGCAAAATCCTGTATCATTTGGGTTAGGAAACATGCTGCCTTGGGCTTGTTTTGAGCCTTGTTCTTCCAAGAGCAGTAATTTCTAACATTCTGCAAGATATTGAAATCCCCCCATTTTACAATAAAGTCTTCTAATCTTGACAGAATATTGTAAATTTCGTTTAGAGAAGTTACATCATCTTCAGTTGGCCCATAAAAACTAATTAAATGTATTAATTGATTATCAACGCCTAAACTAACTAATATCCATCTTGTTTACTGTTGCAAATTACATTTAGTACCTGTTGCCCTACCCGGTTTGCGAGCAAGACATCCACACCGCATATTGCGGCGTAGGAATAGTACGTATGGGAGAGAAAACTAGGTAGTTTTGGCTCTTTAATGTGTGCCTTGAGGTGAGTCTCTTGTAGAAATATAATTTGCAACCTAGCCCCTCAAGCCACAGCAGTACAGCCTGAAACTTTCTTACTATTCACCCCATTAATATTGCAGGAGGTGATCTTAATTGATTGAGTATTCATCCCATTTGACATGTGTGGGGAAACTTCTGTATCGACTCTCTTCTCAATGTTCCCTTCTCGCTATTCTTCCCTGGCTTGTCATTTCTACCTTATTTTTTTTATTTAACCCACGCCACACCCAAAAGTGACCCCCGAAACGCCCTTCCCACTGTTTCTTTAGGATCGCCACCCGGCATAGGAGCCCTCCCCCTACAGTGAGACCCCCCCCCCCCCACCGCATGCCCTTGCTCTCCACCCACCCTCTTCCCCTCCCCCCCAGTAAACCTGGAGTACCTTACCATGGCACCCAGAACCTGCGGCCATGGGCTAGGCAACAGATGAGCAGGGGGGCTGAGGTGCTCTAAAATATGAGCCTAATGGAATCCAAGCTAAAAAGTCCAAAAGACCTCCCTATGGATCCATATCTCCTGCTCTTCAGCAAAAAAAAAAAAAGCCACATAACAACCACGGAATATAACAGGAGCTCCATGTGGTCCCTCGTGTTTACTGTCATTCATATTTTTTCAGCTCATCCCACATACTGTCATGAATCAATCAATATTAAATACCACACTTGCACTGTACCATAATGCCATTAACTATAAAAGCTCCATCAGAAATTGTTTGCACTTAATTCAAAAAAGAAAATTAATAAAGAAGTAGGTAGGATAAATTTCAGTTCTGTTCATTCTGAGTTTGTCTTCTAAGTATTGGAAATATATGATTCAGTCAAAATCGTTGCTGTTTGTTTCGCTCACAGCTCTATGTGACAGAGAGACCACTACTTTTTCTGAGCCCATTTCATGAAGTATTTTTTATCTCCATATGAAAGTGAAGATCTGTTATTCACTACCAAGTTTCCCCAAGGAGCTAACATGCGCTTTATAAGTACACCTTATGTTATGATTTGCTGTTTTTCTTTAGCCAGTTCCTTTGGCCTGAAAAGGGGAAGCTGCCCCCTCTTCTCTGGCTGTTGCTGCACCTCAGTGCCCTCAACACTAGTGTATGCTATCTAAATATTATAAATGATCAGTGTGTACCTTTACTGATAGTTCACTAAACCAGAAATCATTATGTGCATACATATGAACTTGTAAGTGAAAATATTTACACAAATTACCCTACAGTGTGTGCATGTGAATGGTAATTGAAAATGTTGGGGTTCCTCAAGTTGTAACCAATCTGTGTATTTCAGAGACACTGAGCACAGGTGAGAGGTTACTGTTGCCCCACATCCCCGTTGTCCTGCAGTACCTCAGCAGAAGCATGTTAAATGCTGAAAAGATGAAAAAGAAAAAATTTAAAGCGCAAGTTACCAAGGAGCTAAACATCCTATCAAAGTAAGTGTTGGCTTTAGATTTATTTCATATTTCTTTGTATATTCATTTCAGATTTATGTGTCTAACATTCATCATTTTACATTTATGGGAAACATTGTTGCAAGGTTAAATAACAATGGAAATTAGGTATTGTGGAGGGAGGGCTGCCAGGTTAGCCATTTGTAATTATACAACCTCACCATTTGGCAGGACTGTAGACCTGATGTGCACTAATATGTTCAGTATACTGCAATAATGAGGACAAATGCTGACTGGAAACAGTGGCAATTATTCCATAATGGCCGTATTTGTCATAACATGTTATTTCAACAACTGTCCAACACAAAGCAGAAACAAGAGGCCTACGCCACACAACCGTGTCAATCCTAGAAATCTGTAAGCAAGGCAAGTTAGGTCAGCAATGTTGTAGCAGTGAAGTTTAGAATTGAAATTCAGGTAGAAGTCTAAAACCCGGAATCTAGATAACTTGAGGAACTAAGGAACCTGAAGCAGAGTCCTAAGGTAGAGAAGGAACAACTTATTTTGAATGCATTTACTGCCAACGGATTGCTTAAGATAAAACCTACATGCTCTGAAGTAACTATCATGAAAGTGAATTGTCCTGCTTCAGGTCACATGTACAAGGGCTACCGCAGTTCCCATGATCTCTGTACATGGCTACTGGTCTTCAAAGTTTGGGGTGAAAAACTAAGTACCGCTGTTGCTCATTGTAAAGAGTTCTTTTTGAGGCAGATGATGCCACTTACCAACCACAATGCCAAATTTTTATTTTAAATTCCCAGAGACCAAAATAAACCGAAAGCTATCAGTTTGATCGCTTTCCCAGTCTTCTTCCAATAGCGGGTGTGGCAGTTGAGGGGCTCAGCTAGGGAGAATGGCTTTTCTGTATAAGCTAGCTGTGTAGCCCTCACTAGAGGGTAAAAAAAGACCGAACATTAATCTGCGGATTCCCATTTTATGTATGTTTTAGCTATTTTGCCCCCCATTCACTTGCTACTGATATTTTTCTCTCCTCTCTCATGGGCTTGGTTAGACAAGTAGATCCACTTCACAGTGTCCAGGTTATGAGAAACAGCAGATAGTGGAGTAGGTTGTCTGCTTAGCATCTCCTCCATTGTAATGCGTGTGGTTGGCTTCTTCAAAGTGCTGCTGCCTATCTCTTGCTCATTACCACCGCCTCTGTCTACAAAATATTACTGTTGGTCCTCGTTTCCTGTGATAATTTCTTGCAGGTTGCCTTCTACTGGCCCCCTGTGCTAGTACAGTGTGTAAAGTTAACAGTGGAACTCTCCTAGAGAATAAGGTCAGATTATGTTTGAAGGCTGTAGTCTCAAGTCTGCAGTAGAAGCTGTGGGAAAAGGGATTTGATTCAGTGTACAGCATTTTTCGAGCTCATATATTTTTGTATAATTGTTTGATGACTTCCCTCCAAAGCCCATGTTGCTTCATCACAAACAAAACCCATCAATTTCAGTTACTTATTGTGAGAAAGAAGAGATTGAGTCTCCTTTTCAGCACTCTCACTTTTTAGCTAATTGAAGATGTTGGTCAGTTTTTACATTATTAGCCTATATTCTTTGCTTCAGGTTATTTAACATACAGCCTTTTTTTTTTTTAAATGGTTTAATACGAGTTTCCATTTTGTCATTTTTCCATGGTGATTTTTGTCACTTATATATGCCTCCTTGGCATGGTTACGCCCTAACTTTTTGCCTTTGCTGATGCTAAGTTATGATTTGAAAGTGTGCTGGGACCCTGCTAACCAGGCCCCAGCAACAGTGTTCTTTCCCTAAACTGTACCTTTGTCTCTACAATTGGCACAACCCTGGCACTCAGGTAAGTCCCTTGTAACTGGTAACCCTGGTACCAAGGGCCCTGATGCCAGGGAAGGTCTGGAAGGGCTGCAGCATGTCTTATGCCACCCTGGGGACCCCTCACTCAGCACATGCACACTGCCTCACAGCTTGTGTGTGCTGGTGGGGAGAAAATGACGAAGTCGACATGGCACTCCCCTCAGAGTGCCATGCCAACCTCACACTGCCTGTGGCATAGGTAAGTCACCCCTCTAGCAGGCCTTACAGCCCTAAGGCAGGGTGCACTATACCACAGGTGAGGGCATATGTGCATGAGCACTGTGCCCCTACAGTGTCTAAGCGAAACCTTAGACATTGTAAGTGCAGGGTAGCCATAAGAGTATATGGTCTGGGAGTTTGTCAAACACAAGCTCCACAGTTCCATAATGGCTACACTGAAAACTTTGGTATCAAACTTCTCAGCACAATAAATGTCCACTGATGCCAATGTGCAATGTATTGTAACATACACCCAGAGGGCATCTTAGAGATGCCCCCTGAATAACTGCCCGACTTCTAGTGAAGGCTGACAAGTTCCTGCCAGCCTGCCACACACCAGACATGTTGCTGGCCACATGGGGAGAGTGCCTTTGTCACTCTGTGGCCAGGAACAAAGCCTGTACTAGGTGGAGGTGCTTCTCACCTCCCCCTGCAGGAACTCTAACACCTGGCGGTGAGCCTCAAAGGCTCAAATTTCTCAGCACAATAAATGCACACTGATGCCAGTGTGCAATGTATTGTGACATACACCCAGAGGGCATCTTAGAGATGCCCCCTGAATACCTACCCGACTTCTAGTGTAGGCTGACCAGTTTCTGCCAGCCTGCCACACACCAGACATGTTGCTGGCCACATGGTTGAGAGTGCCTTTGTCACTCTGTGGCCAGGAACAAAGCCTGTACTGGGTGGAGGTGCTTCTCACCTCCACCTGCAGGAACTGTCACCCCTTTTGTTACAGCGCCCCAGGGCATCCCAGCTAATGGAGATGCCCGCCCCTCCGGCCACTGCCCTCACTTTTGGCGGCGAAGCTGGAGTCGATAATGAGAAAAACAAGGAGGAGTCACCCACCAGTCAGGACAACCCCTAAGGTGTCCTGACTTGAGGTGCCCCCTGCCTTGAGAAAACCTCCATCTTGAGTTGGAAGATTCCCCCAATAGGATTAGGGTTGTGCCCCCCTCTCCACAGGGAGGAGGTACAAAGAGGGTGTAGCCACCCTCAAGGACAGTAGCCATTGGCTACTGCCCTCCCAGACCTACAGGGAGTGCAGAATTATTAGGCAAGTTGTATTTTTGAGGATTAATTTTATTATTGAACAACAACCATGTTCTCAATGAACCCAAAAAACTCATTAATATCAAAACTGAATATTTTTGGAAGCAGTTTTTAGTTTGTTTTTAGTTTTAGCTATGTTAGGGGGATATCTGTGTGTGCAGGTGACTATCACTGTGCATAATTATTAGGCAACTTAACAAAAAAATATATATACCCATTTCAATTATTATTCATTACCAGTGAAACCAATATAACATCTCAACATTCACAAATATACATTTCTGACATTCAAAAACAAAACAAAAACAAATCAGTGACCAATATAGCCACCTTTCTTTGCAAGGACACTCAAAAGCCTGCCATCCATGGATTCTGTCAGTGTTTTGATCTGTTCACCATCAACATTGCGTGCAGCAGCAACCACAGCCTCCCAGACACTGTTCAGAGAGGTGTACTGTTTTCCCTCCTTGTAAATCTCACATTTGATGATGGACCACAGGTTCTCAATGGGGTTCAGATCAGGTGAACAAGGAGGCCATGTCATTAGATTTCCTTCTTTTATACCCTTTCTTGCCAGCCACGCTGTGGAGTACTTGGACGCGTGTGATGGAGCATTGTCCTGCATGAAAATCATGTTTTTCTTGAAGGATGCAGACTTCTTCCTGTACCACTGCTTGAAGAAGGTGTCTTCCAGGAACTGGCAGTAGGACTGGGAGTTGAGCTTGACTCCATCCTCAACCCGAAAAGGCCCCACAAGCTCATCTTTGATGATACCAGCCCAAACCAGTACTCCACCTCCACCTTGCTGGCGTCTGAGTCGGACTGGAGCTCTCTGCCCTTTACCAATCCAGCCACGGGCCCATCCATCTGGCCCATCAAGACTCACTCTCATTTCATCAGTCCATAAAACCTTAGAAAAATCAGTCTTGAGATATTTCTTGGCCCAGTCTTGACGTTTCAGCTTGTGTGTCTTGTTCAGTGGTGGTCGTCTTTCAGCCTTTCTTACCTTGGCCATGTCTCTGAGTATTGCACACCTTGTGCTTTTGGGCACTCCAGTGATGTTGCAGCTCTGAAATATGGCCAAACTGGTGGCAAGTGGCATCGTGGCAGCTGCACGCTTGACTTTTCTCAGTTCATGGGCAGTTATTTTGCGCCTTGGTTTTTCCACACGCTTCTTTCGACCCTGTTGACTATTTTGAATGAAACGCTTGATTGTTCGATGATCACGCTTCAGAAGCTTTTCAATTTTAAGAGTGCTGCATCCCTCTGCAAGATATCTCACTATTTTTGACTTTTCTGAGCCTGTCAAGTCCTTCTTTTGACTCATTTTGCCAAAGGAAAGGAAGTTGCCTAATAATTATGCACACCTGATATAGGGTGTTGATGTCATTAGACCACACCCCTTCTCATTACAGAGATGCACATCACCTAATATGCTTAATTGGTAGTAGGCTTTCGAGCCTATACAGCTTGGAGTAAGACAACATGCATAAAGAAGATGATGTGGTCAAAATACTCATTTGCCTAATAATTCTGCACTCCCTGTAAACACACCCCTAAATCCATTATAACATGGACCTAGGCACTCATAAGTGAATTTATAGCTGTAGGGTCAATAGTTCAAAACTTTCAAATTCATAATTCAATGATCCAATTCACATGAGACATGCAAGTGAACAGAAATCCAGTGGAATCCTTTTGAGTGAAGAATCCATCTTTAATGAGACACAGAACAGCCAACACGTGTTTCATCATGGGAGTGAATGCTCCTGTGACTTTTTCAAGGCTGCAAAGAATATCAGTCATAAGATACATATATAATATATAGACAACAATCAGTACATACACTGAACATGACACACAAGACTTACTTAAATCAACATAACACAACTAAAGAGAAAACCCATTATTATATAATTCACGCTTTTGCAATCAGATCTGAAATTCCGTTTTCACAACCAAATTATATCAATTTAATACTGAAAAGAACCCAAAATTAACCCCATCTAGTTTGCAAATGAAGGGGAGGAACCAAGGCACAAGATTCAGTATTTAGGGGCTCCCAAGATCCCAGGAAATCAGATTCCTGCAACCTGAAGAAAGAAGAAGGACTGCTGACCTACAAGCCTGCAGAGAAGGAGGAAGACAACAACTGCTTTGGCCCCAGCCCTACCGGCCTGTCTCCAACTTCGAAAACCTGCTCTACCGACCCCTGAAGCCTCAGCGGACTGGCTTAGACTACAGGACCAAGAAACTCCTGTGAACAGCGGCCCTGTTCAAAACTAGCTACTTCTTTGCAACAAATAAGCAAGAGACTTCCCACTTTGCACCCGACGCCCCAGGCTTGCGATCCAGAGAACAAACACCTCAGGGAGGACTCCCCGGCGACTGCAAGCCCGTGAGTAACCAGAGACGACCCCCCTGAGCCCCCACAGCGACACCTGCAGAGAGAATCCAGAGGCTTCCCCTGACCGCGACTACCTGTAACAAGGGACCTGGTGCCTGGAACCAACACTCCACCCGCAGCCCCCAGGACCTGAAGGAACCGAACCTCAGCTAAGGAGTGACCCCAGGCGACCCTCTGCCTTGCCCAGGGGGTGGCTGTCCCGAGAAGCCCCCGTGCCTGCCTGCACCGCTACAGTGACCCCTGGGTCCCTCCATTGTTTTCTATCTGAAACCTGACGCCTGCTTTGCACACTGCAATCGGCCGCCCCTGTGCTGCTGAGGGTGTATTTTGTGTGCCTACTTGTGTCCCCCCCAGTGCTCTACAAAACCCCCCTGGTCTGCCCCCCGAGGACACAGGTACTTACTGGCAGACTGGAACCGGAGCACCCCTGTTCTCCATAGGCGCCTATGTGTTTTGGACACCTCTTTGATCTCTACCCCTGACTGCTGGTGTGGTAACTTGGGGGTTACTTTGAACCCCCAACGGTGGGCTGCCTATGCCCCAGGACTGAGACTTGTAAGTGTTTTACTTACCTCCTAATCTAACCTTTACTTACCTCCCCCAGGAACTGTTGATTTTTGCGCTGTGTCCACTTTGAAAATAGCTTACTGCCATTTTTACAAAGACTGTACATGATATTGTTTTCATTCAAAGTTCCTAAAGTATCTAAGTGAAGTACCTTACATTTAAAGTGTTTGGTGTAAATTCTGAACCTGTGGTTCTTAAAATGAACTAAGAAAATATATTTTTCAATATAAAAACCTATTGGCCTGAAGTAAGTCTTTGAGTGTGTGTTCCTCATTTATTGCCTGTTTGTGTACAACAAATGCTTAACACTACCCTCTGATAAGCCTACTGCTTGACCACACTACCACAAAATAGAGCATTCAAATGACCTACTTTTGCCACTATCTTACCTCTAAGGGGAACCCTTGGACTCTGCACACTATTTCTTACTTTGAAATAGTATATACAGAGCCAACTTCCTACAGCGGCCTTTCATGGGAAAGTGGAAAGACATTCAATTGTCTGATGTGGCTTAGTATTTTGATTATAGTAGCTTAGTGGACACTAATTAGCATTTACATTATTAGTGGAGAGTGTGGGTTATATTGAGTTCTGCTGTGAGAATTTTTAACAGAGTCAAATGTTAATGAATTGGTGCGCTAAAGGGCTTCCACTTTTTTCTGCATTAGCTAAAGTGTTCTATGTTTAAGTATTGCACTACAGGTCGGCCTTATGATGTTATTATTTTAGATTTATTGGAGTGCTTATATGTTGTATGTTAATGCGGTGTGTAGTATCTGCTGGTTTGGCTGAATTTAGCTAACTATATGGCCAAGTTGCTGTGTTCTGTGCATGAATGCGTTACGGTTCTGTCTAAGGTGTGCTGTTTGAATTCTTTTTGAAGGTTTATATGTTTGAGGAATGAAGGTACATGGTAATATACTTCAGTGAGGAGTGCTGTTGCAATTCCAGTGAAACTCTGGTTTAAGGGTATTGGACATATGTTGTTTCTCTGGTATTAGCTTTGTTGTGTGGATTGTGAGTATGTGCAGTGTGTCTTTAGCTATAGTGATGTGTGTATCCTAAATGTGACTTTCTACAAGTTCAGAAAGCAGTGTTAGCAGGAGGGTGAATGGTACGGTTGCCCCATCAGCCTTCTTTTTCTATACCGGTGCCTCCTGTGCAATTGCCTCACTGAAGGTTGTTTGCTTTTATTTTATTTGGATTTCTGCAGCAACTACTGAGTGTGCCTGTCATGCTCTATTGCTCATACCTAAATATTGTTTCAGTGTGTCTGAATAGGCACCATCAAGGCATGAAAAGGGCTGAAAGTGGCTTACACAATCATTGTAATTAAGGCGGAATGCCCAGCAGTAATTGCCCTACCCTGAAGTGAGATCAGCTTTTGAAGCCTTGAGGTCCAGCACACTGTGACCTTTCTTAAAACATTTTTATTAGTCTATTTTCTGGTGGACACTGCTAAACATGGATTCCTCACCAAGTGAATCTCCCCAGGTGCCAGACTGGATGCAGAAACTCTTGCAGTATCTCCTATGTGTCAACAGATGATGCTTTGAGCTCTGTCGCACCTCCATTTGGCCTCCGGACATCATGACATGGAGGTGCGTAAAGGCACCACCCTTGTGTACCAGTGTTCTTTCCTGTCTTTTCCTAGGCACCAGTTTATGTTTTTAGTAAATTGTGCAGCAAACTTTGCAGGGTTGCTGCCCTGAAGATGACAGGTGTCATGTTGTGGCATGCATTTGACAGAAGCAGATGTCTACAATGACCCACAAGATGCCTGCTTAAGATGTCTTGGGATGAAGCTTAACACCATCTCGTGCAACAAGTGCTTCTTGTTGCACCAGAGACCTTTGGGACAGATAAACAATCTTTTTTGCCACGGAACACTAGAAGTGAGGCTGGTCATCTTTTAAAATTGTCCTTGTCAATGTAGGCCTAAGTTGAAAGACGAGACCAAATTCAAGTTGTGAACCCAAGGCAAGAAGCATGACCGAAGCACCTCAACGTCCATGCACTTCTGTTCCAAAGTACGATTGCACAGTTAGCAGCCACAAGACCCAACCCTAACGTCTGTGTCCAACTCCAGTCTGAGTCTTTGGAACTGATACACCTCGAGTTCCCTGGGTTATCATCAACTCTGCAACAGATTATGACGTTCAAGGAGCCCATAATGAAGATATTTATTCTACTTCCAGGTCCTTATGATATGCCTACTAGTCCCATGGAGCTCTTGGTGCATGCATTCTGACTTATGCTAACTAACTGTCCCACTGAACGAGCTGACCCATGTCAGTCAGCCAGCTCTGCTGTGTGCTGCAGATCCCACCTTGTGGCCTTCCTCCTACACTTGTTCCAGTTCAGACTGCTCCAGTTTTAAGGTACATGATTACAAAATGCTCGTGCTGGAGTGGATAAGGGGCCTCTTCCAGTAGCCCCACCTTGACAACAAAACTTCTGAAAAATGGATGACATATTTTTGTCAGATGTGGATGCTTTTGAAGGCCACCCAATATGTTGCACATGTGTGGAGGAGGCAGATCATTTGCTTCCAATTAATTATTGAGATGCAGGTCTATGTCTTGACTTGAAATATATGGCAGTACTTTGGATAGATCACCGGAGACTGGCTTGGATTCTCTGTTAGGGCTTACTAGGGCAGCAAGGGCCCTCTTTGTGATTGTAATTTGGATGGATCCAAAAGTCCTAGATTTGCCTTTCCCTATTGAACACACTAAGGCTAAGCTTCTTGTGGAAATTTTGCAACATGGGCCATCGATCTATGAACTCTAGTTGCTTTCAGAGTTAGCTGACTCGGACCTGGGTGCTTGGTGTAAGCCACTTTCAGCCCCATCTCCTTGAGTCGCATCATTCCAAGGCAGCATAGACTAGTGCCAGGTGATGCTAAAATCTTAACTTCACATTAAACCCTCGAGAGCCTTGTAGCGTAGGCCTCAACAAGCCTGGTAAGCTTCAATTATTTCCCTACTTCTCCACCAGGCAGAATATTCCTAAAACATGACACTAAGGGCAAGAAAGTATTTTCTTCTGTCAGATTGTCTTTACGGCATTTTGGCTCCTCATTCATTACACTCTGCTTTTTGGGATCTGGCAAATACGGTGTTGCCAGATTTGCCAGTGGAAATCCACTGTGCCCTTTTTCAGAGAGTAAATGATGATATGGATGCTGCAACGTATGTTTATGTTCTATAGAAGAGGACATTACGGATTCCGGTGCCTGTGCTGTAGGCTCAACCGGTATCCTTAGATAACATGTCTAGGTGTGTTCTACTGAATTCCTAGGGAACAACTAGGCTTCCCTAAGACACATGAAATGTAAAGTTTCTTATGTGAGAAGGCTGCTATGGCAAAAGCAGAGTTAAGGCCTGATCACTGGAGTAACTTTTCTCTGTCCACTAGTACCATAAACAGTAGATGAAGTTCTTTAGCCATAAGAAGGATGTTACGTACCACCGGTTACAACCCTCTCCCCTTGTACCGCAACCCACACAGAATTTTCATGGTGGCACAGGTAGGGGAGAATCCAGTGGACAAGGCCATCGGCAGCATCAACACTCCTTGTCCTCCTCTTCGCCTGACTCCATTGGCAAACTTCTGGAGTTTCCCTCTAATCTAACTGTGAGACAAGTGGGTGACAGAATCCAACATTGCCTGTGTTACTGGTACTCTATTACAACAAACCTGTGTATCCTTCAAATTATCATAGTTTATCACGCCTCTCCATTTCTGAACGCACCTCTCCGCATTCCACCCTGAGATGCTGGTGGATCATGCCTCTATATTGCCAAAATTGGTGTAGATGTTGGTCGCCCAAGGGGCAATCAATTTGATACCAGAGACTGAGGTGTCATCCCGTTACTATTTCTCATGAAGGATGGTGGGCTAGGATTGATTTTAGATTTCAGACTGTAACAGAGAAGTTCAAAATAACAACACAAGCTCAGGTTCTGCCGACTTTGGATCCTGAGGACTGGATGGTGTCCCTGGGCCTGCAGGATGTGTACTTTCAAGTTCCTTCACTTGATATGTGGGGGGTTGGACTACTTCCAAATTTCTCTATTGCCCTCTAAACTTACATCGGCCTGTGGATTCTTTAGGAAGGTCATGGTGGTGGATGCGGCACAGTTTTGGAGGTTAGGACCAAGCACAGCTGATTCTGGTGGCTCCTGGTTAGGCCCGGATAGCCTAATATCCAAACTGCTGACCCTGAGCATCTGTCCTCCACTTCAGCTTTCTCTTTGGAAGGACCTGCTGTCCCATCAGAAAGACACAGTTCTACAGCTGAATCTCCACAGTCTCCACCATTATCCATGATTATTGGAGGGAATAAGTTTGATATACCATCTTAGGTCTTTAATGTCATCTTTGCTGCTCTCTGCAAAATCAGCTTGATCGGGCCACTGGTCCAAGTTTTTAACCTGCAGTGACGGACAGTAGATTGTCTGGTATACTTTTATTTGTGTTATATTTGGTCCAACAAAGCTTTGCTGTGAGCACTGTTAAGGGTTACTCATCAACCCTTTTGACCTTCCCTTGTTTGCCTAATCAGCGTTCATTATTCAAATTGCTTGTTATGGTTCAGTTGCGATGGGAATGACCCCTGAATGATATATGGGCACATACCCTACCCTGGGAGCCCAACTCTATGCATAGCTGGTATGCTGACTATTATTTTGGTTGTGGTGCCTGCTAATCTAAACGTGAAGAACTGGACCTGGCAGTCCCAGACCTGCCCTTGCCTATTTAAGGTCCTTGACCTGTCCTGTGACATGGAGGGGTGCACCAAGCGTACCTTCATTGTGGGCAGTGGAATACTTTCCCTGCCCTCAGAGTAAAGCAGTTTAGGCAGCAAATTTGATCTTTTTATGTATGTCACTAAGGGTAGGGTCCATTTTGTTTGCCTCGGGCCTAGCACACAATGGAGTGTGAGGTTTGTGCTCTCAGACAGTGTATGTGTATTGTCGGTATTACTGTAGCTGAAAGGAGGAGTCATAGAAAAGACACAAACATAAAGAAGCTGGATACAGGCCTACCTTCAGAAATTCCAAGAGGCCTCTTATTGTCAATGACCTGCTGATTTTACCTTTATAAATTCAATGTGATCTTTTATCAAGGAGCAAAACCATTTTGTGGACTTAAGTGATCAGGGGTGATACTGTAGACACTGTTCTTTATAGGCAAGTAAGTGTCTTGGTAGGTTCTGCATCTTTTTGTCTGTCCATGATTAATTACTCCTTCGTTTGGGTTGATGGAGCCAGGTGCAGAAACGTCACACTTTTTTGCCTGGTTTGTGGGAGCCCCAGGTTGAATGCAGTCCCAGTGCTGTCTATTGTGAGAAGCCACACACTGCAAAAAGGCTGTGTCTTCAGAGCAGCATGATGAGTATGAAACAGTGGATTCACACCCCATGTAAAGAGGCGTGTAGAAAAATGGGACCCAAAACACCCACATGGTTCCAGTTCCAAATTCCTTTATTTTCAAGAAGAAGTGAGCAGTACATAGGAATCATCATCTTTTGCATGTTTCGATGTAATGCCCTAAGTAACAACGGCATACCATGATGTGGGAACTGTAGGCAGTTGGCTCTGTATATACTATCTCAAAGTGAGAGATAGTGTGCACACAGTCCAAGGGTTCCCCTTAGAGGTTGATAGTGGCAACATTAGATTATTCTAATGCTCTATTTTGTGGTAGTGTGGTCGAGCAGTAGGCTTATCAGAGGGTAGTGTTAAGCACTTGTTGTACACACTCAGGCAATAAATGAAGAACACACACTCAAAGACTTAACTCCAGGCCAATAGTTGTTATATAGAAAAATATTTTTTCTTAATTTATTTTAGAACCACAAGTTTCACAATTTGAAGTAAATACATAAAATGCAAGGTACGTCACATAAAGTAAGTAAGGAACTTTTAATTAAAGCAGTAGTACACACAGTATAGGTTAAAATGGCAATAAGCTATTTTAAAAGTGGACACTGCAACAATCAACAGTTCCTGGGGGAGGTAAATATGGTTAGGTTTTGCAGGTAAGTAAAGCACTTACACAGTCAGTCTCCTGGGCATAGGCAGCCCACCGTTGGGGGTTCAAGGCAACCCCAAAGTCATCACACCAGCAACACAGGGCCAGTCAGGTGCAGAGGTCAAAGGAGGGCCCAAAACACATAAGTGCCTATGGAGAACAGGGGTACTCCGGTTCCGGGCTGCTGGCAGGTAAGTACCCGCGTCCTCGGGGAGCAGACCAGGGGGGGGTTTGTAGAGCACTCAAGGAGGGGGGGATGGGGGGGTGGGGGAGGGTGCAGGGGGTGGACACAAACAGGCACACAAAACACACCCTCAGCGGCACAGGGGCGGCACAGGGGCGGCCGGGTGCAGTGTGCAAAGTTGGCATTGGGTATGCTATGGGATCCGGGGGTCACTTAGGCGATGCAGGCAGGTCACAAGGGTGCTTCTCGGGCCAGCCACCGACTGGGCTAGGAAGAGGGCCGCCTGCTAGTCACTCCTGCACTGGAGGTTGGTTCCTCTCGGTCCTGGGGACTGCGGGTGCAGTGCTTGGTCCAGGCACCGGGTTCCTTGTTACCAGGCAGTCCCGGTCAGGGGGAGCCTCTAGATACTCTCTGCAGGCGTCGCTGTAGGGGTGCAGGGGGTCCACTCAGGTTACTCACGTTGTTGCAGTCACCTGGGAGTCCTCTAATGCAGTGTTTGTTCTCTGGAGCTCGTGCCGGGGGCGTCGGGTGCAGAGTGAGAAGTCTTGCGCTTCCGGCGGGAAGGGAGAGTTCTTTGAAAGTTGTTTCTTTGTTGCAAAAATGTTGCTGTTGGCGAACAGTACCGCTGTTCTCAGGAGTTTCTTGGTCCTCCGGTTCAGGGTAGTCCTCAGAGGTCGCTGGTCCCTGTTGGATGCATCGCTGTGCAGGTTCCTTGAGTCTGGAGACAGGCCGGTAGGGTGTCGTCTCTGTCGCCTCTGCAGGGTTTTTCAGGTCAGCAGTCCTTCTCTTTGTGTAGGTTGCAGGAATCTGATTTCCTGGGTTCTGGGTCGCCAAATTTAGGGGTGTGTTTAGGTCTGGGGGCCAGTAGCCAATGACTACTGTCCTGGAATGTGGCTACACCCTCTTTGTACCTCCTCCCTGAGGGGAGGAGGGCACATCCCTAATCCTATTGGGGAATCCTCCAATCTCAAGATGGAGGATTTCTAAAGGCAGGGGTCAGCTCAGTTTAGGACACCTTACGGGCTGTCCTGACTGGTGGATGACGACTCCTTGTTTTTCTTATTATCCTCTCCTTCCTTGCCGCCAAAAGTGGAGGCAGTGGCTGAAAGGGTGGGCATCTCTACTAGCCGGGATGCCCTGGGGTGCTGTATCAAAAGGCATGAGCCTTTGAGGCTCTCCGCCAGGTGTTTCAGTTCCTGCAGGTGGAGGTGAGAAGCACCTCCACCCAGTACAGGCTTTGTTCCTGACCACAGAGTGACAAAGGCACTCACCCCATGTGGCCAGAAACCCGTCTGGTTGTGGCAGGCAGGCAGAGACCAGTAATTTCTGCACTGAAGTATTGGGTGAAATACAGGGAGCGTCTTCTAAGATGCCCTCTGTGTGCATTTTATAATAAATCCATCACTGGCATCAGTGTGGGTTTATTATTCTGAGAAGTTTGATACCAAACTTCCCAGTATTCAGTGTAGCCATTATGGAGCTGTGAAGTTTGTTTCGACAAACTCCCAGACCATATACTTAATATGGCCACACTGTACTTACAATGTCTAAGAATAGACTTAGACACTGTAGGGGCATATTGCTCATGCAGCTATCCCCTCACCTGTGGTATACTGCACCCTGCCGTAGGGCTTTAAGGCCTGCTAGAGGGGTGACTTACCTATGCCACAGGCAGTATTTGGTGGGCATGGCATCCTGACGGGGATGCCGTGTCGACTTCGCCTTTGTCTCCCCACCAACACACACAATCTGCAATGGCAGTGTTCATGTGTTAGGTGAGGGGTCCTTAAGGGTGTCACAACACATGCTGCAGCCCTTAGAGACCTTCCCTGGTCACCGGGCCCTTGGTACCACTGGTACCTTTTACAAGGGACTTATCTGTGTGCCAGGGATGTGCCAATTGTGGAACAATGGTCCATTTTTAAGTGAAAGAACACTGGTGCTGGGGCCTGGTTAGCAGGGTCCCAGCATACTTCTCAGACAAGTCAGCATCAATATCAGGCAAAAGGTGGGGTTAACTGCAACAGGTTGCCATTGTCCTACAGGAACCGTACTCAATTGAATCAGGCTAGACCTGATTGACAAGTGTAAGGAAATGCCTCCTTGGCATGGTTACCCCCTGACTTTTTGCCTTTGCTGATGCTATGTTTTGAATTGAAAGTGTGCTGAGGCCTGCTAACCAGGCCCCAGCACCAGTGTTCTTTCCCTAACCTGTACTTTTGTATCCACAATTGGCACACCCTTGCGTCCAGGTAAGTCCCTAGTAACTGGTACCCCTGGTACCAAGGGCCCTGATGCCAGGGAAGGTCTCTAAGGGCTGCAGCATATCTTATGCCACCCTGGGGACCCCTCACTCAGCACAGACACACTGCTTGCCAGCTTGTGTGTGCTGGTGAGGACAAAACGAGTAAGTCGACATGGCACTCCCCTCAGGGTGCCATGCCAACCTCACACTGCCTATGCAGTATAGATAAGTCACCCCTCTAGCAGGCCTTACAGCCCTAAGGCAGGGTGCACTATACCATAGGTGAAGGCACCAGTGCATGAGCAGTGTGCCCCTACAGTGTCTAAGCCAAACCTTAGACATTGTAAGTGCAGGGTAGCCATAAGAGTATATGGTCTGAGAGTCTGTCAGACACGAACTCCACAGCACCATAATGGTACACTGAAAACTGGGAAGTTTGGTATCAAACTTCTCAGCACAATAAATGCACACTGATGCCAGTGTACATTTTATTGTGAAATACACCCCAGAGGGCACCTTAGAGGTGCCCCCTGAAACCTTAACCGACTATCTGTGTAGGCTGACTGGTTCCAGCAGCCTGCCACAACCGAGACATGTTGCTGGCCCCATGGGGAGAGTGCCTTTGTCACTCTGAGGCCAGTAACAAAGCCTGCACTGGGTGGAGATGCTAACACCTCCCCCAGGCAGGAGCTGTAACACCTGGCGGTGAGCCTCAAAGGCTCACCCCCTTTGTTCCAACACCACAGGGCACTCCAGCTAGTGGAGTTGCCCGCCCCCTCCGGCCACGGCCCCACTTTTGGCGGCAAGGCCGGGGGAAATAATGAGAATAACAAGGAGGAGTCACTGGCCAGTCAGGACAGCCCCTAAGGTGTCCTGAGCTGAAGTGACTCTAACTTTTAGAAATCCTCCGTCTTGCAGATGGAGGATTCCCCCAATAGGGATAGGATTGTGACCCCCTCCCCTTGGGAGGAGCCACAAAGAGGGTGTACCCACCCTCAGGGCTAGTAGCCATTGGCTACTAACCCCCCAGACCTAAACACGCCCTTAAATTTAGTATTTAAGGGCTTCCCTGAACCTAAAGATTTAGATTCCTGCAACTACAAGAAGAAGAGGACTGCTGCGCTGAAAGACCCCTGCTGAAGAAGAAAAGAAGACACCAACTGCTTTGGCCCCAGTCCTACCGGCCTGTCTCCTGCCTTCTAAAGAAACCTGCTCCAGCGACGCTTTCCCCAGGACCAGCGACCTCTGAATCCTCAGAGGACTGCCCTGCTTCAAGAAAGACAAGAAACTCCCGAGGACAGCGGCCCTGTTCCACAAAGACTGCAACTTTGTTACAGAGGAGCAGATTTAAAGACCCCTGCAAATCCCCGCAAGAAGCGTGAGACTTGCAACACTGCACCCGGCGACCCCGACTTGACTGGTGAAGAAACAACGCTTCAGGGAGGACTCTCCGGCGACTCCAAGACTGTGATTAACCAAAGTTGTACCCCCTGAGCCTCCACAGCGACGCCTGCAGAGGGAATCCCGAGGCTCCCCCTGACCGCGACTGCCTGACTCTGAAATCCCGACGGCTGGAAAAGACCCTGCACCCGCAGCCCCCAGCACCTGAAGGATCGGAGCTCCAGTGCAGGAGTGACCCCCAGGAGGCCCTCTCCCTGGCCCAGGTGGTGGCTACCACGAGGAGCACCCCCCTTGCCTGCCTGCACCGCTAAAGAGACCCCTTAGTCTCCCATAGACTCCCATTGGAAACCCGACGCTAGTTTACACACTGCACCCGGCCGCCCCCGCGCTGCTGAGGGTGTACTTTTTGTGTGGACTTGTGTCCCCCCCGGTGCCCTACAAAACCCCCCTGGTCTGCCCTCCGAAGACGCGGGTACTTACCTGCTGGCAGACCGGAACCGGGGCACCCTCTTCTCTCCATTGTAGCCTATGCGTTTTGGGCACCACTTTGAACTCTGCACCTGACCGGCCCTGAGCTGCTGGTGTGGTGACTTTGGGGTTGCTCTGAACCCCCAACGGTGGGCTACCTTGGACCCCAATCTTAACCCCGTAGGTGGTGTACTTACCTGCAAAACCTAACAATACTTTACCTCCCCGAGGAACTGTGAAAATTGCACTGTGTCCACTTTTAAAACAGCTATTTGTGTTTTATGTGAAAAGTATATATGCTACTGTAATTATTCAAAGTTCCTAAAGTACTTACCTGCAATACCTTTCAAATGAGATATTACATGTAGAATTTGAACCTGTGGTTCATAAAATAAACTAAGAAAATATATTTTTCTATACAAAAACCTATTGGCTGGAATTGTCTCTGAGTGTGTGTTCCTCATTTATTGCCTTTGTGTATGTACAACAAATGCTTAACACTACTCCTTTGATAAGCCTACTGCTCGACCACACTACCACAAAATAGAGCATTAGTATTATCTCTTTTTGCCACTATCTTACCTCTAAGGGGAACCCTTGGACTCTGTGCATACTATTCCTTACTTTGAAATAGTGCATACAGAGCCAACTTCCTACATTGGTGGATCAGCGGTGGGGTACAAGACTTTGCATTTGCTGGACTACTCAGCCAATACCTGATCACACGACAAATTCCAAAAATTGTCATCAGAAATAGATTTTTGCAATGTGAAAATTTTCTAAATTCTTTAAAGTCCTGCTAGGGCCTTGTTTTAGTCCCTGTTTAGCATTTCTTTTAGTGTTTAAACGTTTGAATTAGATTCTAGAACTAGTTTTTAGATTCTTAAAAAGTATTCCAACTTTTAGAAGCATAATGTCTAGTACAGATGTGAATGTGGTGGAACTTGACACCACACCTTACCTCCATCTTAAGATGAGGGAGCTAAGGTCTCTCTGTAAAATAAAGAAAATAATAATGGGACCCAGACCTTCCAAACTACAGCTCCAGGAGCTGTTGGCAGAGTTTGAAAAGGCCAACCCCTCTGAGGATGGCAACACAGAGGATGAAGATAGTGACTTGGAGGAAAATTCCCCCCTACCAGTCCTATTTAGGGAGAACAGGGCCTCTCAAGCCCTGACTCCAAACATAATAGTCAGAGATGCTGGCTCCCTCACAGGAGGGACCAACCTCTTTGAAGTCACTGAGGATAACTCCAGTGAAGAGGACATCCAGTTAGCCAGGATGGCCAAAAGTTTGGCTTTGGAAAGACAGATCCTAGCCATAGAAAGGGAAAGACAAGAGATGGGCCTAGGACCCATCAATGGTGGCAGCAACTTAAATAGGGTCAGAGATTCTCCTGACATGTTGAAAATCCCTAAAGGGATTGTAATTAAATATGAAGATGGTGATGACATCACCAAATGGTTCACAGCTTTTGAGAGGGCTTGTGTAACCAGAAAAGTGAACAAATCTCACTGGGGTGCTCTCCTTTGGGAAATGTTCACAGGAAAGTGTAGGGATAGACTCCTCACACTCTCTGGAAAAGATGCAGAATCTTATGACCTCATGAAGAGTACCCTGATTGAGGGCTTTGGATTCTCCACTGAGGAGTATAGGATTAGATTCTGGGGGGCTCAAAAATCCTTGAGCCAGACCTGGGTTGACTTTGTAGACTACTCAGTAAAAACACTAGATGGTTGGATTCAAGGCAGTGTAAGTAATTATGATGGGCTGTACAATTTATTTGTGAAAGAACCCCTATTAAGTAATTGTTTCAATGATAAACTGCATCAGCATCTGGTAGACCTAGGACCAATTTCTACACAAGAATTGGGAAAGAAGGCGGACCATTGGGTCAAGACTAGGGTGTCCAAGACTTCCACAGGGGGTGACCAAAAGAAAGGGGTCACAAAACCTCCCCAGGGGAAGGGTGGTGAGACAGCCAAAAACAAAAATAGTAAAGAGTCCTCTACAGGCCCCCAAAAACCTGCACAGGAGGGTGGGCCCAGAGCCTCTTCACAAAACAATTTTGGGTACAAGGGTAAAAACTTTGATCCCAAAAAGGCCTGGTGTCGTAGCTGTAATCAGCCTGGACACCAAACTGGAGACAAGGCCTGTCCCAAGAAAACAACCACTTCTAACTCCACTCCAGCTAACACTGGAATGGCTAGTCTCCAAGTGGGATCAACAGTGTGCCCAGAGCAAATCAGGTGTCACACTGAAGCTACATTAGTCTCTGAGGGTGGGGTGGACTTAGCCACACTGGCTGCCTGGTCCCCTAACATGCAAAAATACAGGCAGCAGCTCTTAATTAATGGGACAAGTGTAGAAGGCCTGAGGGATACAGGTGCCAGTGTCACTATGGTGACAGAGAAACTGGTTTCCCCTGGTCAATACCTGACTGGACAAACTTATCCAGTCACCAATGCTGACAATCAAACTAAAGTACATCCCATGGCAATGGTAACTTTAGAGTGGGGAGGGGTCAATGGCCTGAAACAGGTGGTGGTCTCCTCAAATATCCCAGTAGACTGTTTGCTTGGAAATGACCTGGAGTCCTCAGCATGGGCTGAGGTAGAACTGAAAACCCATGCAGCCATGCTGGGTATCCCTGAACTGGTGTGTATCAAGACAAGGGCACAGTGCAAGGCACAGGGTGAAAAAGTAGAGCTGGAGTCTGGAAAAATGGCCCAGCCTACCAAGAGGAAAGGAAAGACAGCTGGGAAACCAGCTGCAACACAACAAGAAAAAGAGAACACCTCTTCTCAGGAAGAAGTTCTGCCCTCTGAGGGAACTGAGCCTATGGAGTTGGAACCTTATCAGGTTGAGCTCTTAGGCCCAGGGGGACCCTCAAGGGAACAGTTGTGTAAGGGACAAGAAACCTGTCCCTCTCTTGAAGGCCTTAGGCAGCAAGCTGCTGAAGAGTCCAATGGCAAGAAAACTGGAACACATAGGGTCTATTGGGAAGATGGACTCCTGTACACTGAGGCAAGAGATCCCAAACCTGGTGCCACTAGGAGAGTGGTAGTGCCTCAGGAGTTCAGAGAGTTTATTCTGACCTTAGCCCATGATATTCCCCTTGCTGGGCATTTGGGACAAACCAAGACGTGGGAGAGGTTAGTCAACCACTTCTACTGGCCCAACATGTCCCAGAAAGTTAAGGAGTTTTGTGTCTCCTGTACCACCTGTCAAGCCAGTGGTAAGACAGGTGGACATCCAAAGGCCCCCCTCATTCCACTTCCAGTGGCAGGGGTCCCCTTTGAAAGAGTGGGTGTGGACATAGTGGGTCCACTTGAACCTCCCACAGCCTCAGGAAATATGTACATCCTAGTAGTAGTGGATCATGCTACTAGGTATCCTGAAGCTATTCCCCTTAGGTCGACTACTGCCCCTGCAGTAGCCAAGGCCCTCATTGGTATCTTTACCAGAGTGGGCTTCCCTAAGGAGGTGGTGTCTGACAGAGGTACCAACTTCATGTCAGCATACCTAAAACACGTGTGGAGTGACTTATAAGTTCACTACACCATATCATCCACAAACTAATGGCCTTGTTGAGAGATTCAACAAGACATTAAAGGGCATGATCATGGGGCTCCCAGAAAAACTCAAAAGGAGATGGGATGTCCTCTTGCCATGTCTGCTTTTCGCTTACAGAGAGGTGCCTCAGAAGGGAGTAGGGTTCTCACCCTTTGAACTTCTGTTTGGCCACCCTGTAAGGGGACCACTTGCTCTTGTTAAAGAAGGCTGGGAGAGACCTCTTCATGAGCCTAAACAGGACATAGTGGACTGTGTACTTGGCCTCCGCTCAAGAATGGCGGAGTACATGGAAAAGGCAAGTAAAAACCTTGAGGCCAGCCAACAGCTCCAGAAGTTTTGGTATGACCAAAAGGCTGCAATGGTTGAATTTCAACCAGGGCAGAAAGTCTGGGTTTTGGAGCCTGTGGCTCACAGGGCACTTCAGGACAGATGGAGTGGCCCTTACCCAATCCTAGAGAAGAAGAGTCAGGTCACCTACCTGGTGGACCTAGGCACTAGCAGGAGCCCCAAGAGGGTGATCCAGGTGAACCGCCTAAAGCTCTTCCACGACAGGGCTGATGTAAATCTGTTGATGGAAACAGATGAGGACCAGGAAGCTGAGAGTGAGCCTCTCCCTGATCTCCTCTCATCAGACCCTAAAGATGGCTCAGTGGACGGAGTGATCTATTCAGACACCCTCTCTAGCCAACAGCAATCTGACTGTAGGAAGGTCCTGCAGCAGTTTGCTGAGCTCTTTTCCCTAACCCCTGGTCAGACACACCTGTGTACCCATGATGTGGACACAGGGGACAGCATGCCTGTCAAAAACAAAATATTCAAACAGTCTGACCAAGGTAAGGAAAGCATCAAGGTGGAAGTCCACAAGATGCTGGAATTGGGAGTAATTGAGCACTCTGACAGCCCCTGGGCTAGCCCAGTGGTCTTAGTCCCCAAACCTCACACCAAAGATGGAAAGAGAGATGAGGTTTTGTGTGGACTACAGAGGACTTAATTCTGTCACCAAGACAGATGCCCATCCCATTCCTAGAGCTGATGAGCTGATTGATAAATTAGGGGCTGCCAAATTCTTAAGTACCTTTGACTTAACAGCAGGGTACTGGCAAATCAAAATGGCCCCTGGAG
Organism: Pleurodeles waltl; assembly: GCF_031143425.1. Lineage (NCBI taxonomy): Eukaryota > Metazoa > Chordata > Amphibia > Caudata > Salamandridae > Pleurodeles > Pleurodeles waltl. The sequence continues at coordinate 607,356,535 of NC_090442.1, read as the reverse complement.
CAAAAGAAAAGACAGCATTCTCCACACCTGATGGACATTATCAGTTCACTGTTATGCCCTTTGCTTTAAAGAATACCCCTGCCACCTTCCAAAGGTTGGTGAATCAAGTCCTTGCTGGCTTGGAGTCCTTTAGTGCAGCTTATCTTGACGATATTGCTGTCTTTAGCTCCAACTGGCAGGATCACCTGGTCCACCTGAAGAAGGTTTTGAAGGCTCTGCAATCAGCAGGCCTCTCTATCAAGGCATCCAAATGCCAGATAGGGCACGGAACTGTGGTTTACTTGGGACACCTTGTAGGTGGAGGCCAAGTTCAGCCACTCCAGCCTAAGATCCAGACTATTCTGGACTGGGCAGCTCCAAAAACCCAGACTCAAGTCAGGGCATTCCTTGGCTTGACTGGGTACTATAGGAGGTTTCTGAAGGGATATGGATCCACTGTGACAGCCCTCACAGAACTCACTTCCAAGAAAATGCCCAAGAAGGTAAACTGGACTGTAGAATGCCAACAGGCCTTTGACACCCTGAAACAAGCAATGTGCACAGCACCAGTTCTAAAAGCTCCAGATTACTCCAAGCAGTTCATTGTGCAGACAGATGCCTCTGAACATGGGATAGGGGCAGTTTTGTCCCAAACAAATGATGATGGCCTTGACCAGCCTGTTGCTTTCATTAGCAGGAGGTTACTCCCCAGGGAGCAGCGTTGGAGTGCCATTGAGAGGGAGGCCTTTGCTGTGGTTTGGTCCCTGAAGAAGCTGAGACCATACCTCTTTGGTACTCACTTTGTAGTTCAAACTGACCACAGACCTCTCAGATGGCTGATGCAAATGAAAGGTGAAAATCCAAAACTGTTGAGGTGGTCCATCTCCCTACAGGGAATGGACTTTATAGTGGAACACAGACCTGGGACTGCCCATGCCAATGCAGATGGCCTTTCCAGGTTCTTCCACTTAGAAAATGAAGACTCTCTTGGGAAAGGTTAGTCTCATCCTCTTTCGTTTGGGGGGGGGGGGGGGTTGTGTAAGGAAATGCCTCTTTGGCATGGTTACCCCCTGACTTTTTGCCTTTGCTGATGCTATGTTTTGAATTGAAAGTGTGCTGAGGCCTGCTAACCAGGCCCCAGCACCAGTGTTCTTTCCCTAACCTGTACTTTTGTATCCACAATTGGCACACCCTGGCATCCAGGTAAGTCCCTAGTAACTGGTACCCCTGGTACCAAGGGCCCTGATGCCAGGGAAGGTCTCTAAGGGCTGCAGCATATCTTATGCCACCCTGGGGACCCCTCACTCAGCACAGACACACTGCTTGCCAGCTTGTGTGTGCTGGTGAGGACAAAACGAGTCGACATGGCACTCCCCTCAGGGTGCCATTCCAACCTCACACTGCCTATGCAGTATAGATAAGTCACCCCTCTAGCAGGCCTTACAGCCCTAAGGCAGGGTGCACTATACCATAGGTGAAGGCACCAGTGTATGAGCACTGTGCCCCTACAGTGTCTAAGCCAAACCTTAGACATTGTAAGTGCAGGGTAGCCATAAGAGTATATGGTCTGAGAGTCTGTCAAACACGAACTCCACAGCACCATAATGGCTACACTGAAAACTGGGAAGTTTGGTATCAAACTTCTCAGCACAATAAATGCACACTGATGCCAGTGTACATTTTATTGTGAAATACACCCCAGAGGGCACCTTAGAGGTGCCCCCTGAAACCTTAACCGACTATCTGTGTAGGCTGACTGGTTCCAGCAGCCTGCCACAACCGAGACATGTTGCTGGCCCCATGGGGAGAGTGCCTTTGTCACTCTGAGGCCAGTAACAAAGCCTGCACTGGGTGGAGATGCTAACACCTCCCCCAGGCAGGAGCTGTAACACCTGGCGGTGAGCCTCAAAGGCTCACCCCCTTTGTTCCAACACCACAGGGCACTCCAGCTAGTGGAGTTGCCCGTCCCCTCCGGCCACGGCCCCACTTTTGGCGGCAAGGCCGGGGGAAATAATGAGAATAACAAGGAGGAGTCACTGGCCAGTCAGGACAGCCCCTAAGGTGTCCTGAGCTGAAGTGACTCTAACTTTTAGAAATCCTCCATCTTGCAGATGGAGGATTCCCCCAATAGGGATAGGATTGTGACCCCCTCCCCTTGGGAGGAGGCACAAAGAGGGTGTAGCCAATCTCCAGGACAGTAGCCATAGGCTACTTACCTCCTGACCTAAACACACCCCTAAATTCAGTATTTAGGGACGACCCAGGAAATCCGACTCCTGCAACCTGAACTACAAAGAAGGACTGCTGACCTAAAAGCCCTGCTGAGGCGACAGAGACAACAACTGACTTGGCCCCAGCCCTACCGGCCTGTCTCCAGACTCAAAGAACCTGCACAGCAACGCATCCGACAGGGACCAGCGACCTCTGAGGACTCGGAGGACTGCCCTGAACTGAAGGACCAAGAAACACCAGAGAACAGCGCCACTGTTCACCAACAGCAACATTTTTGCAACTTTGAAACAACTTCTAAAGAACTCACTCATCCCGCCGGAACCGTGAGACTTCACCCTCTGCACCTGACGCCCCTGGCGCAAGCTGCAGAGAACCAACACTGCAGGGAGGACTCTCAGGCGACACCGACCTCCTGAGTAACCTGAGACGATCCTCCTGCACCCCCACAGTGACACCTGCAGAGGGGATCCAGAGGCTTCCCCTGACCACGACTGCCTGGAACAAAGAATCCGATGCCTGAACCAAGCACTGCACCCGCAGCCCACAGGCCCGAATGGAACCAACCTCCAGTGCAGGAGTGACCAGCAGGTGGCCCTCTTCCTAGCCCAGTCAGTGGCTGGCCCGAGAAGCCCCCCTGTGCCCTGCCTGCATCGCCTAGGTGACCCCCCGGGTCCCTCCATTGCTTTCAATAGCAAACCCGCCGGCAAGTTTGCACACTGCACCCGGCAGCCCCTGTGCTGCTGAGGGTGTTTTTTGTGTGCCTGTTTGTGTCACCCCCCCCCAGTGCTCTACAAAAAAAACCCATGCCTGCTCCCCGAGGACGCGGGTACTTAACTGCCAGCAGACTGGAACTGGAGCACCCCTGCTCTCCATAGGCCCCTCTTTGTTTTGGGCCCTCCTTTGACCTCTGCATCTGATCAGCCCTATGTTGCTGGTGCGGTGACTTTGGGGTTGCCTTTAACCCCCAACGGTGGGCTGCCTATGCCCAGGAAACTGAGCTTGTAAATGCCTTACTAACCTCAGAAACCTAACCATACTTACATCCCATAGGAACTGTTAATTTTTGCAGTGTGTCCACTTTTAAAATAGCTTATTGCCATTTGTACCTATACTGTGTGTACTACTGCTTTAATTCAAAGTTCCTTACTTACCTGTGTGGAGTACCTTGCATTTTATGTAATTACTTCAATTCTTGAATCTTGTGGTTCTAAAATCAATAAAGAAAATATATTTTTCTATATAAAAACTATTGGCCTGGAGTCAAGTCTTTGAGTGTGTGTTCCCCATTTATTCCCTGTGTGTGTACAACAAATGCTTAACACTGCCCTCTGATAAGCCTACTGCTCGACCACACTACCACAAAATAGAGCATTAGAATGATCTAATTTTGCCATTATCAACCTCTAAGGGAAACCCTTGGACTCTGTGCACAACCTCTCTCACTTTGAGATAGTATATACAGAGCCAACTTCCTGCAGGAATGACCCTGCAAAAAGGGCCAGGTCCAACAGTTGGAATTCTACCCAGAGCTTTTGCTTGTGGTTCATTTTTTGCAGGCATCCCTCCTATCACCTTTTGTGTGTTTGATGTGATGACAAAACCCCCATGGTTCACACCAGTAGCCATTTTCTGCGCCTCGAACGGGTTCTGACAGATGTGTTTTCTATAAGTTTTTACATGAGTGTCACAAGCTGCCCCCTTCATTAAGCTGCACTGGACTTTAGTTTGCTTCTAACATTCTTGATGTGTGCTCCTTTTGAACCTCTCACAGTTGTACTCTGAGACTCTAGAATCTAAAGACTATGTTTCGTATTGTCATCACTTCTGCATGTTGCATTAGGTAGCTGCAAGACTAGTCAGTTTGGCTTCCTTATGCTACCTTTTTCCTGACAGTTGTGCTTAGAACACCCTCATCCTTTTGCATAAAAGGTGGGTCATCTTTCAATTTGTGATAGTCCATCGCGCTTCCTATGTTTTTTCTCCACATCCATATGAATAGGAGAAGCTACACCGATTGGGACCATCGTTCTACATTGATAGAAAAAAGGAGTACTTTTTGAATGATTGACTGTTTGCTAGGTTTGTTGGCATGAAGAAAGTAAAAGAGGTACAGAAACAGATCTTGACCCATTGGATTGTCCTGTGTATCAAACTGTGTTGTAGCCTGGGTAAAAAGGATCTTCTAGGCAGCCTTCTCACTCATTCCGCCAAAGCAAATGCTGTAACTATTGCTTTAGATCAGGGCTTTCTGGTTTAGGACTTCTGCTAGGCAGCCGTGTAGGCATCTATCCTAACTTTAAGCAGGCTCTACTGCGTTGATTCACAAGTCTGCAGAGAGAATCATTTTATTCACTCAGTCCTGCACAACTTACTGTTGTAAAGTCCATTCCTCAGACCTACCACCTTTGTCAAGGGTACTGCTTTGGTGTTGGAGGGTACAGCTTTTTACAGTCCATGCAATCATGTGTATTTACAGCCACACAAACTACAAACAGAAAATGTTACCCTCTAAGCATCTGTTTGTAACTTATAGTGCTGTACAGTCACATGCATTCATCCTCTTTCCCGGAAGCTTGTGTTGATTTCATATCTCTTTTCTTATTACCTTGCTGACACCGCACACTGTGTAGTGCACCATGCTACCATCATGCAGCACCCCATACACATTCTCACCCTCAGTGCCAAAAACAGTAGTTGATGGAGTCAGTGCCAGTGTGTATTGCTCACTAAGCGAGGAGTCAAAGACTATATTGTGACTGGAAAAATGTATTTAAAGAAAAACAACGTGCATCCACTCAAGCTCAACACTAAATGGCAAGAGCATATCGTAGGTAATGCTCTGTCTGGTCAATACTCTATCTAAATTCAGGTTCCTCAATGCATGCTCAGCTCACCCCAAATCTCCACTTCACCTCAAATCATCGTATCTGGAGACGGAACTGAGTAGCAACAGAGGTCGGTGGCTATCCCATTCCTTCGTCTTTGCCAGATTCATTGTTGAAAGTGGAGACATTCCAAATTAGGGAATCAGCCGTTAGATGGAGTATCCTCTAGAAAGAGCATTACTAAAGTAATATATTTTTTTGCTTTAATTAAAATAACATTCCGATGTATTGTAATTTAAACTAAAGTAATTAATGACTTTGTTTAGTAAATGCTGTAAACATAGCATTGTTACTGGACAGAGTTTATTGACCCTAGCAGCAGTCTCTTCTGATTTTATGCCAGTTAATACAGATGTTGATCCACAGTGCATAAGTGTGTTAAATATATTAACTTTATTTTTTCCAGGATCAGCAAGTTCATGCACGACAAAGAGCAAAGTTCTATACTGATTAGCCTTCTGATGTCTTATCTCCACAAGAGTAACATAGCACAGGTATTATGGTTCTTTATATTTCCTTATATATACTGATGTGAACATATACTGCATTGCTGAGATTCATAGGTTTAGAAGTGTTTGTCATCTGGTTGGCGGGAACTAGTCAGCTAACATCAAATCTGGAATGGGCTTGCTTTACATAGGTTCATATCCAATTTGTTATTCCCAGTAAGCATAACAATCATTTAGGCACATTTCTCAACATTTTATGAAATCTGTGAATATTATGTTGTAATAAATGACTGAAATAATGTATTTTTGGGACCTGGGAGTACTACAGTGGTAGAGTAGGAACAGATAGCAGAAGCACAGAATGTGCATTATGGTGAATTTGTAGCTGCATCTTGATTAATCCAGGTATTAAAAGCCTTCTTGGCTGGTAGCACTTTTTTGTTAGCAGAGCCTGTGACAGGATTATTAGTGGCAAAGCATTGTTGCAAGAAGCGGGTTTAACTAGTAAAGGTAATGACGGTGGCCCTGAAAAAACCACTCTTCTAATGTAATCACAATAGTCCTGGAGCACCATGAATCCTGTAATCAGCAGACACACCTGGTTTGTGTTTTATAAGTAATTGCCTTTTCTTTGTATATTCAGATAATGTAGCAAAGTATTACCAAAGTCTCACGAAGTCCAGTCACTCAAATAAATACCAAAATGGCTGCATAATAACAAAACTATAATATCCAACCTGCCCTCTCAGCAATCATTTTCTTGAGTCATACAGAAGCCTTTACTATACCTCGATAAATTTCCTGTCTGTGGTTTCTGTATATTGTTCCCTTCCACCCAGAATAAGTAACAAATAGTGCACCAAAAAAAGAGTACTCCTGATAAGCCTACATTGCTTTTTTATATCATCACACAAACTAAAAAGATACATCATCTCATTCTAGATGTAACACCTTTACAATCACAACTGATTGATACTCGATAAATACTTCCATATCTGATAGAGACTTCTAGTTGCAGATTCCTTAACTTAGACTTTCCCCCAGGCGTCAGACTGGATCCGGAGATTTTTCTTCGAGCTATACCCTTGCGCGTCAGTAGGTGGAGTCAGTCGACTCCGTTGGCATTGAAGTAGCCGTGATGATATCAGGAGTAGTACATAGACGCCACCTCAGCGCAGTGACGTCAGTTCTTTTCTTTCTGCGCCACGCACTAATCCGGCGAGAGCTACACTGGTCTCTTTTTGACCGACTTTGACTCTTTTGTTGAGTTTTTGGTGTGGCTTTTGGTGCGTCGAGGATGTCCCTGAAGACCAGTTTGAAGCCGTGCAAGGATTGTCACCGCATAATGTTGGTGACGGATCTGCATTGGGTTTGTTTGTGGTGCTTAGAGCGCAACCACAACCTGGAGTTGTGCTCCAAGCACCAGGCCATTCACCCAAAGGCCTTGAGGGAGCGGTCCCTCAAGCTCATGGCTGACCGGCGCTCGACTCCTCCTAGATCAAGGTCTCGCCTGAGAGGAAGATCACGAGATGGTTCACGGAGCCACCACCATTCTTCTTCCTACAAGTCTTTGGGCCTATGTAAGAAGTTGTCATCATCAAAGAGGTCCCACCACCCTTTGACTTCGCCCCGTCACTCAGCTGATGCGACGCAGGAGGATCGTCAACACATAAGGCGTCTGTCTTCGGAGCCTGCTTCTGAGTCTGCTCCACACTACACCGAATTTTCGGGAGCCGTAGCGACCCCCGCCCAATTAAAGGAGTTTTCTGAGGCCATGCGCCTTATTTTTGGGCAGACCGACCCCGATATGGCACCTTCGGGCCCAAGGGGTTCGGACGAGGGGCCTTCGGGTTCCGCGCCGATGGCTTCGGCTCCAGCCACGAGGTCCCCTTGGGATACGCTTGCGGATATGCACCGATGCCGGTCATACCACTGAGACCTTCCCCGGAGCCAGTTGGTTGTCGACGCTCCCGACGTCGGTAGTGCCCACACTCAACGTCAACCCAATCCTTATTCCCAACGACTCAGAGTCGGAGCCGCCGCCGCCTCTGTCTTCGATGGGGCCTGTTCACCCCAGGTCGAATTTGGACCCTTTTCCTTAAGGGTACGAATTCGGGGAAGGATTGGAGGGGTTCCTGGACCCTTATGAATACCAGGATGACCCACCTGTGGACTGGGCACAGAAATTGGGCGAGGCCAGTGGACTGGACACTTCTCCAGGCGCTGGCATGCTGTCTCCTCGTACCGTGGCTACGGTGCAGGGAGCGATTTATACAATGGTGGTCAGTAGGGCGGCTGAGGTCCTTGGCCTTGAGCGTCCTACTGTAGAGGTCAGGTCCAATCTCCTGATGACGGTGCTTCAGCCAGGGGCTTCCACATCTGAGCGCCTTTTGCCATTCAATGAAGCCTTCACCGATGTCCTTTTGGGTACTTGGTCTAAACCCAACACAGGGGGTCCTGTGAATAGAACTATTGCATGCTGCCATCGGCCCGCACCAAACGACCCTAAATTCCTGTCTCAACACCCTCGCCTGAGAGTCTTGTCATCTAGGCTTCCTTTTCTATGGGCGCATTCCCTTCTGCACCCCAGGATAGGGAATTAAAAAGGCTGGAACAATTTGGGAAGAAGATGTTTCCTTCCTCCAGTCTCAAGGTGCGGTCCATGAACACTGCATGCCTTTTGGGGTACTATACCCACTCTCTGTGGGATACGGTCGCGCAAGTTCTGCCGCAGATACCGGAGGAGGCCCATGCTATGTCAATGATGGAGAGATGCAGCGAACTCCACGATCCAATATGGGCCGGACACGACCATCTCTCTCTGCAGATCGGTTACTACGACGTGGCCTTGAGACGCCACGCCTGGTTGCGTACTTCTGGTTTTTCGGGGGATGTCCAGCAGTCTCTAATGAAGCAGGCCCTTTGATGGCTCCAGTCTCTTTGGCTCCCGGGCTACAGCTCGGTCCCTTGGTCTTTCCACTGCCCCTCGCACCCCAACAGTCCACCTTTCACCACTTTCGTGACCACAGAAGGGGCTCCCTGTTGCGTCCACCACCCAGCCACCTTGCCACCCATGCTGTTCAGCCGCTGCATGGCCGGGGATGCGGAACCAAAGGTCTGCCCAGTCCACCCCTGCCCCTGCTGCAGCCTCCACTCCCTACTAGTCTGTCCCCCTCACTCCGATCCAGTTAGCGGCAGGATTCGCCATCACCTGCCCCACTGGGAATCCATCACTACGGACAGGTGGGTTTTACAGATAGTTTGAAAGGGCTATTCCCTCCCTTTCGAATCTGCCCCACCAGCCATGCCTCCATCAATCAGGCAACTTCCAGAGGATCATTTGGCACTTCTCCGCCAGGAAGTTGCGGCTCTCTCCAAGGGAGCTGTAGAGAAGGTCCCTGTGCCAGAAGTAGGTTGTGGTTGTTATTAACGCCACTTTCCGGTGCCGAAAAAGGACAAGGGCTTAAGTCCTATCCTAAACCTTCGAGACCTCAACTACTTCCTCAAGAAGGAGGAATTCAGAATGCTCACCCTGGCTTAGGTCCTGTCTGCCTTAGACCCAGGAGACTGGATGGTAGCATTGGACTTGCAGGATGCTTATTTCCACATTCCCATCCTTCTTGCCCACAGACGTTAACTATGATTCGTGGTAGATCATGAGCACTATCAATTTACCGGGCTTCCCTTCGGCCTTACTAGTGCCCCTCGGTGTTCACAAAAGTGATGGTGGTGGTTGTAGCTTATCGGCGCAGGTTAGGAGTCTCAGTCTTTCCCTACCTCAAAGACTGGCTGTTAAAGACAGACTCACCCCAGAAATTCGTCTTCCACCTTCAGACTATGGCGAGCCTCCTGCACATGCTGGGGTTCACTGTCAACGTGCCGAAGTCTCACCTGACTCCCTCTCAGAAGCTCCCTTTCATTGGAGCTGTTCTGGACACAGTGCAGTTTCGGGCGAGTCCAGGATATTCAGGCCATGATTCTGATCTTTCAGCCTCTGTCTTTGGTTTCGGTGAGACTGACTCTGAGGTTGCTAGGCCTCATGGCCTCCTGCATCCTGCTAGTGACACATGTCAGATGGCATATGCGAGCTCTGCAGTGGGACTTAAAGTTCCAGTGGGTGCAGCATCAGGGAAATCTCTCCGACATCGTCCAGTTCTCGGAGGGGACTGCGAAAGACCTGCAGTGGTGGCTTTCAAATCCTCATTGGGTCCACAGCAGATCCCTCTCCCTTCCCCAGCCAGATCTATCCATAATGACAGATGTGCCACTTTTGGGTTGGGGCGGCCACATGGGAGAGGCAGAGATCAGAGGCCTCTGGTCTCCGGCGGAGTCTGGGTTCCGTATCAGTCTTCTGGAGCTCCGGGCGATCAGGCTTGCATTGAAGGCATTTCTTCCCTCTCTCATAGGGAAAGTAGAGCAAGTGTTCACAGACAATACTACCGCCATGTAGTACTGCAACAAACAGGGCGGAGTAGGGTCCTGGACCCTTTGTCAAGAGGCACTACGTCCTGGAACATGAGGGCATTACCCTGCTGGTTCAACATCTGGCGGGTTCTCTCAACACCAGAGCGGACAAACTCATCTGATAACGAATGGCATCTCCATCCGGAGGTGGCGCAAGGTCTCTTTCAGCAGTTGGGAATGCCTTGATTAGATCTGTTCGCCTACGCAGAGATCGCGCAGTGTCAGCTGTTCTGCACATTGGAGTTTCCAAGGTGGCACTCGCTCGGAGATGCTTTTCATCTCAAGTGAAACTCTGGCTTCCTTTCCACCTATACACCTTCTGCCCAGAGTTCTCAAGAAGATCAGGAACAACGGCTGAAGTCATCTTGGTGCCTCCGGTTTGGGATCGGAGAGTATGGTATCCAGAGCTATTGGGTATGGCTGCCGATCTTCCACTCAGACTGCCTCCTCGGGCAGATCTTCTGTCGCAGCAACAGGGAGCGGTTCTCCACCCGAACCTGTCCGATCTCCGCCTTCATGCTTGGAAATTGAGCGGCAACAGTGGACGACTTTTGATCTTCCACCCGAAGTCTGTGATGTTATCTTGGCAGCCAGGCGTCTCTCCACCAAAATGGTATACGCCTGTAGGATGTTGGCTTTGTATACTATCTCAAAGTGAGAGATAGTGTGCACAGAGTCCAAGGGTTCCCCTTAGAGGTTGATAGTGGCAAAATTAGATAATACTAATGTTCTCTTTTGTGGTAGTGTGTTCGAGCAGTAGGCTTATCAGAGGGTAATGTTCAGCATTTGTTGTACACACACAGGCAATAAATGAGAACACGCGCTATAAGAGTTAACTCCAGGCCAATAGGTTTTTACATAGAAAAATATATTTTCTTAATTTATTTTAGGTAAGTACATAAATTGTAAGATACTTCACACAGGTAAGTATAGAACTTTGATTTAAAACAGTAGTGCACACAGTTTTGGTTAAAATGGCAATAAGCTATTTCAAAAGTGGACACAGTGCAAAGAACAACAGATCCTGGGGAGAGGTAAGTTTTGGTTAGTTTCTCAGGTAAGTAAAGCACTCACACAGTCAGTCTCCTGGGCATAGGCAGCCCACCGTTGGGGGTTCAGGCAACCACAAAGCCACAGCACCAACAACACAGGGCCAGTCAGTTGCAGAGATCAAAGGAGGGCTCAAAACACATAGGCACCTATGGAGAACAGGGGGGCTACAGTTCCAGTCTGCTAGCAGGTAAGTACCTGCGTCCTCGGGGAGCAGACCAGTGGGGTTTTGAAGAGCACTGGGGGGGACACACACAAGCCCACAAAACACACCCTCAGCGGCACAGGAGCTGCCGGGTGCAGTGTGCAAAGTAGGTGTCGGGTTTGCTGTAGAAACCAATGGAGGGGTCCGGAGGTCACTCTGGCGATCGAGGCAGGGCACAGGGGGCTTCTCGGGCCAGCCACTGGCTGGCCTAGGATGAGGGACACCTCCTGGTCACTCCTGCACTGGTAGGTGGTCCCTCTTGGTCCTAGGGGCTGCGGGTGCAGTGCTGGTCAAGGCGTCTGGTTCCTTTGTTACCAGGCAGTAGCGATCAGGGGGAGCCTCTGGATCGTCTATGCAGGCGTTGCTGTGGGGGTGCAGGGAGGTCGACTCAGGGTGTCCACCTCATTGGAGTCGCCTGGGAGTCCTCTCTGCGGTGTTGGTTGTCCTGGACTCGAGCCGGGGGGCGTCTGGTGCAGAGTGTGAAGACTCACGCTTCTGCCGGGAAGTGGAGTCTCTTTAAAGTTGCTTGTTTGGTTGTTGTTTCTGGACAGAGCTGCTGTCCTCGGGAGGTTCTTGGTCCTTTAGGTGCAGGTCAGTCCTCTGAGGCCTCAGAGGTCGCTGGTCCCACTCGATGCGTCACTGTGCAGGCTCTTTGAGTCTGGAGAGAGGCTGGTAGGGCTGGGGCCAAGTCAGTTGTTGTCTCTGTCATCTCTGCGGGGCTTTTAGGTCAGCAGTCCTTCTTCTTGTTGTAGGTTGCAAGAATCTGATTTCCTGGGTTCAGGGTCGCCCCTAAATACTCAATTTAGGGGTGTGTTTAGGTCTGGGGGGCAGTAGCCAATGGCTACTGTCCTTGAGGGTGGCTACACCCTCCTTGTGCCTCCTCCCTGAGGTGGGCACATCCCTATTCCTATTTGGGGAATCCTCCAAAACTAAGATGAAGGATTTCTTAAGGCACGGGTTACCTCAGCTCAGGATACCTTAGAGGCTGTCCTGACTGGTGGGTGACTCCTTGTTTTTCTCATTATCTTCTCCGGACTTGCCACCAAAAGTGGGGGCCCTGTCCGGAGGGGGTGGCATCTCCACTAGCTGGGATGCCCTGGGGCACTGTAACAACAAGCATGAGCCTTTGAGGCTAACCGCCAGGTGTTACAGTTCCTGCAGGGGGAGGTGAGAAGCACCTCCACCCAGTGCAGGCTTTGTTCCTGGCCACAGAGTGACAAAGGCACTCACCGCATGTGGCCAGAAACTTGTCTGGTTGTGGCAGGCTGGCAGGAACTGGTCAGCCTAACCCTAGGAGTCAGACTGGCATACAGGGGGCATCTCTAAGATGCCCTCTGTGTGCATTTTTCAATAAATCCCTTACTGGCATCAGTGTGGATTTATTTTGCTGAGGAGTTTGATGCCAAACTTCCCAGATTTCAGTGTAGCCATTATGGAACTGTTGAGTTCGTAATTGACAGACTCCCAGACCATATACTCTTTATGGCTACCCTGCACTTACAATGTCTAAGGTTTGGCTTAGACACTGTAGGGGCATATTGCTCATGCAACTATGCCCTCACCTGTGGTATAGTCCACCCTGCCTTAGGGCTGTAAGTCCTGCTAGAGGGGTGACTTACCTATGCCACAGGCAGTGGGATGTAGGCATGGCACCCTGAGGGGAGTGCCATGTTGACTTAGTCTTTTTCTCCCCACCAGCACGCACAAGCTGGGAGGCAGTGTGCATGTGCTGAGTGAGGGTTCCCCAGGGTGGCATAATACGTGCTGCAGCCCCTAGAGACCTTCCCTGGCCACAGGGCCCTTGGTAACAGGGGTACCATTTACAAGGAGTTTATCTGTGTGTCAGGGCTGTGCCAGTTGTGGGAACAAAAGTGCAGTTTAGGGTAAGAATGCTGGTGTCTGGTTATCAAGATCCCAGCACACTTTCAATCATACCTTTTTGCTTTTTGTTGATGCCAGTTAGGGGGTAAACCATGCCAAGGAAGGCATTTCCTTACACCACCTGTCTGCATAAATTTGTGGAATGGTGCACCAACAAATCTGTTGATCCCCTCTCTTCCCCTCTATGTGAGGTTCTTTTGTTCATTCTTTCTCTGGCCCAACAGGGCTCTGCTTTGGGCCCCCTTAAAGGGATTTATCTGCCATTAGGCTACCTCACCAGCCCTCATTCTTTAAATCTCCTATTGTGAATAGATTCCTTAAAGGTCTCACCCATTTATTTCCTCACACTCCATTTATCATGCCTCAGTGGGACCTCAGTCTTGTCCTTACTTACTTAATGTGTACTCCCTTTGAACCGATGCACAATTGCCCTTTACGGCTCCTCACTTTCAAGACTGTCTTTCTTGTTGCCATCACTTCTGCTCACAGAGTGAGTGAGCTTCAAGCCCTTTCTTCCAAGCCTCCATTCTTTTCTGTGCACCCTGACAAAGTGGTGTTGCGCACTAAGGCTTCCTTCCTTCACAAAGTTGTTACGCCTTTTCATGTAGGCCAGTCCATCACCTTGCTTACTTTTTACACACCCTGACGTCCCTCCCATGAGGAGGAGAGACTCCACCATCTGGACCCAGAAAGAGCATTGGCGTTCTATTTTAATAGTACTAAGGTTTTCCGGGTGGGCTATCAACTCTTTGTCGGGTGTTTGGGTGCGAGGAAAGGGAAGGCGGTACAAAAACATACCATCTCTCGATGGCTAATTCTTTGCATCAAGATGTGCTGCGCTTTGGCCAAGAAGCAACCCTTTGAGGGCTTGTGCACTAATTCCACCAGAGCAACTGCTGCTTCCACTGCGTTAGCATGCAGAGTTCCTGTCCTGGATATCTGCTAGGCAGCTACGTGGGCATCCCTACACACGTTTGCTAAACACTACTACCTAGACAGTTCCGGCGGGACAGATACTTTGGTCATTCGGTCCTGCAGGACTTCCTAGTATGATCTTGGTTCGCAGCCCACCTCCGAAGATGGCATTGCTTGGGTATCTATTCTAAGTTAAGGAATCTGCAACTAGAAGTCTATATCAGATGTACAAGTTACTTACCTTCGGCAACAAAATATCTGGTAGAGACATATTCTAGTTGCAGATTCCTTACTGACCCACCCATCCTCCCTGCTTGCGAACTGATTTCTAGGGACAGGGATTCCCCATTCAGATCCTCAGCACTGGTGCACCAATCTCAGAAACTGACATCACTGCGCTGAGGTGGCGTCTATGTACTACTCCGGACGTCATCACGGCGACTACGACGCCAACAACGCCCGCAGAGTCGACTGATGCCACCTACCGACGTGCAAGGGTATTGCTCGAAGAAAAATCTCCGGATCCAGTCTGACGCTTGGGGGAAATTCTAAGGTAAGGAATCTGCAACTAGAATATGTATATATCTCCAAGATATTTTGTTGCCGAAGGTAAGTAACTTGTACATCAAACATAAATCTTGTTTGACAATGAGTGTTGCACAAAAATGTACAATTATTGCTAACAATTATCAAAACACAGTATCATAAAACAAAATTATCAAAAAACACAATGTAAAAAGAGCTCCTTACCCGTAACTCCTCTCATTCATATGTAACACCAGTTAAGACCAATGGGCTCTGAGCATCATCAAGAATCCCATGGTTCAGTGTTTATTCTCCAAGTCAATTCTTTTTACTCTGCTGATTGGTGTCTGCTGAGTCTAAAAAACGGTTGACACTTTTTGGTGGCTGAGGGAAACTGGCCCTGTATATACTATATCAAAATGAGATATAGTCTGCACAGAATTCAGGGGTTCCCCAACAGGCTTGACAGAGGCAATAATAGATAATACTAATGCTCTGTTTGTGGTAGTGTGGTCGAGCAGTTAGGCTTATCAGAGGGTAGTGTTAAGCATTTGTTGTACACACACAAGCAATACACTCAATGACAACTCCAGGCCAATAGGTTTTTATATAGAAAAACATCTTTTGTTAATTTATTTCTAGAACCACAAGATTCAGTTTGCAGGTAGTACATAAAATGAAAGGTACTTTGCATAGGTAAGCTCAGGACTTTGAATCAAATCGACAATACATACAGTTTTCTTAAAAATGGCAAAAAGCTATTTTAAAAGTGGGCACACTACAATTTTCACGGTTGCTGGGGTAAGAAAGTACAGCACAGTTTTGGAGGTAAGTAACCGACTTACAGATTCAGTCTCTGCGGTGTAGGTAGCCCATTGTTGGGGGTTCAAGATAACCCCAAACACCCAGCACCAGCAACACAGGGCCAGTTAGGCACAGAGGTCATACAGGAGCCAAAATAACGTGGGCCCCTATGGAGATAGGGGGTACTCTGGTTCCAGTCTGCTTGCAGGTAAGTACCCACGTTGTCGGAGGGCAGACCAGGGGCGTTTAGAGGAGCACTGAGGGGGGCCTCAAGTGCGCACCGACCACGCACCCTCAGCGGCACAAGGGCAGCCGGGTGCAGGGTGCAAACAGGACGTCGGGTTCCCAATAGAACTCTATGGGGGACCCCGGGAGTCACTTAAGCGCTGCAGGCAAGCAACAGGGGGGCTTCTCGGGCAAGCCACAGACTGGATAGGCAGGAGGGACCGCCTGCTGGTCACTGCTGCACCGGTGGTCAGTTTCTCTCGAGTCTGGGGGCTGCGGGTGCAGTGCTTTTCCAGGCATCAGAAATCTTTGTCATGGGCAGCCGCGGTCAGGGGGGTTCTCTGTAGGTTCTCCCAGTAGGGCTGGGGCTAAGTCAGTTGTTGTCTCTTCTCTGTGGGGTTTTCAGCTCAGCATTCCTTCTTCTTGTGAGGTCGTCAGGAATCTGAGTAGCTTTGTTCATTTAGCTCTTAAATGCAAGTTTTAGGGGCGTTTTTAGGGGTCAGAGGGCAGTAGCCAATGGCCACTGTCCCTGAGGTTGGCTGCTCTTTGTTTTTCCTAATTATCCCTCTGGACTTGCCACCAAAAGTGGGGGCTTCTCCGGGGGGGCGGGCATCTCCACTAGCTGGAGTGTCCTGGGAAACGGTAACTGGAGGCTTGATACTTTGAGGCTTACCTCCAGGTGTTACAGTTCCTGCAGGGGGGAGTTGTGAAGCAGCATTTGCCTATAGAAATGTTTGCCAGAAAATCGCTTGAATAGAAGAGCCATGGCCTTCTTGAAAATTAGCCCAATTCCTTTCTCTTTATATTATCAAGGGGAGGGAGGGTAACACTGGAAAAGGGTAACTTAGGGAGCATGAAACTGGTACATGGTGGCTGCAGAGATAACGTATATGCCAACGTTTTACGCAAGAAAAGTGGGAGATTTTTGAAAAATAATCAGAAAAATGTATTTTACCCCATAATTTCTATTGTAGCACAGTCAATTTCAGGAAGGAGACAGCTAATCAACAATAAACTGGGTTTTGCTAATAAAGTTGTTGCTTCTGTGCTTTAAGAGTTGCCAGGTAGCTACGAATAATAAATACTGCATACCGTGACACTTTAACAAGACGTTAATTAAAATGTAAATGAATGCCACTGTAACTTATAGAAAGCTATTCGAAAACTAAAGTTGGGCAAGTTAGATGTTTGTGCTACCTTTAAATATAAATTGTGCATCACATCAGAAACATGATTTTGAATTTTACAGGACACGGAGATTGACATCTTGGAGACTATACAAAACTTGATGAGGCATTGTGTTAATCCAACCAACTTCCTCAAACCGCTGGGCAAACTCTTTGCTGTTGTCCAGAACAAGCTTTCTCGGGAGACGCTCTGTTCAACTTTCCAGGTAGGAACCCATCTGTCATCAGAAACGTCTATGAAGGTTGGGCTTGAATTACAAGTCATGTGTAACAATTTGTAGGCCTTGTTGCTATGCAAAATATATTATGTAATTTGTAACCTAAATACAGCTATCTTGGCTTTAATGCACTGTAGATTTCGAACATACCTCCTTTCTAGAGGTTTAGTTATACATTTTAAAGTGACCCCTTTTGTTCAGTTATGCATTTAAATGTAAAGGATCTTCACCCAGTGAGGGTGGTGGTATTTGTTGGTTCAAGAACAGATATGATTCTAAAAGATTGCTAAAATGATTGCACAAAATTGCTTCAAACGTAAAAGTGCTTGATAGTGGTCTTTAGTGTCAAATCATAAATTCATGAATTATGTATTATCTCTGCCTTTGATATTGGCTGTGTCCAACCCACATTCTGCACCACAGTGGAAAGTAGTGATTTTTTCAAAAACTACCATTTGTTTATCTGTTGAACCTACTACTTCCATTACGAGATACAGGTACCTCTCTATTCCTATATTTGGTTTGACTAGCCCAATGGAGAAATTCAACTGCTCAAATAAATTTAGGTGTATCAACCTAATGCCACCTTGGTGCCATATGCCATGCTTTATATATCTTGAGATACCCACATTTTGCTCTACAGACTGCCAAAGCAGGATCATCAGTACAATTAACAAAACATTATGGTACAATAACTTAGAATTTATGTTGTGTAACCTTGTCCATTTATTTAACCCTCTTCGTTTTTTCTCCAGGTTTTATCTGAATTACATAGTGAATTAAAGTACACAACAGACACTGTTGTTAAGGTATGTAACAGCATTTGTACTTTTGTCTACTGTGTTTTAATTTCAGGGCATATGTCCAATGGATACAGTCTGCCAAAACCATGTTCTTTAATATATGAGGATCATTAACCTTCACTTGCTTGAATTAGTATTGATGCATGCTTAGCTTTATTTCAAATGCTCTTAATTTCGAGAACCATTCCATTGTTGTTGACACTAATATTTTGGGTTTACCAGTTAGATGTGTGTGCATTTTCTATATGCATGAATAGGTGTCATTATACTCTCTGTTAGTTTTGCAGGGGTCCACATGGAATATTCAAAAGAAAGAGGTACATTTGAAATGTCTCTTAAGATTTTCAAATGGTACATTTATTCAGAAAATAAATGGAACTTCTGTTAAAGAGAAAATCTCTCTCTGTCTCTAAGTTTGTTTTGTCCTAGAAGATTGTAGATGTTTCCCCTGAATGTAGTGGTAATCCATTGATGCCACCACCATTTATTTAGCCTCTGCCTCAGTGATGTCTCTCCAGACATGGTTCTGTCAATCTACTGTTGCCTCAATTAAATTACATTTACTGAAACAAATACAACTTGCAACAGGATTCACTTAAGATCACATTCACAGCAGTCAGCAAATACATACTAGGTAAATTATCCGCAAGATTCTTTCAGGTTGAATATTAATTTCACATGCACACTATCTATAACATGCCTACATTTGTTGGTATGAATGTACAATTGTACAGTGACCAGAGAAAATTCACAGTGGTCAGTGAAGCTTGAAATGTGACTCCCCCATAAAAGAAGCTATACTTAGGGAGTACTTATTCTGAATCACATGCTCACCACCAACAATATGTAGACACAACAATACACATTCATACTTGACAACTCTGTGCTACATTACTTTAATATTACTCTACTAGTTAAGAATGTTGGTGTGCTTTCATTGTAGCCTTTGGGGGGACGAGAATATACTTTCCCAACAACATTAATCCCCACTACACTTGCAATTAGGCTGTATCCATTGCAGAAATTAGGTAGTAAACTCTACAACCAACACACTGTTTATGAACCTAATTTTTTGTAATACAGCTAAGGTTTCTCTTTCATAGTTCATATTAAAGTAAAACTTGGCCAGTTGGTATGTGACCATATTTAACTCCACTTGTTTTCTGCTTTTGGCCAGATATGGATCCAAGTGTCAGCCTCTTAAGTACACGGACAAGTTTAATCTCGATGTACTGCCAGCATTAGGACGTTACGTCTGTCTGCTTTCGTGTCAAATTAGTATTTGTGTGGAAATTTGAAAAACATAAAATGAAGATTGTAAGAATGTTTATTGGAGTTCTGATGGATGTATCTTCCAGCAGTTTCCTCTCATTATGAATACTCCTTCCAGGCTTCAGACTGGTCTTGGAGATAGATATAGATATATATGTATATTTATATATATATATGTATATAATCATGTGTAGCTGCAGATACACATGCTGTGCACTGTTCCTGCCATCTAGTGTTGGGCTCGGAGTGTTACAAGTTGTTTTTCTTCGAAGAAGTCTTTTCGAGTCACGTCACCGAGTGACTCCTCCCTTTCGGCTCCATTGCGCATGGGCGTCAACTCTATCTTAGATTGTTTTCTTCCATCGGGTTCGGACGTGTTCCTCTTCGCTCTGTATTTCGAATCGGGAAAGTTAGCTAAGTATCGAAAATTCGTCGGTATTGTTCTCGTTCGGTACCGGGTTAGTTTTAGTGTATCGGCACCAACATCAAGACTGCTTTGGCAGCCCTTCGGGGCTTCCACTCTTCATCGAGGCCTGGTAGGCCCGACCACACCACACCCGTCGTCCAACACTAATGGACTGGACCCCCTTCTGTTTCTGTCCTAAGTGTCACGCCAAGTATCCTTATACAGACCAGCACTGAGTCTGTAACCTGTGAAGCTTGCCGAGCGTTTCGATCGAAGAAAACCTTGAGAGATCGACGCGCAAGAAGACTACAAAAGGAGGAAGAAAGAATTTCCTATGGAGCATGCTTGCCAGCTCATTTCTTGATCCTAGTAGCAGAAGTCGTAACATTGTCAGCAAAAAAATGGATATAGAGATTGTCATCAGAAGAGGGACACACATTTGTACTAGGTTTACTTCTTTGTCCCCTCAAAGAATAACACCCTCAGACATATCTTGGATGTCTGCCTTCTGTGCATGTTCATCTGAGAGAACAAGTTTGTGGTGCTGTCCCTGAGCCAGGTCTTGTTGGCCTTGAACATAGGAGACTGGTTGACGTTAGCCTCCATGATACCTACTTCTAGCTTATGATTCTCCCCACCCACACAAGCTGTTTGAGGTTCATGGTGGGATCCCAACACTATCAGTTTGCCGTCCTCCTGTTTGGACTGAAAATAGTACCACATATCTTTACGGCTTTGTTGTGGAGGTCTGTTTCTATGCTTTGTTAACTGCCTGGGAAAGCGGAGTCCTCAACTCGGGTCTAGGAATATCTCAGACAAACAGCAGCACTTTTCTACTACCTGTACTTTACCATCAGCATCTAGAAGCTTCACTTAACTCTGTTATAGACTGACTTGTTGGGGTGGTCGGCAGCTCAACCCTCCTGAAAGCCTTCTGTCCTTCTCAGAGGATCATGTATAATTGGGTGAAGGTTTGAGTCAAGCTGTTGTTAGTCCCTGTTGTTAGAAATGGGATCTCTGGTTGGCAGTCAGTTTGCACTCTGTCCAAGCAAGGGACCCTCACTCTAGCCAGGGCAGTAGAGATAGCCACTTAAGGTAACCCCTGCTCACCCCCTTGGTAGCTTGGCACAAGCAGTCAGGCTTATCTCAAAGGCAATGTGTAAACTATTTGTACCAACACACAGTAATACAGTGAAAACACTACAAAATGGACACCACACGAGTTTAGAAAAATAGCCAATATTTATCTAAATCAAACAAGACACCTGGTTTGTGTAAAAAAAAATAAAGCTGCACTGGCAAGCGTGCGTCCGAAAAGTTAGCGATGCATCAAATCCTTACTCGCAAGTGAGGCCGTGTGTCGTTTCTTCTCCGATCGGGTAGGCAGTGCCTAGTTTTTCTCTCCCGCAAGACAGCGACGAGTCTATTTCCAGAAGGGCATCTCTGGTCCGGGCAGCTTCACGTTGATTTTGATGCCCAGCGATGTTGCATGTGAAATTTGTCCACACGATGACGAGAATCTGAGCTGCATGGGGTTTGCATCGTTGTCAGCAGCCGCAAGCTGGTGTTGCGTCTTTTCTCCAGCCGCGATGCAGGTGATGCATTGATTTCTCAACTGCTATGCAGGTGGTGCATCACTTTTACAGCCCTGTTGCAGATGGTGCGTCAAATTTTTCCCTGCACTGCTCCTGTGTGTGGATTTCCACCTTGGTTCCACCAGCTTCACCTTTGAAGGGCCCAGGGACTGGAATTAACACCACTTGGCAGGGTAGGAGTCTCAGCAAAGAGTCCAGGTGCTGGCAGAGGAAGTCTTTGATGGCCCTGAGACTTCAAAACAGGAGTCAAGCTCAGTCCAAGCCCTTCATTGGACACACTTCACAAGCAGGAATATACCACAAAGTCTGGTCTTCGTCATGTTTCAGACAGAAGCAGCAACTGCAGACCAACCCAGCAAAGCACAGTCACCCGCAAAGGGGCAGTACTCCTCCTCCAGCTCTTCAGCTCTTCTCCTTGGCAGAGGTTCCTCTTGAGTCCAGAAGTAATCTAAATGTCTGGGGTTTTGGGTCCACTACTTAGACTCCTTTCTGCCTTTGAAGTACGTAAACGTCAAAGGAAAGTCTCTGTTGTTCACAAGATTCTGCGTTGCCCAGTCCTGGTGTCAGCTCCTCCCTCCACTCTAGTGCAGATGACCCATCAGGATATGGAGGCTACACCCAAGCTACCTGCGTGCCACTGTCTGGTGGAGATTTAAAAACAGCCCAACTGTCAGTCTGACCCAGACAGGGAATACACAAGCAGGCAGAGTCACACAATGGTTTAAGCAAGAAAATTCCCACTTTCTAAAAGTGGCATTTTCAAACTGACAATTAAATCAACTTTACCAAAAGATGTATTTTTTTAAATCTGAGTTCAGGAACACAAACTCCATAATCTCTATCTGCTCCCAAAGGGAAACTGCACTTAAAAGTTATTTAAAGGCAGCCACTGTGTTAACCTTTGAAAGAGATAGGCCTTGCCACAGTGAAAACTTAATTTGGCAGTATTTCACTGTTAGGAAATGCAAAACATACTAGCACATGTCCTACCTTTAAAATACACTGCACCCTTCCCATGGGGCAAACTAGTGCCTACCTTAGGGGTTCCCGTACATGTATGAAGAGGGAAGGATTCGGGCCTGGAAAGTTGGGTACACTTACAAGGTCGAATCGGCTGTTTAAAACTGCACATACAGACACTGCAGTGGCAGGTCTGAGCTATGTTTACAGAGCTACTCATGTGGGTGGCAAAATCAGTGCTGCAGGCCCAATAGTAGCATTTGATCGACAAGCCCCGGGCAACTCTAGTGTGCACTTTACTAGAGACCTATTAGTAAATCAAATATGCCAATCATGAAAAAGCCAATTACACATACAATTTACACAGGCAGCACCTGCACTATAGCACTGGTCGGCGGTGGTAAGGTGCCCAGAGTACCAAAACCAGCAAAAACAAAGTCCAGCACACAATCAAAACACGGTAAGCAGAGGTGAAAAAGACAGGGGAGACTACGCCAAGGATGCCAGGTTTAACACCTGTCATGCAGTTCTTTTGACTGTTAGGCCTCATGACCTCATGTTGCTGTCCCTCATCAGATGACAGATCATAGCCCACCTTTGGTATTTGAGAAAGCAGTGGATTCAACACAATGAAGTCTGTTCCTGCATATATTCCAGTCAGTGCATCAGAAGCCGCACTGGTGGATTGATCCCTCTAACCTTCTAAGGGATCACCCATTCAGTCCTCCACAGACTCAGGATACCTCAACATCATGCACACCAGATAAGATGTTACAGGACCTATATAGGCGTAACACCAGTGCAGTTCTTTTCTTTCCGCGCCAGCTAGCACTGGTCCGAAGAAGAGCTACACCTTAGTTGCTTTTTGACCTGTCTTTTTCAGCTTTTTGAGTGTTGACGATTGGCGCATCAAGATGTCACATAAGACTGGATTTAAGCCCTGTGGATCCTGTCCATTGGGTGATGTCTGTGACGGATCTGTACCTTGTGTGCTTATGGTGCCGAAGTCGTGCTCCGATTGCCCGGCGATGAATCAGAAAGCTTTGAGGGAGCAGTCCCTAAAACACATTGCGGCCCAGTGCTCGGCTGCATGTCACTCCTGATCTTGGTCGAGAGTTAGGTTCTATTCTTCATCGTCCCACTCCAAGTCCTCGGCACGATTAGGTAAGTTGAGACACAAAAAGAAGCTGAAGAAGAACAAGCGTTCTTCAACTTCACCCCGCCCGTCGGCTGATGGGACAAGGGAAAAGGAGCATCATAGTTCCTTGCATCTGTCCTTGAAGCCCAACGCTCCCTCTGCAGCATGTTACATACCTTCCTAGTCTGATGCTTCCTCAGTCGGGGGCAGGATTCGCTATCACCTGCCCCCGCTGGCAGTCCATCATGTTAGACAGGTGGCTTTTGCAACTAGTCTTAAGGGGCTACTCGCCCTCCCCTTCTAGACTACCCCTCCATCCATGCCACCATCTTACGATTGGATGATGGAGGATCACCTGCCACTTCTCCATGAGGTGGTTAAGGGCTTTCTTGGCCAAGGGAGCCATAGAAAGAGACCTGTGCCAGAAGTAGGTCGTGGTTGTCATTCCTGCTACTTTCTGGTGCCCTAAATGGAAAAGGGCCTCTGACCTATACTCGACCTTTGGTCCGTTAATCTCTTCCAGTGTTGAAGTTGCAGGATGCCTTTTTCATAATCTGTCCTGTCTGTCCACAGACGTTACTTGCAGTTCACGGTAAGCCACGAACATTTTCATATCACTGTGCTCCCCTTTGGCCTTACCAGTGCCTTTGTGTGTTCACCAAGGTGATGGCAGTGGTCGAAGCTCATATGTGCAGATCAGAGTTTGTCTTCCCCTACCTCGACGACTGGCTGTTGAAGACAGACTCACCCCAGGCAGTCGTCTCCCGCCTCCAGACTATGGCAGACCTCCTGCATTCGCTGGGGTTGATGATAAACATGCTGAAGTCACACCTGACTCCCTCTCAGATGCTCCTTTTCATCAGAGCTGTTCTGGACACGGTGCAGTTTCAAGCTTATCCTGCTGAGCGGCAAGTCCAGGATATTCAGGCTATGATACTGTGATGTTTCAGCCGCTATCCTGGATTTAGGTGAGAATGCCTCTGAGGTTGCTCAACTTCATGGCCTCCTGCATCCTGCTGGTGACACTTGCCAGATGGCACATGCAGGCTCTGCTTTGGGACCTGAAGTTCCAATGGGCGCATTTTCTGGGGAACTGATATGCTCCTGATCTCAGAGGGAACTGCACAAGTTCTGTGATGGTGGCTCTTGAACCATGATTGGGTCAGAGGCAGATCCCTCTCCCTTCCCCAACCAGATCTGATAATAGTGACATATGCATCAACTCCTGGGATGGGGCGGCCTCATGGGAGAGGTGGAAATCAGAGGCATCTGGTCTCTGGCAGAGTGTGGGTTCCACTTCAATCTTTGGAGCTCTGGGAGATCAGACTGGCATTGAAAGCATTCCTTCCCTCTCTCAGAGGGAAAGTAGTGCAGGTGTTCACGGACTAGACTACCACAATGTGGTACTGCAAGAAGCAGGGCAGGGTGGGATCGTGGACTCTTTCTTAGAAGACTCGAAGACTCTGGACATGGCTGGAACATCAGGGCATTTTCCTGGCAGGCTCTATGAATGCCAGAGCAGACAAACTCAGCCGACAATGCCTGGTGTCATGAATGGTGTCTTCATCCACAGGTGGCGCAAGATCTCTCTTTTTACCAATGGGGAGAGCCATGGTTAGATCTGTCTGCCTCTGCAGAGGACGCACAATGTCAGCAGATTTGCATGTTGGAGTTTCCAAGGTAGCACTTGCTCAGCAACATTTTATGTCTCGAGTGCAGCTCATACTTGTGGCCTTGTGGCTCCGGACTGGGCATGAAGTCTAGTATCCACAGCTATAGAGCATGGTCATCAATCCTCCGATCAGGCTGTTCCTTCAGGAGGATCTTCTGTTGCAGCAGAAGGTTCTCCACCCAAACCTGTCCAGTCTCCACCTTCTTGCATGGAGATTGTGATGACAATTGACAGCTTCTGCCTGAAGTCTGTAATGTTATCTTGGCAGCCAGGCGTCCCTCTACCAAAACGGTATACGCTGTTGATGGAAAAAATTTGTGGCATGTTGCACAGACAAGTCTGTTGGCCCTCTCTCTCCCCCTCTTTCCGAGGTCCTCTTGTTTATACTTTCTTTGGCCCAGCAGGGCTCTGCTTCAGGCACTCTCAAAGGTTGTTTGTCTGCTACCTCCGCATTTCTGAGATTACCAGACCAACCCTCTTTGTTTAAGTCTCCTATAGTTAGTAGGTTCCTTAAGGATCTTACCCACATGATCCTTCCATCACCATTCATCATGCCCCAATGGGATTTGAATTTGGTTCTGACTTTTCTCATGTGTGTTCCTTTTGAGCCTCTTCAAAATTGTCTTCTCAAGCTTCTAACATTGAAAACAGCCTTCCTTGTGGCCACTGCATCTTCCCACAGGGTGAGAGACCTGCAGGCATTGTCATCTTAGCCACCCTATCTTTCTATCTGACAAATTGGTTCTTCGCACATGGGCCTCTTTTCTTACAAAAGTGGTTAGGCCCTTCAATGTAAGCCAGTCCCTTACCTTGCCTACCTTTTATGCACCCCCACATCCTCCTAAGGAAGAGGAGAGACTCCACCACCTGGACCCAAAAAGAGTGTTGGTGTTCTACCTCGATTGTATGGCAGCGTTCCGGGTGGATGATCAACTCTTTGTTGGGTATGTGGGTGCGAAGAAAGATTGGGCAGTGCAGAAGAGAACCATCTCTAGTTGGGTCGTTCTGTGCATTAAAATGTGCCACGCATTGGCTATAAACCAACCCATGGGGTATTTGCACACTTACTCTACCAGAGCACAGCTATTACCACTGCATTATCACGCAGAGGTCCAGTCTTGGACATCTGTCAGGTGGCAACATGGGCTTCCTTGCACACGCTCACTAAACACTGCTGCGTGGGCTGTCAGGTCTGAAGGGACAGGTACTTTGCCCATTCGGTCCAGAAGGACTTCCTTGTATGGTCTTGGTTCGCACACCCTCCCCCGGGGTTGGTATTACTTGGCTATCTACTCTAAGGTAAGGAATCTACAACTAGAAGTCTCTATCAGATGAACAAGTTACTTACCTTTGGTGACGACTTATTTGGTAAAGGAGTATTCTAGTTGCATATTCATTACCAACCCACCTATCCTTCCCGCTCTGTGTACTGATTTCTAGGGACAGGGACCTCCCTTTCAGGGCCCTAGGTTTCGCGCACCAGTGGTTAGTGTTCTTCATGACTCGGCGCTTGAAAAGACTGACATCGTGCTGTTGTGGGCACCTATATAGGTCTCGTGATGTCATTTCCATCTATCATAATGCTGACAGCGGGCATGGAGCCGATGGATGCCACTTGGCGAGTAGGGTTACTACTCAAGAAAAATCTCCGGATCCGGACAGACACCTGTAGAAAATTCTAAGGTAAGGAATCTGCAACTAGAATATGTCTACCAGATAAGGCGTTACCAAAGGTAAGTAATTTGTTCTTCAAGTTGATTCACGGTTGCCCACTTCAACTACTTACTCTGAAAAAAATGTCTTGGTGGAGATTACTTCTGCTTGAAGTGTTGAAGAACTTCAGTCCCTATCAATTCAGTCACCCTTCAGTTTTCTACCTAGGTAAGTTGGTTCTTTGCACCTGCCTTTCCTTCTTACACAAAGTGATACCTGCATTCCACCTGATTGTTACTATTGCTCTTCCTTCTTTGCTCTCTCTTCCGCATCTAAGCAATGAAGATCTACAAAGGTCCCCAACAGGATATCGTTGATCAACAGATTGTTATGGGCTTCGCTGTAGCTAAATAGGGAAAGACTTCGACTTTACAAAGCATTTTGCTTTGTATCAAGACATGAAAGTTAAGCTAGGCCCTGGCCAAGAAAGCCCCTGTGGTGGGCATTTATTTGCAGTCTGGAGCCATTGCTGCTTCTATAGCTCTTTCCAGAGGTACCAATAGCTGCCATCTGCTGTACAGCTACGTGGTCATCATTACATACATTTGCAAAGCATTGCTGTCTCACTCATACAGTCACAGGTACTTTATTGCATTCAATAATTATGTTTATAGTGGATTCATAGTCTTCCCACATATTCCATTCTGCTCTCCCTGCTCCCCGTTGAGTGCTTTGTATAAGACAACAAGGTATGCAAAAATATTATGTGCTTTATTTGTCGCTGGTGTGGCTCTGAGGATGTCTTTCTGCATACCCCTAAGGCAGCACGGAATTAATATGAAGAGCTGATGCAATCATATAATTTGGCCTCCAATATACTCTGGTGACATCATGTCCAGAGACAGTCATGTGTGAAACTGTGTGGTGCCACCTGGTGATGCTGGAGAATCAGTTCTGAGAAACAAAGTTTTCTTGACCACTCGGAAACATTATGTATCAACCGGAAATCTTGTTACTTAAGGTAGGTAGCATTTCGATGATGGACTGTTTTGTCACATGGTAGGAAATTTGCATAATTACCTATTCCTGCAAGGCTGAGACATTGTTTTTTATAATGTCATATTAGATCACTACAACACAGTGTATTTGAGCCTCATCCCGTGGTGTTAACTAATATTGTTTCTACTTTGCGTTTTTATTAGTTGAATGCCTTTGACCGAAGACATCTTGATGAAATCCATTTTGACGTCCGCCTCA
Source organism: Pleurodeles waltl (assembly GCF_031143425.1). Classification (NCBI taxonomy): domain Eukaryota; kingdom Metazoa; phylum Chordata; class Amphibia; order Caudata; family Salamandridae; genus Pleurodeles; species Pleurodeles waltl. The sequence goes on along the minus strand of NC_090442.1, from coordinate 607,328,760 downwards.
CAGCATTCCAAAATGCAACTTCACACATCAAAGTGATGCAAACCATGGATATGAACTTCATAGTCCCAATCATGTACAATTGTTTCTACACCATAGAGGTCAGGTTTTTTTCGACTCTCTTATTTACTTCTGAAAAATGCTGTTGAAGGTTTTCAGTGATAGTGACTGTATCCTCCCTGTGCTTTTGGTACCACAAGAGTCTCTTTGTATTTCAGCTTGACTTGCCTTAACTGCATGTCTCTCTCTCTCGCTCATCTGTTTCCAGTTGTGGGTACTTAGTGAAAATCGCTAAACAGGCTGTGAACAACAGTGTGACAAAATATTACAATGGCCTGTGAAATCGTACACATCTTAAACTAAAATACAAATAGAGAAGAGCAGATAGACTGAAAAGGTTTTTTACTTTTCGAAATTATGCTTAAAACAATTAATTTAGGATCTCAGATTTTACATTTTGTACAAATGAATAGTCTGTGCAACACTATTTATAGCCAAATTAAGCTGTTTTGTTTCAATGTAACCATTTTATGGATCAGATCTTTTTATCGTCATTTTTTAATATACAATCACCACCAAAGGCCGATGAATTAGTCAATTCCATGCACTTTAGCCATTGTCATCATACCACCAAATAACAATAAAACCACAATTTACCCTCCCACATCCTGTTGCCATCCCCATAAGTATCATTGAGTGCTCTTATTCCATTTGAGGCATATGTTTGCCTTCCAATGTGTCCTTTGTGCACTCACTTACACATTTCATGTACTTGGGATTAAGATACTCATTTTGTTTGCTCTGGTCCAGTGATTCTAAGTACCCTTAAGTAAATGGAGGAGGTAATCTCCTTAAATTCTGCTGCCAAGATGCTCATACAAACTTTTGTAAATTGTTCTCGTTTCTCTTCTATTGACATGGATATTTTCTCCATTCCTATAAGCTCCCAGATCTTGTAGTGCCATTCCCTCTAACCGTGTACCTTTACCTGACCCCACATACCCTGTTCAGGTGCACAAATGAGAAGAGTAATCAGGCGTCCTCTTGGTGATTGGACTGGGTATCATAATTGGTTATACTCCCCAAGATGATGTAGGCTGGTAATCTAAGCAGTGTGTTAAACATAACATCTATTACTTCTGTAAAGTATCTTCCTAGCTTCTGACAGTTCCATAACAAATGGAGAATGGAACCTGTGTCCACCCCCACATCCCCTCAAACAATTAGCCCTTCTCCCCCTGTTCCAGTGATGAATCTAAGCCGGAGTATAGTATTAATAGACTATCGTCGTTCTAAGTGTTTCCTTAACTGTTGAGCTGGAGGAGCTAATCCCTGACCTGGCAAAGCTGTCCTTCAGTTCTCTGTCAGAAGCTGTTGCCCCAGTTCCACTTCCCAGCGTTTCTGCCTGCTGTCTTGTAAGATGATATCTCTTTTCTAAGACATTTGTTTGTGTTGGACAGGACCCATTTCTCATTGTCTTTTTCTAATAGTCCTCTCTTTCAAATAGGGTCGTCTGTCTCCCTTCTTTATCCTTAACCTCCCCCTGGGGGCACTAGTGCCGTATTTAGAAATAAACGCTCTGTCAAGGTATCACAGGGATTGCATCCTGCTCTTTGCCATACTTCAGCCTTTTTCCAACGCAGGTGTGAATTCTAAATTGCCCATGATTAGAGTGAGAAATGAAGGGGCAAGCTCTTTCTTCTGCATGACTGCATCCCATTACCCAATACAGTTTGTGTTTTTAGCAATGAATGTGAATACCAAGGTCTCAGCCTTTTAGGAGACCACATTGGATTTCAAAATGTGTTCCTTTGCCACTCCTAGGTCCAGGAAACCAGTGTTTCTCACTTAGTTCCCTATTCTACTCAAGTACATATTCGAATCACACTGCTTAATAATAGTCTACAGTATATCCATGGCCCTCCTCCCTTGGTGTGATGGCATAGTGTTGATAGCCATCTTGGGTTTCTTCCCACCACATACAAACTTTTTGCAGGCCTTCTGAATTTCTTTCACCATTCCCAACGGTGACAGTTGTGGAATAGTCTATGATAAGTCCAGGAATCTAGTTAAGCCTGTCAGTTTGATAGTTGCCATTCGTCCCAACCATTAGAAACCTTTAATGTGCTAAATTTGCAATTCTGCTTTCAAGGCATGTAACAAATCTCTGTAGTTTACCAGTGCTGTTTCTCTAATGGGGGAATAATACCCCCCCACAAAATTGTGATATTGTTTTGGAACATGAGCTTATACGCTGTCTCCTTAAGAGACAGGCTTCGATAGGTTTTGGGCATGTCTTGCCAAAGAGTAACCCATTGCTTAGCGAAGATGCCCTCTGTAGTGATAGTTTGCCAGGTCGCTTGATAGGGATGTGTATAAAAGGGCGTAGAATGCTCCAGCGTGCAGTAAATGTTAGATATGAGCCCCCGGGAACCATCTTTGCACCATCACCAGCTTTTCAAAGGGGATGTAGGGCCTAATCGCGCCCAAATAGATGGAGAGATGTAACGCCCAGGACTGCAATTGACAATACTGCAGTCCAGCCGTTTCAGGAAGGTGGTAATCAGTTTTGCATTGTTCAAAGGGTTTGATAGAGAAACCCGTAAAAAGGTCCAGCAACGTCATTCATTTCCCCACCTTCCAGCTGGGATAGGAGTGAGGTAGTAGAGAAGGGGGTAAAGTGAGGGTTATGCGCAGTAGATGTGTTGGGTGAGGGGGAGGTGGTAAGCCCCCTCTGGTTTCCAGCTTGTGCCATATTTCTAGCACTGTTTTGGTGAGGGTAGCCAAGTAGACGATGAGTGGCCGAGAATGTCCAGGTTGAGAAAGAGCAAGAGATTATCTACAAACAAGCTAAGCATATGTTCCCGGCCCCCATAAGGGATGCCCACAACATCCCCATTATGGTGGATGATAATGTCCAGGGGTTTCACTACAAGGGCAAACAACATGGGTGACAGTGGGCACCACCATCATGTGCCACTAAGGATACCAATAGGTTCCCTAGGTCGCCCATTGACTCGAATGTAGCTATTGGAGCAACATAAGAGGCCCTAATCCTGGCTATTATTCCCGGTCTCAAGCACACTTTGACCAAAAACGCTCTGATGAAGGACCAATTTACCCTATCAAAGACCTTCTTTACATCAAACAATAGAAGGCACGCGGGTATATTATGGTGGTTGATCTTTTCAACCAGGTGTACTATCCGGCGCACATTATCTGCCCTCTGCCCAGTACTAATAAACCCCCACCTGATCAGGATCAATGAGTCTTGGGAGATTGTGTTCCAGCCTGGTAGCCAGTATTTTCATAGAGTTCCGATTCCGTAGAAATACCAGATCTCCAGACATGGGAAGCCTGTGCACTGGGCATAAAGACTCACAGAGTGCACACCCGCTTTGAAGCATTAGTGCTCCAATCAGCTGTTCACGCACTTACCTCACACTGGCACTCCGGCTCCCCACCTCCAGTAGAAGCTTGGAAAGGAGTCCTGAGCATATGGGGTTGGGCAGAAGAGGAAGCGCTTTACAATGAAGAATTCCGCTGCCTCCAGTGCCACTCACTCTCCAATCACCGGGCAGTGATCCTTTCACGCATTTCCAGCAATACACACGCCACGATACCTTGCAACCCTAACTCACTGCATGTTACACAATTGCTAGTAACCCTGCTCTTCCCGTCGGCAAAGTCACTCCCTGACAAGGATAGGGTCCCATCAGAGCCACCCAAGCAGACACCTGTTCCACAACCCCCTTCACTCTCCCATGGACCCGCTGACTAGATCACTTGGTTTCTGCCAACCTAATTTTCTAACCACACACTTGTAATCACAAGTGCTCCATGCCACACCACCCACCTACACCCTGCAAGACTGAGTCACCCAGTTACAACTCCCCCTTACGCGATCAGCATGCTATCAGAGTAATAACATTATTTCAGTGTCTGTTTTCACCTACTCACTGGAAACCCACTTTGTTGCAATGACAAGTTAAAACCTATTTGTATAGTTTTTAAAGCATGAATAATGAAGCGTGACAGTCGATTTCTGCACCATGATTGCATTGTATGCCTGCTATTTGGTTCTTAAAATAAAAACTATTTTTAAAAAAGTTTTGCATCTGTATTGAGAAGGACTGTAGAGTGGTAAGAGGAACAGTGGGTGGGTTCTCTCCCTGGCTTAGATGTAAGGGATAGCTCCCCAACTGCCATAGTAGGCCTAAGACCCATGTCCTGTGTGTAGGAGTTAAACAGCTTAAGCAAATGTTCCTTCAGACTGGGTAGCAGTAGCCTGTAGAAGAGGACAGGCAGCCCATTGGGCCAGGTGTTTTACCAAGGGGCAGAGCTTGGATGGCGCTAAGGGGCTCCTCCAGGGTGATAGGGGCTTCAAGGAGCTCTACTTGTTGGGGGTGAAAGGGTTCCTAATCAATCATAGGCATTCAGATATTTCTCTTTTAACAGAGGGGGTACTTCTTCACAGGCAAGGAGGTTCTGGTAATACTCATAAAATGCTCAGAGACTGCCCATCCTGCATCTAAATTCTGACAATATGTGCGCTGGCCTGTGCTTGTCTGAGTTTCCAAGCCCACCTTGTTCCCTCCCTTGTAATATTTCTGCTTTAAAAGGGAACATTAAGCACTATTAGTTCTATGAGCCCTCATTTAACTGCGGAGTATAGCTATTTGTCGATTGTTACGCCGATTGGTAGCAAGCTAGTCCTACCTTTCTAGGGCTTTAGTCTCGCCCGCCAGGTTCTCTTCCCACCAAGCGCATTTCCCTCCCTTTTGCAATAGCTAGTCTGGAGATTGTCCCCCTGATTGTAACCTTAAATCCCTCCCAAAAAGTATGAGCAGGGTGTCAGGCAGAGCGTTCAGTTCAACATATTTAATAATGCCTTTGCGGATCTCATCCACATCTACTGGTTCCCAAAGGAACCTCTGGGGTAATTGCCATGTGGATACAGTGGCAGTGGACCAGGCCAGTTCTGCATGTGGTGATCAGAGAGGGTGCTATCCGAGATAGATGCCACTTCCAGGTCTTATAGGAGGGAGCGAGTGAGAAAGACATGATCAGTGCGTGAATAGGATGCTTGGACATGAGAGTAGAATGAGTATTCCCGTGTATCGGGGTGTTTATGTCTTGTCACTGGTGTTGTTCCCCTCTTGGCTGTCCAAGGAACTGCAAAGCCCCGTTAGCCTGTGTGGTGTCATTATGCTTCTTTATTTGCTGTAATCTGTTGTCCACAGTGGATCCAAACTGGGCGTACCCTGAAAAGGCTTTGTTTATGATGTTCCCCTGATCTAAATCCAGACACCCACTGCCAGGCATGCCTCCTCATAGATGGTCCAGTTGCCTACTGGTGGTACCTATCGCATCCAAAGCCAGTTGCAGGCATGTGTTGACTATTTCTTTACCGTCTTCTACCAGCACAGCACTTTAGATACTGTTCAGGAAGGTATTTCAGGAGTTCTCCAACCTCCTCCCAATTGTTGTGAGCATAGCAGTTTAGGAGCGGGTTTGAGTTTGTGATCCTCCAGTGTGTCTGAGCCCCCCTTTCAACTTTTTAGCCTACCATCTCCACCCTCTTGCATTCCTTCTCTCTCTGATTGTGTCACCATGAATGACCACTGCTTTGGCCCCAGCCCTAACTTTTCTTCAGTAGTACCTCTGTGTGTCGGTAGAGGGTGGCGTGCGACTCCATATCAACATCGTCCCCGGATATGACGTCCATTTAGTCCCTCCCCTGATGCGCTGATGTCAGTTTCTACTTTTTCGTGCAGCATTACGGATCCGGAGAAGCAGTTTCCTCTGGCCATTTTTGGCCTTCACTTTGATGTTTTTTTTGTTTTTGAACAGTGTTATTAGCCTAGTGGCTTTGAGCCTTGTGGGTCCTTTGCTCGACAGATGTCAGTCACAGACACCCTCTCTGTTTGTATGTGGTGCTTCGACTCCCACTATGATACGGACAACTGCGACACCTGCCAACAGCTGAGGCCTAAGACGTTGCGAGAGTGGAGGATGAAGCTCCTGGCTGCACATATTTCTGTGTCTTTGCAGGACTCTCATAGTTGTCATAGTCCTTCATCTTCTACTTCTTATACCAGAGACCGTGCTAGGAGTCGATCGCATACGGCTCCCTCGACGTCTCCGGTTCCTGCGACCCTATCAAGGTAAGCGTTGTCCACGGTCGAAGTTGCATCCTCCTCCGACTTCACTGCCCCCACGCAACTCCACCAGATCTTCTGAGGACGAGTCTGCGCAGGAGTCAACACCATCCTTTTCCACCTTATCCTGGCACCGGGGCGACTCTGGCCCAGTTGCGTGAATATTTTTAATCCGTGCTTGCTGTTTTTGGCTCTCCTCCTCCCTCTTTAGCACCTTCGGGCCCTAAGGAGGTGGCGGTTGCCCCGGCGTGGTCTTTACCAGCGGCTTTATCCTCGGCCCCTCGACTTTGACTCCGGAGTCAGATCGGCACTGATGCACAGCCTTCCATGGCTCCCATAGTCCGCGCTTGGTTCCTCACTACTGACGCCAACTTTGGCAGTGGTTGTCCATGGGATTTTGCTCAGCGCCCCCATTGTCTCTTTGAAGTTGGACAACTCTCCTTCCAAGGTCGAGGTCTCTCCATCTCAACTTCGACTCGGACACCGAGAGCGGTGCCGTTGGGGTCAGATGTTCCTCAGTTGGCGTTAGCTGAGCCTCACACTTTTTGTTCTTCCATCGGAACGGCCTGGATTTCATTCTCAGCCTCCTCATTCCGGCACCATTCCACTTTCCCAATCGGAGTGGTTGCTTGGTTTGGCCAATGCGAGCAGTCTTGATTCCTCGCCAGCATTCAGCCTCCCTATCATCTTCTGGGTTGGCTACAGAGGCTAGTTCTGCTATTGCAGACATGTTAAAATGTGTATCGGAAGTGTTGCATTTATAGCTTCCTACTGTGCAGTTATCCACAGATTCTTTCCTGGATGTGTTACATCCTGACCAGTCTTGGAGCCGGTCCTTCCTTATTATGAGGCTCTTTATGATATCCTCTTGAGAGTTTGGACGCAGACAGTTTTTGGTCCCCCTGTGGAGCATTTTATCTCACACAGGCCATTCCCGGCGGATCCGTCATGCCTTTGCCGGCATCCAACTACTAAAAAGTTTGTGGTGCAAACTGCTTTGGCTGCACACACTCTTACGTGGATCACTCCTGTTCTGCCAGAGTGAGAAGCCAGGCAGCTGGATGCTTCTGGTAGGAGGATTTTCACCTCATCTAGTTAGGCCTTGCATTCCATTAACACTTCTTGTGTCCTTGCTCGCTTCTCCCATGTTCTATGGGACTCAGTGGAGCTTATTTTGACTTCTCTGCCTGACGAGGCTAGAACTGCTTTCACGCACTTTGTACCGGATGGTCAGCAGGCTTCCAAGCTTAGTGTTCGATGTGGTATGGATTCAACCAGTTGGGATTATAGCTTCTTCAGTAGTGCCTAGGCAAAGGGCATGGCTACGTTCTTCCAATTTCTCAGAAGCTGTAGAAGATTTGTTGCTTCATATACCCTTTGATGGCATGTCCCTTTTTAGCGCACATGCCGATTCGGCCTAGTGCCGCTTCAGAGATGCTCATGGTGGGACTTAGTTTCAGGTCCTCTTCATACCCTAGAGTCTTTTTCTGACTTGTTTTCTTGCTACATGTGTGTGTTCTTGTTGTCAGCTGACAACCACTGAGAGATTCCTGCTCCTTGCAGGTTCCTTTGGTCTTTTCATTTCTTGAGTAGATATTGCTTGGTGAAACGCTTAAGTGCCACTAGTGGAGCATGCCACTCTTGTTTGTGGTTTCAATCCAGCCTATGCCCTTTACGTTCATTATACGCTGTTATTCCCCTATGGTGGTCAGTTTTTGTTAAAATTTTGGAACAGGTCTGGGTCTCATTTCTCTGCATGTGTTTTCTGTTGTATTCTGCTTATAGGTGGGTCGCCTACAATGTATCTGCTCTCTACAGAGACTCCTTCTCAGCCCCATCTCTTCAGAGCAATTGGTGTATGCTTTTAGCTACTTTCTCCTGCTTATTTGGATCTTATTGGAAACTTTCTCAGTGCTCCTATGGAAGCAGTTTGGTTCCTTATGTCACTAGGATTTCTACTGTTTTTTCCATGTGTCCTTTTCCATTGGTACTATGGGAGGGGTTTTTTTTCTATAAATTTTCCGTGGTCTGCTTCCGTTGGACATGTGGGTACTACTTATACTCCAGATCCTCTTTTCTGGTTGTTTTTTCCTCCAAGTCAGGGGCCCCATCTGTTGCCCTTAGAGGGCCCTACGTTCACTGTCCTTCTGACCTTTTGGGATGGTCATGACGGTAGTCCCTTTTTTGCTCTGTTTTTATTTATGTAGGTATATTTTATTTATCTATTTCTATTTTTCCTTTTGAGTATGTCCTTCATCCTTTCGGGCATGGACCACCTATTCAGTAGACATGTTTCCTGATGATTAGTCCATTGTGGGCAGGGCGATGATTGTATCCTACAGTTGGTTCATGAAGTGGATCTTGCCCATTATCGCCACTCCTTGCATGAGAGATGTGTGTAGCATGCTCATGGGGTGTACTTTAAACCTCTTGTTTCATACTGTTATTGTCCCTGTTATTGTCTCCCCGCCCCACTCTGGTAAGTTGGGCTTCATCCACTTGTGCATGGGTTCCTGTCCTTCGGTTCACGTCTCATTTGGGGGTTTATTTCTCTTTCTGTGTATGTCTTGATCATCTTTTGTCGCCTAATGCAGGCATTTTCATTGCAGGCTTCTACTCCTAGACTTCCTTCATCTTTCCTGGTTCAGAGGTTTTCCTGTTTTCTTCACATGTTATTTTTGTGTTTGGTCTGTTTTCAACGGATCTGGTTATTCCCTTTTGGCCTTGCTGGCTTCTAAGGTCTGGTGTCCATTCTAGGGATCGATGTTTATATACTCCTTTTCGCAGTATTGATTGTTGATCCACACTTGGATCGCTTTCTTCTACGCTGGTTGTCGCTCCAGGATTTACCACTTTTGCTTCCATTCTCCTTTCAATGGATTTCAATGTTTGTTGCTTATGCCCTTTCTGTGCTTGGAATCTCCTCAAGGGGTATTTCTCTACCTCGTGTTTCTGTTTTCTTGTACCGCACGTTTTCTGTCGGTTCCTATTGGCAGGTGGATCTACCACCCTCTACTTACTTTGGTACACTGCCCTTGGTGTTCATCTTTGCATGATATTTTCTTTCTTGACGGGTGTTCTCTCTCTTTCCCCTCTTTCTGTTCCTCCCGTGTTGTTGCTCTTGCGCAGCCCTTTTCCTTTCTATTTATCTTGGACCAGGAACGGTTGCTCAATGTTCAGGTCTTTAGCCTTTGGTGTCACTGCCACCTGCAGATCAAGGGTTCAGATCCTTCCTATGTTGTTCTGGTTCCTTAGGTTATGACATCTGTGTTGCCCTGGTCCTATACACGTCTCAATTTCTGTATGGACAAATCCATGTCGTAACATGTCTATCCCTCTGTATGGGTCCCTCCGCTGTTTTTTCCAGTCCTCCAACTTTACCCATTTATAACATGCCATTGGCTAACCCTTTGTGTCGTCTGTCAACTGTCTTTATGTGCCCCACAGTTATGTTTCGTGTCTACGCATACTTCCCTCTTGGGTGTTCCTGAACACCTACATCCTGTTGCTCCCTTCCAGCGTGACGCTTCTTGCAGGTTATCACTATACATCTTGGTGCAAGCAGCTTATATGCGTAGCTTCCCTTCTTTCTTTCCCTTTGGGGTTACCCCTTGATGGATGTTCCGTTCCTTCAATCGCAGCCACTATTGGGACGCTTTTGCACCTCATTCCTTCGACAATTCATGTTCTTACCTGTTGTGCTTCTCTTCCAACAGATTCATTTTCATTACCATCTGTTTTATGACCCCCATGACTTATGCTTTATTGTGAAATACTGTGGGACGGCCACTCTTTTTTGAGTGAGCTGCATACTTCTTCTCACCCTTGTCTATCTCATGTCTGGCCTGCTACTCCTTTAGTTGACCTGTTGTTTATTGTGAGACTTGGTTGGGATAGGTTTGCAGCCCTTCTCCTGGGGTGATTTTGTTTTGGTATCTAATTCTAAGATAAGGAATCTGCGACTAGTTGTCTCTATTAGATGAACAAGTTACTCACCTTCGTTAACCCCTTATCTGGTAGAGACACAGACTATCCACAGATTCCTTATCGACCCCACCCCCACCACCCCCATCCTCCCCGCTTTGTAAACTGTGTTATCTGACTTCAGTTTCACTTTGGGGCATTCTTTTGCTATGCTTTTCAAGTTAGCGGTTGTAACATCATGTTCAATGGCATGTGTAGCTGTGGATACACATTCTTTGCAGAAGACCGGCATCTAGAGTTGGGCTTGGTGTGTTACAAGTTGTTTTTCTTAGAATAATTTGTTCGACTCACGAGATCGTGTGACTCCTCCTCTCGGCGATACTGTGCATGGGCATTGAGTCCTTTGTTAGATTGTTTTCTTTCCGGTGTCGGGTTCAGATGTGTTTCCTCTCACTCCGGTGAATCTCGATTCGGTATCTTCTGAACTTTATGTTCGATGGCATCTGTCGCTGTAGATACGCATGTTTTGCATAGCTCGCCATCTGGTGTTGGGCCGGAGTGTTACAAGTTGTTTTTCTTCGAAGAAGTCTTTCGAGTCACGGGACCGAGTGACTCCTCCTTTTGTCTCCATTGCGCATGGGCGTCGACTCCATCTTCGATTGTTTTTTTTCCGCCATCGGGTTCGGACGTGTTCCTGTCGCTCCGAGTTTCGGAACGGAAAGATAGCTAATTTCGGAAGATTTTCGTCGGTATTGTTGCGTTCGGGATCGGCGTAGTTAGATTCAACACCGCGTCTAAGATCGAAGAGCTCCGGTGCCCTTCGGGGTAATTTTTTCGATCCCCCGTCGGGGCCTGGTCGGCCCGACCGCGTGAAGAAGAACGCCGATGGAACGGACCCCGTTCCGTTTCTGTCCCAAATGCCACAATAAATACCCCTATACAGACCAACACTTGGTCTGCAACCTGTGCCTGTCACCTGAGCACAGTGAAGACACCTGCGAGGCCTGTCGTGCGTTCCGGTCCCGAAAAACACTCCGAGACCGTCGAGCCAGAAGACTTCAGATGGCGTCCGCGCCGACAGCCCACCGGGAGTTCGAGGAACAAGAAGAGGAGGGAACCTTTTCGATCCAAGAATCGGACTCCGAAGGATTCGACGATACACAAACCGTGAGTAAGACGTCGAAAACCACTCAGAAGAAGATTTACAAGGCCCAGGGGACGCCACTGCCACCAGGCCATGGCTCGACCCATAAATTCGGTGACCGACCGTCGGCACCGAAAAAGGCCCAAACAGTGCCGAGATCGTCCGACTCCGGTCGAGACACCGGCATGCAGCCTTCTCGGGACCGAGAAAGTGCTGGAGACAAGCATCGACACCGAGATGCCGGTGTAGACACGGCTCGACGCCGAGACAGCGGCACCGAAGAAGATCGACGCCGAGAGGTTTCGGCCACGAAAAAGAAAAAAGTCACCTCGGAGCCGAAAAAAGATGCAGACAGGGTTTCGGTGCCAAAACAAACTGCAACCGACCCAGTTTCAGGCTCTTATACAGAAGAGCACTCGCTAACCTCCCAAATGCAAAAGCATAGGTTTGAGGAAGAGCTACACTCAACTGATGTAGACCATACGCAAAAGCGTATTTTCATACAGCAGGGGACAGGAAAAATAAGCACCCTTCCCCCTATTAGAAGAAAGAGAAGATTGGAGTTCCAAACTGAACAAACACCACAAACAAAAGTGGTGAAAAAAGTTACCCCACCACCCTCTCCTCCACCTGTGATTAACGTCTCACCAGCTCAAACTCCATCACATTCCCCAGCTCACACCACCATGAGCCAGGGTGACCAAGATCAAGACGCATGGGACTTATACGACGCCCCAGTGTCAGATAACAGTCCGGAGGCATACCCTACGAAGCCATCTCCACCAGAGGACAGCACTGCGTATTCTCAAGTGGTGGCTAGAGCAGCACAATTTCACAATGTAAGCCTCCACTCAGAACAGGTCGAGGATGACTTTTTATTCAACACACTCTCCTCCACCCACAGCTCCTACCAAAGCCTGCCTATGCTCCCTGGTATGCTCCGGCACGCAAAAGAAATCTTTAAGGAGCCGGTCAAAAGTAGGGCAATCACACCAAGAGTGGAAAAAAAGTATAAGGCGCCTCCTACAGACCCGGTTTTCATCACTACACAGCTGCCACCAGACTCTGTCGTTGTAGGAGCAGCTAGGAAAAGGGCCAACTCCCACACATCTGGAGATGCACCACCCCCAGATAAAGAAAGCCGCAAGTTCGATGCAGCTGGTAAGAGAGTCGCAGCACAAGCTGCAAACCAGTGGCGCATCGCTAACTCCCAGGCACTACTTGCGCGCTATGACAGAGCCCATTGGGATGAGATGCAACATCTCATTGACCATCTGCCCAAGGACCTACAAAATAGGGCAAAACAAGTGGTTGAGGAGGGACAGACCATTTCCAACAACCAAATCCGCTCCTCCATGGACGCTGCAGATACAGCTGCACTGACAATTAATACATCTGTAACTATCAGAAGGCATGCATGGCTCCGAACGTCTGGATTTAAACCAGAGATTCAGCAAGCAGTTCTCAATATGCCTTTTAACGAAAAAGAACTGTTCGGTCCAGAAGTGGACACAGCGATTGAGAAACTCAAAAAAGACACTGACACTGCTAAAACCATGGGCGCACTCTACTCCCCGCAGAGCAGAGGGAATTACAGCACATTCCGTAAAACACCCTTTAGAGGGGGGTTTCGGGGTCAGAGCACACAAGCCAGCACCTCACAGGCAACACCGTCCAGTTACCAGGGACAGTACAGAGGAGGTTTTCGGGGACAATATAGAGGAGGGCAATTGTAGGAAGTTGGCTCTGTATGTGCTATTTCAAAGTAAGGAATAGCATGCACAGAGTCCGAGGGTTCCCCTTAGAGGTAAAATAGTGGTAAAAATAGATAATACTAATGCTCTATTTTGTGGTAGTGTGGTCGAGCAGTAGGCTTATCCAGGGAGTAGTGTTAAGCATTTGTTGTACATACACATAGACAATAAATGAGGGACACACACTCAGAGACAAATCCAGCCAATAGGTTTTGTATAGAAAAATATATTTTCTTAGTTTATTTTAAGAACCACAGGTTCAAATTTAACATGTAATATCTTGTTTGAAAGGTATTGCAGGTAAGTACATTAGGAACTTTGAATCATTTCAATTGCATGTATACTTTTCAAGTTATTCACAAATAGCCATTTCAAAAGTGGACACTTAGTGCAATTTTCACAGTTCCTGGGGGAGGTAAGTTTTTGTTAGTTTTACCAGGTAAGTAAGACACTTACAGGGCTCAGTTCTTGGTCCAAGGTAGCCCACCGTTGGGGGTTCAGAGCAACCCCAAAGTTACCACACCAGTAGCTCAGGGCCGGTCAGGTGCAGAGTTCAAAGTGGTGCCCAAAACGCATAGGCTTCAATGGAGAGAAGGGGGTGCCCCGGTTCCAGTCTGCCAGCAGGTAAGTACCCGTGTCTTCGGAGGGCAGACCAGGGGGGTTTTGTAGGGCACCGGGGGGGACACAAGCCCACACAGAAATTTCACCCTCAGCGGCGCGGGGGCGGCCGGGTGCAGTGTTAGAACAAGCGTCGGGTTCGCAATGGAAGTCAATGAGAGATCAAGGGATCTCTTCAGCGCTGCAGGCAGGCAAGGGGGGGCTTCCTCGGGGAAACCTCCACTTGGGCAAGGGAGAGGGACTCCTGGGGGTCACTTCTGCAGTGAAAGTCCGGTCCTTCAGGTCCTGGGGGCTGCGGGTGCAGGGTCTTTTCCAGGCGTCGGGACTTAGGTTTCAGAGAGTCGCGGTCAGGGGAAGCCTCGGGATTCCCTCTGCAGGCGGCGCTGTGGGGACTCAGGGGGGACAGGTTTTGGTACTCACAGTCGTAGAGTAGTCCGGGGGTCCTCCCTGAGGTGTTGGTTCTCCACCAGCCGAGTCGGGGTCGCCGGGTGCAGTGTTGCAAGTCTCACGCTTCTTGCGGGGAGATTGCAGGGTTCTTTAAAGCTGCTTCTTTGGATAAAGTTGCAGTCTTTTTGGAGCAGGTCCGCTGTCCTCGGGAGTTTCTTGTCGTCGTCGAAGCAGGGCAGTCCTCAGAGGATTCAGAGGTCGCTGGTCCCTTTGGAAGGCGTCGCTGGAGCAGAGTTCTTTGGAAGGCAGGAGACAGGCCGGTGAGTTTCTGGAGCCAAGGCAGTTGTTGTCTTCTGGTCTTCCTCTGCAGGGGTTTTCAGCTAGGCAGTCCTTCTTGTTGTTGCAGGAATCTAATTTTCTAGGGTTCAGGGTAGCCCTTAAATACTAAATTTAAGGGCGTGTTTAGGTCTGGGGGGTTAGTAGCCAATGGCTACTAGCCCGGAGGGTGAGTACACCCTCTTTGTGCCTCCTCCCAAGGGGAGGGGGTCACATCCCTAATCCTATTGGGGGAATCCTCCATCTGCAAGATGTAGGATTTCTACAAGTTAGAGTCACTTCAGCTCAGGACACCTTAGGGGCTGTCCTGACCGGCCAGTGACTCCTCCTTGTTGCTTTCTTTGTTCCCTCCAGCCTTGCCGCCAAAAGTGGGGGCCGTGGCCGGAGGGGGCGGGCAACTCCACTAAGCTGGAGTGCCCTGCTGGGCTGTGACAAAGGGGTGACCCTTTGAGGCTCACCGCCAGGTGTTACAGCTCCTGCCTGGGGGAGGTGTTAGCATCTCCACCCAGTGCAGGCTTTGTTACTGGCCTCAGAGTGACAAAGGCACTCTCCCCATGGGGCCAGCAACATGTCCCTAGTGTGGCAGGCTGCTGGAACCAGTCAGCCTACACAGATAGTCGGTTAAGTTTCAGGGGGCACCTCTAAGGTGCCCTCTGTGGTGTATTTTACAATAAAATGTACACTGGCATCAGTGTGCATTTATTGTGCTGAGAAGTTTGATACCAAACTTCACAGTTTTCAGTGTAGCCGTTATGGTGCTGTGGAGTTCGTGTAAAACAGACTCTCAGACCATATACTCTTATGGCTACCCTGCACTTACAATGTCTAAGGTTTTGCTTAGACACTGTAGGGGTACAGTGCTCATGCACTGGTACCCTCACCTATGGTATAGTGCACCCTGCCTTAGGGCTGTAAGGCCTGCTAGAGGGGTGTCTTATCTATACTGCATAGGCAGTGAGAGGCTGGCATGGCACCCTGAGGGGAGTGCCATGTCGACTTACTCATTTTGTTCTCACTAGCACACACAAGCTGGTAAGCAGTGGGTCTGTGCTGAGTGAGGGGTCTCTAGGGTGGCATAATACATGCTGCAGCCCTTAGAGACCTTCCCTGGCATCAGGGCCCTTGGTACCAGAGGTACCAGTTACAAGGGACTTATCTGGATGCCAGGGTGTGCCAATTGTGGAATCAATGGTACATTTTAGGTGAAAGAACACTGGTGCTGGGGCCTGGTTAGCAGGGTCCCAGCACACTTCTCAGTCAAGTCAGCATCAGTATCAGGCAAAAAGTGGGGGGTAACTGCAACAGGGAGCCATTTCTTTACAGCAATTCCCTAGGAATAGAGGAAAATTTCAAAGCCCCAAAACCCCTACTACTAAGCAGTGACTCACATGTCACTCACCCCCTCCACACAACACCAGTGGGGGGAAGAATAAGTCATTATTACAAAGCATGGGAGGAAATCACTACAGACACTTGGGTTCTAGCAATTATCCAACATGGTTATTGCATAGAATTTCTACAATTCCCTCCAAACATACCACCAAAAGCACAAAATTTGACAAAACATCATTCCAATCTCCTGGAGATAGAAGTGCAGGCACTATTGCAAAAGAATGCAATCGAATTAGTGCCAAACACACAAATAAACACAGGAGTTTACTCACTGTACTTTCTGATACCAAAGAAGGACAAAACGCTGAGACCAATCCTAGACCTCAGAATAGTGAACACATTCATCAAATCAGACCACTTTCACATGGTCACACTACAAGAAGTATTACCATTGCTAAAACTACACGACTACATGACAACTTTAGACCTCAAGGACGCGTATTTCCATATACCAATACACCCATCGCACAGGAAATACCTAAGGTTTGTATTCAAAGGAATACATTACCAATTCAAGGTACTGCCTTTCGGATTAACAACCGCACCAAGAGTCTTTACCAAATGTCTAGCGGTAGTCGCTGCACACATCAGAAGGCAGCAAATACATGTGTTCCCATATCTAGATGACTGGCTAATCAAGGCCCATTCGTTAATAGAGTGCTCAAATCACACAAATCAGATCATACAAACCCTCTTCAAACTAGGGTTCACCGTCAACTTCACGAAATCCAACATTCTGCCGTGCAAGGTACAACAATACCTAGGAGCCATAATAGACACAACAAAAGGAGTAGCCACTCCAAGTCCCCAAAGAATTCAAAATTTCAACACCATCATACAACGCATGTATCCAACACAAAAGATACAAGCAAAGATGATATTACAACTCCTAGGCATGATGTCTTCATGCATAGCCATTGTCCCAAACGCAAGACTGCACATGAGGCCCTTACAACAGTGCCTAGCATCACAGTGGTCTCAAGCACAGGGTCATCTTCTAGATCTGGTGTTAATAGACCGCCAAACTTACCTCTCTCTTCTGTGGTGGAACAACATAAATTTAAACAAAGGGCGGCCTTTCCAAGACCCAGTGCCACAATACGTAATAACAACAGATGCTTCCATGACAGGGTGGGGAGCACACCTCGATCAACACAGCATACAAGGACAATGGAACGTACATCAAACAAAACTGCATATAAATCACCTAGAACTTCTAGCAGTTTTTCAAGCACTAAAAGCTTTCCAACCAATAATAGTTCACAAATACATTCTCGTCAAGACAGACAACATGACAACAATGTATTATCTAAACAAGCAAGGGGGGACGCACTCCACGCAGTTAAGCCTGCTAGCACAAAAAATTTGGCGTTGGGCAATTCACAACCAAATTCGCCTAATAGCACAATTTATACCAGGGATCCAAAATCAACTCACAGACAATCTCTCTCGAGATCACCAACAGGTCCACGAATGGGAAATTCACCCCCAAATTCTGAACACCTATTTCAAACTCTGGGGAACACCTCAAATAGACTTGTTTGCGACGAAGGAGAACGCAAAATGCCAAAACTTCGCATCCAGATACCCACACAAACAGTCCCAAGGCAATGCCCTATGGATGAACTGGTCAGGGATATTTGCTTACGCTTTTCCTCCTCTCCCTCTCCTTCCTTACCTGGTAAACAAACTCAGTCAAAACAAACTCAAACTCATATTAATAGCACCAACTTGGGCAAGGCAACCTTGGTACACAACGCTGCTAGACCTATCAGTAGTACCCCACATCAAATTGCCCAACAGGCCAGATCTGTTGACACAACACAACCAAAAGATCAGACACCCAGATCCAGCATCGCTGAATCTAGCAATCTGGCTCCTGAAATCCTAGAATTCGGGCACTTACAACTTACCCAAGAATGTATGGAAGTCATAAAGCAAGCCAGAAGGCCATCCACCAGGCACTGCTATGCAAGTAAATGGAAGAGGTTTGTTTACTCTGCCATATTAATCAAATACAACCATTACACACAACTCCAGAACATGTAGTGGGTTACTTGCTTCACTTACAAAAATCTAACCTGGCTTTCTCTTCCATTAAAATACACCTTGCAGCAATATCTGCATACCTGCAGACTACCTATTCAACTTCCCTATATAAGATACCCGTCATTAAAGCATTCATGGAGGGCCTTAGGAGAATTATACCACCAAGAACACCACCTGTTCCTTCATGGAACCTAAATGTTGTCCTAACTAGACTTATGGGTCCACCTTTTGAACCCATGCACTCCTGCGAAATACAGTTCCTAACCTGAAAGGTTGCATTTCTCATCGCCATTACTTCCCTAAGAAGAGTAAGCGAGATTCAGGCGTTTACAATACAAGAACCTTTTATACAACTACACAAGAATAAGGTTGTCCTAAGGACTAATCCTAAATTTTTGCCAAAGGTTATTTCACCGTTCCATCTATATTAAACAGTGGAACTTCCAGTGTTCTTTCCACAACCAGATACCGTAGCTGAAAGGGCACTACATACATTAGATGTCAAAAGAGCATTAATGTATTACATTGACAGAACAAAGAACATCAGAAAGACTAAACAACTATTTATTGCATTTCAAAAACCTCATGCAGGAAACCCAATATCAAAACAAGGTATAGCCAGATGGATAGTTAAATGCATCCAAATCTGCTACCTTAAAGCTAAACGACAGCTGCCCATTACACCAAGGGCACACTCAACCAGAAAGAAAGGTGCTACCATGGCCTTTCTAGGAAACATCCCAATGCAAGAAATATGTAAGGCAGCCACATGGTCTACGCCTCACACATTCACCAAGCACTACTGTGTAGACGTGTTATCCGCACACCAAGCCACAGTAGGTCAAGCCGTATTAAGAACATTATTTCAAACTACTTCCACTCCTACAGGCTGAGCCACCGCTTTTGGGGAGATAACTGCTTACTAGTCTATGCAAAACATGCTTATCTACAGCGACAGATGCCATCGAACTGAAAATGTCACTTACCCAGTGTACATCTGTTCGTGGCATCAGTCGCTGTAGATTCGCATGTGCCCACCTGCCTCCCCGGGAGCCTGTAGCAGTTTGGAAGTTACCTTCAACTATTTGTATATGTATCATCTCAACCTTAAATAGGTACATACTTAGTCACTCCATTGCATGGGCACTATTACTACAATTCAACTCCTACCTCACCCTCTGCGGGGAAAAACAATCGAAGATGGAGTCGACGCCCATGCGCAATGGAGACAAAAGGAGGAGTCACTCGGTCCCGTGACTCGAAAGACTTCTTCGAAGAAAAACAACTTGTAACACTCCGGCCCAACACCAGATGGCGAGCTATGCAAAACATGCGAATCTACAGCGACTGATGCCACGAACAGATGTACACTGGGTAAGTGACATTTTCATTCCACCTTTCTATCAACGTCGGTATAGTTTACGATTGTGTATTCTATACTCTTAATAGTCAATCCAGTTTTTATTGGTAGTGTCATTTTAACACCCTCAGGGGCGTCCACGCCCTCTATGGGCCTACTTTGACAATTGTAGTCGGAGAATGATAGTCTGAGGGAACAAACTCTGTTTCGGTTCTGTCCTCTGTGTCTTTCCAAGTTTCCCTACACAAGTTAACACTTTATGTGTAATTTGTGTCTGTCTCCGGAACACAAATAAGAGACCTGTGACGCCTCTAGATCTTTTCGGTCCAAGAAGATTCTCCAGGATCGAAGAGCGGGTCGACTAGAAATGGCGTCAAAAGCAACAGAAGACACACCCGACATCTTTGGAGAAGAGCACGCACAGGAAGAAATAGGACACCACTAAGCCTTCTCCATTTAGGACTTCGATTCGGATCAAGATTCGGATGTCGAGAGCCAATCCATCCCACCGGTGCAGTACGTGAGTACATCAGCATCATCGTACCAAATAAAGTCTTTCAAAAAGACTCCTGCATCGGTCATCAGTCCCCCACTGCCCACGGGCCATGGTAGGAGCTGAAAAACACATTCCGATGCCCCACCTTCCGGTTCGGCTCCGAAAATACAAAAGATCAAAATGCATTCGGCACAGATCAAACAGACATCCCAATCTGTTTTGGTATAGAGCCGAAAATCGGAGATTTCCACTTCAGAGCTGAAAAAATTACCAGCCATTTCTGAGACAATATTTTTGGTTCAAGTAAAACATTCATTATTGATGCGTTTGGAACCAAAAACTGTAGTGACTAAACCTTTTACAGCTACAACAGAGGAGTTATTTTCTATAGAGCCTATACTTGAAGTAATGGACTCAAAACAGTGCATGCTTCAAATACTAAAAGGGACAGGAAGGATTATAGCTTCTCCTACTGTTCCATATAAAAGGAGACTCACATTTCAAGAGACTTAGGATGCTCGGCCTCCCCCTAAAAAAGTCTCCAAAGAAAAATGACAAAGCTCCAGAACAACCTCTGCCTTCACCACCTCATCCTCCTTTACTTCCTTATACTCCACCCACCACCACCACATTCTATTCATGCGCAGTTCTCTCCACAAGCATCATCAGCATCACCTCATAGGGATGACTTAAGTGATGTTCAGCAGGATGCAGTCCCAGGGGATCTATATGATCCTGATCCCATTTTATCTAATGACCCTGACTTATATTCAGCAAGACCTTCTCCTTCTGAAGATACCAATGCTTACAGCCAAGTCATAGCTAGAGCAGCTCTGTATCATAATGTGCAGCTACATACAGACCAAATTGAAAAGGACTTATTTATTCAACACTTTAACAAGTACACACAAAGAGTCCCAATGTCTACCTATGCTTCCCGGCATGCTTAAACATGCCAATGACATATTTAAAAAACCTGTTAGATCAAGGATTATCATACCAAGGGTAGATAAATAGTATAAAGCTGCACCCTTTGATCCAACGTTTATAAAAACACAACTACCACCTGACTCCATAGTTGTAAGTGTGGCATGAAAATGTGCTAATATTCAATGCACAGGGGATGCTCCTCCTCTAGATAAGGAGAGTAAAAAACTAGCCGCAGTGGGCAAAAGAGTGGCTGCTCAAGCTGCTAATGATTGGAGAGTTGCAAATTCTCAAGGACTCCTGGCGAGGTATGACAGGGCCTACTCGGACGAAATGGAAGAACAAGAACATCAAATGAGGAAAGGACATAGTAGCAGAGAAACAGGCCATTTCAAATAATTCAGTCAGGTGTGCCACTGATGCAGCCAACAGAGCAGCGCGTGGGATTAACCCTTGTGTGATTATAAGAAGGCATGCATGGTTAAGTGGCTCAGGTTTTAAATGTGAAATACAACAAGCGGTATTGAACATGCCTTTTGATAAAAAGGATTTATTTGGCCCAGAGGTGGACAATATTGTAAAAAAAACTTACAAAGGAAACTGAAACAGCTAAAGCCATGGGTGTGTTATACACCACACCTACTAGGGTACTTTTCGTTGGCCACAATTTAGACGTGGTTTCAAAACATCAACCACAGGGCCTTCCACCACACATCAAAAACAGGGAACATATCTCTATAATAGAGGTTCCTTTAGAGGATCATATAGAGGATCAAACAACAGAGGAAGAGGTAAAACATCTGCGTCTAGAGGTTCTTCCTCTACCACAAAACAGTGACTTATTTTTTTTACAAATCCCCACACCTCATACATCTCCTGTGGGAGGATGACTGGTAAATGTTTATCCACAGTGGTACAACATTACCACAGACCAGTGGGTTCTATCAATTATCCAACTTGGCTACTGTCTAGAACTCACTTCCACCAAACATTCCTCCTCATTCCACAAACTCTCTCACGACCAGCTTGTTCTACTAAAAGAGGAGGTACAGTCCCTTCTTCTCAAAGGGGCTATAGAACCAGTTCCTCTATCCCAACAAGGGTTAGGAGTATATTCACTGTACTTTCTTACACCCAAAAAGGATGCTGGTCACTCTGCAAGACGTTATTCCTCTACTACAGCAACGAAATTACATAACAGCATTAGAGCTCAAAGATGCTTATTTCCATATTTCCATACATCCAGCACACCACAAATATCTATGATTTGTCATTGCAGAAAGGCATTACCAATTCAAAGTACTACCATTTGGGGTAACAACTGCCCCAAGAGTATTCACAAAATGCTTGGCGGTAGTAGCAGCATTCCTCAGAAGACAGCACGTGCACGTTTCCCATATCTGGATGATTGGCTCATAAATCCAATACCATTAAAACATGCCAGCAACACACTCAGTAAACAGTAAATCTTGTACACAATTTGGGATTCATAATAAATTACCTCAAACCCCATCTTCAGCTCTCACAAATACAGCCTTATCTGGGAGCGATTCTGAACACTGAGACAGCATTATCATAGCCTAACCTAGTAAGGATTCAAGCTCTTCAAAATGTCATCTCTCAATTACAAAAGAATCATACTTACATAGTAAAGCTAGTGACGCAGCTGTTTGGGATAATGGCTTCTTGCCTAGACATCATTCCCCATGCAAGGCTACACATGCACCCACTGCAGCAGTTCTTTTGTCGTCAGTGGTCTCAGTCATAGGATCATCTTCAGGGTCTAGTGTTGTTGGAACCCCCTACTCACTGCTCTCTGCAATGGAGGAATCCCACCAACCTTTCAAAAGAGCGGCCCTTTCAGGACCCTATGCAACACTTCACTCTCGCAACAGATGCATCACAAATAGGTTGGGGAGCTCACCTCAACAACCTCACCATACAAGGGAAATGGACTCCAGTTCAATAAACATATCACATCAATTATTTGGAATTGCTAGCAGTCTTTCTAGCACTCAAGGCATTCCTTACACAAATCTCACACAAGGTAGTGTTAGTCCGTACAGACAATATGATAATATATTATCTGCAAAAACTGGGGGAGGGGCACACTCATTTCTATTGTCCCTTCTAGCTCAGACAATTTGGAAATGGGTGATTTACAGTAATATTTAATTTCTGGCAGAATATCTCCCAGGAATGGACAGTTAGTTAGTGGACCTGTTAAGCAGAATGCAGCAAAAAGTCCACAAATGGGAAATTCACCCACAAGTACTTCACCATTACTTTCACTTATGGGAAACACCAGAGATAGATCTCTTCGCCATCGCAGAAAACTCAAAATGCCAAAACTTTGCATCCAGATACCCACACCCTCAGTCCAAGGACAATGCTCTATGGATGAATTGGTCAGGGATATGTGCTTACGCTTTTCCGCATCTCCCACTCATTCCATTTCTAATACACAAATTGAAACAGACATCAATCACCATGATTCTTGTAGGCCCGACATGGGCACGTCAGCCTTGGTACATAACGCTGTTGGATCTGTCTGTGGTTTCACATCACAACTTCTAAAAAGACCAGATCTTTTGACTCAAAAGAGAGGTCAAATCAGACATCCAAACCCCAAAACACTCAATCTTGCGATATGGCTCCTGAAGTCAAAGAGCTTGAGTATTTACAACTTCCTTCTGAATGTATAGACATTCTTAAAGAAACACGCAGACCTACAACTAGACAGTGTTATGCTGCTAAATGTAAATGTTTGTTCCACGTAAAGCCTCTGTACAAGACATTGTATGTTATTTTCTACATTTACAAAAGACAAATTTAGCATACTCATCCATTAGACTTCACTTAGCAGCCATAGCCGCTTACCTACAAAACAGACGATTCTTTATTTAGAATCCCTGTTATTTAGGCATTTATGGAAGGGTTTAAAAGTTATTCCACCCAGAGTTCCTCCAGCTCCTATATTGAACCTTAACATTGTACTTACCAAAGTTATGGGTCCATCGTTTGAACATGTGCACTCCTGTTCCTTGCACCTTCTTTCATGGAAGGTTGTTTTTTTGGTAGCTATAACTTCTCTAAGAAGAGTCAGTAAAATAGAACTGTTCACTTTGGAGGAAACTTTTTTCCAAGTACATAAAGATAAAATGGTCCTTAGGACAATTCCTAAATTCCTACCTAAAGTAGTTTCACCATTTCACATTAATCACTCTGTGGAGTTTCCAGTCTTTTTCCCACAGCCAGATTCTTGCTGAAAGAGTTCTCTACACACTGGATGTTAAAACAGCTCTTATGTATTACATTGACCGGACAAAAAGTCAGAACAACGGTTGGTAGCCTTTTCAGTGCCTCACAAGGGAAATTCAATGTCAAAGA
Organism: Pleurodeles waltl; assembly: GCF_031143425.1. Taxonomy (NCBI): domain Eukaryota; kingdom Metazoa; phylum Chordata; class Amphibia; order Caudata; family Salamandridae; genus Pleurodeles; species Pleurodeles waltl. Next base: position 607,304,825 of record NC_090442.1, on the reverse strand, counting down.
ATGGACTAGCTAGATGGATAGTCAAATATATTCAAACTTGTTATCTTAAAGCTAAAGGACAACTGCCAGTGGTTCCTAAAGCACACTATACCAGGAAAAAAGCTGCTTCAATGGCCTTTTTAGGAAACCTTCCAATAGCAGATATTCGTAAAGCTGCTACTTGGTCTACACCACACACATTACTAAACACTATTGTGTAGATGTTTTAGCTCGTCAGCAAGCAAATGTTGGCCAAGCAGTCCTTGGGACACTTTTGCAAGCTACTCCAACTCCTAAGGGTTAGCCACCGCTTACTTGGAGGTGACTGCTTTACAGTCTATGCAAAGCATGTGCATCTACAGCTGCACATGCCATCGAACTGAAATTGTTACTTACCCAGTAGACATATGTTTGTGGCATTTAGTGCTGTGGAATATATGAACTTAGTTGACCTCATATCCTGGGATGACATCGCTACAGAATCGCCCAGTGTCCTCTACCGATGCACAGAGGTACAGCTGAAGAAAAGTTTTCCAGATCCAGTCTGACTCCTAGGCGAGAATTCTAAGATAAGGAATCTGCGGCTAGTCGGTCTCTGTACCAGGTAAGGCTTTACCAAAGGTAAGTAATTTGTTCATTAAGCCAACCTGTGTCCCAAGTCAACATTAATGTAATTTGTTGTAGTATGCTGCATTAGCAAAGCTTCCACTTTGTTGCCTCTGAAACTCCTGTGCCTTCCAGGGTGTTAGAAATGGGGTTTCTAGTTGGTGGTCAGTTTACACCCTGTCCAGGTAGGGACCCCCACTCTAGTCAGGGTAAGGGAGATACACAGCTCCGATAACCCCTGCTCACACCCTTGGTAGCTTGGCACCAGCAGTCAGGCTTATCTCAGAGGCAATGTGTAAAGTATTTGCACAAACACATACAGTAATACAGTGAAACCACCACAAAAGAACTCCACATCGGTTTAGAAAGATAGCCAATATTTATCTAAATCAAACAAGCCCAAAACATAAAAAATCCAAAATACACAAGTAAAGATATCACATTTTAAAGTTAAAAAAGAGTCTTAATCCATAAGAATCAATGGATGTGTTGTTTTAGCACAAGGTACCTGGTATGTGTCAAAAATAAATCCGCAGAAAAGCAAGCAATGTGTTGAATCCTTACTAGCAAGGCCGTGCTTTGGTTCTTTCCACGCTGGGTAAGCGATGTGTTGATTCTTTCCTTGCAGGGAAGGGATGTGTCGATTTCCAGACAGGCAGCCTCGGGTCTGTGCGGTGATGTTGGAGTTTTGGTGCCAGGTCCAATAGATGAATAATCCGGACACATTGTATCGATGGATCCGTGCTGAGCTGGCGAAGCGTCGATTTCTGCCGTCACGAGGCAGGTGCTGAGGCGATTTTACAACTACGAGGCTGGTGCTGCATCGATTTTACCGGTGCAGTGCGGGCGCTGCGTCAATGTTTCTGCAGCTCGGCTCCGGTGTGTGGATTTTCACTCTGGTTTTACCAGCTTCTCCTTCCAAGGGCCCAGGGACTGGAGTTGACACCACCTGGAAAATCGGGGATCTCAGCTAGAGAGCCCAAGTGCTGGCAGATGATGTCTTTGATGTCCCTGAGAATCCTTAACAGGAGGCAATCTCAGTCCAAGCCCTTCTAGAAACTTCACAAGCAGGATACACAGCAAAGTCCAGTCTTTGTCCTCTCTAAGGCAGTGCAGAAGCTGCAACTACAGGCCAACCCAGCAAAGCATGCACAGCAAAGGTGCAGTACTCCTCCTCATAGCTCTTCAGCTTTTCTCCTTGGCAGAGGTTCCTCTTGGTCCAGAAGTGTTCAGCAGTCCAATACTTACATTCATTTCTGCCTTTGAAGTAGGCAAACCTTAAAGGAAAGTCTTTGAGGTGCACAAGACCGTGGCTCTTTCTTGCCCAGCCACACTCTAGTAGGTTGGAGACTGTATTGTGTGAAGTCAGGCACAGCCCTTTCAAGTGCAGGTGTCAGCTCCTCTCTCCCACTCAAGCCCAGGAAGACCCATCAGGACATGCAGGACACACCTCAGCTCGCTTTGTTTTACTGTCTAGGGTGAATGCCCAAACAGCCCAACTGTCAGTCTGAGCCAGACGTGGATTCAGAAGCCAAGCAGAGGAGCAGAATGGCTAAGCAAGAAAATGCCCACTTTCTAAAAGTGGCATTTTTGTATTTTTAGATTGTGAGTTCCCAAACTCCATATCTCTTTCTGCTCCCACTGGGAAATTAGACTTAACAGGTACTTAATAGCAATCCCCACGTTAATCTACAGGAGAAATGGGCCTTGCAATAGTGGAAAACCGAATTTGGCAGTGTTTTGCTATCTGGACATTTAAAACACACCAGTACATGTCCTACCTTTTAAATACAATGCACCCTGCCTATGGGGCTACCTAGGGCCTACCTTAGGGGTGCTGTACATGTACTAAAAGGAACTTTCCAGGTTGACATGACCGTTTAAAACTGCACACACAAACACTGGAATAACAGGACTGAGACATATTTACAGAACTACTCGTGGGTGGCACAATCAGTGCTACAGGTCCACTAGTAATATTTGATTTACAGGTCCGGGGAACACATGGTGCACTTTAGCACTGGTCATCAGTGGTAAAGTGCCCCGAGTACCAAAACCAGCAAAAACGAAATCCACCACACAGTCAAAAATATAAGAAGTAGAGGCAAAAAGACAGGGGAAACCACACCAATGATGCCAAGTCTAACACTGGGCACATGTCGAGCCTGCTCCACAAGAGAGTTTTCTGCCCTCCTAGAGAGATGTGCCAATGACTCTCAGGAAGGAGGCAAATAAAGGATTACAGGCAAGGGAGATGTCATCTCTCTCTTGCAGGAAGCCACTTAGGTGTTAGCCCCAAAAGGCAGGTTTCAAATGTGAAGCCGCCTTTGAAAAGCTGATGTGAGACACCAGAAGGGAAGACAGCTCCATTTTTGAGAAAGACAGGCTGGCACAGGGATTAGAGAGGAGAAACTAGTTCCCATACCAGTTTCCCCAAGGGTGTATGTAGCCCTGAAGTAGCCACACCTAAGGGTTCGACTAGGGAGGTCTGAGCCCCAAGAGAGGGGTCTCCCCAACTTGGTAGTGGCCAGAGTGGTGCATCTTGGGATAGCCAGATGCCGCAGGAGGTAGTCACTAGGTGGGAGGGAACCTGAAAGTCCATTGGTTACCAACCACATCCAGCTGTGAGGGCATTTTCCAAGCATAAGAGCACTACCCCTGACACCCAAAATAGAAATCCCAATCGACTTGGAAGAAGGACCAAAGAAAGACTGCCTTGCTGCACCAAGGGACTAGCAAAGAAGAGGGTGCACCTGCGAGGACTACACCTCGTGGCTAGCAAAGAGATGGATTGTGCTTGCTGTGCCCTGCTCAGGAAGAAGCTAGAGCCCCGTCAAACCTAGAACATGTAAGAGCCAGCTGACCAGCCTCTGTTCACAGCACAGGTACACAAAAGCTGAAGGAGCCTACTGGGGCAAGTTGGTAGGCCAAAGACTTCCAGCCAGTACCACCACCACCGTGCAGCACTGAGGACCAAGACTCGATGCACAGATTTACACCAGAGTTCGCTAAATCTAGGAGTGCTGTCGGAGTATTGCTTGGACCCTCAGAATGTGGGTCATCAACCCAGGAAGGATTGATTTGGGACCGTGATAGCGGACAACTGGTATTCCAGTAGCAACTGGACTTCGGCTAGACTGGAGAGGAATTTGTTGGATATAGACCCTGCAACCAGGAACCCCTCACCATCTTTGTGGACCAAGGAGTCTCTCGTCAACCACGTCACATCCACAGCATCCGTTGAGCATCTTCAGCATCCTTCACCCTTGCATCAGGACCACTTCATAGGAATCTGTTACAACACGGATAAAGTGCTGGGAAGAACTGCTTTGCTGGGAATGTACCTGTTCTTATGGACCCTACTGGGCCCTCTGATTAGCTCCCTGCCAGAGTTGGTCACCTCCAAGTACTTCTGTCCAGCCACATTGACATTTAGCTGTTTTCCTTGAAAGAGTTCTAAGTGTCCAGTTCATTGACCTTGCCACGGCTTGTTTGCAGTTGAGTGAAATTGCTCCAATGTATTATTCATTGTAAAATCTCTATTTCTGGAAACCTCCAGAAGATCTTCTTCTATCTAATGTCTAAATTCTTTTAAAAATACAACCTATTTTTATAAATTGGTGACAGATTTCTTGAGTTACGTACCGGTTTCTACTTGAATTGGTTTGGTGCTGTTTAAATGCTTAACACTTGTGTAAGCATTGCTGCTCCGTGCCACAGTGACCCAGGATTGAGCTGTTGGTTTTACAGACGAAACGCAAGGGTTCCAAAGAGGTTGGTAAGTGTATTACACTGTGAGGTTGCACTACCACACCATTTCCTCACATGGCGTATGTGTTTTACAATATGTTCTGATGTTTGGACAGTTCCATGCCATAAGTTTGCTTCTACGTCCATACATCTAGGGCAGAAGCCCTGCTCCTTGGTATGTCCCTTTTTGGTCCTCTTGAGTGTTCTATAAGTCCTATATAAATAATTGAAATGAATTATCTTGAATGTGGCATCTGTAGAGGTCTGTGGTGCAATGATCAGTATGTCTTCCTAGTTTGTCTCATCTCGGTTTACCAGTATCTGTGCCTTATGTTTTTTTCAGGTCATTTACAGTTCCTTTCACCTGTTATTGTGTTGTCTCTGGAAAGTGTTGTTATTGCCTTCACTATGTCCATGCAGATTGTTTGTATAGCATTGTGCATGGGTGGCTCTGAACCTCCCTCATTTTATGTTTGCTGCATCGCAGCTGTTACCACTCCATACATAAAAAAAAATGCCTCTCCAGTGCTACATATTCATCAACTAGAGCACTAAAAATCAAAAGTATTCATCCTCCATAGAGGTCTTACATCTGAATTACCCCTCTCTCTTCCCATGTCTTAAGTCCTTTCCAGCTTTCCTTATGTTGGAGTGCTTGCACTTCTTTTATGGGAATGTCCTCTACATAGAGACTATCCATGTTTGTCCCTTGAATTGGCCCGAGGGTGTGTCTAATAATCTAGGGGGACTCTGCATTCGTCTTATTGCCACGAAGTATAGATATTGGTTCTGTTATTGTTTGTGAGTGTCCGAGTTTCCTCTCTGTTCTTGTTAATGTTTCATAATTTATGGAAATAATCTAAGCTGGTAATAGAAACATTCTTTATTAGTAATGTATTCAATTACTGCTTTTGTAATATGTGTTACCTTGACTGTATATTCTCCAGGCAGGTGTTTTTAGGAAGCTAGGGTAAAGCAAACCACATAGCAGTAGGTTGTGGCAATAATAATGGTGCATTTGACTTTACTTAGTCTATTCTGTACCTCTGCCCAATCCTATACCTTTGTTAAATCCAGTGTTAGTCCTTTATAAGGAGAGTAATTACATTTGCCAGGGTCCTGTATCTAACTACAGAACTGAGAACAGTCCAGATCACAAATTATTTCACAAGACCTAGTTTGAATTGAGGTCTCTTGCTGGAGCATACTGTGTTAAATATCAACTGAGGGTGTGATTTCTGCAAATCTCATAAAATAATGAGAATACTGCCATGTACTTTGTTTATCAGTGGGGCAGCTGCCAAATTTAGGTGTAGTGAGTAAAAAGAAAAGGTATTTTCCTTAACTAAGATGTCAAGCAAGCTTTGACAGACCATTTTAAGGCAGTCTTGTAATATGAATTGTTTTAAAAGGCTGAATCTCTCTGTAGATGTCAACTTGAATATCTTAAATGTGCAACCAATTATATTTGTATTGTTTTGTATGTACTTTGATGTCAGGTGACTGCTTCCACAAAGTAGAAGTCATTGAAGATCAGACCACTTGAAAATGCATTGTATCAGTGGTCCACACGTACCAAATGTCCTGTTTGTGGGAGAAAGAGACCATTTGAACGCAATATGTGTATAAAATCCAAACAAAAACATTTGGGGAACTGAGAGGTATTGTTGAACTTAAGCAATGAACGGTAAATTTAGCCCCATTTGAATGTGTAGACACATGACTGGGTAGTGTTTTGTGTGCTATCTACTCTATTCAGCAGACAGGTTGTTAAAGTACCAACTCCATATATTTATTTTTCAGTTGGGTGAGATGACTTTAAGCGATAATGCCAGCCTTTGTTTGATGAGCATCATTGGTCAGCTAGCCAAACTAGGTTGTAAAGAGGAGGAGTACCGTGAAATTATTCAGCAAACTCTTCTGGAGAGTATCCGTAGGGGGCTGAAGAGCAAGGCTGAGGTAAGTGTGTACAAAATGAGCAGTTAGTGCCTTAGGGGCCAACTGAATATTCCTATGTTCACCTTAGCTTACAAACCTATTACATTATTGTCCTGTTGTGGCTTCTAAACCATGGAACAATGTCTTTAATGTGCATAGCGTACTCATTATTTCCTGACGTTACACCTCACTGTTTGTTAAATTGTCTTGTACAGCCTGAGGATTTAGTTTTGACCAGTTTTATACTGAAAAATATATACATACATATAAGTATACATTTCACCCTTGACTTAATTTTTGCAGAACATCCAACAAGATTACACAACATTACTGTCCTGCTTAATTCGCACCTTCCCAAATCACCCAGAGTTTAAAGATTTGGTACAGCTCACTGACTACACTGATCCAGAGATGGACTTCTTTGAGAATATGAAGCATATTCAGGTATGAATACTTGTTTAACAATTCACATTTTCTAGAAACCAGATCCAGTGTAAGGTTGTTTGTTTAGCATGTGTTCAGGAAATTGTATGACTGATGACCAATGTGAAGCAAAAAACTATTATTTCACCTCCTGCTTCTTAATATTCTTTGTTATTTTCACTTGGGTATGGAGCTGCAGTTTTTAACACAAACATAAACTGATTCCAATCTTTCAATAAATTAATACACTAACCAGTTAACTAGGTTTTCTGAAACATGGATTGTTATTGGAATGTCTTTATACAACCAGCTGAGATGTCAACTACCAGTGGCTGCCTTCACAACGTAGACCCTGGATACACACACAAATTCTTACCCAACATTATCCAGCTACCAAAAATGTTTCCCACGTGTTAGGACACACATGTGAGAATTGAGAACTCTTCGTAACAAGCTAACACTTGATTATTCGCAATATTTAAAACTCATAAAAGTACACTTATATGAAAAGAGATAGAAAAGTGTGCAGGGTTTAGGTTTTCCTATTGCAAATTAGCAAAGTTAAATCAATTGTACATAGTTTATCTATAATAATAATTTGAAAGCATGTTTAAGATTTCCATTACCATAAACCTTATGATGGAACAGTGCTGTGAGAAGCCTACAGTGAAAAAGTTATACAGGCCTAATATTGATTGTATTTATTGTCATTTGACATTAATTAGCTCATTCCACATTATCCTAATTAGACCACAAATGCAATTTGCGTCCAAGTTCACGTTCCAATTGAGGGTGCAAATTGCAGGTTGTCATGTTCTTATCACATGCACTTCCTAGTGTTCCCTGGAGTAATATACACTGGGAAACCTGTTGGAAAGAGGAATCACATGCAGTTTTAGTGTTTGGTAAAACTGAAACCACATGCCTTTTGCTGTAACAGCATTTCCCTCCAGTAGGTTTTTCTGTCTGATAAGTCTGACGAGATTGGGAGAAGGCATACAATCTAAATTCAGATTAATATATTAAATCCTGCCTCAGCTTTCATTTTCTAATAACTTTGTCTAAGTCTGGATTGTGAAGATATTGCCCCTTAATTAAAATAATTTTATTTGTGTTTAGTGAGCAGCATGCATTGCTGTGGCAATCAGGAGGGGGCCCATGCATAGTGAGGCTAAGGTGGCACAGTAAGCCAGAAGATGTTACTGAGACCTGCAAGATGTGTGAGCTGGTTTGAGTCATTGTTAGAGAACTGAGGTCACTGTGGGAACCCCTCCGCACCTGCACTTAAGGGAAGGATTCACACTAGGATCTTTGCACCACCTCTCACCCCACTCCAAACCCCCCTACCCTCCCCCTGAGGGGACTGTGTAGTTGTGTGTGAAAGTTGTACTTACCTTTGTATTGTAAATGGTAAAATAAAACACTTCTTGTACTATTAAAGTGAATATTTGTCTGGACAGTAATTCATTGCTGCTTCTACATGTATGTTGAGCCAGCCAAGGGAGCCATGAGCTGTGCTCGGACCACCGTACCCCTGAGAGTCAAGTGCTAAAGGGGTATTAGGCCCACTTGCTCAGAATTCATAGCAGGTCATAGCCTGGACATCAGGAGTAAAAGGCTTCAACCCTCACATTTGAGCACTCCTGCTTGCCATGTGGACCTTTGAAAAGAGTTCTGACAGGGCATACAAATATTTAGGGCACTTTTGGTCACAAAAGGAATTGAGAAATTAAAAACAAAGACCTGGAATGCTTACTTTTTTATCAACCTGACTGATTCTTTTAGGGTTTTTTAACCTCTTGACGATTACTCAAACTCTTGTATGTGACTTAAAGATGCTTAGTAAATAGTACTATTTGTATACATACATTCATTTATACTTTTTTTTTTAAAGAGATAAACATTAAAATAGTAGATATTTATAGTTCAATAATGTTTGCCACATAACGGTTGTACATGTAGAGCACTAACAAAAATAAAAACAAAATAGTAAGAATTTACTATTTACTCCAGCACAGCATCTGTTCAAATGTTCTCTGGTGTAATTCATTTTTGTGACGATTAGATTGTTTAGAAACCTTCGGAATAAATATATCTGTTAGGTGATGCATAGTGTGGAGTAAGAAAGGGTTGGTCCGTTTTTGGTTAGAGGGTAGATTTGTAATCTGAGTTGTGGCATTATTAGATTGCTTGAACTTGCTCAAAAGATTTTAATGTACAGAGGAGCACTGACACAGTAGATTTGATACAGTGTGCCTGTAGGTCTAACAAAATCGAGATGGGCCAGAAATTGGTCCTTTTGCGGATCTTGCAATTGCACTGGCTTGTCTTCATGATCTAAAACAGTCTATTACCTGACCCTGCAATTTGTAGAGGACATCACAGATCTTTTCAGTTTGTAGTCAGCTGTTTTCTTGTAGGGATAGAAAGAAACTCTAAAACACCCTTGCTAATTTATGAACTAAACAAAACAGCAGTGGGTGAAATGCTTGAATTAATTTATTAATTTGAGCCACTGGTAATTTCTTGGGGCTGAATCCGAGTCTTTCATTAATTTAGTCACCATGCCACCTCTGACTAGACCCAGCTGTATGCAAATCATTCTTGGCTGTGCTCCATTAGGAACAGTCCAGCGCAAACTACCAAGCCAGACCCTCTCTGAACCTGAAGGCAAGCAACCAAAGGTTGGTTTCACCCTGATTGTGGCCTGGCCGTCAGAAGCAGCTTGGTTCTTTCCTTTTTAATACATATAACTCACCCCTAAGGTCTGGGTAACTTTGATTTAGAAAGTAGGACATGTGGGGTTAAGTTTTACATGTCCTGGTAGTGAAATATTGCTATAGTCGTTTTTCACTACTGTAAGGCCCATATATTTCCCATTGACTATGGGAACAGATGGAGATATGGTGTTTACACTCCGATAGTGAGACAAAGAGGACTGGGTGTTGGTAGGATTGGGCATCATGCTGGGATGGTTAAGGGCAGGGCTGTTCCTTGCCCCACTTACTCTTCAAAGGGCTTGCCTCCTGCGCGCACAAAGAAACCTGACACTAGTCTTTTGTTACCTCAGACTTCTTTGATCCTTGACAGGGGAAGGAAAGATTGTTCCACCAGAACTAGATGTGGGGGTAGTATAGGGAATTCTCCCTACTTCAAAGGCTAGCATCTGGTGTAAATACTGGGCCTGTGGACATTGCAGAAAAAGGACTACCTTGTTCCCCAGAGGACTCCTCCTCCTGTTTGTCACCTCCCTTGTTCAGTAGAGGACTCCCCTGCTGCTTGAGGATTGCCTTGACACCCGAGGGCTGCCCTGCTGCTTGAGGTCTGTCCTGATCTCTGAGAAGTAAGACTGAAATGCTCACTTCATCCCAGGCTACCTAACTGTCTCCATGGTTCAGTTGGCTAACCTTCTATCTGAGGTAGAGGGACACAACAAGTTCTAAGTTTATCCTTGCAACTACCCTGCTGACCTGTCATAATGGACCTGCCTGAACCCTACTGGGCTCTACCACAGTGAGTCCTTGATCCCTGGGAGGTGCCTCCCCAGGTTTTGGACTCTTGGCTGGCTTCAGAGTGCGCTTATCTTCAAGAAAAGGAGAAATCCTGAAGTTTTCAGCTGTTTGTGGTGTCCGAGATTCTGTCACTCGTGAGGACCATCAATGCGAAGCTCCGGTGAACTTGACTGTTTGCGGTGTAGCGACTACTAGCAATGCCCAGCAATACCATGCCGCTTCTTTGTGCAATACACTAATGACTATCCTCTATACCAGCGTTTCCCAACCTATGGTCCGCAGACCCCCAGGGGTTCGTGACACATTCCCAGGGGGTCCGCAGGCCTGGACCAGCATGAAGGCACTTCTCAATCTGAGCCCTCTGCAGAAAAATGTGTGTATTTTTTCATTGGGTTATTCATTTGTGCGGCAGCTTTAAAAGCACTGCAAAGTTAATTGTAAGCTTTCGGACAAAAATAAAAGTGTCAACTCTGGTGATTAATGTACCTGCTGGAGAGATGGGAGTTTGTCTATTGGCAGATTTGACTTATTGGAGGTAGTGCAGATGGTTAATATGCCAGATGCAAAGAACATGTATTATGCAGTGATCCACATTTTATGTGCATAGCACAGTGGGTTACCACTTTTGTCACAGAGATTCTTTTGTTATTGTGCAGTTCAAAAGTCACAATCATAATCTAGCACAGTGAGTTATGAACTGCCAACAAAGAACTACATTGAACAAATTACAAAATTTCATTTATTCCAATTCTTTCATTACTGCTAAAACAAAATGGTTTGCTTGCATAGGAGTACGCTATTATTAAAACCAAGGCTAGCCACTGTGTTATGTTCTGAATCCTGAGTTTGTGTTTCTCCAGACCAAGCGCTCTTAGAAAATGCCTAACAGTATGGATGAGGTGAATCCTACACCTTGTAGTCCCCTGTAAAGTGTTTTGACACCCTACACTGGTATGAGAGGTGCTATAAATCAAATTAAATACATGTGACAGAGAGGCAATGGAGAGATGAGAGGCCTTTATGTTTTTTCTTCCTTTGCTCACCACACATTAAATTAAAAAGTTTATGTATCAAAAAAATAAAAACAAAAATCGCTTGGGAAATGTAGAATGTGACTTGAGGGATTCAACTTTCCTAAATAAAACAAAACATTGAAAAGTTAGTCGCCAAGATGCAGCACCAATTTTCCCATTAAAGATTCCAATTTTTGCTATTTTTTCCAATATAAAATAATGATATGTTTACTAATTTGAGTATTTGTTCGGCGTGTACTTGTTTGTGTATTTTTTGCTAATTACTGTTTTAATGTTTGAAATTTAAATCGTAAAAATTTCTTGGGGGTCCCCGGCTTCCAGTAGTAATTCAGTGGGGGTCCTCCGGAGTCAAAAGGTTGGGAAACACTGCTCTGTACCTTCCATGACCCTTGTGGCCTTCACCACCATGCAGAACTCTTTCTGCCAGACTTTGATAAGGCTCTTTATTAGCAGGACTAACCTGGTCCCTTTATCTAGCCCACGGTCAGCCTGAACTTGTGACTTTATCTGGTTTACCATGACCAAATGGCCACAAGTGGTGTGCTGTGCTTACAGGCGCTATAGTTATCAAAACCTTCAAATGTAATATCTCTGGTTGTATTGATTGATATTTGTTGTGCTGGTATAATTTTAGCTATTAAAATGTATTCTATTTTTCTACGTTTGATTGGGATTTTTCTTCTGTTGTGTTTTCACTTTATTGTTGTTTGTGTTCTGCATAAATACGTTACACGTTGCATCTACGTTAAGCCTGACTCACTTGTGCCAAGCTACCAGAAGGTTAAGCACAGGTTAATTTAGTGACTTTTTTGGTTCACCCTGATAAGGATTGTGGTTGCTGCCAAGTGGACCTTCCACCAACCAATAACCGAATCTCTTACAATCACTATCAAAGAGGCAGAATTTCTTTAAAAACAGAATCCCACCATTATTTTTGCATGATTCCAAAAATTCACAAAGAGAAAGTACCACCACCTGGAAGATCAATTGTGTCCAGCATGAATTCAATTTTATAACCACTCTTCATCTTCTGTGACACCTTTCTCACCCCTATGGTAGAAAAAATGCCATCCTTTCTTAGACACACATGATCTCCTAAACCTCCCAGATAAGGAAAATTGGAAGATACGAATTGTCTTCCTATTGCTCAATGTGGAAGTTCTATAGACAAGCATCTCCCAGGACACAACTTGGACAGTCATTGAGGAACTATGAAGGGCATGTCTGTGGACATCAATAACACCAATCAATTTCATCCTGAAGTGTACTAAAATGGCATTAAAATAAAAAATCTTTAAATTTAGTGCAGATGGGACATTGATGGGAGCACTTTTGCTCCAAATTTCGCCTGTCTCTGCATGCACAATTACAAAGAGAATTTAATCTAGAATGACCAAGGTCCATTCAAATAGGAAATTGTACTATGGCAAAGATTCTTCAATGACATTCTGGTGATATGGAAAGGGAAAATATCTAAAGCAGAAGAGGTCTTAGCATGGATCAGTGTTTAGGACCGGTATCTCAAATTCACCCACACAGTGTCAAAAAATGAGATCTCCTTCTAGATCTAACCATCAACATCAAAGAGGGCACCTTTAGAACCAACACAGTTCACAAAAAAACAAATCCTAATAGTCTCCTAAGTTATGGCCACTATTACCCAAGATCTTTATGTACAAACCTGCCACACAGACAATTTCTGTCATTATACAGGAATTTTAACAGGATAGAGGATTATGAGAGCTGAGCAAAATCCTATCCAACAAAACTGTGGACCAAGAGCTGCCCACTCAGGATAATATGCAAAGCAAAACAATGGGCTAGAAACAACAACAGATAAACTCTACTAAAGACCATACCAAAAGTGTCCTCTGAAAAAATGTGTTACAACCTACATACCCCTCTCCAACAATGTAAAGAAAATCATAAATAAGAAAATGAGTATCCTCAATTCAGGTAACCTAAACTTACCTAAATTCCTGTTCTACTTTAAGAGATCTAGAAATTTGCAAGGTGAACTAATCCACATCAGACTGCAGAAACATACAGAGGTAGAAACAGTAACTCTACTATGGGGCCCTGTAAGGAAATGCCTCCTTGGCATGGTTACCCCCTGACGTTTTGCCTTTGCTGATGCTATGTTTTGAATTGAAAGTGTGCTGAGGCCTGCTAACCAGGCCCCAGCACCAGTGTTCTTTCCCTAACCTGTACTTTTGTATCCACAATTGGCACACCCTGGCATCCAGATAAGTCCCTTGTAACTGGTACCAAGGGCCCTGATGCCAGGGAAGGTCTCTAAGGGCTGCAGCATGTCTTATGCCAACCTGGAGACCCCTCACTCAGCACAGACACACTGCTTACCAGCTTGTGTGTGCTAGTGAGAACAAAATGAGTAAGTCGACATGGCACTCCCCTCAGGGTGCCATGCCAGCCTCTCACTGCCTATGCAGTATAGGTAAGACACCCCTCTAGCAGGCCTTACAGCCCTAAGGCAGGGTGCACTATACCATAGGTGAGGGCACCAGTGCATGAGCACTGTGCCCCTACAGTGTCTAAGACAAACCTTAGACATTGTAAGTGCAGGGTAGCCATAAGAGTATATGGTCTGGGAGTCTGTCAAACACGAACTCCACAGCACCATAATGGCTACACTGAAAACTGGGAAGTTTGGTATCAAACTTCTCAGCACAATAAATGCACACTGATGCCAGTGTACATTTTATTGTAAAACACACCCCAGAGGGCACCTTAGAGGTGCCCCCTGAAACTGTATCCAACTACCTGTGTAGGCTGACTGGTTCCAGCAGCCTGCCACACTAGAGACATGTTGCTGGCCCCATGGGGAGAGTGCCTTTGTCACTCTGAGGCCAGTAACAAAGCCTGCACTGGGTGGAGATGCTAACACCTCCCCCAGGCAGGAGCTGTAACACCTGGCGGTGAGCCTCAAAGGCTCACCCCTTTGTCACAGCACCACAGGACACTCCAGTTAGTGGAGTTGCCCGCCCCCTCCGGCCACGGCCCCCACTTTTGGCGGCAAGGCCGGAGGAAACAAAGAAAACAACAAGGAGGAGTCACTGGCCAGTCAGGACAGCCCCTAAGGTGTCCTGAGCTGAAGTGACCCTAACTTTTAGAAATCCTCCATCTTGCAGATGGAGGATTCCCCCAATAGGATTAGGGATGTGACCCCCTCCCCTTGGGAGGAGGCACAAAGAGGGTGTACTCACCCTCAGTGCTAGTAGCCATTGGCTACTAACCCCCCAGACCTAAACACGCCCTTAAATTTAGTATTTAAGGGCTCCCCTGAACCTAGGAAAACAGATTCCTGCAACTACAAGAAGAAGGACTGCTGAGCTGAAAAACCCCTGCAGAGGAAGAACAGAAGACACCAACTGCCTTGGCCCCAGACTTACCGGCCTGTCTCCTGCCTTCCAAAAGAAACCTGCTCCAGCGACGCTTTCCAAGGGACCAGCGACCTCTGAATCCTCTGAGGACTGCCCTGCTTCGAGAAAGACAAGAAACTCCCGAGGACAGCGGCCCTGCTCCAAAAGAACTGCAATTTTGTTTCAAGTAGCAGATTTAAAGACCCCTGCAACTCCCTGCAAGAAGCGTGAGACTTGCAACACTGCACCCGGCGACCCCGACTCGACTGGTGGAGAACCAACACCTCAGGGAGGACCCTTCGGCGACTCCAAGACTGTGAGTACCCAAAGTTGTCCCCCCTGAGCCCCCACAGCGACGCCTGCAGAGGGAATCCCGAGGCTCCCCCTGACCGCGACTGCCTGAACTCCATTTCCCGACGGCTGGAAAAGACCCTGCACCCGCAGCCCCCAGCACCTAAAGGAACGGAACTCCTAAGCAGGAGTGACCCCCAGGAGGCCCTCTCCCTTGCCCAGGTGGTGGCTACCCCGAGGAGCCCCCCCCCCCCCTTGCCTGCCTGCACCGCTGAAGAGACCCCTTGGTCTCTCATTGAAAACCATTACAAACCCGACGCGTGTTTGCACACTGCACCCGGCCGCCCCCGCGCTGCTGAGGGTGTACTTTTTGTGCTGACTTGTGTCCCCCCCCGGTGCCCTACAAAACCCCCCTGGTCTGCCCTCCGAAGACGCGGGTACTTACCTGCTGGCAGACTGGAACCGGGGCACCCCCTTCTCTCCATTGAAGCCTATGTGTTTTGGGCACCTCTTTGACCTTTGCACCTGACCGGCCCTGAGCTGCTGGAGTGATAACTTTGGGGTTGCTCTGAACCCCCAACGGTGGGCTAGCCTGGACCAAAAACTGAAACCTGTAAGTGCCTTACTTACCTGTTAAAAATAACCATACTTTACCTCCCCCAGGAACTGTGAAAATTGCACTGTGTCCACTTTTAAAACAGCTTATTGTGTTTTATGTAAAAAGTATACATGCTAATGTAATGATTCAAAGTTCCTAAAGTACTTACCTGCAATACCTTTCAAATATTACCTGTAGAATTTGAACCTGTGGTTCTTAAAATAAACTAAGAAAATATATTTTTCTATAACAAAACCTATTGGCTGGATTTGTCTCTGAGTGTGTGTTCCTCATTTATTGCCTGTGTGTATGTACAACAAATGCTTAACACTACTCCTTAGATAAGCCTACTGCTCGACCACACTACCACAAATTAGAGCATTAGTATTATCTCTTTTTGCCCCTATCTTACCTCTAAGGGGAACCCTTGGACTCTGTGCATGCTATTCCTTACTTTGAAATAGCACATACAGAGCCAACTTCCTACAGGCCCTATAGTAGTAAGTGGACATTACCCATGGGGCAACTGTAAAATTTGTCATCTAACTGAACCAACAAATGAAATTGACCTGGGTTTGCCACATAAATGACAACATAAGAGGCATCCAAATTGAAATGCAGATAATTGTGTATATCTAGTTCAGTACCCGTGCGTTCTGTAGTACATATGCACAATAACAACATTGGTTAATTCCAGAGTCAACTAACATAGAAGCACAATAACATGCCTCCAGACTGCGACAAAATTGACAAATAATTACATTGAAACAAATCACACTCCTAATAATTTGAAATGGCTGATTTTTGAAAAACTACTGTAAGGACCAATCTTCCAAGAGAGACTCCTGAACGAGGAACAACTTTGGGTGTTCAGGTTACATACAGATGAAAAGGGTTTGAATGATAAGACACCCTAGTCCTCTATTGTCAGGGAAATGACTTGATTGAGCACCTGACAATGAAAATTTGTATACTGCCAATCTAGTTTCAAGGACATTATGGTGACCATAACAAAATACTGGTCACTACCTCTGATACTGTACGACTACTTAACCACTAACCATAAAGTTATATATGAATATCAACACATGAGGTATATCTTAATCTAACAGACATCTCATTATACATATGAGAATTTCAGGAATTACACATTAACTGGCATTAGTATATTAATAAGTACCTGTCTGAAAGTAACCAATGACAACCATCTTTTTGGAAAGTATCTAGCACAGATAGTACTAGCCTGTTCCGCATAAGTGAATCTGTTCTTCCATAGAAGAGACTCTTTGCATTCCACCTCTAGTCTATCGAATTAACAACATTACAGTGTCGGGAATACCCCAAGGTGAGGTTTTCATCAACCACCATCTGTAGGGACTCATTGAGCACCTTTATTACTCCCAATATCACAGCAATATAATGGTTACAGGAAAAGAACCAGTTCAAATATTGGCCCGATAAATCTTCATATTTACAAAAACATATATACCACCCAGTGGGTAGCATTTGTAATGCAATAATAATGTTTCAGAGTGTTTTCCGTTTACAATGTCTACAACGTAGCCTGGTATGTACTCTACAGCACCACAGGAGATTTTAAAATACTGTAATCATCAGTGCGAGATTCCACTCCAAGAGGGATGCTCCCACATCACCTGACATCATCTGCAGGATGACTCAGCCCAAAGGAAAGTTCAAGTAAAACCCCTAGACTCCGATCTCTGACTCCTCAGGGAGCTCGGAAGCTGGTAGGATTCCACTACTCGTCTCTGAAACTGAAGTATGTAGTTCTTTTTATGGCAAAGCACTCTTGACAGCCTACATTTAAGTTCTACCCTACCCCAACCATTTCTGCAGTAATTGCTTTTTCCTGTAAGTTGCTGTCAGATGAGAAGCAGCTCCGATTTACTCTATGAAGTCCATGAAAGACAACCCAATAATTATGTGCGTATTAAAAAGCATGTCTTTAAAAACTACCACTGAATTTGTGTTCTGTGATCACAATTATCAAATGCTTGTGGTTTTAAGAATTAGAATCAATGGCGGTATAAATGACCTCCACCATTTCGGATGGATGTATCTTACAGGTTGTTTTGCCAAAAAATTCTCTCTTAGGGTTACAGGGGCACTGAGAACTCCAACATGAGATGTAAATATTCTATGTTTTATAGATGTGTCATCTGGACATCACTGAACATCCAAACACATTGCATTGAAACACATAACAGTAGATCAGGGTAACTATCATCTGGGCCTGAAGAATTGTTGCAGACCCATTACAGGTTAGTAAGACATGAAACATGTTAACCACTATCTGGAACCAAGAGATCCTCATTCCTGCCAGCTGTTTCATATGTATTTTTAATCTTGCCATGGACACTCAGTAAAAATGAAAAATAAAATCTTCCTAATCTACCACACTGCCTTCACTATTTTAGGCACCATTTTATGCTGTGGCAAACGTCCGGCTCCGAGATCATAATATCTTCGGCAAAGAGCCCCTTGTGAGGCCTGCTGGGTGTTGTAGCCCCCACACAGAAATGAGCGCTTACTGATGATGAAGCATTGCGCTTTGGTGAGTGAGGCTGCGTGCATCCTAAATAGAATGGCACCAATCACTGTGTAATTCCTAAACTCTCTAATTGAGATTTAGTTGATTAGTGAACAGCATACTCATTTTTTATTTCTATACGTCTGGGGAGTACATGTGCTTGGTAGTTCAAAAAATCCCTCTCCCCTCGAAGCCCCCATTTGTTTGTTTGAGAAGTACTCTCAGACAAACCAACTGTTCTTTTCAGGAATGATTGCTTAAACAGATTTATGGTAAGCTACCATTCATTCTGTTATAGGTACAGATAATAGGCTGGTGTTAGGCCTTTGGTTTGTAGGTATGGGGTGCTCTGGTTCAGTATTTAACCGCAGGTGATCCACTACTCACTGGAAACTGGCACCCATGAGAATCAAATTGATATTTGAAAAGGGAAAGAACTGGATTAGTCAAAGATGTTTTAGATAACTGTAGGAAGCTGGCTTTCTGTATGGTGCACTAAAAAGAAGTACACTGTGCAGAGAGTCCAGGGGATCCCCAGTAGTTTTGCAGAGGCAAACGTAGGTAGGACTAATGATCTATTTTCTGGTATTGTAGGCAAACAGTTAGGTTTATCAGAGGCTAGTGTTAAGCATTTGTTATACTCACATAGGCAATAAATGAGACACACTCAAAGAATAAATTTGAGACCAGTTTTAAAAAATAACACTTCGATCTATATATACTTTAAACTGAAGAACTTCGTAATAAGGTAAGTACGTTTTCAAGTATAAATACTTTTATGTTTCAAAAATCGTCACTTACTGCAATTTCAGAGTTCTTCAGTGTTCACCTATGGGATGAAAACACATTCAGCAATCAAGCACTTATTGATGACTCACAGGACCAATCTGGTAGACTTGCGGTAAGTACTGGGCAAGGGTCAGGACCACACCAACAGGCCACTCTGGGCAGGACTAGGGTGGCTTGGTGCAGTATGTGTTGGGTGGCCATTGTATTTCAATAGGAATTGGTCTCCGTGGATTTAGGGTGCAGGCTCTGGCGGAGGTTTGGTGGGAGGGGAGGATGCAGTCAGGGACAACCAACTGGTAGGTCACAAACGTGGGATGCTCGGGATGTAGGAGCATCCTTGGTCCTATTCACCCGGGCCGGGGGGTGGCGACGGATGCAAGGATGTCCTTTAGTGTCCGGTTTCCTTGTCCTGGAACACTTGCGGTTGTTAGGTCCGGTGGTCTGAGGCAGCAGGCATGCTCGTGGAGTCCAGGAGGGATGAATCCATAGTGGATTTGTGCTCAAGGGAGCCGCATGACGTGGCTGACACCAGGGGTCCACTTCAACTTAGGCTTGCGGTGACAAGTGCTGTGGTTGCTTCAGGTGTCAGGTCTCTCACTGTAGCAGCTGCAGGAGAGGGGGGTCTGCATGCAGAGGCTGCAGGCGACTTCAGGGAGTCCAGGAGGGGGGTGAAACCCCGATGGACTCGGACTCTGGATAGCTGAGGGAGCTTGTTAGCACTGATGGTGCACTCCCACCGGGGTTGGTGATGGCGAGTGGGGTGATGACTTCAGGTGTCTGGTCTTTGCCGTTCCAGAGGCTTCTAAATCCTTTCTTTGGAGTTGATTGTAGAGCAGCTCACAGGAGACTCGAGTCTTTTTTTAAAGCAGGCAGTCTTCACAGTTTTCTGGAAGTTCAGCTGCAGGACAAGGGGTCTTTTTGGTGCAGAGTCCGTCAAGAAGTGCAAGCAGGCTGGCGCTGTTGGTACCAGGTCGGCTGCTTCCTCTCCTCTTCTGTGGGTGCGTCCCTTCTCTGTCCTTTTCCCCAGAATCTGAGTTCTACAGTTTCAGGGGTGCCAAGTAAATACTCAATTTTGGGGCCTTACAGGGAGTGCCAGGTGGTAGCCACTGGGCTTACCATCTTTAGGGTGACAACACACTTTCTATGACCACTTCAACAGGGAAGAGGGCATAACCCTAACCCTAGAAGTCTAATTGCTTCCAAAGATGGAGGAATTTAAAAAGTAGTGTCCACTTCAGCTTGTCCACCTTTGGGCTGGGACTGGCAGGAAGTAGGCACACCTTCTAATCTGCGTAATGTTCCCACCTGTTCTGCCACCAAGAGTGGGGTCAGGACAGGGGGGGTTGGTCATCTCCACCATCTGGAGAGACCTAGGTCTCATTACAAAGGCGGCTAGGCCTTTAAAGCTTCCTGCCCTGGAATGTCCATCCTGGCTGGGTGTGGTGCTAACACTTCTGCCCAGTGCAGGCTTTTGTCTCTGGCCCTCAAGAGTGCTGGCTCTCACCTTTGGGGGATAGAAACTTGTTTAAGGTGGCTCAGCTGGTCAGGAGCAGGCAGTCAACACACTAGTAGCTGGTAGGTTTTCAGGAGGCACCTCTAAGGTGCCCTCCGGGTGCATTTATTAATAAATCTCTCACTGGAATCAGTGAGGGTTCATTAATCTGAGATGTTTGATACCAGACATCCCTGGGTTCAGAGGAGCCATCATGTGGCTGGGAAACTTGTAGTGACCAGTGTCAATCACATGTATTTAAAATGGCTTCCCTGTTCACATACTATGTCTAAGAATGGACAGAGACATAGCAGTGGCATATCTGCTCCTGCATTAATGCCCTCACATTTGTCCTGATGCACCCTGCCATAGGGGGGATTTACACCTGGCACATGCAGTGGTAGGGGACCTAGTAAACAGGGGTGTGTGACAGGTCATGTTTTCAACTTTACATGCTCCAACACAAGTAGTCTGCGTTAGCAGCACTGTGTGGCTTTGGTGAGGGTCCCTGGGGGTGGCACAACTGGGGCTGCAGCCCTCAGGGACCTTCCGTAGTACCCTAGGCGCCATGGGTACCATTTACTAGGGACCTACAGAGGGTGCTAAAGAGTGTACCAGTGCCAGAGAATAACTGCAATTTTGGTAAAGAAGTCTGCCACTGGGGAGCTGGTGAGCAGGGACCCAGTGCTATTTCAGCCAAAGTCACATCAGATACCCGGCAAAAGTGGGGGCTAGCCGTACCAAAAAGGGTGCTTTCCTACTATAACCATAGTTTTTATGTTATTAGTCTGGATCCCTTATCTCATCCAGACAGGATAATGAATGGATTTCAGTTTTTTAGAACTGACCATCAGCTATGAGTCTTAAGAGAATACCAAAAAATATCAGGTGTTTAGATAACTGATCATATTTCATTTCATAGTTTCCCATGCATAAAATGAAGCGGGGGACAAAGTGTTCTCTCCTTGATAGTTATGTGGCTCTAGACAATAAAAAGGATTGTTTGGGAAGGACAGTAGAGGCTAGGGCCAACAGATGCTTAGAGAAAGCACCCCTCACTTAGTTCAGTCACACTCACATTAGATCAGAGATTTTGTAAGATGGTTCAAGGCAGTAGACTATATTACTGAACAAGACATCTAGACACAGGTTCCTCACTTTTGAATTTTCACCTGGGCCAGACTAGATCTGGAAACTTTGCTGCAACAAATCTTACATACAATTAGGTGGTGCCTCCTTCCACCTACAGAAAATGTCAACACAGATGTGTGTATATAGGCACCACTCCTGTTAGCTGATGTCATTGTTGGAGATCCAGACCTCTGCCCACGGGACCAGCACTGGTGCTGACTGTTCCTATAGCCCATTTTCTGGCCCCTTCTGACAGAACACCAAGACTCCACATCTTTGCTGGGTTCTGTATGGCTAGGCACTGGCCTTGTATCTAGAGGCACAGCTTCCGGATTTGACCCACACTCTAATTTTGGAACCATACAGGATCTGCTAGATCTCCTAGATCTTGGCCGGTGTCATGTTACAAAATCACCAGACACAACTCCTAGCGTTGGAGGACTCCATATAGTGTCACTTGCTTCAACTCCAGTCTGACAGATGGCTGGATCCTTTTTTGAGTTTGATTCTTATTCCTCTTGATGAAGATGATGACAAGGATGCGGACAATTTCCTCTTTATTTCCCCTAAACTAATGCTGGTCTTTATTTGGACATGCAAAGTGCTAGTGCTCCTGACGCTTTCACTGCTACTGAATTGGACACACCTGTTTGCAGAGGTGCGAGAGCTTCAGTTTCCAACTGTTTAGAGTAAGGCAAATTTGCTCATTAAATCTGCAGGGTGGAGAGGGAAGCGCATGTGCTAGATGGTGCTTAGTCTATGCCAGTGGGTGGTCTTTCAAGGGATTCCCCTGATGGTTAGCTGAAAAAAATCAGAAGATGCTATCTGATCGCACCAGGAGGTGGTTCAATGCATATTGGCCTGACGGGCTCCCACCTGGCAAGCTACCTCAGTGCCATTGTGGGCAAGCAGATGGTTTGTTATCTAGATGACCACGAATGGCTCTTGTACACAAAGGTGATACAAGGTGTATTAACCACATGTGGTGTGTGTTGAGTAGATCTTTTTGCTGGTGCTGAGAATAGTCAGTGTTATGCCTTTTGTGCCCTGTAGTTCCATTCTCTGGGCTTCTTGGGAGGTGAGTTCCACCTTCTGTGTCACTGCTTCCCTGAGTTCTGGAGGGCATCAGAGTTTACTCGGCTTGTCATGATTGCCATGGAGTGGTATCTGATAACCACTGTGCCTACCTTTTTGGGAGGACCTACTATCCCAGTAGAGCGTAGATCTGAGCCCAAACCTCCACAACTTACACTTCTATGCATTGAATATAATCGGCTGAGGTGTTTTGACCTGCCTGCAGAAGAGGAGGATGTGATTTTGGCCATGTGTCTCGTGTCCACCTATTCAGACTGTTCTGGCCACTGAGCAAGGTTTGTGGCCGAGTGCATTGAATATCTGATAGAGGCTTCTAGCTGCAGACCTTGCTGGCCAGAGCAGTTTTTCTGATGGTGGCCTTACAGCACCACACTTGGCAGAGAACATCTGGATTTTCAGGGGATGTCCAGGCAAGCCTCATGGACATGCCCTTCTATGGAACTTATCTCTTTGGAGAGAAGGCAGACTCTGCGCTGGATCGCTACAAGCATGCACGGGTTATGGGTAAGCCCTGGGCCCATGACACCTTGCCCCAGTCTGCCTTTCATTCCGACTCTGTGGTTCTGGTAGCCAGAAGTTGTCTGCCACCAACCCCCTGGAAGCTGCTGCCTTTGAGCCCTCCTACTTTGCTTCTGCAAGACCATGGGTGCCCAGTTGGAGGGAGAATCCAACATCATCTCCTCCACTAGAAGTCCATTACATCAGACTAATGGGTTTTGCAGATCATTCAGAGGGACTCCCTCCTTTTCCAGTCTTTCCCTCCCCTTTCCTCCATCAAGAACGGCTGACGGTGGATCATCTGATCTTGCTCCAAGAGGAAGCTGTCCTCTTTGGCTCTCCAGGCCAAAGGGACAATAGAAAGGGGTCTGATATCAGAAGTAGGCAGAGGTTGTTATTGCTGCTTCTTTCTGATACCCACAAAAAACAAGGGTCTTCAACCTCTTCTAGAACTCTGAAACATCAATCTCTTCCTTAAAAAGGAGAAATTCAAGATGCTTAATTTGTCTGAGGCCTTGCCTGCCCTAGACCAAGGACTCTGGCTAGTAGTTTTGGACTTGCAGAAATGCATATTTTCACATCCCCATCCTGCCTGCCCGCAGGTGTTACCTCAGGTTCAAGGTTGGCCACAAGCACTTTCCGTTCACCGAGCTACCATTTGGCCTTACCAGAAGCCCTCAGGTGTTCACCAAGGTGATGGCTCATCTGCGCAGGTAAGGGGTTTTAGTCTTCCCCTACCTTGCCATCTGGCTGTTGAAGGTGGCGTCACCCCAGACTGTCGCCTTCCACCTTCAGACTACGACATACCTCCTGCATTCGCTGGGGTTCACTATAAACATGCCATATTCACACCTGACTCCTTCTCTGGCGCTCCCTTCCATTAGAGCTGTTCTGGACACAGTGCCGTTTTGGGTTTATCCTCCTAAGCAACAAGTCCAGGATAATTAGGTTATGATACTGATCTTTCAGCCTCTCTCCTGGATTTTGGTGAGCTTTCCTCTGAGACTGCTGTGTCTCATAGCCTCCTGCATCCTGATGGTGAATCATGCTAGATGACATATGTAGGCTCTGCAGTGGGACCTAAAGCTCCTGTGGGTGCAGCATCAGGGGAATCTCTGTGACATGGTTCAGATCTCGGAGGGAACTGCAAAGGGCCTGCAGGGGTGGCATACAAATCACAATTGGGTCAAAGGCAGACTCCCTTCCCCAAACAGATCTGACAATAATGACAGATGTCATTCATGGGATGGGGCAGCCATCTGGGAGAGGTGGAGGTCAGAGGACTTTTGTCTCCAGCGGAATCCAGGCTCCACATCAACTTGTTGGAGCTTTATGTGTGTCTGGCTACATTGCAAGCATTTGTCCCTTTGTCAAGGGGAAGTTAGTGCTGATGTTCACGAACAACACACACTGCCATGTGGTACTGCAAAAAGCAGGGTGGGGTGGGGTTGGGTCGTGTACACTTCAAGATGTCTGTGGACATGGCTGGAACAGCAGGGCATAACCCTGGTGGTTCAGCACCTGGCAGGTTCTCTGAACACCAGGGCAGACAAACTCCGCTGTCGATGCCTAGCAAATCTTGAGTGGCGTCTCTATTTTGAGGTGGCACAAGGATTCTTTTAGCCGTGGGGAGAGCCTTGGTTAGATCTCTTCCCCTCTGAAGAGAACGCGCAATGTCCGCCATTTTGCATGTTGGATTTTTCGAAGCAGCTACCGCTCTGATACTCTTCATCTCAAGTGGAGTTAATGCCTCATGTATGTCTTTCCACCCATGATTGTACATTACATCTTGTAGTCCTGCATTGACTATGTATTGGTTTCAAGGCATTGTTCTGCTTTCCTACTTATCTCGTAATAAGAGCTTACAGAACATATCAAGACTGCACTTCTGAGTTCAAAAAAGACATTTATTGTTGTTAATTCTTCCCCACCCACAAGTTCGTGAGAGACGAATTAATAGATTTCAAGCACAAAAGTAGTCACAGCATTAAAACAAAATATATTTCAGTTGCAATGTACACAGCAGGTTATATTTATAAGATATTGAATGCAAAGCAAAACAAATACTTCACCGTGTGAGAAACTATTTACAGCTTCATCTTTCTGGGGTCTGCAAGTTGATGACTCCGGTCAACTGCGAGAAAGAGATTATCTACCCACACGGGAGACTGGCAACTGGCACCAAGTTCCAGTCTGAAGTCAGGCAGATTCGATCTAATTCTCTGAAGCCCGAGTCATCCGTTACAAAAGTGTGCCCCCTCCTCTCAGACCTGGGAAGACTACGCAAGCCTTTGGAGACTGGCCAGATCTCCTAGACTCCTCCTCCTCCCAAGCCCGAGCAAGAAGGAAAACACCAAATGTACCCTCTCTTATCAGGTCTAGTCTACTGTGTGAAGAAAACAGCTTGGTTCATCTTGTGGAAAAACACAGCTTGGAAAAATACAGCTTGGATTCTCAACTGCAATGTCTAACTCCAGGTTAAAGGCAATAGGCAGCTAACCTAAATATCAAATATAATGTCTAGTGTCATGTCAAAGCCAATAGGCAGCTGAGCTGAATACAAAATGTAATGTCTAATATCATGTCAAAGCCAATAGGCAGCTAAACTGAATACAGCATGTCAAAGCCAATAGGCAGAATACAGAATGTAATGGCTCTAATGCAATGTCAAAGCCAATAGGCGGCTAAACTGGATACAGAAGGTAATGGCTAATGCCCTTTCAAAGCCAATAGGCGGCTAGGCTGAACAAAACATATAATGTGCTACTGGTGAACATTGAGCAACTAATATGCGCAGTGGTGAAACACAAAGTCATTGGTCAAACCCAATATTAATAGCATCACAGGCATCTATTTGAAACTTCACTTTTTTTTAAATTGTGTGAATGAAGAGGTGTGATTGAGACTTTCTAGTTTTTTTATATAACTTGTTTTTTCCAGGGTGCACATTCTGTATTGGTTATATGTATATATATCAGTTTAAAGTATTGCGTTATAATATAATTGTAATGATGTTTATAATGAAATACATTTTGCACTGTATCTGTTTATATACATGTTTTCTTTATCCTTTCTGGGTTTGTGTCTAGTCTTCTTGAGATCTCTTCTCCTTAGGGACCCTTGGGATTCTGTGTGGTACCCAGGGCGTCCTTGGGACAATTTATTTTCGTTACTGCCTTTCCACCCATACCACTTCTGCCCTGAGTTCTCTAGAAGACCAGGAAGGACCAATCCTAAGTCATTCTTGTGGCTCCGGACTGAGCACGGAGAGATAGGTGTCCTGAGCTTTTGAAAATGAGTATCAATCCTCGGATCGCTGCCCCTTCAGGAGGATCTTCTGCCGCAGCAGCAGGGTAGGGTCCTCCACCCGAACCTGTCAACTCTCCATCTCCTTGTGCGGTGGCAGTTGATAGCTTTTGACCTTCCTTCCGAAGTCTATAAAGTTATCTCGGCAGCCAGGCAGCCCTCCACCAAAACGGTATACACCTGTCAGTAGCAAAAATTTGTAAAATATTGTACAGAAAGGTCTATCGCCTCTTTTTCTGATTTTCTTCTCTTCATTCTTACCCTTGCCTAGGAGGGCCCTGCTCTTGGCACCCTTAAGGGTTATCTTTCTCCTTTGTCCGCCTTTCTGTGGCTGCCTGACCAATCCTCTTTTATTTTTTAAGTCCACTGTTGTAAATAGTTTTCTGAAATTGCACCCTTCATCGTGCCTTAGTCAGACCTGAACCTGGCCCTCATGTACCTGATCTGTTTGAGCCACTACACAGTTGTCCCCTCCGGCTGCTTACCATCAAGGCAGCTGTCTTAGTAGCGATAATCTCTCGCCGGAGAGTGAGTGAGCGAGCTGCAGGCTTTATCATTGAAGGCCACCTAACTTACTGTGTTCCGGACAAGGTGTTGCTTTGCACCAGGGCCTCTTTCCTCCCGAAAAAGGTGACCCCATTCCATTTGGGTAGTCTGTCCACCCTGCCTTTCTTTCCCTTCACATCCCTCTAAAGAAGAGGGGCGACTCCACCGTCTGGACACAAAAAGGGTATAGTAATTCTACCTTGACCACACAAAATAGTTCCAGGTGGACGACCAGCTCTTCGTGGGCTATATAGGAGCTAAAAAAGGTTGGGCAGTAAACCATTTCACGCTTGCTCATTCTCTGTATCAAGATCAGCTACGCCCTGGTAAAAACGCAGCCTCCTAAGGGCTTAAGGGCCCATTCCAGCAGTGGAAAAGCTGCGACCACAGCATTAGCTTGTAGAGTTCCAGTCCTGAACACCTGCCAAGCAGCAATGTGGGTCTCTACTCACGTTTGCCAAACACTAGTGCCTGGACAGTCTGGTTCTCAGGGATAGGCATTTCACCCGTTCGTTCCTGCAGGAATTGTTTTAGTCTACTTACATTTGTTCACAGTTCACCACCAGGATGGTATGGCTTGAGTATCTATTCTAAGGTAAGGAATCTGCAGGTAGAAGTTTCTATCAGATGAACAAGTTACATACCGTCGGTAACGCATTATCTGGTAGAGACAATATCTAGCTGCAGATTCCTTAGAGACCCACCTATGCCTCCCAGCTCCACAGAGAAATTTCTAGGGCTAAGGTTGTTACCCTTTCAGGGCCCTATTTTGGAAATACACCCATCATTTCACTTAATGGCTCTGCTCTCCCAGTGTTGAAATTCGTGAAAAGTAACTGACATCCGCACACCTGGGTGGCGCCTATATACATGACCGCAATGTCACTTCCAGCACCAACGACGCCGACAACGATGCGTGGAACCGAACTAAGCCAACTGATGTTGTGCAGGGGTGCTGCTCACACAAACGTTTCCAGATCCAGTGTGACCCCTGTGAAATTCAAAGTTAAAGATATTGATATTGATAAAGATATAGATATTGTCTTTACCATATACTGCAATATTGAAGGTAAATAACTTGTTCGGCAGGTCAATCTTGCCATTTTCTGCCTTCGTTGGTTTGCCTGATAAGTCCTTCTTGTTTATGTCACCTGTCATGATGCATTTTTTCGGAGGGCTTATGTTTCTCCAGGCTGCTTTTCTTATTCTGCAGTGAGAATTTACATTGGTAATTAAATTATATTTGTGCAATTCGTTTTAATCCATGCACAGTTCTTTGAATTTACTGACCCTTAAGACTGTTTTCCTCATAGCAATCACAGCCACATGAGCCGTCCGTTATCAGGACCCAGCTGTCAGTGCAGCTGCCATAAACTACCTTCTTTCCTTAAAAGTTGGTATTTAGTACTCTGGCATCCATTGTTTGAAGCCCTTCTATGTGGGACATTCCTTAACTATCACCATTTTCTTTTCTCTGCAACATCCACCTAAGGGTGAGGAGAGGCTTTTCATCTGCTGGATCTGATGAGAGCCCTTAAGTTCTTTATAGCTTGGACTAGAGCTATGAGTAGATCTGATATGAACCTTGTAGGTAAGTTCCCTCTTTTGGCATGGTTACCCCCACTTTTTGCCTGCTATCAGTGTGCTTAAACTGTTTTCAGTGAGATCCTGCTAACCAGAACCCCAGTGATTGTGCTCTCTCCATCTAAATTTGGTTGTCTAGGACTTTTGTACACTCCACAGTTGGCATACTGGTGCCCCCTTATAAGTCCCTAGTACATATTACTTGGGTACCCAGGGAATAGGGCACCAGAGGCTCCCCATGGGCTGCAGCATGTATTGTGCCACCCATGGAAGCCCATGCAAAATGTGTCTGCAGGCCTGCTATTGCAGCCTGCCTGAAACGGTGCATGCACCCTTTCACTACAGGTCACTGTAAGTCACCCCTATGGTAGGCCTTCCTAGCCCAGAGGGCAGGGTGCACGTCCCTGTGTGTGATGGCACCCCTGCATGAGCAGAGTTGCACCTGCGAACTCCAGTTCTATTAACCAGGACTTTGTAAGGGCGGGGAAGCAATATTACCTGTGAACTGGACCTATGTCCAGCTACATAATGGTTACACCGAACCTGGGCATGTTTGGTATCATACAAGTCGTAATCATACCCCAATACTGTTGCCAGGATAGGTGTTATGATTCCATGCACTCTTTGACCACCACCCCCCCAGTGTTGCTCCTACCAGTCTTCTAGGGTTTTCAGGGCAGCCAGCACTGCTGCCTCCTCTCACACAGGTTTCTGCCCTACTGGTGCTTGACCACCTCAAGCAGGGGAAGTCAGAACAAAGGATTTCCTGTGGGACAGTGAGGCAACACCCTCGCCCTTGGAAATAGGTATTACAGGGCTTAGAAGGGGTAGCCTCCCAAAGCCACCGGTTTGCTTTGAAGGCAGCATTTGGTGCCCTCCTTGCATAAACTGGTTTGCACCAGCCCAGGGACCTCCAGTCCCTGCTCTGGCGCAAAACTGGACAAAGGAAAGGGGAGTGACTGCTCCCCTGTCCATCACCACACCCAGGGGTGGTGCCCAGAGCTCCTTCAGGTGGCCACTCATTCTGCCATCTTGAAACCAAGATGTGCAGATGCCCCTGGGAGCATCTGAGTGGCAAGGTCAGGCAGGTGACGTCAGAGACCCCTCCTGATAGGTGGTCACCTTGCTAGGTGACCAAACCCCCTTAATGGGCTATTTAGGGACTTCCTTGCAGGTGGGTCCCCAGATTCGACTCCACTAGGACTCTTCTGCATCATTTACTTCCATTTCTGGCCACTGGAACCGCAACTGGACTCTTGAGGAACCAACACGTCTGCAACTTCTGCGACAACTTTGTTTCTCCAGCTCCTTCCAGAAGCTGCCACATTTTCCCGGCTGGGCATCATCTGGGGTCAGTGAGACTTCAGCCTGCACCAAGAAGCAAGAAAGAATCTCGCTTGGAGTAAAGGAGTCACTCCCCTGCATCTGCAGATACCTACAGCAGCGACATCCGGCTGCATGGATCTGTCCCCCTCTGGAACTGCGTGGATCCTGCATCACAGGTGGTGGTCTGGAATAGTCCCCTTGGTCCTCACTGCCAGCTATCCAAGTTGGGAGATGGTGAGCCCTTGCTTCTCCTTGCAGGACAGTATCCCTGTGCACTGCAGCTCTTGCAGCTACCAAGGCTTGTTGTCTCCTGCTCCACGGAATCTTCGGGCTCCGAGTAGCCCCGTTCCCCAGCACTTCTTTCTGCTAAGCACAGTCTCCTCTCTGCTGCTCCAGGGTTGTGGGAGACCTCTCCAGGTGTACTGATTGGGACTCACTGCGACTTACTGTGCCTGTGCCAGTGGGTTGCTGATGGGGGCTTTTACTGCTTCTGTTGGCTCTCCCGACTGCTGAGGGTCAGCCAGGACTCCCCTCCAAGGGTCGAGTCCCCTGGACCTTGCTGGTCCTCTTCAGCCTTGCAGCTCTTCATTTGTTCCTCTTGCATTTGCCAATGCTTGTTGGTGGTTCTCCTACACCACTGACCATCTGCGTCCTGATGACCGCCATGGGACACCATCTGGACCACTCCAAAGACTCATCTGCAGCTCCTGGGCTCGACAACTGGTCTACTTCTTCCCCTGTCAACCCGGATCTTCATCCACAAAAGGGTGGGTAGTAGCTCCTGCCCACACTGGACACTCCATCATGGACAGGACTCTGTCCTCTTCTTTTTCCTCTTCTGCCGGAATCCATCTTTGGTTTCTTCTAGTCTAATCCTTTTCTTGTACAATTTTTTTTCCAAAGTGCTCCTGTTAGTCCTTGGGAAGACCAGGTACTTACCTCTGCTGTCCTGGTCACTGGGGGGATACTCATCTCTTGGGGATCCTACTTCTTCCATCTCCCCTCTAACAACTCCATATCCTTGGGCGGGAGACTTCACTTTGCATACTACTTTCTTAGTATATGGTTTGGCCGTCTCCTAGGCCCCTCACTGTTTTCTACAATTCTTGCCAATGCTTGTTGCGTCTATGCTAAGTTCTGATTATTATTATGTATATATAGCGTGTACTTGCCTACTACCTTTGAGTCTTCTAATGTTGTGTTACTACAGTAAAGTACCTTTATTTTTGTAACATGGTGTGGTTCTTTCATATGTGATAAGTTACTGTGTGAATAGTGATAAGTCTTGGCCGCTCATCCACAGCTAACTCTAGAGAGCCCTGGCTTCCTAGACACTACCTACTTACACTAATAGGGGTTGCCTGGACCTGGTATAAGGTGCCAACGCCATAGGTGTCCACCAAACACCAGGCCAGCTTCCCACACACCTTATTGAGAGAGATTATCCCCTATAACAATATGTGCCAAGAAGGAGCTTCCTGAGTGCCTTCAGGCAATTCCAACTTTAGCAAGGCTGCCACTATGGCTGGTGGTGCTCTGGTGCTGGACATATGCTAGGCTGCCACATACGAGTAGCACAAACACAATCACCGGTGTGTCACGGAATGCACTGCCATGTTCGCTGATGGACTGTTAAATCATCTAATTCAATATATTACCCTTTGTAGTAAACATTTTTTACTGTCCCCATCCTAATTCTTCTTCACTTTCTCTATCACCTGAAACCTTAACAGACACATATTATGTTTATACTCTGAAAAATTCTTGGCCCCTAAAGATTTTGTTTTGTTGTACTAAATGTCGCTCTTATGCATTAAGATCCTAATTTTTGTTTAGTTTAGATTTTACAGGAGTTCAAGAGATGCCAATGTTTTTTAATGTTTTTTTTTTATCCTGTAGATAGACATCGAGAATTTAGATTCAAATACTATCCTGCTCAGTTTTCTGTTGGTGTAGTCATGTTTCTCTATTGAAGTCATCAACTCCTTGTTTCTCCTTCTTGAGTATTTCTTCGGGGTGCCCTCTTTTGCAAAATGTAGCCATCAACATTCCCAATGTTATACCATATTCCTGTTGTCTGCTGTAAACCTCTTGACCCTCATAAGTAGGTTTACTGGAAGATCATTCTTTTTCAAATTATTTTTATAAGGTATCGTTGTACAACCCATACATAGACATCAACAGACTCCCAATATTCTGGATCGACTTGAAGCATGTACGAAAGGAGCGTATCACACATAAAACAGTTTGGTGTAGCACTTATGAACAAATACAAAATGTGGTGACGTCATGAATCAACTACATGTCAATGTAAAGATCTTATACCAAAAGCCTGGAAAAAATTGCATGTAGGCATCACGTGTAGAGAAGACAATTACCTAACCGCCCTTTAGGATAATACATCAAGTTCCAGGGAGTCCAGGGTCAGAAGGTAGTCTTTCAGTGGTTGCGAAATATCCTTTGGCCGAGACATGGGGTGATTGAGGGGTGGCTTACAGTTTACTAGTACGCTCACAGTATGTGAGACTTTTTGGCCAGGCTTTTGTTGTGGGTAGTGTCCTAGTGCCCCAATGGAGAGCAGTCTCCGATTTAGCCAACAGTAAAGCTGTAGCTGTGAATCATCTTGTCGGTTTAGGAGTGTCTTCCACATGGCCCAGTAGTAATTAGGGGATTATGTGTAAGGGGGGTGCCCAACATCACGGTAAATCGACAAAAAACATCCCTCCAATAGAATGCTATAGCGTCACAGTTCATGAGGTGTTGAGTTTGGCAATGGCAACAGATGTCATATAAGCTCTGCATATGAATTTATAGTGTATTAATTTATGATGGTGGGTTGAGGGGAACCAAGCATGTTTGAGCGCAGCAGGCATTCCAGACTTTGTCTGAGAGAGGGTAGCCCAAATCCGACTCCCAGGCATCTCGCTCTTTCCGATCATGGACCAGCAAGAGGCCCAGGCAAGTGTGGTAAAATGTAGATATCCACCCAGTACCCACGTCATTAGTAATAATCAGGGTGAGAGGTGGGAATTCCTACGCTGCCAGCTGATATATGGAGATCAGGACCCGCAGCGCACACTGGAAAAGTATAAAATAATCATCTAGCGGTTAGGTAACTTTCGTCCTCTGTTCTGGAAAACACATGGCTGTCTGGGAAAAGGTCTCCGAAAGTATGGAAATCCAGTGCGGTCTGCGTGCGTTTAAGCAACTTCTCCCGTGTAATCGGGAGGGGCAGGTTATCTGTTGAGGGGATAGCGAGGGAGTATAACACGCTGCCAGTTAGTAAACGGTAGTGGAAAGTGTTTGTATGTCTGTCGAGTCCAGAGGTTGACCAGCCAGGAGTAGAGCTTGCAGCGGAGTGTGAGTAGCACTGTGCCGCCAGATAATAGAGCTGAAAATGAGGGACACTGAACCCACTACGCTCCTGTGAGAGAGTCAAGACCTCCCAACAAATATGGGGGAGCTTTCCCACCCACACAAGCCGCAGCAGCGAACTCCTAAGAGTCCTGAAAAATGAGCTGATCAGTGGGATCGGTATATTTACGAAGAGATACAAGAAACGTGGCAGAACTACCATCTTATTGATGGCGCTGTGGCCTGCCAAGAATAGATGAAGGCATATCCAACAGTCAGTCAGAGTGTTCAGTTTGTCAGTAGTGGGGCCGTAGTGCAATCTGATTACCTGCTCCCTGTCCCAGTGAACATGGATTCCCAGATGTGTGACATCGTTAGCCCACCATGTTAGGGAAACCTCACAGCGTATTGGAGCCGTCGCCTCGGTGAGGGAAAATAGTTCCGACTTAGCCCAGTTGATATGTAACTTAAATCAGTTACCAAAGCGGACGGTCTCCCGATGTCATTCATTCATATTGGAGCTGAACTACATTCTGGAAATTCTTGTTTGGAGTTCATTGATGTTGCTGATCAGGCCCTTTCTTTGAGACCTAACCAAATAATGACTATATCATCAGCAAATCTCTTGCACAATTATATTCCTTCTTTCCAGCTGTGATTGTGCAGTATGTAACCATGTTCGAATACGGCCATGAAGATTTTGGCAAAACATGGGACTACGGGAGAACCTATTTGTTGCTTTGAATTGTAAATTATATGTCTGATCAAACTCAAAAGACACTTGTGGTCACTGGTCCATGATTGTGAACTACCCAGAAATCTATAATCCGCATTTACACATTTTATCAACTAATAAACAGTTACACAATTTGAACACAGAGACAGATGTTTGAGAGGGCTGGACAACAGATGATGGAATGCCCCGAATGCTAACCTACAGGGAGTTGAGAAAACACTTGAAAACCAAACATTTTAAACTTGCTTACAGTTGCTCTTCGTGCAGAAAAGTGGTCCTCGTATGCAAACTTTAAACATGGTTCCGACCTCAGCTAAACAGATTGTAGGGTCCACCATGCTCGCTGAAAGTTCTGACAAGATATTTAATCCTCCAAAGCTACTTAACGGAAAAATGCAAAGTTTCAAGAAACGTTCAGCTAAAAAAAAAATCATAAAAGGAGTGAGTAATATTTACATTTGAGACATACCATACAAGAGGTAGTGACACACTCTTTTCTCCATGGAAAACGGAACCCATTGTGTATGAGTGTATGCAGAAACATTTTACGTTTTGTAATCTTGTTTAGAATATTTACTTCAAAAGGAAAAGCGTCTGCCCATAGATGCATATCTCACAAGACTTTTTTATGTTGTGTTTGTATTTACATGTGGCAACCACAAATAGGACAATTTTCTTGGGAAGCCATGAAATGTTGCTGGACTCGTATATGCTCTGCTTGCTGTGTTTTGGCTATCACTGTATGAGTTGCACCATTGCCTTGGGATTAAAATGTTTCTAAAAACACAAATTCCCTAAAGGAATACTTATTTTCATACCTTTCAATGTCCTCAGATTCACAGAAGAGCACGTGCCTTGAGGAAAATTGCAAAGCAACTTGTTGAAGAAAAACTCGTCCTGAGCTCTAAATCGTTGCAAAATTATATCATGCCATATGCAACCACTGCCATCTTTGATGAGAAAATGCACAAGGTATGTTATGTATGCTTTCGATTCTTGTCTGGATATCCTCTTCATATGAATTTAGTATGTGTTTTTTTTTTTTGGAAAACAGTTATGGCTGTACCGTTGGTACAACTGATGAGCATTCCTTTCTGCTGATACGTGCAGAAATGGTCCCAAATAATGCAAGAAAATCATTTACACTAAAATATGAGCATTTTGTGCATTATTTGGTTGACACAATACAACTCAGGAACTTTCTATCAGGTATGATCTTCTAGTTTGTCTAATCACTGCATGAAAGCTATTTCTAGACTCTAAGATGCTTGCATGTTATCAGCGAAGTCAGTATACTCTGTGATGTCGGTCTTTGTAGTAGTAGATGTCAGAGATGTCAGAGTTGTAGAGGTGAGTAGAGGAGGTTGAGTTTGGTACTGTTTTAGGTACTGAGTACTAAAGTAATTGTATTTTGGGATCTGTTTGAGATACATGGGGTGCTTTAGTGAGCTCAGTGGATGGTTAATACCACTTTACTCCATGTTATAACATTAGTGCAACCTACTTTAAATTACATAAGTGTTTTGGAGATGATGATAGCTCATTAAACATGAGACCGAGTTTGTTGTGTGACCCCAGTAGCAATAGTGAAATTAATGTTTGTCTGTTAATACCACACTGATAGCATACAATTGTGCATCAGGCCTAAGTCAAACCTGTAGCCAAAATAACAGTCCATATTGCAGAGCCATTGTTCTGTATGGGGGAGTGTCCCATTGCCTCACAACTGTATAATATCCCTCCTGGCCACCATCAACACTAGATCACAAAATATGAGGGAATTTTCTGTTCTCCCCACAAACCCAGACACACTACTTGCACAGTTAGATCAGCCTGCTGCCCTGTAACCCGTTCCATGTAGCCTTGCATGTCTTGCCAGTAAGTCTGCAGTTTTGGGTATTCCCACAAAGTATAGACTAGCATGCCTCTGTGATTGCAACCTCTAAGGCATCCATCTGTAGAGATCTTACTCATTTTCTATAATGTAGTTCATATGAAATATGCCTGGTGCAAAATTTTAAGCTGAGTGAGCCTGAAACCTGCTTGGGTTGCCAACTGTCTTGGGAATCTGCATGCTGCCTCCCAGTCTGAATCCTCAGTGACCCTTATGCCATGTTCCCACCTACCCTTCAAATTGTCCAGGGGTTGGGTACTGTTCTGGGCAACGTTGGCAAAGATCTGAGATATTACTTGTCTATTGTAGGAAGTTGGCTCAGTATGCACTATTTCAAAGTAAGGAATAGTATGCACAGAGTCCAAGGGTTCCCCTTAGAGGTATGATAGTGGCCAAAATAGATAATACTAATGCTCTATTTTGTGGTAGTGTGGTCGAGCAGTAGGCTTATCAAAGGAGTAGTGTTAAGCATTTGTTGTACATACACAAGCAATAAATGAGGAACACACACTCAGAGACAATTCCACCCCAATAGGTTTTTGTATAGAAAAATATATTTTCTTAGTTTATTTTAAGAACCACAGGTTCAAGATTTACATGTAATACTTTAAATGAAAGGTATTGCAGGTAGGTACTTTAGGAACTTTAGCAAAATAGCATATACATTTTTCACATAACTCACATATAGCTATTTTAAAACTAGATACTTAGTGCAATTTTCAACAGTTCCTAGGGGGAGTAAGAGTTTGTTAGTTTTTGCAGGTAAGTAAACCACCTACGGGGTTCAAGTTTGAGTCCAAGGTAGCCCACAGTTGGGGGTTCAGAGCAACCCCAAAGTTACCACACCAGCAGCTCAGGGCCGGTCAGGTGCAGAGGTCAAAGTGGTGCCCAAAACGTATAGGCTTCAATGGAGAAGGGGGTGCCCCGGTTCCAGTCTGCCAGCAGGTAAGTACCCGCGTCTTCGGAGGGCAGACCAGGGCTTTTTGTAGGGCACCGGGGGGTGGGGGGGGGGCACAAGTCCACACAGAAAGTACACCCTCAGCGGCCGGGTGCAGTGTGCCAACAAGCGTCTGGTTTGTGATTGAAATCAATGGTAGACCAAGGGGTCTCTTCAGCGATGCAGGCAGGCAAGGGGGGCTCCTCGGGGTAGCCACCACCTGGGCAAGGGAGAGGACCTTCTAGGGGTCACTCCTGCACTGGAGTTCGGATCCTTCAGGTCCTGGGGGCTGCGGGTGCAGAGTCTTTACCAGGCGTTGGGATCTGAGGAGCAGGCAGTCGCAGTCAAGGGGAGCCTCGGGATTCCCTCTGCAGGCGTCGCTGTGGGGGCTCAGGGGGGGCAACTCTGGCTCCTCACGGTCTCGCAGTCGCCGGGGAGTCCTCCCTGAAGTGATTGTTCTCCCCAAGTCGAGCCGGGGGCGTCTGGTGCAGTGTGTCAAGTCTCACGCTTCCGGTGGGAAACGCAAGTTGTTTTAAAGTTGCTCCTTTGTTACAAAGTTGCAGTCTTGGGTGATTAGAGCCGCTGTCCTCGGGAGTTCTTGGTCCTTCTAGAGCAGGGCAGTCCTCTGAGGATTCAGAGGTCGCTGGTCCCTGGGGAAAGCGTCGCTGGAGCAGTGTCTTTAGAAGTGGGGAGACAGGCCAGTAGAGCCGGGGCCAAAGCAGTTGGTGTCTCCGTCTTCTCTGCAGGGTTTTTCAGCTTAGCAGTCCTCTTCTTCTTAGGTTGCAGGAATCTGAGTTCCTAGGTTCTGGGGAGCCCTTAAATACTAAATTTAAGGGCGTGTTTAGGTCTAGGGGTTTAGTAGCCAATGGTGTTTAGCCCTGAGGGTGGGTACACCCTCTTTGTGCCTCCTCCCGAGGGGAGGGGGGCACATTCCTATCCCTATTGGGGGAATCCTCCATCTGCAAGATGGAGGATTTCTAAAAGTCAGAGTCACCTCAGCTCAGGACACCTTAGGGACTGTCCTGACTGGCCAGTGACTCCTCCTTGTTTTTCTCATTATCTCCTCCGGCCTTGCCGCCAAAAGTGGGGCCGTGGCCGGAGGGGGCAGGCAACTCCACTAGCTGGAGTGCCCTGTGGTGCTGTAACAAAGGGGGTGAGCCTTTGAGGCTCACCGCCAGGTGTTACAGTTCCTGCAGGGGGAGGTGATAAGCATCTCCACCCAGTACAGGCTTTGTTACTAGCCTCAGAGTGACAAAGGCACTCTCCCCATGTGGTCAGCAACATGTCTGGTGTGTGGCAGGCTGCTAGAACTAGTCAGCCTACACGGATAGTCGGTTAAGGCTTCAGGGGGCACCTCTAAGGTGCCCTCTGGAGTGTATGTTACAATAAAATGTAAACTGGCATCAGTGTGCGTTTATTGTGCTGAGAAGTTTGATACCAAACTTCCCAGTTTTCAGTGTAGCCATTATGGTGCTATGGAGTTCGTGCATGACAGACTCCCAGACCATATACTCTTATGGCTACCCTGCACTTAAAATGTCTAAGGTTTTGCTTAGCCACTGTAGGGGCATAGTGCTCATGCACTTATGCCCTCACCTATGGTATAGTGCACCCAGCCTTAGGGCTGTAAGGCCTGCTAGAGGGGTGACTTAAATATACTGCATAGGCAGTGTGAGGTTGGCACGGCACCCTGAGGGGAGTGCCATGTCGACGTACTCGTTTAGTCCTCACCAGCACACACAAGCTGGCAAGCACTGTGTCTGTGCTGAGTGAGGGGTCCCCAGGGTGGCATAAGACATGCTGCAGCCCTTAGAGACCTTCCCTGGCATCGGGGCCCTTGGTACCAGGGGTACCAGTTACAAGGGACTTACATGGCTGCCAGGGTGTGCCAATTGTGGAAACAAAAGTACAGGTTAGGGAAAGAACACTGGTGCTGGGGCCTGGTTAGCAGGCCTCAGCACACTTTCAAATCAAAACTTAGCATCAGCAAAGGCAAAAAGTCAGGGGGTAACCATGCCAAGGAGGCATTTCCTTACACAACCCCCCCCCCCCCCCCCCCCCCCCCCAAACGAAAGAGGATGAGACTAACCTTTCCCAAGAGAGTCTTCATTTTCTAAGTGGAAGAACCTGGAAAGGCCGTCTGCATTGGCATGGGCAGTCCCAGGTCTGTGTTCCACTATAAAGTCCATTCCCTGTAGGGAGATGGACCACCTCAACAGTTTTGGATTTTCATCTTTCATTTGCATCAGCCATCTGAGAGGTCTGTGGTCAGTTTGAACTACAAAGTGAGTACCAAAGAGGTATGGTCTCAGCTTCTTCAGGGACCAAACCACACCTAAGGCCTCCCTCTCAGTGGCACTCCAACGCTGCTCCCTGGGGAGTAACCTCCTGCTAATGAAAGCAACAGGCTGGTCAAGGCCATCTTCATTTGTTTGGGACAAAACTGCCCCTATCCCATGTTTAGAGGCATCTGTCTGCACAATGAACTGCTTGGAGTAATCTGGAGCTTTTAGACCTGGTGCTGTGCACATTGCTTGTTTCAGGGTGTCAAAGGCCTGTTGGCATTCTACAGTCCAGTTTACTTTCTTGGGCATTTTCTTGGAGGTAAGTTCTGTGAGGGCTGTCACTATGGATCCATATCCCTTCACAAACCTCCTGTAGTACCCAGTCAAGCCAAGGAATGCCCTGACTTGAGTCTGGGTTTTTGGAGCTGCCCAGTCCAGAATAGTCTGGATCTTAGGCTGGAGTGGTTGAACTTGGCCTCCACCTACAAGGTGTCCCAAGTAAACCACAGTTCCCTGCCCTATCTGGCATTTGGATGCATTGATAGAGAGGCCTGCTGATTGCAGAGCCTTCAAAACCTTCTTCAGGTGGACCAGGTGATCCTGCCAGCTGGAGCTAAAGACAGCAACATCATCAAGATAAGCTGCACTAAAGGACTCCAAGCCAGCAAGGACTTGATTCACCAACCTTTGGTGGCAGGGGCATTCTTTAAACCAAAGGGCATAACAATAAACTGATAATGCCCATCATGTGTGGAGAATGCTGTCTTTTCTTTTGCTCCTGGTGCCATTTTTATTTGCCAGTACCCTCCTGTTAAGTCAAAGGTACTTAAGAATTTGGCAGCACCCAATTTGTCAATCAGTTCATCAGCCCTTGGAATGGGATGGGCATCTGTCTTGGTGACAGAATTAAGTCCTCTGTAGTCCACACAAAACCCCATCTCTCTCTTTCCATCTTTGGTGTGAGGTTTGGGGACTAAGACCACTGGGCTAGCCAAGGGGCTGTCAGAGTGCTCAATGACTTCCAATTCCAGCATCTTGTGGACTTCCACTTTGATGCTTTCCTTAACTTGGTCAGACTGTCTGAAAAAATTGTTTTTGACAGGCATGCTCCTGTGTCCACATCATGGGTACACAGGTGTGTCTGACCAGGGGTTAGGGAAAAGAGCTCAGCAAACTGTTGCAGGACCTTCCTACAATCAGATTGCTGTTGGCCAGAGAGGGTGTCTGAGTAGATCACTCCATCAACTGAGCCATCTTTAGGGTTTGTGGAAAGGAGATCAGGGAGAGGTTCACTCTCAGCTTCCTGGTCCTCATCTGTTACCATCAACAGATTCACATCAGCCCTGTCATGGAAGAGCTTAAGGCGGTTCACATGGATCACCCTCTTGGGGCTCCTGCTAGTGCCTAGGTCCACCAGGTAGGTGACCTGACTCTTCTTTTCTAGCACTGGGTAAGGGCCACTCCATCTGTCCTGGAGTGCCCTGGGAGCCTCAGGCTCCAAAACCCAGACTTTCTGCCCTGGTTGAAATTCAGCCATTGCAGCCTTTTGGTCATACCAAAACTTCTGGAGCTGTTGGCTGGCCTCAAGGTTTTTGCTTGCCTTTTCCATGTACTCTGCCATCCTTGAACGTAGGCCAAGTACATAGTCCACTATATCTTGCTTAGGCTCATGAAGAGGTCTCTCCCAGCCTTCTTTCACAGGAGCTAGTGGTCCCCTTACAGGGTGGCCAAACAGAAGTTCAAAGGGTGAGAACCCTACTCCCTTCTGAGGCACCTCTCTGTAAGCGAAAAGCAGACATGGCAAGAGGACATCCCATCTCCTTTTGAGTTTTTCAGGGAGCCCCATGATCATGCCTTTTAACGTCTTGTTGAATCTCTCAAAAAGGCCATTAGTTTGTGGATGGTATGGTGTAGTGAATTTGTAAGTCACTCCACACTCATTCCACATGTGTTTCAGGTATGCTGACATGAAGTTGGTACCTCTGTCAGACACCACCTCCTTAGGAAAACCCACTCTGGTAAAAATACCAATGAGTGCTTTGGCTACTGCAGGGGCAGTAGTCGACCTAAGGGGAATTGCTTCAGGGTATCTAGTAGCATGATCCACTACTATTAGTATGTACATGTTCCCTGAGGCTGTGGGAGGTTCAAGTGGACCCACTATGTCCACTCCCACTCTTTCAAAGGGGACCCCCACCACTGGAAGTGGAATGAGGGGGGCCTTTGGGTGTCCACCTGTCTTAACACTGGCTTGACAGGTGGCACAGGAGACACAAAACTCCTTGAACTTCTGGGACATGTTGGGCCGTCTTGGTCTGTCCCAAATGCCCAGCAAGAGGAATATCATGGGCTAAGGTCAGAATGAACTCCCTAAACTCCTGAGGCACTACCACTCTCCTAGTGGCACCAGGTTTGGGATCTCTTGCCTCAGTGTAAAGGAGTCCTTCTTCCCAGTAGACCCTATGTGTTCCTGTTTTCTTTCCATTGGACTCTTCAGCAGCTTGCTGCCTAAGGCCTTCAAGAGAGGGACAGGTTTCTTGCCCCTTACACAACTGCTCCCTTGAGGGTCCCCCTGGGCCTAAGAGCTCAACCTGATAAGGTTCTAACTCCAGAGGCTCAGTTCCCTCAGAGGGCAGACCTTCTTCCTGGAAAGAGAGTTCTCTTTTTGTTGTTGTGTTTCAGCTGGTTTCCCAGTTGTCTTTCCTTTTCTCTTGGTAGGCTGGGCCCTTTTTCCAGGCTCCAACTCTACTTTTTCACCCTGAGCCTTGCACTGTGCCCTTGTCTTGACACACACCAGTTCAGGTATACCCAGCATGGCTGCATGGGTTTTCAATTCTACCTCAGCCCATGCTGAGCACTCCAGGTAATTTCCAAGCAAACAGTCTACTGGGATATTTGAGGAGACCACCACCTGTTTCAGGCCATTGACCCCTCCCCACTCTAAAGTTACCATAGCCATGGGATGTACTTTAGTTTGATTGTCAGCGTTGGTGACTGGATAAGTTTGTCCAGCCAGGTATTGACCAGGGAAAACCAGTTTCTCTGTCACCATGGTGACACTGGCACCTCTATCCCTCAGGCCTTCTACACTTGTCCCATTAATTAAGAGCTGCTGCCTGTATTTTTGCATGTTAGGAGGCCGGGCAGCCAGTGTGGCTAAATCCACCCCACCCTCAGAGACTAATGTAGCTTCAGTGTGACACCTGATTTGCTCTGGGCACACTGTTGATCCCACTTGGAGACTGGCCATTCCAGGGTTAGCTGGAGTGGAGTTAGAAGTGGTACTTTTCTTGGGACAGGCCTTGTCTCCAGTTTGGTGTCCAGGCTGATTACAGCTACGA
This sequence comes from Pleurodeles waltl, assembly GCF_031143425.1. Lineage (NCBI taxonomy): Eukaryota > Metazoa > Chordata > Amphibia > Caudata > Salamandridae > Pleurodeles > Pleurodeles waltl. Next base: position 607,262,449 of record NC_090442.1, on the reverse strand, counting down.
CACCAGGCCTTTTTGGGATCAAAGTTTTTACCCTTGTACCCAAAATTGGTTTGTGAAGAGGCTCTGGGCCCACCCTCCTGTGCAGGTTTTGGGGGCCTGAAGAAGACTCTTTGCTATTTTTACCTTTGGATGTCTCAACACTCTTCCCCTGGGGAGGCTTTGTGACCCCTTTCTTTTGGTCACCCCTGTGGAAGTCGTGGTCACCCTAGTCTTGACCCAATGGTCCGCCTTCTTTCCCAATTCTTGGGGAGAAATTGATCCTAGGTATACCAGATGCTGATGCAGTTTATCATTTGAGCAATTACTCAATAGGTGTTCTTTCACAAATAAATTGTACAGCCCATCATAATCATTTACACAACTGCCTTGAATCCAGCCATCCAGTGTTTTCACTGAGTAGTCCACAAAATCAACCCAGGTCTGGCTCGAGGATTTTTGAGCCCCCCTGAACCTAATTCTATACTCCTCAGTGGAGAATCCAAAGCCCTCAATCAGGGTACCCTTCATGAGGTCATAGGATTCTGCATCTTTACCAGAGAGTGTGAGGAGTCTATCCCTACAGTTTCCAGTGAACATTTCCCAAAGGAGAGCACCCCAGTGAGATCTGTTTACTTTTCTGGTTGCACAAGCCAAGAAATGGCTCCCTGTTGCAGTTACCCCCCACTTTTTGCCTGATACTGATGCTGACTTGACTGAGAAGTGTGCTGGGACCCTGCTAACCAGGCCCCAGCACCAGTGTTCTTTCACCAAAAATGTACCATTGTTTCCACAATTGGCACAACCCTGGCACCTAGGTAAGTCCCTTGTAACTGGTACCCCTGGTACCAAGGGCCCTGTTGCCAGGGAAGGTCTCTAAGGGCTGCAGCATGTCTTATGCCACCCTAGGGACTCCTCACTCAGCACAGACACACTGCTTGCCAGCTTGTGTGTGCTGGTGGGGAGAAAATGACTAAATCGACATGGCACTCCCCTCAGGGTGCCATGCCAACCTCACACTGCCTGTGGCATAGGTAAGTCACCCCTCTAGCAGGCCTTACAGCCCTAAGGCAGGGTGCACTATACCACAGGTGAGGACATATGTGCATGAGCACTATGCCCCTACAGTGTCTAAGTAAAACCTTAGACATTGTAAGTGCAGGGTAGCCATAAGAGTATATGGGCTGGGAGTCTGTCAAAAAAGGAACTCCACAGCTCCATAATGGCTACACTGAAAACTGGGAAGTTTGGTATCAAACTTCTCAGAATAATAAACCCACACTGATGCCAGTGGTGTATTTATTCAATAATGCACACAGAGGGCATCTTAGAGATGCCCCCTGTATTTTACCCAATTGTTCAGTGCAGGACTGACTGGTCTCTGCCAGCCTGCTGCTGAGAGACGAGTTTCTGACCCCATGCGGTGAGAGCCTTTGTGCTCTCTGAGGACAGAAACAAAGCCTGCTCTGGGTGGAGGTGCTTCACACCTCCCCCCTGCAGGAACTGTAACACCTAGCAGTGAGCTTCAAAGGCTCAAGCTTCGTGTTACAATGCCCCAGGGCACTCCAGCTAGTGGAGATGCCCGCCCCCTGGACCCAGCCCCCACTTTTGGCGGCAAGTCCAGGAGAGATAATGAGAAAAACAAGGAGGAGTCACTGGCCAGTCAGGACAGCCCCTAAGGTGTCCTGAGCTGAGGTGACTCTGACTTTTAGAAATCCTGCATCTTGTGGAAGGAGGATTCCCCCAATAGGAATAGGGATGTGCCCCCCTCCCCTCAGGGAGGAGGCACAAAGAGGGTGTACCCACCCTCAGGGCTAGTAGCCATTGGCTACTAACCCCCCAGACCTAAACACGCCCTTAAATTTAGTATTTAAGGGCTCCCCTGAACCTAAGAATTTAGATTCCTGCAACTTACAAGAAGAAGAGGACTGCTGAGCTGAAAACCCCTGCAGAAGAAGAAAGAAGACACCAACTGCTTTGGCCCCAGTCCTACCGGCCTGTCTCCTGCCTTCCAAAGAAACCTGCTCCAGCGACGCTTTCCCCAGGACCAGCGACCTCTGAATCCTCAGAGGACTGCCCTGCTTCAAGAAAGACAAGAAACTCCCGAGGACAGCGGCACTGCTCCAAAAAGACTGCAACTTTGTTACAGAGGAGCAGATTTAAAGACCACTGCAAATCCCCGCAAGAAGCGTGAGACTTGCAACACTGCACCCGGCGACCCCGACTCGACTGGTGGAGAACCAACACCTCAGGGAGGACCCTCCGGCGACTCCGAGACCGTGAGTAACCAAAGTTGTCCCCCTTGAGCCCCCACAGCGACGCCTGCAGAGGGAATCCCGAGGCTCCCCCTGACCGCGACTGCCTGACTCTAAAAACCCGACGGCTGGAAAAGACCCTGCACCTGCAGCCCCCAGCACCTGAAGGAACGGAACTTCAGTGCAGGAGTGACCCCCAGGAGGCCCTCTCCCTTGCCTAGGTGGTGGCTACCCCGAGGAGCCCCCCCCCCTTGCCTGCCTGCACCGCTGAAGAGACCCCTTGGTCTCCCATTGGAAACCCGACGCCAGTTTACACACTGCACCCGGCCGCCCCCGCGCTGCTGAGGGTGTACTTTTTGTGTGGACTTGTGTCCCTCCCGGTGCCCTACAAAACCCCCCTGGTCTGCCCTCCGAAGACGCGGGTACTTACCTGCTGACAGACTGGAACTGGGGCACCCCCTTCTCTCCATTGAAGCCTATGTGTTTTGGGCACCTCTTTGACATCTGCACCTGACCGGCCCTGAGCTGCTGGTGTGGTAACTTTGGGGTTGCTCTGAACCCCCAATGGTGGGCTACCTTGGACCCAAAACTGAACCCTGTAGGTGGGTTACTTGCCTGCAAAAACTAACAATCGTTTACCTCCCTCAGGAACTGTGAAAATTGCAGTGTCCACTTTTAAAACAGCTATTTGTGGTTTATGTGAAAAGTATATATGCTACTGTAATTATTCAAAGTTCCTAAAGTACTTACCTGCAATACCTTTCAAATGAGATATTACGTGTAGAATTTGAACCTGTGGTTCTTAAAATAAACTAAGAAAATATATTTTTCTATACAAAAACCTATTGGCTGGATTTGTCTCTGAGTGTGTGTTCCTCATTTATTGCCTGTGTGTATGTACAACAAATGCTTAACACTACTCCTTTGATAAGCCTACTGCTCGACCACACTACCACAAAATAGAGCATTAGTATTATCTCTTTTTGCCACTATCTTACCTCTAAGGGGAACCCTTGGACTCTGTGCATGCTATTCCTTACTTTGAAATAGCACATACAGAGCCAACTTCCTACATTGGTGGATCAGCGGTGGGGTACAAGACTTTGCATTTGCTGGACTACTCAGCCAATACCTGATCACACGACAAATTCCAAAAATTGTCATTAGAAATTGATTTTTGCAATTTGAACTATTTTTCTAAATTTTTAAAAGTCCTGCTAGGGCCTTGTGTTAGTCCCTGTTAGCATTTCTTTTAGAGTTTAAAAGTTTGTGAAAGTTTGAATTAGAACCTAGAACTAGTTTTAGATTCTTAAAAAGCATTCCAACTTTTAGAAGCATAATGTCTAGTACAGATGTGAATGTGGTGGAACTCGACACCACCCCTTACCTCCATCTTAAGATGAGGGAGCTAAGGTCACTCTGTAAATTAAAGAAAATAACAATGGGCCCCAGACCTTCCAAACTACAGCTCCAGGAGCTTTTGGCAGAGTTTGAAAGAGCCAACCCCTCTGAGGATGGCAACACAGAGGATGAAGATAGTGACTTGGAGGAAAATTCCCACCTACCAGTCCTATTTAGGGAGAACAGGGCCTCTCAAGCCCTGTCTCCAAACATAATAGTCAGAGATGCTGTTTCCCTCACAGGAGGGACCAACCTCTCTGAAATCACTGAGGATAATCCCAGTGAAGAGGACATCCAGTTAGCCAGGATGGCCAAAAGATTGGCTTTGGAAAAGCAGATCCTAGCCATAGAAAGGGAAAGACAAGAGATGGGCCTAGGTCCCATCAATGGTGGCAGCAACATAAATAGGGTCAGAGATTCTCCTGACATGTTGAAAATCCCTAAAGGGATTGTAACTAAATATGAAGATGGTGATGACATCACCAAATGGTTCACAGCTTTTGAGAGGGCTTGTGTAACCAGAAAAGTAAGCAGATCTCACTGGGGTGCTCTCCTTTGGGAAATGTTCACTGGAAAGTGTAGGGATAGACTCCTCACACTCTGTGGAAAAGATGCAGAATCTTATGACCTCATGAAGGGAACCCTGATTGAGGGCTTTGGATTCTCCACTGAGGAGTATAGAATTAGATTCAGGGGGGCTCAAATATCCTTGAGCCAGACCTGGGTTGATTTTGTGGACTACTCAGTGAAAACACTGGATGGTTGGGTAACTGGAAATGAAGTGCATGACTATGTTGGGCTTTATAATTTGTTTATGAAAGAACACATTTTAAGTAACTGCTTCAATGAAAAGTTGCATCAGTATCTGGTAGACCTAGGTCCAATTTCTCCCCAAGAATTGGGAAAGAAGGCAGACCACTGGGTCAAGACTAGGGTAACCAAAACTTCCACTGGGGGTGACCAAAAGAAAGGGGTTACAAAGCCTCCCCAGGAGAAAGTGGGTGACACTAGAAACAAAGAAAAAGAGTCCTCTGTAGGCCCCCAAAAACCAGAACAGGTGGGTGGGCCCCAAGACACAACCCAAAACAAAGGTGGGTAAGAACTGGGATGCCACTAAGGCATGGTGCCATAACTGTAAACAGACAGGGCACCACACCAAAGACACTTCTTGTCCCAAAAACAAACCCCCTAGCAAAATCCCAGGGGTGACCAGTGTAGCCATTGGGGATGACTCCTCAGATGAGGAGGTCTTCATAGCCTTCAACTGGAAAAAGGGCCCAACAGGTGAGTTGGAGATTCCAGAGGGAAGCAGACACTTCCACCACCTACTGGTGAATGGAATCCCAGCCACTGCCCTGAGAGACACTTGTGCCAGTCACACTATTGTGCATGACAGGCTGGTGTTCTCAAACCAGTACATCCCAGGTTAGACTGCCAGAGTAAGAGTTAGCCCAGACAGGGTCACTGATAGGCCTGTGGCATTTGTGCCCATAGAAGTGGGTGGGACTTTTAGCTGGAGAAGGGTGGTAGTCAGTACAGACCTCCCCCTTGATTGTCTCCTTGGAAACGACTACCCAGAGGTTAGTCAGAGCCCAAGAGAGGAACTGGTCCAGTGCCAGTCCTCTCCCAAGGATTCTGGAGGTGCTACCCCTGCAGTAACTGCAAGTAGGCCCCAGAAGAAAAAGAAAAGAAAACAGTGTAGGAAGGGTGAACAACCTTTAGCCAAGGTTCCAGCCAGCCAAGGAGATTCTGCTCCAGTAGGGGAGAACTCCAAAAGTGGCTCTGGTAAAGTCCAACCTGTCCCACAAGAAGTCCTGGCTAGTCAGGCAACTGTTAAGCCTGAGTGGGTGGCTCCTCAGCTAACAGAAGAAAGAGTGTAAGAAGGGTGTTTACTACAAGATGTGGTAACCCCCAACTCTAATACAGCAGACAGGCACCCTGAACCCAAAGAAGCCTGTAACTTAGCCCCTTCCCTTGTAGGTGAAGAGCTAAAGGTGTGGATCTGGGCACTGACAGCTGTCAGTGGCCTCTGCTGGGTGTTAGCCTTTATGGCTGCACTATCCTTGGCATGGTGGTCTGACCCCATGCCAAATAGCAAGTTAGGCCCCCTGACCCTGTTGGTCATGGTGGGGTTACTCCAGCTCTGGGTAACCTCTTTGGGTAAGCTAGGGGTGACCCTGGCTAAGTTAAGATTAGCAGAGGTGGATACCTCTAACCCCAAAATAGAGAGAATGGGTGGAGACATTAAAGATACAGACAAGAGGCAATTCAGACTAGGTCCTATCACTGTGGAAGTGGGTCAGTACCCCAGAGGGAATGACCTGAACAGAAGGATGTAAGGCAGAGTAGGCCCTGCAACAAACCAGCCTATTTCCTCTACTCTTCCTCGCCTGACAGACTAGGAAGACTCTCCCAGCTTTGGCTGAGTCTCCTGGCCTGTGGGCTGGGGGGGGCTTGTGTAAAGAAATGGCTCCCTGTTGCAGTTACCCCCCACTTTTTGCCTGATACTGATGCTGACTTGACTGAGAAGTGTGCTGGGACCCTGCTAACCAGGCCCCAGCACCAGTGTTCTTTCACCTAAAATGTACCATTGTTTCCACAATTGGCACAACCCTGGCACCTAGGTAAGTCCCTTGTAACTGGTACCCTTGGTACCAAGGGCCCTGATGCCAGGGAAGGTCTCTAAGGGCTGCAGCATGTCTTATGCCACCCTAGGGACCCCTCACTCAGCACAGACACACTGCTTCCCAGCTTGTGTGTGCTGGTGGGGAGAAAATGACTAAGTCGACATGGCACTCCCCTCAGGGTGCCATGCCAACCTCACACTGCCTGTGGCATAGGTAAGTCACCCCTCTAGCAGGCCTTACAGCCCTAAGGCAGGGTGCACTATACCACAGGTGAGGACATATGTGCATGAGCACTATGCCCCTACAGTGTCTAAGCAAAACCTTAGACATTGTAAGTGCAGGGTAGCCATAAGAGTATATGGGCTGGGAGTCTGTCAAAAACGAACTCCACAGCTCCATAATGGCTACACTGAAAACTGGGAAGTTTGGTATCAAACTTCTCAGAATAATAAACCCACACTGATGCCAGTGGTGGATGTATTAAAAAATGCACACAGAGGGCATCTTAGAGATGCCCCCCCGTATTTTACCCAATTGTTCAGTGCAGGACTGACTGGTCTCTGCCAGCCTGCTGCTGAGAGACGAGTTTCTGACCCCATGCGGTGAGAGCCTTTGTGCTCTTTGAGGACAGAAACAAAGCCTGCTCTGGGTGGAGGTGCTTCACACCTCCCCCCTGCAGGAACTGTAACACCTAGCAGTGAGCTTCAAAGGCTCAAGCTTCGTGTTACAATGCCCCAGGGCACTCCAGCTAGTGGAGATGCCCGCCCCTGGACCCAGCCCCCACTTTTGGCGGCAAGTCCAGGAGAGATAATGAGAAAAACAAGGAGGAGTCACTGGCCAGTCAGGACAGCCCCTAAGGTGTCCTGAGCTGAGGTGACTCTGACTTTTAGAAATCCCCCATCTTGTGGAAGGAGGATTCCCCCAATAGGAATAGGGATGTGCCCCCCTCCCCTCAGGGAGGAGGCACAAAGAGGGTGTACCCACCCTCAGGGCTAGTAGCCATTGGCTACTAACCCCCAGACCTAAACACGCCCTTAAATTTAGTATTTAAGGGCTCCCCTGAACCTAAGAATTTAGATTCCTGCAACTTACAAGAAGAAGAGGACTGCTGAGCTGAAAACCCCTTCAGAAGAAGAAAGAAGACACCAACTGCTTTGGCCCCAGTCCTACCAGCCTGTCTCCTGCCTTCCAAAGAAACCTGCTCCAGCGACGCTTTCACCAGGACCAGCGACCTCTGAATCCTCAGAGGACTGCCCTGCTTCAAGAAAGACAAGAAACTCCTGAGGACAGTGGCACTGCTCCAAAAAGACTGCAACTTTGTTACAGAGGAGCAGATTTAAAGACCCCTGCAAATCCCCGCAAGAAGCGTGAGACTTGCAACACTGCACCCGGCGACCCCGACTCGACTGGTGGAGAACCAACACCTCAGGGAGGACCCTCCGGCGACTCCGAGACCGTGAGTAACCAAAGTTGTCCCCCCTGAGCCCACACAGCGACGCCTGCAGAGGGAATCCCGAGGCTCCCCCTGACCGCGACTGCCTGACTCTAAAAACCCGACGGCTGGAAAAGACCCTGCACCCGCAGCCCCCAGCACCTGAAGGAACGGAACTTCAGTGCAGGAGTGACCCCCAGGAGGCCCTCTCCCTTGCCTAGGTGGTGGCTACCCCGAGGAGCCCCCCCCCCCTTGCCTGCCTGCACCGCTGAAGAGACCCCTTGGTCTCCCATTGACTCCCATTGGAAACCCGACGCCAGTTTACACACTGCACCCGGCCGCCCCCGCGCTGCTGAGGGTGTACTTTTTGTGTGGGCTTGTGTCCCCCCCCCCCCCGGTGCCCTACAAAACCCCCCTGGTCTGCCCTCCGAAGACGCGGGTACTTACCTGCTGGCAGACTGGAACCGGGGCACCCCCTTCTCTCCATTGAAGCCTATGTGCTTTGGGCACCTCTTTGACCTCTGCACCTGACTGGCCCTGAGCTGCTGGTGTGGTAACTTTGGGGTTGCTCTGAACCCCCAACGGTGGGCTACCTTGGACCCAAAACTGAACCCTGTAGGTGGGTTACTTGCCTGCAAAAACTAACAATCCTTTACCTCCCCCAGGAACTGTGAAAATTGCACTGTCCACTTTTAAAACAGCTATTTGTGGTTTATGTGAAAAGTATATATGCTACTGTAATTATTCAAAGTTCCTAAAGTACTTACCTGCAATACCTTTCAAATGAGATATTACATGTAGAATTTGAACCTGTGGTTCTTAAAATAAACTAAGAAAAGATATTTTTCTATACAAAAACCTATTGGCTGGAATTGTCTCTGAGTGTGTGTTCCTCATTTATTGCCTGTGTGTATGTACAACAAATGCTTAACACTACTCCTTTGATAAGCCTACTGCTCGACCACACTACCACAAAATAGAGCATTAGTATTATCTCTTTTTGCCACTATCTTACCTCTAAGGGGAACCCTTGGACTCTGTGCATGCTATTCCTTACTTTGAAATAGCACATACAGAGCCACCTTCCTACACCCTCTCAAAAGCTGTGAACCATTTGGTGATGTCATCACCATTTTCATATTTAGTTACAATCCCTTTTGGGATTTTCAACATGTCAGGAGAATCTCTGACCCTATTTATGTTGCTGCCACCATGGATGGGACCAAAACCCATCTCTTGTCTTTCCCTTTCTATGGCTAGGAGCTGTCTCTCTAAAGCCAATCTTTTGGCCATCCTGGCTAGCAGGAGGTCATCTTCACTGAGGCTATCCTCAGTGATTACAGAGGTGCTGGACCCTCCTGTGAGGGAAGCAGCATCTCTGACTATCACAGCTGGAGTCAGGGTTTGAGGGACCCTGTTCTCCCTAACTAGGACTGGAGGGGGGAAATTCTCCTCCAAGTCACTATCTTCATCCTCTGGGAGGTCATCCTCAGAGGGGTTGGCTTTGTCAAATTCTGCCAGCAGCTCCTGGAGCTGTGCTTTGGAAGGGCTTATGCCAACTTGTATTTTCTTTATTTTGCAGAGAGACCTTAGCTCCCTCATTTTAAGATGGAGGTAAGGGGTGATGTCGAGTTCCTTTACATTCTCTTCTGCATTAGACATTGTTTCTAAAAGTTGGAATACTTTTTAAGAATCTAAAACTATCTCTAGAACTTAATTCAAACTTTCACAAAACTTTTAAACTCTAAAAGAAATGCTAACAGGGATTAACACAAGGCCCTAGCAGGACTTTTAAAAATTTAGAAAAATAGCTCAAATTGCAAAAATCAGTTTCTAATGACAATTTTTGGAATTTAGTTGTGTGATCAGGTATTGGCTGAGTAGTCCAGCAAATGCAAAGTCTTGTACCCCACCGCTGATCCACCAATGTAGGAAGTTGGCTCTGTATGCACTATTTCAAAGTAAGGAATAGTATGCAGAGTCCAAGGGTTCCCCATAGAGGTAAGATAGTGGCAAAAAGAGATAATACTAATGCTCTATTTTGTGGTAGTGTGGTCGAGCAGTATGCTTATCAAAGGAGTAGTGTTAAGCATTTGTTGTACACACACAAGCAATAAATGAGGAACACACACTCGGAGACAATTCCAGGCCAATAGGTTTTTGTATAGAAAAATATATTTTCTTAGTTTATTTTAAGAACCACATTTACATGAAATACTTTAAATGAAAGGTATTGCAGGTAGGTACTTTAGGAACTTTGAATTAGCAAAATAGCATATACACTTTTCACATAAATCACATATAGCTATTTTAAAACTAGACACAGTGCAATTTTCAACAGTTCATAGGGGGAGTAAGAGTTTATTAGTTTTTGCAGGTGAGTAAACCACCTACGGGGTTCAAGTTTGGGTCCAAGGTAGCCCACCGTTGGGGGTTCAGAGCAACCCCAAAGTTACCACACCAGCAGCTCAGGGCCGGTCAGGTGCAGAGGTCAAAGTGGTGCCCAAAACGCTTAGGCTTCAATGGAGAAGGGGGTGCCCCGGTTCCAGTCTGCCAGCAGGTAAGTACCTGCGTCTTCGGAGGGCAGACTATGGGGGTTTTGTAGGGCACCGGGGGGGACACAAGTCCACACAGAAAGTACACCCTCAGCGGCACGGGGCGGCCGGGTGCAGTGTGCCAACAAGCGTCAGGTTTGTAATTGAAATCAATGGGAGACCAAGGGGTCTCTTCAGCGATGCAGGCAGGCAAGGGGGGGGGGGGGGGCTCCTCGGGGTAGCCACCCCCTGGGCAAGGGAGAGGGCCTCCTGGGGGTCACTCATGCGCTGTAGTTCGGATCCTTCAGGTCCTGGGGGCTACGGGTGCAGAGTCTTTACCAGGCGTCGGGATCTGAGGAGCAGGCAGTCACGGTCAGGGGGAGCCTCTGGATTCCCTCTGCAGGCGTCGCTGTGGGGCTCAGGGGGGGCAACTCTGGCTTCTCACGGTCTCGCAGTCGCCGGGGAGTCCTCCTTTAAGTGATTGTTCTCCACAAGTCGAGCCGGGGGCATCGGGTGCAGTGTGTCAAGTCTCACGCTTCCGGCCGGAAACGCAAGTTGTTTTAAAGTTGCTCCTTTGTTACAAAGTTGCAGTCTTGGGTGAACAGAGCCGCTGTCCTCGGGAGTTCTTGGTCCTTCTAGAGCAGGGCAGTCCTCTGAGGATTCAGAGGTCGCTGGTCCCTGGGGAAAGCGTCGCTGGAGCAGTGTCTTTAGAAGGGGGGTGGGGAGACAGGCCGGTAGAGCTGGGGCCCAAAGCAGTTGGTGTCTTCGTCTTCTCTGCAGGGTTTTTCAGCTTAGCAGTCCTCTTCTTCTTAGGTTGCAGGAATCTGAGTTCCTAGGTTCTGGGGAGCCCTTAAATACTAAATTTAAGGGTGTGTTTAGGTCTTGGGGGTTAGTAGCCAATGGCTACTAGCCCTGAGGGTGGGTACACCCTCTTTGTGCCTCCTCCCGAGGGGAGGGGGGCACATTCCTATCCCTATTGGGGGAATCCTCCATCTGCAAGATGGAGGATTTCTAAAAGTCAGAGTCACCTCAGCTCAGGACACCTTAGGGGCTGTCCTGACTGGCCAGTGACTCCTCCTTGTTTTTCTCATTATCTCCTCTGGTCTTGCCGCCAAAAGTGGGGCCGTGTAGCCATTATGGTGCTGTGGAGTTCGTGCATGACAGACTCCCAGACCATATACTCTTATGGCTACCCTGCACTCACAATGTCTAAGGTTTTGCTTAGCCACTGTAGGGGCATAGTGCTCATGCACTTATGCCCTCACCTATGGTATAGTGCACCCTGCCTTAGGGCTGTAAGGCCTGCTATAAGGGTGACTTATCTATACTGCATAGGCAGTGTGAGGTTGGCATGGCACCCTGAGGGCACCCTATGTCGACATACTCGTTTTGTCCTCACCAGCACACACAAGCTGGCAAGCAGTGTGTCTGTACTGAGTGAGGGGTCCCCAGGGTGGCATAAGACATGCTGCAGCCCTTAGAGACCTTCCCTGGCATCAGGGCCCTTGGTACCAGGGGTACGAGTTACAAGGGACTTACCTGGCTGCCAGGGTGTGCCAATTGTGGAAACAAAAGTACAGGTTAGGGAAAGAACACTGGTGCTGGGGCCTGGTTAGCAGGCCTCAGCACACTTTCAAATCAAAACTTAGCTTCAGCAAAGGCAAAAAGTCAGGGGGTAACCGTGCCAAGGGGGCATTTCCTTACATCTATGCAGAGGGGACATTAAGATCTTGTATTCCAGCAGGGTTTCATTGGGAAACTCCACCATATGTGATGTGTATTTGGCCAGGGCATGTTTCACCTGGAGATACCCAAATCTCTGAGTGTCTTCTAGGCCAAATTGCTCACATAGCTATTCAGATGTTAATATCATGTCAGGCCCCACAGGTTTCCTATCTTAGATATGCCTATCATATGCCAGGGATGGAATCCTGGTAGGCTTTTCAGGACTGCCAACATACCAGTGTCCCACAATGGCGTCTCCCTGGTAATCTTCCGTGTCCAGCCAATTTCTTTTGTTGCATACTTCCACATCTGGACCACTGCAGCTGTGGGGTTCTGTGGTGTCTTTGGGGGCATCTTTCCCATAAAGTGCCCCGGGATATCTTCTTCATGGCAGAGTTCGTCTGTTTGCCATCAGAGCAGTATCTCCTTGTTAAACAAAGGCCCAGTCATTAATCGCTGTCAGTTGCGCTGCCCAATAGCACAATTTGAGGTTGGGAATCACAGTCCCCCTCAAATTGATTCTGCATTAGACCAGAGAGAGCAATTCTAGACATACTTCCATCCCACAGTAGTACTCAGGTTGTCTCCGTCACTGCCCTGAAAAAGGAGTCTGGGATTGAATGTGGTGTGTTTTGTAACACAAAAGAAACCTAGGCAAGTATATAATTTTATACAGCTCAGCCCTCCCCAACAAGGACAGCTGCAACTTTCTCCAAAGGGCCACATCAGTTTTATATTGAGTGAGGAGTCTCTTCAATTTTTTGTGTATAACATCTGTTGGGGTCATGGTGATAGCAATACTCAAGTATTGGAAGCCCAACCTAGATCCTTCTAGTGGGCAATCCCAGTCCTTCGGAGGATCCTAACCCGTAGATGAGTAAACTATTTATTTATGTCAGATTATTCTAATCCCTGAGTAAATGGAGAATGTATTTATTATCTCCAGTATGCTCGGAATCAAATGTAAGGAGTGTAAAGAAATGGCTCCCTGTTGCAGTTACCCCCCACTTTTTGCCTGATACTGATGCTGACTTGACTGAGAAGTGTGCTGGGACCCTGCTAACCAGGCCCCAGCACCAGTGTTCTTTCACCTAAAATGTACCATTGATCCCACAATTGGCACACCCTGGCATCCAGATAAGTCCCTTGTAACTGGTACCTCTGGTACCAAGGGCCCTGATGCCAGGGAAGGTCTCTAAGGGCTGCAGCATGCATTATGCCACCCTAGAGACCCCTCACTCAGCACAGCCACACTGCTTACAAGCCTGTGTGTGCTAGTGAGAACAAAATGAGTAAGTCGACATGGCACTCCCCTCAGGGTGCCATGCCAGCCTCTCACTGCCTATGCAGTATAGATAAGACACCCCTCTAGCAGGCCTTACAGCCCTAAGGCAGGGTGCACTATACCATAGGTGAGGGTACCAGTGCATGAGCACTGTGCCCCTACAGTGTCTAAGCAAAACCTTAGACATTGTAAGTGCAGGATAGCCATAAGAGTATATGGTCTGGGAGTCTGTTTTACACGAACTCCACAGCACCATAATGGCTACACTGAAAACTGGGAAGTTTGGTATCAAACTTCTCAGCACAATAAATGCACACTGATGCCAGTGTACATTTTATTGTAAAATACACCACAGAGGGCACCTTAGAGGTGCCCCCTGAAACTTAACCAACTATCTGTGTAGGCTGACTGGTTCCAGCAGCCTGCCACACTAGAGACATGTTGCTGGCCCCATGGGGAGAGTGCCTTTGTCACTCTGAGGCCAGTAACAAAGCCTGCACTGGGTGGAGATGCTAACACCTCCCCCAAGGCAGGAGCTGTAACACCTGGCGGTGAGCCTCAAAGGCTCACCCCTTTGTCACAGCCCAGCAGGGCACTCCAGCTTAGTGGAGTTGCCCGCCCCCTCCGGCCACGGCCCCCACTTTTGGCGGCAAGGCTGGAGGGAACAAAGAAAGCAACAAGGAGGAGTCACTGGCCAGTCAGGACAGCCCCTAAGGTGCCCTGAGCTGAAGTGACTCTTACTTTTAGAAATCCTCCATCTTGCAGATGGAGGATTCCCCCAATAGGGTTAGGATTGTGACCCCCTCCCCTTGGGAGGAGGCACAAAGAGGGTGTACCCACCCTCAGGGCTAGTAGCCATTGGCTACTAACCCCCCAGACCTAAACACGCCCTTAAATTTAGTATTTAAGGGCTACCCTGAACCCTAGAAAATTAGATTCCTGCAACTACAAGAAGAAGGACTGCCTAGCTGAAAACCCCTGCAGAGGAAGACCAGAAGACGACAACTGCCTTGGCTCCAGAAACTCACCGGCCTGTCTCCTGCCTTCCAAAGATCCTGCTCCAGCGACGCCTTCCAAAGGGACCAGCGACCTCGACATCCTCTGAGGACTGCCCCTGCTTCGAAAAGACAAGAAACTCCCGAGGACAGCGGACCTGCTCCAAGAAAGGCTGCAACTTTGTTTCCAGCAGCCTTGAAAGAACCCTGCAAGCTCCCCGCAAGAAGCGTGAGACTTGCAACACTGCACCCGGCGACCCCGACTCGGCTGGTGGAGATCCAACACCTCAGGAGGGACCCCAGGACTACTCTGATACTGTGAGTACCAAAACCTGTCCCCCCTGAGCCCCCACAGCGCCGCCTGCAGAGGGAATCCCGAGGCTTCCCCTGACCGCGACTCTTTGAATCCAAAGTCCCGACGCCTGGGAGAGACCCTGCACCCGCAGCCCCCAGGACCTGAAGGACCGGACTTTCACTGGAGAAGTGACCCCCAGGAGTCCCTCTCCCTTGCCCAAGTGGAGGTTTCCCCGAGGAATCCCCCCCTTGCCTGCCTGCAGCGCTGAAGAGATCCCGAGATCTCTCATAGACTAACATTGCGAACCCGACGCTTGTTTCTACACTGCACCCGGCCGCCCCCGTGCTGCTGAGGGTGAGATTTCTGTGTGGGCTTGTGTCCCCCCCGGTGCCCTACAAAACCCCTCTGGTCTGCCCTCCGAAGACGCGGGTACTTACCTGCCAGCAGACCGGAACCGGGGCACCCCCTTCTCTCCGTTCTAGCCTATGTGTTTTGGGCACCACTTTGAACTCTGCACCTGACCGGCCCTGAGCTGCTGGTGTGGTGACTTTGGGGTTGCTCTGAACCCCCAACGGTGGGCTACCTTGGACCAAGAACTGAACCCTGTAAGTGTCCTACTTACCTGGTAAAGCTAACAAAAACTTACCTCCCCCAGGAACTGTGAAAATTGCACTAAGTGTCCACTTTTAAAACAGCTATTTGTCAATAACTTGAAAAGTATACATGCAATTTTTATGATTTCAAGTTCCTAAAGTACTTACCTGCAATACCTTTCGAACAAGATATTACATGTTAAATTTGAACCTGTGGTTCTTAAAATAAACTAAGAAAAGATATTTTTCTATACAAAAACCTATTGGCTGGATTTGTCTCTGAGTGTGTGTACCTCATTTATTGTCTATGTGTATGTGCAACAAATGCTTAACACTACTCCTTGGATAAGCCTATTGCTCGACCACACTACCACAAAATAGAGCATTAGTATTATCTATTTTTACCACTATTTTACCTCTAAGGGGAACCCTTGGACTCTGTGCATGCTATTCCTTACTTTGAAATAGCACATACAGAGCCAACTTCCTACATTGGTGGATCAGCGGTGGGGTACAAGACTTTGCATTTGCTGGACTACTCAGCCAATACCTGATCACACGACAAATTCCAAAATTGTCATTAGAAATTGATTTTTGCAATTTGAAAAGTTTTCTAAATTCTTAAAAGACCTGCTAGGGCCTTGTGTTAGATCCTGTTTAGCATTTCTTTTAGAGTTTAAAAGTTTGTAAAAGTTTGAATTAGATTCTAGAACCAGTTGTAGATTCTTAAAAAGTATTCCAACTTTTAGAAGCAAAATGTCTAGCACAGATGTGACTGTGGTGGAACTCGACACCACACCTTACCTCCATCTTAAGATGAGGGAGCTAAGGTCACTCTGTAAAATAAAGAAAATAACAATGGGCCCCAAACCTACCAAAATACAGCTCCAGGAGCTTTTGGCAGAGTTTGAAAAGGCCAACCCCTCTGAGGGTGGCAACTCAGAGGAAGAGGATAGTGACTTGGAGGAAAATTCCCCCCTACCAGTCCTATCGAGGGAGAACAGGGTCCCTCAAACCCTGACTCCAAAAATAATAGTCAGAGATGCTGGTTCCCTCACAGGAGAGACCAACACCTCTGAAATCACTGAGGATAACTCCAGTGAAGATGACCCCCTGTTAGCCAGGATGGTCAAAAGATTGGCTTTGGAAAAGCAGCTCCTAGCCATAGAAAGGGAAAGAAAAGAGATGGGCCTAGGTCCCATCGATGGTGGCAGCAACTTAAATAGGGTCAGAGATTCTCCTGACATCCTAAAAATCCCCAAAGGGATTGTAACAAAATATGAAGATGGGGATGACATCACCAAATGGTTCACAGCTTTTGAGAGGGCTTGTGTAACCAGAAAAGTAAACAGATCTCACTGGGGTGCTCTCCTTTGGGAAATGTTCACTGGAAAGTGTAGGGATAGACTCCTCACACTCTCTGGAAAAGATGCAGAATCTTATGACCTCATGAAGGGTACCCTGATTGAGGGCTTTGGATTCTCCACTGAGGAGTATAGAATTAGATTCAGGGGGGCTCAAAAATCCTCGAGCCAGACCTGGGTTGATTTTGTAGACTACTCAGTAAAAACACTAGATGGTTGGTTAACTGGAAATGAAGTGTGTGACTATGTTGGGCTTTATAATTTGTTTATGAAAGAACACATTTTAAGTAACTGCTTCAATGAAAAGTTGCATCAGTATCTGGTAGACCTAGGTCCAATTTCTCCCCAAGAATTGGGAAAGAAGGCAGACCACTGGGTCAAGACTAGGGTAACCAAAACTTCCACTGGGGGTGACCAAAAGAAAGGGGTTACAAAAACTCCCCAGGAGAAAGTGGGTGACACTAGAAACAAAGAAAAAGAGTCCTCTGTAGGCCCCCAAAAACCAGAACAGGTGGGTGGGCTCCAAGACACAACCCAAAACAAAGGTGGGTACCAGGGTAAGAACTGGGATGCCACTAAGGCATGGTGCCACAACTGTAAACAGTCTGGGCACCACACCAAGGACACTTCTTGTCCCAAAAACAAACCCCAGAACAAAATTCCAGGGGTAACCAGTGTAGCCATGGGAGATGACTCCTCAGATGAGGAGGTCTTCATAGCCTTCAACTGGAAACAGGGCCCAACAGGTGAGTTGGAGATTCCAGAGGGAAGTAGACACTTCCACCACCTCCTGGTGAATGGAATCCCAACCACTGCCCTGAGAGACACTTGTGCCAGTCACACTATTGTGCATGACAGGCTGGTGCTCTCAAACCAGTACATCCCAGGTGAGACTGCCAGGGTAAGAGTTAGCCTAGACAGGGTCACTAAGAGGCCTGTGGCTTTAGTACCCATAGAAGTGGGTGGCACTCTTAGCTGGAGAAGGGTAGTAGTCAGTACAGACCTCCCCCTTGATTGTCTCCTTGGAAATGACTACCCAGAGGTTAGTCAGAGCCCAAGAGAGGAACTGGTCCAGTGCCAGTTCTCTCCCAAGGATTCTGGAAGTCCTGCCTCTGCAGTAAATGCAAGCAGGCCCCAGAAGAAGAAGAAAAGAAAACAGAGTAGGAAGGGTGGACAACCTTTAGCCAAGGTTACAGCAAGCCAAGGAGATTCTGCTCCAGTAGGGGAGAACTCCAAAAATGGCCCTGATAAAGTCCAACCTGACCCACAAGAAGTCCTGGCTAGTCAGGCAACTGTTAAGCCTGAGTGGGTGGCTCCTCAGCTAACAGAAGAAAGAGTGGAAGAAGGGTGTTTACTACAAGATGTGGTAACCCCCCACTCTAATACAGCAGACAGGCAACCTGAACCCAAAGAAGCCTGTAACTTAGCCCCTTCCCTTTTAGGTGAAGAGCTAAAGGTGTGGTTCTGGGCACTGACAGCTGTCAGTGGCCTCTGCTGGGTGTTAGCCTTTATGGCTGCACTATCCTTAGCATGGTGGTCTGACCCCATGCCAAATAGCAAGTTAGGCCCCCTGACCCTATTGGTCATGGTGGGGTTACTCCAGCTCTGGGTAACCTCTTTGGGTAAGCTAGGGGTAACCCTGGCCAAGATAAGGTTAGCAGAGGTGGATACCTCTAAGACCAAAATAGAAAGAATGGGTGGAGACATTGAAGAGGCAGACAAGAGGCAGTTCAGACTAGGTCCTATCACTGTGGAAGTGGGTCAGTTCCCCAGAGGGAATGACCTGAACAGGAGGATGTAAGGCAGAGTAGGCCCTGCAACAAACCAGCCATTTCCTCTACTCTTCCTCGCCTGACAGACTAGGAAGACTCTTCCAGCGTTGGCTGAGTCTCCTGGCCTGTGGGCTGGGGGGGGCTTGTGTAAAGAAATGGCTCCCTGTTGCAGTTACCCCCCACTTTTTGCCTGATACTGATGCTGACTTGACTGAGAAGTGTGCTGGGACCCTGCTAACCAGGCCCCAGCACCAGTGTTCTTTCACCTAAAATGTACCATTGATCCCACAATTGGCACACCCTGGCATCCAGATAAGTCCCTTGTAACTGGTACCTCTGGTACCAAGGGCCCTGATGCCAGGGAAGGTCTCTAAGGGCTGCAGCATGCATTATGCCACCCTAGAGACCCCTCACTCAGCACAGCCACACTGCTTACAAGCCTGTGTGTGCTAGTGAGAACAAAATGAGTAAGTCGACATGGCACTCCCCTCAGGGTGCCATGCCAGCCTCTCACTGCCTATGCAGTATAGATAAGACACCCCTCTAGCAGGCCTTACAGCCCTAAGGCAGGGTGCACTATACCATAGGTGAGGGTACCAGTGCATGAGCACTGTGCCCCTACAGTGTCTAAGCAAAACCTTAGACATTGTAAGTGCAGGATAGCCATAAGAGTATATGGTCTGGGAGTCTGTTTTACACGAACTCCACAGCACCATAATGGCTACACTGAAAACTGGGAAGTTTGGTATCAAACTTCTCAGCACAATAAATGCACACTGATGCCAGTGTACATTTTATTGTAAAATACACCACAGAGGGCACCTTAGAGGTGCCCCCTGAAACTTAACCAACTATCTGTGTAGGCTGACTGGTTCCAGCAGCCTGCCACACTAGAGACATGTTGCTGGCCCCATGGGGAGAGTGCCTTTGTCACTCTGAGGCCAGTAACAAAGCCTGCACTGGGTGGAGATGCTAACACCTCCCCCAAGGCAGGAGCTGTAACACCTGGCGGTGAGCCTCAAAGGCTCACCCCTTTGTCACAGCCCAGCAGGGCACTCCAGCTTAGTGGAGTTGCCCGCCCCCTCCGGCCACGGCCCCCACTTTTGGCGGCAAGGCTGGAGGGAACAAAGAAAGCAACAAGGAGGAGTCACTGGCCAGTCAGGACAGCCCCTAAGGTGCCCTGAGCTGAAGTGACTCTTACTTTTAGAAATCCTCCATCTTGCAGATGGAGGATTCCCCCAATAGGGTTAGGATTGTGACCCCCTCCCCTTGGGAGGAGGGACAAAGAGGGTGTACCCACCCTCAGGGCTAGTAGCCATTGGCTACTAACCCCCCAGACCTAAACACGCCCTTAAATTTAGTATTTAAGGGCTACCCTGAACCCTAGAAAATTAGATTCCTGCAACTACAAGAAGAAGGACTGCCTAGCTGAAAACCCCTGCAGAGGAAGACCAGAAGACGACAACTGCCTTGGCTCCAGAAACTCACCGGCCTGTCTCCTGCCTTCCAAAGATCCTGCTCCAGCGACGCCTTCCAAAGGGACCAGCGACCTCGACATCCTCTGAGGACTGCCCCTGCTTCGAAAAGACAAGAAACTCCCGAGGACAGCGGACCTGCTCCAAGAAAGGCTGCAACTTTGTTTCCAGCAGCCTTGAAAGAACCCTGCAAGCTCCCCGCAAGAAGCGTGAGACTTGCAACACTGCACCCGGCGACCCCGACTCGGCTGGTGGAGATCCAACACCTCAGGAGGGACCCCAGGACTACTCTGATACTGTGAGTACCAAAACCTGTCCCCCCTGAGCCCCCACAGCGCCGCCTGCAGAGGGAATCCCGAGGCTTCCCCTGACCGCGACTCTTTGAATCCAAAGTCCCGACGCCTGGGAGAGACCCTGCACCCGCAGCCCCCAGGACCTGAAGGACCGGACTTTCACTGGAGAAGTGACCCCCAGGAGTCCCTCTCCCTTGCCCAAGTGGAGGTTTCCCCGAGGAATCCCCCCCTTGCCTGCCTGCAGCGCTGAAGAGATCCCGAGATCTCTCATAGACTAACATTGCGAACCCGACGCTTGTTTCTACACTACACCCGGCCGCCCCCGTGCTGCTGAGGGTGAGATTTCTGTGTGGGCTTGTGTCCCCCCCGGTGCCCTACAAAACCCCTCTGGTCTGCCCTCCGAAGACGCGGGTACTTACCTGCCAGCAGACCGGAACCGGGGCACCCCCTTCTCTCCGTTCTAGCCTATGTGTTTTGGGCACCACTTTGAACTCTGCACCTGACCGGCCCTGAGCTGCTGGTGTGGTGACTTTGGGGTTGCTCTGAACCCCCAACGGTGGGCTACCTTGGACCAAGAACTGAACCCTGTAAGTGTCCTACTTACCTGGTAAAGCTAACAAAAACTTACCTCCCCCAGGAACTGTGAAAATTGCACTAAGTGTCCACTTTTAAAACAGCTATTTGTCAATAACTTGAAAAGTATACATGCAATTTTTATGATTTGAAGTTCCTAAAGTACTTACCTGCAATACCTTTCGAACAAGATATTACATGTTAAATTTGAACCTGTGGTTCTTAAAATAAACTAAGAAAAGATATTTTTCTATACAAAAACCTATTGGCTGGATTTGTCTCTGAGTGTGTGTACCTCATTTATTGTCTATGTGTATGTGCAACAAATGCTTAACACTACTCCTTGGATAAGCCTATTGCTCGACCACACTACCACAAAATAGAGCATTAGTATTATCTATTTTTACCACTATTTTACCTCTAAGGGGAACCCTTGGACTCTGTGCATGCTATTCCTTACTTTGAAATAGCACATACAGAGCCAACTTCCTACAAGGAGTCTACTAAATAAAGATGTTTATCATTGATGTAAAGTGAGATTGTATCCTCCCAGTCCTAATCCTACCTTAAGCCCCACTGTAAGGTGTCTTTCCTCACCCATTTTGACGATGGGGAGGGTGAACAGCAGATGGGAAAGTGGGCATCCCTGTTGAGTGCCCCTCCCCAGCTCGAATTCTCGAGACAGTGCCCCATTTACACATACTCTGGCCAGGGGAGCCGTACATAACAGTCAAACCCATGAAAGAAATGCTGGACTAAAGCCCATCCGGTCAAGCTGCGCCCACAAATAAGGCCATTCAAGCAAATGAAATGCCTTTTTGGCATCTGGGGAAAGTATCACCGCCGGCTCCCGGAGGGATGCACTGCGTGCCAGGATTCCATGCAAGCGTCTGATATTTCGTTCCATGCCCTTTGTCGCATAAACCCAGATTGGTCTGCCTGAGTCAGGCTGTCCACCACATCATACAAGTGGTTTACCAGTACTTTTGCCAGTATCTTCGCCTCTAAGTTTAGAAGTGAGATTAGCCTCTAAGGGACACACATTTCTGGTTGCTTTCCCCGGTTTATGAATGAGGGCAATAGTGGATGTTCTGATATCCCTGGGCTGACAGCCTCCTGTCCAATCACCCTGATAAATCCTAAGTCAGGGAACCACTAACCAACCCACCAATTGCCCCCTGCTCCCAAGCTCCCTACATCCCCCCCCCCCCCCCCAACCCCCCAACCTAAGTTAAAAACTCCTTAAGGTACCCATTCGGACCTGGGGTCTTACCACTCTGTAGCTGCCAGTCTCGCGGTCAAGCTTTGTTTGGGAGGGGGAGAATCAAGCTGTGTGGGGGTATCCCTTAGGAAGCCCTGCAGGTCTAACTACACCTCCTGCAGGTATAGTGCTTCTAAATAAGTCACAAAGGCTGATGCCATCTCCAGGGTAGTATCCACCATCCTCCCCTTCTCATCTCCAATCTCTCATACTCCTCTTTAGCCCTCCTCACGGTGGGCCAGCCATACAATAAGTTTCCCTGCCTTATTCCCCACCTCATATAGCCTGTGCTGCGAGGTCCTGAGTTTTTTCTGCACCCCCCACTGATGGAAGATCAGTTGTTTATAGTCTTCCCCTGACAGAGCTATTCGATGTGCCAGTGTCGGGGTAGTCAGATAATCACCTTCCCATTGCATTCGACGTGTCTCTAGCTCGTCCATTTTGTTACGCTTACCTGAAATGATGGATATTAGACCGCCTCTTAACACCACCTTGTAGCCCTCCCATATAGTTAATTTGGAATCTACTGACCTTGTAGTCCGTTGTGGCCTGCTTAAGAAGTTTATTGTTTTCCCAGTCCCCAATATTCCAGGGGTCCAGCTGTCACTGTGGCCTCTTTATCCACAGTAAGAGTTGAGTGATCGGAGATCCCCATAAAAGGAAGGTAATATGTCTATATCCATACCCAGACGTCAATGCCACCAGCAAGTAGTCTAAGTGTGCCCCAGCCTACATGGAGAAAGACACATGTGAAAATTACTTTCTACCTGAGTTTTCTATCCCCCATAAATCATGAAGACCCCTCACTGAGTCCGTCAATCTATGGTCCACCCTTCCTTCAGTGCCCATCAGGGTCCATTTGTCCAATTCTGGGCACATTGTGAGATTAAGGTCTCGGCCCAGCAACAGTGTTTCCTCCGGGGCTCGTGTCAGCTGCTTCCCCATATGGTCTAGGGCTAATGTTTGTAGTCCCAGTGAGACAAACAAGGAGACAATCAAAACCTGGTCCCTGATTCCAAACCCATAATGGAGCCACATAGCACTCCTCTGTATTTGGCTACAACCAAGTGAGTGTTGAGTGTCGTAGTTGGACTCTTGCTCCTAGGCGATACTGCAGGTTTAAGGATGACAGCACTTTTTTGTAGGTGACTAGGCCAATCCTACAACTAGTCACAACTGTCGGCCCAACCCTCACGGCTCACAAGTGGTACCTCACCAAAAACCCAAACAGTAAAAGGTGATTTCTGGCAGCGTTTATGCAAGGACTCTATGGTCAATAAAGGAGATGCAGGAACGTTTTCAATTGGTTTATTAAAAAGACTGAAATCTACTGTAAAATGCATAAGCTGCAATGATTAGAATAAAAAAACATGCAAGAAAGAGAATTGTAAAGATGATAGTCGTGAATACAAAGACACCCACCATCTTGCAATAAACATGAAATGTAAAATGGCACTAAAACCCTAGCATGGAGAACCTATTCTCTAACCTAAAGAGAGCTAGGTGGCATAACCTAATCTGCCAGTACCAGGTCCATGAGAAGCGCC
Organism: Pleurodeles waltl; assembly: GCF_031143425.1. Lineage (NCBI taxonomy): Eukaryota > Metazoa > Chordata > Amphibia > Caudata > Salamandridae > Pleurodeles > Pleurodeles waltl. The sequence goes on along the minus strand of NC_090442.1, from coordinate 607,239,046 downwards.
CCCCAACATTTGTTACCTTGGAATGAGGTCTCTTGGTCAGACTTCATGGTGACACGAAGGCTGGATCTACATCAAGGTGACGTACAGCATAGGATGCGTAGCATCTGGTAGGAATCCCTCTGAAAACCTTGTCTGCATGAGGTGTATTTATACAGAGTTTGTAGGACCCCTGACTTAGATATGTTCCTAAACAGTAGATAAGGGGCAGCAATTATATAAACAATTCCACCAAATGTACACTATGTTCCTGTCATACGTAAGTGGGAAAGGGACATGATGTGAATACCTATGTATCTCAGTTAACTTTGACGCTGATAGTGACACCTTTACGGAGTGGCACTGATAATGTAAAATCAAAACATTTCACTAACTATAAACATAGCAGCCATTTTAAAAGAAGCAATTAAATAGGCTAAGACAGAGCAAGCTAAGTAGGCTAAAAGTCACTAGGTGATGGGGGCACAGGCCTGTCTAGCTCTCAGCAGTATCCCCTCTGTATGCCATTATAATCACTTTTCCCTCCCCAACTCCTCCCTTCCTACTGCCTTATGCAATGGGTTCTGAACTTGCCACCACCCAAATTAAGGCGCCTGTTGCCCTTGCCCCATTAACTGTTAAACTACTTTAGAACTACTGACAGTACTGATTGCAAGCTGTAGTCCCTCTTGTGGGTGTGTGGTGCTTGAAGTCTACCTGGCACCATGTAATATATCTGCTGCAGTTGCAAGATTGATTTGAGCATGTTCTCCACATATTGCTTGCCATTTCTGCCCTCCAGCTTCTCTAGAATGCCCACTAAATGAACATTGTTCCTCCAGCATCTCCCGTCAGCATCCTCTGCCCGTGCATGTAGGTGGGTTGTAGAATCACTGAGATGGGGACCTCAGCTTATAGTCGTTTAATAGTCCTCTTGTGTTCTTCCAGTGTGGATTTTGCACTATCCATTCTGACCGAGACTTTTTGAAAGTCTTTACGTAGGAGCTTAATGTGTAGGGCAACAGTGTCTAATTTTTGCTCCAGCGCGGTTTTACTCTCTTGCACAGCTTGCAGGATTTCTTTCATTGGAATGCTCCTGTGCATTATTCATGATTGGCTGGGGCCCTTGTTCGTTTCTCTGCTCCTGCGCGCGGAAGTCATATTTTTCGAGTCCCTGGGCCGAAGGCGCTTAGAACCCTTGTCTTCAACCATGACAGTCTTCCGCTCAAACTTCCGCAATGCCCAAAGGTCCCAGAGGGCATTACGCTCACTGCATGGGAGTTCTCCACCAGGCCGCACCCAAGGGCTCCGGCCTCAATCAGCCTCCCTCCTCCCTGTTGCAGTACGGGCCCATCTCAGCCCTCAACAGTCAACCTTAGCGTCCAGCCTTTTGGGCACTCAGCTCCAGCCCGTCTCAGGTATGATTTGCTCTCAGTGCAGGAAGGGAAACAGCCAAACAGGCCCCATAAATCAGAGGCTGTCCTCGTCATCCTCCTGCCCTGGTAAAGCCCCAGGGCCCAGGCTCCCCACGCGAGCTCAGGCAGTGCCCCCAGTTCCTTAGGCAGGGGGCTCTCTTGCTGCCACAACGCCTTAACTCGCCAGCCCCTCCTCACTCGTCTCCACTCTGGGGCTCGTTTGCTCCACAGCTGGCGTCAGGCTCTCATTATGGTTCAGCTCCTCGGCGGCTCTACGGCTTCACTGGCCTCCAAGTCCTCACCTCCGCCTGTTCGCAAGTTCTGTCCTGGATCAGCCTCCCACGCGTGGGCCGCTGCCAGGCATCGCCCTCCAGTCACGCCACCTGTCACAGGCGGCTCCCGCCCATCTCTATGTAGGGGCCCGCAGTGGGCCTGCAGGAGATTTAGCTCCTACTTGGGGCACCGCAAATGATCCGTGGCCAACACCAACGTATCAGCCTACCCCTCCAGCAGGATTATGGCAGGATCGGAGGTTTCACCTTTATCGGCGGGAGCTCTACATCAGTGTGCCTTCTTAGGCTCGGGTCTGGCAGTGATTGTGAATCTTCTTAGTGCGAGGGTTCCCTGTGGAATGTGTATTGTCTAAGTAAATTAACGAATAAATAAATGTAAAGCACATTCATGCCAGGAATCCGTAAAGCCTACCGACGGCAAAGCAGCATTTCAGTTAATTTTGTACATTTATAAATTGTATTTATTGTTTCCGCCTACGAATGTAAGTTCTGCAGTATAAAATCTTAAAGTTGTCTACACTAACACATTTCTTAAATGTTTATTTTGTTTTAACTTATATAAAACAGTTGGTTAATATATATACACGTCATTCTCTTTCTCATGCTATAGCAATATTTTGCACTTTTTAAAGTACGGACAAAAAACAATCAGTTAACATATATAAATATATATTAAACTTTTTGTCCAGCTTGGTGTACAAGTGAAGGTAGTCTGAGGATTCCCCAGCATGTAAGGTGGGTTTGCGAAGGCAGGAATGCACATCTCGTCCACCTTGTAGAGCACCATCACAATTCCAGTACCCACAATATCCCTGTGCATATAAATTACCATCACTGATCTTGTAATTTACATTTGTCACCAACATGCACTATCACCTCCATGCCAGTAATCCACATGAACTAAGTATTGAAAGTACCATTTGCATTGCAGTATATTCAGACACTCCGGGCATGGACAGTAGTCTGACTGCCGCTCTGTGGCAATAATCCACAGTTATTCCACGCATGAACTAACATTGGCATTCTAATAATGCTCGTTTGCCCTAAGCATGAGGTATCATCATCCATTAATCCACAGTGGTCCCATCTCCATTTTGCTCTGCTTTATCCACTCACGTCCTCTCTTCTGGCACCATCAAGCTTTGCCATAAAAGGCTCAGGCTTTGTTATCAGTAAAGTGTGAAAAAACACACATGCACACTCACCACCTCCATTGCTCCCACCACAACCAACACAACTGCCAGGGCTCATTTTCAAATTGAGGCCTTTTCAGCAAGGTGTAATACGTTTACCTTATCTAATTTTTAATTTTACTTCTAAATACAAAATGTGATTTGCTGGAGCTTACTAAGCATTTCTTGAAGTTCACCTATGTTAGATTCCTCCCTTCAGTGATGTCATGAACCTCCCTCTTTAGCAGTTTAAGGGGAGATAATGTTGACACGTTAAACAACAATTATTTATGAACCTGTTCCGTCTGCGGCTCTGCAGGAAACATGTCTTAAAAAACAAAGTCAGGGAAACCCTTGACAGAGATGAGAGAGGCAAAAGCCACAATGGAAGGATTGATGAAAGGTGGAATGGATGGGTGGACCGATATAAGGAGTGTAAAATATTAGATGGATGGATGGATGCAAAAGAATGTATAGGTGGGTAAAAGGATGTGTGAATTGGATGATAGGAAGTATGGGTGGAAGGATGGATGAAGTTTAATGATAAATGGGTGTATGGATAGAATGGTGAAAAAAGGATAGATGGAAGTTTGAAAAGATGAATAGATGAATGAATAGATTGATGGAAGGCTTAAAAGATGGGCAAAGGAGGGATGAAAGGCCCTCTTTTAGGGTGAGTAGGGCTTAATCGCATCACCCGGTAAATCACGACAGTGCTATCTCCATTTTGCTCTGCTTTTTCCTCCTTTGTGCACTTTTACCTGACACTTTCAAGTGCCGGCATCATAGGCCTCGAGCTTTGGTATCAGTTAAGAGTGAAAAACATGCATACACAAACGCCGCCATCATTTATCCCACCACCAACACATAACTGTTCGGGATCATTTTCAATAGAGGTATTTTCTTCAAGGTATAATACGTTTACCTGATATAATTCTTAATCCTGAACCCAAGTGCAAAATTTGATTTTCTGGAGGTGCTTGAGCATTTCGTGATGTCCCCCATTTTGGATTCCCTTGTCTGTGACCGGTTCAGTTAATATTATATGAATAAATGTACGATATCGTGGGAACAAAGTTGTCATGTTCCGGCCCTAAGGTGTGAAAGAGCATTGGAAACAAGTGACAATGTTTTTCGTTTCTCATTTTTACAGATGTGGCATGTGTGGTTCATGCCTGGATTTGTGACTCCCATCTAAAGTCATTATCTAATTAGTTAAATCTTCTAACTCGCGCATAATGAGAATACAGAACAAACGGGGTTGCAGATCCTTCGGAGGTTCACAAAAACGACTGAGAATTAAGCTAAGAATTAGTTGAATCTGCAAATAGACTTGGAACGAGAATATAGAACACGTGCCAAGCAAATTAAAAATTCCTGAAAGACTTCTATTGAAATTGAGAAAGGTTTGCAAGGCAGAATTAGTCACCAAAGTTAAACACCACAGTCTCTTACACAATCAGACATTCCTATGCTCGCACACTGGTTACTGGAGCATAATAGAAGCAAATGAGCTGGCATGGGTATATCTGAATGCTACACATCGTGTACCAATCACACATCTTAAAGATAGACCACAGGTGTAGGCCGCTGGCCATATTTGGTAAACCTGAGCGATAGGTGCAGTACATTGGGGCAAGGTACACAGCTAGTTTGTTTAATCTTAATGCATGAGTTAAAACAGTATTTATTATGCTTCACAATTACATTTCATGATAAATCTGATTGATGCCCTATCAGTTATGTCTGTCATAAATGTAAACTGTTACTGGTGCAAATTAAGCTGTTACTTTTTTTCAGTATGAAAATATGATCAGTGCCTCAGTGGAGATCGTGGGAGCGGTGTGTAAACATCTGTCATGGTCAGCGTACATGTACCACTTAAAACATTTTATCCATGTTCTGCAAACAGGACAAATCAACCAGAAATTAGGTGTCAGGTAAGACATTTTATTTGGATCATTAATTGAGCATGTATTCAAAGACTTGATTTCTATCCTTGTGAGTGGATTCTTTAATGGATGATGCCCTTGCTTTAACCCTAGATGTGTGAGTAACATAAGTAAGACATGCCTAGAGAAAACATATTTTAGTATGGCAGGGCGAAGGCAAAATGTCCAGAATACATAGTGCGCGCTCGATCTCTCTCGCTCTCTCTCTCTCCCTCTCTCTCCCCCTTTCCCTTTCCCTTTCTAGATCTCTCTCTCTCTCCCACGCTCTCTCTCTCTCCCACTCCTCCCCCCTATACTTTCTTTGAAGGTCCCGTGGTCGCATTGTTGATCTTCTCTCAGGTATCCTTATTCTGTGAAAACATCCATAAATTGATGCAGATAGGTGCACGTCATTGCAGCTGTGAATAAGCTTTACAATCTCTCCCATGCAGCAAATCTCCCTCTCTCCAAAAGGAACGTCACTTGACACTGAGCGCTATCCTTCTTTTCTCTGCCCTCTAGCACTGGACTTCTTACTGACCAGTTCCAGCGAGCATTCTGCTTCAAACTCCATTGCAGGGCATCATGACAGTAGGCAGCAGTTACATAGTCTCCGAGGACCCGTATAAGATCGTGAGCAGTGCATTTGGCAAAGTTAAGGATCTTAGCATTTTAATTTCATTACATTGCAGGTGTTTATAGAAGGAAACATTAAAACCTGAAACGTAATGTAATTATGGGCACTCACTTTCCCATGCTCTTGTTAAACTACGCTCTCTCGTGATCCTCATCTGTGTCTTAAGTTTACTAAAACTACATCTGAAGGTATCTGTCTGTTTTCCCTGAGGATGCCCTCTTGACATTCCTTATCCTTTGCACGTCCCTCCTATAGAGCAGGTATGCACAGACCTAAACGTGACTTGGAAAAATAGATATTGTGTGCTTAAATAATGCCTCTCAATTCATGAATTGTCATATATAAGCAAACTTTTATTTGTCTGACAGCTTGTTGGTGACTGTGCTGGAAGCTTTCCATTTTGACCATACAACTCTTGAACAACAACTGGAAGTGTTTAAAAATAATGAAAGTAAGTCTATGTTGTCTCAAAAATTGTTACATGGTTTGCTAGCAGGAAGTTCAAAGGCTGGCAATGCTGCTTTAGCACAATTGTGTGAATTAATCGTCTTATTCACTGTTTTTTAACTATGCACTTATGTGGCACTGGGAGCCGAGATCTGCAGCTATCCGACAACTTTCACCACCACATGTACTAGTTCCCTTTGCACCTTTAGGAAGTGTTGCACTACTGCTGGTGATTCTCAACTCTCTGTAATGGAGTATTCTTTCCTACAGGGGAGCCTGTACTACTAAAGAATTAAAAAAACATCGTCTCTACTATATTATTGCAAGCCTATGTTTAGCACATAATGTAAAGCAGTGGCTGAAATACAGGGTCAAGGCTTAAACCATCTAACTGAAGCATGCTGGGAGTGGACACAGTGGAACAGTAAAAATCATATAATGTGAAATAATTATTTATGGTCCATATAATAAGGCCTGTTTTAATATACCTTTTAGGATGCCTGCCGTTTTCTTCTGAACTCAAGAATATTCAATATATGTTATAGAATAGCAGCCTATATAACTCCATTCTAATACTTAATTTAGCAAAATCAATTAAATATTTACTTCAGCGTTATAGGTCATGCATCCCTACTATGAATCTACACAGGGCGCTCATTGAAACTTTATCTGCTTTTACTCCAGTTAACGCAGGATATAAGAATCTTATGTTATGATCATATATATCTAGTTATTTGCCTAATGGTACTTTTTGCAAACATTTAACAGAAAGAATACTTCTATATTTGGCAATTTTGGAGTGACTAACTTGTGGTCCTTACTACATATATTTTTTTCATTTTATTGGTTTAATAGAAACATTTGACTCTTCTTATATACACCAAGCTTCAAGAATTGCCTGATTGTTTGTTGACGTCTCCCAGTCCATTTCCACATCTTGTGTATATATTAATTCAAGGAGAGGCTTGATCTGCGCAAAGATTGATGTAAATTACTAGTGAACCTTTTACACTCTACCTGAACCATTGCCGTATGAAATATCCCCCGTTACAGATTAAAGTGCCAATCATGGTTGTTATTGGCGCTGCATTCTTTAGGAATATCCTGGTACTTCAAGGCCTGGTTTTAGAAACAATCTGACAAAAGCAATTTTTATGCAAATGTGATATTCTAAAGTAGATCTTACATCAAAAGTGTTACTTATTTAAACCCTGTACTTCTTCCCTGTCTAAATGATCAACATGTTAAGAAACAACTAAATTGTTCTCAGAGGTAACACACATGGTTCTAACATTCCTGCCAACATTCCCTTTTTCATATTTAGTGTTGCCACCATTCTAAGCCAGATCAGTAAATTAATTATTTGAGGTTAAAGGACTCCCTGAGTGTGAGGCTAAACATTTAAAGAAATCTTTCCAAATAATTTTGGAGAGCTGAGCCCTCCCCCCACTGATATGGTAGGTTTATCTTGGAAGGAAAGATATGGGCATACCTCATTATTGCTGGCGTCCAAGCTCTTTTGAAATTCTGATTCTATCCAAAAACTTGTGGAAGTATGGTTCTGTGATCTTGAATACAGAGCAACCTATTCTTTGCATTCAAATAAATCTCTAATATTTTGACCCCAGCAAGACCGTCCATTATGAGCATAGCATCCCTTCTCATTGTGTTTGTCAAGACTGACATTCATATTCGCAATAATCATTTGGCAAAGTGCACCCTTTTGACATGGCCACCCCCACTTTTTGCATTATAATTGATGCAATTTTGACTGAAAGTGTACTTGGTTCCTGTTAAGCAGGTCCCCAGTGCCCCCTGTATGTTAGCCAAACAGCTAGTGCAGGACTGACCAGTGTGTGCCAGCCTGCCACTTTTAGACAAGTTTCTGACCACATGGGGTGAGAGCTTTTGTGCTCTCTGTGGCCAGAAACAAAGCCTGTCCTTGGTCGAGCTGCTTCACATCACCCCTGTGCAGGACCTGTAATACCTGGCGGTGAGCCTCAAAGGCTCAAACCTCAGGTTACAGTGCCCCAGGGCACTCCAGCTGGTGGAATTTCCCGTCCCCAAACAAAGCCCCACTTTTGGCAGCAAGTTCAGCGAGAAAAGCCCCACTTTTGGCGGCAAGATCAGCAGGAAAACAGGGAGGAGTGACCACCCCAGCTGGGACCACCCCTAAGGTGTCCAGAGCTGAGATGATCCCCTCCCTGCAGAATCCACCATCTTGGTTTGGAGGACAAGGACCAATAGGGTTAGGTTTGTGTCCCCCTCCCCAAAGGGAGCGGACACAAGAAGGGTGTAACCACCCTCAGGGACAGTAGCCATTGACTACTGCCCTCTGACCCCTGTAACACCCCTAAATCCAGGATTTAAGGGCTCCCCTGAACCTAAGTCGTCAGATTCCTAGCGACCTCACAAGAAGGACTGCATAGCTGAAACCCCTGCAGAGAAGGACAACACAAACTGACTTGGCCCCAGCCCTACTGGCCTGTCTCCTGCTTCAGAGAACCTGCACAAGGAAAGCGATGCATCCAGCGGGGACCAGTGAACTCTGCCAAGCTCCAGAGGACCGCCCTGCACTGCAGAGGCTTGAGAACTCCTGAGGACAGCAGCCCTCTCCACAAACAATCAACAACCAAGCGACTCCAGAGCCTCCCCAGATCCGTGAGTCCTGACCACCCTGCAACTTTGGCCCGTGACCAAGTGGCCCAACCAGCTAGAGAGAGTCCCCAGGCGATTGTGAGCAAGGGCCCACCCTGGGTTGACCTTTCCAACCCTCTACAATGACGCCTGCAGAGGGAATCCCGAGGACCTCCTTGACCGTGATAACTCCTTACGAAGATATCGGATGCCTAAAAGACCACTGCACCCGCAACCCCCAGGCCTTGGAGAAACCAACCTCCAGTGCAGCTATATTCAGAAGGCAGCCCTCCTCCCTGTCCAGCCAGTGGTGTGTCCAAGCCAACCCCCTGGACCTCGCCTGCAGCATCTGAGTGACCCCGAGGTCCCCTCATAGACCAGCATTGGAAACCCAACGCCTTATTTGCACCATGCACCCGGCCTTCCCAGTGCCGCTGAGGGTGTATGTTTAGTGCCTACTTGTGGACCCCCAGTGCTACTCTAACCCCCCAGTCTTCCCTCCAAAGCCACAGGTAGTTAGCTGCAGGCTGGCCTGATTCCGGATGCCCCCACTCTCCATAGGAGCCCACGTTAACTTTGTCTCAACTTTGACCTCTGCACCCAGCTGGCCCCGTGTTGCTGGTGGTGGGTGTTTGGGGTTAACTTGAACCCCAACCTGTGGACTTCCTAAACCCCGGAGAGTGGAACTGCAATTCAAGTACTTACCTGTAAACCGTACTAACTTTTCTTTCCCCCCAGGAACTGTTTCTGAAAATTGCACTGTCAACTTTTAAAACAGATAATTGCCAATATTTCAAAAGCTGCATAACTTATCAATTTCAAACAAAGTACTATTAATATATATGTGAAATGCAAATCTATTGAAGCACTTACCTGCAACTTGAATCTTGTGGTTCTAGAATTAAATTAAGAAAATATATTTTTGCTATATAAAAACTATTGGTGTGGAGTTAAGTCATTGAGTGTACTTCTATTGCTTGTGTGTGTACAACAAATGCTTTGCACTACCCTCTGATAAGCCTAACTGCTCGACCACACTACCACAAATGAGAGCATTAGTATTATCGACTTTAGCCTCTTTTAAGCCTCTGGGGAACCCCTGGACTTTGTGCATTTTGATACAGTTTATATAGACCCAGCTTCCTACAGCTGTGCTTCTTTTTTTTTTTTAATGTAGCTGTGCTAACGAAACGGTCAAAGTGTGTGCAATCTTCGTGCCGGCATCTGTTTTCCATCTTGATTTACAATAGATGTTACAGATCAGGCTTCCCTTTTGGTATTGGTGAACTAATACAGCAGCTCCCTTGCCTGTCATCCATTTAATACAACCTGTGCTGAGAACTGAACCCCACTGTGCTGTGCCATATTCAGTAATTTTTGTTTCAGTACAGCCCTAGTTAAATTGAGTTCTGTGAGTGTATTATCTTCAGGCAGGGCCACAAGCTGCTGTTAAAGAATGGAAATGTGCTCTTCAAGTTCTGTTATTGCGCTTTCCATGTCTTTCCTCTTGACCTTAACCAATGAGAATGTCCAGACTATTATGGCTTCGGAGAGTGTATTCAGGAGGAGGCAGAGTGTTCTTTAGATTCAAAATATACCTTAATGTTATCCCAAAGGGGTCTGTCACATCATCACCATTTAACCTCAGTGCATTCAATCATTCTATGCCATTTGAGTTTTTGGCCAGACGACAAAGCACAAGTTCTGTTGGTGAATAGTTCGACAACCACTTTGCCTTTGGTAAGGTAAGATGCAGGTGTACTTGGTCCCTGCTGCTTCTGTCACCACAACACAGAGATAGTCTATTTGAGAGTGGGTGCAGTGGGGTGGAAATTAGTATATGAATTACTTCAACCCCTCATGATGTTTCTGCCATGTGTCAGTGCCTCAGAGATTTGGCCATGTAATGGAGGGCCAAGGATGTATTCGAAGGTGTAGGGTTGCTTGTGTCAAGTTGTAGTACATTAGGGCATTTGAGACGCCCCTTTTTAATGCCATTCCTATGGCTGACTTTGCTAATACTGTAGAGAGCGTTTTCAGAGTGCTCCCTGTTCAGAAAGAGGGCATATATACAGTAATCAGTGCTCGGGGATGTCCCTCAACAAGCCTGAAACCATAATGTATCTGCCAAGTTATGTTTTTGTTGTGAACACCATCAAGGGAAACAAATTCCAGAGATGGATGACCACCTGCCTGTTACTTTGAGTGAAGCCCAAGTGGTACATCCTTGTGTAGCCCTTGTCGGATATGGAACGTGCACTAAATATTCTTTCTTAGGAAGAGAGTATACTAGGTTCTTAAAAGAAATTGAACACCACATCGTAGATACCTCCCTCATTTAATTTGGAGGCTCGCAGGATCTTTACAGTTTTCTGTGCTTACTCCATTTGTATAACCTCATTTAATCAACCAAAGCTTCAGCAAAGCCACACCCATTTTCATGTTGAGATCATCCATTTTGTTTATTTCCCCCTAAATGTTTCTCTCAAATTGCACTATTTTGGTAGACTTAGCCTCACCGTGTACTCATTTGAGGGCACATTGATTTCTATGCTGTGTGTCATTTGTTAAAACTTATTGTGGGTGCCATTTAAAGTCTCTACCATACCTAGCTCATATCTGTTCTACTTATACAGTGCCTCTGTTTCTAATAATTTGCCACCCCTCTCTTGCTATTTTCTTTCTTTAGTGACTTTTAGGTTCTTTGGTGGTCTACTCCAAATGCTACTTCGAGAAATATACTTTAGGTCGAATTCCTGTCTGTTCCTATAACATGTATCTGAGCTGATTGCACAACCATCATGTTTAGTAACTGGGCTCTGTGCAAATTCTTCGTAGAGACCAAGGTCCTTTTATATTTCATTTTAGATACTAAGATGCATGGTATAGGGTTGCACAGGCTCGCCAAACCTGGTTGCTGCTCTTCTCGCTCCCATTACTATTCAGACACCTGTGGGAGCATACTGTGATGCCAGACAAGTATGTTTGAGTAGTATCACCCCCCTACTCTTCTTTCTGTTCCTGAGGATACCTCTGGGGGTAGAGCCACAACACAGGACTTAGTGATGAGGGCTAGCACCAACTTACCATTTCTTCATACTTTTTGGAAAATTAACTGTTAGCTCCTGCAGGACCTGTGAGCTACTCAGCCCACACGAATAAGCTGTCAGTTATCATTCTAATTTCCTCCTCTCTTCCCTGCCCATGCAGACCTTGTAACAAATGGAAATTATTTCTCACCAGCAAAACATAAAATACTGAGAACAGCAATAGTGTTCTGTTATGCCAATAGTACTGGACGTTTTGGGGAACCAACAATAGGGCTCTTTCTCTTCTTTTATCCCACTGAGTTGAATTCTGACTTGCTTTTAGCTCACATGATAAGACATTGCACGAGGACTACACGGTTATGATACCCTGTAGCAGTGATGCAACCACACTGATGTAATAAGTCACACAATATAGTAGCAGACCTTTCCTTCTCAGTAATTCTTAAAAATTGAGTTATCTGTTAGTCATAACAAAGGTTTTACTACTCATGTGAATCAAGAATGCAATATGTCTTAGCCCTGTTCTCCTCTCTTTCCTTGTTTTTCCCAAGGAGATGTAGATGCTACATTTCCTAGGTCTTAAGGACCCATTATGATTTTATATTCTAGAATTGATGGTGTTGTTTTTGATGAGTCTTTCTTTGTTAGGTAGAAACTATTACTACCATTTTCCCATTTTCCTAAAATAACTTATTGCACAACCAGATGGTTGATGTCTGCATTACCTCTCCCTTCTTTTACTGAAATCCCTTAAAGGACATCCATTGCCAGTTCAATAAAGAACTGCTTGGAGAATCAATTGACAGTTTCATTTAATGTGATGAAGTCCTTCAAAAGCAATATTTAGTTTCACAGCGAACTGTTCTTGTACCTTAACAGCTTCTACCATTGTATTGTCTCTCCATTTCACTCCTAGAGATTTCTTATTGGTTTGTTGGTTAAATTCCTTTGCAAAACGGACAGATTGCCACCAGTTAATGTATCTAAATATTATGTTTAGTGGCAGATCTGGATGTTTTTTTTTTTTTTTTTACAAGAGCAGCTTGATTATTGACATTTAAAAATGTTAATCTGTGAGAGTAAACACCCACGGGCAGCAACAACAACATCTCTGTAGTTTTACCACTATTTTCTTTTTTATTTATTTCTTTTTTACAGGTGTCATGGAAATTAATCAAGATACTGAGGACCAAGTTATGGAATTAGAAGTTGAACATGATGAGGAAATGGAAGATGAAAGTGGACATCCTGGAAGCCCACTTGAAGAGAGAACTGAGAGAACAGTGACTCAGACAGAACAAGATGAAGCTGGGGAGGTGTCTAAGGGAACACAAGTTAAAAAACAGATTCCATTTCTTCCAAGAAATAAAGAGGAGCTGGAGTGTCTGATTCAACACATACAAGAAACGGTTACTGGCAACATCTTACCAAAGTTACAGAAGTGTCTCACTGCTAAGGTGGGTGCCATCCAAGGGGCTATAGGTTATGTTGTTTTATTGATATCTTTATCATAATTCTTGTTTCTCTCAGAATTATGCTTGCCATTGCAAGCTTGAATTCATATATTGTCGGTGATCTTTAAACACTTGAACGTAGCTCTATGTGTCCTCCACTTTGTGCTTCATTTTATCTTTTTATACAGTTGATTGAGTTCTGATGTAGTGATGTGCTTTAAGGAGCCACTGCAAGTCCGGCACACTTCAGTTCAGATTCTGTTACTCTTTGACCAGAATCATGATCATAAAAGAAACAAAGATAATGATTAAAAACATGCATTAAAAAAACATAAAAACTATACATAATGATAAAAGCTTTTCACAAACCACAGCAGTGCGAATGGGGTAAGAAAGACATACATTCATAATTGTTACATAATCATAAAGGCCCTCCACCTAATTGCACGTTGAATGTAAACTGTGGTTAGATGACAAATCCCCGGGTTTGGCAATGCCCTGTAGGTGCTTAAAGGCTGCTCTGGGAAATCGTAGGTTGCCTTTTTTTTAAAAGGGTAAACAATAATATTTTCTCGGTTGTGTATAAAACTTATGAAAAACCGTAAAATCCAAAGTGCTTTGTGTGGAACAGCCATGACAGATGCAAACAGGTAAATCTTAAAATTGGAACTCTGGACAAGGAAAGCCACAAGAAAGTGCACTGTGCATAGCCTAAGCATAACCAGCAGGAACCTGTGAAATTGATTCCCTACCCACATTAGGTATGGTTCAAAGCCAGGTCTGGTGGAAATCTTTGCATAAACGTGGACAGTTTGCTTGCTGGCCTCACTCATACTTCAGTTGTTTTATTAGCTGCCATGGTTCTACTGAAGAAGAGCTTTTACGCCTCACTTTCTTTGTACTTCTTTTTACTGCTTCAAGACCAGTATAACGTCAAAGTTTGTGACAGCATAGCATTTACTCGAAAAAACTTTACCCCAAGATTTGTCTGCCCCTGGCTTCTGAGTCAATCAGATCTTGCTCTGTCAAATCTAACTGTCGCAGCTGCAAGCTTGTGGAACATCACTAACATTGTTGAAAATGCATCCTTAACGTTTATATCGTCCAAAATGGCGAAACCTTGAAACTTTGATTTAAATGTTTCCCACTTATCAGAAAGTAGTGCATAACATCCACCTATTTTGAGAAAAAAAGGATTTTATGTAATACTGGTCTTAAGCATTTTCAGAACAGCCAAAGTTCTAAAGCAGGTTTGTGGGGCATGACCACCTAAATGAAGATGTAATCACAGTGCTTACTGTGCTTAGTAAAGGAAACCTAAGGCCTATACATTTTGTTGTACTCATCTTTATATATCACATGGTGATCTTGTCACACTCTCTAAGTGAACCATGTGTCTATAATGTGACATGACACAATCTCTTATTGACCATCAGCAATATAAGTAGAATCTGACAATAATTCAGGTTTGTAATTAATAACCATAGAGTATGAACACAGGCAAAACATTGATGCTTGCCATTTAATTCGTTTCACAAGTACAACCTCCAATACTAAAGGTGGATTTTTATGATATTCTATGCCACCAAAATTGACCTTTTGGTCGAAAACAATGGTGTGCCTGACCTCCTTAGGTATTTCATATGGATTGGTAATAGGAAGAGAGCAGAGACTACAATAGAGATGGCAGTTTTGTAATGTACAATCATTGTCACGTGCCATAAGTATTTTATTATCATAGAGGTCCATTGAAGAATTTTTGTGTTATCTTTTAAAATCAAATAAATATGGCACGGTACATTAGATCATTCAAACACTTTGGTAGAAGTTTTAGGAGTTCTAGAACAGATTGCCCACAAATGTACTATTTATAGTGTGCTATCAAGATTGGGCCATCTCCTATTCTGTTTCGTCAGCAGTCAAGAAAAGTTGCTGTTCTTGGATACACCATTTTTTTTGATTTTATGGACTTTTAATTTGAGTAACGCACAGACTGTTGAGTTATATCGTACAGAAGGTTTACTCCCTTTGAGAGACTTGAAGATTGACTGCTAGTTCGTAAGCTGTTACTGTTGCATGTAGAAGTATGATTTTGAGATTTTGTTATATGTTAAGCACTGTGGGTAGATCCAGTTAAACCTACTGGGGTTTTGCATGGTTGGGTTGTATGTCCAAAGCCCTGGCATTTGAATTGTTGATTTGTTTATATGGTTTCTTTGGTGACAAGCCTTAAGTATCAGTGTCTTCTTTTACAGTTATCGAGCAAGACATTATCTCCCATGTGTACCATGAACTGCCTTGTTACTGGATAGAGTCCCTGAAATGATCATTTCTTGGATGAAGATTGTTTCAGACGAATTGTGTTTACTCCAGGTTTTTGAGATGCATGGCAATTGCATCACAGCTGGAGCTTAGACCAATTTGTCTGTAAAAAAAAAAAAAAAGAACACTAAAGTGTCATTGACATCATTGCAGTCTTCTGTTTTTTCTAACTATCTTTGTTTCTTTGTCTTGTGTTGTTACTTGGCCCACGTTGTATCTGAGATCTATATCTCCTGTCATGTTGTATGACTGGGGCGAATACTATAGAGGCTACACATGCTCTTTAAAACACATTTATTATAGATATTTATTTGTATTTTACTTTACTTAGCCAATAGTTTTACTGTTAAACTATAGTGTTTGCTGTAATTTCATGCTGCAAATGTCACTTGTACCTTGCAAAGATATGACTTTCCTGTTGTTGTTTTTGTTACTGTTACAGGTAAAGAGGGATGAGGAGCATAAACTGACAAAATCCAAGGCTGTAAACGAGGATGAAATAGTGAGAGTTCCATTAGCTTTTGCTTTAGTCAAACTCATGCAGTCTCTTCCTCAGCCAGTTATGGAAGCAAATTTGCCAAGGTACTAAGTCTCATGGGGTGTTTGAAAATAGAATACTTGGGTTATTGGGACTGGGTGTATGTACATGAGTGATCTACATGTGAATCAAACTATATTATTTTCAAGCACACTAGACGAAGTACAAAAGAGAGATCCAAGGCACTCGTGTAAATAACAAATCATTAGTGTCCACGTCTTGTATCTGAAATCATCTTCTTCTTGTCATTGGATTGTAACATCATACATGTAATCAACAGTCAGCAACTTGAATCCAAACTTCTGTTTATTGTTTAATTGTTCCCAATTTCAATAATCGACAAACAACAGCCAACAGGTGTTTCGTCATGCGAGAGGATAATCGCACCGACTTCCTCATGGCTGTAAAGGATATAATTTTCCGTATTTACAAACATGAATTTAAAAACAATCTGTCAATTGACAGGATAGATGGTTTTAATCCTTCACCATCACCAAAAAGTGTTGGAATAATTACGGATGAACTCAAATCTAAAATATTCAAAAAACATCCTTATATTGGAACATATCGCCCTTAAGTAGAAACAAACATTCTCTTTAATATATGCTGTGACTATCCATTAGCTTAATATAACAGAGAAGAGGGATATTCTCAGTGCGACAGTCTGCCAAAATACACACTCGTGAAAGAAATACCAAGAAAAATGAAAAAACTAACCCACCTAAACACCAGAAAACCTAGATGCCTAAAACTCCAAAGTTATCACCAAAAAGAATTATGAAAAGTGACCCCATCAAGTTAGAGTGTACGTGCTCTGATGCATACCTTAATGAGTTATTAAATGGGATTGTTCCCAATTAAGTGGTCAAAAAAGTAACAGCCTTCCGGAACGATATTGGTCCGAGCCAAATAATAAACGTACTCCGTCCGATCTTCACAAGCGATTTCTTTACGATCGTCTAGAATGATAGCACAATCACTGTCATCCAGACATAACCTATTATTAACGGTCATAGCATGTAATTCTAAGATAACACTTACCGTGAAGAAACGGAGACTATCAAACGGGAGTTTTAACTTCTCTCCATTGCTGGCGTGTACGCGAAAGCAAACGAACACAAACTCCTGTTGATACATGCATTTAAGATGTTGGGTGTGAAAAGTGAAAAAGGACTAACATCCCTGTTAATGGGCGCAATCTTGGAAGAGATGGTAAAAACTGTATCTTCATAAGTAAAAAGTGAGAGAGGACTACCAAACTCTCATTATGGGCACCATCTCGGTAGAGATAGTGGAATCACTGTGTCATACTAGTGTCCAAATTGCCCATATTTTATATTCCTCCATATTTTCTTATGCTAAATCCATATTTTCCTACAGCTAAGTGCTAACGTGAAATTATTTATGACTGATACTGATTAATCCACAACATATAATACCAGTGACTGGTGACTCCCGTACTGTAATTAGGGCGCCATATTGGTAGATATAGTAAATCTGTGTAAACTATACCTTACCCCCAGAAATATCTCATTAGGGAAATAATCATGGTGCAAGTCTTGCCTATTTCCATGTGAAACATGTCCTGGCCGGATCAAGCCGTAGCACAAGCAACCAAGTGTGTCTACAAATGACTCAACACAAATGAGGATAGAAACTTAGATAGCCAGACTTTAATAACCATATCTTTGAGAACCATGACTAGAAAACTCATTATCAGTATTTCACGAATGTGTGAGGCCCGTCGCCCAAGAGTACCATCCCTTCTTGTACAAAACAGCAGGTGATTAAATTGTTACACAAGTGAGTTGAGAGCTATTAAAGGCAATATTGACACCGGTGTGTCATGTATACCCATCACCCGGTGTCTGAAATCACTAAACGGAAATAATGTTATCACAAAATCATGTCAGTAAGATGGTCACTCAAAACAATCATGCTAGTCCCATATAGATAGACTGAACAATCTAACATTATAAATCACGTGAATCGTGTAGTTATAATTTACAGACAAAATCATGATGCAAAAACTAAGATGTTCTCAAAAATAAAAAACAGTATTACCACATACAATACATAACGTACAGTTATGGAAGCAAATTTGCCGAGGTACTAAGTCTCATGGGGTGTTTGAAAATAGAATACTTGGGTTATTGAGACTGGATGTTTGTACATGAGTGATCTACATATGAATCAAACTATATTATTTTCAAGCACACTAGACAAAGTATCCTAGTACAGACCACTTACTATTTATTTTGCATGTTCTTTCTAGTGTTTGAGACCAGAATTGTCTTTTGTACTTTGTTTTCCTTCTCTGATGGGTGTCATTGAGTCTTTAACCATTTGGTGCTACTTCCCTCCTTGGAAGATGTCAGACGTATGCCCTGGAAATCCCATAGCATGGACACCATGTTCAAATTCTTGTTTAGTTGTTGGGGCTGGAAGCACAGCCAAGACGTTTGTAGTGCAAGAGGAAGAAAAAGAAGTATCCCTTTAGGAAAATGTTGAAAAAACTCAGAAGGCGACCGCACAGCTATGATCTGACTTCAAGGAATACCACAAACCTACTGAAGAACACCTAAGTAGGAGTTTTTTTCCCTTAGAAGATTCAACCACGTGAGTTTGAGAATGAAGTGGCATTAAAGTGGCACAGAGAAAGATTGCCACGCAGTTTGCAACCAATGAGCACTTCACACAAATATTAGCTAAAAAGGAAATACTTGGGGGGAATCTTTCACATGTTGAGCACTCAGTCTGTTTTCCTCTTTACAGCTCAGGAGGCCCATATGGCAAGAGGTGGCATTCCCCAGGTCTGGAGGAAGCCAGGGTCACATATCAAAGGGCAGCAGAGGCTTTGAAGCTTCCAACCCAGATATGCCGATTTACTAGCCATCCTGCTGTCAGAGGTGATAACACCGTACCCTGGAGCAAGCATTGTTTCTGACCTCTGAGAGCAAAGGCTTTCACCTCAAGAGGGTCAGAAACTCATCTATGGTCTTAGTCGGTCAATACCAGTCAGCCAGCACACAAGAGGACTAGTAGGTTTTTAGGGGGCACCTCTAAGGTACCCTCTGGGTGCATGTCATATTAAACCCAATAAAGGCCTCGGTTTCGCTAAGATGAGCTGTTTGATAACAAATACCAAAGGTTTCAGTGAAGCCATTATGTAGCTGGATAACTTGTAATGACCAGTGCCCAGCACATACCTTAAGATGGCTTCCATGGTCACTTGCAATGTCTAGTAATAGAACTAGACATCACAGGGACATATCTAGTCGTGGAGATATGCCCTCACATAAAATATAATGCATCCTGCCTTAGGGCTCTAAGACCTGCTGTATGGTTGACTTAAATATATTATCTCCAGTGATTTTGGCATGGCACACAGTGTGCGTGCTGTCGTGTTTTCACTCACGGTTTGCACCATGACATGCAGTCTGCAATGGCAGGCTGCATGCAGTTTGTAGAGGATGTCACTTAGGGTGGCAAAATACTTGCTGCAGCCCTTAGGTCTCTGTAGTACCCATGCCCTCTGTACCAGGGGTACCATTTACTAGGGACTTACAGGGGTGCCAAAATGTGTGCCAATTGTACATAATTAGAACTGTTACCTCATTTTAGGGAAAGAACACTGGCTGGACCTGGTTAGCAGGAACCCAGTGCACCTTCAATCAAAAAACATCATTATCAGTGGCAATACGTTTGGGTGACCATGTCAAAAGGGCCACTTTCCTACATGTTTCTTATGCTGATCAGTGTGCTCGATCAAGGACAAGAAAATCTTAGAGGACTTGCGGGTGCCAAGGCAATCACCATCAGGATGGAAAAAAAGTACATACATACCACCCAGGACCCATCCTCCATCAATGGCATGTTACTGCTGACTCCATCATTGTCACTACAGCAAGGAAGAGGGCTAACACACCTGCCCAGTGGTGCCCCCAACATAGGAGAGCAAAAGAGTTGGGTTGGTTGGAAGGAAGATGCAGATGTCAGCGGCCATCCAAAGGGGCATCGCCAACGTTAATGCACCCTTCAATAGGTGTGAACACCAGCAGTAGGAGGGTACGGAAGACCTCGTGCTGCACCTTTTAGAGAGCTATGAAAAGATGGCAAGGGCAGTTATTAACAAGGGAAAAACCATTGCCAGCACATGCCTCAAGTCAGCACTGGTTGCAGCTGACATGGCCAGCAGACAGTTGTGCTCAGACATCACCTTGAGAAGACACGCTTGGCTAAGGGTGTCTGTGTTCAAGCAAGAAGTCTAGGCTGCAGTAGTCAACATGCCATTGATGGAGGTAACCTTTTTTTTTAACGCAGTGGACACTTCTCTGCAGAGAATAAAAAAATGAGAAGGACACAGCTAAGTCCATGGGAACCCTTCAATTTTGCACTTTGGAAAAGGATTCCATTAATGGGAGGAGCCATCCTACCACCCCTCAAGCCAACATCACAACACAGGCCTGTGCGCAATTGCCAGCTCCAAGGTGGCAACATGCCAGCATCCTTAGACAACCCTTTTTTTGCTTGAGGGCTGGAGGAAGAAGACCCTCTCCTTGCGGACCGGGCCCAACAAGCAACGATCATCCCAAAAGTAAAGACCTGCAGCAAGCAAGACTCCACCCGTCTTCAACCGTAGGTTGCAGACTTGCTACAGAGAAATGCCGTAGAGGAGGTACAAACATCAGAGAAGAAACAGGAGGTCTACACTGTTTTATTTTCTAGTACTGAAACTGAACAAGACACTCAGACGTATACTAGACTTACATATGTTGAATAAATTCATCAAGATGCAAAGGTTCAGGATAACAATGTGCAGTAGGTCATTCCATGTCTGCTCAAGAGAGAATGTATGGCTATTATAGACCTGAAAAGCGTGTACCTACATGTGCCTGCAAATACAAGTCCTGAGGTTCATTGTGAATGAGATACATTTCCAGTTCAGAGTACTGCCCCTTTGGATAAAATCTGCATCTAAGGTTTTCACAAAATATCTGATAGTAGTGGGTCTTCACACTCTGCACCCGATGCACCCTGCCCGTGTCCAGAGAACCCAACACAGCAGGTAGGACCCTCTGGCGACTCAACGACGTGGACACCCTGAGTCGACCTCCCTGCACCCCCAAAGTGACACCTGCAGAGAGTATCCAGAGGCTCCCCGTGACCACGACTGCCCGGTAACAAAGGAACCCGATGCCTGGACAAAGCACTGCACCCACAGCCTCCAGGACCAAGAAGAACCAACCACCGGTGCAGGAGTGACCAGCAGGCGGCCCTCATCCTAGCCCAGTCGTTGGCTGGCCCGAGAAGCCCCTGAGCCCTGCCTGCATCACCAGAGTGACCCCCGGGTCCCTCCATTGTTTCCTATCTACAACCCCATGCCTTGTTCACACACTGCTCCTGGCCGCCCCTGTGCCGCTGAGGGTGTATTTGGTGTGCCTGTTTGGGACCCTCCCAGTGCTCTACAAAATCCCCCTGGTCTGCTCCCCGAGGACGCAGGTACTTACCTGCTAGCAGACTGGAACCGGAGCACCCCTGTTCTCCATAGGCGCCTATGTTGTTTGGGCCCTACTTAGACCTCTGCACCTGACCGGACCTGTGTTGCTGGTGCTAGGTGTTTGGGGTTCACTTGAACCCCCAACGGTGGGCTGCCTATGCCCCGGAGACTGAACTTGTAAGTGCGTTACTTACCTCAAAAATGAACCTGTACGTACCTCTCCCAGGAACTGTTGAATTTTGCAGTCGACTTTTAAAAAAGCTTATTGCAATTTTTGTCAAAACTGTGTGCATTACTGTTTTAATGCAAAGTTCCATACTTACCTGTGTGAAGTACCTTACAATTTATGTACTTACCTAAATTCTGAATCTTGTGGTTCTAAAATAAAGAAAATAATATTTTTCTATATAGAAACCTATTGGCCTGGAGTTAAGTCTTTGAGTGTGTGTTCCTCATTTATTGCCTGTGTGTATACAACAAATGCTTAACACTGCCCTCTAATAAGTCTACTGCTCGACCACTCTACCACAAAATAGAGCATTAGTATTATCTAATGTTGCCACTATCTACCTCTAAGGTGAACCCTTGGACTCTGTGCCTACTATCTTTCACTTTGAGATAGTATATACAGAGCCAACTTCCTACATATCCTATGGGAGGAAAAACAAGTTCTGCAAACAGGTAGAGTACAGCAACTTAGAAGACCAATCTCTTGCGGTTAAAGTGAGTAGTGGGCAAGGTGCAAGGCAGCACCCAGAGTACACCCTCAGCAGGACTGGGCCGGTCGGGTGCAGAGTGCAAAACAGCATAGGGTGCCCAAAGCATTTCTAAGGAAATCGGTCACTGTAGAAAGAGGCTGCCGGCTTTTATCAGGTGGCCGGTCAGGCTGAACCTAAGGTGTCCTTAGAATTCGGGTTTTCTTGATTGGAGCAGTCGTAGTAGAGAGGGGCTGCACACAGAGGCTGGATGGTGAATCCATGATGGACTCGGACTCTGGAGGGCTGGGGAACTTTGTTGGCACCGGTGGTCCACTTCAACTTGGGTTTTAGGCAAAGGGTGCATTGGTGACTTAAGGTGTTGGGTTTTGCCGGTTCCAGAGGCTTCAGAGTCCCTTCTTTTGGAATTGCTGGAGAACAGGTACGCTTTACATAGGAGATATTGAGTCTTTTTCAAAGGCAGGCAATCCTACTGGGTTTCTGGAGTCACAGTTGCAGGACGAGTCAACTTTTAGTGCAGATTTTGACGACGGATGCAGACAGGCCAGTGGGGTTGGTCCCAGGTCAGCTGCTTCTTTTCTGCTCTTCTGCTTTCATTGTTCTTTGTCCTTCGTCTTCTTAAGTAATCAGGATCTTGTTCTCTGGTACCAGGGGCTACCCTAAATACTGACTTTAAAGGTGTTTGGGCTGTGTAGGGTAGTAGCCAATGGACTACTGACCCTTGGGGAACCCTATGTCCCCTATATGACCACTTCCTGTGAGAAGTGGGCATAACCCTATCCCAGAATTCCTAAGTATGCCATCACAAAGATCACTACTTCTGAAAATTCGGGTCAACCTGGCAGTAGCCCACCCTAGGGGTGGTACTAGCCTGGGAGTGGCACGCTTACCTGACTAGCTAATTTTTCCACCTGTCCAGGTGCCAAATGGGCTCTGGACTGGGGGGGAGTGGGGGGGGGGGGGTGGCTTCCTCTCCTGTGAGGGGAGCCAGATTCGCATTTCAAATGCGGCAGCCTTTTGAGGCTTGCCACCTTAGGAAGGTTAATAAGCAGGTCATCGTGTGGGAGGGGATGTTACACCCTCTTCCAGGACAGTTTTTTTGTCCTGGGCCTCCTAAGAGCAGAAGGCTCTCAAACTAGGGGTCCAGAACAGTGTCTCTGGTGGCAGGAGCAGGTCAGCCAGGACACCAGAGGCTGGTAGGGCTTCAGGGAGTACCTCTAAGGTGCCCTCTGGGTGCATTCATTGGTAAATCTAACACTGGCAATGTGGGTTCACCAATATGAGATGTTTGATAGCAAACATCCCTATCTTCAGTGAAGCATCATGTAGCTGAGGAACTCTTGTTGACCAATGTCCAGCACATGCATTTAAGATGGCTTTTCTGGTCACTTACTATGTCTGAGAATTGACAAAGACATAGCAGGGGCATATCTGCTTGTGCAGATATGCCCTTGCGTGTAATATAATGATCCCTGCCTTAGGGCTTTAAAGCCTGCTAGAGGGGTGATTTACAAATATTGCATGCAGTGTTAGGGGGCATTGCACACAGGCTGTGTGCCATGGGGTATTTTCACTTTTGTCTGCACCAAGACATGCAGCTTGCAATGGAAGCCTGTCATGTGCTTTGTGAGAGGTCCCTTAGGGTGGCACAATTCATGCTGCAGCCCTTGGGGACCCTCTCTAGTACCTCAGGCCCTATGTACCAGGGGAGCCATTTACCTGGGACTTACAGAGAGTGCTAAAGGTTTTGCCAATTTGTTAAACAACTGTGCAGTTTTGGGAAAGAGATCTGGCACTGGGGACCTGATTAGCAAGAACTCAATGCACTTACAGTCAAAATCACATCAGATACCAGGCACAAAGTGCGGGGTAACCGGGTCAGAAAGAGACACTTTCCTACACTAGTAAAAACCCTGTCAGTAGAATGGTCAGGGAAATTTGCATACACTTTTACCTCTGTCCCACTCAAACCACCGGTATTGGAGAGATGCAAGAAAGCACCTGTGACCATAATCCTGATAGCACCACAGTGTCTAGCCGTACTTGGTTCTCTGTCCTGTTGGAAATTGTGCAAGGCACAGTTATGAGACTGACAGCACATCAGGATCTGTTAACATTACAGGTGTGGTCAAATATACCACCTGAACCAGTCACACTCAGCGGCAGAGTTCAACCACCTAAATCTACCTTAAAATGCCCGTGGAGGTGCTCAAAGAGGCAAGAGGATCTAACACTAGAAAGTGCTGCACCGCAAAATGGAACAGGTAAAGGCACTGGTGTAACAGGAAATGACCTGGGAGAGACTGGACTCAGGACACTACCACCCTCAAATACCTCACTCGCTCAATGAAGGACTCTTCTATGCTGGAGGTGCACCTGCCAGCCATAGTGGCTTACACAAGGGGCATCTTGGACTCAGTGTCTTGTGAACACCAGCATCTTGGACTCAGTTTCTTGTGAACACCAGTGACCAAGAGATTCCTAGATGAGGCAAACCACGGTCAGCCCCCACACCAATGTGTAACCTAAACCTAGTGCTAAACCAGCTCATCATGCTAACCTTTAAGCACTCAAGTACTTAACACTCAAAACAGGCTTCTTAATCGAGTCACATCTTTACAGGAGGTGCGTAAACTCAAGGCCCTCACTGCACAAGAACTTCATTTGAAAATTCAGAGACAGGATGGTAATGAGAACAACCCTTGGTTCTTGCCAAATGTGAGTTCACATTTTCATATATATTAAGCCATATAAATACCAGTTTATTTCCATTATCCAAACCTCAGGTGCCATGACCAACAGTTGGACTACTGGTGATTCAGCCTGCCCTAGCTCCAGTCATTGCCCAGCACAGTGTCTGCACTAGGCCACTTCACTCATTTGCCTGAAGTCCACATCTGTTCAACCTCGTTCTGGAGCCGACCCCAATGCCAGTTTTGAATCCACAGCCAAGTTCAGCTAGATCTTGGCAATTAACCACCCCCCTCCACAATGCCCTTTCCTCTGTGCTTTTATTATAAAAAGCTATCATTGGATCTAATTCTGACACTACAGGTTTTTCAGTATGTTTCTCATGATGATGATGATGAAGAAAAGGTGGAATATTTCTTCTCCCCTCAATGCATTAGTGCTGATCTGTATCAAGGCCTGCAAAATGTAAGTGCCCATGACACTTCCCTTGAGACTGGTTACAACTTGTCATTTGACACCCTATAAGAGAGCGCCGTTTTCACAGTGGTAGATTACAGAGGCACTCAGATGCTAGAATTACAGCTGCCAAGCTGTAGAATTGAAGGCAAATTTATTTTCTCAGACATTTTGCAACCAGATTCTTCAACCTCTGAAATGTTGAGGCCCTTTAGTGAGTCCTTCAATCAATCGGTCAGGATATATAATGCACGACTCTAGCAGTTTGCAGGTCCTGGATGTTTATTCGAACAGCCAGGTCTTGAGGGCCATTTGGAATTATGGAAGTGGGGTGATGGCCTGGAGGTGCGTGGGGAGGCTGTTCCATGTTTTTCCTGTGGTGTGAGAGGAGCTGCGTCCTCCACTTCTGTTTTGGTAGATGTGGGGTGTACGGGCAAGTGAAAGTAAGGCCGAGTGTAGTCTTCTCAACGGTTGGTGGAAGTTCAGACAGTGGTTAATTTACACAGATTCTTGGTTGTGTAGAGCCTTGTGTGCGTGGGTCAGCAGCTTGAATTGGCATCTCTTCTGTATGGGGAGCCAGTCAATTTGCCTGAGGTGGGGTGTGATGTGGGTTCATCTGGGAAGGCAGAGGATGAGCCTGGCTGTGGCGTTCTGTATGTTCTGAAGTCTCTGTAAGCTGCAATTCCTACGTAGAGGGCGTTGCCGTAGTCGAGGCGGCTGGTGATGAGGACCTGTGTCACAGTGCATCTCGTGTGAAGCTGTGTAAAGATCTTACGTAGCATGCGCAAAGTGAAGAAGCTGGCAGAGGAGTCAGCGTTGATCTGTGATTTCATGGTGAGTTTGTTGTCAATGATGGTTACGAGGATTCTGGCATGGTCGGAGGGAGTGGGTGCAGGTCCTAGGTCTGATGGTCAGAGTCATTCAATGTGTTGCTGCTTGTAGGAAGCTGGCCTGGTGTGTGGTGAGCACCTGTGGTGTATTCACCTTATACCAGGTCTGGGTATCCCTATTAGTGAAGTGTCTAGGAAGAAGCCACGGATCCCTAGAGATAGCTGTGGATGAGCAGCCAAGACTTATCTAGGAGACATGCAAAGCTTATGCAATACCACTTTAGTCACACAGCACTTAAACACATTAAATAACTAAACAGTGTTACAAAAATAAAGGCACTTTATTTGGGTAACGCAAATACTTACAAATAAACACACTATTATATGCACATTAGCAATCAGTAAATAGCATAGGAATCAATAAGCATTTGTAAAGCAAAAGTAAATAGTGAGGGCCCAAGGGAAGGGCCAAGCCATATACTAAAAAAGTGTTATGTGAAAGGCAGTGCCCCACCCAAGGAAGTAGAAGCAGTAGAAAGGAGGTGGAGGAACTAGGAAACCCAAGAAGTGAGAACCAGTATGGCCCCCAGGGACCAGGAGAGCAGAGGTAAGTACCTGGTTTTCCCTAAAACCAACAGGGGGACTTTGGAAAAGGATTATGCAAGACCCAACCAAGACTGGAAGAACTCAAAGGTGGATCCTGACGGAAGAGGACCTGCAAAGGAAGAGGACCAAGTCCAGTTTGTGATGGAGTTTCTGGTTGTGGCAGGAGCCACTACCCACCCTTCTGTGGATGCAGGACCACGTCCACGGTGGAAGAAGAAGGTCAGCAGCGCAACACAGGAGATGAAGAGAAGTCCCCGGAGTAATGCAAGTGATGTCCCACGTTAGCAGTTGAGATGCAGTTGGTTAGTGGTGCTGGACAACCACCAAGAAGCCTTGGCAAATGGAAGAGACAGAAAAGATGGTTTGCAAGGCTGAAGAGGATTAGCAAGGTACAGGGGACTCGACCCAAGGATGGGAGTCCGGGGTGACCCTCAGCAGCTGGGAGAGTCACATGAAGAGGAGGGAGTCCCCACAGGCAACATACTGGCAGCAAGCACAGAAGTCGCATTGAGGCCCATGCATCACACCTGAAGAGGCGTCCCACATCGCTGGGGCAGCAGGCAGGAGAGTGTGATTTGCAGGAAGGAGTGCTGGGGGCTGGGGCTACACAGAGTCTGAAGTTCCCTTGGAGGAGGAGCAATCAAGCCTTGGTAGCTGAAAGAGTTGTGGTGCACAGGGGTACTGTCCTGCAAGGAGAGGCAAGGGCTTACCGTCTACCAAGTTGAACAGCTGGTAGAGAGGATCAAGGGGATCACTCCAGCCCACCACCTGTGATGCATGATTCATGCAGCTCTGGAGGAGAAGATCAACTCAGTCGGTCGTCGTTGCAGTTGGTGCCTGCAGATGCAGGGGAGTGACTCCTTCACTCCAAGAGAGATTCCTTCTTACTTCTTTTGCAAGCTAAAGACTCACTGCCCTCAGAGGATGCACAGCGGGGGAAATGTTGCAGTTGCTGGAAGGAGCCAGAGAAACAGTGTTGCAGAGCAGAGTCATCGCTGAAGTTGCAGATTGCCAGTTCCTGGAGGGTCCAGTTGCTGTCCCAGTGGCCAGAAGATGAAGTAAACGATGCAGAGGAGTCCTGCTGGAATCTTCACATTGAATCTGAGGACCCATCCAAGAGGGAGTCCCTAAATAGCCCCTGAAGGGGAATTGGTCACCAAGCAGGGTGACCACCTATCAGAAGGAGGCTGTGATGTCACCTACGTGACCTGGCCACTCAGATGCTCCCAGGGGCCTCTGCTCACCTTGGATTCAAGATGTCAGAATCAAGTGGCCGACTAGAGGAGCTCTGGGTACCACCCCTAGGGTGGTGAAGGACAGTGGAGTGGTCACTCCCCTTTCCTATGTCCAGTTTCGCACTAGAGCAGGGACCGGGGGTCCCTGGATTGGTGCAAACCGATTTATGGAAGGAGGACACTAAATGTTTCCTTCAAAGTATGCCATTGGCTTGGGGAAGCTACCCCCTCCCAACCCCTGCAACACCTATTTCCAAGGAAGAGGGTATTACCTCCCTCTCCCTCAGGAAATCCTTTGTTGTGCCCTCCTCTGTCTGAGCTGGTCAAGCAGAAAGAATGCAAAAACCTATCTGAGAGGTGGCAGCAGCACTGGCTGTCTGAAAACCCCAGAAGACTGGTAGGAGCAATGCTGGGGATCCTCTAAGGAGCCCCCAGAGTGCATGGAATGATACAACCAATACTGGCAACAGTATTGGGGTGTGATACTGACATGTTTGATACAAAAGATGCCAGGTTCGGAGTTACCGTTATGTAGCTTGACATAGGTAGTGACCTATGTCCAGTACAGGGGTACAATGGCTTCCCGCACTTACTACGGGGTAAAGCTGGAGACCTAGCAGGAGAACTGTCAGGTCGTTTTGCTTCAAGCTAAACTTTCTGATCTTCTCCTATTTGCTTTTGGTCTGGCAAGGCCTTGCCATGGGCACCATTAAAGATTATATTTCAGCCTTTTTTGTACTTGCCATATTAGCTTCCCCTTAAGTCACCAATTGTGATGTTTTTTTTAATAATCTTATTTAAATATTTCCTCCAATGCTTTTTCTTGTGCCTCAGTGTTTCTTAGTTTTATACTTAGTCTTTATGTGCACTTCCTCTGTTCTCATGCAGCATTGTTCTTAGAGATAGCAGACCATTAAGGCTTTTTCCTCATAGCAATCACTTTTGCATGCTGCATCAGTGACCTGCAGTTGCTGTCACTGCAGCTGCCGTATACCACTTTCTTCCATGACAGATTAGTATTCAGAACTCGGGCATTCTTTCTCCTGAAATTGGCGTTGCCCTTCCATGTGGCATAGTCCATTACATTTGTCCCTTATTCTCTGTGCCACTTCTATCTAAGGAAGAAAAAATACTTACTCAGATATATCTGCAAAGTTTCTATATGAATTGAACTAGGAAGCACAGAGTAGATTACTTACTGGATTCACTAGTGCAAAGAAGAGAATGGCAGTTAAGAAGGCCAATAAGGAGCCTCCCACCCATTTCCACAAGTGCCAAGATCACAAGTACATATTTGGCCAGGAGTATTCAGTGAGGGACAACTGCCAGGTTGCTACATGGATGTCTGTCCACATCTTCACCAGACACTATTGTATTGAGACTGATGTAATTAGGGAGGGCCATCCTGCTCATTAGGTTCTGAAAGGCTCCCTAATACAAAGTCCACTCCTCAACTCACCATCTTTTGGAGAATATTGCATTTGTATCTATTCAAAAGGTGAAGAATCTGCATTTAAAAGTATCCATCACAAGGACAAGTTACTTACCTTTGGTAATGCTCTATGTGATGCATACTATAGCTATCCCTCTGCTAACCTGCCTAATCACGCTTTTCCCTGTTCTGTGGAGTGGACTTATAGGGGCAGTCATAAGATCTTATTTTAAATTTAACTCACTGTCTATTTTCTGACTCATCTTTTGCTCTGCACATGGACTCGTGGAAGTTACCTTTAAAAACTGACATAAGCATGCAGGAATGGCCTTTGTCGACAGCTCTGCACCATCCTTTTTGGAGGAAGTGTGAAAGTCCTGTACCATTCAAAGGCACCACCTACTAGCATGTGGATCTATTGCATAAAAACATCTGTATCCATTCTGGCTTCTGGGGGAGTTCATAAGGTGTGCTATCTGTGATTAGGTAATGTTTCCACCAAAACGAATGTTACGGAATGCAAGTAAACTGTTCTTTGCTTTCATGTTACTAAGTAGCTTTTATTTTGAGTTGGATGGGAGGTTTTGCATAGTCTCGGTTGCTAGGTTGTGGATCGGAATCTGCACCTTTTGTTTGCTGCAGCAAGCTGCTGATTTTGGAGCTGTCATCTCACTGTATATTTCTCTTTTACTAATTCCAGTATTTTGCTCAAAGTATGCATGCTGCTGAGGAGCAGGCTGCAGGAGATTCGTGACATTGCAAGGAACACTCTAATCAAAATAATGGAGACGTTGGGCCCAGTCTACCTGCAGTATGTTCTAAAAGAGATGCAGACTGTACTTGTTAAAGGATATCAGGTAAAATTTCATCTTTTGTATTTGACATTTGCTGTTCTTAAGAAGAGGGTCATTACAACCCCATGTTCAATTTTGGTTTCTGCCTAAATACATAATACAAACATGATAAAATCACAAGTCATTATTCAGTTAAAAGACATCTTATAAGAATTCACCTTTTTGCATCAGTTTTTCAAACATCGTAGAAACCTTTTCCAGCTTGTCATATTTGCATGCCCTCAACACATTAAATATTTATTTAAATGTCTTATTTTCTGAAACGTCCTCTTTGTAATAATAGATAGTAGCCTACTTCTCAATCAATGAGAAGATTTGTAGAGCGCTTTTTGTCACCCGTGATGGTATTGAGGCTCTGACTTCTCTAACAAAATCCTAATGCATCGTAAAATAGCAATGTAAAGGTTAAAGTTTGTGGTCCAAAATTGCACAGTGGAGATTTAGTATCTAATACAGTGTTTTGCCCAACACCCTCTTACCTCCTTATTTAGAAATTGGCCTAATCTAAATTTTAGCATCCATCTCCTAATTTCAGTTGACTAGTTTTTAATTAGATAAGATTGTGGAAACAGCATTCTAGTTGTATTGCATATCTCCACATATCTATTCCCTTTTTAATTACTTTTTGATCATAAATCTGACTCTCTAATTACTATAATTACTATTTTTAATATTTTTCTATCACTATTCACCCTTTGGTACCCCCTTCTTCTATATTCAGCGTTAGCTTTAGAAAGATTGATTGTAAATTTCCCCTACACCAAACTGTTACTTCACTAGCAGTATTTAGTGAATGTTCAATCAAGCATACTATTGACTAATATTCTGATCCAATTCAAATAGTATTGCACTTACTAGTGTACTTTGAGCCAACCTCAGCCAGAGCTACAAAATAGATATTTTTATCAGTTGTGACCTCAATTGATTTGTGCCCCATATCCCTATAAAACTTTCCCAGAGCATCAGCCACCATATTAGCTCAACTTACAGTTAATTTGATGTGGTTTCAAAACGATAAATTATTAGAAAAAGGTAATCTTAAATAGCAATACTTAGTAACTTTGTTCTTCAAAACAAAGTTACTATCTAGCTTCTTTTTAAATTCACTCTGTTTTGTTTTCTGACAGATACCATAACGTTGCTTTTATCTTTGTTAATTTCCATTTACAATACTGAGCAAACATGTCTAGTGCATGTTGCAAGCCTATTGGAGTCAAATCAAACAAGATGGTGTCATCTGAAGAAAACATAGTTAGCTTCTGATGCAATTTAGGTAGGAAGCATAATGCTTAAGAGCCTTAAGTGTGTCAGCGATTTATATTAAGTATTCTCTCTGGGCTAACATATAACTTTCCTGTTGCCCATTTGGTGTATTTATTTTTTTGGC
The DNA here is from genome assembly GCF_031143425.1 of Pleurodeles waltl. Classification (NCBI taxonomy): domain Eukaryota; kingdom Metazoa; phylum Chordata; class Amphibia; order Caudata; family Salamandridae; genus Pleurodeles; species Pleurodeles waltl. The sequence continues at coordinate 607,207,467 of NC_090442.1, read as the reverse complement.
CGCAAACACACATTCTTACTTAGCTATATTCTAGTTAAATAAACTTTATGCAGCTCAGTTATTAAATTTAGCAGTGACTTGATAATCCTGGTGCTTGCTTCTTGTTCCATAAAATATTTTTATCAGCTAAATCTAACGCTGTGGACAAATCAAAGTAAGCAACATCTCAGGGGACTACTGTGAAAATGAGTTACTTTTCCACAAAGAGTTTCATAATCAAACACCTATCCATTGTACAATTTTTCCTACTAAATCCAATCTTTAATATGATAAAATACTTAAGTACAGGTAGTTTACTCTTATTTTGTTGTGTGGATACCCATTGCCACTTCTCAACACTTTACAACATGAACTTCATACTTCTGTATCCTGCCCGCTACTCTTAAATGCTTTCGAACAACTATACCCTATTTATATTTTCCAGTTCCATCTCTTTAGCAGTTATAGTCCTTAAACATAGTATGTAGTATAGACTGTAATATATTCAGTATCTTTGTGAGTTTATTGTAGTAGTTTCACTAGTGAAGATGTGTTCAAATTCTAATCTGGAATTATCTGTGTGCCATGCCGTAGTTTTAAACTCAGGGTTTTCTACTTGATCCATGGGTTCCAAAGTTCTCTCCTAAAACGTTTCCACAAAGCCTTGGGTGCACCGCACTCTCCTTATGTCATTTAGTCCTTGTGTTTAGATGGCCACAACCTATGTGTTAAGATTTGTTTCTATTCTCTGTGTTAATTAATGCATCATCTTTTACTGATCATAGCTGATTCATCCTGCTTCCTTCCACCATCTTGGGTCCCATAGCATTTCATTCTATTTCAAAATTATTTTTGAAAGTCCAACACAAGCATAAAAAAGAGAAGCAGGACATAAGCCCATTCCACCACTCCAACTCCAAGGAGCACACAGAAGGGAGTCACTTTGTCAGTCGCACTCCGAGGCAATTGATCATTGTGCTAATTTTGCTAAAGGGCAACCTCTATTTAATCAATGTTTCTCCAGGTGAATGCCATGATTTGTTGAGTTTTATTATAAAAAGACCAGTGTCCCATTTCCATTATTTCCTCCAAAAAATGGATAGAGAGCAACTTTCAAAAAATGAAATCTTCAAAGTGGATACTTGGTAGTTGTAAGGAAATGCTTCCTTGGCATGGTTACCCCCTAACGTTTTGCCTTTGCTGATGCTAAGTTATGATTGAAAGTGTGCTGGGACCCAGCTAACCAGGCCCCAGCACCAGTGTTCTTTCCCTAAAGTGTACCTTCGTCTCCACAATTGGCACAACCCTGGCACTCAGGTAAGTCCCTTATAACTGGTACCCCTGGTACCAAGGGCCCTGATGCCAGGGAAGGTCTCTAAGGGATGCAGCATGTCTTATGCCACCCTAGGGACCCCTCACTCAACACATGCACACTGCCTCACAGCTTGTGTGTGCTGGTGAGGAGAAAATGACTAAGTCGACATGGCACTCCCCTCAGGGTGCCATGCCAACCCCACACTGCCTGTGGCATAGGTAAGTCACCCCTCTAGCAGGCCTTACAGCCCTAAGGCAGGGTGCACTATACCATTGGTGAGGGCATAAGTGCATGAGCACTATGCCCCTACTGTGCCTAAGCAAAACCTTAGACATTGTAAGTTCAGGGTAGCCATAAGAGTATATGGTCTGGGAGTTTGTCAAACACAAACTCCACAGTTCCATAATGGCTACACTGAAAACTGGGAAGTTTGGTATCAAACTTCTCATCACAATAAATGCACACTGATGCACCCTGAGCTGCTGGTGTGGTAACTTTGGTTTTGCCCTGAACACCCAACGGTGGGCTGCCTATGCCCCAGGACTGAGACTTGTAAGTGTTTTACTTACCTCCTAACCTAACCTTTACTTACCTCCCCCAGGAACTGTTGATTTTTGCAGTTTCCACTTTGAAAATAGCTTATTGCCATTTTTACAAAGACTGTACATGATATTGTTTTCATTCAAAGTTCCTAAAGTATCTAAGTGAAGTACCTTACATTTAAAGTGTTTAATGTAAATCTTGAACCTGTGGTTCTTAAAATAAACTAAGAAAATATATTTTTCAATATAAAAACCTATTGGCCTGGAGTAAGTCTTTGAGTGTGTGTTCCTCATTTATTGCCTGTGTGTGTACTACAAATGCTTAACACTACCCTCTGATAAGCCTACTGCTCGACCACACTACCACAAAATAGAGCATTAGAATTATCTACTTTTGCCACTATCTTACCTCTAAGGGGAACTCTTGGACTCTGTGCACACTATTTCTTACTTTGAAATAGTATATACAGAGCCACCTTCCTACATTGGTGGATCAGCGGTGGGGTCTAAGACTTTGCATTTGCTGGACTACTCAGCCAATACCTGATCACACAACTTAATTCCCAAAATTGTCATTAGAAACTGATTTTTGAAATTTGAGCTATTTTTCTAAATTTTTAAAAAGTCCTGCTAGGGCCTTGTGTAAGTCCCTGTTAGCATTTCTTTTAGCGTTTAAAAGTTTGTAAAAGTTTGGATTACGTTCTAGAGATAATTTTAGATTCTTAAATAGTATCCCAACTTTTAGAAAAATAATGTCTAGCACAGAAGAGATGGTGGTGGAACTCAACCTCACCCCTTTCCTGCATCTAAGGATGTCAGAGTTAAGGACTCTCTGTAAAATACAAAATATAAAAACTTGATCAAACCCTACCAAAGTACAGCTCCAGGAGCTGTTGGCAGAGTTTGCTAGAGACCACCCCTCTGAAGACAACCTTACAGAGGGGGAAACTAGTGACCTGGAGGATAACTCCCTCCCTCCTGTCCTAGTTAGTGAGACCAGGGTCCTTGAAACCCTGACTCCACAAGTGATAGTCAGAGATGCTGCTTCTCCCACAGGGGAGTCCAGCAACTCTGGAAGCATTGAGGGCAGCCTAAATGAAGATGTTAGCCAGGATGGCCAAAAGATTGGCTTTGGAGAGACAGCTCCTAGCCATAGAGAGGGAAAGACAAGAGATGGGTTTAGCTCCCATCAATGGTGGCAGCAACTTAAATAGGGTCAGAGAGAATACTGACATGCTAAAAATCCCCAAAGGGATTGTAACAAAATATGAAAATGGTGATGACATCACCAAATGGTTCACAGCGTTTGAGAGGGCTTGTGCAACCAGAAAAGTAAACAGATCTCACTGGGGTGCTCTCCTTTGGGAAATGTTCACTGGAAAGTGTAGGGATAGACTCCTCACACTCTCTGGAAAAGATGCAGAATCCTATGACCTCATGAAGGCTACTCTGATTGAGGGCTTTGGATTTTCAACTGAGGAGTACAGGATTAGGTCCAGGGGGGCTAAAAAATCCTTGAGCCAGACCTGGGTTGATTTTGTTGACTTCTCAGTCAAAACACTAGATGGTTGGATTAATGGCAGTGGTGTAAATGATTATGAAGGGCTGTATAATTTGTTTATGAAGGAACACCTTTTAAGTAATTGTTTCAATGATAAACTGCATCAGCATCTGGTAGATCTAGGTCCAATTTCTCCCCAAGAATTGGGAAAGAAGGCAGACCACTGGGTCAAGACAAGGGTGACCAAAACTTCCACGGGGGTGACCAAAAGAAAGGGGTAACAAAGCCTCCCCAAGGGAAGAGTGTTGAGGCATCCAAGGGAAAAAGTTAAGTCTCTTCTACAGGGCCCCAAAAACCTGCACAGGGGGGTGGGTCCAAAGCCTCTTCACAATCCTCTTTTGGGTACAAGGTTAAAACTTTGATCCCAAAAAGGCCTGGTGTCGCAGCTGTAGTCAGCATGGACATCAAACTGGAGACCAGGCCTGTCCCAAGAAAGGTTCCACTTCAACTACTACTCCAGTTAGCACTGGAATAGCCAGTCTCCAGGTGGGATCAACAGAGTGCCCAGAGCAAATCAGGGTTCACATTGAAGCTACATTAGTCTCTGAGGGTGGGGTGGACTTTGCCACACTAGCTGCCTGGCCGCCTAACATGCAAAAATACAGGCGGCAGCTCTTTATTAATGGGACTAGAGTAGAGGTCCTGAGGTAAACAGGTGCCAGTGTCACTATTGTGACAGACAAACTGGTTTCCCCAGGACAATACCTGACTGGACAAACTTATCCACTCACCAATGCTGACAATCAGACTAAAGTATATCCCATGGCTATGGTAACTGGGGGTCACTGGCCTGAAACAGGTGGTAGTCTCTTCTGCTATACCATTTGAATGTCTGCTTGGAAATGATCTGAAGTCCTCAGCATGGGCTGAGGTAGAACTCAAAACCCATGCAGCCATGCTGGGTATCCCTGAACTGGTGTGTGTCAATACTAGGGCACAGTGCAGAACTCAGGGTGAAAAAGAGGTGTTGGAGTCTAGAATAATGGCTCAACCCTCCAAGAGAATAGTAAAGAAGACTGGGGAACCAGCTTCAGCACGGAAAAAGAAACAGAACCTCTCTTCTCAGGAAGAAGTCCTATCCCCTGAGGGAACTGAGCCTATGGAGTTAGAACCTTATCAGGTTGAGCTCTTGGGCCCAGGGGGACCCTCAAGGCAACAGCTGTGCAAGGGGCAAGAAACTTGTCCCTCTCTTGAAGGCCTAAGGCAGCAAGCTGCTGACCAAGAAAAAGGATATGTCAGTGGAACACACAGGGTCTATTGGGAAGATGGACTCCTTTACACTGAGGCAAGGGATCTCAGACCTGGTGCCACTAGGAGAGTGGTAGTGCCTCAGGAGTTTAGGGAGTTCCTTCTGACCTTAGCCCATGACCTTCCCTTTGCTGGGCATTTGGGACAAACCAAGACATGGGAGAGGTTAGTCAACCATTTCTATTGGCCCAACATGTCCCAGAAAGTAAAGGCGTTTTGTGCCTCCTGTGTCACCTGTCAAGCCAGTGGTAAGACAAGTGGCCATCCAAAGGCCCCCCTCATTCCACTTCCAGTGGTGGGGGTCCCCTTTGAAAGAGTGGGAGTTGATATAGTGGGCCCACTTGAACCTCCCACAGCATCAGGAAATCATTATATCCTAGTAGTAGTGGATCATGCTACTAGATACCCTGAAGCAATTCCCCTTAGGTCCACTACTGCCCCTTCAGTAGCCAAAGCACTCATTGGTATTTTTACCAGAGTGGGATTTCCTAAGGAGGTGGTTTCTGCCAGAGGTACCAACTTCATGTCAGCTTACCTAAAACACATGTGGAATGAGTGTGGGGTGACTTACAAATTCACCACACCATACCATCCACAAACCAGTGGTCTTGTTGAGAGATTTAACAAGACATTGAAGGGCATGATCATGGGGCTCCCTGAAAAACTCAAAAGGAGATGGGATGTCCTCTCGCCATGACTGCTTTTCGCCTACTGAGAGGTGCCTCAGAAGGGAGTAGGGTTTTCCCCCTTTGAACTTTTGTTTGGCCATCCTGTTAGGGGACCACTAGCTCTTGTGAAAGAAGGCTGGGAGAGACCTCTCCATGAGCATAAGCAAGATATAGTGGACTATGTACTAGGCCTACGTTCCAGGATGGCAGAGTACATGGAAAAGGCAAGTAAAAACCTTGAGGCCAGCCAACAGCTCCAGAAGATGTGGTATGACCAAAAGGCTGCTATGGTTGAGTTTCAGCCGTGGCTCCCAGGGCTTTTCAGGACCAATGGAGTGGCCCTTTCCCAGTGCTAGAGAACAAGAGTGAGGTCACCCACCTGGTGGACCTAGGCACTAGCAGGACCCCCAAGAGGGTGATCCATGTTAACCGCCTAAAACTCTTCCATGACAGGGCAGATGTAAACATGTTGATGGTTACAGATGAGGACCAGGAAGCAGAGCGTGAACCTCTCCCTGATTTCCTCTCCACTGACCCTAAAGATGGCACAGTAGATGGAGTGATCTACTCAGACACCCTCTCTGGCCAACAGCAAGCTGACTGCAGGCAAGTCCTCCAGCAGTTTGCTGAGCTATTTTCCCTAACCCCTGGTCAGATGATGATGTGGACACAGGAGACAGCATGCCTGTCAAAAACAAAATATTCAGACAGTCTGACTAAGTTAAGGAAAGCATCAGAGTGGAAGTCCACAAGATGCTGGAGTTGGGAGTGATTGAGCACTCTGACAGTCCCCGGGCTAGCCCAGTGGGCTTGGTCCCCAAACCTCACACAAAAGATGGCAAGAGAGGGATGAGGTTCTGTGTGGACTACAGAGGGCTTAATTCTGTCACCAAGACAGATGTTCACCCCATTCCAAGGTCAGATGAGCTGATTGATAAATTGGGTGCTGCCAAATACTTGAGTACCTTTGACTTGACAGCAGGGTACTGGCAAATAAGAATGGCACCAGGAGCAAAAGAGAAAACAGCATTCTCTACACCTGATGGGCACTACCAGTTTACTGTGATGCCCTTTGGCTTAAAGAATGCCCCTGCCACCTTCCAAAGATTGCGAACCGGGCCCCAGCACCAGTGTTCTTTCCCTAAACTGTACCTTTGTCTCCACAATTGGCACAAGCCTGGCTCTCAGGTAAGTCCCTTGTAACTGGTACCCCTGGTACCAAGGGCCCTGATGCCAGGGAAGGTCTCCAAGGGATGCAGCAAGTCTTATGCCACCCTAGGGACCCCTCACTCAGTACATGCACACTGCCTCACAGCTTGTGTGTGCTGGTGGGGAGAAAATGACTAAGTTGACAGGTGAGGGCATAAGTGCATGAGCACTATGCCCCTACAGTGCCTAAGCAAAACCTTAGACATTGTAAGTGCAGGGTAGCCATAAGAGTATATGGGCTGGGACTTTGTTAAACTCGAACTCCACAGTTCCATAATGGCTACACTGAAAACTAGGAAGTTTGGTATCAAACTTCTCAACACAATAAATGCACACTGATGCCAGTGTGCAGTTTATTGTAAGATACACCCAGAGGGCATCTTAGAGATGCCCCCTGAGTACATGCCCGACTTCTAGTGTAGGCTGACCAGTTCCTGCCAGCCTGCCACACACCAGACATGATGCTGGCCACATGGGGAGAGTGTCTTTGTCAAAGCCTGTACTGGGTGGAGGTGTTTCTCACCTCCCCCTGCAGGAACTGTAACACCTGGCGGTGAGCCTCAAAGGCTCACCCCTTTTGTTACAGTGCCCAAGGGCATCCCAGCTAGTGGAGATGCCCACCCCTCCGGCCACTGCCCCCACTTTTGGCGGCAAGGCTGGAGGAGATAATGAGAAAAACAAGGAGGAGTCACCCACCAAGGTGTCCTGAGCTGAGGTGACCCATGCCTTGAGAAATCCTCCATCTTGAGTTTGGAGGATTCCCTCAATAGGATTAGGGATGTGCCCCACTCCCCACAGGGAGGAGGCACAAAGAGGGTGTAGCCACCCTTAAGGACAGTAGCCATTGGCTACTGCCCTCCCAGACCTAAAAACACCCCTAAATTCAGTATTTAGGGCTCCCCAGATCCCAGGAAATCAGATTCCTGCAACCTGAAGAAAGAAGGACTGCTGACCTACAAGCCTGCAAAAAGGAGGAAGACGACAACTGATTTGGCCCCAGCCCTACCGGCCTGTCTCCAACTTCGAAAACCTGCTCCTGTGACGCATCTGACAGGGACCAGCGACCTCTGAAGCCTCAGAAGACTGCCCTGGACTACAGGACCAAGAAACTCCTGTGAACAGCTGCCCTGTTCAAAACCAGCTACTTCTTTGCAACAAAGAAGAAACTTCCAAGGACTTCACGTTTCCCGCCGGAAGCGTGAGACTTCACACTCTGCACCCGACGCCCCCGGCTCGACCTGCAGAAAACCAACACCTCAGGGAGGACTCCCCGGCGACTGCAAGCCCGTGAGTTACCAGAGATGACCCCCCTGAGCCCCCACAGCGCTCACTCCTGCGGAGAGAATCCAGAGGCTCCCCCTGACCGCGTCTGCCTGTAACAAGGGACCCGATGCCTGGAACCAACACTGCACCCGCAGCCCCCAGGACCTAAAGGAACCGAACTTCAACGCAGGAGTGACCCCCAGGCGACCCTCTGCCTAGCCCAGGTGGTGGCTGTCCCGAGAAGCCTCCTGTGCTTGCCTGCACCGCTAGAGTGACCCCCGGGTCCCTCCATTGATTCCTACCTGAAACCCGACGCCTGCTTTGCTCACTGCACCCGGCCGCCCCTGTGCTGCTGAGGGTGTACTTTGTGTGCCTTCTCTTGTCCCTCCGGTGCTCTACAAAACCCCTGTGGTCTGCCCCCCGAGGACACAGGTACTTACCTGCTGTCAGACTGGAACCGGAGCACGCCTGTTCTCCTTAGGCGCCTATGTGTTTTGGGCACCTCTTTGACCTCTGCACCTGACCGGCCCTGAGCTGCTGGTGTGGTAACTTTGAGGTTGCCCTGAACACCCAACGGTGGGCTGCCTATGCCCCAGGACTGAGACTTGTAAGTGTTTTACTTACCTCCTAATCTAACCTTTACTTACCTCCCCCAGGAACTGTTGATATTTGCACTGTTTCCACTTTGAAAATAGCTTATTGCCATTTTTACAAAGACTGTACATGATATTGTTTTCATTCAAAGTTCCTAAAGTATCTAAGTGAAGTACCTTACATTTAAAGTGTTTAATGTAAATCTTGAGCCTGTGGTTCTTAAAATAAACTAAGAAAAGATATTTTTCAATATAAAAACCTATTGGCCTGGAGTAAGTCTTTGAGTGTGTGTTCCTCATTTATTGCCTGTGTGTGTACAACAAATGCTTAACACTATCCTCTGATAAGCCTATTGCTCGACCACACTACCACAAAATAGAGCATTAGAATTATCTACTTTTGCCACTATCTTACCTTTAAGGGGAACTCTTGGACTCTGTGCACACTATTTCTTACTTTGAAATAGTATATACAGAGACAACTTCCTACAGTAGTTAATCTGCAATCACATCTTGCAAGAATGATTGGTTGAATTCTGATTCCATCATAGATTGATAAATTGACCCACTTGTTAGGTTGAGCCGAAGCGTTTGACCTCGTGGATACTTTTAATATACTTCTTATGGCTTAAAGCATGTTGGATGCAGTGTCCTTTAAAAAGTCTTTGCTTGCTAGTGGCCAGTTCTGCCTTTTTCTCCCTCTTTTTTCTGTTTCATAGGCAGTGACCAACTACTGTGTTATTCCACTTTGGTTTCTTTATCTGTTGCTGTGACAGACTACTTTTGTAATTTCTTGTTTGCTCACTTTTCACTGTGGGTGTTTAGGCTGGTAGCTGCCTGTGTTGTGTTGCAACATTCCGTTCCTCCCACCTTGTCCCATGTCACAAACATTTGTTTTGACTTTATTCCAGTGCAGTCCTCGTTTACGTCTGACTCCTAAAATAAGCCTAATTTACAAAAGAAACACCTGGTGTCTAAACATTTAGCTCGCTGCTGTAGGAGGCTGGACTGGCTTGTAGTGAATACCTAGGGGTACTTACACCTTGCACCAGGCCCAGTTATCCCTTATTAGTGTATAGGGTGTCTAGCAGCATAGGCTGATAGATAATGGTAGCTTAGCAGAGCAGCTTAGGCTGAACTAGGAGACGAGTGAAGCTCCTACAGTACCACTAGTGTCATATGCACAATATCATAAGAAAACACAATACACAGATATACTAAAAATAAAGGTACTTTATGTTCAATGGCATGTGTAGCTGCAGATACACATGCTGTGCACATCCCGCCATCTGGTGTTGGGCTCGGAGTGTTACAAGTTGTTTTTCTTCGAAGAAGTCTTTTCGAGTCACAAGACCGAGGGACTCCTCCCATTTCGACTCCATTGCGCATGGGCGTCGACTCCATCTTAGATTGTTTTTTTTCCGCCATCGGGTTCGGACGTGTTCCTTTTCGCTCCGTGTTTCGGGTCGGAAAGTTAGTTAGAATCTCGGAAAAATCGTCGGTATTGTTTGCGTTCGGTATCGGGTTAGTTACAACAGATCGATACCGAATTGAGAAGAGCTCCGGTGGCCCGTCGGGGTTTTTCGATTCCCGTCGGGGCCTGGTCGGCCCGGCCACGTGTCTCTTCAAGGCTGATGGAACGGACCCCATTCCGCTTCTGTCCAAAATGCCATAACAAGTATCCATATACAGATCAACACCTGGTCTGTAACTTGTGTTTGTCACCAGAACACAGGGAGGATACTTGTGAGGCCTGTCGAGCGTTTCGGTCGAGGAAGACACTCAGGGACCGAAGAGCAAGAAGACTGCAAATGGCGTCGGCGCCGACAGGACAAGGGTGTTTCGAGGAGGAGGAAGAAACATTCTCCATCCAGGATTCGGACTCTGAGGAGGTCGATCCCGAAGAAACGCCCAAAAAACCGTGAGTAAGACGTTGAAACAAAAAACTCACGAAAAGACTGCCAAAGCCCAGGGGACGCCACCGCCAACAGGCCATGGCTTAACCCAAAAAATAGGTGACCGTCCATGGGCACCGAAAAAGGGCGAGCTGGTGTCGAAGTCATCCGACTCCGGTCGAGATACAGGCACGCAGCAATCTCAGGCCCGAGAGAGTGGCTCCGAAAAGATTCGGCACCGAGACAGCGGCACCGAAATTGGTCGGCACCGAGAGGGCACTACGCCGAAAAGCAAAAAGATTTTGTCGGAGCCAAAAAAAGCAGCAGAAAAGGTTTCGGTGCCAAAACATCCGGCATCCGAACCGAAAATTAGTTCCTATTCAGAGGAACAAGGACTGTCCTCTCAAATGAAGACACACAGATTTGAAGAGGAATTACAGACAATAGAGCCAGATCACACGCAAAGGCGGCTCTTTATACAGAAAGATACAGGGAAGATCAGCACTCTTCCCTCAATCAGAATGAAACGAAAACTTGCCTTCCAAGACAAGGACAAAAAGCCACAAGCAAAAGTGGCTAAACAAATAACACCACCACCATCCCCACATCACTCTCCACAACTATCACCGGTAGCCACTCCACCAATGATGCAATCCCCAACACATACGGGGATGAGTCAAGATGACCCTGATGCATGGGACCTTTACGACGCACCAGTGTCAGACAATAGTCCTCAATGCTATCCAGCAAGACCCTCGCCACCTGAGGATAGTACAGGCTACATTCAAGTGGTATCAAGGGCAGCAGCATTTCACAATGTCAGCCTTCACTCAGAACCCATTGAAGATGACTTCCTTTTTAATACACTGTCGTCTACGCACAGTCAATATCAAAGTCTGCCAATGTTGCCCGGAATGCTAAAACACTCCAAACAGGTGTTTGAAGAGCCTGTCAAAGGGAGAGCCATTACTCCAAGAGTAGATAAAAAATATAAACCGCCACCAACAGACCCAGTGTACATCACACAACAGCTATCACCAGACTCTGTTGTAGTTGGAGCAGCGCGCAAAGGAGCCAACTCTCATACTTCAGGAGACGCACCACCTCCAGATAAAGAAAGTAGAAAATTCGACGCGGCAGGCAAAAGGGTGGCGGCACAGGCAGCAAACCAGTGGCGTATTGCAAATTCGCAAGCTTTGCTAGCCAGATATGATAGGGCCCATTGGGACGAGATGCAACACCTTATTGAACACTTGCCAAAGGAGTTTCAAAAAAGAGCGCAGCAAGTGGTCGAAGAGGGACAAAATATCTCCAATAATCAAATTCGATCAGCAATGGATGCTGCAGACACAGCTGCTAGAACTGTCAACACAGCAGTAACGATAAGGAAGCATGCATGGCTGCGTACATCAGGATTTAAACCAGAGATACAGCAAGCTGTGCTGAATATGCCAATTAACGGACAGCAGTTGTTTGGGCCGGAGGTGGACACTGCAATTGAAAAACGTAAAAAAGACACTGACACGGCCAAAGCCATGGGTGCGCTCTACTCCCCGCAGAGCAGAGGCACATTTCGAAAAACACAATTTCGATGGGGGTTTCGAGGGCAAACCACAGAAGCCACAACCTCACAAACAAAGCCCACTTACCAGAGCCAGTATCAGCGGGGAGGTTTTCGGGGACAATATAGAGGAGGACAGTTTCAAAGAAACAGAGGAAAGTTCCAAAGTCCCAAAACTCCTCAAAACAAACAGTGACTTCAAGGTCACAAATCCCCAACACATAACACCTGTGGGGGGGAGACTAACCAAGTTTTACACACATTGGGAGGAAATAACAACAGACACTTGGGTCTTAGCAATTATCCAGCATGGTTATTGCATAGAATTTCTCAAATTCCCTCCAAACGTCCCACCGAAAACACACAATATGTCAAAACAACATATAGATCTTCTAGGACTAGAAGTTCAGTCATTGCTACAGAAAGAAGCAATAGAATTAGTACCAAAAGATCAATTAAACACAAGAGTTTACTCACTGTACTTCCTGATACCCAAAAAGGACAAGAGCCTGAGACCGATACTAGATCTCAGAACATTAAATACCTACATCAAATCAGACCATTTTCACATGGTTACTCTACAAGACGTAACCCCACTGCTCAAACAACAAGACTACATGACAACACTAGACCTAAAGGATGCATATTTCCATATACCAATACATCCTTCACACAGAAAGTACCTAAGGTTTGTATTCCAAGGGATACATTACCAATTCAAAGTGTTGCCATTCGGAATAACAACTGCGCCAAGGGTTTTTACAAAATGCCTGGCAGTAGTAGCTGCACATATCAGAAGGCAGCAAATACATGTGTTCCCATACCTAGACGATTGGTTAATCAAAACCAATACGCTAAAACGGTGTTCACAACACACAAAATATGTCATAGAAACCCTACACAAACTAGGTTTCTCAATCAACTACGCAAAGTCACACCTGCAGCCGTGCCAAACACAGCAATACTTGGGAGCAACAATCAACACAGCAAAAGGGATTGCTACTCCAAGTCCACAAAGAGTACAAACATTTCACAATGTAATACAAACATTGTATCCAAAACAAAAAGTACAAGTAAAAATAATACTGAAACTACTAGGCATGATGTCCTCATGCATAGCCATTGTCCCAAATGCAAGGTTACACATGCGGCCCTTACAACAGTGCCTAGCATCACAATGGTCACAAGCACAGGGTTAGCTTCTAGATCTGGTGTTGATAGACCGCCAAACATACATCTCGCTTCAATGGTGGAACAGTATAAATTTAAACCAAGGGCGGCCTTTCCAAGACCCAGTGCCACAATACGTGATAACAACAGATGCTTCCATGACAGGGTGGGGAGCACACCTCAATCAACACAGCATCCAAGGACAATGGAACATACAGCAAAAACAGTTACACATAAATCACCTAGAACTGTTAGCGGTATTTCTAGCGCTGAAAGCCTTTCAACCCATGATAACCCACAAATACATTCTTGTCAAAACAGACAACATGACAACAATGTACTACCTAAACAAACAAGGAGGGACACACTCAACACAATTGTGTCTCCTAACACAGAACATATGGCATTGGGCGATTCACAACCACATTCGCCTAATAGCACAATTTATTCCAGGAATTCAGAATCAGTTAGCAGACAATCTCTCACGGGATCACCAACAGATCCACGAATGGGAGATTCACCCCCAAATACTGAACACTTACTTCCAAATTTGGGGAACACCACAAATAGATCTATTTGCAACGAAGGAAAACTCAAAATGCCAAAACTTTGCATCCAGGTACCCACAACATCAGTCTCAGGGCAATGCGCTATGGATGAACTGGTCAGGGATATTTGCTTACGCTTTTCCCCCCTCTCCTTCCATATATAGTAAACAAGTTGAGTCAAAACAAACTCAAACTCATACTAATAGCACCAACATGGGCAAGGCAACCTTGGTACACAACACTACTGGACCTGTCAGTAGTACCTCATGTCAAACTACCAAACAGACCAGATCTGTTAACACAACACAAACAACAGATCAGGCATCCAAATCCAGCATCGCTGAATCTAACAATTTGGCTCCTGAAATCCTAGAATTCGGACATTTAGACCTCACACAAGAATGTATGGAGGTCCTAAAACAGGCTAGAAAGCCTACCTCTAGACACTGCTATGCAAATAAATGGAAAAGATTTGTCTATTACTGCCATAATAATCAAATTCAACCCTTACACGCATCTACAAAAGATGTAGTGAGATACTTACTACATCTGCAAAAAGCAAAACTAGCTTTCTCTTCCATAAAAATACATCTTGCTGCAATTTCAGCTTACCTGCAAATTACGCACTCAACTTCATTATTTAGGATACCAGTCATAAAAGCGTTTATGGAAGGCCTAAAGAGAATTATACCACCAAGAACGCCACCAGTTCCTTCATGGAACCTCAACATTGTCTTAACACGACTCATGGGCCCACCTTTTGAGCCCATGCACTCTTGTGAAATGCAATACTTAACGTGGAAAGTTGCATTTTTAATTGCCATCACATCTCTAAGAAGAGTGAGTGAAATTCAAGCGTTTACCATTCAAGAACCATTTATTCAAATACACAAAAATAAAGTTGTTCTAAGAACAAATCCCAAATTTTTACCAAAAGTAATCTCACCGTTCCACTTGAATCAAACGGTAGAATTACCAGTGTTCTTCCCACAGCCAGATTCTGTAGCTGAAAGAGCACTACATATATTAGACATCAAAAGAGCACTAATGTACTACATTGACAGAACAAAACTAATTCGAAAGACAAAACAACTATTTATCGCCTTTCAAAAACCTCATACAGGAAATCCAATTTCAAAACAAGGCATTGCTAGATGGATAGTTAGGTGCATTCAAACCTGCTATCTTAAAGCTAATAGAGAACTGCCTATTACACCAAAGGCACACTCAACCAGAAAAAAAGGTGCTACCATGGCCTTTCTAGGAAATATTCCAATGAACGAAATATGTAAGGCAGCGACATGGTCTACGCCTCATACATTTACCAAGCACTACTGTGTAGATGTGCTAGCTGCACAACAAGCAACAGTAGGTCAAGCTGTACTAAGAACATTATTCCAAACTACTTCAACTCCTACAGGCTGAACCACCGCTTTTGGGGAGATAACTGCTTACTAGTCTATGCACAGCATGTGTATCTGCAGCTACACATGCCATCGAACGGAAAATGTCACTTACCCAGTGTACATCTGTTCGTGGCATTAGTCGCTGAAGCTTCACATGCGCCCACCCGCCTCCCCGGGAGCCTGTAGCCGTTTAGAAGTAGATCTTAAACATTTGTACATTTGTAAATAAATTACTTGAAACTTTATTATGTACATACGCATTCACTCCATTGCATGGGCACTATTACTAGCATACACAACTCCTACCTCACCCTCTGCGGGGAAAACAATCTAAGATGGAGTCGACGCCCATGCGCAATGGAGTCGAAATGGGAGGAGTCCCTCGGTCTCGTGACTCGAAAAGACTTCTTCGAAGAAAAACAACTTGTAACACTCCGAGCCCAACACCAGATGGCGGGATGTGCACAGCATGTGAATCTGCAGCGACTAATGCCACGAACAAATGTACACTGGGTAAGTGACATTTTCCTTTTATGACAATATGTCAAAAGTATCTCAGTGAGTACCCTCAGTATGAGGATAGCAAATATACACAAGATATATGTACACAATACCAAAATATGCAGTAATAGTCCTAGAAAACAGTGCAAACAATGTATAGTTACAATAGGATGCAATGGGGACACATAGGGATAGGGGCAACACAAACCATATACTCCAAAAGTGGAATGCGAACCACGAATGGACCCCAAACCTATGTGACCTTGTAGAGGGTCGCTGGGACTGTAAGAAAACAGTTAGGGTTAGAAAAATAGCCCACCCCAAGACCCTGAAAAGTGAGTGCAAAGTGCACTAAAGTTCCCCAAAGGACATAGAAGTCGTGATAGGGTAATTCTGCAGGAAAGACACAAACCAGCAATGCAACAACGATGGATTTCCAGTCGAGGGTACCTGTGGAACAAGGGGACCAAGTCCAAAAGTCACAAGCAAGTCGGAGATGGGCAGATGCCCAGGAAATGCCAGCTGTGGGTGCAAAGAAGCTGCTACTGGACAGTAGAAGCTGAAGATTCTGCAGGAACGACAAGGGCTAGGAACTTCCCCTTTGGAGGACGGATTCCCCCACGCCGTGGAGAGTCGTGCAGAAGTGTTTTCCTGAAGAAAGACCGCCAACAAGCCTTGCTAGCTGCAAATCGTGCTGTTAGGGTTTTTGGATGCTGCTGTGGCCCAGGAGGGACTAGGATGTCGCCAATTGCATCTGGGGACAGAGGGGGCGTCAAGCAAGACAAGGAGCCCTCTCAGAAGCAGGCAGCACCCGCAGAAGTGCCAGAACAGGCACTACGAAGTGGAAAGAAACGGTGCTCACCCGAAGTCGCACAAAGGAGTCCCACGTCGCCGGAGGACAACTTAGGAGGTCGTGCAATGCAGGTTAGAGTGCCGTGGACCCAGGCTGGACTGTGCACAAAGGATTTCCGCCGGAAGTGCACGGAGGCCGGAGTAGCTGCAAAAGTCGCGGTTCCCAACAATGCAGTCTGGCGTGGGGAGGCAAGGACTTACCTCCACCAAACTTGGACTGAAGAGTCACTGGACTGTGGGAGTCACTTGGACAGGGTTGCTGGATTCAAGGGACCTCGCTCGTCGTGCTGAGAGGAGACCCAGGGTACCGGTGATGCAGTTCTTTGGTGCCTGCGGTTGCAGGGGGACGATTCCGTCGACCCACGGGAGATTTCTTCGGAGCTTCTAGTGCAGAGAGGAGGCAGACTACCCCCACAGCATGCACCACCAGGAAAACAGTCGAGAAGGCGGCAGGATCAGCGTTACAGAGTTGCAGTAGTCATCTTCGCTACTTTGTTGCAGTTTTGCAGGCTTCCAGCACGGTCAGCAGTCGATTCCTTGGCAGAAGGTGAAGAGAGAGATGCAGAGGAACTCGGATGAGCTCTTGCATTCGTTATCTAAGGAAATCCCCAAAGCAGAGACCCTAAATAGCCAGAAAAGAGGGTTTGGCTACTTAGGAGAGAAGATAGGCTAGCAACACCTGAAGGAGCCTATCAGAAGGAGTCTCTGACGTCACCTGCTGGCCCTGGCCACTCAGAGCAGTCCAGTGTGCCAGCAGCACCTCTGTTTCCAAGATGGCAGAGGTCTGGAGCACACTGGAGGAGCTCTGGGCACCTCCCAGGGGAGGTGCAGGTCAGGGGAGTGGTCACTCCCCTTTCCTTTGTCCAGTTTCGCGCCAGAGCAGGGCTAAGGGGTCCCTGAACCGGTGTAGACTGGTTTATGCAGAAATGGGCACCATGTGTGCCCATGAAAGCATTTCCAGAGGCTTGGGGAGGCTACTCCTCCCCTGCCTTCACACCATTTTCCAAAGGGAGAGGGTGTAACACCCTCTCTCAGAGGAAGTCCTTTGTTCTGCCATCCTGGGACAGGCCTGGCTGGACCCCAGGAGGGCAGAAGCCTGTCTGAGGGGTTGGCAGCAGCAGCAGCTGCAGTGAAACCCCGGGAAAGGCAGTACCAGGGTCTGTGCTACAGACCACTGGGATCATGGGATTGTGCCAACTATGCCAGGATGGCATAGAGGGGGCAATTCCATGATCATAGACATGTTACATGGCCATATTAGGAGTTACCATTGTGAAGCTACATATAGGTAGTGACCTATATGTAGTGCACGCGTGTAATGGTGTCCCGCACTCACAAAGTCTGGGGAATTGGCCCTGAACAATGTGGGGGCACCTTGGCTAGTGCCAGGGTGCCCTCACACTAAGTAACTTTGCACCTAACCTTTACCAGGTAAAGGTTAGACATATAGATGACTTATAAGTTACTTAAGTGCAGTGTAAAATGGCTGTGAAATAACGTGGATGTTATTTCACTCAGGCTGCAGTGGCAGGCCTGTGTAAGAATTGTCAGAGCTCCCTATGGGTGGCAAAATAAATGCTGCAGCCCATAGGGATCTCCTGGAACCCCAATACCCTGGGTACCTCAGTACCATATACTAGGGAATTATAAGGGTGTTCCAGTAAGCCAATATAAATTGGTAAAATTGGTCACTAGCCTGTTAGTGACAATTTGAAAGAAATGAGAGAGCATAACCACTGAGGTTCTGATTAGCAGAGCCTGAGTGAGACAGTTAGTCATAACACAGGTAACACATTCAGGCACACTTATGAGCACTGGGGCCCTGGCTGGCAGGTTCCCAGTGACACATACAACTAAAACAACATATATACAGTGAAAAATGGGGGTAACATGCCAGGCAAGATTGTACTTTCCTACAGCTGTTCACGAAAGCCACAATATGCCCTTTCTGGTAGAATGTAGCTGAACCTAGAAGCAATGATGTGAAACTTGCAGAGCATCATCTGGAGTCTCTTTCCAGCCCCCTCCATGTCAGCCCTCAGAGACATCCGCACACAGGGCATTGCTTATCTCCTTTATCTGATAGAGACTTCTAGTTGCAGATTCCTTACCTTAGAATTTTCCCACAGGCGTCAGACTGGATCCGAAGATTTTTTCACGAGCAATACCCTTGCTCGGCAGTCGGTCAACTCCGCGGGTGTCGTTGGCGTCATAGTCGCCGTGATGACGTCGGGAGTAGTACATAGACGCTGCCTCAGTGCAGTGACGTCAGTTCTTTTCTTTCTGCGCCTTTCACTGATCCTGAGAGAGCTACCTTGGTCTCTTTTTGACCGAGTTCATCAGTTTTGTTGAGTTTTTGTTGAGTTTTTGATGCGTCGAGATGTTCCCGAAGACCTGTTTCAATCCATGTGAGGACTGTCACCACATGATGTCAGTGACGGGTCTGCATCGAGTCTGTTTGTGGTGCTTGGAGTACGACCACGACCCGAAGTTGTGCTCCGAGTGCTGGGCTATGCACCCAAAGGCCTTGAGGGAGCGGTCCCTCAAGCTCATGGCGGCCCGGCACTCGACTCCGTGTAGGTCCCAGACTTGCTCGAGGGGAAGGTCTTGAGACTGCTCGTGGAGCCACCACCATTCTTCTTTCTCAAAGTCTTCGGGCAAAGGTAAGAAGAAGAATATGTCGAAGTGGTCCTGTCACCCTTTGACTTCACCCCGTCGCTCGGCTGATGCGACGTGTCGACACTCAAAGCCTCAGTCGTCGGAGCCTACTTCTGGGTCCGCTCCGCACTCCCCTGAACTTCCGGGGAGCTGGAGCACCGCAGAACAATTAAAGGATTTTTATGAGACCACACGCCTCATTTTTGGGCAGGCTGACCCCGATATGTGACTTTGGGCCCAAAGTGTTTGGTTGGGGGGCCTTCGGGTTCCACGGCTTTGGCTCCAGCCACCGATGTCCCCTCCGGATCCACACCAACGCCGGTCGTACCACTGAGACCTTCCCCGGTGCCAGTTCGATTGACACCGCTCCTGACATCGGTGGTGCCCACCATTGTCGTCGACATGATCCTCATCCCGACGACTCTGAGTCGGAACGGCTTCGGCCGACACTGCCTCTGTGTTCCATGAGGGCCAACTCACCCCCGGTTAGATTTTGACCTTTTTCCAAATGGGTACGAATTCGGAGAAAGATTGGAGGGGTCCCTGGACCTTTATGAATACCAGGATGACCCTACTTTGCACTTGGCACAGGAGTTGGGCGACGCTTGTGACCTGGACAGTTCTCCAGACGCTGGCATGCTGTCTCCTACCGTGGCTACTGCGGAGGGAGTGACTTACTCTATAGTGGTTAGTAGGGCGGCTGAGGTTCTTGGCCTTGACCTGCCTACTGTACAGGTCAGGTTAAATCTCCTGATGGAGGTGCTTCAGCCCGCCAGAGCGACCCTAAATTCCTGTCCCAACACCCCACGCCTGAGAGTCTGGTCATCCAGGCTTCCTCTTCCTCAGGTGCATTCCTTTCCGCACCCCCGGATAGGGAATCAAAAAGGCTGGAACAATTTGGGAAGAAGATGTTTTCTTCCTCTAGTCTCGCACTGCGGTCCGTGAACACCGCTTGCCTTTTGGGCCACTATACCCACTCTATGTAGGATATGGTCGCGCAAGTTCTACCGCAGATACCGGAGGAGGCCCATGCTGTCGTCTCCCAAGAGGTCACCGATGGGAGAGATGCAGTGAAGTTCACAAGCCGATGTGGGCTGGACACTACAGACTCTCTGGGCAGATCTTTTGCTACGATGGTAGCCTTGAGATGCCACGTCTGGTTTTTCGGTGGATGTCCAACAGTCTCTTGTGGACATGCCCTTTGATGGCTCCCATCTCTTTGGAGACAAGGCGGACTCGGCCTTGGAGAGATTCAAGGACTCCCAGGCAACAGCTCGGTCACTTCGCCTTTCTGCTGCCCCTCGCCCCCAACAGTCAGCCTTTTGCCCCTTTCATGGCCACGGAAGGGGCTCCCTGTCGCGTCCCCAACCCAGCCACCGTGCCAACCATGATGTTCAGCCGCTGTGTGGCTGGGGACGCGGAATCCCACGTGGGCGCGGGACAGGGAGCCAGAGGTCTGCCAAGTCCAACCCTGCTTCCAAACCTTCCTAGTCCGTCCCCTCACTCCGATCCAGTTGGCGGCAGGATATGCCATCACCTGCCCCACTGGGAATCCATCACTACGGACAGGCAGGATCAGCAGATCGTTCGAAAGGGCTATTCCCTCCCCTTTGAATCTGCCCCACCAGCCATGCCTCCATCAGTCAGCCATCTTCCGGAGGATCATTTGGCACTTTTCTGCCAGGAAGTCGTGGCTGTCTTGGCCAAGGGAGCCATAGAGAAGGTCCCTGTGCCAGGAGTAGGTTGTGGTTGTTATTCCCACTACTTTCTGGTGCCGAAAAAGGACACAGGCTTACGTCCTATCCTTGATCTTCAATTACTTCTTCAAGAAGGAGAAATTCAAAATGCTCACCCTGGCTCAGGTCCTGTCTGCCTTAGACCCAGGAGACTGGATGGTAGCGCTGGACTTGCAGGATGCTTATTTCCACATTCCCATCCTGTCTGCCCACAGACGCTACCTGTGATTCGTGGTAGGTCATGAGCACTATCAGTTTACTGTGCTCCCCTTCGGCCTTACCAGCACCCCTTGGGTGTTCATGAAAGTGATGGCGGTGGTTGCAGCTCATCTGTGCAGTTTAGGGGTCTCAGTCTTTCCCCTACCTCGACGACTGGCTGTTGAAGGTGGACTCGCCCCAGAAAGTCGTCTTCCCACCTTCAGGCTACGGCAAGCCTCCTGCACATGCTGGGGTTCACTATCAATGTGCCAAAGGCACACCTGGCTCCCTCTCAGACTCTCCCTTTCATTGGAGCTGTTCTGGACACAGTGCAGTTTCTGGCTTATCCTCCCAAAAAGCGAGTCCAAGATATTCGGGCTATGATTCTGATCTTTCAGCCTCTGTCTTGGGTTTCAGTGAGACTGCCTCCTGCATCCTGCTAGTAATACGTGCCAGATGGCATATGCAGACTCTGCAGTAGGATTTGAAGTTCCAGTGGGCACAGCATCAGGGAAATCTCTCCGACATTGTCCCGATCTCAGATAGGACTGCGAAAGACCTGCAGTGATGGCTTTCAGATCTGCATTGGGTCCACGGCAGATCCCTCTCTCTTCCCCAGCCAGATCTATCCATAGTGACAAATGCGTCACTTCTGGGTAGGGGCGGCAGCATGGGACAGGCGGAGTCTGGGCTCCATTTCAATCTTCTAGAGCCCCGGGCGATCAGGCTTGCGTTAAAAACATTTCTTCCCTCTCTCAAAGGGAAAGTAGTGCAGGGGTTCACGGACAATACTACCGCCATGTGGTACTGCAACAAACAGGATGCGGTAGGGTCCTGGACCTTTTGCCCGGAGGCACTAAGATTCTGGCCATGGCTGGAACATGAGAGCATTACCCGGGTGGTTCAACATGTGGTGGACTCTCTGAACGCCAGAGCAGACAAACTCAGCCATCGATGCACAGCCGATCACTAATAGTGTCTCCATCCGGAGGTGGCGTAAGGTCTCTGTAGGAAGTTGTCTCTGTATGTACTATTTCAAAGTAAGGAATAGCATGCACAGAGTCCAAGGGTTCCCCTTAGAGGTAAGATAGTGGCAAAAAGAGATAATACTAATGCTCTATTTTGTGGTAGTGTGGTCGAGCAGTAGGCTTATCCAAGGAGTAGTGTTAAGCATTTGTTGTACATACACATAGACAATAAATGAGGTACACACACTCAGAGACAAATCCAGCCAATAGGTTTTTGTATAGAAAAATATCTTTTCTTAGTTTATTTTAAGAACCACAGGTTCAAATTCTACATGTAATATCTCATTTGAAAGGTATTGCAGGTAAGTACTTTAGGAACTTTAAATCATAAAAATTGCATGTATACTTTTCAAGTTATTGACAAATAGCTGTTTTAAAAGTGGACACAGTGCAATTTTCACAGTTCCTAGGGGAGTTAAGTTTTGGTTAGTTTTACCAGGTAAGTAAGACACTTACAGGGTTCAGTTCTTGGTCCAAGGTAGCCCACCGTTGGGGGTTCAGAGCAACCCCAAAGTCACCACACCAGCAGCTCAGGGCCGGTCAGGTGCAGAGTTCAAAGTGGTGCCCAAAACACATAGGCTAGAATGGAGAGAAGGGGGTGCCCCGGTTCCGGTCTGCTTGCAGGTAAGTACCCGCGTCTTCGGAGGGCAGACCAGGGGGGTTTTGTAGGGCACCGGGGGGGACACAAGCCCACACAGAAATTTCACCCTCAGCAGCGCGGGGGCGGCCGGGTGCAGTGTAGAAACAAGCGTCGGGTTGGTAATGGAAGTCAATGGGAGATCTAGGGATCTCTTCAGCGCTGCAGGCAGGCAAGGGGGGGGTTCCTCGGGGAAACCTCCACTTGGTCAAGGGAGAGGGACTCCTGGGGGTCACTCCTCCAGTGAAAGTCCGGTCCTTCAGGTCCTGGGGGCTGCGGGTGCAGGGTCTCTCCCAGGTGTCGGGACTTAGGATTCAAAGAGTCACGGTCAGGGGAAGCCTCGGGATTCCCTCTGCAGGCGGCGCTGTGGGGGCTCAGGGGGGACAGGTTTTTGTACTCACAGTCTTAGAGTAATCCTGGGGTCCCTCCTGAGGTGTTGGATCGCCACCAGCCGAGTCGGGGTCGCCGGGTGCAGTGTTGCAAGTCTCACGCTTCTTGCGGGGAGCTTGCAGGGTTCTTTAAAGCTGCTGGAAACAAAGTTGCAGCTTTTCTTGGAGCAGGTCCGCTGTCCTCGGGAGTTTCTTGTCTTTTCGAAGCAGGGGCAGTCCTCAGAGGATGTCGAGGTCGCTGGTCCCTTTGGAAGGCGTCGCTGGAGCAGGATCTTTGGAAGGCAGGAGACAGGCCGGTGAGTTTCTGGAGCCAAGGCAGTTGTCGTCTTCTGGTCTTCCTCTGCAGGGGTTTTCAGCTAGGCAGTCCTTCTTCTTGTAGTTGCAGGAATCTGATTTTCTAGGGTTCAGGGTAGCCCTTAAATACTAAATTTAAGGGCGTGTTTAGGTCTGGGGGGTTAGTAGCCAATGGCTACTAGCCCTGAGGGTGGGTACACCCTCTTTGTGCCTCCTCCCAAGGGGAGGGGGTCACAATCCTAACCCTATTGGGGGAATCCTCCATCTGCAAGATGGAGGATTTCTAAAAGTCAGAGTCACCTCAGCTCAGGACACCTTAGGGGCTGTCCTGACTGGCCAGTGACTCCTCCTTGTTGCTTTCTTTGTTCCCTCCAGCCTTGCCGCCAAAAGTGGGGGCCGTGGCCGGAGGGGGCGGGCAACTCCACTAAGCTGGAGTGCCCTGCTGGGCTGTGACAAAGGGGTGAGCCTTTGAGGCTCACCGCCAGGTGTTACAGCTCCTGCCTGGGGGAGGTGTTAGCATCTCCACCCAGTGCAGGCTTTGTTACTGGCCTCAGAGTGACAAAGGCACTCTCCCCATGGGGCCAGCAACATGTCTCTGGTGTGGCAGGCTGCTGGAACTAGTCAGCCTACACAGACAGTCGGTTAAGTTTCAGGGGGCACCTCTAAGGTGCCCTCTGTGGTGTATTTTACAATAAAATTTACACTGGCATCAGTGTGCATTTATTGTGCTGAGAAGTTTGATACCAAACTTCCCAGTTTTCAGTGTAGCCATTATGGTGCTGTGGAGTTCGTGTTTGACAGACTCCCAGACCATATACTCTTATGGCTACCCTGCACTTACAATGTCTAAGGTTTTGTTTAGACACTGTAGGGGTACCATGCTCATGCACTGGTACCCTCACCTATGGTATAGTGCACCCTGCCTTAGGGCTGTAAGGCCTGCTAGAGGGGTGGCTTACCTATACTGCATAGGCAGTGAGAGGCAGGCATGGCACCCTGAGGGGAGTGCCATGTCGACTTACTCGTTTTGTCCTCACTAGCACACACAAGCTGGCAAGCAGTGTGTCTGTGCTGAGTGAGAGGTCTCCAGGGTGGCATAAGACATGCTGCAGCCCTTAGAGACCTTCCTTGGCATCAGGGCCCTTGGTACTAGAAGTACCAGTTACAAGGGACTTATCTGGATGCCAGGGTCTGCCAATTGTGGATACAAAAGTACAGGTTAGGGAAAGAACACTGGTGCTGGGGCCTGGTTAGCAGGCCTCAGCACACTTTCAATGGTAAACATAGCATCAGCAAAGGCAAAAAGTCAGGGGGCAACCATGCCAAGGAGGCATTTCCTTACAGTCTCTTTCAGCAGTGCGGAGAGCCTTGGTTAGATCTGTTTGCCTCCTCAGAGAACGTGCAATGTCAACTGTTTTGCACGTTGGAGTTTCCAAGACGGCACTCGCTTGGAGACACTTGTTGTCTTCAGTGGAACTCCGGCCTCCTTTCAGCCTATACCACTTTTGCCTAGAGTTCTCAAGATCATCAGGAACGACCGGGCCCAAGTTATCTTGGTGGCTCCGGACTGGGCACGGAGAGTATGGTATCCAGAGTTATTGAGCACAGCCACTGATCCTCCACTCAGACTGCCTCTTCGGGCGGATCTCCTGTTGCAGCAACAGGGGATGGATCGCCACCCGAACCTGTCCAACCTCCGCCTTCATGCATGAAGATTGAGCGACAGCAGTTGACGACTTTTGATCTTCCACCCGAAGTCTGTGATGTTAACTTGGCAGCCAGGCGTCTGTAGGAAGTCCAGTGACAAAAAGAGATATTTCTAATGCTCTATTTTGTGGTAGCGTGGTCGAGCAGTAGGCTTATCAGAGGTAGTGTTAAGCATTTGCTGTACACACACAGGCAATACATGAGGAACACACACACTCAAATACTTACTCCAGGCCAATAGGTTTTTATATAGAAAAATATATTTTCTTAGTTTATTTTAAGAACCACAGGTTCAAGATTTACAAGTAATACTTCAAATGAAAGGTATTTCACTCAGGTATTCTAGGAACTTTGAATAATAACAAAATCATGTACAGTTTTGGCAAAAATGGCAATAAGCTATTTTAAAAGTGGACACAGTGCAAAAATCAACAGTTCCTGGGGGGAGGTAAGTAAAGGTTAAGTTCACAGGTAAGTAAAACACTTAAAAGTCTCAAAGTTGGGTCCAAGGTAGCCCACCGTTGGGGGTTCAAGGTAACCCCAAAGTTACCACACTAGCAGCTTAGGGCCGGTCAGGTGCAGAGGTCAAAGAGGTGCCCAAAACACATAGGCTTCAATGGAGAACAGGGGTGCCCCGATTCCAGTCTGCCAGCAGGTAAGTGCCCGCGTCCTCGGGGGCAGACCAGGGGGGTTTTGTAGGGCACCGGGGGGGACACAAGCAGGCACAGAAAGTACACCCTCAGCGGCACAGGGGCGGCCGGGTGCAGAGTGCAAACAGGCGTCGGGTTTTGTATAGGAAGTAATGGGGAGACCCGGGAGTCTCTTCAACAATGCAGGCAGGCACAGGAGGGGGCTCCTCGGGGTAGCGATCACCTGGGCTGGGCTGGGCTGGGCTGGGCTGGGCAGAGGGTCGCCTGGGGGTCGCTCCTGCACTGGAGTTCGGTTCCTTCAGGTCCTGTGGACTGCGGGTGCAGTGTTGGTTCCAGGCGTCGGGTCCCTTGTTACAGGCAGTCGCGGTCAGGGGAGCCTCTGGATTTCCTCTGCAGGCGTCGCTGTGGGGGTTCAGGGGGGTCGACTCTGGCTACTTACGGGCTCACAGTGGCCAGGTAGTCCTCCCTGTAGTGTTGGTTTTCCGCAGGTCGAGCCGGGGGCGTCGGGTGCAGAGTGGAAAGTCTCACGCTTCCGGCGGGAAACGTGATGTCCTTGAAGTTGTTTCTTTGTTGCAAGAAAGTTGCAGATTGTTGAACAGGGCCGCTGTTCACAGGGGTTTCTTGGTCCTTGGTTGCAGGGCAGTCCTCTGAGGCTTCAGAGGTCGCTGGTCCCTGTTGGATGCGTCGCTGTTGCAGTTTTCTTCGAATTAGGGAGACAGACCGGTAGGGCTGGGGCCAAAGCAGTTGTTGTCTCCATCTTCTCTGCAGGGCTTCAGGTCAGCAGTCCTTCTTCTTGTTAAGGTTGCAGAAATCTAGTTTCCTAGGTTCTGGGGGGCCCTAAATACTGAATTTAGGGGTGTGTTTAGGTCTGGGAGGGCAGTAGCCAATGGCTACTGTCCTTGAGGGTGGCTACACCCTCTTTGTGCCTCCTCCATGTGGGGAGGGGGGCACATCCCTAATCCTATTGGGGGAATCCTCCATCCACAAGATGGAGGTTTTCTAAAAGTAAGGGTCACCTCAGCTCGGGACACCTTAGGGACTTTCCTGACTGGTGGGTGACTCCTCCTTGTTTTTCTAATTATCTCCTCCAGCCTTACCGCCAAAAGTGGGGGCAGTGGCCAGAGGGGCGGGCATCTCCACTAGCTGGGATGCCCTGTGGTGCTGTAACATAGGGGGTGAGCCTTTGAGGCTCACCGCCAGGTGTTACAGTTCCTGCAGGGGGAGGTGAGAAGCACCTCCACCCAGTACAGGCTTTGTTCCTGGCCACAGAGCGACAAAGGCACTCTCCCCATGTGGCCAGCAACATGTCTGGTGTGTGGCAGGCTGGCAGAAACTAGTCAGCCTACACTGGAAGTCGGGTATTTTTTCAGGGGGCATCTCTAAGATGTCCTCTGGGTGTATTTTACAATAAATTGCACACTGGCATCAGTGTGCATTTATTGTGCTGAGACGTTTGATACCAAACTTCCCAGTTTTCAGTGTAGCCATTATGGAACTGTGGAGATCATGTTTGACAAACTCCCAGACCATATACTCTTATGGCTACCCTGCACTTACAATGTCTAAGGTTTTGCTTAGACACTGTAGGGGCATAGTGCTCATGCACATATGCCCTCACCTGTGGTATAGTGCACCCTGCCTAAGGGCTGTAAGGCCTGCTAGAGGGGTGACTTACCTATGCCACAGGCAGTGTGAGGTTGGCATTGCACTCTGAGGGGAGTGCCATGTTGACTTAGTCTTTTTCTCCCCACCAGCACACACAAACTATGAAGCAGTGTGCATGTGCTGAGTGAGGGGTCTCTAGGGTGGCATAAGACATGCTGCAGCCCTTTAAGACCTCCCCTGGCATCAGAGCCCTTGGTACCAGGGGTACCAGTTAAAAGGGACTTACCTGGGTGCCAGGGTTGTGCCAATTGTGGAGACAAAGGTACAGTTTAGGGAAAGAACACTGGTGCTGGGGCCTGGTTAGCAGGGGCCCAGCACACTTTCAAGTCATAACTTAGCATCAGCAAAGGCAAAAAGTCAGGGGGTAACCATGCCAAGGAGGCATTTCCTTACAGCGTCCCTTTACCAAAATGGTATACGCCTGTCGTTGTCATAAATTTGTGGCATTTTGTACCAACAAATTTGTTGATCCCCTCTCTGCTCCTCTATCCCAGGTTCTTTTGTTCATTCTTTCTTTGGCCCAGCAGGGCTCTGCATTGGGCACCCTTAAAGGGTATTAATCGGCCTTTCTGAGGCTGCCTGATCAGCCCTCACTCTTTAAATCTCCTATTGTCAGTCGATTCCTTATAGGTCTCACTCATTTATTTCCTCCCACTCCATTTACCATGCCTCAGTGGGACCTCAATCGTGTCCTTACTTACTTAATGTGTACTCCCTTTGAGCCGATGCGCAATTGCCCTTTACGGCTCGTCACTTTCAAAACTGTCTTTCTTGTTGCCATAACTTCTGCTCGCAGAGTGAGCGAGCTTCAAACTCTTTCTTCAAAGCCTTAATTCTTGTCTGGGCACCCTGGCAAAGTGGTGTTGCGCACTAAGGCTTCCTTCCTTCCCAAGGTTGTTACAACTTTTCATGTAGGCCAGTCCATCACCTTGCCTACTTTTTGTCGTACCCCCACATCCTTCTCATGAGGAGAAGAGACTCCTCCGTCAGGACCCATAAAGAGTGTTGGCGTTCTATCTAAATCGTACTAAAGATTTCTGGGTGGACGATCAACTCTTTGACGGGTATGAGGGTGCGAAGAAAGGGAAGGGGGTGCAAAAACATACCATCTCTCAATGCGTACTTCTTTGCATCAAGATGTGCTACCCTTTGGCCAAGAAGCAACCCCTGAGGGCTTACTTGCTCATTCCACCAGAGCAACTGCTGCTTCCACTGCTTTGGCTTAGAAAGTTGTTAAAAGAAACTGACGTCACTGTGCTGATGTGGTGTCGATGTACTACTCCTGACGTCATCACTGTGACTACGACGCCCGCGGAGTCGACTGACGCCACCTACTGAGGCGCAGGTGTATTGCTTGTGAAAAAATCTATGTATCCAGTGTGATGCCTAGGGGAAAATTGTAAGGTAAGGAATCTGCAACTAGAATATGTCTTTACCAGGTATTTTGTTACCGAAGGTAAGTAACTTGTACATTTAGGCCATATATTGTCTCAGGCTGCTCTGCAAATTGTCAACTTCATTAGAGCTTTGGTGAAATGCGAGGCAAAAATGCTTGCAAGACTTTTCATTCTGTTAACAATAGCCGCCAGTGGCCCCCAAAACATAGCAGGAAAAGATTAAATTATAAGGCAGGTTTGGGCAATTTATATGGCAAGAAAAGTCCAGTTCTGAATTTACAATGCCAATAACTCTAACTCAAGAAAATGGGACACCTATTGCATTGCAAATGCTTGTTTTTATTTACGTAATGACCTTATTTTTTTATCTTACTGGCTTGGTGCTTTCTGCTCAATTCCCAGCACTAATTCTGTTCAGATACAGCTTCCTTCATCAAAGCCCTTCCCACCCTAGGTTTTACATTGCAGTTTGTCGGGGTGTTCAAAAGGGAAATATTTTGCAAGTTGCTTGATTTTTGGATTGTGTACCTCATTAATGATTTCTTTTCTCCTTTTTATTTAGGTTCATGTGCTGTCGTTCACTGTTAACTTGCTGATGAAAGGACTGAGCAGTAGACTAAAGAGTGGAGATTTGGATACTTGTTTGGACATTATGATTGAGGTAATTACATTTTATTGGTGACAACCATGAATTAAGCCAGGGTTGTACTTTCTATGATTTCCGTACAAAGATTTTTATTTCATCCATTATCACAGACATCCGCTTGTAACCATATAAAGCCTTGTGCTCTTTTGCAGTGTGTGGGCATTAGTCGTTAGAAGTCAACTCTTTTGCTATATATTTTGTTTACAATTCGAAGATTGTTCACAGTACTGATAAGAAAGCTTTTACAGCAATAAAAGATATGCTTTCAATAGCTGGCAAAAGGAAAATACATATAAAGTGCTCTCATATATGTCACCAGTATAATCTACAGCAACACCTGCAGGTTTAAAAAAACTTCTTCAGAAGAATAGATAAAGAGAATAACATATGGTGGACATTCAGGTCAAAATCCTGTCAGCGTTGTGCCTGGAAGCTTTAAAAGCTGGATCAAAATTGTCATGTTCATTCAGCATAGTGCAAACTCTCCTTTGCTTGTCAGGGTATGTTTGGTTATTTAGTTATTTCATTTTTGCATTGCACTAAAATGATGCCTGAGAGCACCATGCTTGTACAGACAGAGTAGAAATTGTCTGAGTCTCAGTAAACTTTGTTACATAGTATTTTTCCTTGGCTGTGTTTAGTGAATGGTTGGGGATCATATAGGGATTATCTGCTTTCAGTGATAAACCATACTAGCTATTGTTTAAATCAGTATATGTTAAGTGTGAATTTTTTTTTTTTTCTACCCATGAGAGGCTATTATTGAGTAGGAACCTTGCACAGCTTGGAATTTTAGAATGTGCAGTACCAGATGTGATGGACATCTGTCTCCTCTGTCACTTCCATAGTCTAATGTTCCTCTGTCAGGAACTGTGCCAGTCTTAGAGCCCATTTTAAACAAAAACACAACATCCTCTAAAAAGTGCCCTAAACAGTATTCAGCACCAGAACACTTATGGTTACGGAAAGAAAATGTATAGGAAAATGCACTGAACAGCACAGAACACGTAAATTTTCATATAACTACACAATACAATATTTGTAGGAAAATAAACAAATATGCATGCTTGCTCATTTTGTTTGAAAATCCATGCCTCATAAGAATTCATATGTGAAGTCCATCAGTGGCTAAGAAGGTTCTGATGTGGTATGTGTTATATTAGTATTGTAAACAATAGACACAGATGCTTCATCCTCTTAATATTCCCCAGGCATCAGACTGGATCTGAAAACTTTTCAGCAGTAGCTCTGTGTGCAGGAAGGTGGTGCCTTGCAGCTCCGTACTGATGCTGTTCTGCTCTAGAAATGATGGGTGGGTCCTATATAGGCACCACATCCGTGGGCTGATACCAGTTCCTTTCTCTGCTGCACCCCCACACCTGGAGCTGCGTCACTTTCCTGGATAGTTTATCAAATTTCTACAGCGTGCAAGGGATGCCAATCCCTAAAATGACAGGTTTGAAGGTATTGTTGCACACAAATATCTGTGATAGATTCATATCTGGTGTTCCTGTGGTCGAGCCACGACTCGCAAGGCCTGCAGCGCGTGCGCGTCACTGAACCCGAAGAGCATCAGGTAACATGATGCTAAATTTTCCATTGCCACAAATAAGATGACTCTGCATTGGAACTGTTCCAAGTCCACCTCGGTATCCAAAGCTTGCTCTCGTCCCATTACTATTCCTGGAGTCAACAGAGCTGCTCCAGTAGTCGGGCTTTGTTACACTCTAAGTCCTTAGATGGGCGTAAGAAACACAAGACATTGAAGTGGGGTTCTACTCCCTCATGCCGCTCACGTTCACTTGAGCAAGAATGAGGACGGCACCACTCTTGATCCTGCTCAGAGGTTGGCTGACTTTAAAGTCAATCCCGCAGCTGGTTCTGGCACAGCCCAAGTTTCTGGGGCCTTTTGTCTCTCTGAGACACTTACCTCGATATTTTATCAAACTTTTTACAGTGTGCAAGGGATGTCATCTCCTAAAATAAAGGTTTCAAGCCCTGTAGGCTCTGTTGCAAACAGCTGACAAATCTCTGCGACTGATCTCTATCAGGTTTGCCAGTTGTGTCTGGGGTCGGGTCATGACTCTTAAGAGCTGCTGAGACTGTATGTTGATGAACCTGAATTCCATCAGCAAGTGCAAGGCAAAACTTTATAGCCAGGCAAAAGACACTGTGCTGGGACTGGGCCAAGGCCAAGGCTGTGTCCCTTTCCTGTCAATAGGTGCCAGTCTTCTTTGCACTTCACATCCTCCGGTAAGCACAAAAAACATTAGATGTCGAAGCAGGGTTCTGCCTCTTCTCATCATTTCCATTCACCTGACGAAGCACCTGGGCAGCGCCAGCAGTCCTGATTCCACAGCTGGTCCCCGCACAGCCTGAGTTTCTGTAGTCCTCCACCACGTCTTGTCAGATGAAATAGTCCGTGTAGCCATGTTTCGTCTCCTTCTGATTGCATTCTGGCCCCAAGAACCAAGAGGCCTTCCAACTGGATTACCACTAGCAGGTTTGCCCTTGGTATCAGCTGGACCCTCCTCACTTACCTTGACTTTGTTGCCCATGTGACCGACTCATGCTGGCTCCCGGCACATCAATGCCAATGCAGACTTTGCCACCTGAAGAAACTGTCTCAGAGCATCCACTCCACTGTCAAGTCAATACCGGTCTGACCTGTCATAAAGAGCTTGAAGCTCACCCACACAGCATGGCGGGGTGACGACAATGAGGAACACAGTTTTGACAGTAAGGAGCCATAAAGGACAGCTGTAAAGCAGCTGAAACGGAGTGCACATAAGATCATTCAGGACGAGATTAAGGGCCCAAGGGAGGCTGACAAAAGAAGAAGGGGGAAATGTGTGGCAGCCTTTTAAAAACTCGCCTCTCAACCAGTGATGTAAACTACGAGGGTTGATCTGGCACCCACAAAGAGACCGAAAATACCCAGACAAAAACTTTAACCATGCCCAAAGCAAGGGCTTGTTGGGCAAGAGGTGGAAAAAACAACAGAGTCAGATAACTTGGCTTGGAGGGGGTCAATCTAGCGTGTGCCTCACCAAACCACAAACTTGTCTGAACGACAGACTATTACTTTTGGTAGAGGGATGCCTAGCTGCCAAGATGACATCAACCACCTCTGGAAAAAGGTCAAAGGTGTTCAACCTTTAGCGCTCAATCCCCATGCATGAAGGTGAAGAGTGCGAAGGCCTGGGTGCACAACCCTGCCCTGTTGCTGTGACAGGAGGTCCTCTTGGAGGGGTAGCCTGATCAGAGAACAGATGCTCAAACCCAGGAGTTCTGGATACCATAGTATCCATGCCCCATCTGGAGCCACTAGGATGACTTGGGCCTGGTCCATCAGCAAAAAGGCATACAGTTGCACTCGAGGCAGTCACTGAGCGAGAGAAGCCTTGCAGCCTCCAGCACACAGAAGTGCTGACATTGTGAGCTGTCGGAGGTGGTGAAAAGATTGAGCCAAGGTTCTCCCGATTCATGGAAGAGGACAATGGCTGAGATCATCCACCCTGGCATGATCTTGCCAGATAGTTCACCATCAGGAATCAGAAAAATGCCTTGGTAGTACAGATCCGTGATCTCACCCTCCCCTGTTTCTGGAAGAACATGAGGTACCACATGATGGTGACATTGACATGAGCACCTGTACCAGTTCCTTTTGAAGAACCATTCATCTTTTTGCTCAATCTTTGGAGCAATTTATTTTTCTTTTTTCTTTATATTGGGTTCAAGGTGTATCAGTTGAATACAAATAAATACATAACAGATACATACAACAAAACTCTCATCTAATTACAAAAAACAAACACATCCTGTGGCCATTTCTGGCCTGTCCCTGCCACACCTTTTGAAACAATAATATTTGGTGATTATAATTGTCCTTCAAAGCGTATATAATCCACAGAGAGGTAGCCAGACATGACAGATTGTCAAAATTCAACCTTAGTTGTCTCCTCCAAGGAACCAACTATTCTTTGGAGGAGCCAACTGACGACAAATTTTGAGGAAGCACATAATTTGGCACCAAAAAGAAGCTGTTTGTTGTTTCCCCTGGCTACTTCTCGGTGGAATATTTACTCTGTGAAGGACAATGATGGTTCCATTAAGTCATTGTAACTCAGTTTGCCACAACTGATTATTGGGCTGTCCAAACAAATATTTGTTTGGCATAGATTGACTTATAGTATATTTTTGGTTCCTGTGTTCCCCATTTTCTATGGTTATTATGTTAGCCCTAGAGCAGCAGTGAATAAAGAGCACCCCCTTCTTTTCTCTATCACCTCTTGAAAGACGTCAGGAATGCTTTCAGTGCCAAGTGGATGGCCCTCATCTTTAGAAAGCTGAAGTGGAGCTGGGAGTCTGTCTGACACCAGAGGCCTCTGATCTCCACCTCTCCCAGATGGCTGCCCTAACCCAGAAGCGATGCATTGGTTACCACTCATTGTCAACTCTGGGTAGGGAAGGGAGATGGGTCTGCCACTGACCCAATGGTGTTTAGTTACCACCACTTCAGATCTATTGCAGTCTCCTCCAAAATCTGACCTTGGTCAGAGAGGTCCCCTTCATATTGGAACCACTGGAAATTCAGATTCTACTGCAGATCCCGCGTGAGCCACTTGGTGTGCTAGACATGCAGGAGGCCACTAGCTCCAGCAGCCTCAAAGTCAACCTCACTGAAATCTAGGACCAAGGCTGAAAGATTTAGACCATAGCTTGAATGTCCTGCATACTCTTTCCCGGGGGAAGGCACAAAGCCTAACCGTGTCCAGAATAGCTCTGATAAAGGGGAGCATCTGAAAAGGAATCAGATGTGTCTTCAGCATGGCAAGAGTGAACCACAATGATGACAGGAGGTATTTTGTAATCTGGAGGTGTCTGACAACTGCCTAGGGCGAGCCTGTCTTCAACAGTCAGTCCTCGAGGTAAGGGAAGACTAGCACCTTCTGACCTTTGAAGCTGTGCTGCCACCACCACTATCACTTTCAAGAACACCCGAGGGGGGCGTGGATACCTAACAGGAGCACAGCAAACTGAAAACAACCCTTTCCCCCTACAAACTGCAGGTAACGCCGATAGGCCAGCAGGACTCGATTATAAAATAGGCAGTCTGCAGGTCCAATGCTACCATCAAGCCTCCAGGGTTGAGGGCAGGCAAGATCTGGGCCAGGAAGGGTATTCTGAATTTCATCCTCGAAAGGAAGGCATTGAGAGGACGCAGATCTATAAAATGCCAAAGACCTCTGTCCTTCTTGGACACAGAAAGTAACAAGAATAACAACCACAGCCTAATTCTAGCAACAGACTCTTTGGTAAAAAAGTGCCTGCACTTCCTGCTGCAAAATGGAGAGGTGGTCCTCCGTCAGTCTCAGATGAGATGATGGAAGGTGCAGCGGCAAAGAACAATCTGTAGGACCCAGGACCCACCTTTCTGATGTGATTGCTTCCCAGCCCGGTAAGAATCAGTGGATTCTGCCTAATTCCGGGTGGGTGTACCCCTGCAAGGGCAAGCTAATGAGGTTTGAAAGGTGGGACCAGGGTGGAGGTGCAGTAGCCTTTGCGGCGCACTGACCTTGTTAGCAGGGGCAGTGGGTACCACAGACTTTACTGCAAACTCTTGTGTTCCCTGTGGAGCTGGATGCTGAGCCAAATCTGTAAATAGAACAGTGAAACTGCTGAGGGTCAGGAGACAGGGCAGAAGCCCCCTAGAGTGAGCAGTGACCCTGCTCTCCTTAAAGTGGTCGAAAGCGACATCAGCTTTCTTCCAAGCAGGTGAGTCCCATCAAAGGGGATTTCCATCAAGGAAGATTGGACATAACCTGAGAGCCCAGTCGATCATAGCCATGCATGGCAGTGAATGGCAAAGCGTGTGCCTATGGCCTATCCAAAGGAATCAATTGTGTCCAAGTCACAAAGAATTGGGAACTTTATAGCATCAGAACCATTCTGAATCGTTTGAGGGTGGGCAGTCTTTGTGCACACCAGGGAGGACTTGTGCCACCGAATACCAAAGGGCATGTGAGTAGTGTCCCAATAAACAGCTCAGAGGGCCAAGAAGGTAGAAGATAAGACACTTCTGCCCAATGTCTCCACTTTCTTAGATTACCTATCAGTGGAGTGGGGGGAAATATGTTGGGATTAAAGCGGTTAGTGGAAGGTTGAGCTGCTAGGGTTTCTGGCAATGTGTGCTGCAAAAGAAAAGGTTGTGTCACAAGGAGCAGGACAGTGGCATCTACCAATATCTCTACTGACTGGGGACAACAGCAATGTTTGGCCCAAACCCCCAAAAAAGGTATCAGTCAGTGCATTGTTAAAGTAAAGAAGGGGCTTAGAAGATATTTGACCCAGTTGCAGGACTTCCATGAAGACATTAGTTTTCACCTCCATGGTGGGGAAGCTGGAGGTCTATGGATGCCATATGCATTACCATGGCATCAGAGGCAGATTCTACTGTGGCTGGACCAGGGGTGGGAGTAAAAAGTCCTGTCTGTGATGAAGGGATCAATGTCGCTAGCTTCCTCCAAGTCATCTTTATACAGCTGAGTAAACCCATCACCTGGGTCACAGTCTCTAAAAGGGAATGCAAGAAATAATTGTCAAGACTGTGATAATTCAAGGGTGGTGGGAGAAATCAGCACCTGGGGCAGATCCAGTCTGACACCTGAGGGATACTCAAAAGGCAAGGAGTCTGTGGGTAGATAGTCTTCACCAGAAAGAGCGTTACCGAAAGTAAGTAGTTTGTTCATTCTGACTAGTCCTTCTGTTAGTGAAAAGCCATCCCAAAGGTGAAATTACTATTGATTGTCATTAGGCGATCTTTCCTCTCAAGGGGCATTATAATGATCTGTGTTGTTAACAAAATAAAAAATAAACACCGAAGCATGATTTTACAAGCTTGATGCTGGAATTAGATTAAAAACAACCACAAAAATGCCCATGAGATGCATTGCATAAACAATAGGATATAAAATATTGAATCAAGCACACACTCATTGGCTTAACAGAGTCTGCATTTTATTTTAGCTTATTATCTTTTTATTATTTTTTCAAACTAGAGGTCATAATTTCTGTTTATAGATGTACATGTCCAAAATAAATCTTGTTGACCATTCATAAATCCAAGATACAGTATTAAGAAGGCATTATCTGACAGAGACATCTAGCCACAGATTCCTTAAACAAAGAATCTTTCCCAGGCGCCAACCTTGATCCGGAAACATTGTTTCCTCTTAGTGCTTCTGGGCATCGGCAGAAGGCATTGTGTGACTCAGTAATGATGTTCTCTGCCAGATGTGCCGTCAACGGAATCTATATAACTCACCTGTTGATGCCAGTTCCTCCTTTCCCGCACTTGCAGCGTGGATCCGGAGATGGTTATTCTGGCCGTTTCGTCCTCCTTCAACGCTTTCATCGTCTTTGGAAACAGTGTACTATGTCGTCGGGATGTGGGTCCTGTGGATGGCAGATGTCTGCTATGGATCCCTGTTCGGTGTGCATGTGGTGCCTGGGTGAGCACCATAAGGCTAAAGACTGCGGTTCCTGTTATCAACTTCGGCCGAAGGCTCTTCGGAATCATAGGATGAAGCTTGTGGTGGCGCGGATGGCGGAGTCTAGGTCTTCCCGTCACAGGAAATCTCCCTCTTGGTCTAATGTTTAGTCCCGGAGCCATTCGAGAAGTCACTTTCATGGACGCCGATCTCCTTCTACATCCACAGGTAAGTTTGGTTGAGGTCTCAGCATTTACTGACCTCACTGCACTCGACCTCCCATCATTCCTTGCCTGAGTAGACGAGGTCAGGGTATGCACTGCACCTTCCTCCCTTTTCGGGAGATGGGGCGACTCTAGACCAGATGTGTTGCATATTATTCTTCCCTGCACGCCATATTTGATCAGCTGCCTTCCTGTGGAGTGCCTGTTGGCTCGAAGGAAGTGCACAGTGCCTTGACTGTGGCCATGCTGGCGGGTTTGCCTTTGGCTTCAGTTAGGCCTGCAAAGTCCTCTGACATGCCTACTGCAGTGCTGGTGCACAGCCCTCCTGGGTTCCCACCTTTTGTGCCGACATCCGACCAGCTGACTCCGGTGACTTCGCTGGAGGTGCCGATCAAAGTCGATTCCCCCTCTTCGTCTGACAGTAGTGATGGCGTCACAGCTTTGCCTTCTTGAAGCCGGGCGACGTCAGGTATGGTGTGAGTTCTTCCTCTGCAAGAATCTGTTCCTCTTGCTCCTGCTGCCTGGGGTGATTGTGAGGTGGTTTTAGAGTTTGGGCCCCCTTGAGAGGACAGCTGGTTATCAGATCTGGCTACCGCTAGCGGCTTGGATACTTCTCCGGCCATCTGTCCCCTCCTGGCCTTGCTAGGGATGCGAATTCTTCCTGTGCCGATATGTTAAAGAAGATTGTGAACATGTTAGATCTTACCCTTCCCTTAATGAAGTTGGCTTCCGATCCTTTAATTGGTATACTCCACCATAGTCAAACCTGGATTGAGCCGATGCTTCTTTATAGCAAGGCATTACATCATAAATTGTTAGGAGCTTATTCTAAGACTGCTCCTGGGTCTCTGGTTAGCCGGGATATCTCCCACAGACATTGTCCTGCCCCTGGTGATCCACATTGTTTGATCGGACATCCTGTTTGCAGTTTTGTGGCACTGGCGGCTTTACATTTTCCTGATATGGAATACCTTCCCCATGCTCCTCCTGATAGAGAGCTTAGAGCCCTAGATGTATGTGGCAGGCATCTTTTTTCCTTCACAGGTTCTGCTCTATGTTCTGTGAACACGTCTTTTGTTCTTGGATGTTTCTCTCATTCCTTATGGGACTCTTTAGCGAACAACTTGCCCTCGTTTCCAGATGAGGTCAGGAGTATTTTTACTCCTATAATTCAGGGTGGGCATAATGCAGCTAAATTGATCATTTACTTTTGCATTGTGTAGGAAGCTGGCTCTGTATATACTATATCAAAATGAGATATAGTGTGCACAGAGTCCAGGGGTTCCCCTAGCGGCTTGACAGAGGCAATAATAGATAATACTAATGCTCTATTTGTGGTAGTGTGGTCGAGCAGTAGGCTTATCAGAGGATAGTGTTAAGCATTTGTTGTACACACACAAGCAATAAGTTAAAACACACACTCAATGACTTAACTCCAGACCAACAGATTTTTATATAGAAAAATATTATTTTCCTAATTTATTTTAGAACCACAAGATTCAGAATTTAGGTAAGTACATAAATTGTAAGGTACTTCACACAGGTAAGTATGGCACTTTGAATTAAAACAGTAATGTACACAGTTTTGGCAAAAATGGCAACAAGCTCTTTTCAAAGTGGACACATTGCAAAAATCAACAGTTCCTGGGGGAGGTAAGTATTGGTTAGTTTCTCAGGTAAGTAAAGCACTTACAAGTTCAGTCTCCTGGGCATAGGCAGCCCACTGTTGGTGGTTCACATCAACCCCAAACACCCAGCACCAGCAACTCAGGTGCAGAGGTCAAAGTAGGGCCCAGATAACATATGCGCCTATGGAGAACAGGGGTGCTCCGGTTCCAGTCTGCTAGCATATAAGTACCTGTGTCCTCAGGGAGCAGACCAAAGGGGGGTTTTGTAGAGCACTGGGGGGGAGGGTCACAAACAGACACACAAAATAGACCCTCAGTGGCACAGGGGCGGCTGGGTGCAGTGTGTGAACAAGGCATCAGGTTTTGTGTTGAAATCAATGGAGGGACCCGGGGGTCACTCTGGCGATGCAGGCAGGTCATGGGGGGCTTCTTGGGCCAGCCACCGACTGGGCCAGGATGAGGTCCATCTGCTGGTCACTCCTGCACCGGTGGTTGGTTCCTTTCGATCCTGGAGGCTGCAGGTGCAGTGCTTGGTCCAGGTGTCGGGTTCCTTTGTTACCCTGCAGTCGCGGTCAGAGGGAGCCTCTGGATCCTTTCTGCAGGCGTCGCTGTGGGTGTGCAGGGAGGTCGACTCAGGGTGTCCACTGTGTTGGAGTAACCTGGGGGTCCTTTCTGCGGTGTTGGTTCTACTCGACACGAGCTGGGGGCGTTGGGTGCAGAGTGTGAAGACTCACGCTTCCGGAGTGAGGCTGGAGTCTTCTTTGGAGATAGCTTCTTTGATGCAGTTTTGGACAGAGCCGCTGTCCTCTGGAGTTTCTGGGTCCTTTAGGTGCAGGTCAGTCCTCTGAGTCCTCAGAGGTCACTGGTCCCACTGGATGCGTCGCTGTGCAGGTCCTCTGAGTCTGGAGACAGGCCGGTAGGGTAGGGGCCAAATCAGTTGTCGTCTCTGCGGGGCTTTCAAGTCAGCAGTCCTTCTTCTTTCCCCAGGTTGCAGGAATCTGATTTCCTGGGTTTTGGGTCGCCCCTAAATACTAAATTTAGGGGGGTGTTTAGGTCTGGGAGGGCAGTAGCCAATGGCTACTGTCCTGGAGGGTGGCTACACCCTCTTTATGCCTCCTCCCTGAGGGGAGGGGGATACATCCCTAATCCTATTGGGGGGAATCCTCCAAAACAATATGGAGGATTTCCTAAGGCAGGGGTAACCTCAGCTCGGGACACCTTAGGGGCTGTCCTGACTGGTGGGTGACTCCTTGTTTTTCTCATTATCTCCTCCGGACTTGCTGCCAAAAGTGGGGGCTCTCTCCGGAGGGGCGGGCATCTCCACTAGCTGGAGTGCCATGGGGTCTGTAACACCAGGCTTGAGCCTTTGAGGCTCACCGCCAGGTGTTACAGTTCCTGCATTGGGAGGTGTGAAGCACCTCCACCCAGTGCAGGCCTTTTCCTGGCCACAGAGTGACAAAGGCACTCACCCCATGTGGTCAGAAACCCGTCTGGATGTGGCAACCTGGCAGAAACTGGTCAGTCTACCACTAGTAGTTGGACTGGTATACAGGGGGCATTACTACGATGTCCTCAGTGTGCATTGCTCAATGAATTCCACACTGGCATCAGTGTGGATTTATTGTGCTGAGAAGTTTGATTCAAAACGTCCCAGTATTCAGAGTAGCCATCATGGAACTGTGGAGTTTGTGTTTGAGGAACCTCACCCCATGTGGCCAGAAACTGGTCAGCCTAGCACTAGGAGTCGAACTGGTATTCAGGGGCATCTCTAAGATGCCCTCTGTGTGTATTTTTCAATAAATCCCATACTGGCATCAGTGTGGATTTATTGTACTGAGAAGTTTGATACCAAAACTTCCCAGATTTCAGTGTAGCCATTATGGAACTGTGGAGTTCGTGTTTGACAATCTCCCAGATCATATACTCTTTATGGCTACCCTGCACTTACAATGTCTAAGGTTTGGCTTAGACACTGTAGGGGCATAGTGCTCATGCACTTATGCCCTCACCTGTGGTATAGTGCACCCTGCCTTAGGGCTGTAAGGCTGGCTAGAGGGGTGACTTACCTATGCCACAGGCAGTGGGATGTGGGCATGGCACTCTGAGGGTAGTGCCATGTCGACGTAGTCATTTTCTCCCCACCAGCACACAGAAGCTGTGAGGCAGTGTCCATGTGCTGAGTGAGGGGTCCCCAGGGTGGCATAATACATGCTGCAGCCCTTAAAAACCTTCCCTGGCCACAGGGCCCTTGATACCAGGGGGTACCAGTTACAAGTGACTTATCTGTGTGCCAGGGCTGTGCCAATTGTGGGAATAAAAGTACAGTTTAGAGAAAGATCACTGGTGCTGGGGCCTGGCAACAGCATAGATCTTCACTTTCAGTCTACATCTAGAAATGGATATATGTATGTCCTCTACTCTTTTTCTGCAACTATCATGCGATCATGGGTAGTCTTTGTTATCCACATTTTCTTGTCTTTTGTTCTAGATGATGTGGTCATTCCGCACTCTTGCTGAACTGTTAGTACATGGGGTTTCATTCCTTCTAAGGCGCATGTAGCTTATCTTCGGTACTTCTGTTCACCTTTACCACTGATTGCTTATGTTCACATGGCATCTTCATTCCATGTTTTCTTTATGGTTCCTGACTCCTATTCAGTGGTTTCTCTGTGGCTTGGTGGTGCAGTATGTTAAGGCTCACATACCTTCTTTTGTAGGTCAGTCTTTTCTCCTTTTTGTGGACTGCTCCTCTTCTCCGAGCATAATTTTCTGTGTATCGAACATACTTTTTATTGTGCGGTCATGGATGAGCTTTTCCCATGGTCTTCCTGATTTTGTATCCCTTTTCCTACAGCTGTCTTTTCACCAGTTCTTTTCCTAATGAGGATGTTCTTCCTCATATGTAATTTGTTTGAGTACTTAGTCTTTTTCTGTAGTACTAAATCAGCTTTCCTTCTGGATAAAAGCCTTCCATTGTGGTTGTCGCTTCTGACACGATTGTCATGCTAACGTGGATGAGTTTATTCTCTGCTCTAACATGGATGAGCTTCTTTCTGTGCTCTCCTGTTTATGGTGTTATTCACCTGTGCTTACTTCCACAGGTTGAGATGTTATATAATATGTTTTTATTTTTTCTTCTTCTTCAGTCTTTACTCTGGTTCTCAACCGGTTTAATGGCACGTGGCAACTTTCGACGGCCTTAGTTTACAGCCCCTCCTCCAGGGTTTTTATGCTTTGGTATCTGATTCTAGTTTAAGGATTCTGGGGCTGTATGTCTCTATCCGATGAACAAGTTACTTACCTTTGCTGACAATGCTTGTGGTGTAGAGACAGGATTTAGCAGCAGAGTCATTAGCGACCCTGCCTTCCTCCCTGCTGTGTGAGCCAAGTTCATCTGTGGCCTCCATAGATTTCATTTTAGTAGTCTACGCCTGGGCTTAGGACTTAGGTGATAATTGACACAAGGTGTCTTTATGTCAGCACACTGTTTCCATTGCCAGTTTATATTGTGGCTTCACGTTCTGAGCGCGGAAAAAAAGTCACGGATTGAACTGCCATTGCGTCGGCGGGGGAATT
The DNA here is from genome assembly GCF_031143425.1 of Pleurodeles waltl. Taxonomy (NCBI): domain Eukaryota; kingdom Metazoa; phylum Chordata; class Amphibia; order Caudata; family Salamandridae; genus Pleurodeles; species Pleurodeles waltl. The sequence continues at coordinate 607,165,230 of NC_090442.1, read as the reverse complement.
ATATGGACTCCTTTGACGTCACATCCGGCAGACATCATCATTATGAAGTCACACAATGCCCTTTGCCGACGCCCAGACGTACTAAGGGGAAAAAGGTTTCCGGATCCAGACTGGCAACTAGGGAAGATTCTACATTAAGGAATCTGCATCTATATCCTGTCTCTACCAGATACATCGTTACTGAAGGTAAGTAACTTATTCGTTTATTTGTTCCCTGGACTGTAGAGAGTTCATCTAATTGTGTCATAGTTATTGTTTACATCATCTGTTATACGTTTTCCTTGTCACAGATGATAATATTGTAGTATTTTTGTTGATTTAATAGGTGTCACAGTCAAATACTTACAAGGAGTAGGATCAGCATAACCAATACTACTGCCTTGCTACCAAGGGTTACTTTTAAAGGTTACATGACTATCCAATAAATGCAAAATCTTATGACACATTTCCAACAGCTTCATGACTAAAAAATGTTCAACTTTGTTTTAGATGAGCAGCAATTGAAAGGCGAGAATTCAGTAAAATATTTAATAGCCAAAAGCATAATTTCACTGGGAGGGAGTGACGCAAGAGGGGCAGATGGTGATAAACTTCAATAGGTACATTGACTCCATTTCCAGCTAAGATGCTTTCTTCTTTCGTGCATTGGTACTCGTGTATCCTACCAAACTCCACTACCATTACATGCCTCTTGTGTTGATACCATAAACTCTCCTCAGTTAGTCATCACCAAGGCATACATTGAGCAAGAACTGTGTGAGAATATCAAATGATAAGTTTTAGGTATTAGCCTTGAAAATGCAATCCAGAAATAGTTTAAACATTTCAAAGTTTGAAAAAAGAACTGGTAGCACACATCAGCATTCCAGCCGCTAATACAAACTGATGCTTTAAGAGGAGTCTGTCAGTGAAAGCAGTAATGAAACATATATTAGAAACGCAGACACATTTGAGGTTGAGGTAAGCATGTTTGATTCTCACATTGAGATTTTAGTGTAATGGTTAATTGAGCAATAATTGCTGGTGTTTTGAATGGTTGTACTAAGAGCAGTTATGGAACTAAATTCACTTTTATGAAATACAACAGACACTTCTAACATCACTTCTGCAGAGTTCCCATTATATCAACTACATGTGTGTATTTAATGTCTTCCTCTTATTCTCAAGTAGGAGATAGACTTTCCAGTGACTCAGGAGTACAGAATCTCTTTCGGGGTTTTCATGCCTGTAATGGAGTGATAACAGACCCTCATACTGTACAGAATGCATTCTTAGAAGCCACTTGACATTATGAGGCTACTCACTTCCTCAAGGCTAAAGCATACTGCCCGAAAGTATTCTGTTATGCTGACCGCATCAGCCTTATGATACTTACAGCGGTCAACGTCCTGATAGTTAAAGACACTCGGCCACTCATACTTGTATCCACTTTTTAAACTCTACTTTGGTTGACATTTTACAATGTTTCTTTTGTTTTCAAAGATTTTTAATCATGAGTTATTTGGAGATGTGGCAGAGGAAAAGGAGGTTAAAGGAATTGTGTCCAAAGTCATGGAGGCACGCACCAGCAAGAGTTATGATTCATATGAACTCCTGGCACAGTTTGTGGGGAAGGAGCATGTAATAAAACTCATTCTTCCCCTGAAAGAGGTAAGTGTTATAAAACATCACATTTCTCCCCTGCCCTCTGAGGTTTTGGATAACGAGGTTATGAATTTGCTACATAGTATTGTGAGCATTTATTTGTCAAATCATTGGAAATCAACCTTGAAACAGCATTCACATTTGACAAGACCAAGTTTCAGAGAGATCGGCTATTGATACAAAGAGCTCTGCTATTGCTTGGGAGAGCTGTCTGATGTCTGACACAGATTTGTTCATGGAACAACAGAGTAATAAGTGTGTGTACGTAAGTGAACCATCATTACTCATTACACCTGTCTCTTTTTCAAAAGGTGGAATACAAATAATAATCTTATTACCTTCTAATGAAGTGTGCACATTATTGAAATGTAGCAATTCCCAAACTACACTTAGCCAAAAAATTCAAAACTAGTGGGCTTAGAGCCAGCTCATTGCTTACCATTGGTCTGCTATATTGTCACTCTCATTTGCATGCTTCCTATTGAATGGCTTCCCTTCCTCTTCTTATATTTGTCCCTCCCCTTGAGCATAGCCTCTTTGCCATCTTTTTGATTCACTGACTTGTATTCTTCCACTGCTCCCTTTTAGGAAACTGCTGAAGTAGGTTCAAGGAGCACAGATGTTGGATCCATCCTCAGTGCCATCGGTGCTCCTTGAACACACTTGGGGTTCTGCACTGGCATCCTTGCCCACTTCGGGTCCTGCGATCAGCAAAAGTCCCTTGGACGTCAATGCTGCCATTGACTACTTTAGTGGGGTAGCCATAATGTATCATAGTATCCAGCCCTGAGCCAAATCCTTCTAGACCTCGACTGAGGCAAAGCCCCGATCCTGATGTGGTGCAACCAGTGCTTAATCCCTCAGATTCAGACACTATCCCATTACTCTGCAGTTGCACACAGACACTACACAATTTTTTTAAATTCAGACTCCAACTGGAGCCAGCCATATGGAGACCACAAAAGAGGGCGCAGGAAGAGTTTGCCTCACCTTGTAATGAAGGCAATTAGTATAAAGACCTACAAGATGTGTGTCAGCTGCCTCTTTGATGTTACAACCATGCACTTTGGGACATGGCTGGTGAGACTTTACCCGCAGTTCCAGAAGATTTGCGGGCTTCCTTGGCCCAAACCATTCACAATGGTCAGTGCTGCTACCACTGTGTTGGCCTGCGTAGTGTCTGTCCTGGATATCTGTCAGGCTGCTAAGCAGGCATCAGTGCATACTTTCACAAAGCACTTCTCCTTTGACAGCCAGCTGTGGCAGGTAGGAAATTTTGACTGTTCGGTCCTGCAGGACACTTCGTTTTGAGTCTACTCCACAGACCCGACATCTTGGAAGGTACTGCTTTGGTGTCTATTCGATGGTGGTGACTCTGTAATTAGAAGTATCCATCAGATGAACAAGTTACTTACCTCTGGTAATACCTTTTCTGGTGGATACTTTATCTAACTGCAGATTCTGCACTGTGCCCTACTCCTCCCTGATTTTTTAGAGTGGCCTCTTTTTCGTAGCTTAAAAAGTCCCAAATTAAAATTCAGCTCACTGATACCAATATTTGTTCACCCTGCACATCTGATGTCGCAGAAAAGGATAAATGAGAAACTGAGGTCACCGTGCAGTGCTTGCGCTGATGTATGGCTCCGCTCCATCATTTCTGGGGTACAGAGCTAACACACAGCTTCACAGCGCCATCTAGTGGCACACAGGTACATTGCTGGAAAATAATTCCTAGATCCAGTCTGGCACCTGCAGAGTATTCTAAAATGAGATAAGTCTAGTTAGAGTATTCACTAAAATTAGTGTTACTGAAGGTAAGTAACTTTTTTTAAAGGCCCCATGCTTTTTCTTTCCTTCTAGCTCTACTTTTGTATTTGGGGTTGGCAGCTCTCAATGGGTTCAGTTTGCATATCTGGCAGAATTCATATTGATCTCCACACTTTAAAGAACATCACACTTTTGTTATCGCCCACCCAAGTTAAATAAGCAGTTCATAGGCTAATCATCTAATGGCTAGTTTTCATTAAGGCATTGAAGTAGGAGTGCCCCAAGTATACCTTTCTCCACTCACTGGCTATACTAAATCCATCCACAAGCAATTAAGACTATATTTCCACAATAACGGATCAACTGCACTGGCTTGCCAAGATTGCTATCTGTAAATTCAATTCATACTGCCTCACATGTTAAGCAACCCATCAAAAGAAGCAGCTGTACATGTCCAAATATATCTGGTGGCCTGCTTGACCTCGGAGCAGAGAACCTTTTTTCAATAGGACCAGCAACAAACATCTGACCGATTCACCTCAACCGTATCTAATTTCATGTTTGGTATGATGTAGGAAGCTGTCCTGTCCTGGTATGTTGTGGGTACCTGAGGTATTTACACCTTATACCAGGTCCAGGTGTCCCCTATTAGTAGTGTAGTGTAGGCAGTGCCTAGAAGCCAGGCTCTCTAGAGGTAGCTGTGGATAAGCAGCTAAGGCTTTTCTAGGAGACATGCAAAGCTCATGCAATACCATTGTAGTCACGCAACACTCAGACACATGAAAGAAAACACTCAGTGTTACAAAAATAAAGGTACTTTATTTTTAGTTACTGTAGGAAGTTGGCTCTGTATGTACTATTTCAAAGTAAGAAATAGCATGCACTGAGTCCAAGGGTTCACCTTAGAGGTAAGATAGTGGCAAAAAGAGATAATTCTAATGCTCTATTTTGTGGTAGTGTGGTCGATCAGTAGGCTTATCAGAGGGTAGTGTTAAGCATTTGTTGTACACACACAGGCAATAAATGAGGAACACACACTCAAAGACAATTCCAGGCCAATAGGTTTTTATACAGAAAAAAATATTTTCTTAGTTTATTTTAAGAACCACAGGTTCAAGATTTACAATCAATACTTCAAATGAAAGGTACTTCACTTAGGTATCATAGGAACTTTGAATCAGCAAAATAGCATGTACAGTTTTGGCAAACATGGCAATAAGCTATTTTAAAACTAGACACAGTGCAAATTTCAACAGTTCCTGGGGGAGGTAAGTATTTGTTAGTTTTGCAGGTAAACCACCTACAGGGTTCAAAGTTGGGTCCAAGGTAGCCCACCGTTGGGGGTTCAGGGCAACCCCAAAGTTACCACACCAGCAGCTCAGGGCCGGTCAGGTGCAGAGGTCAAAGTGGTGCCCAAAACACATAGGCTTCAATGGAGAAGGGGGTGCCCCGGTTCCAGTCTGCCAGCAGGTAGGTACCCGCGACTTCAGAGGGCAGACCAGGGGGGTTTTGTAGGGCACCGGGGGGGACACAAGTTAGCACAAAAGGTACACCCTCAGCGGCACGGGGGCGGCCGGGTGCAGAGTGCAAACAGGCGTCAGGTTTGCAATGGAGTTTAATGGGAGACCCAGGGGTCTCTTCAGCAAAGTGGCAGGCAAGGGGAGTGCTCCTCAGGGTAGCCACCACCTGGGCAAGGGAGAGGGCCACCTGGGGGTCGTTTCTGCACTGGAGGTCGGATCCTTCAGGTCCTGGGGGCTGCGGGTGCAGTGTCTTTACCAGGCGTCGGGTTCTTAGAAGCAGGCAGTCGCAGTCAGGGGGAGCCTCTGGATTTCCTCTGCAGGCGTCGCTGGGGGGACTCAGGGGGGTCAACTATGGCTACTCACAGGGTCGCAGTCGCCGGGGAGTCCTCCCTGTAGTGTTGGTTCTCCGCAGGTCGAGCCGGGGGCGTCGGGTGCCGGGTGGAAAGTCTCACGCTTCCGGCGGGAAATGTGCAGTCCTTTAAAAGTTGTTTCTTTGTTGCAAAGTTGTTACTTCTTTGGAGCAGAGCCGCTGTCCTCGGGAGTTCTTGGTCCTTTTAGATGCAGGGTAGTCCTCTGAGGCTTCAGAGGTCGCTAGACCCTGGGGAGCGCGTCGCTGTTGCAGTTTTTCTTGAAGTGGGGAGACAGGTCGGTAGGGCTGGGGCCAAAGCAGTTGGTGTCTCCGTCTTCTCTGCAGGGCTTTCAGGTCAGCAGTCCTTCTTCGTCTTCAGGTTGCAGGAATCTATCTTACTTGGTTCTGGGGGCCCCTAAATACTCAATTTAGGGGTGTGTTTAGGTCTGGGGGGTTAGTAGCCAATGGCTACTAGCCCTGAGGGTGGCTACACCCTCTTTGTGCCTCCTCCCTGAGGGGAGGGGAGCACATCCCTAATCCTATTGGGGGAATCCTCCATCTGCAAGATGGAGGATTTCTAAAAGTCAGAGTCACCTCAGCTCAGGACACCTTAGGGGTTGCCCTGACTGGCCAGTGACTCCTTGTTTTTCTCATTATCTCCTCCGGCCTTGCCGCCAAAAGTGGGGCCGTGGCCGGAGGAGGCGGGCATTTCCACTAGCTGGAATGCCCTGTGGCGCTGTAACAAAGGGGCTGAGCCTTTGAGGCTCACCACCAGGTGTTACAGTTCCTGCAGGGGGAGGTGAGAAGCACCTCCACCCAGTACAGGCTTTGTTACTAGCCGAAGAGTGATAAAAGCACTCTCCCCATGTGGCCAGCAATATGTCTGGTGTGTGGCAGTCTGGCAAAACTAGCCCACACTGGAAGTCGGGTATGTTTTCAGGGGGCATCTCTAAGATGCCCTCTGGGGTGTATTTCACAATAAAATGTACACTGGCATCAGTGCATTTATTGTGCTGAGAAGTTTGATACCAAACTTCCCGGTTTTCAGTGTAGCCATTATGGTGCTGTGGAGTTCGTGTATGATAGACTCCCAGACCATATACTCTTATGGCTACCCTGCACTTACAATGTCTAAGGTTTTGCTTAGACACTGTAGGGGCATAGTGCTCATGCACCTATGCCCTCACCTAAGGTATAGTGCACCCTGCCTTAGGGCTGTAAGGCCTGCTAGTGGGGTGACTTATCTATGCCATAGGCAGTGTGAGGTTGGCATGGCACCCTGAGGGGAGTGCCATGTCGACTTAGTCATTTTCTCCCCACCAGCACACACAAGCTGGCAAGCAGTGTGTCTGTGCTGAGTGAGGGGTCCCCAGGGTGGCCTTAGAGACCTTCCCTGGCATCAGGGCCCTTGGTACCAGGGGTACCAGTTACAAGGGACTTACCTGGATGCCAGGGTGTGCCAATTGTGGAAACAAAGGTACAGTTTTAGGGAAAGAACACTGGTGCTGGGGCCTGGTTAGCAGGCCTCAGCACACTTTCAAATCATAACTTGGCATCAGCAAAGGCAAAAGGTCAGGGGGTAACCATGCCAAGGAGGCATTTCCTTACAGTTACACAATTACCAAAAAGTGCTAGAGGCAATCCTTCAATAGAAGGTAAGTAACACACTAGATATGTATACTAGTAATCAGCAATAGGCATAGAAAGTGTTATAAAGCAGTGCAAATTGCAATAGACAATAGTGACCCTAGGGGGAGCCCAAACCATGTACTAAACAAATGGAATGCGAACACAGGACCCCCACCTAGGTAAGTGGAATGCATAGAGGGTAGCTGGAGATAATAGGTAACCCCAACGGTAAGTACCTCTGTGCCCCCTAGCAACCAGGAAGAAAGGAGTAAATTGCTGGTTTCCCCAAACCGCCAAAAAGGAAGGAAAAGAAGAAAATGCAACACCCAGACAAGACTGCAAGAAACTAGCAGTGGATTCCTGAAGAGAAAGACCTGTGTAAGAAGGGACCAAGTCCAGGGGGAGCAGGAGCTACTACCCACCCAGCTGTGGTTGCAGGAGTTGGTCGACGGTAGGACGAACACTGTCAGGAATGCAGCCCTGGAACAGGTGAAGAGTTCCTGGAGGATGCAGTCGACGTCCCACACCGGATGGATGATTGCAGTCGGTCAGTGGTGTAGAAAAGCCACCAACAAGCCTTGACAAAGTCAGAAGTCGCGATGGAGCAAAGTGGAGCTGCCAGGGACCTACAAGGTCCAGGGGGGCTCGGCCCATGGAGGGAGCCCAAGGGGGACCCTCAGCAAGGTAGTGTCCAAAGACGAGGTGGCAGCCCCCACAGGAGACCCACTGGACGAGGAACCAGGACAATTGTGCCACGCAGCACAATAGAGAAGCAGGAGAAGCATACAGAGAGCTGTGCATTGCAGGAAGGAGTGCAGGTGGCTGTGGCTACACGGAGCCTGAAGATCCCTTGGAGGAGATGCCAACAAGCCTTGGTAGCTGCAAGGGATGTGGTGCACAGAGGTTCTATCCTGCATGGGACCAAAGTTGGACAGCTGGCATAGTGGACCAATAGGACTACTCTTGACCACCACCTGTGATGCAGGATCCATGCAGCTCAGGATGAGAGGAGATCCACGCAGCCGGGCGTCGTTGCAGTTAGTGTCTGTGGATGCAGGGGAGTGAATCCTTCACTCCAAGAGAGATTCCTTCTTCCTTCTCGTGCAGACTGAAGACTTGCCACCCTCAAAGGATGCACAGCTGGGGAAATGTTGTGGAAGGAGCAATGGAAACAATGTTGCAAACAGAGTCTTCATCGTGGATGCAGATTGTTGGTTCCTGGAGGGTCCAGTCACGGTTCCAGTGGCTAGAAGTCGAATTAGAGGTTGCAGAGGAGTCCTGCTGGGCTGGAATCTTGCAAGGCAAATCTGAGGACCCACCCAAGAAAGAGACCCTAAATAGCCCTGAAAGGGGGATTGATCACTGAGCTAGGTGACCACCTATCAGTAAGGGGCTCTGATGTCACCTGCCTGACCTGGCCACTCAGATGCTCCCAGAGGTCCCTGCCCACCTTGGATTCAAGATGGCAGAACCCAGGAACCCTCTGGAAGAACTCTGGGCACCACCCCTGGGGTGGTGATGGAGAGGGGAGTCGTCACACCCCTTTCCATTGTCCAGTTTCATGCCAGAGCAGGGACTGGGGGTCCCTGAACCAGTGTAGACTGGTTTATGCACAGAGGGCATCAAATGTGCCCTTCAAAGCATACCAGTGGCTTGTGGAGGCTGCCCCCCCTCCCCCAAGCCATGTAACACCTATTTCCAAAGGGAGAGGGTGTTACCCCCTATCCCATGGGAAATTCTTTGTTCTGCCTTCCTGGGCTAAAGCTGTTCAAGCAGCAGGAGGGCAGAAACCTGTCTGAGGGGTGGCAGCAGCTTGGGCTGCCCGGAAAACTCCAGATGGTTGGTAGGAGTAATGCTGGGGGTCCTCTAAGGAGCACCCAGAGTGCATGGAATCATACTTCCAATACTGGCAACAGTATTGGGGTATTATTCTGACATGTTTCATACCAAACATGCCTAGGTTCGCAGATACCATTATGTAGCTGGACATAGGTAGTGACCTGGTTAGCAGGATCCCAGTTAACACAGTCAAATACACTGCCAAACAGGCAAAAAGTGGGGGTAACCATGCTAAAAAGAGGCTACTTTTCTGCATATATGTTTGAAACTCCCTCTCTCAACAAGCATTTTCTGTGTTCTTTGTGAAGCAAGTTGATTCCACCTTTTGTGTAGTAAAATTATTAGGAACTGCTAAATAAATTTCCAATGGGTGTTGGTTGTTTCTGACTGTTGTCTTTCCAAGCAGAACTTAGCATTTGTAAAACAAGCACGTACCTTTAGCAAAATCGGGAGAGTACTTGTCGAGTTATGAATTTTTACTGTTTTCAAAAGTTGACAGTGCAATTTTCGGAGCGGTAAACAAATATGCTGCATATGGGTACTTAACGGAGTCTTACAGGACCCATCTTCTGAAGTTAGAAGTATGAGGCAAGGTCCAAGGCAGCACCAACAGGTCACTTATGAGTCACTGAGGCGTCCGGGGGCAGAGGTACTTTCAACATTGGGTCCCTTAATGTGTTATCCTGTGAAAAAAGATGAATATCTTGCATTCGGGCACTTAACAACTACCTACAGGACTGTTCTTTTGGAGTTAAGGTAAGTATGGGACGTAGTCCAAAGCAGCACCAACAGGTCACTTTGGGAGTGTAGGAAAGTGCCTCTTTTTGACATGATTAAAGCCCCCCTCCCACCCACCGGATGGGGAGAGAGAGACACACACACACACACTCCCACACACACACACACTCCCACACACACACACACTCTCCCACACACACACACACTCTCCCACACTCCCACACACTCCCACACACACACACTCCCACACACACACTCCCACACACACACTCCCACACACACACACACACTCCCACACACACACTCCCACACACACCCACTCACACACACACCCACTCACACACACCCACTCACACACACACCCACTCACTCACACACACACACACACACACACACACACCCACTCACACACACACACACACACCCACTCACACACACACACACTCACACTCTCACACACACACACACACACACACACACACACACACACACACACACACACTCTCACACACACACACACTCACACACTCTCACACACACACACACACACTCACACTATTTTCGCCTGGTATCTGACGTGATTTGACTGAAAGTGCACTGGGTTCTTGCTAACCAGATCCTCAGTGCCAGATCTCTTTCCCTAACCTGCACACTTGTTTCCCCCAATTGGCAAATCCTTTAGCACCCTCTGTATGCCCCTGCTATGTCTTTGTCAATTCTCTGACATAGTAATTGGACAGAGAAGCCACTGTGAATGCTTCAGCTAGACACTCATGAGTTCCCCCGCTACATGATGGCTTCACTGAAGATAGGTGTAGGAAGTTGGCTCTGTATGCACTATTTCAAAGTAAGGAATAGTATGCACAGAGTCCGAGGGTTCCCCTTAGAGGTAAGATAGTGGCAAAAAGAGATAATACTAATGCTCTATTTTGTGGTAGTGTGGTCGATCAGTAGGCTTATCAAAGGAGTAGTGTTAAGCATTTGTTGTACATACACACAGGCAATAAATGAGGAACACACACTCAGAGACAAATCCAGCCAATAGGTTTTGTTATAGAAAAATATATTTTCTTAGTTTATTTTAAGAACCACAGGTTCAAATTCTACATGTAATATCTCATTTGAAAGGTATTGCAGGTAAGTACTTTAGGAACTTTGAATAATCACAGTAGCATATATACTTTTTACATAAAACACAATAAGCTGTTTTAAAAGTGGACACAGTGCAATTTTCACAGTTCCTGGGGGAGGTAAAGTATTGTTATTTTTAGCAGGTAAGTAAATCACTTACAAGTCTCAGGTTTGGGTCCAAGGTAGCCCACCGTTGGGGGTTCAGAGCAACCCCAAAGTTACCACACCAGCAGCTCAGGGCCGGTCAGGTGCAGAGGTCAAAGAGGTGCCCAAAACACATAGGCTTCAATGGAGAGAAGGGGGTGCCCCAGTTCCGGTCTGCCAGCAGGTAGGTACCCGCGTCTTCGGAGGGCAGACCAGGGGGGTTTTGTAGGGCACCGGGGGGGACACAAGTTAGCACAAAAAGTACACCCTCAGCAGCGCGGGGGCGGCCGGGTGCAGTGTGCAAACACGCGTCAGGTTTTCAATGATGTTCAATGAGAGACCAAGGGATCTCTTCAGCGGTGCAGGCAGGCAAGGGGGGGGATCCTCGGGGTAGCCACCACCTGGGCACGGGAGAGGGCCTCCTGGGGGTCACTCCTGCACTGAAGTTCCGTTCCTTCAGGTGCTGGGGGCTGCGGGTGCAGGGTCTTTTCCAGCCGTCGGGATTTTAGGTTCAGGCAGTCGCGGTCAGGGGGAGCCTCGGGATTCCCTCTGCAGGCGTCGCTGTGGGGGCTCAGGGGGGACAACTTTGGTTACTCACGGTCTTGGAGTCGCCGGAGGGTCCTCCCTGAGGTGTTGGTTCTCCACCAGTCGAGTCGGGGTCGCCGGGTGCAGTGTTGCAAGTCTCACGCTTCTTGCGGGGAGTTGCAGGGGTCTTTAAATCTGCTCCTCTGTAACAAAGTTGCAGTTCTTTTGGAGCAGTGCCGCTGTCCTCTGGAGTTTCTTGTCTTTCTTGAAGCAGGGCAGTCCTCAGAGGATTCAGAGGTCGCTGGTCCCTTGGAAAGCGTCGCTGGAGCAGGTTTCTTTGGAAGGCAGGAGACAGGCCGGTAAGTCTGGGGCCAAAGCAGTTGGTGTCTTCTGTTCTTCCTCTGCAGGGGTTTTTCAGCTCAGCAGTCTTCTTCTTCTTGTAGTTTCAGGAATCTAATTCTTTAGGTTCAGGGAAGCCCTTAAATACTAAATTTAAGGGCGTGTTTAGGTCTGGGGGGTTAGTAGCCAATGACTAGTAGCCCTGAGGGTGGGTACACCCTCTTTGTGCCTCCTCCCAAGGGGAGGGGGTCACATTCCTATCCCTATTGGGGGAATCCTCCATCAGCAAGATGGAGGATTTCTAAAAGTTAGAGTCACTTCAGCTCAGGACACCTTAGGGGCTGTCCTGACTGGCCAGTGACTCCTCCTTGTTATTCTCATTATCTCCTCCGGCCTTGCCGCCAAAAGTGGGGCCGTGGCCGGAGGGGGCGGGCAACTCCACTAGCTGGAGTGCCCTGCGGTGCTGGAACAAAGGGGGTAAGCCTTTGAGGCTCACCGCCAGGTGTTACAGCTCCTGCCTGGGGGAGGTGATAGCATCTCCACCCAGTGCAGGCTTTGTTACTGGCCTCAGAGTGACAAAGGCACTCTCCCCATGGGGCCAGCAACATGTCTCGGTTGTGGCAGGCTGCTGGAACAAGTCAGCCTACACTGAACAATTGGGTAAAATACAGGGGGCATCTCTAAGATGCCCTCTGTGTGCATTTTTTAATAAATCCAACACTGGCATCAGTGTGGGTTTATTATTCTGAGAAGTTTGATACTAAACTTCCCAGTATTCAGTGTAGCCATTATGGAGCTGTGGAGTTCGTTTTTGACAGACTCCCAGACCATATATTCTTATGGCTACCCTGCACTTACAATGTCTAAGGTTTTGCTTAGACACTGTAGGGGCATAGTGCTCATGCACCTATGCCCTCACCTGTGGTATAGTGCACCCTGCCTTAGGGCTGTAAGGCCTGCTAGAGGGGTGACTTACCTATGCCACAGGCAGTGTGAGGTTGGCATGGCACCTTGAGGGGAGTGCCATGTCGACTTACTCGTTTTGTCCTCACCAGCACACACAAGCTGGCAAGCAGTGTGTCTGTGCTGAGTGAGGGGTCCCTAGGGTGGCATAAGACATGCTGCAGCCCTTAGAGACCTTCCCTGGCATCAGGGCCTTTGGTACCAGGGGTACCAGTTACAAGGGACTTACCTGGGTGCCAGGATTGTGCCAATTGTGGAAACAACTGTACATTTTAGGTGAAAGAACACTGGTGCTGGGGCCTGGTTAGCAGGGTCCCAGCACTCTTCTCAGTCAAGTCAGCATCAGTATCAGGCAAAAAGTGGGGGGTAACTGCAACAGGGAGCCATTTCTTTTCAATAGGGATGTTTGATATCAAGCATCTTAAATTGGTGAACCCACGCTGATGCCAATGTTGGATTTACCAATGCATGCACAGAGGAGGCATCTTAAAGGTGCCCCCTGAAACTCTAGCAGCCTCGGGTGTGCTGCCATCTTGCCACTCAAGACACTGCTCTGTCCCCCTAGGGTGAGAGCCTTCTGCTGTCAGAACAAAACCCTGTCCGGGAAGAGGGTGTAACACTGTAGGAAGCTGGCTCTGTATATACTATATCAATATGAGATATAGTGTGCACAGTCCATGTGTGCCCCAGAAGGCTTGGCAGAGGCAATAATAGATCATACTAATGCTCTATTTGTGGTAGTGTGGTCGAGCAGTTAGGCTTATCAGAGGGTAGTGTTAAGCATTTGTTGTACACACACAAACAATAAGTGAGGCTTGCAGAGATGCCTCCACATGTAATATAATGACATTGCCTTAGGACTGTAAGGCCTGCTGTAGGAGTGACTTACACATTTTATTTGCAGTGTTTTAGGGGACATAGGGTGCAGGATGTGTGCCATGTTGAGTTTTGACTTTTAGGAGCACCTTGTTGCGCAGCTTGCAATGGCAGTCTGCATGAGGTTGGTGCTGGGTCCCTGAGAGTTATGCCACAGCTCTTTAGTACCTATGCCCTAGGTACCAGAGGTACCATTTACTAGGGACTTACAAGGGTGCTAAAGGGCCTTGCCACTTTGGGAATCAACTAGCCAGGTGTCTTGGTTTGGGGAAGGAGCACTGGGGACCTGGTTAGCAGGAACCCAGTGCACTTCAGTCAAAGTTGCATCAAAAACCAGACAAAACGTGGGATTGGGGCACTGCAAACAGAACCCTGCTTCCTACAAGACTATGTTGGGATTTACTGCTTTGTTTGTACGCTGTATAGCTTGCTACCTGTATAGGTTTTTTTCAGGAGTTAAGTGCCACAGATTAACATTAAAAAAAACTTCAGGTCAGGAAGATGTAGCATCTTTTGTGTACCACAGCATTCACTATCAACATGGTTAAAGTAAACGCTGCGAAGACCGCAAGCATGATAAATAAACTTAGCTGGGAAATTGTATTTTGAAGGAGTGGCCATATAGAAAGTGCACTGTTCCTAAATCAGAAATTTTCTTGGAATATTTTGTGAAGATTCATCAAACGGTGCCAAAGTTATTAGCAAAACAAAAAAGGCTTTTTCTATAGAAAGTAGGTCCTAACTATAACTACCTAATGGCGACCACCACTAGGTAACATATGTAATATACATACAGCACGTTTTAGGTGTGGTTGTGCTCTTGTGATTTGTTAGATCTGTGACCTTTTGGTTTTGCAAATACTTGTTTTATATAACAAAGAGCGACCTGGTAGCAGGTTGCATCTATTGGCCCTCCAAAAAAAAGGCCCTTTGGGGTTGGGGTGTGCTCACCGTTTCCCCTTATATATATTTTTTTCATCTATTCATTTTTAGGACTAAGTAAATTTAATGTCATTCTGTTTAGCATTTTTTGTTTTCTAAAACACTGTTTACATTTCCTCTGGAAAATTGCATGGGTAAAATGAATTATGCCCCCATCCCACAAAACACACATCTCCCTCTTAAGAGATCACCCTAAACCTTTCCAGGAAGAAACCAAAGCAAATGGGCTTCTTTTTTTGTACAAGTTTTGTGAAGATTTGTCAAACGGTGCCAAAGTTATTAGAAAAAAAAACACTCTTCCTGTGGAAAATCTGACCTAACTATTCACTAACACCCACACCACCATCCACACCTACGCACAATTTGTTTACCAAAATGTTTATATTTTAATATTAGGGAACTGTTAAGCAACAGAAGATTGGTAGGCTGAGTAAACAGATTTGGAAAATGGATGCATTGCCTAAAAATATGTCTCTCTCTCTAAGGAATTCTAGACCCTTGAAAAAGCACAAGCCAAGAAAGTATTTGCTATTCAAGTCATGCAGCCCACATGTAAAACTATTTCAAAATTCAATAGTTTATTTTTTTTAACACACGGAAGCTTGTCACATTAGTACTTCAGATTAAATTGCTGCATTCAGATACATTTATTCTGTGTCATAGTGGTTAAACATGACACTTTCCTGATGCCATCTTTAGTTGTGGATTATAGAGGGGGTGGTATACATTCAGAGATTGAAGTAGGCGTGATCAGAGGGGCACGACCAGTTGCATAACAAAAGCCCCTGCAGCACCTGAACTCCAAGGGGCACCCTCAGCAAAACAGGTCCGTGATGGGCTTGTGAGGAGGGGGATCCTTCCATGTACTCTGCAAAGGGCCCTCTCCAGTTTTTGTTTGATTTACGAAAAGCAGTTCCCCTGCTTTTTGTTAAAAGACAACCGTCCCGTGACGGTTGATTCCGATAGTTTAAATGCTTCAACTGAAGTGTCATTCAGTGAGTCTCCTGTGCTGTGAACTGGGCACAGCAATTGGGCAACACCAGTGGACTGGACACTTCTCCAGACGCTGGCATGCTGTCTCCTCTTACCGTGGCTACGGCGGAGGGAACGACTTATGGTATGGTGGTCAGTAGGGCGGCCGAGGTCCTTGGCCTTGAGCGTCCTACTGTAGAGGACAGGTCCAACCTCCTGACAAAGGTGCTTCAGCTAGGGGCTTCCACATCTGAGCCCCTTTAGACTGTTCAATGAAGTCCTCACCAATGTCCTTTTTTGGTACTTGGTCCAAACCCAACACAGGGGCTCCTGTGAATAGGACTATCGCACGCCGCCATCGGCCCACTCTGAATGACCCTAAATTCCTGTTCCAGCGCCCCACGCCCGAGAGTCTGGTCATCCAAGCTTCCCCTTCTTCAGGCGCAGTCCCTTCTGCACCCCCGGAAAGGGAATAAAAAATGCTGGAACAATTTGGGAAGAAATTGATTTCTTCCTCCAGTCTTGTGCTGCGGTCTGTGAACTCCACTTGCCTTTTAGGCCGCTATACCCACTCTTTCAGTCCCTTGGTCTTTCCTCTGCCCCTCGCCCCGCAGTCTGCTTTTTGCCCCTTCTGTGGCTACCGGAGGGACTCCCTGTCGCGTCCCCCGCCCAGTCGCTGTGCCACCCATGCTGTTCAGCCACTGCGCGGCCGGGGATGTGGAACTCCACGTGGTCGTGGGACAGGGAACCAGAGGTCTACCCAGTCAACCTCTGCCCCCGCTGAAGCCTCCAAACCCTCCTAGTCCATCCCCTCACTCCCATCCAGTTGGCGGCAGGATTCACCATCACCTCCCCCACTGGGAATCCATCCCTCCGGACAGGTCGGTTTTGCAGATCATTCGAAAGGGCTACTCCCTACCTTTCGAATTTGCCGCACCAGCCATTCCTCCATCACTCAGCCAACTCCCAGAGGATCATTTGGCACTTCTTCGCCAGGAAGTCGTGGCTGTCTTGGCCAAGAGAGCTATAGAGAAGGTCCCTGTGCCCGAAGTAGGTTGTGGTTGTTATTCCCACTACTTTTTGGTGCCGAAAAAGGACACGGGCTCACGTCCTATCATAGACCTTTGGGACCTAAACTACTTCCTCAAGAAGAAGAAATTCAAAATGCTCACCCTGGCTCAGGTTCTGTCTGCCTTAGACCCAGGAGACTGAATGGTAGCGTTGGAGTTGGAGTTGCAGGACGCTTATTTCCACATCCCCATCCTGCCTGCCCACAGACATTAACTACATTAACTACAATTCGTGGTAGGTAACAAGCTCATCTGTGCAGGTTAGGGGTCTCAGTCTTCCCCTACCTCAACAACTGGCTGCTGATAGCGGACTTGCCCCCAGAAAGTCATCTCCCACCTTCAGACTATGGTGAACCTCCTGCACATGCTGGGGTTCACTATAAACGTGCCAAAGTCACACATGACTCCCTCTCAGACGTTTCCTTTCATCGGAGCTGCTCTGGACACAGTGCAGTTTTGGGGTTATCCTCCTGAAAAGTGAGTCCAAGATATTCAGGCTATGATTCTGATCTTTCAGCCTCTGTCTTGGGTTTCGGTGAGACTGCCTTCTGCATTCTGCTAGTGACACATGCCAGATGGCATATGCGGGCTCTGCAGTGGGACTTGGAGTTCCAGTGGGTGCAGTATCAGGGGAATCTCTCCAACATTGTCCAGATCTCGGAGGGACTGTGAAAGACCTGCAGTAGTGGCTTTCAAATCCATATTGGGTCCACAGCAGATCCCTCTCTTTTTCCCAACCAGATCTATCTATAGTGACAGATGCGTCACTTCTGGGTTTGAGCAGCCACATGGGAGAGGCTGAGATCAGAGACCTCTGGTCTCCAGCAGAGTCTGGGCTCCATATCAATCTTCTGGAGCTCCAGGCGATCAAGTATTTCTTCACTCTCTCAGGGAAAGTAGTGCAAGTGTTCACGGACAATACTACCGCCATGTGGTACTGCAATAAACAAGGCGGAGTAAGGTCCTGGACCCTTTGTCAAGAGGCCCTATGTCTCTGGACATGGCTGGAACATCAAGGCATTACCCTGGTGGCTCAACATCTGGCGGGTTCTCTCAACGCCAGAGCGGACGAAATCAGCTGTCGATGCATAGCCGATCACGAATGGTGTTTCCATCTGGAGGTGGTGCAAGGTCTCTTTCAGCAGTGGGGAGAGCCCTGGTTAGATCTGTTCGCCACTGCAGAGAACACGCAATGTCAGCTGTTTTGCGCGTTGGAGTATCCAAGGCGGCACTCGCTTGGAGACGATTTTCATCTTGAGTGGAACTCCAGCCTCCTTTACGCCTATACCACTTCAAATGCCCAGAGTTCTCAAGAAGATCAGGAACGACTGGGCCCAAGTAATCTAGGTGGCTCTGGACTGGGCACGGAGAGTATGGTATCCAGAGCTGTTGAGTACGGCCATCGATCCTCCACTCAGACTGACTCTTCTGGCGGATCTTCTGTCGCAGCAACAGGGGACGGTTCTCCCCCCGAGCTTGTCCAATCTCCGTCTTCATGCGTGGAGATTGAGCGGCAACAGTTGACAACTTTTGATCTTCCACCCTAAGTCTGTGATGTTATCTTGGCAGCTAGGCATCCCTCGGCCAAAACTGTATATGCCTGTCGTTGGCAAAAAAATTTGTGGCATGGTGCACCAACAAAACTGTTGATCCCCCTCTCTGCCCCTCTATCTGAGGTTCTTTTATTCATTCTTACTTTGGCCCACCAGGACTCTGCTTTGTGCACCCTTAAAGGGTATTTATCTGCCATTTCGGCCTTTCTTAGGTTACCTGGTTAGCCCTCACTCTTTAAATCTCCTATTGTGAGTAGGTTCCTAAAAGATCTCACCCATTTATTTCCTCCCACTCCATTTATCATGCCTCAGTGGGACCTCAATCTTGTCCTTACTTATTTAATGTGTACTCCCTTTGAGCTGATGCACAATTGTCCCTTATGGCTCCTCACCTTCAAAACTGTCTTTCTTGTTGCCATCACCTCTGCTCGCAGGGTAAGTGAGCTTCAGGCCCTTTCGTCCAAACCACCATACTTGTCAGTGCACCCTGACAAAGTGGTGTTGCGCACTAAGGCTTCCTTCCTTCCAAAAGTGGTTACACCTTTTCATGTAGGCCAGTCCATCACTCTGCCTACTTTCTACGCACCCCCACATACTTCCCATGAGGAGGAGATACTCCACCGTCTGGACCCAAAAAGAGCATTTTCGTTCTATCTTTATCGTACTAAAGGTTGCCAGGTGGACGATCAACTCTGTCGGGTATGTGGGTGCGAAAAAAGGGAAGGCGGTGCAAAAACGTACCATCTCTCGATGGGTACTTCTTTGCATCAAGATGTGCTATGCTTTGGCCAAGAAGCAACCCCCTGAGGGCTTGCATGCTCATTCCACCAGAGCAACTGCTGCTTCCACTGCATTGGCACACGTAGTTCCTGTCCTGGATATCTGCCAGGCAGCTAGGGGGGCATCCTGGCACACATTTGCTAAACACTACTGCCTGGACAGTTAGGTCTGTACGGACGGCTACTTTGGTTGTTCGGTCCTGCAGGACTTCCTAGTATGAGCTTGGTTCACAGCCCACCACCGAGGATGGCATTGCTTGGGTGTCTATTCTAAGGTAAGGAATCTGTAACTAGAAGTCTCTATCAGATGTACAAGTTACTTACCTTCGGTAACAAAACATCTGGTAGAGACATATTCTAGTTGCAGATTTCTTACTGACCCACCCATCCTCCCCGTTTGCGAACTGATTTCTAGGGACATGGATTCCCCCTTCGGGTCCTTAGCTCTGGCGCACCAATCGCAGTGTTCTTAGAGGCTCTGCTCTTTGGCGTGGAAAGTCATTAAAAGAAACTGACATCACTGCACTGAGGCGGCGTCTATGTACTACTCCCGATGTCATCACAGCGACGCCGCCTGTGGAGTCGACCAACGCCAGCTACCAACATGCAAGGGTATTGCTCGAACAAAAATCTCCTGATCCAGTCTGACGCCTGGGGGAAATTCTGAGGCAAGGAACCTGCAGCTTGAATATGTCTTTACCAGATACTTCGTTACCAAAGGTATATAACTTGTACATTTGGCAAGGTACTGTGTATTTTTTCCTTTGTCATCTTCTGGTAAGTTCAGCAGTTGTGGTGATAGGGCACAAAGATGGGCATGTTAAAAAAAAAAAAAAAACAACCACAAAGCTTTTGTAAAGCACAAATCCTAAATTTGCGTATTTAAAGATGCTCTCAGATATGATGCTGAAAAAAGCAAGGCTCAATCAAATCAAATATTTGCTTAGGATCACACAGTTTGGTTGAGTGGTGATGCCAGGATTGATCCCTTATTTTCAGGTTTAACATTGTATAATTCGGTGCTTTATACATTATCTTTAGATATCTTCCTTTATACATATATTCCCTTTGTATGTAATCCGGTTGCTAATATTTATTACTTTAGCCCTACTTACTGTCAAAAATAAAAGAAAACTCTCTCCAATGTACTTCTGTCTCACCCTAAATCTCTCTCAGTATATCCTCTATCTCCACTCTCTGACTCATCCCAAACCTCATTCTACTACCATGATCTTCAAAGTAATCCCTCCTACACTCTTCCCTCCTCTATCCCTCCTGGCTTACCCCAAACTCAGTTTACTACTATGATCTCCCAAACAGCTCTACTAAATTTTCCCTCTTGTATCTCTCATTTAACTCATCCCAAATCTCATTTTATTACCAAGAGCTCCCTAATCCCTGTCTAGAGACCCTTCCATCCCCCAACTCTACTTTACTCATGCCAGACCTCACCTTACTACAACAATCTCCCAATTAAAACTTTCTGGATTCTTCCCTCTTCTATCTCTCCATTATTCTATTCAGTCCAACTAACAGCCTCACATGTCCACCACTCACATTAACTCATATTATTCCAATACTAAAACTAATACTATACTTATATTTCCCTACGCAAATCCACCACTAATCCTTTTGGGTTCCGGAGTAGCGTGCTACTCGCTGAAAAGCGTTTTGATGCCTTGTCAGGGGTGGTAAGCTCTGTATAACTATTACACTACAATTACAATGTGGATTACTGGAAAACAGCACTGTATTTATTGAAAGAGAGGCGTATAACATACTGAAAAATCTGGAATTGCTTGGTGTTACATGATATGGCGATGAAGAAATATTATTAGTTAGTAATATAGGTATCATTTGAAAATGTGTTTAGAGTGACAGAAGAAATGGAACACGCCTACATTTTTGTCTGTGGCATAATATACCATTTAAATATAATTTATTGTGTTTAAATACAGCAAGGACATGAAGAAACTGAAATGAGTAAAAAATATCTAGCTAAATGGTCAGATGGTAAATTTCATAATTTGGTATTATCATCCTCATTATTGTTTTTCATGATCTCTAGATTCTAGAAAACACAAACAGCCTGAAGCTGTCTCGTAAGGTGCATGAAACTTTACGTCGCATCATGTTTGGACTGATAGCAAACAAAGAAATGACTGCAAAATCTATCCTGCTTCTGAGCCATGGCTTAATTAGTGAAAATCTGCCACTGATCACAGAGAA
The DNA here is from genome assembly GCF_031143425.1 of Pleurodeles waltl. Classification (NCBI taxonomy): domain Eukaryota; kingdom Metazoa; phylum Chordata; class Amphibia; order Caudata; family Salamandridae; genus Pleurodeles; species Pleurodeles waltl. The sequence goes on along the minus strand of NC_090442.1, from coordinate 607,144,221 downwards.
AGCAAAGTGAGTTGCACATCGCAGACCTTTTACGATATTGTAATGTTATTGCTTAACTGATCTTGTTGTTTGCTGACATGTTGCGCTTTTCGAAGTTTTACGCAGAAAATATTTTAAGGTCAAATGTTGCTGGAACAATTATAATCGATGTAAAAAAAATACTATGCAGCTTTCTCAAACCTTTGTATTTTGATTTCCCATTCCAAGTGTTCCTTTCAATAGAGAACACCTTTTTGGTCCTAGCAGGGAAGAGGAGGAGCAAAAGCTGCAGTCCCCATGGCAGTGCTCTACCTTCAGCAGCAGCAGTCCTTCAAGGAAAGATAAGTTCCAATCCCTAGTCCAAGGCAGACAACCAGGGAACAGCTGCAGTAAGACCAAAAGAGCCCATGCAAAGACCTCTCTACCTTCAAAGTAGTAAGTTACCTAGGGTGACTATCTTTCCGTTACCAATTCACAGGGCACTTTGCACATGTAGAGACACATTCTGCACATGGAGGTACTGTGCTCTTGGGGAGATATCAGAAGACATTTATTGGTTAGTCAGGGACTAAAAGTTGCATAGCATGTTTTTTGGTGTTTCATTTTAAATCTCTCTCCACAAAATCAGGCCATTTTAAAAGATATAACTCAACCGGAGATTATTTATCGAGTGTGATTACTTTTCATACTTTTCATTCTATGTTTGAAATTGAATCCCATTACCAGCTCATGCAGTAAGCCTTGACTGCTTGTAGGAAAATGCCTCTCTTGTCATGGTTACCCCCTCACACCCCCCCCCCCCCAGCCTTTTGTTGATGCTAGTTATGATTGAAAGTGTGCAGGTATCCTGCAAACCAGGCCTCAGCACCAGCTGGGCACAGCCCTGGCACACAGATAAGTCCCTTGTAATTGGTACCCCTGGTACCAAGGGCCCTGTGGCCAGGGAAGATCTCTATGGGCTGCAGCATGTATTATGCCACCCTGGGGACCTTTCACTCAGCACATGCACACTGCCTTACAGCTTCTGTGTGCTGGTGGGGAGAAAAAGACTAAGTCGACATGGCACTCCCCTCAGAGTGCCATGCCAACCCCACACTGCCTGTGGCATAGGTAAGTCACCCCTCTGGCAGGCCTTACAGCCCTAAGGCAGGGTGCACTATACCACAGGTGAGGGCATATGTGCATGAGCACTATACCCATACAGTGTCTAAGCCAATTTTTAGACATTGAAAGTGCAGGGTAGCCATAAAGAGTATATGGTCTGGGAGTTTGTCAAACACGAACTCCACAGTTCCATAATGGCTACACTGAATACTGGGAAGTTTGGTATCAAACTTCCCAGCACAATAAGTCCACAGTGATGCCAGTGGCGGATTCATTGAGAAATGCACACAGAGGGCATCTTAGAGATGCCCCTTGTATACCAGTCAAACTATTAGTGCTAGGCTGACCAGTTTCTGCCAGTCTGCCACATCCAGATGGGTTTCTGGCCATATGGGGTTGAGTGCCTTTGTCACTCTGTGACGAGGAACAAAGCCTGTACTGGGTGGAGGTGCTTCACACCTCCCCCTGCAGGAACTGTAACACTTGGTGGTGAGCCTCAAAGTCTCAAGCCTGGTGTTACAGAGCCCCAGGGCACTCCAGCTAGTGGAGATGCCTGCCCCCCGGACACAGCCCCCACTTTTGACGGCAAGTCCTGAGGAGATAATGAGAAGAACAAGGAGGAGTCGCCCTCCAGCCAGGACAGCCCCTAAGGTGTCCTGAGCTGTGGTGACCCCCTGCCTTAGGAAATCATCCATCTTGTTTTGAAGGATTCCCTCCAAAGGTATTTGGGATGTGCCCCCCTCTCCACAGGAAGGAGGCACAAAGAGGGTGTAGCCACCCTCAAGGACAGTAGCCATTGGCTACTGCCCCCCCAGACCTAAACACACCCCTAAATTGAGTATTATGGGGTTACCCTGAACCCAGATTCCTGATGACCTGAAACAAGAAGGAGGACTGCTGACCTGAAAGCCCCGCAGAGACGACGGAGATGACAGCTGACCTGGCCCCAGCCCTACCGGCCTGTCCCCAGACTTAAAGAACCTGCACAGCGACGCATCCAGTGGGACCAGCGATCTCGGAGGACTCAGAGGACTGATCTGCACCCAAAGGACTAAGAAACTCCAGTGGACAGCGGCTCTGTCCAGACAGCAACAAAGAAACCATCTTTAAAGGGACTTCAACCTCACTCCGGAAGCGTGAGTCCCCAACACCCTGCACCCGATGCCCCCGACTCGTGTCCAGAAAAACCAACATTGCAGAAAACACCCCTAGGCGACTCCAACAACATAGACACCTGAGACGACCTCCCTGCACCCCCACAGCGACGCCTGCAGAGAGGATCTAGAGGCTACCCCTGACCGCAACTGCCCAGTAACAAAGGAACCCGACACCTGGAAGAAGCACTGCACCCCCAGGCCCGAGAGAAACCAACTTTTGGTGCAGGAGTAACCAGCAGGCTGCCCACATCCGTACCCAGTCGGTGGCTGGCCCGAGAAGCCCCCTGTGTCCTGCCTACATTGCCCGAGTGACCCCCGGGTCTCCCCATTGATTTCACTTACAAACCCGACGTCTTGTTTGCCCATTGCACCCAGCCGTCCCGGTGCCGCTGAGGAAGTGTTTGGTGTTCCTACTTGGAACCCCCCCCAGTGCTCCACTAAATTCATCTGGTCTGCTCCCCGAGGATGCAGGTACTTACCTGCCAGCAGACTGGAAGCAGAGCACCCCTGTCTCCATAGGTGCCTATGTGTTTTGGTCCCTACTTTGACCTCTGCACCTGACCAGCCCTGTGTTGCTGGGTGTTTGGGGTTGCCTTGAACCCCTAACGGTGGGCTGCCTATGCCCCGGAGACTGAACTTGTAAGTGCTTTACTTACTTGAAAAACAAACCAATGCTTTCCTCCCCCAGCAACTGTTGATTTTTGCGCTGTGTACATTACTGTTTTAATTCAAAGTTCCATATTTACCTGTGCCAAGTACCTTACAATGTATGTACTTACTTGAATTCTGAATCTTGTGGTTCTAAAATAAATTAAGAAAATAATATTTTTCTATATAAAAACCTATTGGCCTGGAGTTAAGACTTTGAGTATGTGTTCTCATTTATTGCCTGTGTGTGTACAACAAATGCTTAACTCTACCCTCTAATAAGCCTACTGCTCGACCACACTACCACAAAATAGAGCAATTTGTATTATCTTATTTTGCCACTATCAACCTCTAAGGGGAACCCTTGGACTCTGTGCACACTATCTCTCACTTTGAGATAGTATATATAGAGCCAACTTCCTACACTATGTGCCGTTGCACCTTTTGAAAGACAAGTTTAGAAAAATTGACAACTCTGGTATCCTAAGGGAAGAAGATAGTTTTGAGCTTTGAAACCCCCAAAGGTAAATATTAGCGTCTATCACGCAAACTGCCCAGTACCCACTTCTACTATAGTTCCTCATTCTGTGAGAGTTTTTTATCCTTGGAACTAGGATACTTGATATCCTATCTCATTTTCACCTCTTCACCTAAATATGCTGGAAATAAACACTATTCTAAACCTTACTAGGGTTATGACGCTGTGACATTTTCCTGAGAAGTAAAGCCTCTTGGCCTTGCCATCAGAATCATTGCCACCCCAGTTGTGTTCTAGTGGACTTGTTAGTGTTGTACCAGGAGACGTGTTTTTTAAATCCTGGCATCCCATTTGGCCAAATTGTGTGCCCTTGGGCAACCACTTTGTGAACTGTGTCCCCGCCCTCCTTGTTTGCAAGAGAGAGAATTTAGAATCAATGTAAAATCTGGTGGTAAGCGTGTGGTTAAAAAAGAACGCAGTATTTCCTGGAGCAGTGAAGTTTTTTCAGTCTACTAGTGTATGCACCAAAATCCAGTATTGTGGCAAGTTTACAGTCTTTGCAGTGCACAGCAGTGTACCACATTCCCAGGTTTGCTAATTTCACAAACTGTTTTACACTGGGAAAACTCTTTCCGTCCCTGTGTTTCAGTCAACTAATCTGACAGTGTCAGCACTTTAAAACAAACTTAATGGAAGAAACAAACACCAAGGAGATGCTCCCAGGAAAAGTGGGAAGCATGGTTTTCATTCACACATTTAGGGATGTTTCTCGGCACGTGGCTGGATGTGATTCTCAATAGCTGACGCTGCTTTGTGCAGGACCTCCTCCCTCCTAGGCACCAACAGGTTCCTCTTTGACAACTCATAAAGATTGAGAGTTGCTTGCCCTTTGAGAAGGGTACATGTAGTGACACCCAGAATGCAGGACAATTTGCCTCCCAAACTTCATGACACACCTGCAAAATGCAGGATGCTTGCCACCGTAAACGTATTCCTCTTTCTGCCAATAACATACTTGTCATGGGTAGAAAAATATTATACCTTCCTTATTGACCCAAAGCAGGCTGCATCTGACTTTCAGTGTGTATCCACGCAGGTTGGGCTGCTTTCGCCTCGCAGTATTTGTCAACCCGGGTTGGGGCTGCATCTGCATTTCCATGTGTATTGGCCCAGGTCAGTGCTGCAACTGCTGTATTGCGTGTATTGGCCCATGGCGGGCTGCAACTGCCTCATTCTGTGTATCAGCCTAGGGTGTGTTGCCAGTGATTGAATGTATTCTGGCCATTGGCACCCTGCAACTACCTGACAATGTTTAGTCATGTGCATAGGCCTGGTTCAGATTGTTGCTGCCTGGCTGTGTGTTTGTGGTCTACCACTCCTGAGGGTGCCTGTACACCCTCACTCAAGCCCTTGTGTGGCATTCATCACTTCAGGGCAGCCATGCTTAGAGAAGATACAACCTGCACCTGACCTCTCCAGTGGCTGCTGTTGAGTCCATACGACATTGCCACAGGCCCTGTGAGGAGGTGAATAGAAAAGCAAAATACAAAGAGGAGGGAGTCCACCAAGGCAAGAGCAGTAGCCAAGGCGGGGTGAACACCTAAAATGAGAGGAGAGAATGGATGGTGTTAGGGTATGTGGTGTATAATATGGTGTGGTTGTGTGGCCTCACCGTGTATTACACTGACCAACCCCTTTAGGACCCTTAGGTTTCTTGGTCAAACCTTCAGCTCAGCCCTGTGTAGCTGTGGCTCTGGGCAGCAGGGCTTACATAAAGGAACAAGTGTGAATGATTTAAACAGCAACAAAACAATTGAATAAGACTTCGACAAGACGCCAAAGAAACCCACCACCAATTTATAAATATAGACTGTATTTTATGTATTTTTAGGACCCACAATGAAAAGGATCCACTGAAGGGCTCCGGAGATATAGAATTTGCAAGATATGATAAATCAAAACATTTTACTGAACCACAAACAGACATTGGCAAATTCACCAAATTTGATACTTAAACAAGATGGACAAACATTAGGAATACTGATTTCCTAATTATGATTATCTCCGAATCACAATTAGTAAATCAGTATCCCTAATGTATGAAGTACTTTTGTAAGTAAGTTGTGATTCCTAGTTGGTCGCAAATCAACCTACCTCATGAACTTTAATGAGAGAGGTCGCAAATTATGAGATCAGCAGGCTAACATACCTGTGATTGCTTTTTAATAAAGCAGTTTAAAAAATGCAGTCCAGTTTCTTTAAAGGAAAACAGGATGTGTTAAGAAGAAAAAAAGAATCTTTGAAGTTTCATTTTTTCAGGCGTAGGCAGTGGTTTGTGGGATCACTGCCTGCTCTCAAAAAATGTTTTAACATTCTCAAAGAGGAAGGGGTTTCAAGGGGGTTACCTCCGCTTTAAAGCTTGTGGTCAAATATTACTATTTTGAGACCGGAATTTGGTTGCATAACAATAATGCATACCATATCTTTTGCTAGGCTTTCCTATGGAAGTGGTCATGATGAAGGAGGCTGAAGATGTTCAAAGGATGATGTGGATGCAATGCAGTTGACAGGGGTCTTGCTGATAAGACTCCTCAGTCCATGGAGGGGGTGAGGTGGTCCTGGTCTCAGAGTCAACATTCATCAAAGCCCTTTTGGTGGTGGCAGAAGTCCATTTGCCACTGGTCTACCAGTCGCCCAGTATTGCGGTTGCAGACAAATCCTTCCTGGGTCGATGAATTGTCCACTGGGGATCCCAGCTTCACTTCAACAGCACTCCTGGGTTTGTCAAACTCTGTTGCAACACTGCACGTCTGGTCTGTGTCCTTGGTACCACAAGGCGACAGTTAGAAGACTTTGGGCTACAAACTTGCTCCAGCAGGCTTCATCAGCTGTTGTGTCTCTGTGCTGAGTACATGCGGTCAGTCAGCTGGCCCTTGGAGTTCTCTTGGAGTGACTGGACTTTGGAGACAGCTTCCCCCTGAGCGGGACACTACAGGTACAGTCCCTCTTATTTGCTAACCAGCAGGTGCAGTCCACAATGGTGCAGCCTCTCTTTGCCAGTTCCACAGTGCATTAGGGCAGTCCTTCTTCTTTCCTTCTTTCATTCGGTGTGCCCCGCTTATTCTCAGAAAATGCCCTCAGGGCAGGATGCAGTCGGTGTCCGAAGGGCTGCTAGGTTCCTGACCACTTCCTACGAAGTGTGGCATTTCGGCATCCCAGGATACATCATTCTGCCCACTTCTAATATGACAGGATGCCTCTCGTGGCATGTGGAGCTCTCTACCCCAACCCAGCGGTGTAGCCACCCAGGGGTCTACATGTCCCTGGAAAACCGATTTGGCAACTAGTTTTCTTGTCTCCTGTCCCTAGTTCCAGCCTGTCTGCCTGAACAGTGGATCCAGCCTCTCTCTCAAGTGTTACCTATATGTCTTTAAATGGTGGCTTCTCCTTCGAAGCACGCATTTTGGGCCAACACCTGCTGGCTTCCTGCAAGAGGGAGGTGACACCTCCTTCCAGCTTAGGTCCCTATTGTATCCTTTCCTGGGAGTCTTTAGCATATCTCCACAGAAGGGTAGAAAAACGTTTAGGCGACTGGACCCAATGTGCAACTTGAATGTACACAGCGGACCAAAGGCAGCAAAGTGGCAATTTTGCTAAATTTGCACACTGCAACTTATTACATTCATTTCGACCTGAGAATCAAATCGGGCTTAAAGTAGCGAGTTATTTGATACGTCAGATGGCCTGCTTTGATTGCACCATTCCAGAGTTAGCACAGCTGATGGTGTCAGCATGTAACTCTGTACTAACCATTAGGCAACCAAATGTTTCCACATTAAAAATAACAACTTCATGTTTTAATATCAGAACATGCAAAATTACATGTTCTGCCGATGGGATATGTTGCATCCTGCCTTAGGGCTCAGTAGGCCTACCATAGGGGTGAGTTTCACATATATCAGGGGAGATCCGACTTGACCATTACTTTAAATGGCAAAGTCGGGCTAACAGTTTACACTGCTCTTCCAGCCTGCGAAATAGCAGGCTGGGTGTCTTGTTTTAATCGTGTCACCCCTAGGGTGGTACACCCAATGCTGAAATCCCTGGGGGACCCTCTAACTTACAGTCCCGGGGTACCATTTACTAGGGACTTACAGGGGAGTTTAGCCTATTGGGTGAAAGCCAGTTCGACACACCAGTTTAAGGGCATAGGCACTGACGTCTGGTTAGCAGGCCTCAGTGCACTCAGTCGAAAAACCAGCATCATCAGTCCAAAAACCTGGGGGTGACCATACAAAAAGAGGCATTTCCCTACAGATGGTCAGAGACCCGTAGGGAGAGACGATGGGCTAAGGGAAAAGGTGAAGAGGAAAAGATGTGCAGAGAAGAAAGACTAAAATAATGTACCCTTTACACAGGAAGGGGCATAAAAGGGGGTAGAGAAAGGATCTCAAAGAAAAAGGAAAAACTGACACATAGAACAATGGAGAGCGTGGAAGGAGAGCGAATTCAGAAAAAACACAGCCAGCCAGGAGGAGAAAAGACCGTATGGAGGACTGTGACACCTGGAAGTCCATAGAGGAGATGGAAGAAGAGGGTGACCCAGCAGGAAAAGATTTGGAAGAGGAGCTAGACATGGTCAGAACAGTAGTGGTCTCCAGAGTCTACTGAAGCGACAGAGCTTGCCATACCCCAGAAGGAGTAATAAATGCATACAATGTTGAGGGGTGGTTACACCGAAGCACCTCGATAACCTGCCTATAACAGTTCCTGCCCAGAATAGGAGGATATTGAGTTTCTTTGTGATCTTTGTTTATGGTTGTTGTCTCCCCACACTTCCGCAGGGTGGAGGTAGATCATGGGCAAGGAAAGGATACCTTTACAAAGATAAGAAACCCTAAAGAAATAAAGACCAGGTGCCAGCAAAGAGCTTTATTTTTATTTCTTTTTATATATGGGGTATACGTCTGTTTACCTGAGGTTTTTGTCCTTCCTGGGGGACGCCACCTGAATGGAGATATCATTGGTCCGTCCCTGAAAAAAAGAAGCAAGAATTAAAGTTAACTAAAGGCACTATGAATGGTTTCTTGCCCCTTTAAAACATATACCAAGTCATATAATTTTTAGGTTGTTATAGACGGCCACAGACATAGTAATTATCAGGCAACTGTTTTTTATTTAAACACTCTCACCTACAGGCGCCTGCTTGATGTAGCACTGAGGCACTGAACATGAGGTGAGCATGATGATTAAAGACTAAGGTGGTCATTACGACCCTGGCGGATTACTTCCGCCAGGGCCGCGGGACGCGGTGGCACCGCCGACAGGCCGGCGGTGCCCCGCGGGGCATTCTGACCGCGGCGGCTTAGCCGCGGTCAGAGAAGGGAAACCGGCGGTCTCCCGCCGGTTTCCCGCTGCCCCCAAGGAATCCGCGCTGGCTTGGGGATTCCGACTCCCCCTCCCGCCATCCAGTTCCTGGCGGTTCTCCCGCCGGGAACCGGATGGCGGGAGGGGGAGTCGCGGGGCCCCTGGGGGCCCCAAAATGTATTTCACTGTCTGCATAGCAGACAGTGAAATACGCGACGGGTGCAGTAGCACCCGTCGCACCTTCCCACTCCGCCGGCTCGATTACGAGCCGGCTTCATGGTGGGAAGGTCGTTTTCCCCTGGGCTGGCGGGCGGCCTTTCGGCGGCCGCCCGCCAGCCCAGGGGAAAACTTGGAATACCCTCCGCGGTCTCTGGACCGCAGAGCGGTATTCCTGACGCGCAACATTGACGGGCGGCCTCCGCCGCCCGTCAATGTTGGAATGAGGGCCTAAGTGAACTGTTTGCGTATGTGATTTGTCAGAAAGTGTAATTTGCACCTCATGCTTACTCGTGCTTCTACCAAAGCTTTCTGGAAACAGTTGGAGGGAGAGAACATGGGGTGGAAGGGAAGGTGTAACACCTACAAGAGAATCACATTTTATTTCTATTTGAATTGTGTGGTATTAAATGCTGCTGTGTAATTGAAGTGCTTTTTTCCCCAAAAGGTGAGTATTGTGTTGGACATTAAAGTTATTGTATCTTTTGGTTGGCTGATGAGTACTGAGCTTGTCCCTTCCTCCCCCCAGCAGTACCTCTCTTAGAGGCCTACACTACTCTGTAGGGTTGTACTTGTCCCAGTTTGCAGAGCTATGGTAGGATGGACAACAAGACACCAGTGGTAAACAATCTCAGCTGCCGCAATTGAAGCCCAGTAGCCCCTGTCTGCCTTACGAACTCCTCTTCCCCAAACAGGGTCCGACAACTTCCTATACTCCCCACAGATGGAATCGTGGCACTGTCCGGTATAAGTCACTTCAAAGATTTATCAACAGCGGTATGCCTTTTGGGCAGTTATCTTGTTGTTCACAACAGCTCTAACCACTAAGCAACAACACAACTTTGAATAGAAATCATTGCTAGGCTTTCCCGTTTCAACAGATTAAAATAATTCTCCCCTTGGACTCCTTATCCCTGAAGCAGCACTAGTAGGGAAAGGTTGGAAGCAGTGTTGCTGTTTTAAATACTGCAACCAATAGTGGAGAATAGGACAAAATGACAACCAGCTACGCTACCAGTCATCCAGATCTGATGCCTGCATGTTGCAGCTAAATCCTTCCTGTGCCCATGCCCTGGGTTGCTTAATTTGGTTCAGCAGCCAAGTAGCAACTCACCTTCTCGCCTCTCCTAACAAACAGTTTGTCTAGTGGCCTAGTGAGTAAGGATCAGTGCTGTTGATCTTCTCCAGGACAGCCATGCAGGGGCTGGAACATCCTTGGCCCTGTTCGTGTTTCTGCACAGCCTCCACAAAGAAGGGAGGTGACCTTTAAACTCTCTTCTGTCAGCAGAAATAACCTATGTGTTCTAGTGGCACCAATTAGTTATCGTAAGACCAGGAGCTTAAAGTTTTTGATGATAATTGGAATGAAAGGAACATATCCTGCTTGTCTCGCAAAGTATAAACACTGCAGTGGCAGAGCATGTACGGGGCTATTCACAAAGGTAACTTACACTTGTGAGTAGCGAGATCTCCCATGGTAAACTATAAGGAACATTTAAAAAATATATATATATATTAATTTCAAATTTTAATGTAAATGAACCGTATATATTTATTTCAAATGTATAACAACATAAAACAGCTGTGGCACTATTAACTTAATTTTACATTTAATATTGAATTAATTTAACTATATTAAATTACATTATTATTTTTTTATAAACAAGTTGTATTGCACTTTGAACTGGTGATAACATTTGACACAATTTCATTTTGTCATAGTGAGGGGATAAAGAAAAAGATGCCGAATAAAATCTTCCGACACAAAGACATCATTATAGAACCAACAATGAATAGTTGATCCACAAACAATACATGCTGTTGACATCATCCCCCATGATCCAACCATTTGCGCCATATTCTTCAGTGTTTACATGGGCAACCTCCTGCCTTATAAACTACTCGTTCTTCTTGGGTTCACCAGTCCACTCCCCGGCGCCATATTGTTAATGATGGTAGGTAGGGGACATCCACCACTTAGCAGTATCCCGCTTTGCAACCAACAAAGTAGTAGTTAGAAATGTTTATTCAGTCATCATCCCCTCTAAGCCTTCCGTCACCCCAAGGAGGATCATTAGTGGGGAACAAGGGACCTCCCAACCCAGGACATCTGTCAGTTCTCTAGTCACTCAGGCCCAATATATCGCAGTTGGCTTGCATGTTCACACTATGTGGTAATAGTCTGCCCATCTTTGTTCACATCGGGGGCAGTAGGAATCTGTGTGTAGTCCTGCAGTCAAGTCGGTGCAAGGTATGCAGTGTATTAGTGATATGTTTGGGTTAAGCACAGTTTTGACGAGATCGTGAGCTCTCAAGGAGCCATCATGGTGTCTCCTCTATAGGTCCTATCCATCCTTCCCAGAGGAGTTTGACGTGATCTAGTGTCCCTGACCTGTGGTTCACTAATGAGTGGTATATTTGTGAGATGCCACCTCGGCCTAATCTCCCCACAAGAAGTTGTGCCTCAGGAGGGCTGATTTTTTCAGTTGTGGGGATGTGAACTAAGAAAGCATCCCTTAATTGTAAGTATTTATAGAATTGTGTACGATTAAGAGAATATGCCTCCTGAAGGTCTTGGAAGGAGTGGATATGTGATCCTCTCCCAGATGTGAAATGCTGATAAGATCCCATGTCTTGAATCCCTGAAGTGTGCTGACCTCTCTGAGCCAAGCTCCGTGCCAGAGTTGGGTTTGTTGTGTGAGTTTGGCCTTAGAAAATCCCACATAGAGTAAAATGTTTATTAAATAATGAAAATGAAGGTCATTGTTTTTATAAAGTTACTTTTATTTTGTCATAAAATGTTTAATTTGTATTCATTTTTTTTTAGCATTCAGTTGAAATATATTAATTTATTTTAACATTCCTTGGAATACCACTGATTGCCATATGTGGTGATGGACTTATTCCAAGTCTGAGCTGGAGTACATTTACTATTGCTTTGAGTCCTTTTTGGCTGCAGTTACTTTAGAAGTTTAGTTTGTGAACAGCAGAGGGCTTCTTTGCTCCCTAAACTTCATTTTAGTCCTTCTTCAACCACTCCCATTTAGTAGTTAACCTGCCCCATTTCAAGTCACTTACCCAGGTCTTTCCAAAGTTTACTAGTAAGTAGTACAATTAAATGTGTGAAGATCTCTGACTAGAAAAGATAGAAGAAGTGGAGATTTACACTCAGGTTTTGTTAATTGCATTTCGTAGTAAGTAGTACTTGTCCACCTCAAAGCACTATCACCTGCTAGCTGTCACTCAAATTAAGTAAACCGATACTCAATCCCTGGTAATGTGCAGCATTCAGGCTTAAATCAAAGTGAATGTGTAAAGTTTTTAAGCAGTGCATAAACAGTAGAAAAAGTTACACACAAAAGAATAAAACTCCACAGTCAATTTAAAGTAAATATAATCATTGTATTAGCAAAATAAGACCAAAACAACCAAAATCGAATAAGGAGATTCGGAGATATGAATTTTTAAAGAGTTAAAATTAAAAATCACCAGAAAAATAAATTGCCTAATGTAAGTCAGTGCTAACAAAGGTCGACCAGGCCAAGGTGTAATTTCAGGCCTGCTGCAATGGAGCCCATGTCAAATACACCAAGCGGATTGGTCCTGTTGAAAGTTTTAAAGTGAAGAAGTTTAAAAATAGTTTTTAGGTCCCATTTTAGAAAGGGGCATGTTGCTTTTTGAGGGGAAAAAAAAACCTTTCCACTTCGGACACCGCTGAAACTGTAGCAACCACCATGGAACCAAAGACCAAATATCTCAAGTAGGTTAGTCCTGCCGGCGATCCAAAGCATTTTAGGTTTAAGTCACATCTCAGAATGGGTCTTGGTAGTTTTCTGGAGGTGCGGAGAGCTACACGTGGGATGAAATTGAAATCCAAACGAACACTGTGGAAATCGTGGTCAGTTTTTTTTTTTTTGTTTACTCTTTTTTGTTGTTTTTTTCAAAAAAACTTTCAAGTGAATGGAGGCCAACCTCCTTCTCCTAGGTACCAAGTGCAACTGCTTAAGTCTGCGTGGTATCCTTTTAAATCTAGATGTAGTGAGGGGCCAGCATTGTACGGTGCACCAGTGTAGGAAGTTGGCTCTGTATGTGCTATTTCAAAGCAAGGAATAGCATGCACAGAGTCCAAGGGTTCCCCTTAGAGGTAAAATAGTGGTAAAAAGAGATAATACTAATGCTCTATTTTGTGGTAGTGTGGTCGAGCAGTAGGCTTATCCAAGGAGTAGTGTTAAGCATTTGTTGTACATACACATAGACAATAAATGAGGTACACACACTCAGAGACAAATCCAGCCAATAGGTTTTGTTATAGAAAAATATCTTTTCTTAGTTTATTTTAAGAACCACAGGTTCAAATTTAACATGTAATATCTTGTTTGAAAGGTATTGCAGGTAAGTACATTAGGAACTTTGAATCATTTCAATTGCATGTATACTTTTCAAGTTATTCACAAATAGCTATTTCAAAAGTGGACACTTAGTGCAATTTTCACAGTTCCTGGGGGAGGTAAGTTTTTGTTAGTTTTACCAGGTAAGTAAGACACTTACAGGGTTCAGTTCTTGGTCCAAGGTAGCCCACCGTTGGGGGTTCAGAGCAACCCCAAAGTCACCACACCAGCAGCTCAGGGCCGGTCAGGTGCAGAGTCCAAAGTGGTGCCCAAAACGCATAGGCTAGAATGGAGAGAAGGGGGTGCCCCGGTTCCGGTCTGCTTGTAGGTAAGTACCCGCGTCTTCGGAGGGCAGACCAGGGGGGTTTTGTAGGGCACCGGGGGGGACACAAGCCCACACAGAAATTTCACCCTCAGCAGCGCGGGGCGGCCGGGTGCCGTGTAGAAACAAGCGTCGGGTTCGCAATGTTAGTCAATGAGGGATCAAGGGATCTCTTCAGCGCTGCAGGCAGGCAAGGGGGGGCTTCCTCGGGGAAACCTCCACTTGGGCAAGGGAGAGGGACTCCTGGGGGTCACTTCTGCAGTGAAAGTCCGGTCCTTCAGGTCCTGGGGGCTGCGGGTGCAGGGTCTTTTCCAGGCGTCGGGACTTAGGTTTCAGAGAGTCGCGGTCAGGGGAAGCCTCGGGATTCCCTCTGCAGGCGGCGCTGTGGGGGCTCAGGGGGGACAGGTTTTGGTACTCACAGTCGTAGAGTAGTCCGGGGGTCCTCCCTGAGGTGTTGGTTCTCCACCAGCCGAGTCGGGGTCGCCGGGTGCAGTGTTGCAAGTCTCACGCTTCTTGCGGGGAGTTGCAGGGTTCTTTAAAGCTGCTTCTTGAAACAAAGTCGCAGTCTTTTTGGAGCAGGTCCGCTGTCCTCGGGAGTTTCTTGTCGTCGTTGAAGCAGGGCAGTCCTCAGAGGATTCAGAGGTCGCTGGTCCCTTTGGAAGGCGTCGCTGGAGCAGAGTTCTTTGGAAGGCAGGAGACAGGCCGGTGAGTTTCTGGAGCCAAGGCAGTTGTTGTCTTCTGGTCTTCCTCTGCAGGGGTTTTCAGCTGGGCAGTCCTTCTTGTTGTTGTTGCAGGAATCTAATTTTCTAGGGTTCAGGGTAGCCCTTAAATACTAAATTTAAGGGCGTGTTTAGGTCTGGGGGGTTAGTAGCCAATGGCTACTAGCCCTGAGGGTGGGTACACCCTCTTTGTGCCTCCTCCCAAGGGGAGGGGGTCACAATCCTAACCCTATTGGGGGAATCCTCCATCTGCAAGATGGAGGATTTGTAAAAGTTAGAGTCACCTCAGCTCAGGACACCTTAGGGGCTGTCCTGACTGGCCAGTGACTCCTCCTTGTTATTCTCATTATTTTCTCCGGCCTTGCCGCCAAAAGTGGGGGCCGGGGCCGGAGGGGGCGGGCAACTCCACTAGCTGGAGTGTCCTGCGGTGCTGTGACAAAGGGGTGAGCCTTTGAGGCTTACCGCCAGGTGTTACAGCTCCTGCCTGGGGGAGGTGTTAGCATCTCCACCCAGTGCAGGCTTTGTTACTGGCCTCAGAGTGACAAAGGCACTCTCCCCATGGGGCCAGCAACATGTCTCTAGTGTGGCAGGCTGCTGGAACTAGTCAGCCTACACAGATAGTCGGTTAAGTTTCAGGGGGCACCTCTAAGGTGCCCTCTGGGGTGTATTTTGCAATAAAATGTACACTGGCATCAGTGTGCATTTATTGTGCTGAGAAGTTTGATACCAAACTTCCCAGTTTTCAGTGTAGCCATTATGGTGCTGTGGAGTTCGTGTTTGACAAACTCCCAGACCATATACTCTTATGGCTACCCTGCACTTACAATGTCTAAGGTTTTGCTTAGACACTGTAGGGGTACAGTGCTCATGCACTGGTACCCTCACCTATGGTATAGTGCACCCTGCCTTAGGGCTGTAAGGCCTGCTAGAGGGGTGTCTTACCTATACTGCATAGGCAGTGAGAGGCTGGCATGGCACCCTGAGGGGAGTGCCATGTCGACTTACTCGTTTTGTTCTCACTAGCACACACAAGCTGGCAAGCAGTGTGTCTGTGCTGAGTGAGAGGTCTCCAGGGTGGCATAAGACATGCTGCAGCCCTTAGAGACCTTCCTGGGCATCAGGGCCCTTGGTACTAGAAGTACCAGTTACAAGGGACTTATCTGGATGCCAGGGTCTGCCAATTGTGGATACAAAAGTACAGGTTAGGGAAAGAACACTGGTGCTGGGGCCTGGTTAGCAGGCCTCAGCACACTTTCAATTGTAAACATAGCATCAGCAAAGGCAAAAAGTCAGGGGGCAACCATGCCAAGGAGGCATTTCCTTACACAACCCCCCCCCCCCAAACGAAAGAGGATGAGACTAACCTTTCCCAAGAGAGTCTTCATTTTCTAAGTGGAAGAACCTGGAAAGGCCATCTGCATTGGCATGGGCAGTCCCAGGTCTGTGTTCCACTATAAAGTCCATTCCCTGTAGGGAGATGGACCACCTCAACAGTTTAGGATTTTCACCTTTCATTTGCATCAGCCATTTGAGAGGTCTGTGGTCAGTTTGAACTAGGAAGTGAGTCCCAAAGAGGTATGGTCTCAGCTTCTTCAGGGACCAAACCACAGCAAAGGCCTCCCTCTCAATGGCACTCCAACGCTGCTCCCTGGGGAGTAACCTCCTGCTAATGAAAGCAACAGGCTGGTCAAGGCCATCATCATTTGTTTGGGACAAAACTGCACCTATCCCATGTTCAGAGGCATCTGTCTGCACAATGAACTGCTTAGAATAATCTGGAGCTTTTAGAACTGGTGCTGAGCACATTGCTTGTTTCAGGGTGTCAAAGGCCTGTTGGCATTCCACAGTCCAGTTCACTTTCTTGGGCATTTTCTTGGAGGTGAGTTCAGTGAGGGCTGTCACAATGGATCCATATCCCTTCACAAACCTCCTGTAATACCCAGTCAAGCCAAGGAATGCCCTGACTTGGGTCTGGGTTTTTGGAGCTACCCAGTCCAGAATAGTCTGGATCTTGGGTTGGAGTGGCTGAACTTGGCCTCCACCTACAAGGTGGCCCAAGTAAACCACAGTTCCCTGCCCTATCTGGCATTTGGATGCCTTGATAGAGAGGCCTGCAGATTGCAGAGCCTTCAAAACCTTCTTCAGGTGGACCAGGTGATCCTGCCAGGTGGAGCTAAAGACAGCAATATCATCAAGATAAGCTGTGCTAAAGGACTCCAAGCCAGCAAGGACTTGATTCACCAACCTTTGGAAGGTGGCAATTCTTGGGGAGAAATTGGTCCTAGGTCTACCAGATGCTGATGCAGTTTATCATTGAAACAATTACTTAACAGGTGTTCTTTCACAAATAAATTGTACAGCCCATCATAATTACTTACACCACTGCCTTGAATCCAACCATCTAGTGTTTTCACTGAGTAGTCTACAAAGTCAACCCAGGTCTGGCTCGAGGATTTTTGAGCCCCCCTGAATCTAATCCTATACTCCTCAGTGGAGAATCCAAAGCCCTCAATCAGGGTACCCTTCATGAGGTCATAAGATTCTGCATCTTTTCCAGAGAGTGTGAGGAGTCTATCCCTACACTTTCCTGTGAACATTTCCCAAAGGAGAGCACCCCAGTGAGATTTGTTCACTTTTCTGGTTTCACAAGCCCTCTCAAAAGCTGTGAACCATTTGGTGATGTCATCACCATCTTCATATTTAGTTACAATCCCTTTAGGGATTTTCAACATGTCAGGAGAATCTCTGACCCTATTTATGTTGCTGCCACCATTGATGGGTCCTAGGCCCATCTCTTGTCTTTCCCTCTCTATGGCTAGGATCTGTCTTTCCAAAGCCAATCTTTTGGCCATCCTGGCTAACTGGATGTCCTCTTCACTGGAGTTATCCTCAGTGATTTCAGAGGTGCTGGTCCCTCCTGTGAGGGAGCCAGCATCTCTGACTAGTATTTTTGGAGTCAGGGCTTGAGAGGCCCTGTCCTCCCTAGATAGGACTGGTAGGGGGGAATCTTCCTCCAATTCACTATCATCTTCCTCTGAGTTGCCACCCTCAGAGGGATTGGCCTTTTCAAACTCTGCCAAGAGCTCCTGGAGCTGTATTTTGGTAGGTTTGGGGCCCATTGTTATTTTCTTTAGTTTACAGAGTGACCTTAGCTCTCTCATCTGTAGATGGAGGTAAGGTGTGGTGTCGAGTTCCACCACAGCCACATCTGTGCTAGACATTTTGCTTCTAAAAGTTGGAATACTTTTTATGAATCTAAAACTGGTTCTAGAATCTAATTCAAACTTTTACAAACTTTTAAACTCTAAAAGAAATGCTAAACAGGATCTAACACAAGGCCCTAGCAGGTCTTTTAAGAATTTAGAAAACTTTTCAAATTGCAAAAATCAATTTCTAATGACAATTTTGGAATTTGTCGTGTGATCAGGTATTGGCTGAGTAGTCCAGCAAATGCAAAGTCTTGTACCCCACCGCTGATCCACCAATGTAGGAAGTTGGCTCTGTATGTGCTATTTCAAAGCAAGGAATAGCATGCACAGAGTCCAAGGGTTCCCCTTAGAGGTAAAATAGTGGTAAAAAGAGATAATACTAATGCTCTATTTTGTGGTAGTGTGGTCGAGCAGTAGGCTTATCCAAGGAGTAGTGTTAAGCATTTGTTGTACATACACATAGACAATAAATGAGGTACACACACTCAGAGACAAATCCAGCCAATAGGTTTTGTTATAGAAAAATATCTTTTCTTAGTTTATTTTAAGAACCACAGGTTCAAATTTAACATGTAATATCTTGTTTGAAAGGTATTGCAGGTAAGTACATTAGGAACTTTGAATCATTTCAATTGCATGTATACTTTTCAAGTTATTCACAAATAGCTATTTCAAAAGTGGACACAGTGCAATTTTCACAGTTCCTGGGGGAGGTAAGTTTTTGTTAGTTTTACCAGGTAAGTAAGACACTTACAGGGTTCAGTTCTTGGTCCAAGGTAGCCCACCGTTGGGGGTTCAGAGCAACCCCAAAGTCACCACACCAGCAGCTCAGGGCCGGTCAGGTGCAGAGTCCAAAGTGGTGCCCAAAACGCATAGGCTAGAATGGAGAGAAGGGGGTGCCCCGGTTCCGGTCTGCTTGTAGGTAAGTACCCGCGTCTTCGGAGGGCAGACCAGGGGGGTTTTGTAGGGCACCGGGGGGGACACAAGCCCACACAGAAATTTCACCCTCAGCAGCGCGGGGGCGGCCGGGTGCCGTGTAGAAACAAGCGTCGGGTTCGCAATGTTAGTCAATGAGGGATCAAGGGATCTCTTCAGCGCTGCAGGCAGGCAAGGGGGGGCTTCCTCGGGGAAACCTCCACTTGGGCAAGGGAGAGGGACTCCTGGGGGTCACTTCTGCAGTGAAAGTCCGGTCCTTCAGGTCCTGGGGGCTGCGGGTGCAGGGTCTTTTCCAGGCGTCGGGACTTAGGTTTCAGAGAGTCGCGGTCAGGGGAAGCCTCGGGATTCCCTCTGCAGGCGGCGCTGTGGGGGCTCAGGGGGGGACAGGTTTTGGTACTCACAGTCGTAGAGTAGTCCGGGGGTCCTCCCTGAGGTGTTGGTTCTCCACCAGCCGAGTCGGGGTCGCCGGGTGCAGTGTTGCAAGTCTCACGCTTCTTGCGGGGAGTTGCAGGGTTCTTTAAAGCTGCTTCTTGAAACAAAGTCGCAGTCTTTTTGGAGCAGGTCCACTGTCCTCGGGAGTTTCTTGTCGTCGTTGAAGCAGGGCAGTCCTCAGAGGATTCAGAGGTCGCTGGTCCCTTTGGAAGGCGTCGCTGGAGCAGAGTTCTCCCAGACCATATACTCTTATGGCTACCCTGCACTTACAATGTCTAAGGTTTTGCTTAGACACTGTAGGGGTACAGTGCTCATGCACTGGTACCCTCACCTATGGTATAGTGCACCCTGCCTTAGGGCTGTAAGGCGTGCTAGAGGGGTGTCTTACCTATACTGCATAGGCAGTGAGAGGCTGGCATGGCACCCTGAGGGGAGTGCCATGTCGACTTACTCGTTTTGTTCTCACTAGCACACACAAGCTGGCAAGCAGTGTGTCTGTGCTGAGTGAGAGGTCTCCAGGGTGGCATAAGACATGCTGCAGCCCTTAGAGACCTTCCTGGGCATCAGGGCCCTTGGTACTAGAAGTACCAGTTACAAGGGACTTATCTGGATGCCAGGGTCTGCCAATTGTGGATACAAAAGTACAGGTTAGGGAAAGAACACTGGTAATGGGGCCTGGTTAGCAGGCCTCAGCACACTTTCAATTGTAAACATAGCATCAGCAAAGGCAAAAAGTCAGGGGGCAACCATGCCAAGGAGGCATTTCCTTACAACCAGCTTGTACGTAGGGACACCATAAGACAAACCTAGACCTTCTACAAACTTTTTCAGTAGTTCCTGTATGCCTTACTACAAACAGGCCCACAACTCAATGTATCAGGGCAAATCCAAGATTGCCAAAGTCTTCAATCACATTAAACTTGGGCTCTAAGAGCTGGGATTCTGTAGAAGAGTGTACTATGGAAACACCTAATGTTCTCCCTCAGCTAACACCAAAATCTAATTCCATGCATACCCTGGACTTGCCACATAAAATGAAACAGCAGTCTAGTGAGACGAAGCAGGGTCCTTCACTATCCAGACAAGAATACACAAGAATTGTGATCTTGGCTCGTCTGATCCCTTTAAAAAGTCCACAAGTTTTACATGTGACCCTGACAAGCCTGTTGTGCAGGATTTGACACTATGGGCCAGATGTAGCAAGCAGTTTTGTCCATTCTGTGTCTATGGGAAAATGTGTTGGTACATATGGCCGTATGTTCCAACAGGAGTCGCAGCAGCCCGCACCCTGAACATTCAGCTGAGCTCGGATAGGTCATACCAGCCCATTCAGGTGGACTTGTCAATCAAAGTGGTCAGTTGTGTAGCTTCTGGAAGGAATTTCACACACATTTACAGGCTGGGCAGCAACTACAGACTAAGGCTAATTAGCCTACACTTGCAAAGGCGTGTTTTCTGAAAGTTGTATTTCCTACATCATTAGAATTAATCTGACTTTACCAATCAACTTGAGTTTAAAAAATAGTTAGGAAAAGGTCTTTAACTTTCTATGTAGCTGTTTCACACTGGATAATGGCGGAATAGTGATTTAATCTGCTTTACAAGTATTTCCTGTGGCACTATAGGGACTGCTAAACTCAGTACAGTCAACATAGCTTTTGGAGATTTATTTAGGCCTGTAAAAGAGTTTATTTGTACTGGTCTGTCTGCAACCATTGGAGATTGCAGGCTACAGGGGACTAGACCTGAGTTTAGGCCTGTGTTATGTTTTCAAGTTCACTAAGTGGACGGCACAGTATAGTGTTTCAGTTTACATGTGACATTTAATTTTATATACCATATGTGTAGTTTTGCATCATGAATCATTTTTTGGATTCCCATGCTTTGCATTATTCTGCCATCTAGTGGTTGGGTTCGGCATGGTCCTTCTTCCTTCTTGTTTGTTTTTTGTGGGCGTCATCGACCACCATTTGATGGTATGCCCATCCCATGTATGATGTCAGACAGTGCCCCAGATGTTCATGTGCGTAGTGGCCATCTTCAGATTCTTTTTCCCACCATTGGGTCTGGAAACAACCGAGGAGCTCCCAAAGTTGTTCGATAAATATATAGGGGGTCATTCCAACCCTGGCGGTCCATGACCGCCGGGTTGGAGGACCGCGGGAGCACCGCCGACAGGCCGGCGGTGCTCCAATGGGCATTCCGACCGCGGCGGTAAAGCCGCGGTCGGACCGGCAACACTGGCGGTCTCCCGCCAGTGTACCGCCGCCCATTGGAATCCTCCAAGGCGGCGCAGCTAGCTGCGCCGCCGAGGGGATTCCGACCCCCCCCCTACCGCCATCCAGTTCCCGGCGGTCCGCCCGCCGGGAACTGGATGGCGGTAGGGGGGGTCGCGGGGCCCCTGGGGGCCCCTGCAGTGCCCATGCCACTGCGCAGACAGTGAAATACGCGACGGGTGCAACTGCACCCGTCGCACAGCTTCCACTCCGCCGGCTCGATTCCGAGCCGGCTTCATCGTGGAAGCCTCTTTCCCGCTGGGCTGGCGGGCGGCCTGAAGGCGGCCGCCCGCCAGCCCAGCGGGAATGTCAGAATTACCGCCGCGGTCTTTCGACCGCGGAACGGTAACCTGACGGCGGGACTTTGGCGGGCGGCCTCCGCCGCCCGCCAAGGTCAGAATGAGGGCCTTAGTTTTTTCGAGAAAATCTACAGTCTCGCCAACAAACGCAAAGAGGACGACGAGAGAGAAGGGGGAACCCTTCTCTCCATGTGTTTTCCGACACTGGATCTCGCCGGAGCCAGTCATGTGGTCGGAGAATGAGGGCAGGGAGTGGGCATAAAAATACCCCCTTTAAATTTTGCCCCAACTGCTACCACACGTTCACACAGAGAGACCCCCACAAAGTCTGTAATTTCTGTCTCTCGAAGAATGACCCGGACGAGGACTGTGAGGCTTGCGCTGCATTCATGCAGAACACCTTGAGGGTGTGTCGCAGATAAAGGCTAAAACAAAACACCATGGCCACCCAAAGAGCACAGGTATCTTTAAAGGACTTAGGACATCGAAACATATGCCACAAATGCCAAGAGAAAACAGGTGGACAAGAAAGCAGCGATGGGCACTGAAAAGAAAGCTCAAAGGGTTTCAAAGCCGCTGAAATGCACAAGCAAACATTCTAAGTTCTCAGACAAAAAGTCGTAAAAGGCAGCCTTGTGTCAAAAAGGTCGACTCGGGGTCAGCCAAACAGCAAAGAGGCTTATGGATTCCGTGCAGGGGATATTGAGACAGTCAGGACTTAGTTGAAACCCTCGACATAAGCACCAGCACGAGAGAGATCGAAGGAGGGCACAAAACCCTCAATGTCAACCCGTTGACCCCAAAGAAAAGACCATCGGGGGCATTTGATGCCGAAAAGAAGGCATAGAGGGTCAACAAGAAAAATAGAAAACTGCAGGACGAAATGTTGGCACTCCTGCAAGGAAAAAGATAATTCAATGACTCCTTGGGAATTTCGAATCCTGACTAAACCCTCAACGACCTACGATGTTGAAGAGGATCAATCTGCCTTAGCTTCTGAAACACCGAAGCCACAAGAGGAAGAGCCCAAGTAGGAGTTCTATGACACAGAGGACACTGAAGGAGCAAGAGGCGTTGAACAACAGTCATGGAACAAAATGGAAGCAGATCCCCCCGAGGAAGGCGTGGACATCCACCCCCTCGAGGCTTTCACCACCGCTGACCTCTTCATGTACAATAGCCTTGTCAGCTGGGCTGCTGATAACTATGGTGTGCAACTGGAGGAGGAAAAGGGAGACTCTTGGTTCTTTCTGGAAATTGTAATGCCCCCTCACAAGGGGAACCTGTACCTTCCAACTCAGCCCATCATCCTGGATCAGGGTAAGGAGTAAGGGTAAGGAGGCATTTAGAGAACCTGCCACTGCAAAGGCAGTTATGCCAAGAGTTGAGGAGAAACAAAAACCCTCAACACAATACCCACAATCTATACAGGGGAATGCACCAGCAAACTCAATGATTGTTTCCACTGCAAGAAAGCACACAAAAGCTCCCACATCAACTCAGCCTCCACCCGAAAAGGAGAGCAAACTACTCGACATGGTAGGAAGATGGAGAGAGAGACAACAACTCAGTGGCGAATTGCGAACTCAAATGCACCACTAACTCGATACGGCCATCAGCAGTGGGATGAAATGGAGTCCCTCAAGTAACACTTTCCAGAAGGATACAAGAAGAGAGCCAAAGCAATAATGCAGGAGGGACGAAATGTAGCAAATACATGCCTGACGTCAGTCCTAGATGCAGTGGTACTGGCAGTAGGCAGATGTATACCAGCACCACACTAAGAAGGCTTTCCTGGCTAAGTGTCTGGGTTTAAACCAGAGGTGAGGCATCCATAACTAACATGCCATTCACCAAACACCCTACTCGGCCAAGCAGTTGATGAGTCCGTATAACAAATTAAGAAGTACAATGAAACAGCCAAGGCCATGGGAGCCCTACAGTTCAGGAACTCGTTCCAAAGGGGAGGCAGCAC
This sequence comes from Pleurodeles waltl, assembly GCF_031143425.1. Classification (NCBI taxonomy): domain Eukaryota; kingdom Metazoa; phylum Chordata; class Amphibia; order Caudata; family Salamandridae; genus Pleurodeles; species Pleurodeles waltl. Next base: position 607,120,716 of record NC_090442.1, on the reverse strand, counting down.
AACAAGAAGGCCAACAGTCTGAACACCATTTCCACATGGCCAACAGCAACAGGCACAAGGCCAGGGAAACAGAATAAGACATTTCCCAGGAGAGTGGTAAGAAATTATGTTAAACAAGTGGATCATAAACATGATACATCATGGATTCTGCATTGAATTAACCAAGGAACCACCTCAAACACTGTCAAAACTATAGACATTTCGAGTAGAGGAACTCAAGAGAGGAAGTAAAAGAGCTCGTACAAACAAACGCTATTGAGAGAGTTCCTTTGAGGGAAAGAAACAAAGGAAATTATTTTCCTTACTTTCCGGTTCCAAAACTTTGGTCTCAGGTTCCTAAACAAATTCATTCACACTCAGTATTTCAAATGACAGCACTCCAAGACGTCATTCCTCTTCTACGACAAGTAAACTACATGACCATCCTAGATCTCAGGGACGTCTACCTACACCCCCCTATGAATCGAAGACACACAGTAATTACCTCAGATTCATATTAGAATACACTACCAGTTCACAGTGCTACCTTTCTGCATAAAGTCAGCACCACGTGTCTTTACAAAGTGCCTTGCTGTGCAGTAGCATATCTAAGAAGGGAAGGAATACATGTATACCTATACTTAGACGACTGGCTAGTAAAAGCAAGGACAAAACAGAAATATCAGAGACATTCAAACAGTAATCACAACTCTAGAACAGATGGGGTTTTCCATAAACCACAAGAAATCCTTGCCTCAACTGGAACAGGAAAAGGTGTTCCTGGGATCGACCCTAAACTCAAGGACAGCAAGACTGCTCTACAGAAGATAGAGGCAATGAAAGAATATGTTTGCCTATACCAGAAGGGGCAGTGTCTGGCAGTGAGGGCAGTCATGAAGCTAATGGGTCTGATTGCATTATGCATACCACTCATATCACATGTGAGATTACAGATGCAAACTTTCCAACAACAGATCTGTAACAAATGGTCACAAGCCACCAGGAGTTGGGAGGATCTAGTGGTTGTCACAGCAAGGATACAGAAAGAAGCACAATGGTGGAAATCAAAACAGGTGACCCTAGTTAGACCATTCAATACACAAACTTCAGCAGTAACCATTATAACAGATGCATCTCACAAGAGGTGGGGTGCACACTCGTGGAACGTGAAAATACGGGGACAATGGAGTAACGCAGATGCGTTGAAACGCATCAACTTCCTGGAGATGAAGACAGTTTTTCTAGCCCTCACATCCTTCATGCACAACATGTGTAAAACAGTGCTAATGCAAACAGATAATACAACCTGAACAAATAGGGAGGCACAAAGTCATACAGATTGAACAAACTAGTGCAAGAGAAATGGCAGTGTGCAATTTCAAAGAGGGTGAATCTCTTCCCTGTCCATGGATCAGGGAAGTGAAACACGGAGGCAGAAAGACTAAGCAGACAGGAAAACAGCTCACACAAATGGGAGCTGAAGCAAAAGAAATTGGAGAGGATAGGTCTGGGAAGGATCGACAGTAGATCTGTTTGCGACAGTAGAAAACACAAAATGCCCAAACCTGGCTTCCAGGTTTCTGTACCAGCAGTCTGAAGGGAGTTCCCTCTCACTAAACTGGTCAGGGAGAGTAGCTTATACTTTTCCGCCCATCCCCTTAATATGCAAGGTTTTGGAAAAAGCCATGAATCTTATCCTGATAGCCCCTTAATGAGCCAGACAGTCTTGGCACTCAGAACTATTCAAGTTCTCCAGGGGTCAAATGATAATACAAAAGAGAAAGTGTATCACCTGGAACCAGCAACATTCAGCCTCGCAGCACAGTGCCTGAATACATAAAGTTTGCCCTAATTCCCAGAACAATGGATATCCTTAAGGAAAAAGCAGACCTACCACAAGAGCATGTTACGCAGCAAAGTAGAAAAAAAACATCCACTGGTGCACAGACAACAAGAGAATGGAAACAAATACAAAACTGGAGACAGTACTAACAAATCTCACTCATCTGTTGGACAGTGGCTTAACCTATTAATCATTAAAGGTACACCTGGCAGCAATAGAATACACCATGGGCACCTCGTGTGATAGTTTCTTCCCATCACCAGTAGTGAAGAGGTTTTTAGAGGGATAAAAGAGAATTGCTCCACCAATATCAGTTCCTGCACCAATGTGGACCTTAAGCCAGTATTAACACAAATAATAACAACACCATTTGAAGCTATGCAAAAGGCAGAGCTTAACTCACTCGCACTCAAAACTGCATTCTTAATCGCTGTCACTTTACTGAAGAGAGTGAGCGAACTGCAAGCTTTAACAACACTGGAACCATACCTACAAATACAGAAGGACAAAGTGGTTCTCAGGACCAATCCTGAATTCCTACCTAAGATAGTCAGCGGTTTTCATGTCAAAGCATACAGCTACCAGTGTTCTTCCCGAAACCTCAATCACAAGTGGAAAGAGCTCTACACACATTGGATGTAAGAAGAGCCTTAATTTACTACCTGCAGGAAACTAGAGCGTTTCATAAGGAAAGCCAGTTATTTTCGTCAAATTGAACAATCTCAAGATGGATTGTAGAAATAATACAAACATGCTACTCAGGGGCAGAAATAACGCTACCCACACACCCAAGGACACACTTAACAAGTAAAAGGGTGCAATGTTAGCCTTCCTAGCAAACGCATCCATGGAGACAATCTGTGCAGCAGTAACATGGGAAAGCCCTCACAAATTCCCAAAACATTACTGTGTGAACATTCAAATGACCAAGAAGGCACAAGCGGGTCAAAAGTACTATAGCATCTGTTTGCAAAATCTGCCTCATTTCACCCTAACCACCCCAAGGGAAGGGGATACTGCTACATAATCTAAAGCAAAACATGTGAACCCAAAAAAGGATTCATACTACAAAACAAAATGGTTACTTACCAGTACGAGTAGTTTTGCACCCTGAAGAGTTTTGTATATTGACATGCAACCCACCCACCTCCCCAGAAATGAGAGATAATGCTGCAACCAAGTGGGGAAGGTAAAAATGATCGAAAAGGAAAAGAGGAAAAGGAAGATTCCAAGATACATGAAAAAGAATCCAAAGATGGCCACTAAGCACAGGAACATCTGAGGCCCCGTCTGACATCGAACTTGGGATGGGCATACCACCAAATGGTGGTCTACGACCCCCATAAAAAAAAGGCTATTCTGGACCCAACCACTAGATGGTATAAAATTGCAAAGCATGAGAATCCAGAAATCTCAAGAAATCAAAAAAGGTTACACACGGTTCCACCTAATGCTAAAGGGTTTCTTTCAAGGAAATAGTTCAGCGAGTCATTGAAAGGCGAACTTTATCGAAGCAAAAGCCCTCACTCACCATCCGGTGACATGCTTCATCATAGGGCCAGCTCCTCGTCAGGCCGGCACTGCAATGCCTGACGGGCCCCACAGGGGGGCTCTTTGCCGGAGATCTTTTTTAGAAAACTCGTTTCTGGCCGGTTGAGAAAAGGAATAAAGTGAAGGATTGGTAAATAGGAAAAAAAAATTTAAAAAATATCTAGAGGTAGAATCTAATAATTTTAATGCTCATGACTCAACCTCTGACAAGATTAAAATCAAATAAAGTTGGGAATTGGTGGAGTAATGACCACAATTACCATGAAAGCCAGGTAGGTATAAACCTCAAAAGACAGAGTACACAGGATCCCCTGTGTCACTCTATATGATTGGTCAACATGTTTCTCGCTTGTTATCAAGGAATTACCTTATGCGATTCGTCAGGACCCAATAATATACCTAATCCTTTGAATTGCGAAGTTTATCACATATAAAAGTCAAAAACCTAAGGAAATATAAAAAGCAGAGAACCTCAATTAGCATTAAACACAAAACAATATATATACTGTGCAACCCCAAGATTGAAGTGCAAATTCACTCTAGTGCCAAGTGGTATATGAGTGACTAGGAAAAAATAATAATAAATAAGAGTGCACAAGCCAATTTAGGAATGTAAATATTCACAATAGCTTACCCTCCAAAATTAATGGTAGGGCCACATCGGGGAAGTACAGGCTAGAAAAGTCAATTCTGATCTATACATATATAAATAGATAAGGGGACATAAGATATCATTAGCGTGACTCTCATAACACTAATTAGAATAATTCAATTGAGAGCCCATGATGTCATAATAGATCATAGAGCCTGCAAAGGAAAAAAAACTAATTATGATATGGCCATGAGTTAATAGGTGAATGCGCAGTCAAAGGTATGTCAAGACTCTTGCGAAGAAATGCCACCACGGGACCCAGCACGTGTGTTAAAATTATTGAAAAAGAAGATACGTGTCTAGAGATTACACGTGTATCCCTGTACTGCCGAAATGGCAGGGGCATCCATTTCTTACGTGTCGCTCTAGGAATAGCTATACACTCGTGGTAGAGAGACTGATACGGGTCAGGACAGCAAGGTGCATCAAATCGAAGGCGCGCGTTATTATTGGCAAAGATATGCCGAAATACAGGGAACGCGCATGAACATCAAGTCGTTCTTAAATGTGTAAGCGTGCGAGGGCTGAGGAATAGGAATTAATCCCAGAGCCCAGCGTCACGCGTGACTCCGTAGGTAGCTGAATAAATAAAGCGGGCAATAGCAACGCTGAGGCCGCAGTAATGCGTCGAATCAAAAACATACATAGTGGACCTGTTAGTTGCTTACTTTAAAATATGGATGGGCATCGTATAAATGAAAGCGCAAATCACATACGGCAATGATGTGCCGAAATCAATAAAGCGCGCACGGACACCGAGTCAATCCTAAAAGTGTCAGCGTGCGCGAGCCGAGGAAAGGGATTAGCCTCAGAGCTCAGCGTCACGAATAACTACATAAATATGTAAGTTGCTGGGTAAACAAAAAAAGGGCAGTAGCGAAGTTGAGGTCGCGGTGATGCCGTCAAATCAAACACATACCCAGTGAACCTGTAAGACGACACTTACTTTCAGTATGTATGGGCATTGCCAGTAAACCTGCGTCTGGATCTGCAACCCGGGATCACAAAGTTTCTGTAACCATGGAGTTTATAAGCAGACACTGGGAGTAGTGGAAAGTGAAAAGGGACTGGTCTGGAGCTATGGGAAGGAACAATGGCAGCCATTATGGCATCCAAAAACATGTAAATCGAGAGCTAAAAGTGTCGGCCATTTTAGAGTATGTCAAGCACCAGGAAAACTGATCTAGGCTCTCCAGTAAGAGTTCAAGAAAATTTGTTTGAAATAAAAAGAAGAAAAGGAAACATGTCAATATATATATATTTTGGAATATGTATATATATAATCGCGGGCAATATCACAGGTAAGCATGGGAAAGAGAAATTCAGTATGATCAAGAAGGGTCTCCCACGTAATTGAGCATATCCTATTCAATTCAAGGTAAGGTTAGGATATAGAAAAGAAGGGTTTTAGTGAATGAAGTTAACCCATTGAATATCATCGTTTAGGCCAACTATGTGTGTCTTAAGTCTAAAGACCCACCGTTGTTCCTTTTCGAAAAGTTTCTTTGTGATATCAATGTTGTCTCTCATAGTTTCCAAAACAAACCATTTGATATCGTTTGGGGTGTGCTGTTTTTCGATAAAGTGGTTGGTCAATTTTGTGGACGATCTCTTGCACCTAATGGTGCTCCGGTGTTCATTAATACGGATCTTAACCATTCTTGTCGTCATGCCAATGTATTTTAGATCACATGGACAAGTGATCATGTAAATGCAGTTCTTAGTCCGACAATTGGTATGAGATCTTAATTGCCAAGTTTTTTGTTCCCCTATGTCCACTTCTTGGATGTTACGAGTCAGGGGGCACACATTGCAAGAGCCACAGGGATAATGTCCTTTAACTCTAAGCCATTGACTCGGTCCCAGGTGGTCAGGGGGCCGAACTACTGTGGGTCTAGTGTGAACCACCAAATCTTTGATGTTAGGCGTTCTTTTGAAGGCAAATAGAGGACGTTCTAGTGTAGCACCTGCACTGGTGAGAATGGGCCAGAGCCTACGGACAATACCCTTTATTCGATTACTGAGAGGAGTGAATGTGGTAACACAAGTTAATCTGTTCTGTTGTGACCGGGTGTTGTTAATCAATAGCGTGTCTCTGGGGATATTGCCAGCCCTCTTTTTTGCTCGTCGAATATTCAATGGGGGATAGTCCCGGTCATTCAGTTTACGACATAGAGTGTCGGCTTGTGTATGAAAGTCATTCTTGTCAGAGCAGTTACGTCGTATCCTCAAAAATTGGCCAAAAGGTAAATTATCTCGTAGGGCTTTGGGATGATGGCTGCTGTAAAGTAAAAGGCTATTGCGGTCCGTAGGTTTGTGGTATACAGATGAATTAAGGAAACCATCCTTAAGGGTAATTTGTAAGTCCAAAAAGGAAACTTCCTTGTTAGAGACAGTAGAGCTAAAGCGCAGATGGGTATCTAACGTATTGACCCAATGGGTAAAGGCTATTGCATGTTCCATCTCGCCCTTCCAAATTACCAAGATATCATCTATATATCTACGCCATAATTTAATATTGGAAAAGAATGGTTGCTCAGGAGTCAAAATGTGGCGTTGTTCAAAGGTAAACATGTAAAGACATGCCAGACTAGGCGCAAATGTGCTGCCCATCGATGTACCTTGTATCTGATGGAAGAGACTATTCTCAAATTGAAAAAAGTTCTCTTGGAGGGCCACGGCCGCACATTGCATGATGAAGCTCACTGGCGTGTTGTAGGTCCAGTTATCAGTCAGAAGTATTTCCTCTACAGCAGCAAGGGTGGCCTCTTGTGGAATGTTGGTGTAGAGAGCCTCTACATCCAAACATATCAGTATATCAGTTGCACCTGCCTCATTTATGTCGTTCAATAGAACAAGAGTATCTTTCGTGTCCTTTAAAAAGGTGGATGTTTTCTGGACGATAGGTTGTAAAAAGAAGTCACAGAATTTGGATAGCGGCTCCAATAGTGAGCCAATGCCGGATACTATGGGACGTCCAGGGGGAGGGAGACCTTTATGGATTTTTGGGAGACAGTAGAACTATGGAATTCTGGGGTTCTTAGTGTCAAGAAACTCCGCTTCTTGTTGAGTAATCCAACCAGATGCTACTGCTTCCATAATCATGCCGCGAATTTTACGTTGTAAACGTGAGGTGGGATCGGTGGAAATGGGACGGTAGTAAGATGTATCACTAAGTAATCTTCTACATTCCTGTTGGTAATAGGTAGTGTCCATAACCACAATGGCTCCACCTTTGTCTGCAGGTTTCAGGACGATATCTGGGTTGGAAGACAGAGAGTTAATAGCCACCCGTTCCAATTTAGAGATGTTCTGAAAAACTTTAGGGGAGTTAAGCTGTTGAATTTCATGACTAACCGCCTTTTCAAAGGTGAGTACTTCCAGTGGGACCGAGGTGGTTGGAGGCATGAAATTTGAGGGATTCCTTAAATTGGTGTCGCCCCTAGTCTCCACACCTTGACGGTCTTTAAAGAAGAAATGGAGTCTGCTTTTGCGGAACAAGGCTGCCATCTCGCAATTTAATCTGAATTGATCCTCCCTTGGAGTGGGCACAAAGCCTAAGCCTTTTTCTAGGACTGTCAATTCTGATGAGGTCAGGACGGAATTCGAAAGGTTGACCACTAGGGTCTCTTTTGACCCGTCGCACTGCGGCTTCTGGTGATCATCTGGGGCTCTTCTTGAGCCCAATGAACATTTCTGCCTCTCCTTCTGTTTCTTCCTCTGCCTCTGCCCCGGCCTCTTCCTAAAAAAGGATTAAAGTTGTATTGGGGCTGTGGTTGAAAGTATGGCATAGGCATAGGTTGCCAATGTGGTATTGGTTGATAAGGAAAGGGAGAGTTGAACTGGGCAGGTGGAATATAACGGTTCCGATTCGGTCTCTGTCCCTCATCTCCGCTCCAGTCATCCGAGCTGGAGCTGTTCTGTGGAAAGCGGGGTCTCCGTTGCGAGGCGTCTGAATCATCCGAGATCTCAGAAGAACCTTCACATTGATAGTCGTCTTTAGTATAAGGATATATTCTCTCTCTGCTAAATCGTTTGATGTCTTTCTGTAATTTGTTAACTTTCTGGCGTGTAAGATATTCCTTGGATTCATTAAGTTCCAGGTTAATCTCGGCTAAGCGAGATTTAAATTGCGCAAGTTGGACTGTCGTTTTCATGGCTGCTTCAGTAATGGAGATCTGGATGGTAATGGAGTCTGCCAAACGTTTGGAAGTGTTGATGATAAGAATTAACCAATCACGAGTGCATTTCCACGATATCTGTGACCAGTCAAGGCGAAACTGAAGATCTTGGAGAAAGATCCTAGGCACATTGGTGACAATAAGGCCATTAGGAGATATGTTGGCCCTGAGATATTCAGTCATAATGGTGCCGTGTAAAATAGTCTTAATGAGTTCCTTCTTAAGAGCTGATAATTTGCTCCAGTCTTCTTTGTTACCACTCTTAGGACCACTGATGTTGTCCCCTAGGATAGAGGGGGTTTGTAGGATAGCCTGGACCATGCTATCATCAAAGCTAAGACCCTGTAGGTCCGCCATATTACACCAACAGATATAGTTTATCTGGGTGTTGAGGAAAAAGAAAGGAAAAAATGAAGAAGCCCCGTAGCCAAAGGCTACTCTAAATCATCAAAAAAAACAACACAGGAGGGGCAAGAAAAATGGGATATTCGGAGAATAACTCCTGGTCCCGTGTGTAAGGTTCCCAATAGATAAGAAATCAAAAAAGGTTACACACGGTTCCACCTAATGCTAAAGGGTTTCTTTCAAGGAAATAGTTCAGCGAGTCATTGAAAGGCGAACTTTATCGAAGCAAAAGCCCTCACTCACCATCCGGTGACATGCTTCATCATAGGGCCAGCTCCTCGTCAGGCCGGCACTGCAATGCCTGACGGGCCCCACAGGGGGGCTCTTTGCCGGAGATCTTTTTTAGAAAACTCGTTTCTGGCCGGTTGAGAAAAGGAATAAAGTGAAGGATTGGTAAATAGGAAAAAAAAAATTAAAAAATATCTAGAGGTAGAATCTAATAATTTTAATGCTCATGACTCAACCTCTGACAAGATTAAAATCAAATAAAGTTGGGAATTGGTGGAGTAATGACCACAATTACCATGAAAGCCAGGTAGGTATAAACCTCAAAAGACAGAGTACACAGGATCCCCTGTGTCACTCTATATGATTGGTCAACATGTTTCTCGCTTGTTATCAAGGAATTACCTTATGCGATTCGTCAGGACCCAATAATATACCTAATCCTTTGAATTGCGAAGTTTATCACATATAAAAGTCAAAAACCTAAGGAAATATAAAAAGCAGAGAACCTCAATTAGCATTAAACACAAAACAATATATATACTGTGCAACCCCAAGATTGAAGTGCAAATTCACTCTAGTGCCAAGTGGTATATGAGTGACTAGGAAAAAATAATAATAAATAAGAGTGCACAAGCCAATTTAGGAATGTAAATATTCACAATAGCTTACCCTCCAAAAATTAATGGTAGGGCCACATCGGGGAAGTCCAGGCTAGAAAAGTCAATTCTGATCTATACATATATAAATAGATAAGGGGACATAAGATATCATTAGCGTGACTCTCATAACACTAATTAGAATAATTCAATTGAGAGCCCATGATGTCATAATAGATCATAGAGCCTGCAAAGGAAAAAAAACTAATTATGATATGGCCATGAGTTAATAGGTGAATGCGCAGTCAAAGGTATGTCAAGACTCTTGCGAAGAAATGCCACCACGGGACCCAGCACGTGTGTTAAAATTATTGAAAAAGAAGATACGTGTCTAGAGATTACACGTGTATCCCTGTACTGCCGAAATGGCAGGGGCATCCATTTCTTACGTGTCGCTCTAGGAATAGCTATACACTCGGGGTAGAGAGACTAATACGGGTCAGGACAGCAAGGTGCATCAAATCGAAGGCGTGCGTTATTATTGGCAAAGATATGCCGAAATACAGGGAACGCGCATGAACATCAAGTCGTTCTTAAATGTGTAAGCGTGCGAGGGCTGAGGAATAGGAATTAATCCCAGAGCCCAGCGTCACGCGTGACTCCGTAGGTAGCTGAATAAATAAAGCGGGCAATAGCAACGCTGAGGCCGCAGTAATGCGTCGAATCAAAAACATACATAGTGGACCTGTTAGTTGCTTACTTTAAAATATGGATGGGCATCGTATAAATGAAAGCGCAAATCACATACGGCAATGATGTGCCGAAATCAATAAAGCGCGCACGGACACCGAGTCAATCCTAAAAGTGTCAGCGTGCGCGAGCCGAGGAAAGGGATTAGCCTCAGAGCTCAGCGTCACGAATAACTACATAAATATGTAAGTTGCTGGGTAAACAAAAAAAGGGCAGTAGCGAAGTTGAGGTCGCGGTGATGCCGTCAAATCAAACACATACCCAGTGAACCTGTAAGACGACACTTACTTTCAGTATGTATGGGCATTGCCAGTAAACCTGCGTCTGGATCTGCAACCCGGGATCACAAAGTTTCTGTAACCATGGAGTTTATAAGCAGACACTGGGAGTAGTGGAAAGTGAAAAGGGACTGGTCTGGAGCTATGGGAAGGAACAATGGCAGCCATTATGGCATCCAAAAACATGTAAATCGAGAGCTAAAAGTGTCGGCCATTTTAGAGTATGTCAAGCACCAGGAAAACTGATCTAGGCTCTCCAGTAAGAGTTCAAGAAAATTTGTTTGAAATAAAAAGAAGAAAAGGAAACATGTCAATATATATATATTTTGGAATATGTATATATATAATCGCGGGCAATATCACAGGTAAGCATGGGAAAGAGAAATTCAGTATGATCAAGAAGGGTCTCCCACGTAATTGAGCATATCCTATTCAATTCAAGGTAAGGTTAGGATATAGAAAAGAAGGGTTTTAGTGAATGAAGTTAACCCATTGAATATCATCGTTTAGGCCAACTATGTGTGTCTTAAGTCTAAAGACCCACCGTTGTTCCTTTTCGAAAAGTTTCTTTGTGATATCAATGTTGTCTCTCATAGTTTCCAAAACAAACCATTTGATATCGTTTGGGGTGTGCTGTTTTTCGATAAAGTGGTTGGTCAATTTTGTGGACGATCTCTTGCACCTAATGGTGCTCCGGTGTTCATTAATACGGATCTTAACCATTCTTGTCGTCATGCCAATGTATTTTAGATCACATGGACAAGTGATCATGTAAATGCAGTTCTTAGTCCGACAATTGGTATGAGATCTTAATTGCCAAGTTTTTTGTTCCCCTATGTCCACTTCTTGGATGTTACGAGTCAGGGGGCACACATTGCAAGAGCCACAGGGATAATGTCCTTTAACTCTAAGCCATTGACTCGGTCCCAGGTGGTCAGGGGGCCGAACTACTGTGGGTCTAGTGTGAACCACCAAATCTTTGATGTTAGGCGTTCTTTTGAAGGCAAATAGAGGACGTTCTAGTGTAGCACCTGCACTGGTGAGAATGGGCCAGAGCCTACGGACAATACCCTTTATTCGATTACTGAGAGGAGTGAATGTGGTAACACAAGTTAATCTGTTCTGTTGTGACCGGGTGTTGTTAATCAATAGCGTGTCTCTGGGGATATTGCCAGCCCTCTTTTTTGCTCGTCGAATATTCAATGGGGGATAGTCCCGGTCATTCAGTTTACGACATAGAGTGTCGGCTTGTGTATGAAAGTCATTCTTGTCAGAGCAGTTACGTCGTATCCTCAAAAATTGGCCAAAAGGTAAATTATCTCGTAGGGCTTTGGGATGATGGCTGCTGTAAAGTAAAAGGCTATTGCGGTCCGTAGGTTTGTGGTATACAGATGAATTAAGGAAACCATCCTTAAGGGTAATTTGTAAGTCCAAAAAGGAAACTTCCTTGTTAGAGACAGTAGAGCTAAAGCGCAGATGGGTATCTAACGTATTGACCCAATGGGTAAAGGCTATTGCATGTTCCATCTCGCCCTTCCAAATTACCAAGATATCATCTATATATCTACGCCATAATTTAATATTGGAAAAGAATGGTTGCTCAGGAGTCAAAATGTGGCGTTGTTCAAAGGTAAACATGTAAAGACATGCCAGACTAGGCGCAAATGTGCTGCCCATCGATGTACCTTGTATCTGATGGAAGAGACTATTCTCAAATTGAAAAAAGTTCTCTTGGAGGGCCACGGCCGCACATTGCATGATGAAGCTCACTGGCGTGTTGTAGGTCCAGTTATCAGTCAGAAGTATTTCCTCTACAGCAGCAAGGGTGGCCTCTTGTGGAATGTTGGTGTAGAGAGCCTCTACATCCAAACATATCAGTATATCAGTTGCACCTGCCTCATTTATGTCGTTCAATAGAACAAGAGTATCTTTCGTGTCCTTTAAAAAGGTGGATGTTTTCTGGACGATAGGTTGTAAAAAGAAGTCACAGAATTTGGATAGCGGCTCCAATAGTGAGCCAATGCCGGATACTATGGGACGTCCAGGGGGAGGGAGACCTTTATGGATTTTTGGGAGACAGTAGAAGTATGGAATTCTGGGGTTCTTAGTGTCAAGAAACTCCGCTTCTTGTTGAGTAATCCAACCAGATGCTACTGCTTCCATAATCATGCCGCGAATTTTACGTTGTAAACGTGAGGTGGGATCGGTGGAAATGGGACGGTAGTAAGATGTATCACTAAGTAATCTTCTACATTCCTGTTGGTAATAGGTAGTGTCCATAACCACAATGGCTCCACCTTTGTCTGCAGGTTTCAGGACGATATCTGGGTTGGAAGACAGAGAGTTAATAGCCACCCGTTCCAATTTAGAGATGTTCTGAAAAACTTTAGGGGAGTTAAGCTGTTGAATTTCATGACTAACCGCCTTTTCAAAGGTGAGTACTTCCAGTGGGACCGAGGTGGTTGGAGGCATGAAATTTGAGGGATTCCTTAAATTGGTGTCGCCCCTAGTCTCCACACCTTGACGGTCTTTAAAGAAGAAATGGAGTCTGCTTTTGCGGAACAAGGCTGCCATCTCGCAATTTAATCTGAATTGATCCTCCCTTGGAGTGGGCACAAAGCCTAAGCCTTTTTCTAGGACTGTCAATTCTGATGAGGTCAGGACGGAATTCGAAAGGTTGACCACTAGGGTCTCTTTTGACCCGTCGCACTGCGGCTTCTGGTGATCATCTGGGGCTCTTCTTGAGCCCAATGAACATTTCTGCCTCTCCTTCTGTTTCTTCCTCTGCCTCTGCCCCGGCCTCTTCCTAAAAAAGGATTAAAGTTGTATTGGGGCTGTGGTTGAAAGTATGGCATAGGCATAGGTTGCCAATGTGGTATTGGTTGATAAGGAAAGGGAGAGTTGAACTGGGCAGGTGGAATATAACGGTTCCGATTCGGTCTCTGTCCCTCATCTCCGCTCCAGTCATCCGAGCTGGAGCTGTTCTGTGGAAAGCGGGGTCTCCGTTGCGAGGCGTCTGAATCATCCGAGATCTCAGAAGAACCTTCACATTGATAGTCGTCTTTAGTATAAGGATATATTCTCTCTCTGCTAAATCGTTTGATGTCTTTCTGTAATTTGTTAACTTTCTGGCGTGTAAGATATTCCTTGGATTCATTAAGTTCCAGGTTAATCTCGGCTAAGCGAGATTTAAATTGCGCAAGTTGGACTGTCGTTTTCATGGCTGCTTCAGTAATGGAGATCTGGATGGTAATGGAGTCTGCCAAACGTTTGGAAGTGTTGATGATAAGAATTAACCAATCACGAGTGCATTTCCACGATATCTGTGACCAGTCAAGGCGAAACTGAAGATCTTGGAGAAAGATCCTAGGCACATTGGTGACAATAAGGCCATTAGGAGATATGTTGGCCCTGAGATATTCAGTCATAATGGTGCCGTGTAAAATAGTCTTAATGAGTTCCTTCTTAAGAGCTGATAATTTGCTCCAGTCTTCTTTGTTACCACTCTTAGGACCACTGATGTTGTCCCCTAGGATAGAGGGGGTTTGTAGGATAGCCTGGACCATGCTATCATCAAAGCTAAGACCCTGTAGGTCCGCCATATTACACCAACAGATATAGTTTATCTGGGTGTTGAGGAAAAAGAAAGGAAAAAATGAAGAAGCCCCGTAGCCAAAGGCTACTCTAAATCATCAAAAAAAACAACACAGGAGGGGCAAGAAAAATGGGATATTCGGAGAATAACTCCTGGTCCCGTGTGTAAGGTTCCCAATAGATAAGAAATCAAAAAAGGTTACACACGGTTCCACCTAATGCTAAAGGGTTTCTTTCAAGGAAATAGTTCAGCGAGTCATTGAAAGGCGAACTTTATCGAAGCAAAAGCCCTCACTCACCATCCGGTGACATGCTTCATCATAGGGCCAGCTCCTCGTCAGGCCGGCACTGCAATGCCTGACGGGCCCCACAGGGGGGCTCTTTGCCGGAGATCTTTTCGCCTTGACTGGTCACAGATATCGTGGAAATGCACTCGTGATTGGTTAATTCTTATCATCAACACTTCCAAACGTTTGGCAGACTCCATTACCATCCAGATCTCCATTACTGAAGCAGCCATGAAAACGACAGTCCAACTTGCGCAATTTAAATCTCGCTTAGCCGAGATTAACCTGGAACTTAATGAATCCAAGGAATATCTTACACGCCAGAAAGTTAACAAATTACAGAAAGACATCAAACGATTTAGCAGAGAGAGAATATATCCTTATACTAAAGACGACTATCAATGTGAAGGTTCTTCTGAGATCTCGGATGATTCAGACGCCTCGCAACGGAGACCCCGCTTTCCACAGAACAGCTCCAGCTCGGATGACTGGAGCGGAGATGAGGGACAGAGACCGAATCGGAACCGTTATATTCCACCTGCCCAGTTCAACTCTCCCTTTCCTAATCAACCAATACCACATTGGCAACCTATGCCTATGCCATACTTTCAACCACAGCCCCAATACAACTTTAATCCTTTTTTAGGAAGAGGCCGGGGCAGAGGCAGAGGAAGAAACAGAAGGAGAGGCAGAAATGTTCATTGGGCTCAAGAAGAGCCCCAGATGATCACCAGAAGCCGCAGTGCGACGGGTCAAAAGAGACCCTAGTGGTCAACCTTTCGAATTCCGTCCTGACCTCATCAGAATTGACAGTCCTAGAAAAAGGCTTAGGCTTTGTGCCCACTCCAAGGGAGGATCAATTCAGATTAAATTGCGAGATGGCAGCCTTGTTCCGCAAAAGCAGACTCCATTTCTTCTTTAAAGACTGTCAAGGTGTGGAGACTAGGGGCAACACCAATTTAAGGAATCCCTCAAATTTCATGCCTCCAACCACCTCGGTCCCACTGGAAGTACTCACCTTTGAAAAGGCGGTTAGTCATGAAATTCAACAGCTTAACTCCCCTAAAGTTTTTCAGAACATCTCTAAATTGGAACGGGTGGCTATTAACTCTCTGTCTTCCAACTCAGATATCGTCCTGAAACCTGCAGACAAAGGTGGAGCCATTGTGGTTATGGACACTACCTATTACCAACAGGAATGTAGAAGATTACTTAGTGATACATCTTACTACCGTCCCATTTCCACCGATCCCACCTCACGTTTACAACGTAAAATTCGCGGCATGATTATGGAAGCAGTAGCATCTGGTTGGATTACTCAACAAGAAGCGGAGTTTCTTGACACTAAGAACCCCAGAATTCCATACTTCTACTGTCTCCCAAAAATCCATAAAGGTCTCCCTCCCCCTGGACGTCCCATAGTATCCGGCATTGGCTCACTATTGGAGCCGCTATCCAAATTCTGTGACTTCTTTTTACAACCTATCGTCCAGAAAACATCCACCTTTTTAAATGACACGAAAGATACTCTTGTTCTATTGAACGACATAAATGAGGCAGGTGCAACTGATATACTGATATGTTTGGATGTAGAGGCTCTCTACACCAACATTCCACAAGAGGCCACCCTTGCTGCTGTAGAGGAAATACTTCTGACTGATAACTGGACCTACAACACGCCAGTGAGCTTCATCATGCAATGTGCGGCCGTGGCCCTCCAAGAGAACTTTTTTCAATTTGAGAATAGTCTCTTCCATCAGATACAAGGTACATCGATGGGCAGCACATTTGCGCCTAGTCTGGCATGTCTTTACATGTTTACCTTTGAACAACGCCACATTTTGACTCCTGAGCAACCATTCTTTTCCAATATTAAATTATGGCGTAGATATATAGATGATATCTTGGTAATTTGGAAGGGCGAGATGGAACATGCAATAGCCTTTACCCATTGGGTCAATACGTTAGATACCCATCTGCGCTTTAGCTCTACTGTCTCTAACAAGGAAGTTTCCTTTTTGGACTTACAAATTACCCTTAAGGATGGTTTCCTTAATTCATCTGTATACCACAAACCTACGGACCGCAATAGCCTTTTACTTTACAGCAGCCATCATCCCAAAGCCCTACGAGATAATTTACCTTTTGGCCAATTTTTGAGGATACGACGTAACTGCTCTGACAAGAATGACTTTCATACACAAGCCGACACTCTATGTCGTAAACTGAATGACCGGGACTATCCCCCATTGAATATTCGACGAGCAAAAAAGAGGGCTGGCAATATCCCCAGAGACACGCTATTGATTAACAACACCCGGTCACAACAGAACAGATTAACTTGTGTTACCACATTCACTCCTCTCAGTAATCGAATAAAGGGTATTGTCCGTAGGCTCTGGCCCATTCTCACCAGTGCAGGTGCTACACTAGAACGTCCTCTATTTGCCTTCAAAAGAACGCCTAACATCAAAGATTTGGTGGTTCACACTAGACCCACAGTAGTTCGGCCCCCTGACCACCTGGGACCGAGTCAATGGCTTAGAGTTAAAGGACATTATCCCTGTGGCTCTTGCAATGTGTGCCCCCTGACTCGTAACATCCAAGAAGTGGACATAGGGGAACAAAAAACTTGGCAATTAAGATCTCATACCAATTGTCGGACTAAGAACTGCATTTACATGATCACTTGTCCATGTGATCTAAAATACATTGGCATGACGACAAGAATGGTTAAGATCCGTATTAATGAACACCGGAGCACCATTAGGTGCAAGAGATCGTCCACAAAATTGACCAACCACTTTATCGAAAAACAGCACACCCCAAACGATATCAAATGGTTTGTTTTGGAAACTATGAGAGACAACATTGATATCACAAAGAAACTTTTCGAAAAGGAACAACGGTGGGTCTTTAGACTTAAGACACACATAGTTGGCCTAAACGATGATATTCAATGGGTTAACTTCATTCACTAAAACCCTTCTTTTCTATATCCTAACCTTACCTTGAATTGAATAGGATATGCTCAATTACGTGGGAGACCCTTCTTGATCATACTGAATTTCTCTTTCCCATGCTTACCTGTGATATTGCCCGCGATTATATATATACATATTCCAAAATATATATATATTGACATGTTTCCTTTTCTTCTTTTTATTTCAAACAAATTTTCTTGAACTCTTACTGGAGAGCCTAGATCAGTTTTCCTGGTGCTTGACATACTCTAAAATGGCCGACACTTTTAGCTCTCGATTTACATGTTTTTGGATGCCATAATGGCTGCCATTGTTCCTTCCCATAGCTCCAGACCAGTCCCTTTTCACTTTCCACTACTCCCAGTGTCTGCTTATAAACTCCATGGTTACAGAAACTTTGTGATCCCGGGTTGCAGATCCAGACGCAGGTTTACTGGCAATGCCCATACATACTGAAAGTAAGTGTCGTCTTACAGGTTCACTGGGTATGTGTTTGATTTGACGGCATCACCGCGACCTCAACTTCGCTACTGCCCTTTTTTTGTTTACCCAGCAACTTACATATTTATGTAGTTATTCGTGACGCTGAGCTCTGAGGCTAATCCCTTTCCTCGGCTCGCGCACGCTGACACTTTTAGGATTGACTCGGTGTCCGTGCGCGCTTTATTGATTTCGGCACATCATTGCCGTATGTGATTTGCGCTTTCATTTATACGATGCCCATCCATATTTTAAAGTAAGCAACTAACAGGTCCACTATGTATGTTTTTGATTCGACGCATTACTGCGGCCTCAGCGTTGCTATTGCCCGCTTTATTTATTCAGCTACCTACGGAGTCACGCGTGACGCTGGGCTCTGGGATTAATTCCTATTCCTCAGCCCTCGCACGCTTACACATTTAAGAACGACTTGATGTTCATGCGCGTTCCCTGTATTTCGGCATATCTTTGCCAATAATAACGCGCGCCTTCGATTTGATGCACCTTGCTGTCCTGACCCGTATTAGTCTCTCTACCCCGAGTGTATAGCTATTCCTAGAGCGACACGTAAGAAATGGATGCCCCTGCCATTTCGGCAGTACAGGGATACACGTGTAATCTCTAGACACGTATCTTCTTTTTCAATAATTTTAACACACGTGCTGGGTCCCGTGGTGGCATTTCTTCGCAAGAGTCTTGACATACCTTTGACTGCGCATTCACCTATTAACTCATGGCCATATCATAATTAGTTTTTTTTCCTTTGCAGGCTCTATGATCTATTATGACATCATGGGCTCTCAATTGAATTATTCTAATTAGTGTTATGAGAGTCACGCTAATGATATCTTATGTCCCCTTATCTATTTATATATGTATAGATCAGAATTGACTTTTCTAGCCTGGACTTCCCCGATGTGGCCCTACCATTAATTTTTGGAGGGTAAGCTATTGTGAATATTTACATTCCTAAATTGGCTTGTGCACTCTTATTTATTATTATTTTTTCCTAGTCACTCATATACCACTTGGCACTAGAGTGAATTTGCACTTCAATCTTGGGGTTGCACAGTATATATATTGTTTTGTGTTTAATGCTAATTGAGGTTCTCTGCTTTTTATATTTCCTTAGGTTTTTGACTTTTATATGTGATAAACTTCGCAATTCAAAGGATTAGGTATATTATTGGGTCCTGACGAATCGCATAAGGTAATTCCTTGATAACAAGCGAGAAACATGTTGACCAATCATATAGAGTGACACAGGGGATCCTGTGTACTCTGTCTTTTGAGGTTTATACCTACCTGGCTTTCATGGTAATTGTGGTCATTACTCCACCAATTCCCAACTTTATTTGATTTTAATCTTGTCAGAGGTTGAGTCATGAGCATTAAAATTATTAGATTCTACCTCTAGATATTTTTTAATTTTTTTTTTCCTATTTACCAATCCTTCACTTTATTCCTTTTCTCAACCGGCCAGAAACGAGTTTTCTAAAAAAGATCTCCGGCAAAGAGCCCCCCTGTGGGGCCCGTCAGGCATTGCAGTGCCGGCCTGACGAGGAGCTGGCCCTATGATGAAGCATGTCACCGGATGGTGAGTGAGGGCTTTTGCTTCGATAAAGTTCGCCTTTCAATGACTCGCTGAACTATTTCCTTGAAAGAAACCCTTTAGCATTAGGTGGAACCGTGTGTAACCTTTTTTGATTTCTTATCTATTGGGAACCTTACACACGGGACCAGGAGTTATTCTCCGAATATCCCATTTTTCTTGCCCCTCCTGTGTTGTTTTTTTTGATAATCCAGAAATCTCTTCAGGCTCAAAACAACTCCTACAGGTAAGTTTCCATTTCGTTTGAACAACACACACAATATGCCAAATGCAGTTTGTAGCCAGTTTCCATTTTTAATGGCCAAACAACATGCACTGGACACGGGATAGCAGTGTTGCAGTGTTAGTGTTCAGAATTACCAGCAGTTGAGTACCAAAGAAATGAAAAACTGGTGGTGACCACCCAAAAAGAGTTTTGAATAGCCATCACAAGGAGCGTTACCAAAGGTAATTAATTGGTTCTTGTCTTTATTGTACCCGATAGCACCTTACATTAAGAAACTTCAATCACACAAAAGTCATCTTACCTGGGCAGGCATCCTCTGTTTTTCACGTGATATTGTATACACAATTGTTAAAGCACCCCTTTCCTAACTCTTAAACTCCCTCTAGTTAATAGTATAGATCCATTTCACAAAACCTTATTCCATCGAATGGTAAATCTGGCTCTGGTTTGGTCTTCTTTCCCCTGGACCTGCTGGTACAGCAGCATCTCATATTTAAAAAGTACCAGCTCAGAGTGGAAAAAAACTCATATTGTTTGACGTTTTGTATGTCAATTGACATAAATCATTTCTTTTTCAATTCATATTTTTAGAAGTCAAAAGTCAGCTCACCTTCCTCCAGACCCACGTCTGCGACCACAGAGCTGCCTGTTCATTCCCCCTGCTCCAGTCAGAGGGGGTCAAAAAGCCCCTGTTAGCAGCAGAACGAATATGTACATCTTAGTTGAGTCTGGACTCCGGGTGAGTAGTATTCTGTATTTCTAAAAATGGTTTTGTTTTTTTGGCTGTTTGATTGATTTCTCACTCCACTGTATGTACCTAAAATGTCGTAATGCTTGTGGAATTGACAGGGCAGACACAAAACATCCAAACATTCCTTTCTTTGTTTTTTGTATTTAATGGATACTTGCTTCTGTAGGTTCCTTACAAAAAAAACCTTTTCAGGTGCCGAATGGAATCTAGATTTTTTTTTACAGCAGTGTTGAGTTACTAGCGCCAGATGTAAGCGGGTCAGTATCAGGAACAACAGTTCGTTTTTCACTCCACAGATGCTGGTTCCAGATTTCTTCAATATTTTCCAATTTTTTGGGATCTTTTACTGAGAGTTCTTTGTTGACATCCACATAGTGCTCAATATAAAATTTGATGTCTAACACCTTTTTGGTACCAAACCAGCTGAGTCCCTAGAACGGTTCAAACTGAGCCGTGCAGCTCCCAGGTTGCTGGATTTGGCTTCATGCTAAATTCTTTCTACGGCAATATCACAAATTCAAAGGGACGATCACCAGTGTAAGAGACGAAAGTGGCAAAGCAACATATTCCTCATAAAAAGCTTTTTGATCCCTACAATGACAGGTGTGCTGGTAGCGGTACCACCAGTCTTCTTCATTTTGGTTCATCCTAACAATTGCAAAAGGTCTCTGAGTACTTGCCGTATTCTGCAAATAAGATCCCACTGCTGTGGTGACTGTTGTTACCTTCCTTCAGAGGTGACAGGGAATATCTTCGAACCAGGTGGTCCTAAAGATTGTGTCTTTATTCTGTGTTCTCCCCTTCTTTAAGAGGCCTCCATCAACCACCACTTCCCCCCAGCCAATTCCGCTTCTCCCACAGAAACATCTTGATGAAAGAGATTGTGCTCTTGACCAAGGAAGCAGTAGAGCTATTCCTTTCCTCTGATAGAGGGAAGGGAAATTGTTCTGGGTACTACGGGGACTACCTATTGCCCCTGATAGACGAAGAACTGCCCAGGTACAATCTTATGATTTCTGCAGGTTACTCAAGAAGAAGAAACTCAAAATGATGACCTTTAAAGAAGTGCCCTAAGCCCCAGATTCACAAACAGGGTGCCTAATTTGATTTAACAGTATTTCAGCAGCACAGTTGTGAGGAAATGGTGTGTTTTATATGTTGTGCTTGTGTGAGCTCACCGTGTGATACAATTACCACCCTCTTTAGGTCCAGTAGGTTTAGTCTGTAAAACCTTCGGCTTTATGCTGGGTAGCTGTGACAGTGAGCAGCAATGCTTACACAGATGAACAAGTGCTAAGCATTTAAACAGCACCAAAATAATTGAAGAAGAAATTGACATGGCACTGAAGAAATCCGTCTCCAGTTTAGAAAAATAGACTATTTTTATAAGCGTTTAGACCAGTGGTTCCCAAACTTTTTTGACCCGCGCCTCCCTTGACCTATTGGCCACGGCTCCCCATTATGCTATTGTTTTTGGGGGGCTGGTGGGGGGATGTGAGCCGGGCCTCAAGAGCACTTACATTTTTCACGCTGAAAATAATTGGGATAAAGCCAATGAAGGTATTGTAATCATAGATGTAACAACATAAAAATATAACAGTTGTTTAATTAAAAAAAATATATAATTGGTTAAGTCAGAAACAATATAAACTATGCTTAGAAATCTGTACTGAGGGGAATGTCTCCAGTACTAATCCTATGCTAGACAGCATATGCTCTCCTCTGCACTATGGTGTTTGACTGTGCGTCGCACAAAGCAGCCTATTTGTTTGCTAGATCAGGGAGTGACACCAGCAGCATGCAAAGTTTTGCATATATGGTGCTGCACTCTGTTTTCTCTTTAATGCAACAATGCACAGCAAAATATGAAGTTTCATCACATTGTGTGAAATCTTAGTAAACTTGAGCCTGCAGGTTTTTGTGAATAGAACTAGTGTGTACTATAATTACTACCACTAGAAGGTGTTTGAGGATTAAACTTCAAGGCCCTTCCTTGCTGTATTTCAATTTCTCACTAGAAATTCCACAATCACGAGCTGTGCACTCTAAACAAGGAAAACGGCTTCTGACTTTTTTTAATGGAGGGGATTATCTAAGTTCTAAAATGCAGCTGCAGAATTAGCTCACTGCCATCGGTAATGATGCAGCTCATGGCGCCCCTGTCTTGTTTAGATGGCGCACCTGGGCGCCATGGCGCACAGTTTGGGAACCACTGGTTTAAACATTAGAATGAAAAAGGTCCCCCGGATGGTTCCACGGATATAGATTTTACAAGCAGTAATAAATCAAACCTATGTCACTCAATAGCGAACAAGTTTTGGAAAAGTCAACAAATTGGACACTTAAAAACTTTTTCAAAGAAAACTTAGGTAAGTGTCAATACTGTTGGTTAGAAGTACTTGGGAATTCCAGCGCCGACAGAGAGCTAGTCAGGGGGACCGGCAAGGTCCCCAAAAAGCTACCTTCACAGAATAATCAATCCTTCAGCAGTTCCAAGCCATTTATCCACTTTGGAATGGATTCCTATGGAGTTGTCCTGATGAAAGGCATGAAGGATGCTGAAGATGCTCTGAGGATGCTGTGGATGCGATGCAGTTGATGGAGTTATTCGGGCATGGATTCCTCAGTCCACAAAGATTTTGAGGGGGCCCTGGTTGCAGGTTCGACCTCCTACGAAGTCCTGTCTGGCTGAAGTCCAGTCGCCACTAGACTACCGGTCGCCCATTGTCACGGTCACAGGCTGATCCTTCCTGGGTCAACAACTTCCTTTCTTAGGATCCCAGCAACTCTCTGACAGCACTCCTGGGCTCAGCAATTCTGCAGAGTCTTGGTCCTTGGTGCTGATGACGGGGGTAGTAGCAGCTTTAAGACTTTGGGGTTACCAAGTTGTCCCAGCAGACAAATTCAGTTCTGTGTCCCTGTGCTGCAAACAGGAGGCCAGTAAGCTGACCCTTGGAGTTCTCTTGGCTTGACTGGGCTCTGGAGACACCTCCCTCCTAAGCAGGACACTGCAGACACAGTCCCTCTATTCACTAGCCACGAGGTGCAGCCTTCGTTGGTGCAATCTCTCTTTGCTGGTCCTTCGTTGCAGCAGGGCAATCCTTCTTCTAAATTGGTCAAGATTTGATATGTGGGTGCCAGGGATGCCCCTTTTATGCTCGGAAACCGCCCTTAGGGTAGGATTAGGGTAGGATGCGGTTGGTAGCCAATGGGCTACCAGGTTTCCTCACACCTGGTAACCACTTCCTGCTCGTTATCACAGGACGCACCATTCTTCCCACTCCCAAAATGACAAGACCCCTCTCTTGGTGTTCAGACTTCCTTAGCCCACCTCAGGGGTGTGGCTACATCAGGCTTACATGCTCCTGTGTCAGCCGGTGTGCCTCAACATTGGGGTAGCCCTTTCCCCTGGTGTTGCACTCTTGCCCCTCAAAGGCAACTTCACTTTTGAAGTCTGCCTTTTGGGGCTAACAACCAAGTGGCTTCCTGCAGGAGGGCGGCAAAATCTCCCCGGCCTGCAATCCCTCATTGTTCTCCTTCCTGTGAGTGGTTTTCATGGCTCTCCAGAAGGGCAGAAAGCTGTCTTGTGGAGCAGGCTCCATGTGTACCCAGGAAGGCCCAGGAGATTTAAATTCAACAGTGGCAAATTTGCTAAAGCTACATACTGCAACAAGCTACATCAATTTTGACTTGAGATACAAGTCGGGCTTGGTGTAACAAGTAGTTTGATACCTTGAAGTGGCTACTTTAGTCACACTGTTCAAGAGTTGGCACAGCTGAGGGGTTAGTGTGTAACCCTGATCGGGTATTTCCACAGTAGAAACAGTTGTTTTGCATGTTTTACTGTCAGGACAAGTAAACTACTTGTCCTGCTCTGTCATATGTTGCACCCTGCCTTTAGGGCTCGGTAGGCATGTCAGAGGGGTGACTTACACACACGTCCCAGGAAAGTGGGGGCTTTGTCATTGCTTTCAATGGCAAAGTCGGGCTGCAGTGCACAACTGCTCTGCCAGTTTGCTTGCAAACAAGCTCACCATCTCTGCTGGTTCACGCCACTTCCGCAGTCAGGTTACCAGCAGATTGTAGACTAAGAAGCGTAAAAAAGAAAAATGTAAGGCAGCAGGCCATTTCCATATTTGAACCAGAGATCTACAATAAGGTTCTTGTATCCATCAGGACAGCTCCAGCACTGTTTCATTTTAGGAGAGGGTTGAAGATGCACCTCTTTAAAGAGCGCTATATCACAATGTATTAACTGTGCAAAAACCAGCTGCTTCTATTGCTAGTTGCCTAGTTAAATGTTCATTTGCCTTTTACCTTCTACATTGTTCAGCTGCCTTTGGCTGTGGTCACACTGCACAAATACCAGATAAATATATACGTACCACATAGATTTCTAGACACCTGCCAGCAAGAAGGCCTTCCGCCCGTAGGAACTACCAGCCAACATCTGAGCGATGTTTTTAGAAAAAGTAGCAAGTCGTTGAACCACCGTGGTGGCAGCAGATGGTGTCCTGCATTCATCTCTGCATGGCTGTAAAGTTCACCTTCAGGATCTTACATTCAGTATCTTATAGTTCCCATGTGGAAGAGCTTATTATATTTTGTAATTTGTGAGTGCCCTTGCAAGGCACATGGGTTCAGGTCCTGATCCCAGTACCATAACTGTGGTTTAAGTGAACCACCAGGTGGAAGTGCGATCAAAACTGCTTTGCATACAGACAATGGAGATGTTGTACTATGTCATAGACAAAGAAGTTGCTATGCTAGCAACTTAGGTGTTGAAGAAGTAGACTACAATGTTAGATCTCAACAGCAGGCTGTTTTTGTCTTACAAGTCAGAACGTTTGTGAAAGGTGGCAGATATTTCAGCTCTAGGGAGTTCCGGAGATTAATCTATTTGTACTGCCCTGTCTTTGATATGCTGGAATTTCCCCTTATGGGATCATTGAGAAATGCCTGCTGTTAATATTGGATGCTGCAGATCAACTCTGGCCCTCATCCAGTTGCCCTTCTGCAGAAAATGATTGTCTCCATTAGGGCCAGGCATCTCTGGTAAGCTGATAGGCTACTGCTGATCCCTGTGCCCCAATTGACATGGCCTCTGGTGGATAACTTACAAGAGCGAAGTGCAAATGTTATACTCCAGACTATTAATATGAGACCTACACGCCTTGAATGTGAGAAATTAATAATGTCAGTTTATTAATTACCTCCTGTTGTTATGGATGTCTTGATCCACTAGGGCAATTCATTAGTCAGATTTTGAGGCTGTCTCCACAGTAAATCTGAGGGCCCACCACAGGCATTAACGGTGCTGATACTTCATTTTGTTTTATTAGAAGTGAAAGGCCCTGACACTGGCATATGAAGTGATACTTAGGGCCCACCTCAATGTGTATTTTAGAGCAGATGAAGCATTGTTTTGAAATTGTTTCAATGTTTTTGAGATTCCCAAATAAGTTACATTCCTGTTCTTTGAGGTTCCTTGCTTGGAAGTTGGTCTTTAGGTTGCACCACACCCTCCACTGCGCAACAGAGTGAGATGTAAGCATTTCTGCTTCTTTCAGGTTTTTTTTTTCACAGGATAATGCTCTTCCAATAGTCCTACTCTGTCTTGCCAAAGGTCACTGCACCCAGCCACTCAATGTTCACCATCCCAGAAACCAGTAGAAAATCCATCAACAATGCCATATGCACAGCACTGCTTATACTCAGGAAGGGCATGGTTGACTGACCACCCACAACAGAAGCTATCTGTTGGTAAACCCACAACTGCAGGTCTAAGGGCCTGATTTCGAACTCGGCGAACCGCGTACTCCATCACAACATTGATGGATATCCTCTCTGCCAAAATCTAAATCCCATACGACATAATGGGATTCAGATTTCAGCAGATGAGATATCTGTCACCTTTGTTTTAAATCAGGCCCTAAATCTGCTACTTGAAGCACCCAAAGGGCAGGTAATTGGTGAACAGTGAGATGTACTAAAACACATAAATAGCAAAATGTTCTAATCTTTTGTAAGAGGAATTCAGTGGGAAGGATTTATGTTGGAGTTTTGCAGATTGAGTTAATTTGTGGGTAAAACTTTAGTGTTGACTTGAAAAGCAGTGCTGTGCATATGGCATTGTTGATGGATTTTCTACTGGTTTCTGGGATGGTGAACATTGAGTGGCTGGGTGCAGTGACCTTTGGCAAGACAGAGTAGGACTATTAGGGCCTGCAGTTTGTCTGCTTTTAAGCTAAGTCTGATTGATAGCCTCTAACTATGCATCTGGAAAAGGTGTTCTATTATGTAATTTAGGAATTATTGGTGTTTGCCAAATCTAGGGTTATACATATTTTAAAATAATAATCCATGGCTCTGAACAATGACCTTTGGCGTGGGGGTAGGGGTTTTGGGGGTTTGAATTCAGCTGGAGGATAGGTTTGAGTCTTGCAGGGCATCATGAAGGCTAAATCTGATTTTAGACTTTTTTAGGCTAGTCTGTCAGAGAGTGAATACCAGTTCCAAGCCAGGACCCGGGGTGTAAGAGCCAAATTTTAAACAACACCTGATCCATATAGCTGATGTCAGACATGTCTAGCAATGTTCTTGGTCCGTGAACATTGGTTATTCTTGCAAATTCACCAATGAATTCCATGAAGCTTCTTGAACACCTCTAGTACTTATATTCTAAAACTTCACCCTTCTGTAAATGTTGTGGTTTTGAATTGTGACTTCACTCTATTTTCTTTCAGTTTTTTCTATTTGTTTGCAAGAATAGGGGGTGAATGATGGTTCATAATTGGTTCCATTTGCCAATTATTGATTGAGGGTAGGACAAATCACCGTAGGCACTGTTTCCTGTCTGAAGAATGTTTTAATATGATGTGTGTAAGGATGGGAGTTAAGGCCTGGTTCCATTCATTGTTAAAAAACATTTTCTTGTATCTTTTAGTGTGCCTCTGATTCTTTCACTATTTTGTGTGCCTAATCGTTTCAGGGTTCTACTTACTGTTTGAGATTTTTGCTCTTGTTAGCAGATTGTCCTAGCACTAGAATTTCCATGAAAGGAGAGTTGTTGTCTTGTTTGCACATTTCAGTGTTTAAGAACTGTATCTGATCAGTGCTGACTTTGGAGAAAGTCTAAGAAAACCAAAACTGTGACGAATGCGGTGCTTAAATTAACTCAGCTTCTGCCAATTACTCTGAGGAACATTACATTCTATTGGTTATGATTACTGTGTTATTACATACCGAGACCATATGCAAATCAGTCTTGACTCTGCCTCAGTGGGGACAATCCTGTTTGCTTTCTATATTTTTACTGCAACAAACAACACAGTGATGGAAGGGTTCCTTTAATTTTAGTTCCCTCTCTAAGTATTTTTACCTTCACCAGCCACACAGAGCTAATCCATCTTTCTTCGCATATCTGATATAACCAATTTGATCGATGCCGTTTTGAAGTGTGAAAAGCTCATGTTTCAATTTTTCCAGCTGCTTCACATGAGCCTCAAGAAATCCAAAATCAACTCCTCAGATGAAGAAATTTTGGAAATGTTAGATCCCTTTGTCCAGCTGCTCATAGAGTGCTTGCAATCTATGGATGTGAAGGTAAGATGTGAATAGTTATGTTTCTTCACTTTTACTTCTCTTTCCCTGTGCATCCTTTACCTTTTGTATGTCAGATAATCTAGTTATTTGAGTATTTGTTTTCTCCTTTTGGGTCATATCTGTTTTAAAGTTATATATTAGCCTAACAGCTGGAGTTTTTCCTAATTTAGCCTATATGCCACAATTCTTCTGAAATACAATGTGGAACTTTATTGGACTTAAGATCAAGGATTTCTTTTTTTTTTTAAGAAAACCATTGCTTTTGTTTTTTGGCACATGAAAATGCACGGAAGATTAGATTACGATCCAGATACACGTGTGAGCATGGGAACTGATACTGATGACAACATGTATGTACGTATATTGTATTTGTATAGTGAAAATCTAGCCTAACGCTTGCTGAACACTGTTTAGTGTAATAAGCAAAGATAATCAGTGGGTGATTTGAGAGGAACCTAGGTTTGGAGAGTGGAGGTGGGATGTTACTTCATCATGATGTAATGTTCTTTAAAGAGGTGTGCCTTTCCTAAAGGCGAGCAAAGTTGGGACAGTCCTAACATTGGTCCCCTCTGATCACCATACCTACATGAACTGATATGGAATTTAGTGGATAATTCAGGAGATAGACCTAGCTCACTAACCTCATTTCACAGAGGTTGCACAGCAGTCAATAAGAGATTGACTTGAATGGTATAGAACCAAAAAGATAAAGCCAGATGTTGGAAATGACCATCTTTTTGCATGGTAGTCCCCCCAAGATTTTTGCCTTGACTGTTTGTGTTGGCCTTAGAACTCTGTGCACTTTACCTCTTGCAAACCAAGTGCCCATTCTCCCCCTTTAAACAGGTTTGGTTTATTTCATTTTCCTCTAAGTCTCTAGTTTATGGTACCAAGTGGACCCAGGGTAAAATCTACCAGTGGATGGCAGCACTCATTGTACGATCCACTGCGGTGGCCCTGTAAAGCATGTCTCCAGGTCTACCATTGTTGCCAGCCTGTACAGTTATAAAACTGGAATATGACCTGTCAAAATAATCCCTTTTTGACAGGCTTACACCTTACTTATAAGTATTACTAGGTCACCCATAAGTAGGTTTTATTGCTCACAAGGCAGGGTTATGGTATCTAATAGTAGGATATACCAAATGTGAATGTTAAACATGTCTTTACAGTGAAAATGCCCTAAAACTATTTTCATTGTAGCTGGGATGACTGTTCCATAGAAAAGTGTTAGAATGTAATATTAACTTTAGCCACTGTTATCTCCATCTAGGAAACAGCTATTCATTTAATTTGTGGACTTTTTGAAATATTTATTCCAAGCCCAATTTACTGGAAAAGTCACATTCGTAATAAATATTTTGGAAAGAAGACTTTAAAAAGTTAACTTTGCCTTGCTTGAAGTCCATGGAATCTAAATCTGCATTTGTTCTCTCAACTCTTCTCCCAACTCTGCAAGCCCATAATTAGCATTTCAGTATGCATAAATGAGGTGTGAACTTCTTCCCTGGACTGGGATAAAAGACCTTGGTTGTGGGGGAGTTTTTGCTATGCCCTTGTCGGGATGGCTTGTAGACTGGGTCCAAGGACTTGATTAACGTCTACGAGGCCTACCCCTGCAAGTAGATATAGCTAACACCCAGGCATGCACCCTTCTTGTGTCCTTGCCTCTCCTCATAGCCTCCCCTTCACCAGCCAAATTGGGCTCCATCACAATGGGCATCTTGTTGACATCACAGTATCAGGTCCAACTTGACTGAAGACCTGCTCGACATGTTTGCTGTGGTATTGCACATGACACTTGGGGCATACTTGAAATAAGTATCCCCTGTCATAG
The DNA here is from genome assembly GCF_031143425.1 of Pleurodeles waltl. Lineage (NCBI taxonomy): Eukaryota > Metazoa > Chordata > Amphibia > Caudata > Salamandridae > Pleurodeles > Pleurodeles waltl. Next base: position 607,090,877 of record NC_090442.1, on the reverse strand, counting down.
GCAATGTTGATTGATACTTAGACATGGCTATTCTTTTGCTCTCCCACACTCCATCTGTTCAGGCCCCAATCACAGTTGGTCTCGCTTTTTTACATTACAATGTCACAGACTGTTGGGTCTGCTGAGCTTAGATATAATATTTAAGTGCATACAAAGGAGGAAACAGAATGGCAAAACAGTTTTTGTGTATCCATTGTCTGATTGCTGAAAGCTCAATTTTGTTCTACCAGACTTCTGTCACTGATTTCCTTGGGGGGTACATGGACTGCTTAAAACTCGATTTCCATAGTACACTCCATATGCACAGCTCTAGCCCTAAGAGGCGAAGTTTAGTGTGGCTGAAGACTTTGGTCATCATGAAAATGTTCTAAGTGGGTAGAGTTAGCCCCGGACACTTTTGCCCCATTGGTTACGGCATCCCCAGGGGTCATTAACACCCAGTAACGTGTGTGAAGCATAAAAGTGGCACCACCAGGCACTAGAACACTCCAGGACCTGTGGAAGATCAGCATAGGACCTAACCTGCTGTCTGAGATCTGAGATGAGCCCTTCAGGACACTACCTGCTCTCCTTCTACCCAAGGGAACAAAGTGGACTTCAAGGGTCATAAGGCTAACCTCCTGTTAAAGCTACAGTAACACACAAGCTACAAGAGGCTTTTTCATGCAACTGCCCAGCTGCCCATCAGTGGCAAATGAACCCAAATTGGACGATCCTTCTGTTCTGCCACCCTGTAGTCTCTTAAGTGCTTCCCCTGACATCCTAGGGGGCTTTAGGAGTGTACTTGTTTGGTGATGTGTGAATTAAAGGGCTAAAGTCAGAAGATAAAATCTTGGACCAAGATGAATCTTGATAGTATACTTAACCTGCACTCCATTGCATCAGCATCAAATTGCTCATGGGTCATGTTCTACCGTGACCATTGACTATCATTCGAAATTTGTGCTTCTTGATGCCATTCCTGCTTACAGTGTTAAATATTTTAATCTCCGGTTCCCCTCATTGGACTTTTGTCATTTTGGTGTTAAGTGGTTTAATAAATTTTACTCTATTTTTCTACTTCCTTTTGGGATTTTTATTGTTTTGTATTTTGACTTTATTACAGTTTTAGTACTTACTAAATACTTTACACATTGGCTCCAAGTTAAGCCTGTCGCTTTGTGCCATAGCTATCATGGGGTTGAGCTCAATTATTTTAGTGACTTTAGTTGTTCACCCTGACAAGTATTGTAATTACTACTTGAGTTGGGTACTTACCCCTCTCAATCAATAACCCAGCTTCTTACATTGGCTTTCAAACTTGTTTTCATTTAAAGATACTTTGTTAGCTTACAGCATGATCTATTTGTTGGCAAATATTGAGAGTGTTATGGCTCAAAATACAAATCTTTGCAGCTCACTTTATGTGGTAAGCCACTTTAAGACAGATCCTAAAAATCATCATTTTGTAGGGTTTGGAGCAGTGCCTGCTGAATATCATAGATCAAACACCTAGCAAGCATTATTCGTAGGACTTAATGAACAATGTCAGGCTACACTTTATTAAATTAAAAGGTTGGGTATTCCTCATTTCAATGTTAGTTCTTTGAGTGGTATATGCTAGCTTTAAGGTTTTCTGTAGGTTGCTGAAACTGTTTTTTTCAGACCCTAATGTGACAGAGTACTTTATATTTGTTTTGTTTTTCTTTGACTTATTCAGGTGAATATAATTTGTAAAGATTGCAAGTGTTTAATTTCAAAAGTTCAATGGGCACTGTAGATTTCAGTATCACACAACAGACTAGGAATATTGGAAGCAGGCAAAGAAACATATTGATTGGCCTCTAAATGTAATGAACTGGCTAAATTATTTGTCCCTCTAAAGCACACACCTTGAGCAGCTACATTTAAGACTTGAAGGCATACTCTGCATATTATCCGTATATTGTTGATGAAATGGATCAGGTCAGAGAAAGAATTTTGAATTGACAGAAGGGAGAGAAAATATAAAGTAAATCAAAGAGATGACATGAACATCATGGATGATAACTGTGTTCCTCATTATTTTTGTGTGACCCTCTTCTTAGCTAAATTGAAAACATATAATTTTGTCAAGAAGATCTTCTGAGTGGACAAAGCCAAGGTCACCTGCAAATTTCATAAGACAAATAGCAGTCAGCAAAAAATAGGCACATTGATTCATAAAGTTTCAAATTATAAATGGTAACCATTTAAAAAAAAGTGAGTGGATTTCAACAAAAACACACATTCTTTGGTTGTTAAAAAAAAAAAAAACAGGACTTGATCATGTGATGGCAAATTGGGGATGATTAGAGTAGAGTGTTGTCTTGGACAAGGGAGTGCTGGTACATGGTGGATTAAAAAAGAGCATGCTGAAGAACAACATATTGCATGTAAGTAATACTAAATTAATGTGAACAAAACCCCAGTGTTAAAGAAGATGAAATGAATACATCCATCTTTAACAAGTAACTTTAAACATTTGTTAAAACAAATGGAAACATAGATGTCATAAATGTTGATTCTCAGAGCAGGCCCGTCATCTGCCACTCTGTTCAGCATAATATAACATTTTCTAGCTTTCTTTAACAAAGTTCAATTCTATAAAGTACATTTTTCCAAACAGCAGCCATTTAAAAACTTATCACAGAAAACTAACTTTCCCAGATAACAGCTGGAAAGTATGAACATAACATCATCCAATCAGGTAAAAAATGTCCATATGAAGACCTCTGCCTCTTTATATGTACCCTCTTTGTGTGCACAAATCATTCCCTGGAAAATGTCTTTATTGCTGTTTGGAACCCTGGCACCCTATTGAGGAAGAGAGTCAAAATCTAACTTCTAAAATGAACACATCTGTGAGTCACACACTAGCAAGATGGATACATTTACATCATATGAACTAGGACATGGTATAAAGCATCCACACCTTGTCAAAACTCAAGAAATAACATAAGGCAACAAGCAGTTTCCTCACCTTAATACCAAAAACAATGTACTTACTGGTAATGGGATGGAACTCAGAGGTACCTCATCAGGTGGGATAATCCTTGCCTCTGTCTCCTTAATAGAATTTAATCTTTCCGTTACAAAATCCAGGAAATTTCATATTCTGTTTCAGAACGGGACACGAAGATTACGCTAGTTTAAAGCTTGTTCCCCACCAACTGAATAATATCCACTACCGGCTTGAAGTAAAACCTCTTGAACATTGAGTCAGAGGGCCAATCCACTACATTAATGATATCTTCTGGACAGGCACCTAAGGAGAATGCCTTCCGTGCCATTGTCCGCCTAGTTGAATGTGCCCCAAAACTGTTTGTGTCATTGCCGGCCTCCTGCATCACCCATCTCACCCAACAGGCTATAGTGGGAGAGGAGACCACTTGGTACAGTTTACGTAATGCAATGAGGAGATGATGTTGCCCCGGAGGACGTACATACTCCATCATGTTTTCATATGCCTTCAAACATTTTACTACACACCATTAAGGAGAGTTGGCTAAGGTCGGATTCAAGATTATCCTGGAATTGGATTAAGTACATCTAGTCATTGTGAAGGCGACCCAATCCATTGGAAATACTGTACTTGTAATGTCGAAAGCTTGCACGTCTGACACCCTCCTGCGGGACAACAGGCACAAAAGCATGATCAATTCTGCCGAAAGCTCCTTACATGACAACCTGTTGGGTTGTCGGGATTTAAAAAGAGATTAAGGACCTGGTTAACATCCTAGAGAGCAGAGTTCATGGGTTCCAGGGGCAGCGAGGGACAAATCCCTCAAAGTAGCCTTCTCACAAAGGAGTGTTCCCCCATCGGTGCACCATGAATGCCTCGCTGAGATAGCTGAATGGAAGGAGTTTACAAACCTGTAAGCCATCCCATCCACTGCCAGGCTGGACAACAAATTGAGAACCTGAACTGTCTAAGACCATGGGATTCACACACCGTTGCAGGCACGAACTCATCCATCTTGCCCAGGCTGACTTATACCTCTTGACCATACTTTCTGCCTGGGCCTAAGAGAGGAGGACCTAAGTGTGTCTCAAAAGCCCTCGTTTTTTCCAGTGTTCCATGTAATCCGCCATGCTATGAGGTGTAACAAGCTGTCCAGGACCATCCGATGTGGGGACTGGGCTGAATCCAGGTGAAGAGTTGGAGACAGGGACTGAATGATTGGAGAATCTCAAGAAAATTCCATCAGAACTGGAAACCACATTTTCTCCACAGCATTATCACCATGACCACATCCCCTTGTTGTCTCCTCACCAGGGCCAACACCCTTGTATCATAGAGAACGGGCGAAAAGCATAGCCCCTCTCCCTGATCCAATCCTGAAGAAATGCATTGATTGCTGCTGCCAACAGATCTGGTCTCCTGTTGAAGAACTTGTCCATTAATGATCCAAACATGAGGAAAACAGGTCCACCGAAAACAGACCACATCTGTTTGAGATCCTAGTGAATACCTGGCTTTTCCAGCCTCCACAAGCACATGACTGGGAAATCATAAGAGTGCCAATCCGCTACTTGATTCGCCTGCCTGGGAAGGCATTCCGCCGTGAAGGTCTGAGCCATATCTGAGAGGGCTTTGGACCTTGTACCCCTTAACATACCGGACTCCAGAGATGTTGGCCATTTTCAAAAGAACACAGGATTGAACTCTGTCCCTGGTCCAGCATCAAACTAAAAATGATCCGGTGAGGAGTTCAAAGCAATTGATGTGTAATCTTTGTTTGTATTTGGACCATTTTCCACCTGTTTGATAGTTCTACACAACGGGCACTCCAGCCTAGCTTGCTGGTGTCAGATTTGAAGATTAGTTTCGGGTTGAACCAAAAATAGGTCTGCTGTTCCATGCTTCCATATGGAAAAGCTACCAAATTATTTCTTCCTTTGCTTAATCTGACAGGGGAACCAGCTGAGTGTAGGTCATCCCTTGCGGAGGTGGTGCACTTGTAGGTGCTGCAGCACCTGATAATGTTCCCTGAAAGATTGTTTGGATGGAAGATGAGAGAAAGATTACCAGACAAACCTGTAGGTTCTCCACCACAGGCTTGAGGATCTTCATGAAACACCTCGAGGAAGACAAGGAGTGTGGTGAATTTGAAGGCCTGTAAATGCCAAACAAACTGTAGGAACCGCTGATGCAGAGGAAAAATAGGCACCCTCAGATATGCGTCTTTCAGACCCAGGCATGCCATCTAGTCCTAGGGCCGTAAGACATCCCTGAAGAGATGTATTCCCTCCCACTTTAAGTGACACTACACCAATCACTCGTTGAACCCCTGTAGGTTGATAATCGGGCGTTGCCTGCCATCGCTCTTGTTGACAAGAAATAGGTTGCTGATTCAACTGTTGAGATGGAACACGGTTGGGCATTGGACTTTGCTTGTCCAGGAGGGCTGACACCTCCACATCTATCAGCATACACGCTGAGGGCGTTTCACTTGGTGTGGGAATCCACAGAATTCTATTTGGAACCCCAACACCATTTGCTGGACCCATGCGTCCAATGTGATCTCTAACAAGGAGTGGAAAAAATTCGCCAGATGGCCCCCTTCTTTTTGATGGGAAGAGTGGACTTTCTGTTAGAGGAACCTTGGACTGCATGACCCCTGGATCCTCCTCTTCAATGGGACCTCTGGCGTCTCGAGGGGAAGATGGTGCCAAATCGATGGGGGGAGTTGAGAGGAGAAGCAGCTGGCCAAGCAGCACCTGCCATAGCCAGCCTCTTGGAAAAACGTAGGTGTGAAAATCCTCTTAATTGAGGCCTGAGCCTTGTCTAGAGAGGTGAGTTGCCATGTACTTCTTTAACTCCTTAATGAAGGGATTGTCACGTAGGCTCTCATTATTCTAATGAGACTACTGGATTCTAAGCGGCAGAATTGCCCGCAGCGTGGGAGACTGAGTCTGACCCACTGCAGGTGACGCCTGTCGCTCCAATCTAGGTTTTGCTCCGGCCAACTAGCAGTGCCTCATCTCCACCTATGGACAGGGATGACTGGGCAGCCGAGCGCATGACATAATCGGTTTCTCAGGGAAACCGGGGTCACTCAGCTGACCTGTTGGTACTGGGAGACTGGGCATCCCAATTTGTATGAACCAGGCCGAGGAGCGGCTCCTCCATATGGGCGGAGGAGCGTCACCCCCGCCCCCAGCAGCAGCAACCGCTGCAAATCCTTTCACAAGGAAGAGATAATAAACGGTGTTTATCATCCCTTCCTTGTGAAAGGGGTGGGGCCTCGGGGTGACAAGTAGAGGGGAATGCACTGTGCACTCCCCTCACTGCGCATGTATGTTTAGCCGTCCGTCTCTGCAGTAGGCTGTTTTCAGAGCCTGCACAGGCTCCCAGTCTGCCTGGGAGCACCCAGCCAGTGCACTCCCAGCCAAAGCAGCGTCAGGATTGGGCACAGGGCAGGCTGGGAGCCTGTGCCTGCAGCCTTCAGAGGAGCGAAGAGCAGCGCAGCTGAGGTAAGTTTTAAAAAATAATTTATGTATTTTTAATTATTATGCGACCCCCATAACCTCCTCCTTCCACCCTGCTCGTCGCCCCGCCCCCAGGAATCCCCACGAGCCGCGACTGCCCAGGCCCTGGGACACAACACCCAATAGATCTGAATGGTAACTGCCTGGGACCGAGTCCCACCTGTAGGCGTACACAGCCACTCAAACAAACACAGGCCTGATGGGGCATCATATAGATAGAATATAGACCCCAAGGCCCTCGTTGAAATGGCACAGTGAGTATTACCGACCCATCACAAAGGAGCGCCTGTCCCCAGGTAGGTGGGCCAGAATTCCCCCAGAGGATGCAGCGGCATGCAACTTCAATCTTGCTTTCTTGATTGAAAGATGCAAGTCGTGAGAAAAGAAAGAGCCCAGAGCACACTGGAAAACTACCTAGGCTGCGTAAAGAGGACGAATTGCGGTCCTGCGACTCAAACACAAAGAAACAGGTTAATGACACATGAAACTCTGTAAAAACACAGTAACAGCAGGCAATTTGCACAAAATATTGTACAAAGGGCACTCATCTGAGGCTGCTTGAGCAGCGAAGAAAGAGGCAGAGGACTTCTTATGGACATCTGTTACCTGAGTGAGTGATGTTATTTCATGCTTCCCGGGTGTTTGTGGTAAAGTTATTTTTTCTCTGGATATGTTTCTAAATGGCTGTTTGTAGGAAGCTGGCTCTGTATATACTATTTCAAAGTAGGAAATAGTGTGCACAGAGTCCAAGGGTTCCCCTTAGAGGTAAGATAGTGGCAAAAGTAGATAATTCTAATGCTTTATTCTGTGATAGTGTGGTCGAGCAGTAGGCTTATCAGAGAGTAGTGTTAAGCATTTGTTGTACACACACAGGCAATAAATGAGGAACACACACTCAGACTTACTCCAGGCCAATAGGTTTTAATATTGAAAAATATATTTTCTTAGTTTATTTTAAGAACCAAATGTTCAAGATTTAGAGTTAATACTTTAAATGTGAGGTACTTCACTTAGATACTTTAGGAACATTGAGTGAAAGCAATATCACATACAGTCTTTGTAAAAATAGCAATAAGCTGTTATGCGTCGGGTGCAGAGTGTGAAGTCTCACGCTTCTGGCGAGAAACGTGCAGTCTTTGAAAGTTGCTTCTTTGTTGCAGAGAAGTAGCTGGTTTTGAACAGGGCCGCTGTTCACAGGAGTTTCTTGGTCCTGTAGTCCAGGGCAGTCCACTGAGGCTTCAGAGGTTACTGGTCCCTGTCGGATGCGTCGCTGGAGCAGGTTTTCAAAGTTGGAGACAGGCCGGTAGGGCTGGGGCTAAATCAGTTGTCGTCTTCCTCCTTCTGTGCAGGCTTGTAGGTCAGCAGTCCCTCTTCTTTCTTCAGGTTGCAGGAATCTGATTTACTGGCGTCTGGGGAGCCCCTAAATACTGAATTTAGGGGTGTGTTTATGTCTGGGAGGGCAGTAGACAATGGCTACTGTCCTTGAGGGTGGCTCAACATTTTGCCTTTTGTTGATGCTAGTTATAATTGAAAGTGTGCTGGGGTCCTGCTAACCAGGCCCCAGCACCAGTGTTCTTTCCCTAAACTGTACTTTTGTTCCCACAATTGGCACAGCCCTGGCACACAGGTAAGTCCCTTGTAACTGGTACCCCTGGTACCACGGTCCCTGTGGCAGGGAAGGTATCTAAGGGCTGCAGCATGTATTATGCCACCCTGGGGACCCCTCATTCAGCACATGCACACTGCCTCACAGCTTGTGTATGCTGGTGGGGAGAAAATTACTAAGTCGACATGGCACTCCCCCCAGAGTGCCATGTCCACAACCCACTGCCTGTGGCATAGGTAAGTCACCCCTCTAGCAGGCCTTACAGCCCTAAGGCAGGGTGCACTATACGACGGGTGAGGGCATAGTTGCATGAGCACTATGCCCCTACAGTGTCTAAGCCAAATCTTAGACATTGTAAGTGCAGGGTAGCCATAAGAGTATATGGTCTGGGAGTCTGTCAGTTACGAACTCCACAGTTCCATAATGGCTACACTGAAATCTGGGAAGTTTGGTATCAAACATTTCAGTACAATAACTTCACACTGATGAAAGTGTGGGATTTATTGAAAAATGCACAAAGAGGGCATCTTAGAGATGCCCCCTGTATACCAGTCCAATTCCTAGTGTTAGGCAGACCAGTTCCTGCCAGAACCAGGTGGGTTTCTGGCCACATGGGGTGAGTGCCTTTGTCACTCTGTGGCCAGGAACAAAGCCTGCACTTGGTGGAGGTGCTTCTCACCTCCCCCCTGCAGGAACTGTAACACCTGGCGGTGAGCCTCAAAGGCTCAAGCCTGTTGTTACAGCGCCCCAGGGCATCCCAGCTACTGGAGATGCCCGCCCCTCCGGACTCAGCTCCCACTTTTGGCGGCAAGTCCGGAGGAGATAATGAGTAAAACAAGGAGGAGTCACCCACCAGTCAGGACAGCCCCTAAGGTGTCCTGAGCTGAGGTGACCCCTGCCTTAGGAAATCCTCCATCTTGGTTTTGGAGGATTCCCCCAATAGGAATAGGGATGTGCCCCCCTCCCCTCAGGGAGGAGGAACAAAGAGGGTGTAGCCACCATCCAGGACAGTAGCCATTGGCTACCGTTCCCCAGACCTAAACACACTCCTAAATTGAGTATTTAGGGTGACCCTGAACCCAGGAAATCAGATTCCTGCAACCTACAACAAGAAGAAGGACTGCTGACCTGAAAGCCCAGCAGAGACGACGGAGACGACAACTGACTTGGCTCCAGGTCTCGAAGAACCTGCACAGTGACGCATCCAGCGGGACCAGCGACCTCTGAGGACTCAGAGGACTGACCTGCACCTAAAGGACCAAGAACCTCCCAAAGACAGCGGCTCTGTCCAGAAACAACAACAAAGCAAGCAACTTTAAAGAGACTCCAACTTCCCGCCAGAAGCGCAAGTCTTCACACACTGCACCCGACTCCCCCGGCTCGAGTTCAGGACAGCAAACACTACAGAGAGGAATCCCAGGCGACTCCAACGATGTGGACACCCTGAGTCGACCTCCCTGCACCCCCACAGCGACGTCTGCAGAGAGGATCCAGAGGCTCCCCCTGACCGCGACTGCCTGGTAACAAAAGAACCTGACGCCTGGACCAAGCATTTCACCCGCAGCCCCCAGAACCGAGAGGAACCACCTACCAGTGCAGGAGTGACCAGCAGGCAGTCCTCATCCTAGCCTCGTTGGTGGCTGGCCCGAGAAGCCCCCCTGTGCCCTGCCTGCATTGCCAGAGTGACCCCTGGGTCCCTCCATTGTTTTCAATTCAAAATCCGATGCCTACTTTGCACACTGCACCGAGCCGCCCCTGGGCTGCTGAGGGTGTGTTTTGTGTGCTTCTGTGTATCCCCCCAGTGCTCTACAAAACCCCCCTGGTCTGCTCCCCGAGGACACAGGTACTTAACCTGCTAGTATACTGGAACCGAAGCAACCCTGTTCTCCATGGGTGCCTATGTTTTGGGCCCTCCTTTGACCTCAGCACCTGACCATCCCTTTGTTGCTGGTGCGTTGGCTTTGGGGTTGCCTTGAACTCCAAACGGTGGACTGCCTATGCCCAGGAGACTGATTGTGTAAGTGCTTTACTTACCTGAAAAACTAACTATTACTTACCTTCTCCAGGAACTGTTGATTTTTGCAGTGTCCACTTTCAAAATAGCTTATTGCCATTTTAACCAAAACTGTGTTTACTACTGTTTTAAATCAAAGTTCTATACTTACCTGTGTGAAGTACCTTGCAATTTATGTACTCACCTACAATTTGAATCTTGTAGTTCTAAAAATAAATTAAGAAGATATAGTTTTCTATATAAAAACCTATTGTCCTGGAGTTAAGTCTTTGAGTGTGTGTCCTCATTTATTGCCTGTGTGTGTACAACAAATGCTTAACACTACCCTCTGATAAGTCTCCCTCTCAACCACAGTGCCACAAAATAGAGCATTAGTATTATCTAATTTTGCCACTATCAACCTCTAAGGGGAACCCTTGGACTCTGTGCACATTATCTCTCACTTTGAGATAGTATATACAGAGACAACTTCCTACAATGGTGGTTGGCTCTCTTCTGTTCTGCTGCACACCATGCATCATGTGATGATCGGTTTATGAAGCTGTCAAGAGGAACAGGTTTCTTTTCGTATTAGAACTACTTCCAAACTGTTGCCATTGTAACCATCTAATCACCTCTGTGTTAACAAATCAGGTTCAACCATATTAATGAGAATACATCAATACCTTGAAGGATGATCTAGGATTCTGAGGAAGGGTCAACAAAAAATTGATCCACAGGGTTGAAATGCGTATGAATATTTTACACACTTCATTTTAAAACCTTTTTGTGAAATTTATTTAATGTCAAACAAATAACACATTGTTACTGCTCATGTATACTAGGAATCTATTTCAGCACTATCAAACTAAAACAAGCAATACCAAATCAATGACACAACACTTCTTTCTAAAGAACTCACTGTTATTACATAAATACGAACATCCTTGATATTCTCATTTTTTTAAAACTGTGATCTACACACTCGTTGCAACACATTCCCAATTTCTCACCCAACATGTTTGATAACAACAGTTCAGTGCTGTGGTAGCTACCTCCTGTAACGTAATTTAATAATATGGTTTCTCTTTTATTCATTTTCTTGAGTGTAAGCCACTTCTTTGTCTGTTTGTAAATATATGAGTAGTGTTTGAAACTTGTTTTTATTGTTGAATAATCTAAAGTAAAAAATCTAAAGTAATCGAGTTTCTGAGTACTTAACTACACAGGCCTGTTCAAACTGGCAAACCAACTTTGTTCTAGTCTTGTTGATGGTTCGGCAATTGGGTTGCTCACTTATTTTAATGCTTACCTGTGATTGAGGGGAGCGATTCTTTCCACTCTGCAAACCACCCACTGACTGTAGTTCATGACAGCTATACATTTTCTTGAACATGGGATATGCTCTAGAGAGCAGGGGGCTATTTTCTCTTATAAGAATACTTCTAAAGAAAAGCACTGAACACCGACAATCTCACTGCCTTTCAGACAAAGCCATATGGGTAGGTGTTCTATTTACAGCTTTTGGGCTCCTTTTTATGGATGTGACTTTTCCTGTTTTCTACTTAATTTATATTCTTGAAAAAGCAACTAGGATTAGGGGTATATGATTAAAGTCAGCAATGACAATCGACCTCAAAAACAGGCATTAGTTCACTCCTCCATTTTGTCTTTCTTCTCCAAGGCCTGAAACGTCCTGTCTCTCGGAAGACCAAGTTATTTAGTTTGCACCTCCTAAACTAAAGATGCAAATGAATTAACTGGTTTTAACTCACATTGGATAATACAAAAATGCCCCTTCCAAGTCGTCGAGAATGCACAAGCCAAGGTAGAAGCCACTAGAAAGTCTTAGAACATTATCACGCTTTGGCCAAAGCCCCAGCGTTGAGTGAGTAGCTTAACTTCAAAGCAGAGGCTGTTTCATACCACTGTCAAATCACCCCTTGGGTGAAAGCAGCTGCAAACACAGCTCTTCTACTATCCGTGTGGTCATATTGTCATAAAACACCTTGAGCCAAATAAGTTAATGGTGATGGTGTTCTTGAAATATCAATGCCCAGCCAGTAGACCTATCGTTAAGACTGCTCTTAATTTATTCCTTGGTTATGGTTTGAATGATAGGAGGAAGGGTCAGCATGCATGACATTTCAAAATGAACTGCTAGCAGAAACTGTAATTAAAACAAAGTCAAATAACCTAAAAGATTATAACAGTCATTTTGTTTTTAGGAAAAGGGTAATCCCCATTAATTGTATTTTTTTTAAAATGTACTATATGTTTATGTTTCATAATTTATGTACAATATTGTTTATTTGAAAAAAAAACTGATACTATGTTTTTTTCTAGGTAATCACTGGTTCTCTACAGTCCCTGGTGTCGATGTTAAAATTTCCTCTGCCGTCTGTTGAAAAGAATACAGAGCAGTTGACAAAACAGCTTTTTCTCCTGCTGAAGGATTATGCGAAGGCTGGAGCAGGAAAAGGGCAGAATTTCCATCTTGTTGTCAATTGTTTCAAAGTAAGTTTTTTTTTATTTTAACTGTGCCACCAACAGAAACAAAACTGTAGAATGGCCCTCCCAAGATAGGTGATTCCTAGCAACCTATGTATCTGTGTCACAAACTCTGCAAACCATCTATGCTGCCTTTTACAACCGGGGTCTTTTTTTTCTTTGTTGTATTTATAGCCCTTTGCTGTCTTCTTGTAGCCCCACACTAGTGCTTGGTTTATTTGGAAATTGAACTGTGGGAATGAACTGTAACTTAAGCACATGCCCTTTGATGGATCTAGACTTTTCAGAGAAAAGGAAGACTGCCCACAAGTGATTGAGAGGTAGTCATGCCGCAGTTTGATCTTTGACGTTATTGTCCCCAACCATGCTAATCCACCAGTTATGCAAAAACGATTAGGGGCTATTCCAGAGGTCTAGCTTAACAGTAGCGCCAGCCTTGCCAGGCGGTCCAGCTGAAACTCAACTGTTTTGGGGTAGAGGATGTTGTGGCCGCCAAAGACATTCACATCAACAGGCCCATAGTCGCCCTCTGCATTGCCGGTAGGAAGCAGAGTACTGCATTTTCCTCCCGGGTGGAAATCCATAATGAGAAACTGATGAATCTTAAAAATTATTCCAAAGGACTATACCCTGCCCTTTATTTCGTCCCCCTCCTTTTATCCCCTATTCCCCCCACACATAGAGTGATTTTCGGAAGACCACGCCTGTATCTTGATGAAAGAAGTTAATGTCTTGCTGGCCAGAGGCATTCTTAAAACAGGTACCTGGCTTAGAATCGGGCAAGGGATGCTAGTGATGCCATTTACTCATGCCAAAGGATGCCAAAGGATGACACAGGTCTCAGGCCTTTACTGAATACCCGGCCATTGAATCCTTTCTGAGAAAGGACAAATCAAAATGCTAAAGTTGTTTTATGTCTTCTCTGCTTTGTGTTCAGAACACTGGATGGTATCCCTGGCCTTTCTTGGTGCATATTTTCATATAAAAAATAGACAAAAGGTGATGGGAGGAATGCTTGCAATTTGTTTAACCACTGGCAATTGCTTGGGTAGCATTCCAACCCATCGCTCTTTAGCCCACCATGTTTCCAGTTGCCACACCAGGTCCTCCCTGAACAAGAACACAAGCATCCCAAGACTGGTTTTGCCTGATCTTCTGTAGAGAATAACTTCATTACAGTGACACAGTGAGGCCGAGACCCACATCTATTCATACCATTAGACTCTTAAGGACCTTGCTTTGTAGTTCCGACTTGCCTGTTTCCTTTGGAGCAGGACCAATACTGTTTTGTATATGGCTGGTTCTAATATGATGTAGCATTGTGAGCAAGAGAACAATGGGTTGAAATGCTACCTCAAGCGAATGCCAGTGATTAGACAAATTGAAAGCATACCTTCCATCACCTTTTGTGTGCTTAGGGTATTTTTATATAGCTGTTCTGAGATAATTCCTGTGGTTCACAATGAAGCCAGGCCACTTCCAATTTGCTGTGCTGTCCTTTGGGCTCACCTACACCCCTTTTTGGGTTCACAATAATGATTGCAGCAGTCACAGCTCCTTTTCGGAGGTCGGGGATACCTTAATTCCATTCCATAGTGACTGGCTGCTCAAGATTGGCTTACCACAGTCAGTCGCAGACTTCCTTTAGACAAGCTTTTGATTTCCTTGTGGTTCTCTATCAATGAGCCGAAGTCAACCTGAACCCTAAGCCAAGGATTCCTTTCAAAGGAGCTGTCATGCACATGGTAGTGTTGAAGACCCTTTCGCCACGCAACGAGTCTGTAACATTCAAGGTATGATCCTTTATGTTTCAGACTCAATCCTGTCTCTCAGTGAAGCTAGCTCTGAGACTTCTTGGGCTCTTGGCCTTCTGTGTCCTTCTACATCTGTATGCCAGATACAACGGAATCCATGTTTTCAGTAGACACAACTCTAGAGGATCCTCTCTGACCTTTTTCAGATCTCACTTAGGAATGGCTCAGGACCTCTTGTGATGGAAGATGTGCACCAATCTGACAACCTGACAATTTGCAGGCAGCTCTCTGTTCCCCACCCAGATGTCACAGTGGCAACAAAAGCGTCATTACTGGTTTTGGGAGGTAGAGACCAAAGGCCCCTGGTCTCCAGTAGAGAGCCAGTTCTCCATCAGCCTTCTGGAGCTTCTCTCGATATGTTTCCGTGGTTTGTAAAGGGAAATTTGGTGCAGGACCTTACAAATAACATGTCCACTAGATGGTACTGCAACAAGCAGAGCTTCAGGAAGCTCTTCACCTCTGGAAGTGGCTTGACCATTGGTAGATCTTTCTGGTAGCTAAAAACATAGGTCCCTGAATGGGCAGCACAGATGAGTTGAACATGCGTCAGCTGGTGGACCACAAGTGGCATCTCCATACTGATTTGGCATAGGGCATCTTAGTTCATTGGGGCCTGCCCTGACTTGGTCTGTTACCACTGGTGGGAAAGTACAATATCACAGCCTTTGCATACTAGAGTTTCCTCCAAAAAAGTCATTAGGAGACCAGTTTGTCTGCGATTGGACATAGACCTCCTTTACATGTTCCCACTGCTACCTCTCCTCCCCGTTTATGGCCTTGTGTCTGGTTTGTCATGTCGACCCTCTGCAGACTAATCATTTGCATGTATTGTTTGTTTTGTGATTGACCCAGCAAGGCCTTGCAGTGGGCACAGTTAAAGATTACTTGTCTGCTCTTTCGGCCTTATTTTATTTGCCTGATCAACCCTCCCTTTTTAATTCACCTTTTGTAATATGTTTCCTGAAGGGCCTGTGTCACGTGATTCGTCCTTAATCAGTGGGTTCTAAATCTGGTCCTGATATTTCCTATGTGCGTGCCCTAAGAGCCAATGAACAGTTGCCGACTGTGGTTTCTGACAAACAAGACAGTCTTTGTTCCCATCACTTTTGTGCACCACATGTGTGAACTAAAGGCACTCTGAGTGCATCCTCCCTACACCACTTACTACTTGGCCAATCAGTCATCTTGCTGGCATTTTTCGCTATATTACACCCCTCCATGGTGAAGAGGTGCCATCAGCTTGACCCTTTGACCATGTGGGACTTTCAGGTGGATGATCATCTGTAGGAAGCTTTATATAGTGGATGAAAATGATGTACACTGTACAAAGAGTCCAAGTAATCCCCACAGGTATCAAAGAGGCACAAATGACATTCCAAATGTTCTTTTTTGGGGTAGTGTGGTTGAGTAGTTAGGCATTTCAGGGGGTAGTGCTAAGCATGTAAGGCACACACTCATACAGTAAGTGGGAGAGACACTCAATAAAGAAATCTGAAACATAGTTACAAAAATAACATGTACTTTCATATGAACCTTTGCTACCAAGCTCTCCTGGAATCAGGTGAGTACTTTTCGAGTTATGATTTTTTAAAGTTTGCAAAAGTTACATTTTTCAGATGGGGTAATGTTATCCTATCGATGAAGAACAAGCACTTTATACAGGTATAGTACAACAACGTACGGACCACTCTCCTGGACTTAAGGTAAGTATGGGGCAAGGTCCAAGGCCACACTAACAGGTCACCCCCGGCAGCATTTGGGCGGCTGGGTGCAGTGGTACAGTTCAGCATCGGTTCCCCCTGTGTAAGACTATGAGGATCTCCCAGTCACAAAGTTGCTGCAGGGAGGGACGGAGAGTCCAGTCTGGGTGAACCATCGAGGGGGTTCAGTTCTTGCAGTGCTTGGGGACACAGGGACACCAGTGGTTCTGTTCTCCTCAGTCAGGGGTGTCCGGGTGTAGAGGTGGTTTGAACCATCAGACTTACCATCACCAGGGGGCAGTTGTGGTGGAGGGGCCCACAGAAATAGGCTGCAGTTGTGGATTGGGGGGCCAGTCTGGCTGAACCAACAAGTGGGCTCGGGTCTAACAAGCCTGGGGGATATAGGGACACAAGTGGCCCTGTTCTCCTTGGTCCGGGGTGTCTGGGTACAGTGGACCATTGGGTCTTCATTTCGTCAACAGAGGTGGTCGCTGTGAAGGGGGGGGTCTACAGTATCAGGCTGCATAAGCCGTCAGGAAGTCCACAGAAGGCAAGCTTGAAGTGGGCTTTTCCTCTGGGGGGCCTAGGGACCAAGCTGGCTCCTTTCACCCACTTCAGCTCAGGCTGGGCGGCTCGGGAGCAGTGGTGCTGTCCGGCGTTGGGTTTTTGGCAGTCCTAGTCCTCACAGTTCTTTTTTTTTTTTTTTTTGCCTGCAGATGCAGGGAAGCAGCTCCTTTGCTCCAAGGGAGTTCTTTTTGGCTGTTTGCGAAGCACTGGCAGCTGTCCTGGTTTCTTGGAGGCTGCAGGACAGGTCAGTTGCTCCTCTAGGTTTGGGTTCAGCAGGCAGGCTAGCAGGGGTGGCGCCAAGTCCGCTGTATTCCTCGGTTCTTGAGTTCAGCAGGCTTCTTGTCCATTCCTTCTTTTGTGTCCAGCGAAGATCTGAACTTTCCTAAATACTCAGTTTAGAGAGCATTAAGGGGAGTGAAGGATATTAGTTATTGGACTATTTACCCCTGAGGTCCAAACATCCTGCTAGATGACCATTTCTTATGGGGAGTGGGCATTACCCTGTCCAAAATTTCTTAATTCGACCACACAAAAGATGGTGGAATTCCTGAGGCTGTGTTCATTTACCCTAGGGGTGTGTCCAGCCTGGAAATGCAACACACCTCCTTCATAGTTAATTTTTTCGCCTGTCCAGGTACCAGATGGGTCCTGGGGCAGGGGAGTTGGTATCCTCCTCTGAGGAAGGCCAGTTCTCCATACTGCCTTGGAATGCAGATTTGCAGGTCATCCTGTTGGGAGGGGTGTCTAAACACCTCTCCCAAAACAGGCTTTGTCTCTCACTTCCACATTTCCAGAGAGCAAAAGCTCTCATCCTTGGGGGTCAGAATTTCATCTGTTGGTGGCAGGCTGGCTAGAACTATCCCATAAGCCCACCAGCGGTTGGTCAGTTTTCAGAGGGCACGTCTAAGGTGCCCTCTAGGTGCATGTATTAATACATGTATCATTGGAATTTATTAATACAATATTTTTGATACCAAACAGTATCTAGTTTCAGTGACTTACTATGTCTAAGAATCGACAAAGATATAGCAGGGGCATATCTGCTTTGCAGATATGTCCACACATGTAATGTAATGCATCCTGTCTTAGGGCTGTAAGGGTGACTTATAGTCATTACCTGCAGTGTTTTAGGGGACATGGCACACAGGCTGTTGCCAGGTTGTGTTTTTTTTTTAAGAGCACTTTGTCACACAGTCTGCAATGGCAGTCTGCATGATGGTGGTTCTGGGTCCCTGAACGTGGCACAAGTTGTGCTGCAGCTCATAGGGGCCTTCTCCAGTACCCATGCCCAGGTATTAGCGGTACCATTTACTAGGAACTTACAGAGGTGCTAAAGGGCCTGGCCACTTTGGATCAACTGACCAGGTGTCTTGTTTTGGGGAAGGAACAGTCAACCTTGCATCAAACACCAGGCTTAAAGTTTTGGGGGGGAGGGGGTTACTACAACCAGAACCCAGCTTCCTACATCAGTTCTTCCTGGATGATCAGCTCTTTGTGGAGTTTGTTGAGACCAAGAAGAGCAAGGTGGCACGAATCAGGACTTTCTGGATGTGTATATGCCTCTGCATTAACATCTGCTATGCGCTGCCCCAGAAGGAACCCCCACAAGGCATGCAGGCTGTTTCCAGCAAGGCCAAGGCTGCTACAACAACATTTGCAAGGGAGGTGTGGTTCTGGACATTTGCCAGCTGCCAGAATACACCATTGCACTTGTTCACAAAACACTACTGCCTTGACTATTGGGTCCCTTGTGAGGGCTGTTTTTTGAGTACATCTTTGGTAGGTACTGGTATGGTATCTATTGTAAAGGTGGGGAATCTGCAGTTAGAAGTGTGCATGAGACAAACAAGTTACTTACCTTCACTAACACTCTTTCTAATGGATATTCTAACTAATCCCAGATTCCTCACTGCCCTCCTACCTACCCTTTCTGTGGAGTGGACTCCTGAACATTCTTATTAGGTCCCAAGTTTAATTTTGCCGCACTGGCGCATGCCAAAGGAACTTTTTCACCGACAGACTAGACAAAAACAGCCACAACAGCAGAGAACTCTTCAGCATCGTCAAAGAGTTCTCCAACCCCAGCGCCAGCGCCAACGCCGTCACGCCCTCACAGGATTTGTGCGAATCCCTCGCCACTTTCTTCCATCGCAAGATCAGCGACCTCCACGACAGCTTCGGACACCAGACCCAACCATACACCACTGAACCCGCTTCCCCGGACATCACCCTCAACAACTGGACCCACATCAACACGGAAGAAACCAAATCCATCATGAACTCTATCCACTCCGGCGCCCCTTCGGACCCCTGCCCGCACTTCATCTTTAACAAAGCCGACGACATCATCGCCCCGCACCTCCAGACCGTCATCAACTCTTCTTTTTCTTCTGCTACCTTCCCCGAATGCTGGAAGCACGCTGAAGTCAACGCCCTACTAAAGAAACCTACGGCTGACCCAAGCGACCTGAAAAACTTCCGCCCCATCTCTCTTCTACCTTTCCCAGCCAAGGTAATAGAAAAGACCGTCAACAAACAGCTGAGCACCTTCCTGGAAGACAACAACCTGCTCGACCCTTCACAAACCGGATTCCGAACCAACCACAGCACGGAAACCGCCCTCATCTCAGTCACAGACGACATCAGAACCCTGATGGACAACGGTGAAACAGTCGCCCTCATTCTCCTCGACCTCTCGGCTGCCTTTGACACCGTCTGTCACCGCACCCTAATCACCCGCCTACGCTCCACCGGGATCCAAGGCCAGGCCCTGGACTGGATCGCCTCCTTCCTCGCTAACCGCTCCCAAAGAGTTTACCTCCCTCCGTTTCGCTCAGAACCCACCAAGATCATCTGCGGCGTACCTCAAGGCTCATCGCTCAGCCCGACACTCTTCAATGTCTACATGAGCCCCCTCGCCGACATCGTACGCAAGCACGACATCATCATCACTTCCTACGCCGACGACACCCAACTTGTACTCTCCCTCACCAAGGACCCCGCCAGCGCCAAGACCAACCTACAAGAGGGTATGAAGGACGTCGCAGATTGGATGAGGCTCAGCCGCCTAAAGCTGAACTCTGAAAAAACGGAAGTCCTCATCCTCGGCAACACCCCGTCCGCCTGGGACGACTCCTGGTGGCCCACGGCCCTCGGCACCGCACCGACCCCCGCAGACCACGCCCGCAACCTCGGCTTCATCTTGGACCCTCTTCTCACCATGACCAAGCAAGTCAACGCCGTGTCCTCCGCCTGCTTCCTCACTCTCCGCATGCTCCGTAAGATCTTCCGCTGGATCCCCGCCGACACCAGAAAAACCGTGACCCACGCCCTCGTCACGAGCCGCCTGGACTACGGCAACACCCTCTACGCCGGGACCACAGCCAAACTCCAAAACCGCCTGCAACGCATCCAAAACGCCTCGGCCCGCCTCATCCTCGACGTACCCCGCAACAGCCACATCTCCGCACACCTGAGACACCTGCATTGGCTCCCAGTCAGCAAAAGGATCACCTTCCGTCTTCTCACCCACGCACACAAAGCCCTCCACAACAAGGGACCGGAATACCTCAACAGACGCCTCAGCTTCTACGTCCCCACCCGCCCCCTCCGCTCCGCTGGCCTCGCACTTGCTGCCGTCCCTCGCACCCGCCGCTCCACGGCGGGTGGGAGATCTTTCTCCTTCCTGGCGGCCAAGACCTGGAACTCCCTCCCCACCAGCCTCAGGACCACCCAGGACCACTCCGCTTTCCGGAGACTCCTAAAGACTTGGCTGTTCGAGCAGCGATAACCCCCCCTTTTCCCCCCTAGCGCCTTGAGACCCGCACGGGTGAGTAGCGCGCTTTATAAATGTTAATGATTTGATATGATTTGATTTGATTCGACGTGCTCCACGTCTTAGAGTATGGATGGAGAAAGATTAAGAAGCTGATACCAGAATGAATGGTTGGGTCCTATATGCATCTCTTCTCTCGGGTAGTATGAAGTAATCACTGAGCCCTATGGCACCACCTACCAGCACGTGAGATATTTCAGAAAATATTTCTGGATCCAGTCTGATGTCTGGGAATATTCTAAAGGTGAAGAATGTGTGGTAAGATAGAGTAAATGACATATTCACTTTGCTTATGCCTTCTTTATATGATGAGATGTGCAGATGTTAAGGAGGAATGATTCTTTTAAGCAGATCATTACAGTAGCTAAATGTTCACATGGGATTTCTTTTCTAAAGTATCAAATGTTGAAGCATTCTTTGACCTAGACATATCATTAGAAGAGACTACATAGTGATGTCTAAAACATTCTTCACAAAAGAGTTTGTCTTATATAAGACAAGATTTTTTTAGCCTTACACCCTTATACAGAATTTATCTTTTGATTATCCATTTTGACATCCATCCCTCTTATGGCAGAAGTAACGCTATGTCAACTGTTAATTTGGAACCTGCTAATAATGTTATATGGTTCCTATGAATTAAGTAGGACTGTATATCAGGTCAACATAAATGTCAGGATATAGGTACTCACTCCATTTATACTATCAGAAAATGCTGACACGATTCCTAGCTAGGTCACAGTGCCCCATCGGAACCCCCGAATATGACTACTTAAATTCCCAAGGAAATCATGGAAACAGATCTACCCTTTCCTTGCCGCTCTGCGTACCCAAGATGAGACACAAGATATACATGAAAATGTATTTTCAAAGATTTATTGCCACAATCTTATTATTGTATAAAAAGCATGAACTGCGATTATTAGGCAGCTAAAACAAAGTATGGTAACCACCATGACGAAAATGATGAAAAAGATAAACAGTTCAACCATCATAATGTTACTTTGTTGGCACACTCTTATCTGTTACTACCTATACCATTGAGAGCAGAGTGGGAGTACCCTCAGCCAGATCAATTGGGATAGCCTAACTGTAGGCAAGTGCCCCTTTTGACATGGTCGCCTCCACTTTGTTGCAACTAGTACTGAGGGTTTTTGACTGAAGGTGCCCTTGGTTTCGGCTAAACAGGTCCCCCAGTGCTCTTTACCTAAAACAAGGTAAAAGGCCTAATAGTGTACAGTTTGCACCCGCTCTAGTACCTCTTTAAGACCCTAGTAAATGGTACCCCTAGTATGTAAGGGCTGGGTACTGGAAAGGGCCATAAGGGCTGCAGCATGTATTGTGCCACCCTAGGGGACCCCCCTAAAAATTGCACACAGCTAGCCACTGCTGACTGCATGTCATGGCTCAAGCCATGAATGGAAACACAACATGGCACACTTATTGTGTGCCATGCCCCAAAACACTGCATTTCAAATATGTAAGTCACCCCTACAGCAGGCCTTACAACCAGAAGGTACGGTAGATTATATTTTATGTGAGGACATATCTGCATGAGTAGATAGGCCCCTGTGATGTCTAGTTTGGTTACTAGATATTGCAAGTGAACAGGAAAGCCATTTTAAGGTATGTACTGGGCACTGGTCATTCCGAGGTACCCAGCTACATAACAGCTTCACTGAAACCCATGGTGTTTGATGCTAAACACCTCACCTTAATACATCAATACTGATGCCAGTATTGGATTTCCTATGACCATAGAGGTGCCCTGTGAAACCTACTAGTCATCTAGTGTGCTGGCTGACTGGTATCAACCAGCCTGCCACAACAGACATGTTTCTGACCCCCTGGAGGTGAGAGCCCACACTTTCAGAGCCCAGAAACAATGCCTGCTCTTGATGAGTGTGTTATCACCTCCTCCAGTAGAATGGCTAGTAAATCTGCATAAGAAGGCCAGGGAATTTGAAGTCCCTGCCGCCTTTAATATTCGACCCCCCCCCCCCCCAGTTGCTACCTCCTGCCTTGAGGCACATTTGGCACCAGGACAGGCTGGAAATTGGCTATGGAAGTAGGCTTGTTGCACTACCAGGTTAGTCACACCCCTGAGAGGGGCACCCTGATGTGCTCCACGACAGTAGGGTTCCATCATCTTATTTTTGTTGGAATTGGAATTCTGGGAATATTTTATGTCCACTCCCTACAGAAAGTTGTCATGTAGTCACTCCAGGGGTAAGTAGCTCATTGGCTACTGCCATGCCCTCCCCTTAACACCCCTAAATTGAGTATTTAGTTGGCCCCCTCACACCTGATTAACAGATTTGACTGACTGAAGAAAGAAGAGGACAAAGAAGAGCTGAAGAAGTGAGAACTGCAGATCACTGGTGGGCTCTGGCGCAAAACACTGCCTGCCTACCTACTCCAGTCCTGAGAATGATGACAACCCTACTCATCCTGCAGCTGTGAATCCTCCATAAGCCTCGGAGGGCCTCCAGCACTTGCCTAGCCATCAGCATCTACCTTGGAGGGGAGGAACCACTTGACTACAGGCACCAACTGCAGTGTCAGGATCACTGTTCTGCTGACCACCAGGTCCATTGATGCAGCAACTATCCAGGAGGAGGTCACCATGCTCCAGGAGGTCAGATCGTTCCCTCACCCACCCAAGTGAGAAGACGCCAGGACCCACCGGAGTTGTCCTGCACTGATAACTGGGGCACTGGACCCCTTGCTCCAACCAAAGCTTGTTTGAGTCACACCCAATGCCGCAAAGACTGACCAGCTGACGAGGGACTTCAGCATTGCAGAGGCCAGCACAGAGAGTGGCCAAGAGTGGCCCAACTGTCCTATTTTGTCCACCTTTTGCAGGTACACCCGAGAACCATGGGCTCCTTTGATGCAGGAGCACCCGCTGACCAAAACCCTTTGTACCTGAGCTTCCTGGCCAAGGTCCACTACAACCGACCATGCTCCCCTGCTCCCAGGACCCCCACAGACTGAGCCTACGGTTGGAAGCTCCCATACTTGTTCCCAAGTCCCTTGTCTGCAGCCTGCTTTTAGGTGCCCCCCTTCTTCGCCAACCCTACAGTGCACGAGACACCTGACCTCTCCAGCACCTTTGCACCCCGACGCCCCAGGGCCGGTAAACCTGAACTGCTAGTGTTTCTTGTGACCTTGCACCCCTAGGACTCTTCAACCTAAAGAGGGACCCCCAAGATTTATCTGCAAAGACCCCTATACTGTCAAAGTTCCTTTCCGCTTAAAAGCGCATTGTTCTATTTACTTGCCCCACTGTGAAGAATTCTTTGCAACAGTACTTATCTTCTTTTGAAGATTTTTCTGCTGTTGAAACATTATATAAATGTGATTGTATTTTTTTAAACATTGGTCTTGAGTTTCTTCATGAGTGTGTGTATCTCATTTATTGACTCTGTGACAAATGCTTAGCACTACCTTATGATAAGCCTAAAGTGATCGCCCACACTACCTCAAAAGAGAGCATTTGGGGTTATAATTTTAACCCCTGTAAACCAATAAAGGTCATCTGGACTATCTGCATAGTGTGCCCTTATATTCAGTACACTGCATAGATAGCCAGATTCCTACTGTAAGCACATCATACCTGGGTAAATACGTGGGTAAGATTTACTGGGAAGTCTGGTGTAGTTCAGACTTCTGTCCCGTGTAGGATGGAGGCCAGAGTCAGCAGGGCAGGGCTGCATCTCAGTCAAAGTGATTCCAGGATGATCCCAGCAGAAGTGCTCCTCTGCTGAATGTGGCACAGAGGCAGTTATCATAAAGCACCATTCATATTGCACTGTGTCAGAAAGCGTTGATGCAATTATATGTCTGCATGGAAGGAGCCAGTGGACAATCATCATATGAGGGCATCGCATTCTATGTGCATATCCTTGGACGTAGTGTATAGACTGCATGGCAAAGCCCCTTACTAGGAACAGGCTGCATGTGCACTGTTTTCTCATTACATTATCACGAGTGAAAAAACAAAAACCCACCATCAGAATTAAAGGTTAAAATGTGCAATCTAAAATGGGAGCTCTTTGCAGGCCCTATCATGCTTTACCACAGTTACTTGCACTTCTGAAAGTAGTCTCACATTTATTGGCCACACTTATTTATTTTTTGGATGTATTTTTATTGAAATTTTCATTCCATACCATGAGGTCCATACATACTCGAAGATGTAGGCAGCAGCATGAAGCATGAAAGATGATATTAAAGAACCATTGTAAAGAAATGGCTCCCTGTTGCAGTTACCCCCCACTTTTTGCCTGATACTGATGCTGACTTGACTGAGAAGTGTGCTGGGACCCTGCTAACCAGGCCCCAGCACCAGTGTTCTTTCACCTAAAATGTACCATTGTCTCCACAATTGGCACAACCCTGGCAACCAGGTAAGTCCCTTGTAACTGGTACCCCTGGTACCAAGGGCCCTGATGCCAGGGAAGGTCCCTAAGGGCTGCAGCATGTCTTATGCCACCCTAGGGACCCCTCACTCAGCACAGACACACTGCTTGCCAGCTTGTGTGTGCTGGTGGGGAGAAAATGACTAAGTCGACATGGCACTCCCCTCAGGGTGCCATGCCAACCTCACACTGCCTGTGGCATAGGTAAGTCACCCCTCTAGCAGGCCTTACAGCCCTAAGGCAGGGTGCACTATACCACAGGTGATGGCATAGGTGCATGAGCACTATGCCCCTACAGTGTCTAAGCAAAACCTTAGACATTGTAAGTGCAGGGTAGCCATAAGAGAATATGGTCTGGGAGTCTGTCAAAAACGAACTCCACAGCTCCATAATGGCTACACTGAATACTGGGAAGTTTGGTATCAAACTTCTCAGAATAATAAACCCACACTGATGCCAGTGTTGGATTTATAAAAAAATGCACACAGAGGGCATCTTAGAGATGCCCCCTGTATTTTACCCAATTGTTCAGTGCAGGACTGACTGGTCTGTGCCAGCCTGCTGCTGAGAGACGAGTTTCTGACCCCATGCGGTGAGAGCCTTTGTGCTCTCTGAGGACAGAAACAAAGCCTGCTCTGGGTGGAAGTGCTTCCCACCTCCTCCCTGCAGGAACTGTAACACCTAGCAGTGAGCTTCAAAGGCTCAAGCTTCGTGTTACAATGCCCCAGGGCACTCCAGCTAGTGGAGATGCCCGCCCCCTGGACACAGCCCCCACTTTTGGCGGCAAGTCCAGGAGAGATAATGAGAAAAACAAGGAGGAGTCACTGGCCAGTCAGGACAGCCCCTAAGGTGTCCTGAGCTGAAGTGACTCTAACTTTTAGAAATCCTCCATCTTGCAGATGGAGGATTACCCCAATAGGGATAGGAATGTGACCCCCTCCCCTTGGGAGGAGGCACAAAGAGGGTGTACCCACCCTCAGGGCTAGTAGCCATTGGCTACTAACCCCCCAGACCTAAACACGCCCTTAAATTTTGTATTTAAGGGCTTCCCTGAACCTAAGAATTTAGATTCCTGCAACTTAAAGAAGAAGAGGACTACTGAGCTGAAAAACCCTGCAGAGAAGAAGAAGACACCAATCTGCTTTGGCCCCAGCCCTACCGGCCTGTCTCCCTCCTTCAGAAGAAAACTGATCCAGTGACGCTTTCCCCAGGACCAGCGACCTCTGAATCCTAAGAGGACTGCCCTGCTTCCAAAAGACCAAGAAACTCCCGAGAACAGCGGCCCTGTTCAACAAAGACTGCAACTTTGTATCCAGAGGAGCAGATTTAAAGACCCCTGCAATCCCCGCAAGAAGCGTGAGACTTGCAACACTGCACCCGCGACCCCGACCCGACTGGTGGAGAACCATCACCTCAGGGAGGACCCTCCGGCGACTCCGAGACCGTGAGTAACCAAAGTTGTCCCCCCTGAGCCCCCACAGCGACACCTGCAGAGGGAATCCCGAGGCTCCCCCTGACCGCGACTGCCTGACTCCAAGATCCCGACGCCTGGAAAAGACCCTGCACCCGCAGCCCCCAGGACCTGAAGGATCGGAACTCCAGTGCAGGAGTGACCCCCAGGAGGCCCTCTCCCTTGCCCAGGTGGTGGCTACCCCGAGGAGCCCCCCCCTTGCCTGCACCGCTGAAGAGACCCCTTCGTCTCCCATTGAAACCTATTACGAACCCGACGCTTGTTTGCACACTGCACCCGGCCGCCCCCGCGCTGCTGAGGGTGTACTTTTTGTGTGGACTTGTGTCCCCTCCGGTGCCCTACAAAATCCCCCTGGTCTGCCCTCCGAAGACGCAGGTACTTACCTGCTGGCAGACTGGAACCGGGGCACCCCCTTCTCTCCATTGAAGCCTATGCGTTTTGGGCACCACTTTGAACTCTGCACCTGACCGGCCCTGAGCTGCTGGTGTGGTAACTTTGGGGTTGCTCTGAACCCCCAACGGTGGGCTACCTTGGACCCCAATTTGAACCCCATAGGTGGTTTACTTACCTGCAAGAACTAACATTACTTTACCTCCCCCAGGAACTGTGAACATTGCACTGTGTCCACTTTTAAAACAGCTAAATGTGTTTTATGTAAAAAGTATATATGCTACTGTGATTATTCCAAGTTCCTAAAGTACTTACCTGCAATACCTTTCAAATGAGATATTACATGTGGAATTTGAACCTGTGGTTCTTAAAATAAACTAAGAAAATATATTTTTCTATAACAAAAACCTATTGGCCTGGAATTGTTTCTGAGTGTGTGTTCCTCATTTATTGCCTGTGTGTATGTACAACAAATGCTTAACACTACTCCTTGGATAAGCCTACTGCTCGACCACACTACCACAAAATAGAGCATTAGTATTATCTCTTTTTGCCACTATCTTACCTCTAAGGGGAACCCTTGGACTCTGTGCATACTATTCCTTACTTTGAAATAGTGCATACAGAGCCAACTTCCTACAACCATTGATAATAAAACTGGTCAATAACGTCCTCCAATAAGGGGTGGTTGAATCATCATTAAGGAACTGATTACTTTATTCAACCTGCACATTACAAACAATTATCCCTCCAAGGGTACATCAGCAATCCATCTGTGTACTGTCTGAGAAAACAAATCCCCCTGAAACCTCATTGAACAGTGCCTGAAGGATGGAACATCTCCGCCATAGTCGAGACTGTCAGCCAAATACCAATGAGGATAACTTTACATCTCCCACTTCCAGGAGGGATGGTTAATATTCTTGCTAAGTGGCAGGGATTGAATAGCCAGAGAGGGGGATAGGATACATTGCCTGCCATTTAGGCCCCTTAACATAGTACTATGAATCTCCGTCCAGTTGTGGGGATGGGCGGAGGAAAGGTTTCCATATGGCCTCAAACACTCCCACTTGGTGACTGATTTTGTATGTTATTCGCTCATATTGCGCAACCTTAGCCAATTCGAGAGGGTAGGAAAGAGGGTTGCCTTAAGTGCTGCAGGATACACCACCATTATTTCTGACAATTATGCATGCCATCCTCCCTAGGTTGAAGGCTGTATTAACATTACATTGTTACAAAGTAAAAGTATTTGGATGAATGCATGGTGTTGACTGGAAACTCTGGCTATTCATATACAAAAAATGTACTACCAAAAAGGTTCTGGCAGGTCAGCTATAAGCAGCTAGCTGTGAGAATGTAAAACAAGACTCTGAGTTTATACTAATATGTGCACCAACTCTAGCACTAGAGTTGGTTCTTGTGTTAGTACAAACACTTGGATTTCCCAGTTTGTCACTCTGTTTAGTTTTCTGGCAATATTTATCAATCAGTGAATTCTGACCTACTTGCTTTACTACTTTTTTTACGAAGAGGAATCAGAAATAGTTCTGAATTACCAAAAATTGATTGAAGCTCCTGGACCAGATTGAATATGGTTGATTTTTTTTTTTAAGCAGATCCATTGATCTGGGTACAGTACCGTTCCAGATTATGAATTCCATGATACTTATGGAATGCATGGGAAATTCAGTCAGTGTGACAAATAATATAAAATTAATTTCAAATTGGAATATAATCCTAGGCCATACAAACACATCAATTTGAGACAAATAATGTTTTATTTAATTTCCTTGCTTCACATAAAAAACTAAAATGTCTGTGTTCAAGTGATCAAACGTGAATAAAGTTGTGTGTATTTTGCATACATACTTCTAACTGCAGATTCCTCGCCTTCAGACTATCCCCCAGGTTCCGTACTAAATCTGGAGAGTTTTCCAGAAATGCCTACATGCACTTGTAGGTGGCACCGTGCAACTTGGTATTGACTTCATACCGCCCTGTACGTGACTGAGTAGCGCCGCAATTACATGCCACCTGTGCATGCTGATACCGGTTCCTTTCTTTCGATGATTCCAACACAGAGCCAGAGCTATGCTCCCTAGTTTGTTCGTCTTCCTGCGACTCCAGATACTCTTCTCATTGTGATAAGAAATTATGATTCTAGAGAAAAACAACAGGATTCAAGCTGTGCTAAGACTACAGGAACCAGATGTTGGTCATAAACCTATGCAAGATGTTCCTGTGCTGCCTGCCACTGCTACAACTTTAGTTTGTGCAAACAATGCACCTTAGTGCACTGGAAGGCTGTTTGTGACTGTCTGCAAAGCTGTGTATAAGGGAAAGTAATGACGGACTCACAGTTGGAGGAGGAGGGTGTATCCTTAGATAAAAAAGAAGCAGAAGGCGCAAGAAGTGGGAAGAAGGAAGGTGAGGCAGGGGTGGCACATCGAGGAAAGGAGTTAAAAACACCAGCCATGCGAGGGATGCCGAGACTGCACTAAGGAAGCAGAGGAAGTCGAACAGGAGATAGGACCGCCAAGATGCTGGAGATGCTACGAGGGGAGTGAAGCCGTGGAAGACAAACGAAGCAGCTGATGGCAATCTAAAGGAAAAAGTGGCATTTGCAGATATACATCATGGAACAGCATTGGTTAAATGTAAGCCCATGTCTGAAGGAGGAGATTCATAACTCTTTGGGATTGGAGGCGGTGTGATGTGGTATTTGATTAAGATTGTTATCAGAGGCAAGATGTGTATTAAGCAGGTCCCCTATCATTGCTAGTCCTGAAGAAGACCCATATGTGAGCCTGAAATCAGCCCGAGAGCCAGAGGGGGTCGAAACATCGACGATGATAGTTATGCCTGGGTGTGTTTTTTACATATATATAGGATTGAAGGACTCTATTGGGGATTTGATACTTTTATAAACTAGGAATTATTCAATGCGTAAAAGGATCAACCAGCAGGAAATTGTTGAAAATTGTTTCTTTTTTGGTTTGATAGGTTTGTGATTCATGCTCTTTTTCCATTTTTCCTTTTATCACGAGCACTTGATCTTTTTGCACTTCTTTATGTCCTTCTACTTTGGTGGTTTGATAGGGGGATATTAGATAGGACTTTTTATAAATAAAATATGTTTAATTTTATATATGTAGAATAAAGGAGGTTTTCTAAATGATTATATATCAATGCTGCATGTGATTTTTATGGATGTATGTGTTATTTAATTTGGTTCCCAAGTGGGCAATGTAGTTTTGTATTTATGGAGGATCACAAAGGGGCAGAGGTCACGGCCGAAACAGACGACACTGAGGTGGAGGGCTGGTCAGAAGACAGGTGAATGTCACCAGCAACAGCGCAGCAGCCCGCCATAGCTCAGGAGAGTTGTGGCTGACTGAGTGCCTGCTAACCCGGCACAGAAAGGAGGGGGTGGGAGGGAGAAACGGTTTTTCTTGTGTTTGTAAGTAGATACCCCTCACTTAAAGTCTTATTGAACCAGCCAAGAACCAGGCCCCTTAGTAATCGGGAAAGTTCCAAATATGGAAAGGGGAGTAGGCCCTTAAAAAGATTACACCAGTGTGGTCATGATCCCCCCCAGGGTTTCCCCACATGCGAGTGGTGACAGGTTGTAGAGAAAGCCAGGAGCAAAGCCTTCTACCCAAAGAGATAGATATACTTACCTGGGTTTGTTTTGGCTTCTTTCTCCTGCTGTCGTTGGTGCCATCATCCCAGTAGACCTGAAAGGAAGAGAATGACTATTTAATACCAAGAGTGAACACCCTCTGGACATCATTTGGAGAGGTAGAAAACATATAGACATTTTCTAAACTTAGGGTACATTCCCTTAACATATTGTTTTTGTTCTTGTTCAGATTTGGGGTATTTTGTGTGCCAATAAAACCAAGCAATCAGAAAAAAACCCAAAGCCGCCTTTCTGTCCATCCCTCCACACCATGCTGTAAATCTTTAGTGTGCTCTGGTCTTCCTCTGGTGTGCCCACAAAATATGAAGGGGACTCAAGTCGACTTATATGCAGCGAGCCTGTCAAATGAAATCTGTCACTGTGGGACCTGTTACGACACCTATACCAACTCCGGTGCAGACTTTCATGCCAGCCTCAAGATCTGTGTTTGTTCTCTTAGCCGATACTAACTCGACCTGCGTGATTGATGTCCTCGGCCGACACCAATGTTGGACCTTAACCCAAAGTTGCCCTGAGATTTCAAATGTGCTACAAAATAACTGAAGGCCCATTGGTTTGCTATGCAGCCTGATATTTACCCTGTGAATCTACTGTGATGCAAGTATCAGAGAACATTTCATTACGTTTTTTCTACTCTTGACTCAAGCCTGTGCTAGAAAGGTACTGCAGGTCCTGTGTACTCCAGGATACCGATGATAGTAAGGGGGTGGACTGCTTCCCCTTTATCATATTGATGATGAATTGTACCTTGAATTACTAAACGCCACTGGGCTTGAAACTTGAGCAGTGCATGACTCAACACATGGGGCATCACTGGAAGAAAACAGCTTATTTGCAGTAGTGGTTAAGGAGGGCAGCTGAGGTACAAGATTTACAGCTGTCCTCCATTGAGACTAAGACAGATGTTCTTTTGGAGATTCTTAAACTTCACCAAGTGACATCAGTGCCCTTACTCCATTCAGTAACACCTTTATGGCAAGTGGCCATGTGACACACGTTTGTGCCCTGTGATCCAGATTTTTTCACCAAGCATCTTACTCTTGAAAGTCCCTTTATACAGGTTTCAACTAGCAAGACTGTCCCGACCACCTCTTGTGATTGAAAATCCAAAAGGATTGATGCTTTTGGCAAGTGAATGTTTTCTTCTTCCAGCCTGGCACTGTGGTCCATAATTGCAGCCTGTCTGTCTGGTTGCTCTACACATGCCTTATGGAGCTTGACCAGCAAGGCCTTGCCAGCAGTCCTGGAAAACCTTAGGCACTTCTTGGCCAGATGATCTAGGGTGGGCAGGATGGAGCGAAATGCAGCATCCTTGCAGGCTTAGATAACATGATGTTCGATGGCATATGTCGCTGCAGATACACATGTTTAGTACAGTCCGCTGCCTGGTGTTGGGCTCGGAGTATTACAAGTTGTTTTTCTTCGAAGAAGTCTTTTTTGGTCACGGGACCGAAGGACTCCTCCCTCTTCGGCTCCATTGCGCATGGGCGTCGACTCCATCTTAGATTGTTTTTTTCCGCTGTCGGGTTCGGACGTATTCCTTTTCGCTCCGTGTTTCGGTTCGGAAAGTTAGTCAGAATCTCGGAAGAAAGCGTCGGTATTGTTCCGTTCGGTATCGGGATAGTTAGGTACATCGACACCGATCATCGGAAGACTTTGGGGTAGCTTCGATCCCCCATCGGGGCCTGGTCGGCCCGACCGCGTGCGACATCGAAGCCGATGGAACGGACCCCGTTCCGTTTCTGCCCAAAATGTCACAGTAAGTATCCTTATACAGATCAGCACTTGGTCTGTAACTTGTGCTTGTCCCCCGAGCACAAGGAGGATACCTGTGAGGCCTGTCGAGCCTTCCGGTCCAGAAAAACACTCCGGGACCGAAGAGCCAGGCGTCTACAAATGGCGTCCACGCCGACAACACAACGTTTCGACGACGAAGAGGAAACATTCTCGGTTCCGGACTCAGAATCCGGAGACTCCGACGTCGAACAACAACAACAAACAGTGAGTAAGACGTCGAAAACAAAAACCATCGAAAAAACAAAAGCCCAGGGGACGCCACTGCCAATAGGCCATGGCTCGACCCATAAAACCGGCGAGCCATCGAAGGCGCCGAAAAAGGGCACGCCCATAGCGAAGACACCCGACTCCGGTCGAGGAACCGCCATGGAGCAACCTCGGAGCCGAGATAGCGGCTCCGAGAAGCAAAAACAAGATGCCGGCACTGAAAAACATCGGCACCGAGACACACTGCCGAAAGCCACAAAAATTCAGTCGGTACCGAAGCCGAAAAAAGATTCTCTCTCGGCGCCGAAAAGTTCCACACCTCCTTCCTACACAGAGGAACAAGGAATAAGTGGCCAGATGCACAGATTTGGACAAGAGCTCCAAAGTGTAGAATCAGACTACACACAAAAGAGACTGTACATCCAACAAGACACAGGGAAGATATCAACCCTTCCCCCAATAATGAGAAAAAGAAGGATTGGATTTCTCAAGGATGACGCACAACCACAAGCCAAAGTGGTTAAAAAAGTCACGCCTCCGCCCTCTCCACCACAACAGGCATCGCCGGCACAAACTCCGCCACAAATGCACTCACCAGCGCAAACTACTATAAGTCAAGATAATCAGGATCAAGACGCTTGGGACCTATACGACACCCCAGTGCCGGACAATGATCCCGATTCATACCCCACAAAGCCGTCACCGCCAGAGGACAGTACCTCATACTCGCAACTGGTGGCTAGGGCAGCAGAATTCCACAATGTCCAACTGCATTCCGATCCTATAGAGGATGATTTTTTATTTAACACCCTCTCGGCTACACATAGCCAATATCAATGTCTCCCAATGCTACCAGGGATGTTACGGCACGCAAAACAAATTTTTGAAGAGCCCGTAAAATCAAGAGCCATCACCCCAAGGGTGGATAAAAAATACAAACCACCACCCACAGACCCAGTGTTTATTACCTCGCAGTTACCACCTGACTCCGTAGTAGTAGGGGCAGCTCGCAAAAGAGCAAATTCCCATACATCTGGCGACGCCCCACCTCCGGACAAAGAAAGCCGAAAATTTGATGCGGCAGGAAAAAGAGTAGCATCACAGGCAGCCAACCAGTGGCGCATCGCAAATTCTCAAGCGCTGCTAGCCCGATATGACCGCGCAGACTGGGATGAGATGCAACTTCTCATAGACCATCTTCCCCAGGAATACCAAAAAAGGGCGCAGCAAATAGTTGAAGAGGGACAAACGATCTCAAACAATCAAATCCGCTCTTCACTGGACGCAGCCGATACTGCAGCGAGAACAGTCAACACTGCTGTCACCATAAGGAGACACGCTTGGCTCCGCACTTCAGGGTTCAAACCTGAAATCCAGCAGGCTGTCCTTAATATGCCCTTCAACGAGAAACAACTTTTTGGCCCTGAAGTGGACACAGCCATTGAAAAACTTAAAAAGGACACAGACACGGCCAAAGCCATGGGCGCACTCTACTCCCCGCAGAGCAGAGGCTCTTTTAGAAAAACTCCATTTAGAGGGGGGTTTCGTGGCCAACCCACAGACACCACCAGCCAACAAACAAGAACCACACCATATCAGGGTTCATTCCAAAGGGGAAGTTTCAGGGGATATAGAGGGGGTCAATTCCCAAGGAGTAGGGGAAGATTCCAGACTCCAAAAACACCTCCACCTAAACAGTGACTTTCAAGTCCCACAACCCCTTCACTCAACACCAGTGGGGGGAAGACTAGGCCAATTCTACCAATCTTGGCAGCAGATTACAACAGACAATTGGGTATTAGCAATAATCCAACATGGCTATTGCATAGAATTCCACAAATTCCCACCAAACATCCCTCCAAAAACACGCAAAATGTCACCACAACATTTAGAACTTTTAGGACTAGAAGTTCAAGCACTACTGCAAAAGGATGCAATAGAGTTAGTACCAGTACAACAAAAAAACACAGGAGTTTACTCCCTGTACTTTCTAATTCCAAAAAAAGACAAAACATTAAGACCAATATTAGATCTCAGGACACTAAATACCTACATCATATCGGACCACTTTCACATGGTCACACTACAAGACATCATTCCACTGCTCAAACAGCAAGATTACATGACCACATTAGACCTAAAAGATGCGTACTTTCATATACCGATACACCCTTCTCACAGAAAGTACCTAAGGTTCGTATTCAAAGGAATACATTACCAATTCAAGGTGTTGCCATTCGGAATAACAACTGCACCAAGAGTATTCACAAAATGTCTAGCAGTAGTAGCAGCACATATCAGGAGACAACAAATACATGTGTTTCCTTACCTAGACAATTGGCTAATCAAGACCAACACAGTAAGAAAGTGCACAAACAACACCACATATGTCATACAAACCCTTCACAAACTGGGTTTCTCCATCAATTATGCAAAGTCACACCTCGAACCTTGTCAGACACAACAATATCTAGGGGCAACCATCAACACATCAAAAGGAATTGCCACTCCAAGTCCACAAAGAGTTCAAGCATTCCACAAGGTAATAAGTGCTATGTTTCCAAACCAAAAGATACAAGCAAAATTTGTGCTAAAACTTCTAGGCATGATGTCATCATGCATAGCCATTGTCCCAAACGCAAGACTACACATGCGACCCTTACAACAGTGCCTAGCATCGCAATGGTCACAAGCACAGGGTCATCTTCTAGATCTGGTGTTGGTAGACCGCCAAACATACCTCTCGCTTCTATGGTGGAACAGCAACAATTTAAACAAAGGGCGGACATTTCAGGACCCAGTGCCTCAATACGTTATAACAACAGATGCTTCCATGACAGGGTGGGGAGCACACCTCAATCACCACAGCATTCAAGGACAATGGGACGTACACCAAACAAAATTTCATATAAATTACCTAGAACTGTTAGCAGTATTTCTAGCGTTAAAAGCCTTTCAACCCATAATAACACACAAATACATTCTTGTCAAAACAGACAACATGACAACAATGTATTATTTAAACAAACAAGGAGGAACACACTCAACAAAATTGTGTCTCCTAACACAAAAAATATGGCAGTGGGCGATTCACAACCACATTCGCCTAATAGCACAATTTATTCCAGGGATCCAAAACCAACTAGCAGACAACCTTTCGCGAGATCACCAACAAGTCCACGAATGGGAAATTCACCCCCAAGTTCTGAAGAATTACTTTCAAATTTGGGGAACACCCCAGATAGATTTATTCGCAACAAAAGAAAACGCAAAATGCCAAAACTTCGCATCCAGGTACCCACACCGCGAATCACAAGGCAATGCTCTATGGATGAGTTGGTCAGGGATATTTGCATACGCTTTTCCCCCTCTCCCTCTCCTTCCATATCTAGTAAACAAATTGAGTCAAAACCAACTCAAACTCATACTGATAGCACCCACATGGGCAAGACAACCTTGGTATACAACTCTACTAGACCTTTCACTAGTACCGCATGTCAAACTACCCAACAGACCGGATCTGTTAACACAACACAAACAACAGATCAGGCATCCAAACCCAGCATCATTGAATCTAGCAATTTGGCTCCTGAAATCCTAGAATTCGGACACTTAGACCTCACACAAGAATGTATGGAGGTCATAAAACAAGCTAGAAAAGCTTCCACTAGACACTGCTATGCATCTAAGTGGAAAAGATTTGTTTGCTACTGCCATACCAATCAAATCCAACCATTGCATGCCTCTACAAAGGACATAGTGGGATACTTACTACATTTGCAAAAAGCAAACCTCGCTTTTTCATCTATAAAAATACACCTCGCAGCAATATCTGCTTACCTACAAACTACTCATTCATCGTCTCTATTTAGAATACCAGTTATTAAAGCATTCATGGAAGGGCTAAAAAGAATTATACCACCAAGAACACCACCAGTTCCTTCATGGAACCTTAACATCGTCTTAACAAGACTCATGGGTCCACCTTTTGAACCCATGCATTCCTGTGAAATGCAATATCTAACGTGGAAAGTCGCATTTCTCATTGCAATCACATCCCTCAGAAGAGTAAGTGAAATACAGGCATTTACCATACAAGAACCATTTATTCAAATACACAAAAATAAAATAGTTCTAAGAACAAATCCAAAATTTCTACCAAAAGTAATCTCACCATTCCATTTAAATCAAACAGTAGAATTACCAGTGTTCTTCCCACAGCCAGATTCCGTGGCTGAAAGGGCACTACATACATTAGACATCAAAAGAGCACTAATGTACTACATTGACAGAACAAAGCTAATCAGGAAAACAAAACAACTGTTCATAGCTTTTCAAAAACCACACATAGGAAATCCAATCTCTAAACAAGGCATTGCTAGATGGATAGTCAGATGTATTCAAACATGCTATCTTAAAGCCAAGAGAGAATTGCCTATTACACCAAAGGCACACTCAACCAGAAAGAAAGGTGCTACAATGGCCTTTCTAGGAAACATTCCTATGAGCGAAATATGTAAGGCTGCAACCTGGTCTACGCCTCATACATTTACTAAACACTACTGTGTAGATGTACTAAATGCACAACAAGCTACAGTGGGCCAAGCTGTACTAAGAACATTATTCCAAACTACTTCAACTCCTACAGGCTAAACCACCGCTTTTAGGGGAGGTAACTGCTTTATAGTCTATGCTAAACATGTGTATCTGCAGCGACATATGCCATCGAACTGAAAATGTCACTTACCCAGTGTACATCTGTTCGTGGCATTAGTCGCTGCAGATTCACATGTGCCCTCCCGCCCCCCCGGGAAGCCTGTAGCCGTTTAGAAGTAAATCTTAAACATTTGTACATTTGTAAATAATTATTATAAACTTTTTATGTACATACGTATTCACTCCATTGCATGGGCACTATTTATAGCAAACAACTCCAGCCTCACCCTCTGCGGGGAAAACAATCTAAGATGGAGTCGACGCCCATGCGCAATGGAGCCGAAGGGGGAGGAGTCCTTCGGTCCCGTGACCAAAAAAGACTTCTTCGAAGAAAAACAACTTGTAATACTCCGAGCCCAACACCAGGCAGCGGACTGTGCTAAACATGTGAATCTGCAGCGACTAATGCCACGAACAGATGTACACTGGGTAAGTGACATTTTCATTTCACTGGCAGAGCAGTTAGTACCATTGATGTTCACCTCAGACAGGCCTCGATGAGGTCAACCAGATTTTCCAGGCGTTGTGCAGGCCTCGCTGATGTACATGCCTTTTGATAGGTCTCAACTCTTCAGAGAGAAGGTGGACACTATGTTGGACAGGTTTAAAGATAGTAGGTCCACAACCCGATCCTGGGGGTTTTTGGCTTCTTCAAAGCAATTACCTGTCAGTTCTGCAAATTTAGACACAATATCAGGGGTTAGCCTAAAGGCAATGGTAACTATCCCAGCAGGTGGTTCAGCAGACAGGCCAGTCCTGTTGGGGATGTCACACCAGTAGACATTTTGCAGTCCAGCTGTGGCACCAGTCCTTCAACTTCTCTTCCTTGCTACAGCTGACAATAAGCCCAACAAATCTGAAGGGGACTCTAGTCGAGTTACCTCCAGCGAACCTGTCAAATGCTATCTTTCACTGTGGGACCTGTTACAACACCTACACCAACTCCGTTGCAGACTTCTGTGTCCGCCTCAAGATCTGTTTGTTCTCGTCTCTGATACTGACTCCACCTGCATGATTGACATCCTGGTGCCGACACCAATGTTGGACCTCAACCCAAAGTTGCCCCGAGTTTACAAATGTGCTACAAAATAACTAAAGGTCAATTGGTTGTTATGCAGCCTGACTTTTACCCTGTGAATCTACTGTGATGCAATTATCAACAGACATTCCATTCCGTTTTTTGGCTCTGACTCGAGTCTGTGATAGAAAAGTGTGTACTCCAGGCTACTGAAGATAGTGAGGGGGTGGGTTGCTTCCCCTTTATCATGTTGATGATGAATTGTACCTTGAATTACAAAACTCCAGTGGGCTTGAAACTTGAGCAGTGCATGACTCAACACATGAGGCACCAACGGAAGAAAACACCTTATTTGCATTTGTGGTTAAGAGGGCAGGTGGGCTTCTAGATTTACAGCTGTCCTCCATTAAGACCAAGACAAATGTTCTTTTGGAGACCAGTAGACATTGCAAAGTCCAGCTGTGGCACCAGTCCCCCAACTTCTCTCCCCCTGCTACAGCTGACAATAAGCTGATTTCCAACACTTCATTTGATAGGTCTTACCGGTTAATCCAAGGGGCTATGCCCTACCTTACATTTCTTCCCCAGCCTACATGCAAACCTAATAAAATGACTTCAGAGGAGTATCTGTCTGTCCTTCGGCAGGAGGTGTACCTCCTACTCCTCAACGGTGCCATCAAATGAGAACAGGACTTAGAGAAAAGTGAGGTTTTTTATTCACACTGCTCCACATCCAGAAGTAGGACGGGCCTCGCAGCTCTGTCGTCAACCCTTGATTGCATCTTTGCCCTGGAGCTGGAAGATTGAATGCTGTCCTTGGACTTGCAGGGCGTGTATTTTCATATAGCCGCCTTCGAGTCCCACAAGTTTTAACCTGGGTTCAAGGTGGGCCAGAAGCATTTTAATTTTTTTTTGCTTCCCTTCGACCTCAACTCTGCCCGTTGAATCTTCACAAAAGTGATGGTACTGTTTGCATGCCATCTTCAGAGATTGGGAGTATTCCTGTACCTCAGCGAATGGCGTCTCAAAGCTGGCTCTCCATAATTAGTCATAGACCACCTCCAGGCAGCCTCAAATGAGCCAAAATCCCTCCTGCTTCTAGTCATTTGATCAATCCTAGATACAGTGAAGGTGAAGGCTTTTCCTTGACCACAGCAAATCCAGGATATTTAGGCTTTGATACCGATGTTTCTGGTTTGATCCTAATATTTCTGGCTTGATCCTGGATGCCGGTGAGGGTTGCTATGAGGCTTTTTGGCCTCTGCTTTGAGCAGTGTACACTAAGTGGGACATGCTTGCCCCTTAATTGAAGCTGGCATCCCAGTGGGCCTAGCATCAAGGCTGCCTTTCTGCCCCATCTAGATCTCGAAGAAGACAGCCCAAGCTTTGCAGTGGTGGCCGACTGATCATAATTTGTCCTTGGCAGACTGGTGGTGTTGACAGATACATTGCTAATGGGTTTTGGTGAAGGGGGGTTATATAGTGGAGGTGTATATCAGAGACATCTGGGCTCAATTGGAGAGCCAGTTCCACATCCGCCAACTATAATAATGGGCCATTTGTTATGTCCTCAAGGCAAGCTGGTGCAGGATCCCATACTGCCATTTGCTACTGCAAAAGTAGGGGAAAGTGGGGTACTTAATCCTCAAACAGTAGAACATTTTTCTAGTCTTGAAGCACCTTGTAGAGTCCCTGAGTTTCACAGCTGCCGATTTTAGTAGATTTTTCCTGCCAGACCAGGAGTGGCTGCTACATCCCTTAGGTGGCGCAGGGCTTATTGATCAGTGGCGAGAGCCTTGGCTAGATCTATTCACCATTGAACATGCAGTGACAATGGACTCTTGTATGCCTTCCCTCTGCTAACTCTCCTGTAAAGAGTTATGAAGATCAAGAATGAGCAGGTCCAAGTCATTTTAATTGCTTTAAATTGAGCTAGGATAATGTGGAACCCGGAACTCCTGAGCATGAGTATCTGTCCTCCTATCAGGCTACCACTTTAAGAGGACCTCCTGTCTCGGCAACATGCCAGGGTCCTTCATCCAAACTCCTGCAGTGACACCTCCATGCATGGAGATTTAGGGGCGTCATTTGACTCTTTCTGCCTTGCAGTCTGGGGTGTCATCCTCGCTGCCAGACACCTTTCCATAATATCTATGCATGGCTATGGGACAAGTTTGTAACTTGGTTTGGTGCTTGGGAAACTATATGACATCCTTTTGTTTGATCAGCCTTAAGCTCAGCAAAGCCTTGCAATGAGCACTGTAAACAGTTATTTGTAGACCTTTTCATCCGTTCTACATTTGTTGGACCAACTGTCCTTGATTAAATCACAAGTTACGATGTTGTTCCTTAAATTTATGGCATGCATGTTCCTTCCCAAATCGTTTGTGATGCCTCAGGCCCCAGAATGCCCATAACTTGGTCTTGTGTCTACTGGCGCTTGCCAGTAGGTAGTTATAGTTAGGACCAAGTTTCCATAGGAATAGCATTTTTTGTTGTGCCAATAACTTTGGCGAATCTTTACAGAGTTTTCAAAGCTAGTTTACCACTCACTTCGGCTGCTGTTTTGAAAGTTTCGGGGTGATTTGTCATACACAGCTTGAGAAAAAGAGTGTGTGCCAAAATCAGTTTTCCCCATGCATTTTCCCATGGGGATTTAGACATGACTACAGCTCGAGCCGCTGGACGGAATCACACCAGATTTGGCAGAAAGGTAGCCTATTGAGGTGGATTGTCCTCTATATCAAGATTTGCTATATACTACCCATTTAACAGCCCCTGCCATACCACCCAGGCCAAGTCTGCTACGAATGCGTTGGTGCTAGGAATCCCTGTTCTTGTTATCTATCAGGGGGTGTCATGGGCATCAGGTCATACGTTCACAAAGCATTACTGCTTTGACAGCCAGGTCCAGTGGAAAGAAAGCTTTATTGGCTCAATTCTGAAGGACTTTCTGGTTTGAGTACACTCTATGCTCATGCCACTGTTGGAGTGCTCTACTTTGGTGTCTGTTCTCAAGGTAATAAATCTGCAGTCAGAATCATCCTTCAAAACAACCAGTTATTTACCTTCTGTAACACTCTTTTTGATGAATACTCTGTCTAACCACAGATTCTTCACTGCTGTACTACATCCCCGTTCAATGGAGTGGTCTCTATTTAACTTGTAATAAAGTCCCAGATTGGAGACTGGCACACTATCTGAAACAAATGTTGGCTAGACATTCTAGCCAAGGATTTAGATTTTTTCAATATTAATAATTATTCCATTTATCCGTTATTCACTGAGCTCGGGTTATGCTAAATAAACCAATTATTCTGATGATCACCTTTAAAGAAACACAGACCGAAATGCCGCCTATGCAGTTGCCAATGGATCCATGACACATGATTTTTCTGGAGTTATATTGGTTATACTTTGAGTCTATATTGGCCATCGCCATGTTCTGTATACCACATCTTGTCCTCAAACTTTTTCATGTGTGATTACTTGAGCACTTTTTATTTCTTTATGTGAAACTAAATTAAATTAATTATTTTACGCTGATTGCTATGTTTAATTGGTTGGCTTATGATTATACTAAAGCTTGAAATTGATTTGTATTACTGGTCACATCGATTGCATTTCAAATGCACTCTATACATATCATGATGGTATGTTTGCTGGTTGTAGTGCCCCAGGCTCAAGCAACTATTGGACTGCCCTTGCTGCTATTACAGAAATGATGCATTGCTGTAAGAAAGGTAATTAGATATTTCCCCAAAAAAATACCCCTTTCTAAAGGGTATGCAAAAGAGCAGTATGGGGACAACTTATTATTTAACCCTAGTTTGACGAACACCAATATTAAGCAAGATGTAAAATGGATGTAGACGGCGCTTGAGCACCACAACATTGTTTTATTTCTATTTTATCTGTGCTAAAATACTTCTGTGAAAAGCCATGTTTTTATCACCTTTTTTATTGAAGGTGGCCTTTGACTTAGTTGAGTATAACCGTTGATGGATGTCTGTAAGGAATAGAGCTTTGGTCAAGGGCCCTGTTCTGCTTAATAGATAGCAACAAATAAATAGAAATGCTTCTGTTTTGTTAAGTGAGGGGAACAGACACATGCATTTTCCAAACATTCTTTTGTAAGAAAACCTGTGTTGATGTCCTAAACTTGTTTTCCGGAATGATATCTAAATTAACTGAATTGTCCTCAGCTGAATACCGCTGGGAATGAATAGTGTATTCATTTCTCCTCCTATTTGAAGACCATGTCATTATTATGACTAACAGAATTTTGTATGTGTCCAATTTTGGAGTGTGTTTCAAAACATAACAAATCTAAAAGACTTCCGTTCAACAAAAGTGAGACCAAAATGTTTGCCTGTGGTAAAAAAAAAAAAAAAAGCCATATGTAAAACATACTGTAGCATACAAACCAGAAATGTAAAACCAGAAATGTAAAACCAGATACCTTTTTATTTTGTCTTTTTACCACAAACCTTGCAGAGTACAAAACGTATTGTTGTAATCCGAAAATGTGGTATTCAAATGTATAAACAGGCCATAACCCTTTGATTGCAAAACAGGCCTCTCTTGATTCCAAAAGACAGGGGTTTTCTTTATCTGGACAGCCTGGAAAATGCCAAGAAGATCTCACTGTTTCATTGGGGGAAATATAGAATTTCTTCAAGCTACAATAAATTATTTCACAGACTACTTTGGGTATTTTGGATTGTATCTTTGTGTATTTGATCCAATACTATGGCCCAGGCTGGCAAATTAAAAAGTGAATAAAACATTAACAATATTTTAAATATATAATTCAAATTATGTTTTGATCCTCACTAATATTGCCCCCTTTGTTACCAGCTAGTTTAGAAGACTTTCCAGATACCACCATTAGTTAGATTCTTAATTTATTTTATCTTAGTTTACAAATGTGTTTGGGTATGCTATTCCTGTTTATAGGAGAGTTAATTTTCATGCATAACAACAAATGTTTTATTACGCTCAGCGTATGCAATGTTTTGGGTTCTCGTGTAGGCATAAAAAGAAGGGAGGCATACGGCAGCACTGTGGTGGAGTAGTTGCACACTGCCTGGGCTCCCAAGCTAAAAAGCAACATCCTGCCCTGTCCTGTCGTTGCCCCGATGGCCAAGGTACAAAAATACACATCAGGTCTGGCCTGACCAGTGAAGAATGCAGTGTTACACTCCACTGCAGGGGTGAAGAGGCCTGTGGGGCAGCATAGGGCTCAGCATGGGCCCCGTCAGCTCCCACAGGGAGAGCACCACAATCTAGGGACGGCTTCTGAAACGGCCCATTTCTGACAAAAATCTCAAACAGTTTGTGAATCTGATGCTGAAAACAGGGCATTCTTATCAAAGCTCCAGCATGGTTTGAGCACTGTGATCCAAACAGATACCCTGCAAGAGAAAACAAATTGTTTAAGCATATTCATCTCCTTGTAAATATCTAATAATTAGCTGCATCTCAATCAGCACTATTTCTGGGTTGATGCAGTGTGAGCAATGACACTATCAAAAGCACAGCCCCAACACAACATAGAGACAAAACAGTAAGGGCCATGCCAGTATGAGATATAGTGCCACCACAAATTCCTGACAAAAGACTTGTGTTTTTGAAAGGGGCATGATCCTCTTCTTGCAGTGCTGCAAGGGTCTCTGTGGTGTAATCTCTTATGGAAACTCAATCTACAATTGCTTCCCCCCTCCCATCAGTTCAAGAGATTTGGAAAATTTGTACAGAGCTCTAGGAGTTCATTCTGCTTTTTCCAGAAAATCTGAAAATGTAAACAGATATGAATCTCACATTTTTATTGATCCTTGGGGCTTCAAAGAAGTGAGCGGAGAAGTGGGGATTAGAGCGCAAGATGTGGTTTATGCACAATTAGACCCAGCAAACATGGAGAGGACAAGGGCAAAGGCAAAGGACAAGGACTATACATTGGCTGACAGTGGAACAAACAATCCCATGTTGACCAGACAAGAATGGTGAAAAATATGTTGCGATGGAGAACTCAATAGAAAAGTGATGCAGGAGAGAACTCATGGATGCAGGGATAACGGAACTAAGCCACTCTACTGACAAAGAGGGAAAAGTCTCCAAGACCCTTGCTGCTCTAGTTATCATACCAATTGCATCCGAATATATACTGTAAATCACAGTGTTTGGATGTGAAACCGAGTGAGGGGGCAGCCCTGCCTCATTGTCCCTTGCTTGAACTGGTTGTGTACAGGCTGCTTCACCGTGGACAGATCCAGATATGGTCATTGGTTCCCCAGCAGCTGGTAAAGTAACTGTAGGTGGGAGTAAGAACTTTGCTGTAAGAATTAGATGCCCCTCATGCACGTAAAGTCCCTCTTGTGGTCTGAAGGTTCTAGTTGTTTGAAGATTTAGTTACCATTGTTTTTTGTGAGATACTGTATGTCCTGGGAGGGTGAGGTCTTTGAAAGTTGTGGGGTTATTTTCTTACTTGATGTGGGATTGTTCTTAAGACAGAGCCTGATCACATAACCTTACACCGACAGAGGCATCAAATGCTACACTGAACACCCCCCTTGTTACAGGCTGTATCTCTTGGCTACATAGAATTGAAGTACACTTGCCTCATGCTTGCAGTACGTTCTTGACTTGGAAATCTAGTCATTTAACATACGCAGATTTCTGCAAGAAACTCATTTATGCAAACAAGAGGACAGTTATTCT
This sequence comes from Pleurodeles waltl, assembly GCF_031143425.1. Classification (NCBI taxonomy): domain Eukaryota; kingdom Metazoa; phylum Chordata; class Amphibia; order Caudata; family Salamandridae; genus Pleurodeles; species Pleurodeles waltl. The sequence continues at coordinate 607,045,910 of NC_090442.1, read as the reverse complement.
AAACCACCTATTCAGCAAACGCAAGTGGTACACTGATATAGATAAGACCTGGGCTCACCATTGAAGCAACCTGAATTTATTAGACCCCCAGATTAGATTTGTGGTTGAGATTGTAAGCCACTTGTGAAATCCTGCATTTTTGCTCCCAAACTGACTTCTTTGTGTTCTCATAAAATGTTTTTCAAACTTACAGACTCCATGTATTTGGTGAACAGTTTCAGCTGTGTTGAATGCAGAAAAAAGATTATTCCCTCCATTGTCTAAGGCTAGCAATTTGTCTGCGTCCTCTGCATTTGCAGGTTGGACGTGACAGTTGCAGCTTGCTGATTCATGGTATAATTAAACCCAACACATGACTCCACTGGGTATAATCTACATTCCAGACTTGACACCTTTCTATATCTGCACTTATGATTGATTCACGCTGCATTCCTTGAATACTTAGCACAACACTCTCTGATCAGTACCCCATGATGGTTCACCCAAAATGGAGCATGCAGATGTTTTTGTGTAGACTGCAAACAGTGCACTTTTGAAATCAACCATTTGTGAACACCACAGAGGTACACAGTTTAATACTTTGAGGCCATTATGGTGTAAACATGCAATTGTCTCCTTGAATGTAACACCATAACGGGATATTAACAAGGCATATGAGTGTCGACCACACATGGGATCCATGCCACACCTATGAAACACATAACAGTGCGGAAAAGAAAAAAAAAATAATCTAGAAGAGCCAGTGGTCGAAGCATCCCTGAACACTGAGGGAGCTGCTTACAGATTGACTGACAGTAGTTTTCCCTATACTGAAGACATAACCAGCCACACCCAGATAGTTTGTTTGGCTTAAATCGATTCCTCTATGTAGTCAATCTGGATTGTAAAATTTGGGCAAAACGCTAGCTAATAGAACCTCCTTTACTATTTCCACAGCTGGTTCGTACAGACCAAATAGTTTTCATTCCATCAAGGAATACAGCTATGGATAGTCTCATTCATGTTTTAGGAAAGTATCTGTCAAACATGGGGATGCAGCGTTTATTGCAATTGACACAGAGAAGTCTTTTGACACCTTGGATTAAGAGTACCTCTTTCTTGTTGTGCAAGAAATGGAATTTAGAAGGGGGATCATCATGTGAATCAAATTATTATACTCAGCCTGGGAGAAAAATGTCAATTCATGACCTGAGGCAGTGCCACCATCTCTGTCCACTTTTATTTGCCCTGGCCATGGATCCACTGCCAGCATTCCGATTTTAAGCTAATAATTGGGGACTTTGGCTCAGGAACAATACAAATGTGAGATTTTTTTATATGCATATGATGTTCTGTGGTACTTGCAGTATGTGGTCAGAGCAGAGAATTAGATAAGGTAATGCAAATTCTGCAGAGGTTCAGGGAAGAAGCCTCGATCTGAAAGTAAACAAATTTAAGTCCTCTCTCTTCCAGTTAAGACCAAAACTGCTTCAAGACAACCTGTACTCCTCCTAGAATGGAAACCGTGCCATTCAGGTACCTGAGTGTCAACATGTACCACCCAAAAGCAGACCTCTTGTCTGTAAACCTGAGTGAAACAACAGCAATTATCTGGTAGTCCTCTGGATACTGGGAGCATTTTCTGCCCTGGGGAAGATGGCCTTTACCAAGATGATTATCAAGATCATGCCTGATTTATTACATCTCTGTTCTTCCATTATGTCTGCCAGAGATTATTTTCAAACAAACCAGTAGTGTGATAGCTGAACTCATCTGGGTCAAAGAATATACATAAGACATTCCTACTTGCACTACAGCCCACCTACCTTAAAGAGAGGGCTAAATGCCCCCGTTCAAGAACGACATTAATTTATAGACAAACTTTATTGAATAGTGGACACAACACATTAGAAACTCAGCCCATGGACAATAGGACAACTGCTGTATTGATACTGACAACATTCTTTGAGCCTTGACATAATAGATAAAACCTTTCAAGAGTATTGAAGGTAGCTACATGCTGTTGATGCAGAACTCTGAGATGCACTGACATAACAATGGTTTACTCCCCTGACATGCAGATTTAGAGAACATTTACAGAACGGTGGACACACTAGTATAGGAACACTTAGGGATCTTGTAGCCAGTGAAAGACTACAAGCATTCCAGAACCTGAAAGACAGTTCTTTGCATACATTTGACTAATCAGTACATTTAAACGGACATAAAACATAGATTACGAGCTACCAACATCTCACAAGGTTATGACTGCACTACTAATACTTGATGCTAGTATTAATATGCACAAGAGCACTAGTGGACATGACTTAGGCAGAATTAACAGCTTTGCAATCAAGGTTATACAAAGGACATTGGGAGAGAATTGTCAAACAAAGATTGCAGAGCAGTTGTGGAGTGTCCCAAGGCCATCTCTATATTTACATAGTTAAAACTGACACTACATAATACAATATTGCATACCACATCACACCTACCTAACACAAGGCATATACTGCACATGCCTGAGATGATGAACTGAGGGATCTGCTCTCTTGCACATGTTCAGGCATTGCCCTATGATACATGAGTACTGGACTGAGGTACTGCCTCACGCAGTAGAGATAACTAGATCTAAATTAAATGTGACCCCGTGATCTTGTGTTTTTGGACTCATGAAAAGATCTAAAAACAAAGAACAGTAAAACAGCGTACAAGCTTGTAGAACTCTCATTCCTCTTGGCAAAAAGACAAATAGTGAGGTGTTAGAAGAGCGAACAGGCGCTACAAGCGATAAACAGACAGAGCGAACTAGTGAGACTGCCCAAGGCTTAGAGGAAGTTATAACCTGAGGAGTAACCCAGGAGTAGCCAAACCCCAATAATGGCATGGGAAAAGATCTTATTGAAATTATCTTTAAAAAGATTTATCAGACCTCCTTGAAGGGAACGTCTTTAGTTTGACTAAGTACATAGGTGTTGCTGCGTACATGACCCTTCTATCCACCAGGCCCCCATTGACAGCAGCCACATGATACAGATGGGAACCGGATAGCCTTCACTTTATTAATGATTGAGTGAAACTGCATCATTGCTAACATCAGTCATGACAACAAAGCAAACAGCATTAAGCTCGGATTTTCAGATACTTCAAGCTACATGCATCTTGGAATTTACGGTAGGATGGAAAGCAGAATTCGATGACATAGCTGTGGGCAATGAAACAGTGTCCATCTGAAGATCATTATGTATGCATATCTGTGTGTATACTAATATGTCTAATTAGAAAAGCACATATATTCTTTATTATTGTTACAATGGTTTTGTAGTGGCTAATTCAATAAAATTAGATATAAAAAAGCATACAATGACGTACAAAGTAAATGGGCGTAAATTTGTTCCTCAAGATTTATCTGCAGTGGCATTATGGCTTAGTCAGTTATGTGGAATTTGGGGAATTTGGTATTACTACAGTTCTTGAAATGCTTCAGTTCTTTCTGCCCCATTGGATTTTGTGTGTACAGCAGAACACTGGGTAGTTCATCATTGCATCAAAGTTATCCCCTTACCTTAGAACTTTGGCAGAACATTTGCTGCCGGTTTCTATATCATTTGTGTGTCTCTGGTTCTCATTTTAACCCTATTGGTGTGCTGTGGTCATACCTACATATCCAACAAGTGGATTTTGCTCTAGGAGAAGAAGGGGTTTCACTTCCACATTAAGGTCCCAAAGTATTGTCACCCCTCAGCCAGGTTATAAATGCAAACTCTGGCATGTGTGCACATACCCCACAGTAAAGGATTCAAAAAGTATTCTGTATTTTGTATATTTTGATAACTTTTATTTGATTGACTAAATCAGCAACTTACAGATTACTTCTTCTGATGTAATATACAAAGAAGGGTACACTATACTTTTGTACTAAATGTCAGTCACATAAAATGTTATTGACTCATGACTGAATTTACTCCTGCCCTAATATTGCAACATGCAGCCTTTGTAAGGAAGTAAAAAGTGTTACAAGTTGGAGTGGCCAAATACATAAAGTCTAAGTTTCTATTTTAATCAATGTGTTCTTAATTTTCAGGCAGTCACAATCCTTGTGAGGAACATGACAAACTGTGCCATAACAGACAAACAGCTACAGGTGTTGCTCGGATATGCAGAAGAGGACATTTACGACTCATCAAGACAAGCGACGGCCTTTGGCCTTTTGAAGGTAACAAAATGTATAGTGCCCTGCGAAGTTGTCCATTACAGAAAAGTGCAGATAAGGCAACGAGGTTCACAGGAATTTTTATGAAATGCTTTACAGTCCATTTGAAAGCTCTGTGTTTTATGAACAGCAGTTTTGTTTCTCATTGTCCACCTTTCTTATTTGTAAAGGTTTTTTGTTGCACCATTTTCTTTCATTCTGCACAGCAGAAGGCAGTCATTGGAATCCACAAAGTGTTGCATGAATGGCAGTCATTAGGCATACCAGCAGTGCAGTTTTAGTACTTGTCCTTTTTCACCATCCTAGAGATGACCCTTCATTTGAGTTTCCACCAGATGGATAACGTATTACTAGCCCCAGTAAAGCTAAGAGTGGTAGAGAAGGAAAATTAAGCTAGTGCAATTGAATGCCAGAAGCAAAATCTTTCAGCTTCAAGAAGTTATTGTGGTGGCAGGCTTGTGCATTACACGTTATATCACAGCACTAGTCCCACATTATACTCCCATGATATTGGTCATTTACTTGAAGGCAGTTTTAAAAGACACATCTGCTTATGATATATTAATTACAAGCAATAGAGTGTGTGTAGTGTTGGAATTTCTGCAAGATGTTTTGGCTTTTTTGCGGAACACAGGCTGACATTTTCATGAACCCTTTCATTATGTAGCCATTCATACTTTTTCATGGAATTCCAATCTCATAACAAACACCTAAACATACTTTTAAGTTATTGCACAAGACACTTTGGGTCTAGGGCTATGACTTTTTCTTAGTGTTGTCTTTGGTAACACAGGAGTTGTGTGAGAAGATTTCTTAGAACAATTCTCTATTCAATCATCTCATGCCTGGTATCTACTAAGTGTCAACTCATCAGTCCGCTATATGTTGAGGAGCACCTTCTAGCGGTTTAGACAATTCATTGCACTGAGCTGGATTTCACACCTGTAAAGAAATGGCTCCCTGTTGCAGTTACCCCCCACTTTTTGCCTGATACTGATGCTGACTTGACTGAGAAGTGTGCTGGGACCCTGCTAACCAGGCCCCAGCACCAGTGTTCTTTCACCTAAAATGTACCATTGTCTCCACAATTGGCACAACCCTGGCACCCAGGTAAGTCCCTTGTAACTGGTACCCCTGGTACCAAGGGCCCTGATGCCAGGGAAGGTCTCTAAGGGCTGCAGCATGTCTTATGCCACCCTGGGGACCCCTCACTCAGCACAGACACACTCCTTGCCAGCTTGTGTGTGCTGGTGGGGAGAAAATTACTAAGTCGACATGGCACTCCCCTCAGGGTGCCATTCCAGCCTCACACTGCCTGAGGCATAGGTATGTCACCCCTCTTGCAGGCCTTACAGCCCTAAGGCAGGGTGCACTATACCACAGGTGAGGGCATAGGTGCATGAGCACTATGCCCCTACAGTGTCTAAGCAAAACCTTAGACATTGTAAGTGCAGGGTAGCCATAAGACTATATGGTCTGGGAGTCTGTCAAAAACGAACTCCACAGCTCCATAATGGCTACACTGAATACTGGGAAGTTTAGTATCAAACATCTCAGAATAATAAACCCACACTGATGCCAGTGTTGGATTTATTAAAAAATGCACACAGAGGGCATCTTAGAGATACCCCCTGTATTTTACCCAATTGTTCAGTGCAGGACTGACTGGTCTGTGCCAGCCTGCTGCTGAGAGACGAGTTTCTGACCCCATGCGGTGAGAGCCTTTGTGCTCTCTGAGGACAGAAACAAAGCCTGCTCTGGGTGGAGGTGCTTCACACCTCCCCCCTGCAGGAACTGTAACACCTAGCAGTGAGCTTCAAAGGCTCAAGCTTCGTGTTACAATGCCCCAGGGCACTCCAGCTAGTGGAGATGCCCGCCCCCTGGACCCAGACCCCACTTTTGGCGGCAAGTCCAGGAGAGATAATGAGAAAAACAAGGAGGAGTCACTGACCAGTCAGGACAGCCCCTAAGGTGTCCTGAGCTGAGGTGACTCTGACTTTTAGAAATCCTCCATCTTGTAGAAGGAGGATTCCCCCAATAGGAATAGGGATGTGCCCCCCTCCCCTCAGGGAGGAGGCACAAAGAGGGTGTACCCACCCTCAAGGACAGTAGCCATTGGCTACTGCCCTCCCAGACCTAAACACACCCCTAAATTCAGTATTTAGGGGCTCCCCTGAACCTAAGAATTTAGATTCCTGCAACTTACCGAAGAAGAAGACTGCTGAGCTGAAAACCTCTGCAGAAGAAGAAAGAAGACACCAACTGCTTTGGCCCCAGTCCTACCGGCCTGTCTCCTGCCTTCTAAAGAAACCTGCTCCAGCGACGCTTTCTCCAGGACCAGCGACCTCTGAATCCTCAGTGGACTGCCCTGCTTCAAGAGGAACAAGAAACTCCTGAGGACAGCGGACCTGCTCCAAAAAGACTGCAACTTTGTTACAGAGGAGCAGATTTAAAGACCCCTGCAATCCCCGCAAGAAGCGTGAGACTTGCAACACTGCACCCGGCGACCCCGACTCGACTGGTGGAGAACTAACACCTCAGGGAGGACCCTCCGGCGACTCCGAGACTGTGAGTAACCAAAGTTGTCCCCCCTGAGCCCCCACAGCGACGCCTGCAGAGGGAATCCCCAGGCTCCCCCTGACCGCGACTGTCTGGCTCTAAAATCCCGACGCCTGGAAAAGACCCTGCACCCGCAGCCTCCAGCACCTGAAGGATCGGAACTTCAGTGCAGGAGTGACCCCCAGGAGGCCCTCTCCCTTGCCCAGGTGGTGGCTACCCCGAGGAGCCCCCCCCTTGCCTGCCTGCATCGCTGAAGAGACCCCTTGGTCTCCCATTGATTTACATTGGAAACCCGACGCGTGTTTGCACACTGCACCCGGCCGCCCCAGTGCCGCTGAGGGTGTACTTTTTGTGTGAGCTTGTGTCCCCCCCGGTGCCCTACAAAACCCCCCTGGTCTGCCCTCCGAAGACGCGGGTACTTACCTGCTGGCAGACTGGAACCGGGGCACCCCCTTCTCTCCATTGAAGCCTATGCGTTTTGGGCACCACTTTGAACTCTGCACCTGACCAGCCCTGAGCTGCTGGTGTGGTGACTTTGGGGTTGCTCTGAACCCCCAACGGTGGGCTACCTTGGACCCCAATTTGAACCCCGTAGGTGGTTAACTTACCTGCAAGAACTAACATTACTTTACCTCCCCTAGGAACTGTGAAAATTGCACTGTGTCCACTTTTAAAACAGCTAAATGTGTTTTATGTAAAAAGTATATATGCTATTGTGATTATTTAAAGTTCCTAAAGTACTTACCTGCAATACCTTTCAAATGAGATATTACATGTAGAATTTGAACCTGTGGTTCTTAAAATAAACTAAGAAAAGATATTTTTCTATAACAAAACCTATTGGCCTGGATTTGTCTCTGAGTGTGTGTTCCTCATTTATTGCCTGTGTGTATGTACAACAAATGCTTAACACTACTCCTTTGATAAGCCTACTGCTCGACCACACTACCTCAAAATAGAGCATTAGTATTATCTCTTTTTGCCACTATCTTACCTCTAAGGGGAACCCTTGGACTCTGTGCATACTATTCCTTACTTTGAAATAGTGCATACAGAGCCAACTTCCTACAACACCCTTCTGACAAGCACAGTTGTAAGGTCACAAATGAACTATCCCAACTCTGTTTACACAGGCATACCCAAGTACCAACTAAACTTACTACAAGAAGCTCAAAGTGTAGTGTCTTTTGAGCTCTCAGAGAGACCTCGTCAGATCTGTTTTCCAGCAACATCATTAACTACGTTGAGAGAGCTATACGTACGAGGGTTGACCTATTGAACTTTGAATGTCTAGTGGCTACTGTCATCTTCTGGGGAAGGCCTCTTACTATGCCCGACAAGATCCCTCTCCTTCACTAACCTTTTCCTACTTGATATTCTTAGTCTCAATATGTCAGTTTAGACGACAAGACATTTTGTATACAGGCCTCGGACTCTGAAACAACATTTCCATATTTCATATACCAGCTCCCACTTCTCTCTGCTGTCTTGCAGAAAAGCTTTTGCAATCTTTCTGCTTGCACATTATTTAAACTTAGAGGGCTATGTAACTTTTTCCTCACATTACTCCAGTAGTACTGCCACTTATTTTTGCCTAGCAGGACTTTTTTTTAGCCGGGGAGCACGATTCATATAATGCGCACCCTTTGTTTTTTTTTTTTGCAAACCTTTCTTGATTTTGAAAATAATTGCTTTAAATAGCCAGACATTAGGTATTTCTGACTTTACGCAGGTTAAGTTTACTGCTCTGCCTGGCCACAATCCCAAGCATGAAGACATCTCTTTCTTTTGGCTGGCTTAACTTCCTAATGAGGATGTTACCCTCCACACTTGCACTCAGGGAAGAGAGGTGACATGATGGTCTTCTGTGTTCAACATTATCTTCCCACAGGCTGGTGCCTGCCCCTTGAGGGTCTTCACTTTTTCCCATCTGCAGGATTTGGTGTTTTCTTCCCTGCACACCTCCCTGTGGGCTGTTGTTGGACACCCAAGCTTTTATTCCTGTATTTTCCAGAGATTGATGCCATCTACCCCCAAAGCCTCTCCCTGGCGGCTTGGTACCTGCCTTTTGTGCTGTCCTCACTGCAGGGAGTGTGTATTCTAATTCAAGGAAAAACACATATCAGCTATTTCCAGTTGAATCTATCTGCGAAACAGGCATGATTAATGCAGACTGGCACAAGCATATTTTTTATGTACAGACCTCAGCCTCTTGCAGTTCTATGGAGTGTTTAATATGTAAACGGTTTGCAGTATTTTAATTTAAGATATAAAACATACCATTTCCCCTGGCTTGTCTTCCTTTTCGTTTAATCTGCGGTATGTTATAGCACTTGGGAGAGTTTATATAGTGACTTTGCAAACCTGATCTTTTCTAGGTGCTGTCAATCACAACTGACCGGCAGATACACACATTATATGAATTTCCTTTGTTGTTAATTTGTAACCAACCAAGCAATAAAGAAAAAGCTAAACCCAATAAAGTGGAGGAAGCAATCATTCTATTTCTAGAATGCTGCTTGTTACCTGGGAGGGGTCTTACCCTTTGCTGCGATGTAGTAGGAGCGTCCACCTCTTCAACATCATCAAATACAGGGGGTGGTAGCTAGTACAAAGGAGGTGGAGCGGAGGTGTCTAGTGGGCTGGTGGAAGTTCAGGTGATGGTTGATGTAGGTAGGTCCAGAGTTGTGAAGGGCTTTGTATGCGTGGGTTAGTAGCTTGAACTGGCACCTCTTTTGTATTGTAAGCCAGTGGAGTTCCTTGGGGTGAGGCGTGATGTGCGTTTGTCAAGGGAGGTTGAGGACAAGTCTGGTGGCTGCTTTCTATATGACCTAAGGTCTATGGAGGAGGTGGTTGTGCGATTCCGGAGTACAGGGTGTTGCTATAGTCCAGTCGGCTGGTGATGAGGGCTTGAGTGATGGTGCAGCTTGAGCTCTGTGGAAGACATTTGAAGATTTTACAAAGCAGGGGTAGAATGAAGAATCAGGAGGAGGATACAGCGTTGACCTGGGATGACAAGGTTAGCTTGCTGTCCAGTATGATGCTGAGGTTTCTGGCATGATTGAACGTCAGAGGTGCTAGGCCCAGTTCCTTGGGCCACCACAAGCTATACCGGTGGTGGTTGAGGGGGGGTTTGGGGGCAGGGTTGAGTGGGTGGGGTGGGTGGGGGGGCAGTTGTTCCTGAAGATCAGTACTTTGGTTTAATCCAAGTTGAGCTTTAGACAGTTGTTCCTCATCCAGTTGGCAATGCTGGTCATGCATGTGTGGAAGTTGGTCCTAGTGGTGTTGGAGTCCTCGAAGAGAGAGAGGATGAGCTGTGTGTCATTCGCATAAAAGATGATGTTGAACCCATATTAATCTGACAATGTCGGCCAGTGGGGTCATTTTGTTTTTTGAAAAGGTTTTATTGATTTTTAAACTAAAACACAGTAGCTCAATAATACAGCAGCAGCACTGATTGCGCAACATACCCCTTTCCTAATGGTCAACTTCTCTCCATAAAATGCTACTCGAACTTCCTGGCCCCTGCAGTTCCTACACATATTTTACATAGCCAGTATCAGTATGTTACCCTTTTAGGTCAGTGCTAATCAACACAGAGCTGTTATCTGTCCAGTCATGTAAGTGTTGAAGAGGGTGGGGCTAATAGAAAAGCCTTGGGGTACTCCACAGATGAATTCTTTGGGTTCGGAAGTTGAAGGTGGGAGGTAGGCTTTCTGTGTTCTTCCGGTGAGAAAAAAGGTGATTCATTTGAGGGCTGTGGTAAAGCTGAGGAAATTGAAAGGAAGCTTGCATCTTGAATTAGCAGTGGAATTGAATAAATGCAAAATCCAAAATACGGTGAAATCACAAGGTTAATATTTTGAAATGTTAACATTTCTAGTATTACAACAAGAACACATCTTTTACAGACATAATTTTTAAATGTTTCCTGGCACGTATGCTTTGACCCAAACTGTTGGTGGGCAAGATAGGAAAGTAGGAACATACAAACAGAGTAGAGCTGTGTGGGTGCCAGATCGAGGTCCCATATTCAATTAGTGTTAAACAGATTAAAGCTCCAGAGGTTTAGCAGAGCTCACAGCTTTATAAGATCATGAGATTGTGGATTGACACAAATGTTGGACAGATGCTAAACATTCTGGATTGAAGAAGAGAGGCCAAAGATACAAATGTGTAGAAAAAGACCACGGATACAAATATTGATTGGGGTTAATAACTTGTTATCTAGTGAGCTATGTTAGGTTGTATATAGGTGAAATGTATTCGTTTTTTTAACAAGTAGTAATAAACCCTGTCCAGACAATCAGCTGCTGCCCCTTTAGACCTCACAAAACGGTATTTCACCTCTACATTGCAGGAAGTCATTGGTAGTCATTTCGACTTCCCACAAGCAGTCCAACAGTACACCTGGCTCTCAAATTCAAGATTGGGAAATCTGTCTCCCTTTGTGAAGCGCTTGTGTGCCCACCCAGGGGTGTGTCCGTGGTAATAACGTGTGGTAGCTCAGAACTGCTTCTAATGGCAGTTTTCCTCCTCCTCCTTTTTTCCTCCTGGTGCCAGTGTGGTTTGATTAGGGGAACAACAGCTGGGGTCTTTCCAGGTATCACCTAGCATTTACTTGTGACAGGGCAGGTATCTTTGAAGTAAATTAGGTTCCTGGGCTTACCCAGCTAGTCTTCCTGCTAAAGGAGAAAAATGCTGCCCTAACCCCAGGCCATTGTTACTGCTCTGGGAGTGGTTTTCACGCCCGATTCAGGCTAAGTACAGATTTTGAAGTTGCTGGCGAGCAAATGCAAATTAGCCTCCAGAATCTTTAGTCAGTAATACAAGTTACATGTCTCTTATATTTAATAAACATCCAACATTATCATTAGACTGTACTTGTATTAAATATACAATGAGTCTTTGAATGGTGTCTGTAGTTGGTACAGGACAAAAATATAGATTAAAGTGCATTAAAGGTTATAATCTGTGATTTGACTTTTCCTATGTATCAGTTACAGGTTAGTCCAAACACAAATGTGAAACTGGGTTGACCACCCTAAAAGGAGTCACTTCGCAACAGCCACCACTGGGTAAAAATGGAAGAGCTAATTAAGTACCTCCCTGAGACCCATCAGAAGAGGGGCCATGAGGGGCCATGAACTAGTAGCCACGAGTGAAAGTAATTTCTAATGCAAATATTTAGATGTGTGTTGGATGCTGCAGACCCTGCGTCCCAGGAAATCAGTACAAGTGTACTTCGATTGCGCCAGACTTGGATGAGAATTTATGGCTTCCGCCAGAAGTTCAAAAATACCTATTAAACGTACCCTGGAATGGAGAGCATCTCTACGACGTTTAGGTCAGTGCCAGTCTTGACGAAAAAAGAGAGGACACCAAAAAGCCAAAGGGATGAGGTGCTGTACAGACCTTTATGCCTAGATATAACTTTCATAAGCGTTCCCAAAGGGGTGAGGTTAGCAACAGCAGCAAGGCTTTCAGGACACAGCCATCTAAATCCTTTTGCAACGGTGGACAGAGGGGCAGTGGCAAAAGTAAAAGGAGAGGTGGGTCAAACAGGAGCACCTCTGCCTCAAAACAGTGACTCTCCTGTGATTCCATCTATTCATGCGACACTTGATGTGGGAAGACTAACGATTTTTTCCTCAATGGTAAGAGATAGCATTCTGCCAATAGGTGCTCTTGGTGACCTTTTCCTCAGTTACGAGCATCTCTGCCTGTGGAAGGAGGGAGTACAGGTGCTCCTAGCCTAAGTTGCCATCGAGCTGGTGAACCCATATTATTGCAGTCAGGAAATGTGCTCCATGTACTTTTTAATCCCCAATACAACAGAGCATTACTTCCAGTCCAGGATCTTGGACCTTTAATCACTGTATTCTAATGGAGCACTTCCACAGGACCACCTTGCAAAACATTTCTTTGCTCCAAACTGCGGATTTCATGGCGGCCTTCAACTTCAAGGGTGCCTCCTTCAAACCCCCATACACCCAGCCCACCACCGATACCTGTGCTTTGTGGTAATTAGATAACAATACCAATTCAAAGTACTACCATTTGGTGTCACAACCGCTTCAAAGTTGTTTGCAAAGTATTAAGCAGTGGTAGTGTTGCATGTGCACAGAATCACTATTTGTGTTTTTTCTACATCTCTGGTGACTGGCTGCCTAATCATCCCTGCCCTGGGGTAGAGATGAGGCACTGCTAGTTAGCTGGAGCAGAACCCGGCTTGGAGCAACAGGTGTCACCTCTAGTGGGTTAGACTCAGTCTCCCACACCGCAGGTGATTCTGCAACTCGAAATCCAGTAGTCTCATTAGAATAATGAGAGCCTACGCGACAATACCATTCCAAAACCTCTTGCCTCGGGTTTCGTCTAGCGATTCTGCCTTTTCCTCTCAAAGTCTTAAGCTTCTATGTAAAGTCAACCTTGAGTGTTTTCCAATTGCATAGTGATGACAGCTGTCCATCTCAGAAAACCAGGCTTTTTTGTTTGTTGTTTTGTCAGCTGTTTGATGATAAAATTAAGTACATTGGAGTGAACAATATAATCCATACAAGTAACATCCCCAGTGTAGTGTTTAGATCTTTCAGTGTATGGTTCAATATATGCCCCAAACCCCTTCATGATCAGAGGCATTAAAATTGTTTTTTCAAAGGAAACATTTTCTTCCCTGGTTCAGAAAGCTCATCTATGTCTCAGAGGCAGTCTGGGATGATTCAGATAGTGCTAGGAAAAGTGGTTTCCTGCAATTCTCTGTTTCAGAGTATTAGATTGATAATGAGATCACTACAGGAGTGTCAGAAATAAACAGTAAATGACAATAGGCTTCACAGGATGAGATTGTCAGCACACGAAAGATAAAGTACTGCCAAAGCTGCTGATTCATAAGGTGAATAATATGAGCGAATGTTATGAAGGCCATGCCAGCTCAGACATCTATCATGAAAGTGATGCTCCGTAATGTAAATAAACTTATATAGCACGTGATTACCCGAGGGTGTCTTGGCGCTAAGTTTCCAAAGAAAGAACTTACAAGAGCCTAAATCAGAGCTTAATAATATTATTTCTAAGTCTGTGAGAAAAGTTCGGTTTTTAGCATTTTCCTAAACTGCAGCAAATTTGATTGAGATCTTAAGTTCAGCGGCAGAGTTGTCCAAAGTTTGCTAGCACCAGAGGAAAAACTCCTGCCACCCAATCTTGCTTTATTTATTCTGGGGACAGCCATTACTCTAGCAGAACTTTATCTAAGCCAATGGCCAGGTGAGTGCCAAAATATATTTTTTGAAAGTATTCTGGTCCTGTCTGGTGAAGGGCTTTGTGCACCAGAGATAGTGTTTTGAAATCAATCCTTTCCCTGACTAGTAACCAGTGAAGGATCTGCAAGGATTGAGAAATGGCAACAAATTTAGGAACTTTCAAAAGCAGCCTGGCAGCTGCAGTTTGAAGAGCTTGAGGTTTTTTACCAAATACTTCTGGGTTCCCATATACAAGGCATTACAATATTAGATCCTTGCGATAACAAGTGCCACAATGACCGTTTTTGTAATTCTAAAGGAATGAAGGTAAATATCTTCTTTAGAGTCCTAAGCAGGAAGAAATGAAAGAAGGTGGTTTGATTTATTCGGTCTGAAAACATAATTTAGTGTCAAATACGACTCCCAGATTTTTTGCTTTTTGAACTGAAGAGGAAAGCGAACCAAGTTTAGATGACTGCGAGTCAAGTTTAGATGGCCACCACAAAGAATTCTAGAAGGTGGAGTCATTCCCAAAGAGTAATACCTCAGTTTTATCTGGGTTTAGTTTTAGACCGTTTCTTTGCATCCAGGTGACAATGTGAGCCATGCAGTTACAAAAGTTTTTAGCCACCTCTTCAGCCTCAAAGGGTATGGACACCACAATTTGTGTGTCGTCAGAGCAAGACATTACTGCAAAACCATAGCTGCAGATATGATTAGCAAGGGTGGTGACATAGATGTTAAAATGTGTGAGGCCAAGGGAGGGCCCGGGGCACCCTACACGGAAGGAAGAATGGATCGGAGAGGAAGACTCCAAGCACCACCACCTGCTCCCCTATCACACAAAAACGAGCTAAGCAAGGCCAATGCTGAGTTCCTAAAACCTATTGCCTTGAACCTGTTAATTAGAAGTGAGTGGTTGACAGTGTCGAAAGGTGCAGAAAGATCTAATAATATCAGCACGGCCTTCCACCCTTGCCAACCACCATTCTTAGTTCTTCAGTGGCTGCCAATAAGGCTGACTCCATAAGCTGAATTTGCTCTGAAGCCATACTGCGAGGAATCAAGAAGATGGTATGAGCCCAAGAAAGATAGGGTTTTCTCATTCATAGTCCTTTCCAATATCTTAGCAAGTAAGGGCAGGTGCGATATAGGCTTATCGTTTTTCACATCCTGGGGGTCCAGAGGGGGCTTTTTTTAATGAAAGGGAATATTAAAGCTTTTTTTCCCCAGAGAACTGGAAACTGTCCTGCAGTCAAAATGTTATTTGTAGTCCCTTAAGATAAACAGACTCTGTCCTAAAAACCTCATGTAAAACATCAGTAGAGCAGGGGTGGAGTTAATGAGGTTGATTACTTTCTCCAAGGAAAGAAGAGTAAATTTATCAAACCTATTTTGATCAGTACCAGTGCTGGTTTCCTGAATGTCTACAGCGGTGGATGTGGAGATGTTCCATCAGCACAAATGGTGATTAGAGGTGACATCCTGAAAAATAAGATTCCCTTTGGCGTGAAAAACCTCTGCCAATTTGTTGCAGATGGATTGATCAGGATTAAAGCTGCTGCCTTTACTAAAGTTAGACAAAGATTTGACTGTTATACATAGCCCTCTAGTGGAGGCTTTGGCCAAGCTTATTTTTTCAGTGGAGTACTGAGATTTTGCTACAATAATTAGCATCTTGTACTCATTAAGAAATTATTTATACTTAATCCTTTCTTCAGAAAGATATTCTTTCCTCCACCTGCATTCTTGATATCTACAATTCTGTTTTAATTATTTTAGTTCCTGTAGATTCCTGGGGGTTGAGAGCCTCTTCCTGTGATTAGTTACTGTTTTTCAGGGACTAGCAATGATACTGCTGAGTCTATCCAATTTACATAAGTCACTGCTGCAGTTTCACTGTTATTGTCTAAGGCAGGACTAGAGTTTGAAAGAGTTTCATTCGGCACCTCAGAATTGTTTTTTTTCCAAGAGTGGATTATAAACATACTGGAAAGGTTGGAACTGGGACTGTTATGAGAGGAAACTTTGTGTGGAAAAAAATGGCCTTATGATCTGTCCATACTAGAGACAGAACTTTTTCCAGACTTTGGTCCGGGTTATTAGTGAATACTCCATCTAGGGTATGATTTGCCTAATGGCTAGATACATTTATGATCTGAGTAAGATCAAAACCATTAAGATTGTCTTCAAGATGTTCAGTACCTGAATTGTAAAGACAATCTAAAGGGATAATTAAAATCACCCATAATGGTGAAATTAGGGAGATCAGTGCAAGAATCCATGAAGTCCCGCACAGTCTGAATAGATTTGCCCTTAGGACCAAGTGGACGATATATAAAGGCCCTGAAAGGAATTCATATTATTAAATGTCAAGTTAAAGATGAGGGCATTACAGTCGAGCTGTGTGGTAGGCTGAAAGGCTGCCTTTATAAACTTGCGATACACTATTGCAATGCCACCACCCCTCTTTCCTTGTCGGTCCACTCTTTTCAAACTAAAACAGAGATGACAATTTTAAGGTCAAGGTCTGAAATAATATCAGCCCCGGTCCCTATAACAAATATGAAGTCTAGAGCATGCTGTCAGCAAACTCATACTAATTCTTGATTGGGGACCGGGCATTTAATAATAAACATGAAATCACCTGCACAATACCCTTCCGCTCATCTTTCACTGTAAGGGGAGGTTGAGGTATGTTTTGTCCTACATCAACAAACAGGAACAAAAAAGCACCTCCTGTCAAGGAACTCTCAAAACCTCTGTGGCAGAAGTCATAGACGAGAGTCTCTCTGAACATGGTTCCCGAAATGACCACCACAGTGGACTTTCGAGCCGGATGCCAAGGCGAGAGGACAAAACGGTGGCAAGGTAAAAAGTTGTCACAGCTATGTTTCAATCATGGGCCTTTGAGGAGTCCATTTGTTTTCCAGGTAACCAAGTAAAAGATGTCCACCATTTGTTTAATGGTCCTTAGATGTAGGGCCTTGTGGATGATCGATTGATTCTTTGGATAGACTCAACTTTACTTCAAAAAGCCCTTATTTGATCTTGCCAGTGGTGGTCCCCTGACCGTCCTTAATGGTCTAACCAGCTTATTTGGTGGTTCCCGTACAGAAAATACCTAGAGAAGATCAAGGGAAGATTTAATTCTAAAACCTAATATTGATAAGCTTTGACAGCCTGAAGTCTTTTAGCAGGTGCAGTCAAGTCTTCTTCACTTCAAATTGTACAATATTCATTTCACCTGCACTTTGTTAGTGACTAGTGCTAAGCTAAAATATGACTTTAGGGTAAAAATTGGTACTGCTGCACATTAATCAGATTGTTTTCATTATTACATTCTAAAGTATTTATTCATGTTCTGTGACAAAGTAGCATGTATTTTTGTGTGTCTGTAGTTTTATTTTTTTTATTGGAAATTAAATGATTTGAATTAATTTATTTGTAGTATTCTTAGTTTAACAGGACATTGCACTGAGTTTGTGTTCTACCTGTTTTACAAAGAAAGACCTCTTGCTTGGAGTTGTAATTCTGAATTTATGTTCCCAAGTTAATAATAAAATTTGCAGTGAATTTGATGTTGTATTCATTTGCAACAATTGTAAGCAAGTCTTTAATCATTGTTTTCAGGCCATCCTATCAAGAAAGCTAATAGTTCCTGAAATGGATGCCGTGATGCAGAAAGTTGCGAAGTTTGCCATTACTGGACAGAGCGAGCCTGTCCGGGTCCAATGCAGACAGGTTGGTTGAGATTTCTTGCTATTACTTTCTTATCAAATCTCACACATTATTTCATGAATGCACTTATAATAGTAATGAGATACAGTAAAAGGTTTTCTGATGGCTACTTCTGACCACAGATTCCTCACATTTAAAATATCCCCAGGTACCAGACTGGATCTGGGAATTTTCTGAGAAATGCTCCTGCGAGGCTCCAGGTGGTGACGTGCAGCCCATGTTGGCTGTGTGCCGCCCGAGGTGTGATGGATTAGCGCCACATATAAGTGTCACTGGTCTGCGCCAACGTTGGTTTCTTTCCATGCCTTAGAGTGTTGGCCCAAACTTCTGCTCCCATTTCGTCAGTTTTCAATGTTTTTTTACAAATCCAGTGTGCAAGAGAATAATTTCCCTACCTAATACTATAAGGTCCAAACCTTGACTTAACTGTTAAACAGATCTCAGAGCTGCATGAGGTATGCATTTGGTGTCAGGGTTCAGGGTTCAGGGAACAGTGCTAAGTCGTGCAATGGATGTGCTGTGAAGTGGAGCTGTACATTACGGAACATCAAAGTAAGTCACAGACCTCATGTAAGCCACTGTCCCACTCCAATTTGATGTCCCGGACCTGGCCCCTCTCTTGGACAGTTCCTAGAGGGATCCTCCTCATGGTCAAAATCATCAGGTAAGTCGAAGTTCAAATCATGGAGGAAACACAGTAAGATAATCGGACCCCATCCAAACACTCTCTTTCGAAAGATAAGGCTTGAGGGCACCAAAGTGCCAATCAGTCCTTTTTCTCATCCCTGATGAAGGAACAGATTCCTCAGTTGATCCTGATATGCCCATGTTCCACAATCACTGGCAACACAACAGGTTTAAGAGGCCTTTCAGGAGGCCATGCTGCATATTTTTGGCACTCTTCTGCCTCCCCCTGTCCACATCTTCAGGATCTGCAGGGGCTGCCGTATTTTTTACCAGAGCAAATCTGTCCTCTGCATTGTCTGAGACCCATCTCAGGTTCTGCCCTGACTCTGGCGCTGGTTTCCATTCGGGCTCAAATACTTGTACAGGCCCCTCTTTCATCATTGTGGATACAAACGTCAGTGGTGCCGAAGGGGGATTCAGTGCCAACTCTGATGAACCCCAACCAAATCCATCTCATTCCCGACTGAGGTTGTGGTTTGAATCCACTGTAGCACACCTGGTTCATGTGCTACCTCATTCTGACAATATACAGCCACTCCCAGGAGCAGTCCTCAGTTGCCTTTTTGATTCAGTTCGGACAAGAGTTTACCTCCTGTAGATGACAATGTTGCGAATAATTTACCCCAATATTATGATGGTGACAGTTTATAAATGGACCTGCAGAATGCCGGACAGCTTGATACTTCCCTTGATACAAGGTTGTTCTACCCCATTGTGCTCCAACAGACACAAGTGTTTCTTTTGCTGTGGAAATTTGACGTGCCGCTGAGGTCATCGACTTAAAACTCCTCGCAGAAGTCCTGCAGCCCTGAGCCTGCATCCTCTGCACACTTGCTTCCATTCTGTTAAGCCCTAATTGATAATCTGTTGGGCACCTGGTCTAAATTTTACACTTGCCTTCCAGTGGGCAAGCAGGTGGCCAGATGCCACAGACTGACACCAGTCAACCCTAAATTTCTGACACAGACTCCAACTCCTGAGTCTGGTGGTCCCCAGCTTCCAGGTAAACCCAAATTCATTCCCATGATCCATCTGGACAGGTAGACAAAGAGGATTGAGGCATTCAGAAAACAAATGTTTTATTCACCCAGCTTGACATTGAGGTCTGTGAGTGCATTTTGCCTGCTATCTACTCACTTTCAGCCTCTCCTGTGCCTCTCTGGTGTTTCCAAAAGTGATGGTTGGTAGTCGCCTCCCATGGGGGTTAGAGGTACCAGTTTTTCTTGTCTGAATGGCTGGCTGTTGAACGCGTGCTCGCCACAGTAAGTCGAGGACCACCTTGAGACGATGATGAACATCCCCTGACCGATGGATTCCTCGATCAACATGCCCAAGACACACTTGACACTTTTGCAGAGGCTTCCTTTCATATGAGTTTTCATGGTACAGTGCAGTACAAGGCCTTCCCTCTGTAACATGGAGTCCAGGGCATCTGGACTAATATCTCAATGTTTCATCATTGGCCCTGCCGAAAAAGTAGCCTTGACTCTTCCTGACCAATTGGTTTTCTTCATCCTCCTTGACAACTGTGCCAGGTGACATGTTCAGGCTCTGTAGTGGAGTCCAATGTCTTAGTGGGCCTAACATCAAGGAGACTGGTTGAATTCCACCAAGGTTTTGGAGGAGACTGCAAGAGATCTTCAGTCGTGTCTGCTCAATTGCAATTGAACCAGCGGCAGACCCCGCCCCCTGCCCCACCCAGAGCTGAGAGCTGAATGTGGTGACAGGTTTGTCGCTGTTGGGTTGATGAGGTAATCTGGGAGAGGTGGAGAGTGCAGGTCCCCAGTATCTGGCAGAAACCTTTCTCTACGTCAGTCTGTTGGATTTAAGAGCCATTCTCCTGGCATTGAATGCCTTCCTAACATCTGTAGAGGGGAGGTACAGGTTCTCATGGACAACACCACTGCCATATGGTACTGCAACAAGCCTTATCCTCAATACTGTGCCGAGAGGCTCTGTGTATCTGACATTGGCTAGGTCGTCAGGGCTTCTCCTTGATCATGAACCATTTGGTGGGATCTTTAAACACCAGAGCGGATGAGCTCAGACTATGGCATCTAGCGGATTACACATGGAGGTTGCACTTAGATGGCATAGTGCATCTTTCAACAGTGGAGAGAACCCTGGTTGGATGTTTTTGCCACCGTATCAGTGTCAAAACATTTGCACATTGGAGTTCCCAAAAAACTCTCTGGGAAGAACATTCCAGCACAGGACTTCTTTCCGCCTCTGCCTATTCTGCCCCAAATTCTGAAGGTCAGGAACGACTGGGTCCAAGTCACCCCAGTGGCTTCAGATTGGGTCAAGAAATTATGGTACCCAGAACACCTGGGTATCATTCTTTCAATCAGGCCACTGCTTCGGTAGGAACATCTATTGTGTCTACACAGCAGAGTTTACATAGCCTGTGCAGTGGTATTGTAGCTCCAGACAGAGAGGTAGTAGATACCAGCAGATTAAGCAGTCCTCATTCTCTTCATTATCAGTGGCAACTGCTACCAAGCAGTTTTAATTCCCCCTCCTATGATCATATGGGACTGATAGGGAGCAGAATCTTACTTTGCCTACCTGGCTGGCATGCTGTTACTTAGCAGGAGTGGGTCCTTCAGATGATTCATATTGGTTAGGCCATCCCCTTTTTGGCCACCCTTCCACATGTTGCATCAATTTGTGGCTAAACAGAGAGAGGCACGTGATGTTAATCTCGCCACTTATTGGCTTTCAAGGATAGAGTTTGAGGCCGATGTTGGATCTCATCCTTCTGAACAACTTCCTTAGGAAGGACAAATTCAAGAGGATGATGTTGACTAAGATCCTGGCAGCCTTGAATCCTGGTGATAGTGTCCTTGGACAGCAGACCACATACTTTCATGTGCCAATCCTGTAATCCCTCAGGCATTTCCTCCAGATTGTTGTGGGTTTGGAGTACCGCCAGTACACTATCATGCCCTTTAGCCTTACGTTGGTCCCCGGGGTGTTCTCAAAAGGAAGCCAGTGGTTGCGGTTCATCTTTGCAGTTGGGAATCCATGTATTTCTGTACCTTGATGTCGGTCTCTATCCACTTGAAAATCAGATTTTCATTACTGTCCTTCTTGGGTTTCTCCATCACCTGGCTAAAATCACATTTTCACCCTTGTAGGAAAATGCCACTGTTGGCATGGTCACCCCCCACTTTTTGCCTAGTGTTGATGCCAGCTTTGATTGCAAGTGTGCTGGGACCCTGCTAACCAGGCCCCAGCACCATTGTTCTTACCCTAAGAATGTACCTTTGTTTCCACAATTGGCAGAGCCCTGGCACACAATTATGTCCCTCGTAAAAGGTACCCCTGGGTACCAAGGGCCCTGTGGCCAGGGAAGGACCCTAAGGGATGCAGCATGTATTATGCCACCCTCTAGGAACCCTCACTCAGTACATGCACACTGCTTAGCAGCTTGTGTGTGCTAGTGGGGAGAAAAGACAAAGTTGACATGGCACTCCCCTCAGAGTGCCATGCCCACAAACCACTGCCTGTGGCATAGGTAAGTCACCCCTCTAGCAGGCCTTACAGCACTAAGGTAGGGTGCACTATACCACTGGCGAGGGCATAGCTACATGACCACTATGCCCCTACAGTGTCTAAGTCAATTCTTAGACATTGTAAGTGCAGGGTAGCTATACTGAGTATATGGTCTGGGAGTCTGTCATTACGAACTCCATAGCACCATAATGGCTACACTGAATACTGGGAAGTTTGGTATCAAACCTCTCAGCACAATAAACCCACACTGATGCCAGTGTGGGATTTATTGAAAAATGCACACACAGGTTATCTTAGAGATGCCCCCTGTATGTTAGTCCAACTGCTAGTGCAAGGCTGACCACTCTGTGCCAGCTTGACACTTCCAGATGAGTTTCTGACCACATGGGGTGAGTGCCTCGGTGGTCAGAAACAGAGCCTGTCCTGGGTGGAGGTGCTTCACACCTCCCCCTGCAGGAACTGTAACACCTGGTGGTGAGCCTCAAAGGCTCAAGCCTGGTGTTACAGTGCCCCAGGGCACTCCAGCTAGTGGAGATGCCCACCCCCGCACGAGCCCCCACTTTTGGCGGCAAGTCCAGAGGAATAATGAGAAAAACAAGGAGGAGTCACCCCCTCAGCAAGGACCACCCCTAAAGTGTCCAGAGCTCAAGTGACCCCCTCCTTGAGAAATCCTCTATCTTGCTTTGGAGGATTAGGACAAATAGGGTTAGGGATCTGCCCCCCTCCCCAGAGGAAGAGGGCACAAGGAGGGTGTAGCCACCCTCCGGGACAGTAGCCAATGACTGCAGCCCTCTGGCCCTGACACACCCCTGAATTTAGTATTTAGGGGCGACCCTGAACCCAGCTCTTCAGTTTCTTGACAACCTCAAGAAAGGAGGAGGACTGCTGAGCTGGAAACCTCACAGAGAAGAGAAGGAAACAACTGTTGACTTGGCCCCAGCCCTACCGGCCAGTCTCCTACTTCGAAAAGCTGCAAGAAAAGAAGAAACTCCTGTGGACAGCAGACCTGCCCAAAAAGAAGATCAAGAAACCAACTTTAAAGGGACTCTCACCTCAGTCCAGAAGCGTGAGTCTAGCTACTCTGCACCCAACGCCCTCGGCCCATGTTCAGAGAAATCAACTATCCAGAGAGGACCCCAGGTGACTCTTGACGACGTGTCCACCCCGGGCTTACCACTCTGCACCCCTGTGATGATGCCTGCAGAGGTAATCCCGAGGACCCCCCTGACCGCGGCTGCCTGGGACGAAGATATCCGATGCCTGCAGAAGCACTGCACCCGCAGCCCCCAGGCCCAAGAGAAACCGACCACCGGTGCAGCAATGACCAGCAGGCAGCCCTCACCCTTGCCCAGTCGGTGGCTTGCCCGCGAGTCCCCCCTATGCCCTGCCTGCAGCGCCTAAGTGACCCCGGGTCCCTCTTAGAATTCTATTGAGAACCCAACGCCCTGTTTGCACACTGCACCCGGCCATCCCTATGCCGCTGAGGGTGTGGGTTTTGTGCCTACTTGGGGCCCCTCCAGTACTCCTCCAAACCCCTCTGGTCTGCCCTCTGATAACGCGGGTACTTACCTGCAAGCAGACTGGAACAGGTGTACCCCCTGTCTCCATAGGCGCCCACGTTATTTTGGCTCCTTTTTTACCTCATCACCTGACCAGCCCTGTATTGCTGGGGCTGGGTGTTTAGGGTTACCTTGAACCGCCAACAGTGGGTTACTTATGCCCCGGAGACTGAACCCGTAAATGTGGTACTTACCTCAAGAACTGTACTTTACTTACCTCCCCCAGGAACTGTTTAAAATAGCTTTTTACCATTTTAAAGAAAACTGTGTACAATATTGATTCTATTCAAAGTCCTAACTATTACCATGCAAAATACCTTTCGTTTGATGTACTTACCTGCTAAATGAATCTTGTGGTTCTAGAAATAAATTAACAAAAGAATATGTTTCATTATAAAAACCTATTGGCCTGGAGTTTAGTCATTGAGTGTGTGTTTTCTCTTATTGCTTGTGTGTGTAAAACAAATGCTTAACCCTACCCTCTGATAAGCCTAACTGCTCAACCACACTACCACAAATAGAGCTTTAGTATTATCTGTTATTGCCTCTGTCAAGCCTCTTGGGGAACCCCTGGACTCTGTGCACACTATATCTCATTTTGATATAGTATGTACAGAGCCAGCTTCCTGAAAGCCTTTGCAGACAATTCCATTTACATTGCTCTTTCCTGGATGCTGTGACTTTTGAAGACATTTCCTCCTGCACATGCCTGGGGTGCCATTCAGAAATTTCACACTCATGCATTTGTTCTAGACTGGATGGTTCTGCAATTTCTTGGTAGATGGAAATGGCTCCTTGGCATAACCTTTTGCCTTTGCTGATGCTAAGCTATGATTTGAAAGTGTGCTGGGACCCTGCTAACCATGTCCCAGCACCAGTGTTATTTCCCTAAACTGTACCTTTGTCTCCACAATTGGCACAACCCTGGCACTCAGGTAAGTCCCTTGTAACTGGTACCAAGGGCCCTGATGCCAGGGAAGGTCTCTAAGGGCTGCAGCATGTCTTTTGGCACCCTTGGGACACCTCACTCAGCACATGCACACTGCCTCACAGCTTGTGTGGGCTGGTGGGTTAGAAAATGACTAAGTCGACATTGCACTCCCCTCAGAGTGCCATGCCAACCTCACACTGCCTGTGGCATAGGTAAGTCACCCCTCCAGCAGGCCTTACAGCCCTAATGCAGGGTACACTATACCACAGGTGAGGGCATATGTGCAGGAGCACTATGCCCCTACAGTGTCTAAGCAAAACCTTAGACATTGTAAGTGCAGGGTAGCCATAAGAGTATATGGTCTGGGAGTATGTCAAACACGAACTCCACAGTTCCATAATGGCCACACTGAAAACTGGGAAGTTTGGTATCAAACTTTTCAGCACAATAAATACACACTGATGCCAGTGTGCAATTTATTGTAACATACACCCAGAGGGCATCTTAGAGATGCCCCCTGAATACCAATTCAACTTCTAGTGTAGGCTGACCAGTTTCTGCCAGCCTACCACACACCAGACATATTGCTTGCCACATGGGGAGAGTGCCTTTGTCACTCTGTGGCCAGGAACAAAGCCTGTACTGGGTGGAGCTGGTTCTTACCTCCCCCTGCAGGGACTGTAACACCTGGCGGTGAGCCTCAAAGGCTCACCCCTTTTGTTACAGCGCCCCAGGGCATCCCAGCTATTGGAGATGCCCGCCCCTCTGGCCACTGCCCCCATTTTTGGCGGCAAGGCTGGAGGAGATAATGAGAAAAACAAGGAGTCACCCACCAGTCAGGACAGCCCCTAATGTGTCCTGAGCTGAGGTGACCCCTGCCTTGAGAAATCCTCCATCTTGAGTTTGGAGGATTCCCCCAATAGGATTAGGGATGTGCCCCCCCTCCCCCACAGGGAGGAGGCACAAACAGGGTGTAGCCACCCTCAAGGACAGTAGCCATTGGCTACTGCCCTCCCTGACCTAAACGCACCCCTAAATTCAGTATTTAGGGGCTCCCCAGAACCTAGGAAACTAGAATCCTGCAACCTGAATAAACAAGGACTGCTGACCTACAAGCCTGCAGAGAAGGAGGAAGACGACAACTGCTTTGGCCCCAGCACTACCGGCCTGTCTCCAACTTCGAAAACCTGCTCCAGCAACGCATCCGACAGGGACCAGCGACCTCTGAAGCCTCAGAGGACTGCCCTGGACTAAAGGACCAATAAACTCCCGTGAACAGGGGCCCTGTTCAAAACCAGCTACTTCTTTGCAACAAAAAAGCAACTTTCAAAGACTGCACGGTTCCTGCCGGAAGCGTGAGACTTCACACTCTGCACCCGACGCCCCCAGCTCGAGATCCAGAGAACAAACACCTCAGGGAGGACTCCCCTGTGACTGCGAGCCCGTGAGTAACCAAAGACTACCCTCCTGAGCCCCCACAGCGACGCCTGCAGAGAGAATCCAGAGGTTCTCCCTGACCGCGACTGCCTGTAACAAGGGACCCGACACCTGGAACCAACACTGCACCCGCAGCCCCCAGGACCTGAAGGAACCGAACCTCAGCGCAGGAGTGACCCCCAGGCAACCCTCTACCTTGCCCAGGTGGTGGCTGTCCCGAGAAGCCCCCCCTGTGCCTGCCTGCACAGCTAGAGTGACCCCCGGGTCCCTCCATTGTTTCCTACCTGAAACCTGATGCCTGCTTTGCACACTGCACCCGGCCGCGCCTGTGCCGCTGAGGGTGTGTTGTGTGCCTACTTGTCCCCCCCCCAGTGCTCTACAAACCCCCCTGGTCTGCCCCTGAGGACGCAGGTACTTACCTGCTGGCAGACTGGAACCGGAGCACCCCTATGTGTTTTGGGCACCTCTTTGACCTCTACACCTGACCGGCCCTGAGCTGCTGGTGTGGTAACTTTGGGGTTGCCTTGAACCCCCAACGGTGGGCTGCCTATGCCCCAGGACTGAGACTTGTTAGTGTTTTACTTACCTCCTAATCTAACCTTTACTTACCTCCCCCAGGAACTGTTGATTTTTGCATTGTGTCCACTTTGAAAATAGCTTATTGCCATTTTTATAAAGACTGTATGTGATATTACTTTTATTCAAAGTTCCTAAAGTATCTAAGGGAAGTACCTTACATTTAAAGTGTTTAATGTAAATCTTGAACCTGTGGTTCTTAAATTAAGAAAAGATTTTTCTATATAAAAACCTATTGGCCTGGAGTAAGTCTTTGAGTGTGTGTTCCTCATTTATTGCCTGTGTGTGTACAACAATTGCTTAACACTACCCTCTGATAAGCCTACTGCTCGACCACACTACCACAAAAATAGAGCATTAGAATTATCTACTTTTGCCACCATCTTACCTCTAAGGGGAACCCTTGGACTCTGTGCACACTATTTCTTACTTTGAAACAATATATACAGAGCCAACGTCCTACACTCGCTCTCCTGACCTGGTACCTCATGCTGATTGTCAGTTGCAGGCCTCCGGTGGATTCTTTGTCGTTAATGGGTCCTATACTAGGGGTGCCTCTCATCCTTTTATTGGATTCATGCCTTCTAGAGGACAGCATAAGCTTCCTGAGAAGTAACAAGTAAAACAGATGCACAGGGAAGCTGAGCAGTTTCGCTTTGCTTTATTTTCTAACAATGCAACTTAAGTAGTGCAATTTGCAATGTTCCTCAAGCTCCCAAATAGTTTGCCTGCTATGGCTCCCTAGCTTTCTCGTGGCCTTTCATCTGTGTCCCCTCAAGGTAACTGAACGTCACGTGTTGACCAAAAGCCAGGATCCTACTGAATCGGTTCAGGATCTCCAAAAACCCTGACAGCCCTGCCCACAGCTTAGGAACACAGACACCAGTGGGTATTCCATAGCTGGTGACAGATTTTGGGGTCGGATGGGGGAGGGAAGGAGTGCGGGGAGGAGGAGGAGAATGCGTTGGTGAAGAAGGTCCAGCTGTGATGCATATTGTGAAAACCAGAAGCGTAATGCCTTAAACTGATACTGTACTGTGACCTTGTCTACGAGAGACAGGAAAATATCCTGAAGTACAAGGGCAGTATATATGTATATATATCATCGAGCCCAGACCAGGTACAAAATTTAGATTATTTACAGCACTGAGATAACAGGAGA
Source organism: Pleurodeles waltl (assembly GCF_031143425.1). Taxonomy (NCBI): domain Eukaryota; kingdom Metazoa; phylum Chordata; class Amphibia; order Caudata; family Salamandridae; genus Pleurodeles; species Pleurodeles waltl. The sequence goes on along the minus strand of NC_090442.1, from coordinate 607,018,306 downwards.
TGTATGTTCTGGTTAAGTGTGACGGTAAGTGCAGGCATGGCAGTGCAATTATGCAGGCCATCCAAAAATAATCTTGCTAACTGTGGACACTTCCAGGAGATTGGTTCTAATTCTAAAATCGGGTACAGCATCGAGCACATTTAAAAGACAGGTGCAACACTAAGATCATGAACCATACAAAAATAGATCAGTAACATTAGCTGAAGCTAAGAACTTGGTTGCTGACTTTAGACGAGTATGAAATCTTCAGGTAGCAAGTCTTAATATTGGTTGGCCTGCTTAGCCACTAATCTTTCTGAAGTGGGTACAATGAATGCCTCTGTGTTAGATAAGATAAAGTAAGATCTGTTATTTGCAGTGACACAATGCTACACATCTGTTTTGTGTGTCTTAACAACTTGATGCAGTCGTTTTTGGTTCCCATGAGTTCATATAAGCAAGATTTTTCTTTCAAGTCTCCCCAAACTGGCATCCTTGGTTGTGGTATTTTATTCATCTCACCCACCTTCTGCTCTGCGGAGGTGGGCGGGCCAACAAATTGACAGAGAGCGCTGAGCCAAGAGTCGGCTATGTCTCTTAGAGCATCTGTATGAACGAGTCTTAAAACATTTTTGGCATGTAGATCAGGCACCAATTATCATGTTGGAATATAATACAGTGTCTTTAAACATTTTTGAAAAGTGTTTTTTAACACGCAAATGCGTTTCATGTCAGCACATTTGTTGTATTACTACGTAGAGAGAATTTATTAAAGGTGAGATGAGAAATATTTCAGCCCCCTTCCTGATGACGATGCTATCAGTGAACTAAGAGGCAAGTCAATCGTGTGTGGGCTAGATTTATATGATTCATGGAGCAAAAGTTTAGACTAGTAAATCAAACGAGTAATTTTTGGTACAGCACACATGCTGAACTCACATATTTGAAGGTGCTCTCATATGTGATAATGAAGAAAAAGGAGGATCAGTGAAATAAAATATTTTCTTAGGATCAAACAATTCCAAACCAATGTATGGGTCAATAGCTTTACAGTAAAGTCAAGTAGATTATTCAAGTTACTATACCTGCAGGTCTGGTAACATTCTTAAGATTTTTCAAGGCTTGATCATGCTTCAGTGGGAGCCTAATATAGTACTTTTGATGTGTTCCCTGTTTGAGGTTGCACACAGTTGAGCATTTTGGTCTTCACGACCATTTTTCTAAGAAGTATACCACCCCGGTGGATTGTGCTCTGCATTAAGATCTACTATGCATTGACAAAGAAACTGCCTCCAAAAGGACTGCAAGTCCATTCAATCAGACCCAGAACTGTTACCACTGTGTTATCACACGGAGTCCTGGTCCTAGATATCTGCCAGGCAGCTACATGGGCGTCCCTTTGTACTTTCACAAAGCACTATTGTCTGGTGGACAGTCATGTCCCCTGTGGAGGGCATTTTGTTCACTTGGTTTTGCAGGACTTTCTGGTTTGAGTCTATCCATAGCTGTCCTCCCATTAGGTACTGCTTTGGTATATATTCAAAAGGTGAGGAATCTGTGGCTGTGCTTATCTTCTGTAATGTTCTTTTTGGAAGAGACTATCTAGCTGCAGATTCCTCACCAACACTCATCCTCCCCATTCGGTGTTTGGACTCTAGCCAATAAATAGATCTCAAATCTAAGAATCTGCACACTGTCTACCAATTCGTTTTTGAAGTTTCACAGCTGGGGGCGCAAACTATCTTGAAAGCAACTGGCATCAGCATACAGGAGTGGCCCCTTTTTAGGCCCCACATGTCATTTCTGGAGCAGAGTGGCGTCAGTGTGGAGCCGGCACACAGAAGCATTGCTGAAAAGTTTCCTGACCCAGTCTGCCGCTTGTGGGCTATTCGAAAGGTGGGGAATCTGCAGCTAGTTAGTCTATACCAGAAAAAGCATTACAGAAGGTAAGTAAATGATTCTCCTTGAAGTTTATTAACTGAGGGGATGAGAATAACACAATCACTATTAACATTGCAGATTTTCCTGAAATACCTTCTTGACTACCCCCTTGGTGCGCAGCTCAAAGGCAACCTGGAATTCATCATTGCCCAACTTAAGTAAGCCTTTTTAGTTAATTATCCCTGTTTAACAGTTTTCCGTTGAGTCTAAATTACTGTCTTTTTGAGAAGGTTTGAAAGGAGTTGTCTTGATCTTTTTATATCATGGTCCAGTTTAGTTATATTAATCATTAAAATTTGGACATGAGATGCAAATCATAAGCGGGAAAACTGCCTCCGCAATGCTCCACACTGAACTAAAATGAAGGGGAATATAGGGGCAGGAAGAGTTTTGCCACATGGACAATTACTCTACCTGGTCGAATAGCCATGCTAAAATAAGATCCTTGACCATTTCTTTGTGTTTTTCTCAACCAGTGTGCTGGCCCAAAACATTATGTAAAACGTTTGGGGTTTTGTGTTTCGTACATACAGATTGGCTGAAATGCTGATTCACAGATTATTTATGGAACATGTCCAATCCAAGTAATATATAATTCCCACATGTTAAGCAGTGGCCTTAATGTAACCTGGTAAATGATGCTAGTTTAGGACTGTGATGTAAGTTAAAAAGAGAGATGAGCACTCTCAGCTATGATACTTATTTATTTCTCATTGGGCGGGGAGTGTTAAATGATTGCTTTAATCACTGCAACTGATAAACCAATTATGCATTCAAGCAGGGCAATACCCATTATGACTTGACACATTATTGCTATGGTGTCAGCACTGTCCCACTAGTAATAAAATATACTGAAACACATTTATAGCGGTATTGAGGACTGACATGTCAATATAATGTGCTTTTAATGCTTAATGATGAGTCTGTGTATTTAAGTACCTGACTTGCAAGTGATGAACATAATGATACTAAGAGGAATGAAATGCCTTTTTTCTGTATGGTCACCCCCAAAGTTTTGGACTAATACTGCTGTTTTTTCGACTCTGAGGGTGCACTGAGGCCTGCTAACCAGATCTCAGTGCCTGTGACCTGACCTTAACCTGCATTTGTTTGATTGGCTTATACCCAGTTGACATAGGCTAGCTTACTTCTAAGTCCCTAGCATATGGTACCTAAGAATGAAGGATCACCCCAGGGACTGCTTCACTCTGTGTGTGACCGAAGTACAACATGGCTCTTAGTCTGCCACTGCAGATTGGAAGGACAGTTTTGAACTGTTAATTCAACTTTGCCATTTAAACTGATGGCAAAGCCAAGTCTTGTAATGTTAACGCATCTTATAAAAAGCATGTACACCAGTCAGTTTTTTGGCGCTGGAATGGAGCAGTGAGGTGAAAATACTGTTGGCGAAGATTTAATTGTATACTTGACTGCATAACCAGGTTTTTAGCAGTTTTCTGATTTTTTTGTAACGTGGCTGATCTGATCTCTGGGCATAGTGATTGGCCCTGGCTGTAAGTGAATGGGTGCAGACAAGCTTACCTTTGACACCTCAGCATCACATCTACGCTACTTCGGTCATTTGTGGCCAAGAACTCTAGTAGCTCCACCCACACAATTGCAAGACAGTTGTAATAAATAAGTAATCCAGTTGTTTGAGAAGTAGGTTCTTTATTTGAAGTACCTTATCCACGACACAGCAAGACAGCCTCCCATCAACAACTCTACTCCACTCTCAGAATCCTCTCTCCCCAACACTCTGATCTGACATCAGATATGATATCAGTCCCATGCACAGTATTCCTTTCAGTCCTCAAACTACCACACACCTTCCCCCTAAAGAAAACTGAATAAGAAAACAAAGAAATTACTACATATGACCAGACATAACAAAAGAAAATATAATAATAAGCATAGAAACCTCAATGTAAGCTACAATTTAAACTCATGAACATTTCTTTGAAACTACCACACGATTGAGATTCCATACTCTCCCATCTTTGATTTTCACAGCATTCCTAAACAACTTTATAACTTCAAATGTACCCAAAAATTTGCTTCCACTTTTACACAGCACAGTTTGTTTAACCAAAATTTCATCCCCCACTATCACATCAATTACACATGTGTTCTTCTTATTATCAAAGTATTCTTTTCTTCTTTGAACACATTTCTGTTCCTGCTCATCCTTCTCTCTCATGTCACTCCAGGATACTCCATCATTTTTTCCCCAACTTGGTGCTAATAATGTGTTAGCTTTCCGTCCTCTAAACAGTTCAAAAGGAACTTTACCTGTGGTAGTGTGGGGAGATACCCTATACGCATGTAAAAAAATTGTAAGACCTTCCTTCCAATTCCTATTTTCAGCAACCTCCAACTGTATGCACTCCTTCACACATTTGTTAAACCTCTCCACTGTGTCATTTCCATGAGGATGATATAAAGAACACTTCTTGTGCTCAATTCCCCTTTCCTTAAGATAATTTTCCATTTCTCTTGACACAAATTGAGGACCATTGTCAGTCACAGTGGCATTAGGATACCATTCACAACCAAAGATCTCACTCAAAAAGTCTAATATTTTCTGGGTCTCCATACTGTTACTGACACACACTTCAGCCCACATAGAAAATTGATCTATCAACACTAGAATATAACTACACCCACCTCTCGTATGAATGGGTCCAACCACATCTACCGCTATAATATCCCAAGGTTTGTGTGACACTTCTCTAATACCCATAGGAGGTACTCTGACTTTGTATACCTTGTCAATGTTGCAACAATCAACACAGTCTCTGATTTTCCTTTCAATCATGATGTCCATCCCTGGCCACCAATAATTGAGGTGAATCCTCGCTTTCGTTTTGCTCATTCCTTGGTGTCCTTCATGTCCCAACTGCATTATTCTCTCCCTCAAAATTGCTGGAATCACCAATCTTGAGCCACGCAACAGCACTCCTCCCTCAACCGAAAGTTCTTCTTTTATTTTCTAATAACTTTGTAACTCCCCCTTACGCTTTACATTCATGCTCCAACCATCACACAGACTACAGCACACGCTCTGTAACACAGAATCCTCTTCAGTCGCTTTCACCCACTCCTCTCGTCCTACAATTCCTTCAGTTATACTACATACGCTCACAACATCATCCAGAACTTTTCCCTCACTCTTCTGTTTCTGTACTGAGTCTTGACAATCAGCCATCCTGTTAGTCAAACCCGGAACATAACACACTTTGAAAGCAAAATCTTGCAAACCAACAACCCACCTACTAATCCTGCTGGAAATAGTGTCAAGACCCTTGTTCGTGAACACTTCCACTAGAGGTTTATGATCGGTAAATATTTGAAAGTTCTTTCCCCATACAAATTTTTTTAGTTTGTTAATTGCCCAATGAACACTCAAAGCTTCCTTCTCAATCGTGGAGTAGTTGATTTCCGCTCCTTATAATGTTCTTGAACAATATACAATGGGTTTGAGTACACCCTCTTCTGTTTCCTGCAATAGAACAGCACCAAGGCCACCACAGGTAAGACATACTTTTGTTGTTTGTAATGCAGTTAACAAATTATTGCTGATTTTTCTTATCCAAAACGCGCACACGAATATGTGATGAGGCTTGGTTTGCTCCGCGCACAATGCTAAATATAGATTCCCTTTCCTCTTTAGTGAGACGCCGGAAATTGGCAGAGTCGATGCGCAATCTTGTTTATTTACTTTGTACTTCACGCTGTGTCTTCATTTGCTTTCCGCACAACGCTAAATATAGATTTCTTTTCAGCTTTAACAAGACACCGAAATTTGGTAGAACGGGCGCGCAATCCTATTTGTTTACTTAGTGCTTCACCCTGCTGCCGCGCGTGTTGGGAGAAAGAATGCCCGCGTGATGCTGCACACGTTTGGAATGTTAATTTCAAAAGTACACAGTACAGTTTAGGATTGTTCCTCAAAAAACATGTAAGTGGAAAAAAAAAAAAAATGTTTACTTGGATGCCAAACGGAAACCAGGAAATAGATGTCAATTGTAGAGCTCACCACTATGACAGCAACCAGAATACAATTTGTAGAATGAAAAACGAGGAAGCCATATAATGTAGTTGAAGTAGGATTTGTAGAGAAGGGTCCTCTTCAATCCTGGTGTTAAGGTACTCCAATACAGGCCACCTTTGTCGCCAAATGTAATAAAGAAGTAATCCAGTTGTTTGAGAAGTAGGTTCTTTATTTGAAGTACCTTATCCACGAAACAGCAAGTCAGCCTCCCATCAACAGCTCTACTCCACTCTCAGAATCCTCTCACCCCAACACTCTGATCTGACATCAGATATGACATCAGTCCCATGCACAGAATTCCTTTCAGTCCTCACACTACCACAACAGTTTCCTGATTGGCTTCCCTGGCCATACCTCCCCCTCCCATCTAAGTAGCTTTCAGATTTGTTCCCCTCAGGGGCTAGTACAAACAACTTTAGAACACACAGACAGTTTTAAAACAACATAAAACGGGTTTTAAAAAAGCTTCTAAAGTGCATATGCTATCAAGGCTGTTAGATGCAAAATAAAGCATTAACAATGTAAGCAACTTTCACCTGACTTGTGTCCACTGCGTATCCACACTGCTTTGATAATTTGTCGCTGAGACCTCTAGTTGTTCCGCCCACACAATCGCATGACAGTGTCCTCCTGGTTCCCCCTAGACACCAAGTAGCTTTCTGATTGGATCCCCCCCCCAGGTGCTAGTACAAACATATTTAGAATACATGGACAGTTTTAAAATAACTGCAAACGGGTTTTCAGAAAGCTTCTAAAGTTCATATGTTATCAAGGCTGTTAGGTGCAAAATAAAGCAGTAACAATGTGATCAGCTTTCAGCTCACTTGTTTCCGCTGCACATCTGCGCTGCTTCGGTCATTTGTGGCCAAGAGCTCTAGTAGCTCCTCCGACACAGTTGCAAGACAGTGTCCTGATTGGTTCTCCTAGACACTATGTAGCTTTCTGATTGGTTCCCCCCCAGGTGCTGGTACAAATTTAGAACACACAGTTTTAAAACACCATAAAACGGGTTTAAAAAACACTTCTAAAGTGCATATGCTATCAAGGCTGTTAGGTGCAAAATAAAGCAGTGACAGTGCAAACAGCTTGTTTTCGCTGCACGTCCGTGCTGCTTCAGTCATTTGTGGCCAAGACCTCTGGTAGCTCCGCCCACACAATCACAAGACAGTGTTCTGATTGTTTCCCCCCACATACTAAGTAGCTTTCAGATTGCCCCACGCCCACCCTCCCCCACATGTGCTAGGTCAAACAAATTTAGAACACATGGACAGTTTTAAAACAACATGAAACAGGTTTAAAAATGCATCTAAAGTGTATATGCTGTCAAGGCTGTTAGGCACAAAATAAAGGTGCAAAATAAAACAGTAACAATGTGAGCAGCTTTCATCTCACATGTTTCTGCTGCGCGTCCGCACTGCTTCAGTCTTCCCTTTTTTTAATATACATAAGTCACCTCTGAGGTAAGTGCAGAGTAGCAGGCTCACACAGCAGCCCTTCTAGCTTCTGACTTGGACTACTAAAGTTGATGCTGTAAGTTAGCAAACAACTTGTTACACTGAGCCTGACTTGATGACCAAGTTGAAATTAATGTAACTTGTTGCGGTCTTTAGCTTTCCACTTTGTTGCCCTAAATCCCCTGTGCCTATCTCAGACTGCATATGGGGTTACGGCTTAAGACAGCTTTCTGCCCTCCTGGGGAGACGTGCAAGCGACTCCCAGGAAAGAAGACAATAGCAGCCTGCCCCATAGAGAGGCGTTGTCCCAGAAGGTGCACTTCAAAGGTGAAGCCGCATTTGACAATCAAATGGGAAACACTTGGGAGAGAGGCTGCTCTATTGTTGAGGCAGACAGGCTGGCACTCTAGAAGGAAAGTGTAAACCAGATGCCAAATCGCTTTTCCTGGTGTGTGTGTGTGTAGTCCCCTTGGTAGCCACACCTCTGGGTTGGGCTAGGGCGCTCTGGCCGCCAAGAAGGAGGTTCTGCCATTTTGGTAGTGGGAAGAATGGTGCATCCTGGGTTGGCCAGAAGTGGTCATCAGGAGGTAGAGAACTTGGTGGCCCATTTCCTTCGATCCCCCTGGTATCAAGACCTCAGTTCTGAACATGGTGGCTAGCAAAGAATAAGGGACTGTATCTACTGTGTGCTGCTCGTGGAACTCTTGGGATCCCAGCAGGAGCAAGAGACTCCTATGGTCAGTTTGCTGACTTCCTGTTCGCAGTAGAGGGCCACAACAGCTGAAGAAGTCTCCTGGTGTGATTTACTAGCCCAGATCTTCAATATGCCTTTTCTCATCACCATGCAGTACCAGAGACCAGACCCAATACTCAAAGTTGCACCAAGTCTGCTGGACCTAGGGGAGTCATCAGAGTACAGCTTGGTCAGCTAGAACACAAGTTATCACCCAAAAAAGGAGTTGGCTTTAACCACAATACTGGGCAACTTAACTCAGAGGACATAAAGGGATCCCTGGTGCCACAATCGCCTGACCAAGCTTGTGGACCGAGGAATAGCCGCAAGAAGAGCCCCCATCGACTGCATCACATCCACAGCTTCCTTGAGCATCTTCAGCATCCTTCCAAAGAAGTCTCTGGCAAGGATATGAAAGTGCCTGGAACTTGCTGAATTTGGTTTCTTCCTACGAGGTAAATGTTTCTGGGGACCTTACTGATCCCCCGGACTGGCTCCCCGCTGGAGCTGATCGCCCGAAAAAACTTACAGATAGCTGCATTGTTACTTACTCTAGTTTTTCCTGATAAAGTTTCTGTGTGTCAAATTTGTTGAATTTGCCAGTGCTTGTTCACGGTTAAGTAGAAAGTGCACATTTGCTGTAGTTTGTGAATGCTGTATCTCCGTAACCCTCAGATGGAACTTTACATTTTGGTGTCTAAAAATACATAAAAAATACAGTCTATTTTTGTATCTGATTTTTTTTGTCTGAATGTGTTTTTTAGTGTCTTGCGTATCGGATACTTCTAGCCACAGATTACTTACCTTAGAATTATCCTCAGGCCTCACACTGGATCCGGAAAATTTTTCATGAGCAGTTCCCCTGCTTGGTGGTAGGTGGTGGTGTTCGTCTGTGTGTGGCATCGTCTGTGCCGGAAAAGTGACGTTCACAGTACCTATACAGGGAGTGCAGAATTATTAGGCAAATTAGTATTTTGACCACATCATCCTCTTTATGCATGTTGTCTTACTCCAAGCTGTATAGGCTCGAAAGCCTACTACCAATTAAGCATATTAGGTGATGTGCATCTCTGTAATGAGAAGGGGTGTGGTCTAATGACATCAACACCCTATATCAGGTGTGCATAATTATTAGGCAACTTCCTTTCCTTTGGCAAAATGGGTCAAAAGAAGGACTTGACAGGCTCAGAAAAGTAAAAAATAGTGAGATATCTTGCAGAGGGATGCAGCACTCTTAAAATTGCAAAGCTTCTGAAGCGTGATCATCGAACAATCAAGCGTTTCATTCAAAATAGTCAACAGGGTCGCAAGAAGCGTGTGGAAAAACCAAGGCGCAAAATAACTGCCCATGAACTGAGAAAAGTCAAGCGTGCAGCTGCCACGATGCCACTTGCCACCAGTTTGGCCATATTTCAGAGCTGCAACATCACTGGAGTGCCCAAAAGCACAAGGTGTGCAATACTCAGAGACATGGCCAAGGTAAGAAAGGCTGAAAGACGACCACCACTGAACAAGACACACAAGCTGAAACGTCAAGACTGGGCCAAGAAATATCTCAAGACTGATTTTTCTAAGGTTTTATGGACTGATGAATTGAGAGTGAGTCTGGATGGGCCCGTGACTGGATTGGTAAAGGGCAGAGAGCTCCAGTCCGACTCAGACGCCAGCAAGGTGGAGGTGGAGTACTGGTTTGGGCTGGTATCATCAAAGATGAGCTTGTGGGGCCTTTTCGGGTTGAGGATGGAGTCAAGCTCAACTCCCAGTCCTACTGCCAGTTCCTGGAAGACACCTTCTTCAAGCAGTGGTACAGGAAGAAGTCTGCATCCTTCAAGAAAAACATGATTTTCATGCAGGACAATGCTCCATCACACGCGTCCAAGTACTCCACAGCGTGGCTGGCAAGAAAGGGTATAAAAGAAGGAAATCTAATGACATGGCCTCCTTGTTCACCTGATCTGAACCCCATTGAGAACCTGTGGTCCATCATCAAATGTGAGATTTACAAGGAGGGAAAACAGTACACCTCTCTGAACAGTGTCTGGGAGGCTGTGGTTGCTGCTGCACGCAATGTTGATGGTGAACAGATCAAAACACTGACAGAATCCATGGATGGCAGGCTTTTGAGTGTCCTTGCAAAGAAAGGTGGCTATATTGGTCACTGATTTGTTTTTGTTTTGTTTTTGAATGTCAGAAATGTATATTTGTGAATGTTGAGATGTTATATTGGTTTCACTGGTAATAATAAATAATTGAAATGGGTATATATTTTTTTTTGTTAAGTTGCCTAATAATTATGCACAGTAATAGTCACCTGCACACACAGATATCCCCCTAACATAGCTAAAACTAAAAACAAACTAAAAACTACTTCCAAAAATATTCAGCTTTGATATTAATGAGTTTTTTGGCTTCATTGAGAACATGGTTGTTGTTCAATAATAAAATTAATCCTCAAAAATACAACTTGCCTAATAATTCTGCACTCCCTGTAGAAAGTGCCACCCATGTGCACTGACATCTCTTCTTTTCGTTCCACGCCAGCTGGTGCAGATCTGAAGAAGAGCCACCCCTAGTCAATATTTGACTAACGTTTCTGACGTTTTGTCAAGTTCATTTTGAGGTTTTTCTCCTGGTGTGGCCGGAATGTCATCGAAGAGGGTCAGCTTCTAGCCCTGCAACGCCTGCATCTTGTATGTCTTTGGTGCCTCAAGCACAAGTGTGACACCAGGGCCTGTGTCGACAGCTGCACCATGAACACAAAGGCCGTAGGGCAGAGATCCCTGACGCTCCTGGCAGCTCGCCGTGCAATACCCCGACAATCAAAGTCCCAGTTGAGGGGAAGGTCTGGGGAGTGGTCGCGGAGTCTGAGGTCTTTGTTGCAATCCAAGTCATCTACCACTCTGGTAAGTCCAGCTACAAGAAGAAGAGAAAGTAGAAGAGGTATCCACATTTATCGGCCGATGAGAAGCGTGAGCATCCGCATTCAAGGACTGGCTCTGCAATAGAGTCTCATCCTGGGCTGTCTTTGCTCCTCCCTGATTTTCTGTGAGCCGGAGCGACCCCTGCCCATCTTAAAGAATTCTATGAGGCCCTGCACCTCATTTTTGGGTGGCCTAAACCCTCTGGGGTGTCTTTGGGCCCCATGGGGTTGGCAGCCCCTCCCCACCGGCTCTGCCCTAGCCCTGGCTCCAGTAGGGCCCCAAGGATCTGTTTCTGAATCCAAACTGGTGCTGGTCGTACCTCCCCAACCTTCCCCAGTGCCACTCCCTATGCAGACACTGCCAGTGCTTCACTCACTGTGTCGCTGGATACCATATCCGGCGCCGTCAGGAGCCGTGCCTTCTAGGTCAGAGCCTGAGTCATATTCCTATGGGCTAGGACTCTGGGTGGAATGGGAGGGGTTGCTGGACCCTGGAGAAAACCAGCACTATGAAAGAAGCCCTAACATGGACTGGTGCAAGGAGCTAGGTGAAGCCCGAGGACTGGATACTTCTCCAGATACTAGTATGCTTTCTACTTTTACCATGGCTATGGATGAGGGAGCGTCTTTTGCGATGGTGGTGGGGAGGGTAGCTGAGGTCCTAGACCTTAGCCTAGCCTCGGTGGCAGTCAAGGCTAACGTCTTGACAGAGGTGGCGCAGCTGGGAATCTCCCCTTCAGAACCTCTAGTCCCATTCAACGAAGGCCTCACTGACGTCCTACTGGTAACATGATCCAAACCCAGCACAGTAGCTCCTGTGAATAGGATGATTGCCTGTTGTCACCGCTGCGCTCCAGGGGACCCAAACTTCATAACCCAGTAGCCTACCCCAGAGAGCTTGGTGGACTGAATTTCTACATCCCATGTAAACTCTAGTGCATTTCGTACCGCACCCCGGACAGGGAATCTAAGAAGTTGGACACTTTGGGGAAGAAGATGTTTTCTTCCACCAGTCTGGCATTGCAGTCCATGAACACTGCATGCTTTTTGGACTGCTACCTCCCACCCCTTGTGAGACATGATTGCTTAGGTGCTGCCAACGGTTCCGGAGAAAGCCTGGGCCAGACTCTATTGAGCTGTCTCCAAGTGGAGAGATAAAGCAAGATCCACAATACATTGTGGACTTGATATGACCGACTCACTGGGCAGAGTGATTTCATCGACAGTGGCCTTCAGGCGCCACACTTCGTTGAGGATGACTGGCTTTTCTGAGGATGTCCAATCATCTCTGATGAACATACCCTTTGGTGGCTCCCGCATCTTTGGAGATGAAGTGGATTCGGCGCTGGATCACTTTAAAGATATTCTGGCTATTGCCAAGTCCTTGGGCCTTTCTATGGCCCCTTGTCACCCTCAATCTGCCTTTGGCTCCTTTTATGGGCACATAAGGGACTTCCAGCCACACCTTTACCCTCCTAGCCACTGTGCCACACATGCTCCCTAGCCTCTACTTGCCCGAGGGTGCCGTACCCAAAGACCTCAAGGGTCAGGCAGCTAGACATCGGGTCAGTCCAACCCCCACCCCTTGGCAATTGTGGTCCTCCAAACCCTCCTAATTTGCCCTCATAGCATCATGGGCATCCCGTTGGCGGCAGGATTCACCATCCCCTGCCCCACTGGCAGTCCATAACAATGGACAGGTGGGTTTTGTAGATCATCCGAAGGGGCTACTCCCACCCCTTTGTAACCACCCCCCCCCCCCTGCCCATGCCACCATCTTACGACAGGCTGACAAAGGATCACGTATCCCTTCTCCACCAGGAATTCTTAGCTCTCTTGGCTAAGCGAGCCATTGAGAGGGTACCGGTGCCAGAAGTGGGCCATAGTTGCTATTCCTGCTACTTTCTGGTGCCATAAAAGGATAGGGGCCTTCATCCTATCCTAGACCTAAGACACCTCAACCAATTCCTCAAGGAGAAGTTCACTATGCTTACATTAGCTGAGGTCTAGCCGTCCCTGGACCCAGGACATTGGATTGTAGCATTGGACATGCAGGATGGCTAACTCCACATTCCCGTCCTGCCTGCCCACAGGTGTTACCTCCGGTTCATGGTAGGCCAACAGCATCACAAAGGTGATGGCAGTGATTGCAGCTTGTGTGGAGAGGAGCGGTGCCAATCTTCCCCTTTCTTGACGACAAGCTCGACCCAGGCAGTCTTCTCCCACCTCCAGACTATAGAGGACCTCTTGCATTCGCTGGGGTAAACTGTCAACATCCCAAAACTACACCTGACTCCATCTCAGAGGAGATGTTCTGAACATCGTGCAGTTTCGGGCATATCTTCCTGAACCGCGAGTCAAGGAGATTCAGGCTGATACAAATGTTTCCTCAATTTCGGTGAGGAAGACCTTGAAGATGTTGGGACTCATGGCCTCTTGCATCCTGCTGGTGACACAGGCATGTTAGGATATGTCGGCTCTGCAGCTGAACCTGAAGTTTCAGTGGGCACAGATCATTGGAATCTCTGATATAGTCTAGCTCTTAGAGGGAACTCTAACAGGTCTGCTGTGGTGACTAAAGAACCACGATTGGGTCTGCAGCAGACCCCTCTCCCTTCCCCAACCAGATCCGACAGAAGTGACAGATGCGTCACTCCTGGGATGGGGCGGCCATTTGGGAGAGGTGGAGATAAGAGGACTCTGGTCTCCACCGGCATCCGCACTCCACATCAACATCTTGGTGCTCCAGGTGATCCAATTGGCATTGACAGCCTTTTTACTGTCCATAAGGGAAGGATAATGCAGGTGTCCACGGACACCATCACCCGCTTGGACCCTTTGTCAAGAGACCCTGCGCCCCTGGACATGGCTGGAACATCAGGGTGTATCCCTGGTAGTTCAACACTTGGCAGCCTCTCTGAATGCCAGGGCAGACAAACTCAGCTGTCGATGCCTTGCGGATCACAAATGGTGCCTGCATCTGTAGGTGGCACAAGGTCCCGTTCAGCAGTGGGGAGAGCATTGGTTAGTTCTGTTCACCACTGCAGAGAATGCGCAATGTTGGCAGTTTTGCACACTGGAGTTTCCAAGGTGGTTCTCGCTAGGAGACGCTTTTCAACTTGAGTGGAGCTCAGGTCTCCCTGATGCCTTTCTGCCAACACTACTCCTGTCCAGAGTTTGCAAGAAGGGTCAAGAACGACTGGGCCCAAGTCATCCTTGTGGCTTTAGTCTAGGCACAGAGAGTCTGGTATCCTGAGCTCTTGTGCATGGCCATCGATCCTCCAAACAGGCTGCCCATTCGGGAGGAATCTTCTGTCGCAGCAGCAAGGGAGGGTTCTCCACCCAAACCTGTCCAGTCTACGCCTTCTTGTGCGAAGATTGGACGGTGACAGTTGATGGCTTTCGACCTTCCTCCCGAAGTCTGTGATGTCATGTTGGCAGCCAGACGTCCCTCCACCAAGACGATATACACCTGCCATTGGAAAAACGTGTGGCATGGTAAGCAGTAAAACAAATTGATACCCTTTCTGCCCCCCTTTCTCAAGTTTTGCTTTTCATTTTCTTTCCTGCCCAGCAGGGCTATGCTCTGAGCACTCTTCAAGGCTATATCTCTGCTATCTCTGCTTTTTTGTGGTTGCCTGACCAGCCATCCTTCTTTAACTCTCCTATCGTACATATGTTTCTAAAAGGTGTGGTTTATCTTTTTGCTCCTTCACCACTTATCATGCCTCAGTGAGGCCTTAATCTTGTTTTAACTTTTTTGACGTGTGCCCCCTTTCAGGCCACTTTCTGATTGTCCCCTTAAACTACTTACAATCAAACCAGCCTTCCTGGTGGCCATCTCATCTGCCTGAAGGGTAAGTGAGCTTCAGTCTTTATCATCTAAGCCTCCATACCTTTCCATCCGTCCTGACAAACTGGTGCTTTGCACCCGGACCTTCTTTCTCCTGAAAGTGATTACTCCATTACCTGTAGGCCAATCTATCACTTTGCCAACTTTTTACACTCCTTCACATCTCTCCAAAGAAGAGGAGCGACTCCCCCGCCTGGACCTAATAAAAGAGCATTGTTGTTCTACTTTGATTGAACAAAAGAATTCCGGGTGGATGACCAACTCTTCGTAGGATATGTTGGAGCGAAGAAAAAATTGGCTCTGCAGAAGGGGGCCATCTCCAAATGGGTTGTACTCTGTATTAAAATCTGCTACGCACTGGCCAAAAACCAGCCTCATGAGGGCTAGCAAGCTCATTCCACTAGAACTAAAGCTGCGACCACTGTGTTAGCATGTGGAGTTCTGGTCCTGGACATCTTCCAAGCAGCAGTGTGGGCTTCCTTGCAAAGGTTGACAAAGCATTACTGCCTGAATAGTCAGGTCTGTTGAAACAGGCACTGCACCCGTTTGGTCCTGCAATATTTCCTATTGTGAAACTGGTCTGCAGACCCACCTTCAGGGATGGTATTGCTTGGGCATCTATTCTGAAGTAAGAAATATGCGTCTAGAAGTCTACTTCACCTTTGGTAATACCTAATCTGGTAGAGACTATGGGCCTGATTTACATGTTGCGGTAATGGTCCTGCCACCGGTTTTCTTTCCAGAAACCCGTCCCCCCACCTTGGTGGTCCACTCACCTGATTTAAATGTTGGCGGGACCATAGACGAAAGACCATCCGAGTCCCGCCGACTCTGCCAGGAATCTCCAGCCACATTGATAGCGGGATTGGAGATAAGGGTTGGCAGCGGGACTCCAACCGTCTTTCCTGCTGAGCAGATTTGGACGTGCCTTCCTGCTAAGCCGACTGTGGCTGTGTTACCTCCACGCCTAAGTTGGCAGATTGAAAAGGGAAGGCGCATAAAGCTTACCTTTTTCCACGTGTCCGCTTCCGTTTTGGACTGGACCCAACTGGATATCAACTGCGGTCGCTGCCACTGCATCACAGAGGGCACACACCCTCTCATCCCTGGACTCCAAGGTAAGAATACTGCATGTACTGTTTACATTGTGTGGTCACTGCACATGAGCTCGGGACCTCTGTAGCAATATACATGTCACAGGTATTTTCTTAAAATACCTGTGACATGCCTATGTTGGGAACACGTGTGTAGGAAAACGGCCCTTGTTGCAGTTACCACCCCCCACACACTTTTTGCCTGATATTGATGCTGACTTAATTGAGAGTGTGCTGGGAACCTGCTAACCAGGCCCCAGCACTAGTGTTCTTTCCCTAAATTGGCACACCTCTGGCACACAGGTAAGTCCCTTGTAAAAGATACCAGTGGTACCAAGGGCCCTGAGACCAGGGAACGGCCCCAAAGGGCTGCAGCATGTGTTGTGCCATTCTAAGGAACCCCTCACCTAACAGATGCACACTCCCACTGCAGATTGTGTGTGTTGGTGGGGAGAAAAAGGCAAAGTCAACATGACATCTCCCTCAGGGAGCTATGCACACAAAACACTGCCTGTGGCATGGATAAGTCACCCCTCTAGCAGGCCTTAAAGCCCTAAGGCAGGATGCACTATATCACAGGTGAGGGCATAGCTGCATGAGCAATATGCCCCTACAGTGTCTAAGACATTGTAAGTACAGTGTGGCCATATTAAGAATATGGTCTGGGAGTTTGTCAAAACGAACCCCACAGTCACATAATGGCTACACTGAATACTGGGAAGTTTGGTATCTCACTTCTCAGAATAATAAACCCACACCGATGCCAGTGTTGGATTTATTAAAAAATGCACACAGAGGGTATATTAGAGATGCCCCCTGTATTTTAACTAATCCTTCAGTGAAGGACTGACTGGTCTGTGCCAGTCTGCCACTGAGAGACGAGTTTTTGACCCCATGGGGTGAGAGCCTTTGTGCTTTCTGAGGCCAGAAACAATTTCTGCACTGGTTGGAGGTGCTTCACACCTCCCCCCCCTGCAGGAACTGTAACACCGAGTGGTGAGCCTCAAAGGCTCAGGCTTCGTGTTAGAATGCCCCAAGGCACTCCAGCCAGTGGAGATGCCCAGCCCACGGACAAAGCCCCCACTTTTGGCAGCAAATCTAGAGGGATAATTAGGAAAAACAGGAGGAGTCACTACCTCAGCCAGGACCACCTCTAATGTGTCTAGAGCTGAAGCGAACCTTCCTTGCAGAATCCTCCATCTTGGTTTGGAGGATCAGGGCCAATAGGGATAGGAATGTGCTCCCTTCCCCAAAGGGAGGGAGCATCAGGAGGGTGTAACCACCCTCAGGGACAGTAGCCATTGGCTACTGCCCTCTGACCCCCAAAATGCCCATAAATCTTGTATTTAAGAGGTCCCTGAACCAAGCTAGTCAGATTCCTGACGACCTCACAAGAAGAAGGACTGCTTATCTGAAACCTCAGCAGAGAAGGAAAGGAGACAACTGACTTGGCCCCAGTTCTACGGGTCTGTCTCCTGCTTCACAGAACCTGCAGAAGAAGAGCGACACGTCCTGCAGTTTCAGCTACCTCTGATAAACCTCCAGGGGACTGCCTGTATCACAGAGGATCGAGAATTGCCATGGACAGCGGAAAGAAAAGAAGAAGAAACCTCTCCAGAAGCGTGAGTCGTAACCACTCTGCACCCGACCCCCACGGTCTGAGACAAGGTGGCCCAACCGACCAGAGGACCCCAAGGCGACGGCAATAAAGCCCACCCTGGGTTGACCTCTTCACCCCTCCACGATGCCGCCTGCAGAGGGAATCCCAAGGATCCCCCTGACAGCAACTGCCCTGGACGAAGATAACCGACGCCAAAGGACCCATTGCACCAGCAGCCCCCAGGTCTTGGGGAAATCGACACCAAGTGCAGCGACGATCAACAGGTGACCCTCTTCCCTGTCCGACCAGTGATGTGTCCGAGGTAACCCCCCGGGGTCCCATCATAGAGTGTCATTGGAAACCCGATGCCCTGTTTGCACCCTGCACCCGGTCATCCCAGTGCCGCTGAGGGTGTGGGACTGGTGCCTACTTGGGGCCCCTCCAGTGCTCCTCTATTCCCCTCTTGTCTGCCCTCCGAGCTGCGGGTACTTACCTGCTGGCAGACTGAATTCCGAGTACCCCCGTCTCTGTAGGAGCCTACGTTAAAAGTGCTCAACTTTGGCCTCTGCATCTGGCCGGCCCGTGTTGCTGGTGGTCGGTGTTTGGGGTTGACTTGAACCCCCAACGGTGTACTAACTATAACCCGGAGACTGAAACTGTAAGTCGTGTACTTACCTGTAAAACTGTACCCAGGAACTGTTCTGAAAATGCACTGTGTCCACTTTTAAAATAGATATTCTCTGTTTTCGTAAAAACTGTTTACTTGACTAAAGTGAAACAAAGTTACATTGATGTCTATGATAAGTACTTACCTGCAACTGTATTTACTTCTGAACTAAGTCTTCTGGTTCTAGTAATAAAGTAACAAAAATATATTTTTCTGTATATAATCCAATTGGTCTAGAGTTAAGTCATTGAGTGTGTGTTTCTTCTATTGCTTGTGTGTGTACAACAAATGCTTAACACTACCCTCTGATAAGCCTAACTGCTCCACCACACTAACACAAATAGAGCATTAGTATTATCTATTATTGCCTCGGTCAAGCCTCTTGGGGAACCCCTGGACTCTGTGCACTCTATATCTCAATTTGATATAGTATATACAGAGCCAGCTTCCTACAACGTGTGTCAGATATTGATGGGGACACACTAGCACAAGGCACATATTGCACACATGCACAGTTATTATTGTGTTGTCTGTATGCATTGACGAATGAATGCTGGCATCACAATACCAGTGGCATCACACTTGTCTCCATGTCTGTGTGTGTGCACATTGCAAGGGAACCTGTACCTCTCATATTGTGTCTTCATTTGCATGTGAGTCAGTATGTGGATGAGCGACTGGATTAGCTGGTCGAACTGGAGGGGATGATGTGGTTTTGTCAGTATGTGTGCCCCGTGCTTGTAGGTTTGATGTCTTTTGTGAATGTTGGATTGTGGTGCTGTGTGCAACATTCAGGTGTGTGTTGTATGGTGGTCATCGTGATGTGTGCAATAGTGGTTTTGTCTGTGTTCTGTAGATGAATGTGTCGTTTTGTATGTGGCTCTAGTGTCAATAGTGTGTGTGTGTGTTGTGTAATAGATGTATGGCAATGTGTGGTCAGCACGTAGATGTCGTGTTGTGGTGGAATGGCAAGGGATGATAGTGTGCAATGTATTTTGCAGGTGGACGCATATGGCTAATGTAGTGTGTGTGTCACTTACCTCTTTGCGATAGCCACTGCTATTGTACAATGTCCAGTGGCTCCCGCAATGTTCTCCCGCCGACAGTACACTGCCTGCAGAACTCTGGCATCTAAATTTGGTCGGCAGGAGCCCACAAGCCTGACGGCTAGGAAGAGCACTCCATTCTAGCGGTCGTCAGCTCATCTGCAAAACATCTAAATATGGCAATCTGCACACTGTCTACTTAACGGCGTAATCTGGCACGCCTTTGCTGCGAATTGGCTGTAATACTGTCACAATCTAAATGAAACCCTTGATCTAGCCTCAGATTCCTTACGGCCCACCTACCCTTTCTTCTCTCCCAACGGATTTCTAGGGACAGGGCTGTTTCCTTTCAGGGCCCTATCTTTCCACACCAGTGGTCAGTGTTCTTCATGGCTACGAGCTTCTGGTGTGGAAAGTCATGAAAAGTAACTGATGTCAGAATGCCTAGGTGGCACCTATTAGGCACCACAAACATCACTACTGGCGTGGAGGACGTGGAATCCACACAGAGCCGAACAATGCCACCTGCCAGCGTGAAGGGGTATAGCTCACAAAAAATCTTTGTATTCATTCTGACACCTGGAGATAATTGTAAAGTAAGGATGCTGCAGCTCTATATAGTCTCTATCAGATAAGCTTTACGGATGGTAAGTAACTTAGTCATTTCTTCCTCAAGCATTTTGGTGCTGTTTAAATGCATTACACATGTTCCTTTGTGTAAGTCTTGCTGCTTAGTGCCACACCTAAAAAGGATTGAGCTAGGGTTTAACAAACAAAACCTACTGATCCTAAAGGGGTTGGTTCGTGTATTGCACAGTGAGCTTGCACAAACACACAATATAATGCACCCCATTTCCTCACATTGATCATTGTCAGTGGCTCAGTTACTGAGCGGGGGGGGCTTGTTGAAAGACATGCAAACAGAGTTGTTGTATATTATGTGCACTTCATAGTATTGCGGAATCAAAAATACTCATGTATCAGTGTAAATGGCAGGTGTTAAACTGTCTGCATGATTACTGGTTGTTTTTTTACATATGGCCTATACAGTGCAGAAAATATTGAGTAGAATACATTGCATTGTCTGAATATTACACCGTGAACAATCCACAAAGAGACTTTGGGTACCTAATGGTTGCCATGCATTTTTCAGTGCAGATAAACATTATTAAAATGCGTTACCTTTACTGTTGTATCTGCATAGCCTTCAACATCTAATCTACCACTGGTTCTTCTATCCCTTCTAACTCCATTGTTGAAAGTACATTATCCTCCCAAAACTTTAAAGGGTATTGTAATGGATGAACCCTACTAGTTGCTCTGGAGTTCTTCTTCCTTGCCACAATTTCATGTACCTACTTCTTGAGGTCTTGGTAACATTTCTTTACTTTCTCCTCCTAATGGATAAATGATGATGCTGCATTCAGTTGCTCAGTGTTCCCTTTCCACCAAGTTACAGGTGGGTCTTGAGATGTGTTTTAGCAGTAAATGCCCCACAATTTGATCATGGTGCTTCACAACAGCATGTGCATGTCGTTTAAGTTCTGGATCTGACAGTTTATTTTGCCTGCTGGTGTCAGTTCTGTTTATATATGTCCTGTATGGCAACAACTGATGAATCCTGGAAGGGGAGAGGGGCAGCTGTGGATTGTAACTCCACATTAGTATTATTTAAGCTGAAAACATAATTGCTGCCTCCTTTCTACAGTCTTCTGTCCAGTTTAGATTTGTTCAGCCCTTTGAACAAAAATGCAGCTCCAAATCAAAGATTTTTCATTTTTGAAAATGTATCTTATCATGGGCAACTCTCCTAAGATCAGTGTGTCATAAAATGGCCACTTCCTTTAGATATTTGCTTGCTTCTCAGTTATTGCATTCACTGTTTAGTGAATGTGGAAAATAACATACAATTGCATTTTGATGCATGCAGTATTTCCCACAATCAGTGTTGCAGTGCAAATACATAATGACACAAAAGATACTCATTGATATTGTAAGTTACTGGGTGTGATATTTCTCACGCTTTTAGAGTATGATTTGCGATAGGAGTCCACGCCTTTGCTTGTGTAATTGTCTTTATCGTGTTATCTTGGTGAAATCACAAACAATTCTGTTTTTATTTTAGCATGCAGTCCGTTTGAACTGTACCGCTGTACCTCGTGAGATATAGCAACTTAGCCAAATTCAAAGATCTGTAATGAGTATATCCCACATTTGGAAGACGGTGACCTTTAAAAAAAAGAACTGCAAGTACCAGATATTGTGTGCATAGAGAAGTATATGTCACAAAGGGAGATAGCATAAACCCAAACAGAGCTAAAAGAAAAAGAATCATTGTGCAGAAGGTATTCAGTAGTAGCTATGGTGATGGAAGTTTGGAAGGCATAGGAAAACTGGAAGAAATGGTGCACAGAGTGTTATTCTGGTTAAAAGATCTTTATTTCAGGCAACAGAACATACACGTTTTAATAAGGAGTATAGTAATAGGAAGGGCAGTACATTTGTCTCAAGGAATTGGAACTTTTCAAGCATGATTTTTGAAGACCTACAATATACCAGAGGACTGGATACCTCCACAGACATTGGCCTGTCTTCACATAACCTGGCTATGGCAAAAGAAGACTCATTGTTGACAGTGGTTAGTAGAGCAGTGGAAGTCTTAGACCTCATCCTACCAACTGCAGAGGTCACAAGATTTTTCATTTTTGAAAATTTATCTTTTCAAAGGTCAAAAGCTCGCCTAAGTCTTCACCCCTGCACAAACAAGTCAGGAACCTCTTAAGTCTGTCAATGGGGCATTGTGGGAACCTGGGTAAAGCCAGGTTCTTGCCCCACTGTTCAGTGAGCAAGTGGCAAGGAGGCATAGGCCTGCTGCTGGGGACCCAGATTGTTTACTACAACATCCCAACTTGGAGAGTTTAGTAGTGCAGGCATCCACCAGTCAACTAAACACAAATGTCTTTCCAGCAGCTCGCCATGATAGAGAGTAAAAAAAAACTGGAACATTTGCAAAACACATGTTTTTGTCTGCCAACCTTGCTCTAAGAACATTGAATCTCTCATGTCTCCTAGTCAGATATTCGCATGCAGTGCAAGGCAAAGTGGTAGTGGTTTTGCCAACTGTCTTGGTTGATGTACGAGCCTCATGGCAATGACTCATCTTGGGTAGTTGGCACCAGTGTGGTGCTAAGTCACAACGCTTGGATACGCTGCACAAGCTTACCTTCAGATGTCCAACAATACCTCATTCGACAGTAGTCACCTGTTTGGGGCAAAAGTTGGGCGGCTTTAGAACGCTTCAAATATAGAAAGATCGCAGTCTGCTTTTTAGATCCAGCTCAGCTTGCACACAATTTCCCCCCACCACTCACCCCTTTTAAGGCTTTGGATGGAGCATTCCTCCCATCACCTTTTATGTGTTTCATGTACTGCTCTAAGTGGCATGAATATGCCCCGACGTGGGTCCCATGCTCACTATGTCACTGGACTCAAGCTGTACCCAGTTGATGAGCCCACAACTGTTGCAATACCAGTCTTGGGTTGCTTCTGTTCCATTTCAGGCCAGGCAGTTCAGGCTGGACTGTTCCCATGAGGAGCAGAATGAAGACTGATTTGTACGTGGCTGGGTCCAAACTGAAGTGGCATGGTGAGCAAAAACACAATTAGAAGAGATGCTACCGGAGTATTTGCTTGTGGTTAGACAAATTGCAAGCATCCCTCCCATCACCTTTTGTGTGTTTCAGTTACCAGCTGATGCACCAATATGGACCTCAGCAGCAAGCCTGCCAATCAAAGTACAGGCAGAGGAACAGGCCATCAGCACTCACTCTCCCCCCCCCCTCCCCCCAACCCCCCCAGGACAATGCTGTACCCAAACCCCCCGAGAGGCCACAAAACCACTTTTGTTTCCCCTCAGTGGCACACAATCACCCAGTAGGAGGTCAAGTCACTGTTCACCTCCCTGGTTTGTGGAGCATCATGTCCTACCAATGGATGTTTCAGATCTCCAAAATGTGGCTCTTCTCTAACCTTTCTGTCTGCTCCATCAGACATGTCACCCACACCGCAACATCTTGAAGAGGATCACTTGGGCATACTCCAAAGAGAGGTTCTGGCTCCCTTGGCGAAGGGAGATGTAGAGAGACCACCATCACAGATTGGGACTGGTTATTGCTTTCGTTATTTTCTGGTGCCAAAATATAATGGAGGCCTCCTTCCCAGCCTACATCTCCGCTCTCTGAACTTCCTTGGAAGGAAATGTTCAGAATGCTCACCCTGGCCCAAGTTCTTTCTGCCATGGACCCAGTAGATTGGATGGTAGTGCTCGACTTGCAGGATGCTTACTTTCACATTCTCATCCAGCAGTCCTGCACATCCTTGTCCTGCAAGACTGTACCTGCAGTTTCAGGTAGGCCACAATAACTTCCTGTTCTCCGTGTTTCCTTTTGTCCTGATGAGTGCACCTTGGGTATTCACAAAAGTGATGGCGGTGGCCACAACTCATCTATGGAGATTAGGTATACCAGTCTTCCCATACCTTGACAGCTGGTTGCTGAAGGCGACTTGCCTCAGGCAGCTATAAGCCACCTCCAGGCGACAGCTGACCTGTTGACTTTATTGAGTTTTTCCGTCAATGTGCCGAAGTAATACCTGACTTCTTCACAATGGGTTTTCTTCATTGGAGCCAACTTGGATACAGTGTTTGTCCAACCCTTCCCAGTGCCACAGTGAGTCCAGGATATTCAGGCTTCGATCCCGATGTTGGAACCTCAGCTTGAGTCTTAGCGAGATCAGCACTGAGGCTTCTTTGCCTCCTACATTCTGCTTGTGAACACACCAGGTTGCTCATGCAGGTTCAACTGTTGGATTCGAAGTCTAAGTGGGCTCAGCACCATAGCAATCTGTCAGCCCTATCCAAGTTTCGAAGTAGTGTTGCGTAAACTGGAACTCCCGGCCTATCTCTACAAGGTTTGCCTTCACACCCATGGGTGTCAGGAGTGAACCTAGTTCAATTCACTGGCAATTAAATTAAATTCACTGGTTGGTATAGCCCCAAACAACCCCATTCAATACATAGTTGAGACGATGTCCCTGCTTATGGGTTATTAACAATCCCTAAACAAGGATTCAGGAATGCAGTACAAATGTAGGGAGAAAAAAAAAACAGTTTCGTTCTTTACAATATCGAAATACACACTACACTTAGAATAATCACACAAAATACTAACACAGCACTAAAGCATGCTGCAAACAAGAAAACAGTGAACATGTCTACCATTAAGATGTAATCTATCATCCTAACATACTTAAACCTACTTCTGTGTGCTATACTATGAGAGCATGAAGTAGTGTAACTTGCATCTAGAGTTTCTTAGGGAAATCAGTGCACTGCACATCACTGTAGTTATCAGCAGTTTGAAGTAAGTGTTCCTCGAAAGGAAAACACACATCTGCATCAGTTGTTCTCCTCTCAGACTTGGTTCAGTATCAGCTTTCAGTGCAGAACGAGATGCAGCAGCATCACAACTCTCTGAAGATCTTCTGGCAGTACCTTGTGTGATAATCTGGGGCGAAGGACCTCTCCTGACAATTGGTCAGTTGGGAGGGCTTTTATAGTATATCTTATCTGAGTTTGGAATTTCTGACATATCCTTAGGAATGTCTGACATTACCTGCGTGCATCAATACGCTAGTCCTAGACACAGTCTTATGAACAAATAGGGTTAAAAAAAAAAAAGTTAATTCAGACTACACTATTTTTGTTGTTGTTATTTATTATCTGGCCTTAAGATAGAGCTAAGAAGGCATTTGTTCAGGTGTCTTATCAAGTTCATTGTCTGTGCATCAGTTGTCTCATCATTGTTTGAATGAGTTGACACTTTCATGGGTTCAGGCGAAAAACAACATCTGTGTCAGAGACAGAAATATTAATAATCATGCAAAAATAGAGACAATGGAGTGTCAGCCTGCTCAAGATGTCATGCCTTAAGGACGTACGTCCAGAGGCTGCAAAAGAGCTGCAGTGGAAGTTTCTCAACTGCAATAGACCAGTAGCTGAGCCCTCTCACGCTTACCGACCCCGAACTAATGGTTGTGAGGGATGCATTGTTGTCTAGTTGGGGTTCCCATCTGGTGAAGCTGGAGATAAGAGCAAACTGGTCTCTGGTGAAATGCCGCTTCTACATCAACTTGATCTATTTGCAAACAATTTGCTTGGCCCTGAAGGCCTTCCTGTCAACCGTCAATGGGGAATGGATATATGTGCTTACAGGCAAGATAACTTCCATGTGGTACTGCAACAGACAGGTTGGTGTGGGGTTGTGGGTACTGTGACAGGAGGTGCTAAGTGCCTGGAAGTTGCTGTGTGCCCAAGGAATTCCCCCTGACCGCCCAAGAGCAGGCAGAATCTTTGAACTCTCAGGCACATGAGCTCAGCCTAGCAAATCACGAATGGCAATTACACTCAGGTGACATGGTGTCTTCCAGCGAGGAGGTGAACCCTGGCTCGATCTATTTGCCATTGCAGAGAATGTGCCGTGTCAAACCTTAAATGCATTGGAGTTCCCAAGGAAGTCTTCTCCAAGAGACTCCTTTTGCCTGCACTAGGCCTCAGGACTTCTGTACACCTGTCTGAGCACCCACTTCTGCCCGAAGTACTGAAGAATATCCAGAAGCCAGACCATGTCATCTTTGTGGCCCCACACTGGGCAAGAAGAGAGTGGTACCCAGACCTTCTGGGCATGAGCATTTGTCTGCTGATCTGGCTTGCTCTTCAGGAGAACCTTGTGTCTCATCAGCAAGGCCAGGGCCTCCTCCCAAGCTTGCACAACCTATCCCTCCATGCATGGAGATTGAGAAACAACAGTTGATGGCTTTCAGTCTCCCTCCCAAATTGGTTAGTGGTGTTCTAGCAGCTAGGCTAGGAACAAAACTGTATGCTGAATGCTGGGAGAGGTTTGTTATTGTGTGTTCTTCATGTCATGTTCAGCCCTAGCAAGCAAGTTTATTCGACATTCTTTTGCTTTTTATTGGCTCAGCAAGGCCTTTCTGTGGCCCCAGTTAAAGGTCATTTATCAGTTATGTCTGCATTTCTACATTTACTGTATCAACCTTTCCTCTACAGATCACCTGAATCTGATCAAATTCAGTTTTAATTAGCTTTTTTGAAGGGGTTGATGCACATTTTCATGAACACCGTTTCTGATGTTGCAGTAGAACCCTAATTTGGTTCTCACCTACCTCATATTCACTTCTTTCAAGCCCACGCACAGTTACCCTCTTTGTCTTGTAACCATTAAGACGGTTTTCCTTCTCACCATTACATTGACCATGCGAGTAAGTGTACTGCAGGTATTGTCTGTGGTACCTCCTTACACTTCATTCTTCCTAGACAAACTGGTCCTCCAGACAATAGCAGCATTCCTGCCCATGGTAGTCACACCCTTTTACATAGGGCTATACGTCACTTAGCTGGCTATTTATGCACAGCCTCATCCCTCCAAGGAAGAAGAACAGCTTCACTTTCGTGACCCAAAAAGAGTGTTTAGCTCTTAAATTGATCATTCACTGGAATACCAGCAAGTCTGCTTCTGTGGAACTAAGAAAGGTAAAACAGTGCATAAGAGAACCCTCTCCTGGTGGATTGTTCAGTGCATTAAGATCTGCAATGGGCTGGCCAAAAAGTAACCTCCAGGAAGGTTTACAGGCCCTTTTCCAACAGATCAAAGACTTCTACAGTGTACAAGTCTTGGACATATTCCAGGCTGCTACGTATGTGATCCTCCACACATTTACCATGCATTACTGCCTGGATATCCAGAGTGTGGGATGGGCATTTTGCCTGATCTGTCCTGCATGATTTCCTGGTCTGAGCCATTCCACAGACCCTCCCCTCTAAGAGGTTCTGCTTTCGGATCCATTCACAAGGTGAGGAATCTGTAGTTATATGTCTCTAGCAGAAGAACAAGTTACTTACCTACCCTTTTCTGGTGGAGACTCTATTTAACTTCAGATTCCTCACTGACATACCCCTCCTTCCCGTTCTATGGAATGGACTCATAATGTCCATTAATAAGGTTCCATCTATTAAAGACTTCTGCACAGACAGATCTTAAATTATATTATTCATGTCCTTTAGTCCGAACGGAGTACAGAAAGAAACTTGCGTCAAAGTGGCACGTATTTAGGGATCCCAATGCCATATCTGGGGTGGGACAGAGTTGTTGTGGTGCTGCACATCGTCACCTACCGACAGGTGAGGTAATTGAATGAATGTTTCCAGATGCAGTCTGACGCTTGGAGATATTCACAATTTGAGAAATCTGTAGATAGGTAGAATCTCTGCCAAGAAAAGGTGTTAGGGAAGGTAAATAACTTGTTTGTTGTGTATGTAATCATGTTTTTTAAGCAGCACTCAAAACAGAGAAGCACAAATACACATTTATTTTCTCTTAATATCAGCAACAGTTTCTCTCGCAACTGCTCACATATATGCATCTGCAAAAACGATTCGTTTTTTATTCCATACATTGTCTTATTCTTTATTTTGCTTCTTTGGGGCTGGGTGGGATAAGAAAGACTAGGAGAAACTTCCCATTTCTTTTCTTCATTGGATCTAAAAATGCTACTATGCCTCACATTATGTTAAAGACTGCTCATTTCAATGAACCTGTGACTGCAACCCCCATGAAACAACCTCGTCAAATAAAATCCTTCCCAGAATGTCTCTCTGTGTGTCCAACTGAGTTTCTTTTCAGACGCTCAGCCTCTCACTCAAAAGTGTCTTTATGGGAATCACCATAGTTGTTCTTCTCTGTCTTCCTTGAGTTTAATTGTCACTAAACCACAGAGTTCCTCTATCTGTTCAGTTGGACCTTTTTTGTGGACCTTTATTGCCATGTTTTATTCTGCTTTCTAACCACCATTTCCTCTTTCCTCTTAAATAGTCTCTAAACAATCCTCTTCCTCTTCTAACTCTTTCATCTGTCCTTTTCTAGTGAGACCGAAGGCGTCCTCCATCTTTTCACGAAGATGTCCAGAATTGTGATTTGGCTTTTTCTGTGATTTGTTAGCGCTTCTTAGCAAAGGACCAAAATATATGTTATCTTCGCTGGCCACTTATTACATTGCAGGGTCCCAGAGTTCACACCGGTTAGCCATACTTGAAGGCTACTTCATTCATTTTGTGATCGTATTCTCTAAATTTTAGCATCTTCAACTGTTTTCCTCTCTATCCCATGTGATAGCTACCACAGGTTTAAGATCTTTCTCACTTCTCCCTAAAACATGCTTTCCTACATTTAGATTGCCAACCTCACGAAGTGCTTTTAAAAAAAAAACGAAAAAAAAAAAAACTACCATGACATTGCTTCCACTCAAAAGCTACTCTACAGCCGTGTTCCAGGTGAGACGGTCATGGACCTGGGGCCTAATCTTGACCTACCCTAACCTTGGTGCTAATGCTTATAAGTGAGAATGTCTGCACTGCGATGTTTGTTGCTGTCACCATTTACAGGTCTGCGTCTCCCCAAAGGACCAGTACATCGCATCTCACTGTTTCATACCAGGTTTTATTTTCTGCTTCCCGGTACTTCATCATCTTTTATTGTGCATTTGAATAGGGTAATATATCTGTATTGATGGATTTGGACTATGCCAGGGCTCTATATGCAGAGCTGTCTCCTGCACACATACTTTATCTGTAACCAGCGCAGGAACACTTCTAACAATTTGAGCCCTTCACTCGGAGTTTCAACTTTATATTTCCAGTTTGCGTCTTGCAGAGAATCGAGCCTTATTTTCTGCCGTTGGTTTTCCTAGTTTTAAAAAACATGTCTTGTAAAATGCAGAAAATCTTTGCACTGGCGAATGCCAAATTAAAATGAGAAACGTGGCGAACTTTGTGAATGGCGAAAGAAAAAAAATTTGAAAATTGGTAAAGGATGGGAATAAATTAACATTTGCACACCTCCACAATGTATTCCGTGATTCTCAAGGCTGAGTTAGACCCCAGCAGTTCAGTTTTGAAGGTAGTGGATATTACACCTTCACTTCTTCATCACAGAAACAGTGGTATTACAAGGGTGCCATGGTCTGTAGTACAATCAAAAACAAGCATTGGCAAAACCAGTATGTTTCATCTCTACAAAATCTATTGGTTTTGTCAATGTTTGTGTAGACATGTGACAGCAGCGAAAGCTGCTGTGCTCCATGTCTTAAAGTTTAAAAAAAACGCTATGACATGGTCACTACTAAACTTTAGTGCAGTCAGTGCTGGCCACGTTATAGTGTTTTCTTTTTTAAACTTTAAGACATGCTGCACATGCTGACCTGCTTGCGCTGCTGTGTGACATGTCTAAAAAAACATTGACAAAACCAATAGATTTCGTAGAGGTGAAACCTATTGGCTTTGCTAATGCTTCTTTGTATGCTGATTTCAATAAGAGTTACTTTGTTGCTGTCATTATGCCCTCACCAGTGGTCAGAGCAGGGACAACGCTCGGCTCAGTCCCCCCACCTCTTCAGAGGCTACAAAAGCAAAATCGCTTTGGTGTGTCCTTTACAGCACACAGTCACTCTGTCAGAGGCAGAATCAGATATTGCCTTCACGTGTGGAAGGCCACCATGACAGACAGGTGAGTGCTCCAAATTGTCCACTAGGGCTATACCCTTCCTTTCCACCCCGACTGCAGGGTAGCTGACAGGGGACCATCTTTCTGTCTTACGGCAGGAAGCTCAGGTACTTCTGCCAAAATGGCCATAGAGAGGGTTCCGTCCTCCGAATTCGAAACTGAGTGTTACTCCCATTAATTCCTTGTGCCGAAGGATGAAGGCCTACATCCTATTTTAGATCTTTGCTCTCTCACTGCCTTCCTGCGGAAGGACAAGTTTACTGTGCTCACCCTAGTCCAGGTCCTACCTGTCTCAGACCCTGGAGACTTGATGGTGGTATTGGACCTAGCACATGCTTATTTTCAAATCCCCTTCCTGCAGGCCCACAGGCGCTGCCTGCAGTTCATGGTAGGCCAAGAGCATTTCGAGTGTGCAGTGCTTCCTTTTTGCCTTTCCAGTGCCCTTCTGGTGTTCAGACGTTACGGTGGTGGCAGCATACATTCAGAGGTCGGGAGTAGCAATCTTCCCCTGTATCGACGACAGGCTGCTGAAGGCAGTCATCCGCCACCTCCAGATGACGGTGAACCTCCTCACTTCTTCGGGATTCATTATGAACATGCTGAAGTCACACCTGACTGCTTCACAAACTCTTACTTTCATCAGAGCCATTTTGGAGGAGACTGCAAAAGATCTGCAGTGGTGGCTACTAGCGTGTGATTGGGTCAGAGACAGAACCCTCTCCCCGCCCCTCCCAGAGCTGATGTTGGTCATGGATGCTGGGTAGAGTAGGTCATATGGTAGAGGTGTAGATCAGAGGTCTCTGGTTTCTGGTGACTCAACTCCACATAAGTTTGTTGGAGTTGAGGGCAATTTGCTTGGTGTTCAAGGCCTTTCTGCCCACCTTCATAGGAAGGCTGATGCTCATGGGCAACACCACCACCATGTGTACTGCATCAAGCGGAGTCAGGGGTCCTGCATCAAAATGCAGTGCACCTCTGGAAATGGCTGGAAAGCTAGAGGTGGTTGTCTGGTGTTTAACCACCTGGCAGTGTCTTTAAACACCAGGGTGGACTAACTCAACCATAGGTGCCTAGCTCATTATGAAAGGCAGTTTCACACAGAGGTGGTACAGGCTACCCTCAAGCAATTAGATGAGCCCTAGCACAATATTTTCGCCACTCCAGAGAATATACAATGTCAGCGCTTCTCCATGTTGGAGTTTTCAAAGCAGCTCTCACTCTGAGACACCTTCCATCTAGAGTTAAGCTCAGGACTCCTGAATGCCTTACTGTCTCTGCTTCTCCTGCCCTGATTATTGAACAAGATCAGGAACAACAAGACCCAAATCATCTTAGGCACACCTGATTGGGCCAGGAGATTGTGGTACCTGGAATTCATGGACACCAGCGCATATCCTCTTTACTAGCTGCTGCTCTTTGAAGAACTACTGCTGCTGCAACAAAGCAGGGTGTTGCAACCGGATCTGCTCACTGTGCATCTGCATGCTTGAAGATTGAACAGCAACAGTTGGCCTCTATGACCTGCACTCAGAGGACATTGATGTATTCTTGGCAACAAGGCATCCCTCCACAAAATCAGATCAGTGTATGCTAGCCACTGAGAAAAATGTATGGATTGGTGTGGCACTCAAGTAAATTATTCTTTAGAGACAAAGTTGTCTAAAGTTTTATTATTTCTGTCTGTAGCTCAACAAAGACTTGCTTTGGTAAGTGTTAAGGTCTACTTACCGGCTCTTATGGCCATTTTATCAGCCTTCATTATTCAAATCACCCATTGTCATGAGGTATTTCACAAGTTTAAAACATTTGTTTCCATGAAACCTTGTCTTGTGGCCCAGTGGGACTTGATCTTAGTCACTTTTTTCTTGATGTGTAGCCCTTTTGAGCCATTGCACAGTTGTCCCTTAAGACACTTATCCTTAAAGAGTCTTTTTTTAACACTTTAAAATCGTCTAGACTTGCGAGCAAACTTTAGGCTGTATGTGTGAATCCACCGTAAACCAAATTCTTTCCTGAGTTTGTTCTGAGGACCTGGACTTCTTTTCTACTCAAAGTAGTCACTTCTTTTCATGTTAGTCAGGATATCACACTTGTGGCATTCTTTCCCGCACCCCTTTCCTTTAAAGCGGAAGGGAGATTCCATTGTTTGGATCTTATAAGAGCATTGAGTTTCTATATTGATCGCACCAAGGAACATTGAGTAGACATACAGCTCTTTGTGCATTTTTTTGGAGCTAAGAATAATAAAGCTGTACAAAAACGGATCATCTTTGGATGGATTGTTCTCTACATAGCGATGTACAAAGGCACTGTGAAAAAAAACAGCCCCCAGAAGGTTTGAGGGCTCATTCCACGTTGCCCAAAGCTGTTAGCACTACATTAGTACACGGTGCGCCTTTCCTGGGCACCTGTCAGGTGCCTATGTGGGCTCCGGTAAACACATTAATGTAGCACTACTGCCTCGACAGTCAGGTCCATCAAGAGGGGCCTTTTGCCCACTTGGTCCTACAGGACCTTTTGGTCTGAGCCAGTTCACAGACCCGCCACCTTGGGAGGTACTGCTATGGTATCTAGGCAAGGATTCTGTAGATAGCAGTATTCGTCATAAGAACAACTTTTGTTAAAGAAATCTTTCTGGTGAATCCTGTATCTAACCGCAGGTTCCTCACCGACCCTTGAACTTCCCCGTTTTATGAAATTGATTCTCTTCCATCTAAAAAGATCCCAATCTAGAGATCTGCACATTGGGCATACCAATTTGCTTGATGGGCTCTGCGTATCAGGGCGCAGACATCCTAGAAAGCAACTCATATCAGCTTGTAAATGCGACTGTGCTCATCCCTTTTGGAGCATTACAATGTCAGCACAGAGCCACACACCACCACCCAGCAGCACACAGGACATTTCTCTAAAAGTTTCCAGATCCAGTTTGACGCCTGGGAATTATTCACAAGGTAAGAAATCTTGGGTTAGAGTATACACCAGAAAGATTGCTTCTGAAAGTAAGTAACTTGTTCTGTGAGAAAATGAAAATATTGGTTGAGGGTTCAAAATGTTATTCTGTTTATAAACTGAGGAAAGAGCAACATTATTTGTGGATTAAATAAGGAAATAAAGTGATCTCAGTTATCAAGCCAACAAAGTAAATATGGAATACACAGGTAGAGGGCTGCATAGTCAGTGGAAGTTCTGAAGAAATGCCTTTTGTAGAGCCTGTAGCTAATATCAGTCTGAGTGTACTTTATTCTTTGCTTGTTTTATGTTGCAGTTATGAATATGAGACTGGAAGACAATCCGCTTTAGAAATGTTTGCTTACCTCTTCCAAACATTCCCACAGGTGAGCCTTTCTACTGATTGCATGTTACTATGTAATGTTAATTAGCAATTGGTTCCAATTTTGTCAGCACCAAGTTTTGCTATAAGCAAATATATAGGAAGACATGTTATGTTAGACCATATTTATCAAGCATCCACCAAAATGGTTTCAAGGTGTGAAATGCACAGAGGGAGAAGAACCTCACAGGCATATGCCTGTCTGAAGAGCCAAGTTTTTAACAGGGTCCTGAAGCGCGCAGAGGAAGTTGTGGCTGAGATGTCTGGGGGGGAAGGAATTCCATACATATATGAAGCAATCATGGAAAATCTCTTCCTGTTAAATTTGGGAACCTCTAACAGATTGTGATGGGCTGGTCTGAGATTACGTTTAGTGATATAATTCCGGATTCTAGAGGACACAAAAGTTGGGCTTTTGCCGTTGCAAGATTTGAAGATGGTACACCCAGTTTTAAAAAGGGTCCTCTCAGCGACTGGAAGCCAGTGCAGTTTTCCCATCAAAGGTTTGATGTGGCAGTGTCTGGGCTGCCACCACACCAGCCTAGCTGCCCGATTTTGAACCAGCTGAAGACTCTGACTCAGTCCTTTTGAGAGTCCCAGATAGAGAGAGTTAACATAATCAATCTGGGACATGTCTAGGGCAATTATAATCTGAATGATAGCCTCAAAGGTGAAATATTTCCAGATTTCTTTTATTTTACGGAGCTGAAAGGAGCAAGAAGAAGTCACTTGTCCTATCTGAGGCTTCATAGAAAGGTCTTTGTCAAGAAGGATCCCACGAATTTTAACCACTTTTTTTAGAAATAGGAGAAGCACCCATGTACAATGGCCAGAAGGAGGGCTTCCAACTATGCTGTTTGTTTTTAATCATCCCAATTTCAGTTGTGTCAGAATTCAGCTTCAACTGATGTGACATGCGACTGATGTGGCATGTAAAATATGGAATATGATCACAAATGCTGGATTTGTTTGTCCTATGGTGTGCTTGTATGTTCTCATCTAATAAGCCAAAGAAAATAGTTGACCTCACCCATGTATAAACAAGATCCTGTCAGTTCCCATCCATGTCTTCAGTGAGGCCATTTTTTTTGTAACATTTGGAGCTGAGGTTGTGGGTGAAGATATAAATGGTTTTTAAGTTGGTTTTGAATGGCATTTCTAAGCTGCCACTAACTGGTCTCATGTGGCAGTGACTGTGCGCCCCTTTTTGCTTCCTTTATAAAATATTTTGAATGGTCAAGGCAGATGAGTACTTGCAACGTTAGTGAGTCTGGGTCAAACAGAAGCAGGGTGTGATTTATATGTGGCTGTGAAGGGGACATGGCCATCTGCTGAGGAAAATGGGTGCTTTTTGAAGCTGCTCCAATAGAGCTTCAATATAATCCACCTATCGTCTGTCAGTGCATCGTCCTCCATTCTGCTCCCAAACTAATTCTGTAGTGGGAAGGTTCAGGAAAGCTGTATAACCGTGGCAACTGGCAGCAACAGCTATGGAGGGAGAGAGCAGAGCTGGGGGCCTCCGAGCACGAGGCAGCACTGGCCTTGCAAAGTTGAGTCAGGCTGCGGGTGAATAAGATGAGGGGTGTCTACTGTGAGGCAGCCTCTGAGAGGCAGAGTGTTGAGAGGATGAATGTGTGAGCGAACGGATGGCTGGCGGTGGAGATGTTCCAGCTCAGCCCTTGTACTGCAGCCTGAGAGATCACTGGGGAAACTGACAGGGGATATCCCCTTACGGTCGGTGGCGTACACCATAACTGGGAAGTTGTTGGTCACCTGTTGCTCCTCGGCTGGACAGTTATCCCAATACTGCACCTGCTTTAACCTCCAGTGGCTGCATGAGGTGAACCAGGCCAGACTGAAGGAAGGGAGCCCTGCCTGTCGACGCACAGAAGAGAGGCAGCTGATGTGCAAAGGGGGCTGTGTGAGGCTTCAGGGACTGGCCTGACTTTGGCTGCCAGACACCAGTGGAAATCTAGCCATTGAGATCAGCAGCCTGCTGCAGAGGAGTTTCCTTTCTAAGGGAAAGCAGAGAAACTGCAGGGGTAGAGAAGCTGCAGGGGCAGAGTCCCCCGGCTGAGGCTGTGAGTACCACTTCTGGTGGTGATGGCCCAGTATACCCTGGGGAGAATGGTGCTACAATACAGGGCGGCACGCCAGCAACTTAAATCCCATACGATGTAGTGGTACAACAGAAAAGAGATAAGGCCAGTGAAAGGACGGAGTGTGAGAGGCCTTGACAAGAGGTGGTTTGTTCCGTATAGGTTCCCCCTAACTCTGCCCATGAGTTCATACAGTTATGACCGGTGGCAAGGACACAAAAGGGCCGCAACAATCCAGACTAGTTAAAAATGCCAGCGCTAAACTGCCGTTGGACACCATGACACATGCAGAAGGACAGGCTCTGCCTGAGGACCACGACGTATAAATTACAGAACCCTGCCTGAAACTATATATTGGAGGTAACTCAAGAAATGCGGGCGCTCTGGAGCCCAAAATTTACTCAGGGACTACTGAAGTCAGTACTCACAGCTGATAGCTGCAAAACAGGCAAAAGGATAGCTGATAATGAAGCTGCACTGTCAACACTCTGTACTGAAGCTAAAACTATTAGGGAGCAGGTAAATCGACTATGGACGAGGGCGGACATAAATGTTCTGGCCTTTGAAATACTACCTTAAAAAAAAATGTGTCCAGAGATTTTGATTTTTGATTTGTGTTTTGTGTCATTAGAGACGTAATTTAGCTTGGATAGACATTGCTAATCTGGGCCGATTTCTTCTGGGCGACATTTTTTAAAATGGCAGATGCGTTGCAGTGATGATGTAACATTTCAGGGAGCATGAGACCTAAATATTTCCTTTTGGTGTCAAAACATAGGTTTTGGGGCTCAAGTAGTCTTATAATGATGCGTTTTGACTATCATATTGGTAATTTATTTTAATTTTGTTTTTATTTCCGTTGATTCAAATTCGTAAACATGAACAAAGCAGGTGGTAGCAGAGGATCTTTACCTCCTGACAGAGTGTTGCGAACTACAAAATCTGAGGATTCCTTCAACAACAAAAATGTGTCATATGCCAGACCAATCCAAAAGAAAAGTTTGCAACTGCGGCTGCACACAATAGAGTTCAAGATGCTACAGAAATACATCAAGACAAAGTTCACAAAAGTTTGAAACTAGTGGGTGAAGAGGATCAGATATTGTAACAACAAGTGCTACACTTTGTATACAATGAAAACAAGCATTTGTAATGCACTAGGGTCTCGTATTTGTCAGAGTTACAGCTGTTCACAGTTGTAAACTCCCAACTGGATTTTTCTTCCATTAAAAGAAAAAAACAGCGCAATCACGCTGCTACAGTTCACACATAATAATACCTATCGGCAAAAGTGCAATTATGAACGTAACCGGCAAAAGTGCAATTAACTGTGTAACAAGTTCGATAGTATGCGAAGCGCTCAACTTCTGCCCAGCGAGATCGCACTGTGAAAATAGAGAAAAAGTAGTCCACAAACCCAGCGAGCCTTGCATGTTTTCTGTACTTTGTCGCTGCGCTCGAGGAGGGCTAACCACCGGAAAAGGCATGACGTATGCATGCCTTCCACTAATCAAAAGAAGCGGATTCTAACAGGCAAGCCAACTTGCCAATGAAAGACACTGACGTGAAGTCGACAGGGCTCCGAGCCCTTTTCTAATACCTAAAGTGTCTCGCTAGCAACGCAGACTCAACCCTAAAAAACCTGGAATAAAATCTTTAAAAATAGTACAAACCAGTGAATCACCACTAGAATCGGAGCCTTCTGAGAAAGCAATAACCACCAAAATCTGTGCCTGTCCACTTTGAAGATCTGTGACTAACGCTCGTCCACCTCGAACAACTGATGAGAAAGCAGAGAATCTTCAATGAGTTATCAGTGGTTTAGCCAGAACCAGGGCCAAAGGGATTGACAAAAGAACAAAGTACAGAGTATGTGAGTCTTAGAGGGCAAGCATGTTTTTTTCTGCAGCTAGTTTCTTCTAAGATGAAGTTTTCAGCCGAGTAGCTGATTTAAACAGTGATGTGATTGTATTTGCATCAGATTTGTATGCCCACCCAACTTTATGCGTGCATACATTCGAAAATATGAATGTACAGTGAGCTCCCAGCAGCAACGTAACTGCCAGCCTTCAGTTTGAAAAGCAAATTAACTTTTAAAGCCAGTCTTGCGTGCTGGCTACAGGTTCACACTCTGTGGGATCAGAGAAATAATGGTCAATATTGATGAAACGGTATTGATTCATAATAAAGAAATTTAGATTTTTCTGGCGAGAATGTACAATGACAGAATTCGTTTTTGTCAGTCTAACAAAAAGAATGAGCCACTTATGGTGTTTTCAGCTGATTTGACTCATGGAGTTCTTGCTGCCAAAATAAGATCAAATAATGCAGTGAATTCAGCAGGAACCATTTTAAGAAACGTCCTGAAAGATTTTGATTTTGGACTTAACGACAAATTTTGTGATGCCCCAGACCACCGCAAATCATGGAAGTCAACAAGAATGCCTGATGTTGTCTTAACAATTTTTACATCATTGGTTAATATCAGCATAGCAGGTTTTTGCAGGTTAAGAACTTTACTCAGCAGACTAAGAACAGCCATAAAAGTGCAAACATAATTTCAGCAAGTAAGAATATGTAGACATAAAAATACACAAACGTATTAAAATGTTGTTTAAAACAACCTCATTTCAGACCCTCCTTTTTTGAGTTATAATACCTTCATAATAAGGTGAATGCAGGTGAAAATACACAAATATATTAAAACTGTAATTAAAACAACCTCATCTCAAGCCATCCTTTTCCTAAGTTGTATTGCCTTCATAATAAAAAGAGCAACATTTAAGCACAGAAACAGGTTCAAGTGCAAACAGGTAGCTTAATGCAGATTAATGGTCTCTAATACTCTGTGCCAGGAAGATTGGTTTAAAGTTGAATCTCCTCAGATGTTTGTAGAAACCACAGAAAAGCATAAAGTGCTGAGTGCTTTGCTTTGTGCGCCCATAACAAGGACAAAGCATTGTGCCTGAGGGCGTACCCTCATTGCTGGGAATTCAACAAGATGATGAGCTCTGCCAGCACGAAATTTCGACAGCACAAAACTGTGCTGAATATTAGTCACACAGGATAAGTAACATTTACAACCCTCCTTTAGGCCAGCTGACATGTATTAGACCACAATTGACTTCCTTAACTCAGCACACATTCTACTATCATGCCTATGATTAAAAAAGCATGTCTTGATACGGCGTTTATCAAGGGTCAAGGTTTGAAGGGGTTCTTGGAGGACAGCTACATTAAACTACTAAAGGACATACCAGTATAAGAGAGTCGTGGGATGATTAAAACATGGTCCAACCCAAGACAGCAAAGCAAAACTGTTACAAACTAAAGTTCTTGAGCTTGGAACAGAAGCCGACAACATTGATGACAGCTCTGAAAATATAAGCAAATAAGTGGAAGACAATACCATGAGCCGACAGGCGTATGCTGTGCAAATGTACTGTCTTTTCCAAATCATGTTTTATGAATTACAATCATGGCAAAAATAAAACTCCACTACACATGATGACTGCCCATGGAATCTAAGACAAGTGAAAAACTAGAGAGCCAATTACTTCAATGAATAGGAGTGGTGTATCAACAAGGTATGATGACAAAGTACGGAGCAGGAACCTCATGCTGTAAAATCTTGTGAATCTGACAGTACACCACTTCCAAGTCACTTTACCAGGAAAGGATTTAAATTTGCTTCTCTTTATAATTTTGATTTTGATAACAGGGACATCCAGCACACATAATACCGCCATGGTGCTTTTTTCAATACTGTACTAATGAAGTAGCTGCTTGAAAACAAGCTGTGTCAGCGGTAGGCATAAACAAACAAAGCTGCAAACTTATAACCCAACTTCCTTGCCAATGTGTGGAAATTCAGTACAAGCCATCAACATGTCCCAGTCTGCCAGAAAGCTTCAAAGTGCCTGATGACATAGATCATGCCTGATGCTGCAGTCCGCAAAGGTGATTTAACTGAATTTATCATGTTGCATATTTGTGCGGACTGAAGGATGAAGAAGAGCTAGTTCCTCTGTAGGCTGGAATTCATGCTCCCAAAATACAGTCCCACTGAAGAATGTTGGGTTTTACTAGTAATACCAACTCCTGTCACAAACTACTCAACAGTATACACAACTCTAAAAAAATTCCAAATTGTGCATCCTCAGATTGAAGACCAGCCTATCCTGCTAATTTTCTGAGACTAAGGTGTTTTCCCTATTGACAGTTTTATGACCAATCCAGTCGAATTTGATTATCTTTATCAAGTGATGGGCGTTTTCCACATGACAAAAGTTGTGGTGCATTGTGCATGAAGCTATCACAGTGGATGTGCCATAGATAATGCACTTCTGAGGCTGAACTCTTTAGAAGCAAAACTGTCCAGTCAGTATTGAGCGGAACTCATTATGTTTGTTTGTTACAAGGTATACTCATCATATCTGAGGCAATTGAAACATTGCATTGGAATGCTTTCTGGAAGAGGAATGACAAATTAGGTTTTCCATATCTTAGCTCAAAAGTGAACAAGGCACAGGGTGCACGCCGTTCAAAAGACAGTGCAAAGCCAGGCAATGTTCAGTACACTCAGTTCAAAATCAGAAATCCAAGCTTTTATTCTTTGTTAAAGATTGTGACAAAAATTCTGAACTTTGCAAAGGCTGGGGAAATGTTTTACACATGATAGCTCTTGTGAAAAACTTGCTACATGGTGATCAGGAAGGTGATTAGGAGCTGCCCGTGAAGACTGTGGGGTCACTAATTACTGTGTTCTACGAATTCGATTGCATAAACTGCCTGAGATATGGGTTCTGGTATTTGGAAAGAGAGAAGAAGTTAGAGGTGGAGAAACCATACCTCTACAGAAGATTCATCCAAAGAGATTTTGTGGTGAAAGACAGAGAGGGAAGGTTCAATGCTGCAGCTCCAAATATGAAACTGGAACAGACAATCCAGAGATCACAAAAAAGCTCCAAGGGAATTGTTGGTCAAACTCGTAAACGTGAATATGTTGCTCAATGGCAGATAGTTTACCATGAAGTCCTTTCTATTTGCAATGTTTTCAGAGTGATAACAAATTCTAAATTAATGGACCATTGTGAAACTGTACCTCACCACGAATTTGTGAGAACAAGAGGGGTACGTTTCACTAAAAATGTTGATAGCCTTCTTTATTTCAAGCAGAGGCAAGCTCACCCCTTTGAAATGGCAGAACCTGTGCAACTACACAGCTTTGTGACCAAGCAGTATGGAGATAACGACATAAAGACTTGTCTACTAGATGTCCTGGAACAAGAATCAAAACTATACACAGAACTGAAGCAGGAGAGATTTGTATTGAAAGAGAAAAAGCTGTTTGACACAAACACTAAAGCTAAACTTCCACAATTTAATTGCCCTAGTAAGAGCTTCGTCCAACCATCCACTAAAAAACGGGCTACAAAAAAACAACTTTCGCAAGCACGTAGAGAGATGGATGTAGCAAAGGAAAGGGGTGAATTTATCAAGGACATTCTGTTGCATGAGCTTCTTCCAACAAACGCCTTATTTGATGGAGATGTTGCAACCAAACCAGTGAAGCACAAAGTCATAAAAGAGCTCGGGAAAAAAAAACTTTCACCTTAAGAATTTAAATTCGAAAATATGTCCTCATTGAAAACTGCTGTTGTTGTGGACTATATGGCACAATTGTGAATGGTCAAGGTTTCATCCGTGCAAAACTTCACAGAGGTCATTCAGACTGTTCTACAGATATCAAAGTCAGTGTTCACCTTGCAAGAACTGCACATTGTCTTTGACAGTTATCTTGAACTCTCTGCCAAAGAATGTGAGAGACTCAGACGAATGTCTACAAGTGGAACAACTGACCTTGTCTGCATCAAAAAATGTACCCCTGTATCAGTGCAACTTGATAAATTCTGATCATCAACATCGAACAAGATGAACTTGGAGATGTTAACTCGCCACAACATTGCTGATGCTTCAGTGAACATTGAATTTCCAATTATTGCAAGTGGAATTATTGTCAATGAGGAGTTGGTACCTGCAGAGGTCTGTTCAAAAGCTACAGGCCATAATGTTCAAGAAATTAACAGCAAATTGGTGGAAGCTGATATTGGTGTTGTACCACATGTTTAGTGGTCTTTTCGAAATGGTTCCAATCGAGTCATGGTACTGTCAAATGAGACAGATGTTGTTATTGTGCTACTTGGATTTCTTGCAATGTTCAAAAGTCAAGGTTTGTCTGAGTTATGGATACGTTATGGGACAGGTGAGAAAAGACACTTAATCCTGCTTCATATTCTGTACAAGAAACAGCACCCAGTGATGCCATCAGTTCTTCTCAAGGCACATGTTCTTACGGGTGATGAAACTATGAGCAAATTTGGAACAAAGCTTGGAGCGTTAACTGCTGAACCTATGAAGTTTCTAAAAGTATTTTCAGAGAGAGGAGAATTTGACTTTAAAGACTTGGAAAAATACCTTTTGCACGTGTGGAAAATGAGTTCTGACTGTCACACATTTGACTATCTTCGGTACAGTGAGTTCAAGAGATCAGTCCTGTTAAGTGACCTTCCATTGACATCATATTCTGAGTGTGGACACATTAAAAGAGCGCTCTACTTGATCAGAAGATGTGTAAATGGTTTGGATCATGCATATTTCGAAAAAGATCCATGTGAATCTGGGTGGCAACATATTGACGGGTTGCTAAAACCTACGAAATTTCTAAAGTCTCGACCCACAGAACTTACAAGTACATACATGTACTTGCAAAACCTGTGCTACAAAAAGATGTCCCTGTTGATATGCTCTTCTCAAATGTTCAACATTCTGCGAATGTACCACAAGTGATTGCTGAAAGAAATAAACTAAGTGAACTATGAAAATGAGTCTAAAACAGGAGTGATAAACATTATTTTTTTCATATTCAGATCATAAACATTGTTTGGTGTATACATAAAAGGATTAAATACCATTATTATGTGTTTCTTTTCTATATATGTCTCTTCTTCCCCTATAATAGCCGCCAGTTTGGTAAATGGTGGAAGGGTTGTTCTGAGGAGTTATTTTCTGTCTCTATAAGACTACGGTACACCCAAAACCTATGTTTTGACACCAAAATTAAGTATATAGGTCTCATGATTCCTGAAATATTACATCATCACTGCAACACATCCGCCTTTTTAAAAAATGTGGTCCAGAAAAATTCTGCCTGGATCAGCAATGTCTACCCAAGCTAAACTACTTCTTTAAAAATCCAAAAACACAAATCAAAAATGGACAGCAATTTTTTGGGAGGTATATAAGGGGGTCAGGATTATAATGGGAGTCAAGTGGGAAGATTTTGAGGGATGCTCAATGAATAATATCAGGGTGGTTGGGGTCCAGTGTGTATCTATTCTTGGAGAAGTTTATCCGGATAACCCTAAAACCCAAGGGACTCTCTAAGTTCTTTTCTGTGGAGCGGGCACATAGGGTCCTGATTACCCTGACCTCCGCCCCAACATGGGGCGCCTAGCAGACTATAACTGCCCATCTCTTTAATTACTGAGATCAAGATGTGATCCTGCAGGCCACCGGGCAGAGCCTGCCCTTGAAATATGAAAATGCGACCATAAACATTTATCCTGGTCCACGCTGCGTGTGCAGAAGCTAAGGTGCAGTTTTGCTGAAGTGAAAAGGATACTGATGCAGAAATATCTTAAATATATGATGCTGTTCCCCGTAAAACTTAAAGTAGTAGCAGACAGGAAAACATGGCTCCGCTGCGGCGTGGGGCTGGCTCTCAGGTAGATATCTGGTAACAACAGACTGAAACACAAATTACATGCCATAGTGCCACCAGGGAGAGAGGGGGGGAGACCCTGACAAAAGCAGGGCAACAACAAGAACCTGTGGACATTGATAGACCTCATAGAGAGACGGGCATCCAGAGCAGCCCAGTTGAACTGTCCTGAGGGGGGCCCCAAGTGCTCCAGAGAGCAATATTCGTGGATGTGCAGGGAGGCGGGCACTGCCTCCCACCTGATCCCTCCCTATCCTCAGTTTCCCCCCCCCCCCGCACACTCATTCAGACATGGACCTACGACAGACAACCTGCTCTCTTATTGCTTTTGACTGCCGTGCCATGAATATTGGTACTATATAGAGTGGTTGAAATGGGGGACAATTGTACTGAGCTAATATAACAACACTGCCCAAGCTACCTTGTTTGGATTGCACTAGTTTTAAGGGGACAAACGCTCTGCAAAGTTTGGGGAGGGGAGGGGGGACTCAGCTCACTGTTCAGGGATGCAGGCTTGGTGCTTTGTTTTGGGACGTTGTGTTGTTTGCTCAACTTTTACTGTTGGGTGTTTTCACTCTCTTGAACCACATACATGAGGAGAGGCCCAGTTCTGTGCTAATCATCACGCTGGATGCTGAGGGGGAAATACACTGCACAGCCGCAACCACTAATGGCAGACTGCAAGTCACTGACGTTCCTAACCTGGAACGTCAATGGGCTTGTGTAGTAAAATTAAAAGAGGGGGTGATGTTGCAATACCTGAAATGCCAGTCTGCTGACATGGTGCTGCTCCAAGAGACACACCTGATGGGGAAAAACTGTAGAGCACTGGATAGAGGGGGTTTCCACATGATGCCAGCTACATAACTGGATCGAGAGATGTATGTATACTTATTGGGAAAACAGCTTCCATTATTCCTCAGCAGATACCCCATAGTTTGTGGCACTGAGAGGGCCTCACACTCAACCTCTGCTCTGTATATATCCACCTAAATTCCACGCGCTGGTCGTACAGGACGTAAGTGCTGTGTTACTGCAGCTCCTGGGGGGCACCTGGATCTTGGGCAGTGATTTTATCCTGACTCTGCTGGCAGAATGGGATGGACCACCAAATAAAGGAGAGTTGGACAGCGCTCGCCCTCTTCAGGAATTTTTAACTACATGTGGATTGGCGGACCTGTGGAGGACTCGCATCCTCACAGTATGCTATACACCTACTAATCT
This sequence comes from Pleurodeles waltl, assembly GCF_031143425.1. NCBI lineage: Eukaryota > Metazoa > Chordata > Amphibia > Caudata > Salamandridae > Pleurodeles > Pleurodeles waltl. The sequence continues at coordinate 606,973,894 of NC_090442.1, read as the reverse complement.
GGGTCTCACAGAAGTTTCTCATTCATAGACTACCTCTTTGCCTGACACACACAGGACCATTTCTATGAGGAAGTACGTCACTTGGCTTAGGGGTATTTTGGATCACTCACCAATGTCGCTGGTACTCTGCAAGAGGTCAGCTAATCAAGAGAGGGTGTGGCCCTTCAATCCGTGGCACCTTAAATTCCCCAGAATTGTAGAGAAACTCTGGCAATATACTGATCAATAATTCACAGATAGTGACTTTTTTCAGTAACCTCTGCGCTCACAATATGGGAAGCCTATAAAGCGGTGATCAGGGGACGGGCGATATCCTTGGTGGCGGTAGAAAAAAGTGAGGAGCAGAGAAAGATGAACTATTTAGAGAGAGAGATCCAGGAGATGGAGCTACAACTATATACAGGAGCAGATGACACTATTACATAGGTTGCACCTCACACAACAGAAACGTAAAGATCTTGCAACAGGTGCAGCGATTGCAGTCCAAAAAACGCAACTTGATGGGTGTTAGTAAACAAGGCTGGGAAACTGGTGCCTTGGTTAGACAAACGGGGTCAGGCACAGTCTTGTGTCCTAGAGATCAGAAATGCAGAGGGTAAACTTATTAGAGGGAGCAATAACATTGCTGAAGTATTTGCCTTATGTTATGCCTGAGTCTATTTGCCTGTGGTGGCCACGATGGACACAGAGGTGGGGGAGTTCCTCCGGGATGTATACCTGCCCCCTACTCTCAAGAGAAGACAGGATTTACCTAAACGCAGACATAGACATGTCTGAAATAGAGGCGGCAATTTGCAGCTTACAAGCCAGAAAAGCCATGGAACCTATATTAAGCCGTGGTCTCAAAATTAGCCCCAAATGTGGTTATTCATATAGAAATTAAACCTAAGAGCTCCCTCTCACAGGCTCAACAAATAGTCAGAATCGCTTGGGGGCCCTCTCTGGCTGGTTGGTTCCTCTGGGGACGAGCCATGGGTGTTGGGTGCAGAGTAGTTTGGACTCACGCTTCTGGAGTGAGGTGGGAGTCCCTTTAAAGATGGTTTATTTTTCTTCTTGTTGGACAGGTCTGCTGTCCACTGGCGTTTCTTGGTCCTCTGTGATACAGGCAGTCCCTGTAGGCTTTTCAGGGGTCACTGGCCCTGTAGAACGCCTTGCTTCTTCTTTTACAGCTTTTTGAAGCCAGAGACGGGCCATTAGGGCTGGGACCGAGTCAGTTGTTGTCTCCCTCTCTTCTCTACTGGGTCACTTCAGCTCTGGACACCTTAGCGGCGGTCCTGGGTGAGGTGGTGACTCCTCCTTGTTTTTCCTAATTATATTTGGACTTTCCGACAAAAGTGGGGCTTTGTCCAGGGGCTGGGCATCTCCACTAGCTGGAGTGCCCTGGGGTATTGTAACACGAAGCCTGAGCCTTTGATGCTCAACACTAGGTGTTCCTGCAGGGAGGAGGTGTGAAGCACCTCCACCCAGTGCAGGCTTTGTTTCTGGTCCCAGAGAGCACAAAGGCTCTCACCCCATGGGGTCAGAAACTCGTGTCTCAGTGGCAGGCTGGCACAGACTTTTCAGTCCTGCACTGAAGGGTTGGGTAAGATACAGGAGGCATATCTAAGATGCCCTCTGTGTGCATTTTTAAATAAATCCAACACTGGCATCAGTGTGGGTTTATTATTCTGAGAAGTATGATACCAAACTTCCCAGTATTCAGTGTAGCCATTATGGAAGTGTGGAGTTCGTTTTGACAAACTCCCAGACAATATACCTGATGTGGCCACACTGTACTTACAATGTCTACAAATGGACTTAGACACTGTAGGGGCATATTGCTCATGCAGCTAACCCCTCACCTCTTTTAGAGTGCACCCTGACTTTGGGCTTTAAGGCCTGCTAGAGGGGTGACTTACCTATGCTACAGGCAGTGTTTTGTGTGCATGGCATCTTGAGGCTGATGCCATGTCGACTTTGCCTTTTTCTCTCCACCAACACACACAACCTGTAATGGAAGTGTGCATGTGATAGTTGAGCGGTCCCTTTGGGTGGTACAACACATGCTGCAGCCCTTAGGGACCTTCCCTGGTCACAGGGCCCTTGGTACCACTGGTACCTTTTACAAAGGACTTATCTGTGTGCCAGGGGTGTGCCAATTGTGGAAACAATGGTACATTTTTTGTGAAAGAACACTGGTGCTGGGGCCTGGTTAGCAGGGTCCCAGCACACACTGTCAAGTCAGCATCAATATCAGGCAAAAATTGTGTGTGCGGGCGGGGAGGGGTAACTGCAGCAAGGGCCATTTTCCTACCGTGGTCTAATAGCTCGTAATGGGAAGGACCTGGTCCCATAATATTGTGATCCATTCAGTAAAACAAAGAGTGCATTAAGTGACTGTGTCAGTTAAATCAGGTTTTGTATTCTGTAAGACAGCTGACCAGTTTTCAAAATTTAACTTAGACCAACAACGTTCCTACCTAGTACACAGAGGCAAGATTAAAAGAGCTGGTTCAACTGTCTGAGCAAAAAATGGTCTGACCAGGTTAAGGCAATGGGAGTCTGCACCTGGAAGAAGTCTGTATTACTGAACACTAAGTCAAGAGTGTGGCCTTTTTTTATGGGTAGGTCCCTTTACTAATTGCTTTAATTGCAAGGACTTTAAATCCAATGACAACTTCTCAGAGGCTGCATTGTTGTTTGCTTTAAAATGTATATTAATGTCCCTAAGTATAGTAAAATTGGCCCTATTTACAGCTAAGTCAGCAGCCATATCCAGAAAGGTCTGAAAAAATTAAGTGTATGGTCCCAGCACCCTATACTATAGGATGCCTGAAAAAGGAAAGGTATGAGTGAGAGTCAACATAAAAAACGCTTTCTCAATATGCAACCTCATAGGGAGAAAATGTACCCTTCATGGTGTCTCTATATATGACAGCGATCCCCCCACACTCTTACCGAGACCAATCTAGCCTTGCAATACAGTAACCGGAAGGAGGAGCTTGAAACACATATGGAGAAGAAAGAATGTCCAGAACAGATTGACTTAATAATAAAAAGATATTTAATTTGTGAGCGGCCAAAGAGCGCAGCAGTTAACCAGAGACATGCGCCAGGCTGTAACAAATGGCTGACTCCTCTCCAATAAAGGACGGAATCCGCAACGCTCACATATTAGTGAAGTTAGAGGTGGAAATTCGAACTTTACTGTGGCACAGTGCACAGCACGAATCACTATGTCCAAGTTAAGTATCAGCTGGTGGGATGGCAATGTTGCCTTGTCGGATATCCAGAAATATTACTGGGCAGCACAACTCGTGACAGTGAACAACTGGGCCTTCGCGGCCCAGGAGGGCCGGTGTTACAAATGGACAGATTTGTGCTGGGGCACACAGGATATTCGGCTGCACTATAAGGGAGACAAACTCCGCCTACTCTACCACTCACACATGCACGGTTATTAAGCTATGGAAAGAGGGACACATTACCTCGGATGGCGAGATACCCTCACACAGATGACTCCCGCTATGGGATGCTGCAGTCTTGGGATCCTTGAAAGGGTTGCAGGAATTCATTGCGTGGGATTTGGTGGGTATTTCCACACCTGGAGAACCATGGAAAGGGGGAGGTGCCTTTAGCAGACTTAGAGAAGGACTATATAGTAATAAAGGTTGAGAACCCACTTAATTGTCAAGATTCAAGTATTTTAATCTGGTTATAATGTGAAATTAATGCTCCAAGTCAGAAAAATATATCCCGGTATATTTATTGGTACTCTTTTAGGCCTTGAAAGTTGAAGATATAAGTTGATGACTGGACAGCCGACGCGTGTTTCGCCCTCTAGTGGTTGGTTCACCTGGGGCTTTTTCAAGGCTAATGCTAATCATCAGCAAGAATCCATGATTAGTATCATTAGAGATAATCGAAACAGATTCTAGCAAATCGAACGGGCTGATTCCCATGTGTGCTATGTGGTATTGTAGTCCCGCGCCATATTGAATGGCACCTAGAGAGACATTCCTTTGCTTACAGGTTTGGCACGCCTTGCTAGCCCTCATAACACGAGATACAATACTAGCGGAATCCACCTCTCTGGAAGACAGAGTACTGGGAGATCCCATGTCCAGGAAAGCCACGTCCTTGAAGTATAGAAAAATAAAAAACAACTCTGAGCTAAGGTCCAAATTGCAAAGCAACACAGGGACCATTGAAGATGAGGAATGGGAATAGGCACTTGGGGGCCTGAAGGAAGCTGCTATTAAATCTGGTTTCCACCTGTTTCAGCTTAGAATACTACATTTTTCTAATTACTCTAAAGATAACACTAATAACAATGGGAAGGGCCTCTTCTAGCCTATGTATGCAAGGATGCGGACAAGAGGGTATATTCTGTCATATAGTATGGGCCTGTACAATAATTTAATGATACTGACAAGAAATTACACCATATGAATCAAGCGGGAGGGACCAGCTTAACTACAGAAGTGAAACGATGAATATGGGGTGAGGATGGAGACCCTGCAGAACCAGAAGATATGAACAGTTTTGGAACAGAGCGTAGTGAAACAGAATATTGTTCGACTCTGGGGGATGAGGAGGATGCTGGAGGTTGAAGCCTGGAAAAAAGATATGGACTCGTGAATTCCTGCTAAGGAATTGGTATGCCCTAAAAAATGGAAGAAAATGTGGCTCAGATGGGGACCCTCCAAAATATAGCCACGGACACGACAGAACCACAAGAACAAAATAGCGCCATTGTCAATGAACCAGACACAGGAAGAAAAGTTGGGGAGGGAGGGAGGAAAGAAAAACAGGATCTACAGGATTCCTAAGTATGACGTGGATACTGTATGGCATATGCAAGACAGTAGATGGTTATGCCTATTTTTAAAACATGTTTAACAAAAATGTGGCTACAGTTGGTGGAGTCTGCCAGGTTTAAAAAAATATGCCTCTTTGAGAGCCCCTGTAGACTTCAACATCGGTAGGAATGTGGCTACTGCATTGAGGCTGGCACCAGGTTGCCTTTTTATTATTTTAGGTGAACCTTCCCCTTTTAGTAATTTTATTAGTAGTGTTATCCTCCAATTAACTAGGAATTAATAAAAGAAAAAATATATCCCTTAATAAATTCCTGCTATAATGATGGTGATATTCTAACCTCACCTGGTTTGTCTTGTGTATATTCAAACTATAATCTACTTTCAGGTGTAAAATGTATGTATTAGTGCTACCTCCGAGCATAAAAAAAATACATCTGTAGTGCTTTCACAAGCACTCTTAGTTTATCTGTCTATCTTTCCATGTATAGTTATGTTGTTTTTAAAGTCCTATTGTCTGTTTTCTATTTTCAGCATCTTCTTCACCAGTACTGTGGAGTGTTTTTTGTTCCCCTTGCACTAATGATGATAAACGATGACTCTGCTAAGTGCAAGAAAATGGCATCCCTGGCAATCAAATCTTTACTCTGCAAAATCAACACAGAAAATCAAGACTTGATGTTCTCTCTAGTTACAACCTGGTTCAGTAATAAAAAGGTACACTATGCCTAGGAATCAAGCAAGTGATATGCATGATGGCATAATTCTATTTTAATTAGTTTGCTGTTTGGATAAACCTATGTTTGTTGCTCCAGTCATTTTCAGGCTTTCATTGCTGGCACCTGACTGTGACCATATTCAAGCACTCAAATGTTGATGAGAGGGATGCTTGCACTTTGCCTAACCACTAGCAATCGCTTTGGGTAGCATCCCAACCCATCATTGTGTTGCTCATCATGCCACCTCAGTTTGGACCCAGCCGTATGGAAATCAGCCTTGACTATCCTTCACATGGGAACAGTCCAGCCACTAGAACCAGGCTACACAAAACTGAAGAGTCACAATCAGGGAAAAACCAGTCTTGGGTTGCTGTCTTCCGGTTTGGAGAGGACCTGGCTTGGTAGTTCAGACTAATTTGCATATGGCTGGGTCTAATCTGAGGTGACATGGTGGGCAAAAGAGTGGTGCATTAGAATGCTTCCCCGAGTGATTGCCAGTGCTTACCTGTGGGTCACCTTTTGTGTGTTTTATTTACCACCCTAAGGGTATATCCAGATGTGGGTACCTTGCTTACTATGCCACTGGAATCAAGCTACACCTGACTGAGAAGCCCCAATCAGGGAAAACCGGCCTTGGGTTGCTTGTGTTCTGGTTAGGAGAGAGCCTGGCAGTTCGGAGCAGGGTCAAGAATGATTTGCAGATGTCTGGGTCTAATCTGAGGTGGCATGGTTGGCAAAAAAATGATCAGTTGGAATGCTACCCTAAGCAATTGCCAGTGGTTAGACTTACTGCAAGAATCCTCCCATCACTTTTTGCATGTTTAATGTGACCATATTCCAACAGTAATACTGTGCCTGCACATAGACGTAAGGTCAGTGAAATCAGATGTTCTTGACAGTGTCGTGGTGCAGACGTTATGAGGAAGATGCAGGCATGCAGTGGTGTCTGCAAAGGGCTGCTACTCCTTCAACAGCAACTCCTTTTGCTAATTCAGTATATCAAAATGACCCCTTCAGTGCGCTGTTCTGAAGCAGATACTGTCCAGTAGATCATTTGGGGCATAAAGACACTTAATGGCTGTATTTTAGACTAAACTCAACAATGTATCTAGAGCAGGGTCTCCACCCTTTTCTCCACAAAATGATACATCTAATAAATGTAAACCACCTCGTATTACTATCCACTAATGTTATTTGTGTTACAGTAGTGAGCACATCTGGGAATATTACATTATGACCAGCCTAAGCAAGATTACCAGTAGTAACCACACCTGTGTATCAGCCAGGGTTATCATCAGTAATGCTAGGGAAACTTTAGAACTATGCAAATCTCCAATCTGAGTAAAGAAATAACAGCCATAGCTGCAAGTTACTCTGGAACCAATAATATACAATGTTCTATGTCTCCCCAACATTTTAAAAATTATCATTCAGCATTAATAACTATACATTGGAAATTTGACTTTTCTACAAGTATCAGCTCATCTTTTTCTAAAACCAAACACGGTTTGCTGTCAAATACATGCTTTTTTTAAGTATACCCATAAATTCACACAAACCAAGCTTGCTTTTGATTTTGGTCCGTATACATCAGCTTGTCATTTGTATCAATTACTTACATGTGCAACTGCCTCACAAGGACTTTGTCTATCTCTCTTCCACATGCAGCACCATTACATGCAGAATTAGCCATTATGATACCAAGGATGCCTACAGTATACAATGGATGGCTACTACTATGCCACAATCCCATTTTGTTTGCTAGGCACCATAATGGCAATGAAGCCAACAGTATGCCATGAATAGGCAACTGTGTACCAGGGAGTGCCATTATTATGCTAGGGGTGGCTTGATTATTTTTTTTGTTGCTGAATTCGTTTGATTAAATTTGGACAACAGCAACAAACAAAAGCACAGTGTAACATCTTACACAAAAACTACAATTTTTTAATGTTAAACAGTTATTGTAACACAAATAACTCCAAAGAAATTTAAAGCTGTAGCCATACATTAAATTATGTTCAATTAAAAGTGATCCCACCATGCCTCGCGTTTGTTTTGTACTTACTTGGACATCCTCTGTACTGGTAAATTGGTTCTTTTAATTTGCAACACCAGTCAGTCTCCCTCTTACAGGCAGATTGTGCTGGGGCTGTCTCTGACCTCCAGAATACGCAATATCTCTTTTAGCGAGAGGTGTGTCCGTGCACACCAGGGACTGCTCACCCCTTGACCCTCCCACTTCCTCCTTCCCTCCAAACAGTATCATTTTATATGAGAATGACACAGGTTATTTAGAATGGTAGATTGTGTGTGAATAATACCTCTGCCCCTTTATTTTCAGTCTGTGGGCATTACCAAAGCATATGAGTAAAATCCCCAGTGTGTACCACACATCTAGTGCAGCTTGGCAAGTGCACCTGACCCATCTTCCAGAGTACAGGGGTGTAAGGTAAGTTCTATGCAGGTATATAAACTGACTCCTGCTAGCTGAGCTTTGCAATTCATGGAACACCAATAGTGCATCCCTCCAGTCTGCCTCATCCAAAGAGCCCAAGTGTTGCTCCCATTTTGCTTTTAATTATAATCCGTTATATGTGGAATTAGCTATAAGAGAACGATATAACCTGGATATGCCACTCGGGACCACAGTTGCAGCAGTTAAATGAACTTCAATGCTAAATTCTGGGGATTCTGCCAATTTATGTTTGTAGGTCTCAAAGGCGTACTTCAACTTATTGTATTTCAAAAATTGTGTTCTGTGTCGATCATACTCTTTCTGTAATGTGGCAAAGGATTTTATGGCATTTCCTTCCCAGATGTTGCCTAGGTGGGTGATCCCTGTGAGATCGTACTTCCTGAATTCCTCCAACCTTGGTGTGTGCAACAAATATAAACCATACCACAATGATATTTCCTGTGTCAGCCAGCCTTCCCAACCAATCCTATGCAGAGCCTTCCTTTACGCTTTATTGCAATCTGCGTTGGTGAGGGAACCGGAGAACCCTCACCAGTGGGGACAATCATTCCTTCTCTGGCAGAAAGCAAGCCTTGGAGGGAGACCATAACCTACAAATACCTCTGCAATCCCACTTGGCTGTTTTAAATGTTCTAGTGTCATTTTGGGTGCCTGGCATGGTTCTAGGTTTGGCCTTCATGTTAGCCAGTCCTAGGAACTTACCAGGTTTATAACCAAGTTTGTACACTCTCCTGTAGGATACCATCCAAGTTATTGTAGCTCAATCTACTGCAAGTTCCCTAAGGTTTTGTTCATCCCAAGCTACTGCAAGGTCATGTTACCTCCACTGACTATATACATTTTTGTTGAGCTCAAGTATTCTTTTCTCTGGCAATACTACCTTTTCCCCTTGTTCTCTTTTGTGTGGAGATAGACATTGGCTCTGCTCCTTAACCACCACTTTAAATGCTTCCCATATTGTGCATGTTGAGGAGGCTGGCCTGTTACTCGTTTGAAAGTTTGTTTGTTTTTCAGTTCTCAGTCAACAAACTTTTTGTCCAACAGCCACAATACGTTTAGCCAGCAAAAGCAGGTGTATGCTCTTTTTCCAGCCAACATCCTGTTTCACAGGTGAATTATCAAAAAATACCTGTTGCAGAAACCATGACCCCCTAGTCCAAGCCACATGCAGAGCTGTCACTCCAAGAGTTGGAAAAAGTACAAATACTTACTCATTAAAAGTTCCCGCTTACATCAAGGAAACGGTCCCTGCAGATTCAATAATAACATCTTCAGCCAGAAAGAGAGCAAACATTGTGTTATATATACATGTTAACACACTTTAAATAGAAACATGTTGGGGAATTTTAAAACTCTACAGTGGAACTCAGGTCCGGCTGAGTTCCATTAAGAATGTTAGTATTCAAAGGGGATGTGCTGGGTTGAGAGGATGGCTGAGATGTCTACAGTGATGTAACTTATTAAAGCTAATAAATACAAATTTGGTATACCTCTTCAACCTGTACTGCCTCCGGACTAATGTAACACATTCCCTTAACGTTGGGCCCTCCACCAGACAAGGAGAGCAAAAGAATGGAGCTCATGGGCTGCAGAGTAGAACGCAGGGCTGCAAACCATTGGAGGATTGCAAACTCCATTGCGCTACTATAGACACACACACCAGCACAGGGAAGTAATGGGGGAACTCATAAAACACCTCCCCGTGCAGCATAAGAAGAGGGCTGCCCACATGGCTGAAAGCGATAAAAGCAACACGAACTCATGCTTAAAACCAGCCTTAGATGCAGCAGATACATCAAGTAGACAAATGATGATGGGAGTAACCTTAAGACTTCAGTCATGGCTAAGAAGTTTGGTATTTAAAGAGGACGTCCAGGCAAACATCCTAAACACCTCCTTCAACTGAGAGCAGTTATTTGGGAGCACCGTAAATGAAAGTCTTAATCAGTTGAAAAAAGACAATAAAACAGCAAAGTCTATGGGGCCTCTCCAATTCCGTGATGCCATGCAAATACGCACATTTCCACCAAGGAAACAATCTTATAGAGGGAGTTTCCAGGTGGGAAGTTCACACCAAACCTTCCAAAGCAGCAACCAATCTGCATCGTCTCAACAAGGCTGTTAATAGCCGCAAGGACATCGGCCCTTTAGAGGAAGAGTGAAACAACACAGAGGTTCTACCCCCTTAAATTCGTGACTCGTTAACAAACACTACAAATCCCAATACAAAACACCTGTGGGTGGATAAAAAAAAAACGTTCTTGACAAGTGGAGAAAGATAACTTCAGAAAATGGATACTAAGCAGAATCCAATTTGGTTATTGCATAGAGCTAACTAAATTTCCACCAACAAAAGGACCAAGGACAAAAGTCAATTCCAGGGAAAAAGCAACTCTTTTCCTCAAAAAAAGGAATAACTGGGCATGCAAGCAATCAAACAGGTCACAAAGCCAGAAATCAACAACGGAAACTATTCAACATATTTCTTAATCCGAAAGGTGGACGGTACATTAAGTCTAATTTTGGTTCATCAACAAGTTTAGAAAAACTCAAAAAATCAAAATGACAACCTTTCTGAAAGTCATACCCCAGCTACAGCAAAGAGATTAAAAGGCAACAATAGTCCTAAAAGATGCCTACTTGCATTTTCCAGTGAATGGAAAGCACAAGAATACCTAACGTTTGTGGTAAACAACACACAATACCAGATCACAGTTCTGGCGTTTGGGATAAAATCAGCACCTAGAATGTTTACAGAATGTCTGGCGGCACTAGCAGCTCACTTGAGAAAGAGGGGTATACGCATATACCCATACCTCGACGACCAGTTAGTAAGAGCAAACTCTTACAATAAATTCAAACAGGACATCCATGAAGTAATGGAGGGACTCTTTACACACTAGATTTCACATTTAATATAGAAAAGACCTCACCGGTACCAGAACAAGAGAGAGTGTCCTTGGGAGCAAGAATCAACACCAAGCAGGGCAAGGTATACCCCAGCTAGAAGAGAATTCAATCATTACTAACAGAATACACTGCTACCAGAAGGGACAAGCTCTGACAGCGTGGACAGTAGGGAAAATACTGGGGAAAATGGCATCATGCATCCCTCTAATTCCATATGCAACTTTTCACTTGAGACCAATCCAGGAATGGCTTCAAAATGGTCACAGGCATCCGGGAGTTAAAAATGTCTAGTGATTGTCACGCAGAGAGTAGAATAGGAAATAGTGTTTGAACAGAACAAATATTACACATGGAAGAACTTTTGCACAGCCATCTCCAGCTGTGACGATAACCACAGACGCCTCACATATAGGCTGTGGAGCTTGCATAGGCTCACTCAATGTTCGAGGGATATGGAAGGAACAGCATGCAGTGCAACACATCAACATAATGGAGCTGAAGACAGTCTTTCTAGCTCTGAACTCTTTTCATTGACAACTTGTAGGAAGTTGGCTCTGTATGCACTATTTCAAAGTAAGGAATAGTATGCACAGAGTCCAAGGGTTCCCCTTAGAGGTAAGATAGTGGCAAAAAGAGATCATACTAATGTTCTATTTTGTGGTAGTGTGGTCGAGCAGTAGGCTTATCAAAGGAATAGTGTTAAGCATTTGTTGCACACACACAAGCAATAAATGAGGAACACACACTCAGAGACAATTCCAGGCCTATAGGTTTTTGTATAGAAAAAAATATTTTCTTAGTTTATTTTAAGAACCACAGGTTCAAGATTTACATGTAATACTTCAAATGAAAGGTATTGCAGGTAGGTACCTTAGGAACTTTGAATTAGCAAAATAGCATATACAGTTGTCACATAAATCACATATAGCTATTTTAAAACTAGACAGTGCAATTTTCAACAGTTCCTGGGGGGAGTAAGAGTTTGTTAGTTTTTGCAGGTAAGTAAACCACCTACGGGGTTCAAGTTTGGGTCCAAGGTAGCCCACCGTTGGGGGTTCAGAGCAACCCCAAAGTTACCACACCAGCAGCTCAGGGCCGGTTAGGTGCAGAGGTGAAAGTGGTGCCCAAAACGCATAGGCTTCAATGGAGAAGGGGGTGCCCCGGTTCCAGTCTGCCAGCAGGTAAGTACCCGTGTCTTCGGAGGGCAGACCAGGGGGGTTTAGTAGGGCACCGGGGCGGACACAAGTCCACACAGAAAGTACACCCTCAGCAGCATGGGGGCAGCCGGGTGCAGTGTGCAAACACGCGTCGGGTTTTCAATAGGTTTCAATGGGAGACCAAGGGGTCTCTTCAGCGATGCAGGCAAGGGGGGGGGCTCCTCGGGGTAGCCACCACCTGGGCAAGGGAGAGGGCCTCCTGGGGGGTCACTCCTGCACTGGAGTTCGGATCCTTCAGGTCCTGGGGGCTGCAGGTGCAGTGTCCCTGCCAGGCGTCGGGTTCTGAGAAGCAGGCAGTCACGGTCAGGGGGAGCCTCGGGATTCCCTCTGCAGGCGTCGCTGTGGGGGCTCAGGGGGGGCAACTCTGGCTACTCACGGTCTCGCAGTCACTGGGGTGTCCTCCCTGAAGTGATTGTTCTCCACAAGTCGAGCCGGGGGCGTCGGGTGCAGAGTGTCATGTCTCACGCTTCCGGCGGGAAACGCAAGTTGTTTTAAAGTTGCTCCTTTGTTACAAAGTTGCAGTCTTGGGTGAACAGAGCCGCTGTCCTCGGGAGTTCGTGGTCCTTCTAGATGCAGGGCAGTCCTCTGAGGCTTCAGAGGTCGCTGGTCCCTGGGGAGAGCGTAGCTGGAGCAGTGTCTTTAGAAGTGGGGAGACAGGCCGGTAGAGCTGGGGCCAAAGCAGTTGGTGTCTCCGTCTTCTCTGCAGGGTTTCTCAGCTTAGCAGTCCTCTTCTTCTTAGGTTGCAGGAATCTGAGTTCGTAGGTTCTGGGGAGCCCTTAAATACTAAATTTAAGGGCGTGTTTAGGTCTGGGGGTTAGTAGCCAATGGCTACTAGCCCTGAGGGTGAGTACACCCTATTTGTGCCTCCTCCCAAGGGGAGGGGGGCACATTCCTATCCCTATTGGGGGAATCCTCCATCTGCAAGATGGAGGATTTCTAAAAGTCAGAGTCACCTCAGCTCAGGACACCTTTGGGGCTGTCCTGACTGGCCAGTGACTCCTCCTTGTTTTTCTCATTATCTCCTCCGGCCTTGCTGCCAAAAGTGGGGCCGTGGCCGGAGGGGGCGGGCAACTCCACTAGCTGGAGTGCCCTGGGGTGCTGTAACAAAGGGGGAGAGCCTTTGAGGCTCTCCGCCAGTTGTTACAGTTCCTGCAGGGGGAGCTGATAAGCCAATCCACCCAGTACAGGCTTTGTTACTAGACACAGAGTGACAAAGACACTCTCCCCATGTGGCCAGCAACAAGTCTGGAGTGTGGCAAGCTGCTAAAACGAGTCAGCCTACACCGGTAGTCGGTTAAGGTTTCAGGGGGCACCTCTAAGGTGCCCTCTGGGGTGTATGTTACAATAAAATGTACACTGGCATCAGTGTGCATTTATTGTGCTGAGAAGTTTGATACCAAACTTCACAGTTTTCAGTGTAGCCATTATGGTGCTGTGGAGTTCGTGCATGACAGACTCCCAGACCATATACTCTTATGGCTACCCTGCACTTACAATGTCTAAGGTTTTGCTTAGACACTGTAGGGGCACAGTGCTCATGCACAGGTGCCCTCACCTATAGTATAGTGCACCCTGCTTTAGGGCTGTAAGGCCTGCTAGAGGGATGACTTATACTGCATAGGCAGTGTGAGGTTGGCATGGCACCCTGAGGGGAGTGCCATGTCGACTTACTCGTTTTGTCCTCACCAGCACACACAAGCTGGCAAGCAGTGTGTCTGTGCTGAGTGAGGGGTCCCCAGGGTGGCATAAGATATGCTGCATCCCTTAGAGACCTTCCCTGGCATCAGGGCCCTTGGTACCAGGGGTACCAGTTACAAGGGACTTACCTGGATGCCAGGGTGTGCCAGTTGTGGAAACAAAAGTACAGGTTAGGGAAAGAACACTGGTGCTGGGGCCTGGTTAGCAGGCCTCAGCACACTTTCAAATCAAAACTTAGCATCAGCAAAGGCAAAAAGTCAGGGGGTAACCATGCCAAGGAGGCATTTCCTTACAAAACTTGTGTGGAAAACAATATTAATTCAAACAAACAATACAACAGGAATGTTTTACATAAACAGGGAGGGATTCAGTCGCCACCCTTACCAAATATAGCTCATCAAATATGAAAATGGGCTATACAGAGGAAAATAATTTTGCAAGCCATACATCTCCCAGGGAAGATCAGTATCGAAGCGGACAGACTGAGCAGACAAGCCTCACGCTCTCACAAATGGGAACTGAACCAGAAGGTTGTACAAAATATCTTTCACAAATGGGGAAGGCTGACAATAGATCTGTTTGCGACTCAAAAGAATGGAAAATGCCAAGGCTTCACCTCCAGCCAACCACAAGGCCAATCTTGGACAATGTACTTTCGATAGATTGTTCAGGGGCATTTGCATACGCTTTTCCCCATATTCCTCTGTTACATACAGTAATCAGCAAATGCAGAAGGGGTCTGATAACTCTAATCTTAATTGCTTCACAGTGGGCAGAAGAAACATGGTTCTCGGATGTAGTAGAATTAGCACATGGAAACTATCTAAAGTTATCAAGGATACAGAACATGTTTTCATTGGAAAAGGATAAAGTAATTTTCCCAGAACCTGAAGCTTTAAACTTAACAGCATGGCTCCCAAAGACTTAGAATTTGGTTATTTGAGGCTGCGGAAAATAAGAGAAGCAAGCAGACCAACTACAACAAAATGTTACGGGAACAAATAGAAGAGATGCTCACAGTGGTGTATAAAAAAGGGCTTAAGGACGTAAGGGAAAAAACAGTATTGAACTATTTATCTGATAGAGACTTCTAGTTGCAGATTCCTTACCTTAGAATTTCCCCCAAGTGTCAGACTGGATCCGGAGATTTTTCTTCGAGCAATACCCTTGCGCGTCGGTAGGTTGCAACAGTCGATTCCGCGGGCGGCGGTGGTGTAGGAAGTTGGCTCTGTATGTGCTATTTCAAAGTAAGGAATAGCATGCACAGAGTCCAAGGGTTCCCCTTAGAGGTAAAATAGTGGTAAAAATAGATAATACTAATGCTCTATTTTGTGGTAGTGTGGTCGAGCAGTAGGCTTATTCAAGGAGTAGTGTTAAGCATTTGTTGTACATACACATAGACAATAAATGAGGTACACACACTCAGAGACAAATCCAGCCAATAGGTTTTGTATAGAAAAATATATTTTCTTAGTTTATTTTAAGAACCACAGGTTCAAATTTAACATGTAATATCTTGTTTGAAAGGTATTGCAGGTAAGTACATTAGGAACTTTGAATCATTTCAATTGCATGTATACTTTTCAAGTTATTCACAAATAGCTATTTCAAAAGTGGACACTTAGTGCAATTTTCACAGTTCCTGGGGGAGGTAAGTTTTTGTTAGTTTTACCAGGTAAGTACGACACTTACAGGGTTCAGTTCTTGGTCCAAGGTAGCCCACCGTTGGGGGTTCAGAGCAACCCCAAAGTTACCACACCAGCAGCTCAGGGCCGGTCAGGTGCAGAGTTCAAAGTGGTGCCCAAAACGCATAGGCTTCAATGGAGAGAGGGGGGTGCCCCGGTTCCGGTCTGCTTGCAGGTAAGTACCCGCGTCTTCGGAGGGCAGACCAGGGGGGTTTTGTAGGGCACCGGGGGGGGACACAAGCCCACACAGAAATTTCACCCTCAGCGGCGCGGGGGCGGCCGGGTGCAGTGTTAGAACAAGCATCGGGTTCGCAATGGAAGTCAATGAGAGATCAAGGGATCTCTTCAGCGCTGCAGGCAGGCAAGGGGGGCTTCCTCGGGGAAACCTCCACTTGGGCAAGGGAGAGGGACTCCTGGGGGTCACTTCTGCAGTGAAAGTCCGGTCCTTCAGGTCCTGGGGGCTGCGGGTGCAGGGTCTTTTCCAGGCGTCGGGACTTAGGTTTCAGAGAGTCGCGGTCAGGGGAAGCCTCGGGATTCCCTCTGCAGGCGGCGCTGTGGGGACTCAGGGGGGGCAGGTTTTGGTACTCACAGTCGTAGAGTAGTCCGGGGGTCCTCCCTGAGGTGTTGGTTCTCCACCAGCCGAGTCGGGGTCGCCGGGTGCAGTGTTGCAAGTCTCACGCTTCTTGCGGGGAGATTGCAGGGTTCTTTGAAGCTGCTCCTTTGGATAAAGTTGCAGTCTTTTTGGAGCAGGTCCGCTGTCCTCTGGAGTTTCTTGTCGTCGTCGAAGCAGGGCAGTCCTCAGAGGATTCAGAGGTCGCTGGTCCCTTTGGAAGGCGTCGCTGGAGCAGAGTTCTTTGGAAGGCAGGAGACAGGCCGGTGAGTTTCTGGAGCCAAGGCAGTAGTTGTCTTCTGGTCTTCCTCTGCAGGGGTTTTCAGCTAGGCAGTCCTTCTTCTTGTTGTTGCAGGAATCTAATTTTCTAGGGTTCAGGGTAGCCCTTAAATACTAAATTTAAGGGCGTGTTTAGGTCTGGGGGGTTAGTAGCCAATGGCTACTAGCCCTGAGGGTGGGTACACCCTCTTTGTGCCTCCTCCCAAGGGGAGGGGGTCACAATCCTAACCCTATTGGGGGAATCCTCCATCTGCAAGATGGAGGATTTCTAAAAGTTAGTCACCTCAGCTCAGGACACCTTAGGGGCTGTCCTGACTGGCCAGTGACTCCTCCTTGTTATTCTCATTATTTTCTCCGGCCTTGCCGCCAAAAGTGGGGGCCGGGGCCGGAGGGGGCGGGCAACTCCACTAGCGGGAGTGTCCTGCGGTGCTGTGACAAAGGGGTGAGCCTTTGAGGCTCACCGCCAGGTGTTACAGCTCCTGCCTGGGGGAGGTGTTAGCATCTCCACCCAGTGCAGGCTTTGTTACTGGCCTCAGAGTGACAAAGGCACTCTCCCCATGGGGCCAGCAACATGTCTCTAGTGTGGCAGGCTGCTGGAACTAGTCAGCCTACACAGACAGTCGGTTAAGTTTCAGGGGGCACCTCTAAGGTGCCCTCTGGGGTGTATTTTGCAATAAAATGTACACTGGCATCAGTGTGCATTTATTGTGCTGAGAAGTTTGATACCAAACTTCCCAGTTTTCAGTGTAGCCATTATGGTGCTGTGGAGTTCGTGCAAAACAGACTCCCAGACCAAATACTCTTATGGCTACCCTGCACTTACAATGTCTAAGGTTTTGCTTAGACACTGTAGGGGCACAGTGCTCATGCACTGGTACCCTCACCTATGGTATAGTGCACCCTGCCTTAGGGCTGTAAGGCCTGCTAGAGGGGTGACTGACCTATACTGGCATAGGCAGTGAGAGGCTGGCATGGCACCCTGAGGGGAGTGCCATGTCGACTTACTCGTTTTGTCCTCACTAGCACACACAAGCTGGCAAGCAGTGTGTCTGTGCTGAGTGAGAGGTCTCCAGGGTGGCATAAGACATGCTGCAGCCCTTAGAGACCTTCCTTGGCATCAGGGCCCTTGGTACTAGAAGTACCAGTTACAAGGGACTTATCTGGATGCCAGGGTCTGCCAATTGTGGATACAAAAGTACAGGTTAGGGAAAGAACACTGGTGCTGGGGCCTGGTTAGCAGGCCTCAGCACACTTTCAATTGTAAACATAGCATCAGCAAAGGCAAAAAGTCAGGGGGCAACCATGCCAAGGAGGCATTTCCTTACAGGTGGCGTCATCGCTGTGATGACGTCGGGAGTAGTATATAGACGCCGCCTTCGCGCAGTAACGTCAGTTATTTTCTTTCCGCGCCACGTGCTGATCTGGAGAAGAGCTACCCTGGTCTATTTTTGACCGACTTCGACCGTTTTGTCGAGTTTTTGTGAGAAATTTGGTGTGTCGAGGATGTCCCCGAAGACCAGTTTCAAGCCTTGCGAGGACTGTCATCGTATGATGTCGGTGACGGATCCTCATCGGGTTTGTCTGCGGTGTCTCGAGCGCGACCACGACCCGAAGTTGTGCTCCAAGTGCCGGGCCATGCACCTTAAGGCTTTGAGGGAGGGGTCCCTAAAGCTCATGGTGTCCCGGCACTCGACTTTGCGCAGGTCCTGGTCTCGCTGGAGAGGAAGGTCTCGTGACCGGTCGCAGAGCCATCACCACTCTTCTTCTTCCAAATCCTCGGGTCAAGGTAAAAAGAAGAAGTCGACGAGATCCCATCGCTCTCCGACTTCGCCCCGTCACTCGGCTGACGTGACGCAGGAGGAGCTTCCACGCACAAGGCCTCCATCCTCGGAGCCTGCTTCTGGGTCGGCTCCGCACTTCCCCGTGTTTCCTGGAGCCGAAGCGACCCCCGCCCAGCTTAAAGAGTTTTATGAGGCCATGCGCCTCATCTTTGGGCGGTCCGACCCAGATACGGCGACTTCGGGCCCAAGGGGTTCGGATGAGGGGCCTTCGAGTCTGCGCTCCGGCAACTTAGGCTCCAGCCACCAAGGTCATCGGTGGCACCCTTGAGACCTTCCCCAGCGCTGGGTTGATTGTTGATG
Organism: Pleurodeles waltl; assembly: GCF_031143425.1. NCBI lineage: Eukaryota > Metazoa > Chordata > Amphibia > Caudata > Salamandridae > Pleurodeles > Pleurodeles waltl. The sequence continues at coordinate 606,955,357 of NC_090442.1, read as the reverse complement.
CTCCCGACGTCGGTAGTGGCCACTACCGACGTCGTCCCAATTGTTATCCCCGACGTCTCTGAGTCGGAGCGGCGTCGGATTTGAACCCTTTTTCTTATGGGTACGAATAGGGGGAGGGATTGGAGGGGTCCCTGGACCCTTATATATCAGGAGGACCTTTCCATGGACTGGGCTCAGGAATTGTGCAACACCAGTGGTCTGGATACTTCACCTGATGCAGGCATGCTGTCTCCTCCTACCGTGGCTAAGGCGGAGGGAGCGACTTATGGTATGGTGGTCAGTAGGGCAGCTAAGGGCCTTGGTCTTGAGCTTCCCACTGTTGAGGTCAGGTCTGATTTCCTGACGGAGGTGCTTCAGCCTGGGGCTTCTACTTCAGAACCCCGTTTGCCATTTAATGAAGCCCTCACTGATGTCCTTTTGGGTACCTGGTCCAAACCCAACACAGGGGCTCCTGTGAATAGGACTATTGCATGCCGTCATTGGCCCGCTCTGAACGGCCCTAAATTCCTGTCCCAACATCCCACGTCTGAGAGTCTTGTTATCCAGGCTTCATTTTCTTCAAGTGCATTCTCTTCCACACCCCCGGACAGGGAATCCAAAAGGCTGGAACAGTTTGGCAATAAGTTATTTTCCTCCTCCAGTCTCTTGCTGCGGTCTGTGAACACTTCAAGTCTTTTGGGCCGCTATACCCACTCTTTGTAGGAGAAGGTTGCGCAAGTCCTGCAGCCGATACTGGAGGAGGTCTGTGCTATCATCTCCCAAGCTGTGAATGATGAGAGAGATGCAGCAAAGTTCACAATCCGTTGTGGGCTGGACACACGTTGACTGCTGCCAGGGGTCCGGTACCCCTGGTATTGGTACTGTGGTGCTCCTGGAGGGTCTGGCGTCTCGTTACTCGCTGGGTAGATGGGGCTGACTTCTGAGAGCATGGAGCAACTCCTCCTTGGTGGCTGCTGCATTGTTGGGGCATGGGGTCAGCAGTTCGGTGAACCACTCCTCGGACGATGCTGGCTGTTTTGTGAAGTGCTTGCTGCCTAACCAAAGTGTGGGTGACCATGTCAAAAGGGGGCACTTTCCTAATCAGAGCACTTAATTATTTACAAAATTTCTCCTTCCTACAAAAACATATTGACAATGCCTTTGTGTGCGTATGGAATACCTATAGAGAGGTGATTTTAAAGACCCTTTAAAATTATGGGCAGGCCTTTGTAGATAGCTACTGGTACTGTACATTACTATCAAATTAACCCTGCTGATATGTTCTGATGTGCCATTTCTGAAAGCATTGGTGAGAGAGGTTCGTGAAATAGATAGCTACAAATAAAATTAGAGCTGCAAAACACTGTTCGCTCTGCCCCTATGCCCATCTCCCCTTCCTCTAACACTGAATTTCTAGAATGATTTTTCTAAATTTTCAGCACTGTTGTTCTGAAATAAAATAAACAGATGGGCAGATCTTGTCTAGGGTTCTGCAGGGATCAACATCACTTAGGCAACTCTAAGGGGCAAGATCTTGTAAGCAACTCACTTATTCCGGAGTGTTTTGAATGCCTATGGAAATGTGCATCTGTAAGTATGCTCCTGAAGGCACTTGTTGGAGTTGAGATAATGTAGGCTACTTGAAAACTAGCACATAACAGGTTTCAAGGCTCTCAGATTACTATATAGATCTAGCACTAAAATACTCTGAGGTTTGAAACTCCATAAACACCTTATAAGACATCCTCCTGTAAGCCACTCAGTGGGTGCCTTACATTTTAGTCTATTTGAAATTCTAAATAATGAAGCTCTCAAAAGATTTAAAACACACAGGTCACTCTGAGAAATGTGTAACTAAAAGGGCACGCTTTTAAAATAAATCCTTTAGGCCATTTTGAATGTCTGATCTATGTCGGCCACTAAAAAGCTTGGTTTAGTTTCTTTAGTGTGAAAGGTTCACTGAGGGTTTAGACAAGTTGACCGTCTGTTGTTTTAAACCACATTGGTTAGTTTGAGGATCTAGAGAGTATTCGGTTAACATTGGTGCCGTAGAACATTAAGGCCTATTGTTCAACTATTAGCTTTAACAAAAGGAACTGCATAATTGTGCCCATGTTTAGCTCTGTTCAAGCAACAGTACATGGCTCTGACCAATAAACGACACCACTATCATCAACTTTTTAAAGTTAATTTCACTGTGCATTAAGTACTAGCATTATATTGTGTTCATAATGTTTACCAACAGCCCTCACATAGAAGATTGGCGGCCCAGACATGTGGTTTATTTGTTGAAGCTGAAGGAGTGGCATTTGAGAGAAGACTTGGAGCTGTTCTTTCACTTATTGAAAAAGAAATTAATCCGTCAAAATTTGAAAATGTAAGTAGTGTTTCCATGTAAACTATGTTAAGGGGTAATCTAGAAGAACACAAATGAATGGACAAAGGATTTGGGAAAGTGATATGGGTGCAGTTTTATGCTGCCACATCTAAACTTATGGAATTCTATAAATATTTTTTGATGATGGTACATTATAATTAAACTTTGCTTTTGAACCATTATGTTACTAGCATTAAAATGTATAATCATTAGCATTCAGCAGAATAAGAGGATGATTTACCATGTTAAGAGTTCTATTGCTCCTTGCACGTTGAGAGAAATCTCCAACAGCTTACTGTTGTAGCATACAGTATTGCATACACATGTCCACTCTTTGAGGCCCAGTTTTAGAGAGCAGGCTGATGTCTATGTGCCAACCTGCAGCTTTTTTTTCTCATTTGAACTTGACTCCTGGAAACGGCATATAGTGAATTTGACTTATGTTAATGCTTGATTGTTGTGAAGTAGTTTTAAATAGACCTGGTTGTGAGTCAGCAATTAGATTATAGCACTTGTTGCAGTGTTTGTCTGCTGTCTCTTGATGCATTTAAGCTGTTATTGGGATTCCGGATGGTACATAGTAGAAGGAAAGCAATATAATATTATTGAGGTTTTGGGAGTTCCTGAGCTTAGGTTAATAAATACTGAAGGAATAACCTTCCTTGCTGCTGCAATGGGAGTTGACCATAAAAACTACATATTGAGATTTAGGTAGGCAAAGCATGACCCAAAATGAACACGAACACAGATTTTATAGGTCGGGGTAAGGGGGTGTTAGATGAATGCAGGTGTTTAGTGTTGTAAAGATTTGTAGCTTAATGCTGTTTGTCATCAGGTGCCAATACAGAACCTAAAGCTCACATGAGACTTACATTTATTTCTGATACAAATGTAAGTGTTCTACTGCATTCTGTTCGGTAGTTACATGTTAGAAGGCAGCATAGAAATGGCCAGCATATAAGGTATTTTCTTAAATCAAACTTTCATTGCGTGAACCTAGGCTTGAACGTGAAATGGTAGGTAGAAGAGGTCAGATCTGGATCCCAAGAAATAACTTCAGGTTTTCCTGGTTGATCGTAGCTATCAGTATGCCCTACAATTTTAATACAACAAAGTATGTGCTAATTATAATTCAGTGTTGAGGGAGCTGAGATGGGAAATAGTTGCTGCATTTCACCTGCCAAAGGTAATGTGATGAGAGCTGGAAGAGGGAAGGAAAAAAGATCAGGCCCTCCAAAGAATAATATACTCATAAAAAATGGTGATGACTTAAAAAAAAACACTGTAGTTCAGAGTGTGTAGAAACAATCAGGAAGTTGTTCCTATGTTTTCCTAAAGTGTGCAAAAAATAAACATGTTGCCTTAAATACCTAATTCAGCTTATTACTGCTTAAGTAGAAAACCAGCAGATTAATAAAAAGCCAGATTTCTTTTTTTAAACTGTAACTGCAGCAGGCATTGTGACATCAGAACTTAAATGTAATAAGTTATTAAAGTTGAACAGCTACGTCATTTCTTTATTAAAGGTGACTGCAGATGTCAGAAGTCGCCTGTAATAAGAAAATTTAAAATATGCATTTATACAGTGATTGCAGAATTCCTTGTATTATACAGTGTTTCCCAACTCACTTTTATGACCATTGAAAGATAGAAGGTGAGTCAGCTCTGCCAGGTTGTGTACTTGTGACGTTAAGGTTCAACAAAGACTCGCTATCTACTGCTGAACTCACGTAGAGATAATCTGTGAAGATAAAGGAAACTATGCACAATATGTAGAAACAGAAATTACCTGCTTGTTATATTTCCAGATAAAGAAAGAAACCAAGGAGAAGGCTGCTGACAGACTGCTCTTTACTTTCCTTACTTTGATCACCAAACTTATAAAGGATTGTAACATTACTCAATTATCCAAGCATCATGAAGTCATGAAAAAGATATGGTGTAAGTACCTGTAATGTTTCCTTTGTGCAGTTTTTTTGTTTTGTTTTTTATCCAAATGTGTAAATGTACACCTGTCCGTGTTTTTAAAGAATTGTGGACATTCTTGTAAGGCTAGAATTTACCAAATACTTTAAGCGATCTGCTACTCTACAAAGCAAATATAGTAGAGTCTGAACCTCTGGCCTTGAAATTAAAGTGTTAAGGCCCCTGTTCTAAAACAAATGAATCAGTGGGCAATCAAACATTATTGAAAGTGTAATCACAACAGCGGTGGTTAGATTTGGATGCCAAGTTGTGCCATGAATTTGGCTGTGTTGTTTATTTCACAACTGTCAATTGGCATGCAGCAATAGTTGCATTTTCACCTACTGCACTCTTTAGACATTCGAAAAGACATGGCATTGACCCCTACTTGTTTAGCTGAAGGTCATTGACCTTAAAACAGCGTAGCGCCGTCCACTCCATTGCCTACCTGCACAGAAAGTTGTAGTGTCCCAGTTCCAGTGTGAAAATGACATGTTTGGTAAGTTCAATTTTGCGTTTGCTCAGAGGTCTGGGCATAACGTGTACTAGTCACTCCTTATGGCCCTTCAATAGAATATAATAATTCCTTCACTTATTCTTCAGATCTCCCTTAATTTGTCAGATGTACTTCGTGCTGCACAGTGCCCCCTATTTAAACACCTGGTACCCAGCAACAAGGCTTCTGGCCCTACAATCAAGAGTAAAGCCTCACAATGACTATCTTCATGTGAAAGTAAAGGCACCTTTCAATTCCCCTCGGATTCATATTTAGAGGCTGCTATTGATGTGACAAAGACTGTCCACCTAACTCACTGATGACTCGGGAGTAAACTCCAAATGCACTGCTGTTTAAAAGAGGCTTTCTTGCAGCAGCTGTACTGAAACCTGTCGTATTTGCTCCTCAGCTGTTCACTTATTAACAAACATCATTTTGCAGTCTGCATATTCCCTTTGCAGTGCCCAAAAAGAGTGGTTTCATCTAGTCCAGAATTGTGGTAGGCCCCTGATCAGTGTCTTACAAACAGCAAAAGCATAATCTAATTATGTGATTGCTGTTTGCATCATTAGAAGAAATGCTGTCTACTGGACAGTGCGATGATTAATGTAGTCCTCTACCTGGCTATCATCAATCAAAATGCATCAACATGCTGTACATATGCTACAATCTCTTTCCCAACACATTCAGCATAGCACTGCTCTCCAGTCCAACTTGAAACCGCATGCCTCCAACTTTATTGTTCATGGGTACTTTTGGTCTATTAACACGATAGAAGCATAAAGAAACACATTTTCAACTCAGCTAGCAATGGACCAACCAAAACCTAAATGAATAAATGCATAACCTAGCTTCATTGCCATGGAGCAGAATTTTGTCTTCGGTTAGATCCAATTTGAACACTGTTACCTGGGTGTAGTACGAAAGAAAACTTTGTTGTTGAAGCCAGACATTGGTGCATAGCAGTGAGAACCTTCCAGGTCCACTAAGGATTATGTGTTTATTTTATATAAGTGATTTTAGTTTTGGTGAATATGGTAAATATGTATGAACAAGTTGACACTTGGATACAAGTGAATCCTGGGAAAACACTTTGTGCTATTTAATGTTTCAAAAGAAAGGACCACGAGGAGAGAGTTTTGTGACACACTTTATAGTGCACTTTAAAGAATGTTGATATTCAACGTGATCAGGTGAGAATTTTGTTAAATGAAAAAGACATTTGAACTGCTAAGGTGTGGTTTAAACATAAGCAAACTTATAAAATGTGTATCGTATGTACTGAATACATAGGTGCAATGAACCAGACACAGGAAGTGGGAGAGTTTGTGACAAAACAAACAGGAAGCCTGATTGGTGCTGTAATGATGTGAAACTGTATTCACAATGAACAAACAAACAACTGTTTAATTGTTTAAAATTAAGGTGACAGTATTTTAAAAGTATACTGGCATGTGACCCTGTTGCATATATAAATGTGCACCAGCTCTCTATTTGACTAATGTTTCCGCAGAATTAAGTGACCTTCCTCCTAGACAGTCCCATTAACATGACTTTGTCTACAGCATCAGGTGCTTTTAGTCATGTGATAGAAACATTTTTGTCCTTTTAATCCCCAAACACCTGACTGCTGCCACATAAGGTGTGGTTCAATAATTCTCAACATTCAGACAAGTTCATAAAATAGGTATTGGGTTCCAAAAAAAGAGGGAACAAAATGATAGAACACATTTTGAAATAGTAAGAGAGAATGAACAAATACAACAAGCATAATGCAGTACATTTGGCCTCGCATTTTCTTTCATTAGAACTATTGGCATTGTATATTAATAACTGGACTTTTCTTGCCACATAAATTGGTCAACCCTGCCTCATAATTTCGTAGATCCTGCCATATAATTCCAGTGGCCCAGCATTTACCTAAACCGTTTCCATTTACCTTCTTCCTCTTTCTTAAAACATATACAATTATCATAGAAACCTTTATCAGAAATAAACTTTTGAAAGAGTGTAGTGCTCAAAACACCTTAACAAAAATACCATTTGGGACGGATTGAAGGGTGAAAGGAAAGAGGAAATCGGGACTAAGGATGGAGAGGACAAGTGGCGAAGTAACAGTATCATGGGCCCTGCAGTAAGAAAGGAAAATGGTTGACTGCAATTGCGGTAGGAAATTACAGCAGTAATTAGAGTTGAATGAGGTCCATAGGTCTCTTGGCCCTGGTGCCACTGCACCTGTTGCTCCATTGATAGCTAGGCCTCAGGAGAGAAAGTGGATGGGACATAAAAAGAGAAGCAAAAGAAGTACAACACACAAAAGGAAGAAATAGAAGGGGTTGCAAAGAAATGAAAGAAAGAAGGGAAAGAAAGAATGAGAAAATGAAAACACATCTAAGAAGAAATAGAGCAAATGTGTGAGACAAAAGAAAAAAGGGACAGAAGCTAGCAAACGAAAGATAAAGAGGAAAAAATAATGAAAGAAATGTGAAAATCAAGAAAAATTTACATTAGAGAAAAAAAGAGAGATTGTGAGAGAAACCAGCAGCGGAAGAACCAGGGCATGTATGTACTGACATATTTCCGACAGACACAGAATTGGAAAACCACTTTGACACTTCGGGTCCCGATAATTAACTTGTGGCTTCCACATACAGAGGGGAAAAGAGGGATTTATAGTAAAACGTGAATTGACAAATAAAGATAATAAAAACGCCAGAGAGAGGAAGAAAGACATAAAAAAAAATTAAAAAAAAGTGAAAGGATGCATACTGAGTCAAGGGAAACAGCAAAAAAGACAAAGAAAGAATGAAGGGAAGAGAAAAAAAATAGTGACAGAATCAACATCTGATGAAGAAAAAAGGGAGGAGCGAAACAAGGAAATAAATAACCAAGTTTTTGCGAATTTGAAAGAGGAGGTAGCAAGAGGAAGAGAGAAATTAAAAAAAGGAAGAGGAGTAGAAATAAACAGTTGAAAGAAAGACCAAAACTGTTAACGTTTGGATTTTAACAGCTGGAAAGAAACAAGTGGGGAGAAAGAAAACATTGAGAGTAAAGGAAAGAACGGACTGAGATAGGTGAAACAGACCCTCCCAAATAAAGATGGCAGCAAAAATTTAATTTAATAAGCTCCCCCCACGTGCTCAAACAGAAGTCAGAGTGCGTAACAGCAGAGGGCACTGCAGAACAGAAGGAGGTGCATTAGAGGAGTTACTTGTGAATCCCAATACAGCAGTATTGGGGTGGTTCAGATCAGGATTGGTAGTATAGACAGAGCTGTGTCCCGGTCCAGTGCTGGAATAACAGAAAGGCAGCAGGTGAGGAATAAGAAACGGAGTGCCGTGTAATTCCTGGTATTGCAGTAATGGGGCGCTGCAGGTTAGGGTTGAGGTGCACTGACAGAGTTGTATGTGGGCTGCAGTACTGGAATAGTAATGGGCACACAAGGTCAGAAGTGAGGTATGTTAATGGAGCTACATGTGGAACCTAGTATTGGTGTGCCAGCGTTGATGAGTGTTAGCCTGGAGGTGCCTTGGTGAAGCTGCGAGTCGGGCCCAGTATGGGAGTGGACTTGCCTCAACCATAGAAGGGAGGTGCCCTGAAGGGCATGTGTGTGAGCCTTAGTATTGAGAAGCAATGTGCACTGAATATTAGAATTGCTGGATTCTGGCAGAGCTGTGGTGGTTCCCATCAACAGTGGCGTTGAATGTTAGATGAGGTGCACTGGCTGAGCTGTTTTTTGCTCTTTTGGGTCCAGTATTGGTTTGGCAGTGAGACTAACTATTAGAATTGAGCTGCTGTAACGGAATTGTATGTGAGTGGGGTCCCAGTATAAGAAAGGAAGTGACCTCTCCAGGGTAGAACTGAGGTGCACTGATGGAGCTGCACCCGAGTTCCTAGTACTGGAACAGGAGAGTGTACTGACTGTAAGAACTAAGGTGCTCTGGCAGACAGCGTGTATGCAGTTCTGGCATGGGCACGGCTGAGGGCTTGGAGTATGTGGACTGAGGTGCTCTCCATGGTAGAACTGAGGTGCACTGATGGAGCCGCGCCCGAGGTCCCAGTACTAGAGCAGAAGATTGTACTGACTGCAAGAACTGAGGTGCTCTGGCAGACGGCGTGCATAGGGTTCCTGGCACTGGCACTGCTGAGGCCTTTGAGTGTGTGAACTGCGGTGCACTGATGGAGCTGCACCTGGGGGTCCCAGTACTGGAGCAGCAGAGTGCACTGATTGCAAGAACTGAGGTGCTGTGGCAGGCAGCTTATGTGGGGTTCCTGGCACAGCTAAGGGCTTGGAGTGTGTGATCTGCAGTGCAGTGATGGAGCTGTGTCCGAGGCCGCAGTACTGGAGCAGCAGAGTGTACTGACTGCAAGAACTGAGGTGCTCTGACAGACGGCGTGTGTGGGGTTCCTGGTACTGGCACGGCTGAGAGCTTGGAGTGTGTGAACTGCGGTGCACTGATGGCGCTGTGAGTGGGGTCCCAGTATGGAGCAAAAGTGGCCACTGTCTCTAAAGATTGCAGAGCCCCTGGTAGAGCTGGGTGCCTAGGCTATAAGCAATTACAAGCAATCCTCCTCCCTTGCTCTCAGCACACAGGCAGGCACACTCGGTAAAGAAAATCCAAACCACGTAAGGGCGGGAGCCGGGCAGCTGAGAGAGGGTGCGCAGAGCCCTCAAAGACCGAACGTGACCAAGATAACAGCTGATTTATAGCCTTATTTACAGCTAAGCTCAGAGGAAGAATGCTCTGCAAATGAAAAGGGAAGCTTCCCTGGACAGGAAACAAAGTTTAAAAAAAAAAAAAAATAATTGCCCTACAGACCAGATAATCAGGACAAAGCATATTTATACAGTAGTTGCTCCGTACTCCCACACAGAAGGAGGAACGAAGGGGCATGACTGACCACTAGCAAGCAAGGATTTTTAAATGACACTGAAACTAACAATTGAAATAGCTGGAAGTCCACAGAAGAAGTATACTTAAAAGTATACAAGAGGTCATACGCTTATGCTCGACCTAAAAACTGGTGTGTTTTTAGTTGTACAAATATGTTACCAAGTTCCTGGACAATAGCCATTTGAAATATGTCTTACTACGAAATGAATCTCCTCTTACACTGTTTCAATTAAAGCCTCTTTAAACCTCCAGTAAAGTACTTTGCAGAAATGTAAATACCTAATGCAAACTTGGTTCACCAATATTCCATCAGTTCCCTGATTTAATTTAAATGCATCTTTATAGTCATTTGACGAATATTCACCCAGTGAAGGTATTGCTGTATGATGTGACATCATAATCATCATAACTCATGATATCAGAGCAGATGTGATTGACAGAGGACTGAAGTGTGTTTATAAATGAAAGTCTCAGAAACCAAAATCTAATCTCCCTGGTACTGAAGGAAATTGAGATAAATGCAATATATATTCAACTAAAAATGACAGTGTTTCTCCGCTGTCAATAATGGCCACTGAACTTTATGAAAGTGGAGATTTGTGAAGGATTGTGACTATCCTCAAATTAATAGCCTCTCTATATACATAAAATATAATTGTATTTATATAGCGCTTACCGCTCCTGATGAGGCGTCCAAGTGCTTTTCGGCGAGTAGGACACTACTCCGGAACCCAAAAGGATTAGTGGGGTATTAGTATAGGGACATATGAGTTAATTTTAATGGCAGACTGTAAGGAAATGCCTCCCTGGCATGGTTACCCCCTGACTTTTTGCCTTTGCTGATGCTATGTTTTGAATTGAAAGTGTGCTGAGGCCTGCTAACCAGGCCCCAGCACCAGTGTTCTTTCCCTAACCTGCACTTTTGTTTTCACAATTGGCACACCCTGGCATCCAGGTAAGTCCCTTGTAACTGGTACCCCTGGTACCAAGGGCCCTGATGCCAGGGAAGGTCTCTAAGGGCTGCAGCATATATTATGCCACCCTGGGGACCCCTCACTCAGCACAGACACACTGCTTGCCAGCTTGTGTGTGCTGGTAAGGACAAAACGAGTAAGTCGACATGGCACTGCCCTCAGGGTGCCATGCCAACCTCACACTGCCTATGCAGTATAGATAAGTCACCCCTCTAGCAGGCCTTACAGCCCTAAGGCAGGGTGCACTATACCATAGGTGAGGGCACCAGTGCATGAGCACTGTGCCCCTACAGTGTCTAAGCCAAACCTTAGACATTGTAAGTGCAGGGTAGCCATAAGAGTATATGGTCTGGGAGTCTGTCAAACACGAACTCCACAGCACCATAATGGCTGCACTGAAAACCGGGAAGTTTGGTATCAAACTTCTCAGCACAATAAATGCACACTGATGCCAGTGTACATTTTATTGTGAAATACACCCCAGAGGGCACCTTAGAGGTGCCCCCTGAAACCTTAACCAACTACCTGTGTAGGCTGACTGGTTTTAGCAGCCTGCCACACTCGAGACATGTTGCTGGCCACATGGGGAGAGTGCCTTTGTCACTCTGTGGCTAGTTACAAAGCCTGCACTGGGTGGAGATGCTATCACCTCCCCCAGGCAGGAGCTGTAACACCTGGCGGTGAGCCTCAAAGGCTCACCCCCTTTGTTCCAGCACCACAGGGCATTCCAGCTAGTGGAGTTGCCTGCCCCCTCCGGCCACGGCCCCACTTTTGGCGGCAAGGCCGGAGGAGATAATGAGAAAAACAAGGAAGAGTCACTGGCCAGTCAGGACAGCCCCTAAGGCAACCTGAGCTGAAGTGACTCTGACTTTTAGGAATCCTCCATCTTGCAGATGGAGGATCCCCCCAATAGGGATAGGAATGTGACCCCCTCCCCTTGGGAGGAGGCACAAAGAGGGTGTAGCCACCCTCAGGGCTAGTAGCCATTGGCTACTGCCCTCCCTGACCTAAACACACCCCTAAATCCTGTATTTAGGGGCTCCCCTGAACCTAGGAAATCAGATTCCTGCAACTTACGAAGAAGAGGACTGCTGAGCTGAAAAACCCTGCAGAGAAGACGGAGACACCAACTGCTTTGGCCCCAGCCCTACCGGCCTGTCTCCCTCCTTCAGAAGAAAACTGCTCCAGCGACGCTTTCCCCAGGACCAGCGACCTCTGAATCCTCAGAGGACTGCCCTGCTTCCAAAAGACCAAGAAACTCCCGAGAACAGCGGCCCTGTTCAACAAAGACTGCAACTTTGTTTCCAGAGGAGCAGATTTAAAGACCCCTGCAATCCCCGCAAGAAGCGTGAGACTTGCAACACTGCACCCGGCGACCCCGACTCGACTGGTGGAGAAACAACGCTACAGGGAGGACCCCCCGGCGACTCCGAGACTGTGAGTAACCAGAGTTGTCCCCCCTGAGCCCCAACAGCGACGCCTGCAGAGGGAATCCCGAGGCTCCCCCTGACCACGACTGCCTGACTCTAAAATCCCGACGCCTGGAAAAGACCCTGCACCCGCAGCCACCAGGACCTGAAGGATCGGAACTCCAGTGCAGGAGTGACCCCCAGGAGGCCCTCTTCCTTGCCCAGGTGGTGGCTACCCCGAGGAGCCCCCCCCTTGCCTGCCTGCATCGCTGAAGAGACCCCTTGGTCTCTCATTGAAACCTATTGAAAACCCGACGTATGTTTGCACACTGCACCCGGCCGCCCCCGTGCTGCTGAGGGTGTACTTTTTGTGCTGACTTGTGTCCCCCCCGGTGCCCTACAAAACCCCCCTGGTCTGCCCAGACGCGGCTACTTACCTGCTGGCAGACTGGAACCGGGGCACCCCCTTCTCCATTGAAGCCTATGTGTTTTGGGCACCACTTTGAACTCTGCACCTGACCGACCCTGAGCTGCTGGTGTGGTGACTTTGGGGTTGCTCTGAACCCCCAACGGTGGGCTACCTTGGACCCCAATTTGAACCCCGTAGGTGATTTACTTACCTGCAAGAACTAACAATAACCTACCTCCCCCAGGAACTGTTGAAAATTGCACTGTGTCCACTTTTGAAATAGCTATATGTGTTTTATGTAAAAAGTATACATGCTATTGTGATTATTCAAAGTTCCTAAAGTACTTACCTGCAATACCTTTCAAATGAGATATTACATGTAGAATTTGAACCTTTGGTTCTTAAAATAAACTAAGAAAATATATTTTTCTATACAAAAACCTATTGGCCTGGAATTGTCTCTGAGTGTGTGTTCCTCATTTATTGCCTGTGTGTATGTACAACAAATGCTTAACACTACTCCTTTAATAAGCCTACTGCTCGACCACACTACCACAAAATAGAGCATTAGTATTATCTCTTTTTGCCACTATCTTAGCTCTAAGAAGAACCCTTGGACTCTGTGCATACTATTCCTTACTTTGAAATAGTGCATACAGAGCCAACTTCCTACACAGACATTTGAGTCTGTTAGTTGGATTGAATAGAATAATGGATGGGTAGAAGAGGAAAGAATCTAGAAAGTGTTAAATTGGGAGATCCTAGAGTTAAGATGAGGTATGGGTTGAGTAATAGGAGAGATGGAGGAGGGAGAAGTCTGTAGGAAGGGACTAGGCAGATCGTAGTAGGAAAGGCTGTTTACATTTTTTTTAAACAGAAAGTTTATCCTCTTTGGAGTGTCTGTCCATGGTAAAAAGTTGTGCACACTGACAGCACAGGGAGAGAAGAGAAAGGGATGTGATTTCCATTTGAATCTTAAAAAGCTGCAGAAATACACATGACTATATTACGATGTTAATGTTTTTGGATGAAGGTACTATCCATGGTTACTTCTCGCACTAAGCCCATACAGACTCCAAGTGTGTGTGTGTACCTTAATAAGTTAATTAGATGTGGAAATATACTAATAGGAGCTTCATTTTTTCCACTGGACAAAAAGTTAATTTGCTTATTTGCGAATAATACAAGGAAAAATAAATATGGAAAAACACAGATGTAAATGTAAAAAAAGATGTTCCTTAAGGACACAACTCCTTAATATAAGCACCTGGTAAATCGTTGTGCAATAAGTTAATATTGGGTCAGAGTGATTCTCTTATCCCAGCACAGAGCAAACATTCTGGCATAGTAGGTACATAGTAGCAGAAAAGCAGAATATTACTGTACAGTGAAGAAGAAATATTGGCCTTTTGGCACTCTGGGTGGAAAACAATGTACTATGGCGACTATAGTAGGGCACAGAGGCATTCAGGTACAATGCACAGATATTCCAGCACAGTGGCTTCGACATGCCAGCACAGTACTATGGATGTTCACGTACAGTGACAAGGAACTTATGGCAACAGTGACAGGCATATGTTGGCAATGAAGCACTGTGCATCAAACGTGCTACTGTCCCGGTTTCAGCACCACCAGCCTGTTGGTGAAATATCCTGATTTTCAAGAGTGTCTAGGCCACTAAAAGCAAGATTTAAAATTGGTAATCTGCATTGTCTGTCTGTTGATAAGCCTTTGTAACCACACCAACAGGTGCAAATGAACAGTGACAAACATGCTGCAAAGTCACCAGCACTTGTCACCACCTACTCGCTCTCAGAAGGAGGCAGCAGGCATGGAGAAAGGACATAAATGCAAAGAGTACAGCTGATGAAGGAATGCCATCATTTGCAAATGATTACAGTACCAAAAACAAGCATTTGCAATGCAACAGGTCTCGCATTTGCTGAAGTTAGAGCTATTAGCGTTGTAAACTCCAAACTGGACTTTACTTGCCATACAAATCACAAGGAAAAAAAAACCAAGCACGATTGCGCTATGTAAAACGCAGCGTGATCGCGCTGAAATTGAAAACCAAAAAAACTAGCGTGGTTGCGCTATGTGAAACCCAGCACAATCGCACTGCGTGTTAAAATAAAATTAAAAAGTAGACCGGAAACCATGCTGAAAACATGGAGCCTCGTATGTTTTCAGTAGTTGGCCTGTGCACTTAAGGAGGGCTAAACACCGGAAAAGGCTTGACATATGCATGCCTTTCACTAATTAAATGAAGCGGATTTTAAAAGGCAAGCCCACAAATCAATGAAAGTGACATGGGCGTAGTTAAAAACTCAAAGAGAGATTACAACTGGGACGGAGCGCTTATGCACTCAACCCTAAACAAATATTTTCCTTGCAGTAGGCCTCACATTTGCTTGAGTTAGAGGTATTAGTGTTGTGAATGCATAAGTGGACTTTTTTTTGCCACATAAGTTGGTCATCTCTGCCACATAACTCCAGTGGCCCTGCATATAATTAAAGCACTTCCTTTTACTGCAGAGAGTCTTGCCCTGATAACCTTGAACATTTCTTATATTGTTTTAGTACAATTTTCTTGTTATTTATTTTTTATTGTGGGTGATGTGTGAGTGACTGTTGCTGACATTTTCAGAGAAAAGTTGGGTTTGTTTCATGCAGCATCCATAAAAAAGGTTCTTTAAGACCAAAACAGTAGCTCACAATTGAGAAATGGGAGAGTGTGTCAGAGGTTATTTGCTGTGTTACAAGTATTGAAAGCACACATCACTATACATGAATATTAGATGGAAACAAAATAAGAAGTTGAGCAGGTGTGCCTGTGCATTGTCAGTGACCTGGCCAACTAGATTGAGAAGGAACTGGATCATAAATTCAGATCTGTTACGAACAGGAGCCCCCAAAATATGTTTGGCACAGGGCCCCCAACATCTCTAAGGTGCCCAAGGGAAGAACTAGTAAAAAAAAAAAAGTTGATGAATGTGGTTGCACAAGTAGGGAAGTCGATTAGGCTGCAGTTCTCAGTAGCTGGAAGAGAATAAATTCTGAAGATGGTTCTTAACCGGAAAAGCGTTAGCTAAAGAGTTTGACAGACGTGGAGTTTTACATGGGGCAAAATTTTGTCGTTATGGCTGACATTTCCTCGCTGCTATTACTAAGAAAAAGGTGAAACTGGAGGGGCGGCTTTTGATCAACGTGACAAGCCCTATTCTGTGTAAACACAGCTTTTCTGGTCTCGAAGTGCACAAAAAAACGTAACATTGATGAAGGGAAAGCAGGAAAATGTATGCCTTAAAAATAACTTTGCACATCCTAATCCTTATATAGTAGAAAGAGGTTGTTTCCAACACAACACATTAAACACGAATGCCTGGAATAAAGCTTGTCCAGATGAAACCCAACCGCTTGGGACACGGTAGACCTATAAAAAGCTAGAGGTGAAAGAAATAAAAGTATTGTTAACTGTTTCATCCTTAACGGTTATTACCGATGATGTAATTTGTTGTATTTGTTTTCATTGTTATAATAGGCCTAAAGTTGCACATTTAAACATCATCTGCATTTCATAGAATCAGGAAGTGTACACAATTTTTAATTGTTGTTATCTTAAAAAACCTAATAAAGAAAAAGGTTATTTAAAAAAAAAAAAACCTTCAGCACTCCATCATGTTTCTCCATAGTTGGGGCAAAGGAACATGAGATTGAAATTATCTTTTTATAATATAGAACTAATTCGAATGGTATTCGAACATGACACAGCTTTCACTACAGAATTTTAAATACCAGGACAATTTTGATAGCCACAAATAACCAAAGCATTCATTGTCATTCTTCAGGGGGCTTTATGCCATATTTGATAAGGAAGCGTGAATAGGTTGTGACTTTCCTTTTCCATGCTACATAAATGCAATCCCCTCAGTCACCAATGAGTTGAGCCGCATTTCCACAACTGATTTATATCACCCCTTTTTTTAACCTAGTGTATGCCATAAGATCATCGTTGTTTATTGTAGCTTCGAGAAGAGATAATGCATCTTGCAGTATGTTTTTAATTAAATCTCAAGCACTGTAAATGGAACTTTTTGCAGTATTTCATATACTTGCTATGTGGTTGATACACTGCTGTTTAAGTGTTTGATTTGTAAGTGGATGAGCTCAACAAAAATCATCACATAAAGTGTTTTTCTCGTCATTACAGGTCATGTCCAATCCCATTTGTGGCATCCTCACAGCTGGGTGTGGCTAACCGCAACCCAGATATTTGGTTTGTTGTTTGCATGTCAGAAACCAGAAGAGCTTGTTTGTAAATGGCAAACCCAAAGTGCTTCCAAGATCAAGATAGAGCAGTCCGATTCGTCTGCAGCTTCATTCTTAGCAGACAACCTAGACAAAAAGGTATAATTGAATTTTTTGTGCGTATTGTGTTTGTCCGTTCCTGGAATTCAGCCCTTATGTTCGTATTAGATTTGTGTTTTAGACTGGTGTTTCACTTCAGCTAATTGGGAAGATAGGACCTATTTTAACACGTGTTCTGGTTCAACTGCTCCTCTGTTTTTCCAGTCTAGTCCCATACATGCTACATTATTTGTTTGCTATTAAGACTGTTCCGAAAATTAGCCCCGAATACTAATTGGAGTGTGCTGAGCACTGCAATCAACTACACCGAATTCCATGCAACAGTGTCTATAATAAATAATCATTTTGGATTAACAGTTGGTGACGACAGCTCTCATGTTTACTTAAAAAAATCAAAAAAAAACATCTTGGACTTTGAGTTGCTGCTCCCAGAATAGCTTATGATGCAGTAGGCTATGCTGCTGCCTATGTCTTGACCACTGTTAAAGGTAGCCATCAGAAAATAAAGGATATGTGTGTTTTTTAAGCCAAGAAGATGCACGGGGGCCATCATTTCTTTGTTTGTAATATAAAATATTTTTGTTATTAATGAGAGCAGTGCTTTAAATGAGCCGGTACTCTCCGGTACTGAGTACCGGCACTTTTTTATTTTGAGAGGGAGAGTACCAGCATATCTCCAGAAAAACGTAATACATTTAATTGGAGAGTACCGGCACTTCTCAGAAACAATCAGGTACTCTATTACAGAGTACCTACACTTCTATTTTTCAATTTAAAGCACTGAATGCGAGATTGCGGTATCCTTTCATTAAGCCTATACTGTGGATGCTTTCTAAAAAAAATAGAGCTTTAGTTTTCAGCCCCCTCCTCAGTTCCCAAGTAGATTTCCAGTTATAAAGCAAATTAAGTCCGTTGTTTGTCTCTAAAGGAGTACCTTATGGCATGCTATTACAGTACTGCGTTGATGTCTTTGTGTATGGTGCTTCGTCTGTATGTGTATGCCAGTTCAATGGTCCCATGTCTCATCAGAGAAAAGATTCAGATTAAATCTTCAAATTAAATTTATATTTTCTCCCTGTTTACTGAATTTACAATGATGTTTGTCACCAGAAGTTTTTTTTTGTATTTTTTTGTAAAAGAACCTCCCTCTTTTAGGTGACAGTTTACACTTGCACGTTGTAGGAAGTTGGCTCTGTATGTGCTATTTCAAAGTAAGGAATAGCATGCACAGAGTCCAAGGGTTCCCCTTAGAGGTAAAATAGTGGTAAAAAGAGATAATACTAATGCTCTATTTTGTGGTAGTGTGGTCGAGCAGTAGGCTTATCCAAGGAGTAGTGTTAAGCATTTGTTGTACATACACATAGACAATAAATGAGGTACACACACTCAGAGACAAATCCAGCCAATAGGTTTTGTTATAGAAAAATATCTTTTCTTAGTTTATTTTAAGAACCACAGGTTCCAATTCTACATGTAATATCTCATTTGAAAGGTATTGCAGGTAAGTACTTTAGGAACTTTAAATCATAAGAATTGCATGTATACTTTACAAGTTATTGACAAATAGCTGTTTTAAAAGTGGACACTTAGTGCAATTTTCACAGTTCCTGGGGGAGGTAAGTTTTTGTTAGTTTTACCAGGTAAGTAAGACACTTACAGGGTTCAGTTCTTGGTCCAAGGTAGCCCACCGTTGGAGGTTCAGAGCAACCCCAAAGTCACCACACCAGCAGCTCAGGGCCGGTCAGGTGCAGAGTTCAAAGTGGTGCCCAAAACACATAGGCTAGAATGGAGAGAAGGGGGTGCCCCGGTTCCGGTCTGCTTGCAGGTAAGTACCCGCGTCTTCGGAGGGCAGACCAGGGGGGTTTTGTAGGGCACCGGGGGGGACACAAGCCCACACAGAAATTTCACCCTCAGCGGCGCGGGGGCGGCCGGGTGCAGTGTAGAAACAAGCGTCGGGTTCGCAATGTTAGTCTATGAGAGATCTCGGGATCTCTTCAGCGCTGCAGGCAGGCAAGGGGGGGGTTCCTCGGGGAAACCTCCACTTGGGCAAGGGAGAGGGACTCCTGGGGGTCACTTCTCCAGTGAAAGTCCGGTCCTTCAGGTCCTGGGGGCTGCGGGTGCAGGGTCTCTCCCAGGCGTCGGGACTTAGGATTCAAAGAGTCGCGGTCAGGGGAAGCCTCGGGATTCCCTCTTCAGGCGGCGCTGTGGGGGCTCAGGGGGGACAGGTTTTGGTACTCACAGTATCAGAGTAGTCCTGGGGTCCCTCCTGAGGTGTTGGGTCTCCACCAGCCGAGTCGGGGTCGCCGGGTGCAGTGTTGCAAGTCTCACGCTTCTTGCGGGGAGCTTGCAGGGTTCTTTCAAGGCTGCTGGAAACAAAGTTGCAGCCTTTCTTGGAGCAGGTCCGCTGTCCTCGGGAGTTTCTTGTCTTTTCGAAGCAGGGGCAGTCCTCAGAGGATGTCGAGGTCGCTGGTCCCTTTGGAAGGCGTCGCTGGAGCAGGATCTTTGGAAGGCAGGAGACAGGCCGGTGAGTTTCTGGAGCCAAGGCAGTTGTCGTCTTCTGGTCTTCCTCTGCAGGGGTTTTCAGCTAGGCAGTCCTTCTTCTTGTAGTTGCAGGAATCTAATTTTCTAGGGTTCAGGGTAGCCCTTAAATACTAAATTTAAGGGCGTGTTTAGGTCTGGGGGGTTAGTAGCCAATGGCTACTAGCCCTGAGGGTGGGTACACCCTCTTTGTGCCTCCTCCCAAGGGGAGGGGGTCACAATCCTAACCCTATTGGGGGAATCCTCCATCTGCAAGATGGAGGATTTCTAAAAGTTAGAGTCACCTCAGCTCAGGACACCTTAGGGGCTGTCCTGACTGGCCAGTGACTCCTCCTTGTTATTCTCATTATTTTCTCCGGCCTTGCCGCCAAAAGTGGGGGCCGGGCCGGAGGGGGCGGGCAACTCCACTAGCTGGAGTGTCCTGCGGTGCTGTGACAAAGGGGTGAGCCTTTGAGGCTCACCGCCAGGTGTTACAGCTCCTGCCTGGGGGAGGTGTTAGCATCTCCACCCAGTGCAGGCTTTGTTACTGGCCTCAGAGTGACAAAGGCACTCTCCCCATGGGGCCAGCAACATGTCTCTAGTGTGGCAGGCTGCTGGAACTAGTCAGCCTACACAGATAGTCGGTTAAGTTTCAGGGGGCACCTCTAAGGTGCCCTCTGGGGTGTATTTTGCAATAAAATGTACACTGGCATCAGTGTGCATTTATTGTGCTGAGAAGTTTGATACCAAACTTTCCAGTTTTCAGTGTAGCCCTTATGGTGCTGTGGAGTTCGTGTTTGACAAACTCCCAGACCATATACTCTTATGGCTACCCTGCACTTACAATGTCTAAGGTTTTGTTTAGACACTGTAGGGGTACCATGCTCATGCACTGGTACCCTCACCTATGGTATAGTGCACCCTGCCTTAGGGCTGTAAGGCCTGCTAGAGGGGTGTCTTACCTATACTGCATAGGCAGTGAGAGACTGGCATGGCACCCTGAGGGGAGTGCCATGTCGACTTACTCGTTTTGTCCTCACTAGCACACACAAGCTGGCAAGCAGTGTGTCTGTGCTGAGTGAGAGGTCTCCAGGGTGGCATAAGACATGCTGCAGCCCTTAGAGACCTTCCTTGGCATCAGGGCCCTTGGTACTAGAAGTACCAGTTACAAGGGACTTATCTGGATGCCAGGGTCTGCCAATTGTGGATACAAAAGTACAGGTTTAGGGAAAGAACACTGGTGCTGGGGCCTGGTTAGCAGGCCTCAGCACACTTTCAATTGTAAACATAGCATCAGCAAAGGCAAAAAGTCAGGGGGCAACCATGCCAAGGAGGCATTTCCTTACACAACCCCCCCCCCAAACGAAAGAGGATGAGACTAACCTTTCCCAAGAGAGTCTTCATTTTCTAAGTGGAAGAACCTGGAAAGGCCATCTGCATTGGCATATGGGCAGTCCCAGGTCTGTGTTCCACTATAAAGTCCATTCCCTGTAGGGAGATGGACCACCTCAACAGTTTAGGATTTTCACCTTTCATTTGCATCAGCCATTTGAGAGGTCTGTGGTCAGTTTGAACTAGGAAGTGAGTCCCAAAGAGGTATGGTCTCAGCTTCTTCAGGGACCAAACCACAGCAAAGGCCTCCCTCTCAATGGCACTCCAACGCTGCTCCCTGGGGAGTAACCTCCTGCTAATGAAAGCAACAGGCTGGTCAAGGCCATCATCATTTGTTTGGGACAGAACTGCCCCTATCCCATGTTCAGAGGCATCAGTCTGCACAATGAACTGCTTAGAATAATCTGGAGCTTTTAGAACTGGTGCTGAGCACATTGCTTGTTTCAGGGTGTCAAAGGCCTGTTGGCATTCCACAGTCCAGTTCACTTTCTTGGGCATTTTCTTGGAGGTGAGTTCAGTGAGGGCTGTCACAATGGATCCATATCCCTCCACAAACCTCCTGTAATACCCAGTCAAGCCAAGGAATGCCATGACTTGAGTCTGGGTTTTTGGAGCTACCCAGTCCAGAATAGTCTGGATCTTGGGTTGGAGTGGCTGAACTTGGCCTCCACCTACAAGGTGGCCCAAGTAAACCACAGTTCCCTGCCCTATCTGGCATTTGGATGCCTTGATAGAGAGGCCTGCAGATTGCAGAGCCTTCAAAACCTTCTTCAGGTGGACCAGGTGATCCTGCCAGGTGGAGCTAAAGACAGCAATATCATCAAGATAAGCTGTGCTAAAGGACTCCAAGCCAGCAAGGACTTGATTCACCAACCTTTGGAAGGTGGCAGGGGCATTCTTTAAACCAAAGGGCATAACAGTAAACTGATAATGCCCATCAGGTGTGGAGAATGCTGTTTTCTCTTTTGCTCCAGGTGCCATTTTTATTTGCCAGTACCCTGCTGTCAAGTCAAAGGTACTTAAGAATTTGGCAGCACCTAATTTATCTATGAGCTCATCAGCTCTAGGAATTGGATGAGCATCTGTCTTGGTGACAGAATTGAGCCCCCTGTAGTCCACACAAAACCTCATCTCTTTCTTTCCATCTTTGGTGTGAGGTTTGGGGACTAAGACCACTGGGCTAGCCCAGGGGCTGTCAGAGCGCTCAATTACTCCCAATTCCAGCATCTTGTGGACTTCCACCTTGATGCTTTCCTTAACATGGTCAGATTGTCTAAAGATTTTGTTCTTGACAGGCATGCTGTCTCCTGTGTCCACATCATGGGTACACAGGTGTGTCTGACCAGGGGTTAAGGAGAAGAGTTCAGGAAACTGTTGTAGGACTCTCCTACAATCAGCTTGCTGTTGGCCAGAGAGGGTGTCTGAGTAGATCACTCCATCTACTGAGCCATCTTTTGGGTCTGATGACAGAAGATCAGGGAGAGGTTCACTCTCTGCCTCCTGATCCTCATCTGTTACCATCAACAGATTTACATCAGCCCTGTCATGGAAGAGCTTAAGGCGGTTCACATGGATCACCCTCTTGGGGCTCCTGCTTGTGCCCAGGTCCACCAGGTAGGTGACCTGACTCTTCCTTTCTAGCACTGGGTAAGGGCCACTCCATTTGTCCTGGAGTGCCCTGGGAGCCACAGGCTCCAGAACCCAGACTTTCTGTCCTGGTTGGAACTCAACCAGTGCAGCCTTTTGGTCATACCAAAACTTCTGGAGCTGTTGGCTGGCCTCAAGGTTTTTGGTTGCCTTTTCCATGTACTCTGCCATTCTAGAGCGAAGGCCAAGTACATAGTCCACTATGTCTTGTTTAGGCTCATGAAGAGGTCTCTCCCAGCCTTCTTTAACAAGAGCAAGTGGTCCCCTTACAGGATGACCAAACAGAAGTTCAAAGGGTGAGAATCCTACTCCCTTCTGTGGCACCTCTCTGTAAGCGAAAAGCAGACATGGCAAGAGGACATCCCATCTCCTTTTGAGCTTTTCTGGGAGCCCCATGATCATGCCTTTTAATGTCTTGTTGAATCTCTCAACTAAGCCATTAGTTTGTGGATGGTATGGTGTAGTGAATTTGTAAGTCACTCCACACTCATTCCACATGTGTTTTAGGTATGCTGACATGAAGTTGGTACCTCTGTCAGACACCACCTCCTTAGGGAAACCCACTCTGGTAAAGATACCAATGAGGGCCTTGGCTACTGCAGGGGCAGTAGTCGACCTAAGGGGAATAGCTTCAGGATACCTGGTAGCATGATCCACTACTACCAGGATATACATATTTCCTGAGGCTGTGGGAGGTTCCAGTGGACCAACTATGTCCACACCCACTCTTTCAAAGGGGACCCCCACCACTGGAAGTGGAATGAGGGGGGCCTTTGGGTGCCCACCTGTCTTACCACTGGCTTGACAGGTGGGGCAGGAGAGGCAAAACTCCTTAACCATGTTGGACATATTGGGCCAGTAGAAGTGGTTGACTAGCCTCTCCCACGTCTTGGTTTGTCCCAAATGTCCAGCAAGGGGAATGTCATGGGCCAATGTTAGGATGAACTCTCTGAACAGCTGAGGCACTACCACTCTCCTAGTGGCACCAGGTTTGGGGTCTCTGGCCTCATTGTACAGGAGTCCATCTTCCCAATAGACCCTATGTGTTCCATTTTTCTTGCCCTTGGACTCTTCAGCAGCTTGCTGCCTAAGGCCTTCAAGAGAGGGACAGGTTTCTTGTCCCTTACACAGCTCCTCCCTTGAGGGTCCCCCTGGGCCTAAGAGCTCAACCTGATAAGGTTCAAGCTCCAAAGGCTCAGTTCCCTCAGAGGGCAGAACTTCTTCCTGAGAAGAGAGGTTCCCTTTCTTTTGCTGTGTTGCAGTTGGTTTCCCAACTGACCTTCCTTTCCTCTTGGTAGGCTGGGCCATTCTTCCAGACTCCAGCTCTACTTGTTCACCCTGTGCCTTGCACTGTGCTCTTGTTTTCACACACACCAGTTCAGGGATACCCAGCATTGCTGCATGGGTTTTTAGTTCTACCTCAGCCCATGCTGAGGACTCCAGGTCATTTCCAAGCAGACAGTCCACTGGGATATTTGAGGAGACCACCACCTGTTTCAGGCCATTGACCCCTCCCCATTCTAAAGTAACCATTGCCATGGGATGTACTTTTCTCTGATTGTCAGCGTTGGTGACTGTGTACGTTTTTCCAGTCAGGTATTGGCCAGGGGAAACCAGTTTCTCTGTCACCATGGTGACACTGGCACCTGTATCCCTCAGGCCCTCTATTCTAGTCCCATTAATTAAGAGTTGCTGTCTGTATTTTTGCATGTTAGGCGGCCAGACAGCTAGTGTGGCTAAATCCACCCCACCCTCAGAAACTAGAGTAGCTTCAGTGTGGACCCTGATTTGCTCTGGGCACACTGTTGATCCCACTTGGAGACTAGCCATACCAGTGTTACCTGGATGGGGGTTTGGAGTGGAACCTTTCTTGGGACAGGCCTTGTCTCCAGTTTGGTGTCCATGCTGTTTACAGCTATGACACCAGGCCTTTTTGGGATCAAAGTTTTTACCCTTGTACCCATTGTTTTGTGAAGAGGCTCTGGGCCCACCCTCCTGTGCAGGTTTTTGGGGGCCTGTAGAAGACTCTTTACTATTTTTAGTTTTGGTTGTCTCATCACCCTTCCCCTGGGGAGTCTTTGTGACCCCTTTCTTTTGGTCACCCCCTGTTGAAGTCTTGGACACCCTTGTCTTGACCCAATGGTCCGCCTTCTTTCCCAATTCTTGGGGAGAAATTGGTCCTAGGTCTACCAGATGCTGATGCAGTTTATCATTGAAACAATTACTCAATAGGTGTTCTTTCACAAATAAATTGTACAGCCCATCATAATTACTTACACCACTGCCTTGAATCCAACCATCTAGTGTTTTTACTGAGTAGTCTACAAAGTCAACCCAGGTCTGGCTCGAGGATTTTTGAGCCCCCCTGAATCTAATCCTATACTCCTCAGTGGAGAATCCAAAGCCCTCAATCAGGGTACCCTTCATGAGGTCATAAGATTCTGCATCTTGTCCAGAGAGTGTGAGGAGTCTATCCCTACACTTTCCTGTGAACATTTCCCAAAGGAGAGCACCCCAGTGAGATCTGTTCACTTTTCTGGTTACACAAGCCCTCTCAAAAGCTGTGAACCATTTGGTGATGTCATCACCATCTTCATATTTAGTTACAATCCCTTTAGGGATTTTCAACATGTCAGGAGAATCTCTGACCCTATTTATGTTGCTGCCACCATTGATGGGTCCTAGGCCCATCTCTTGTCTTTCCCTCTCTATGGCTAGGATCTGTCTTTCCAAAGCCAATCTTTTGGCCATCCTGGCTAACTGGATCTCCTCTTCACTGGGGTTATCCTCAGTGATTTCAGAGGTGTTGGTCTCTCCTGTGAGGGAACCAGCATCTCTGACTATTATTTTTGGAGTCAGGGTTTGAGGGACCCTGTTCTCCCTAGATAGGACTGGTAGGGGGGAATTTTCCTCCAAGTCACTATCCTCTTCCTCTGAGTTGCCACCCTCAGAGGGGTTGGCCTTTTCAAACTCTGCCAAAAGCTCCTGGAGCTGTATTTTGGTAGGTTTGGGGCCCATTGTTATTTTCTTTATTTTACAGAGTGACCTTAGCTCCCTCATCTTAAGATGGAGGTAAGGTGTGGTGTCGAGTTCCACCACAGTCACATCTGTGCTAGACATTTTGCTTCTAAAAGTTGGAATACTTTTTAAGAATCTACAACTGGTTCTAGAATCTAATTCAAACTTTTACAAACTTTTAAACTCTAAAAGAAATGCTAAACAGGATCTAACACAAGGCCCTAGCAGGTCTTTTAAGAATTTAGAAAACTTTTCAAATTGCAAAAATCAATTTCTAATGACAATTTTGGAATTTGTCGTGTGATCAGGTATTGGCTGAGTAGTCCAGCAAATGCAAAGTCTTGTACCCCACCGCTGATCCACCAATGTAGGAAGTTGGCTCTGTATGTGCTATTTCAAATTAAGGAATAGCATGCACAGAGTCCAAGGGTTCCCCTTAGAGGTAAAATAGTGGTAAAAAGAGATAATACTAATGCTCTATTTTGTGGTAGTGTGGTCGAGCAGTAGGCTTATCCAAGGAGTAGTGTTAAGCATTTGTTGTACATACACATAGACAATAAATGAGGTACACACACTCAGAGACAAATCCAGCCAATAGGTTTTGTTATAGAAAAATATCTTTTCTTAGTTTATTTTAAGAACCACAGGTTCCAATTCTACATGTAATATCTCATTTGAAAGGTATTGCAGGTAAGTACTTTAGGAACTTTAAATCATAAGAATTGCATGTATACTTTACAAGTTATTGACAAATAGCTGTTTTAAAAGTGGACACTTAGTGCAATTTTCACAGTTCCTGGGGGAGGTAAGTTTTTGTTAGTTTTACCAGGTAAGTAAGACACTTACAGGGTTCAGTTCTTGGTCCAAGGTAGCCCACCGTTGGAGGTTCAGAGCAACCCCAAAGTCACCACACCAGCAGCTCAGGGCCGGTCAGGTGCAGAGTTCAAAGTGGTGCCCAAAACACATAGGCTAGAATGGAGAGAAGGGGGTGCCCCGGTTCCGGTCTGCTTGCAGGTAAGTACCCGCGTCTTCGGAGGGCAGACCAGGGGGGTTTTGTAGGGCACCGGGGGGGACACAAGCCCACACAGAAATTTCACCCTCAGCGGCGCGGGGGCGGCCGGGTGCAGTGTAGAAACAAGCGTCGGGTTCGCAATGTTAGTCTATGAGAGATCTCGGGATCTCTTCAGCGCTGCAGGCAGGCAAGGGGGGGGTTCCTCGGGGAAACCTCCACTTGGGCAAGGGAGAGGGACTCCTGGGGGTCACTTCTCCAGTGAAAGTCCGGTCCTTCAGGTCCTGGGGGCTGCGGGTGCAGGGTCTCTCCCAGGCGTCGGGACTTAGGATTCAAAGAGTCGCGGTCAGGGGAAGCCTCGGGATTCCCTCTTCAGGCGGCGCTGTGGGGGCTCAGGGGGGACAGGTTTTGGTACTCACAGTATCAGAGTAGTCCTGGGGTCCCTCCTGAGGTGTTGGGTCTCCACCAGCCGAGTCGGGGTCGCCGGGTGCAGTGTTGCAAGTCTCACGCTTCTTGCGGGGAGCTTGCAGGGTTCTTTCAAGGCTGCTGGAAACAAAGTTGCAGCCTTTCTTGGAGCAGGTCCGCTGTCCTCGGGAGTTTCTTGTCTTTTCGAAGCAGGGGCAGTCCTCAGAGGATGTCGAGGTCGCTGGTCCCTTTGGAAGGCGTCGCTGGAGCAGGATCTTTGGAAGGCAGGAGACAGGCCGGTGAGTTTCTGGAGCCAAGGCAGTTGTCGTCTTCTGGTCTTCCTCTGCAGGGGTTTTCAGCTAGGCAGTCCTTCTTCTTGTAGTTGCAGGAATCTAATTTTCTAGGGTTCAGGGTAGCCCTTAAATACTAAATTTAAGGGCGTGTTTAGGTCTGGGGGGTTAGTAGCCAATGGCTACTAGCCCTGAGGGTGGGTACACCCTCTTTGTGCCTCCTCCCAAGGGGAGGGGGTCACAATCCTAACCCTATTGGGGGAATCCTCCATCTGCAAGATGGAGGATTTCTAAAAGTTAGAGTCACCTCAGCTCAGGACACCTTAGGGGCTGTCCTGACTGGCCAGTGACTCCTCCTTGTTATTCTCATTATTTTCTCCGGCCTTGCTGCCAAAAGTGGGGGCCGGGCCGGAGGGGGCGGGCAACTCCACTAGCTGGAGTGTCCTGCGGTGCTGTGACAAAGGGGTGAGCCTTTGAGGCTCACCGCCAGGTGTTACAGCTCCTGCCTGGGGGAGGTGTTAGCATCTCCACCCAGTGCAGGCTTTGTTACTGGCCTCAGAGTGACAAAGGCACTCTCCCCATGGGGCCAGCAACATGTCTCTAGTGTGGCAGGCTGCTGGAACTAGTCAGCCTACACAGATAGTCGGTTAAGTTTCAGGGGGCACCTCTAAGGTGCCCTCTGGGGTGTATTTTGCAATAAAATGTACACTGGCATCAGTGTGCATTTATTGTGCTGAGAAGTTTGATACCAAACTTTCCAGTTTTCAGTGTAGCCCTTATGGTGCTGTGGAGTTCGTGTTTGACAAACTCCCAGACCATATACTCTTATGGCTACCCTGCACTTACAATGTCTAAGGTTTTGTTTAGACACTGTAGGGGTACCATGCTCATGCACTGGTACCCTCACCTATGGTATAGTGCACCCTGCCTTAGGGCTGTAAGGCCTGCTAGAGGGGTGTCTTACCTATACTGCATAGGCAGTGAGAGACTGGCATGGCACCCTGAGGGGAGTGCCATGTCGACTTACTCGTTTTGTCCTCACTAGCACACACAAGCTGGCAAGCAGTGTGTCTGTGCTGAGTGAGAGGTCTCCAGGGTGGCATAAGACATGCTGCAGCCCTTAGAGACCTTCCTTGGCATCAGGGCCCTTGGTACTAGAAGTACCAGTTACAAGGGACTTATCTGGATGCCAGGGTCTGCCAATTGTGGATACAAAAGTACAGGTTTAGGGAAAGAACACTGGTGCTGGGGCCTGGTTAGCAGGCCTCAGCACACTTTCAATTGTAAACATAGCATCAGCAAAGGCAAAAAGTCAGGGGGCAACCATGCCAAGGAGGCATTTCCTTACACACGTTATTAAGGTTCATTATCAATGATTGTCCATTCCAACTTATAATCAATGTATTCCATTGCTGTCACATTCACTGCACACATCTATTCTGTAGCTCGTGGAGCCTTTCACTGTTATTCATATCTCACAGGGTTGTGGGAGCATATGTTTTACCACTCTGTAGTCTAGAGTAAGTGCAATTAGCATTTTTCCCAACCTTACTAGTTCCGCTGTGATTGTTTCCTAACTGTAACACTGTTGGGAGAGAGAATTTTTCAATTGCATAATTAATGCATTTGTAAGTAAAATAGTACTTTACATTGCTAAACAATGTGTGCATATTAATCACATAATCTGTAGTAGGGGACTGCACTTAGCCATTATGAGCAGTACCTGAGTTAACATATTGTATAACTTAAGTTAGCCTAATAATAATGTCATTTTGCATGTCGACTTCTACACCTGAAAGCCTGCACATTTCATACTTGTTTTGCACGCTATGTGTTGTTCCATTGCAAAAGCTGTTTTTTCTAGATGCCTTTTGTTACTTAGTGAATAGTTGTTTGTTATGTATAAGACAACTGATACTGAGTTTACCACTAAAGATGTCAGTGTGTGCAACAGTCTGTCCGGTGCAAAACTTCAAAGACATAGCCATGCATGGATCATTGCTTAGACATGAGAAAGTGGGAAGTATACCTGTTCCCAGAGTGTGGAGAGAAGCAGTTGGCTCTTGAGAATAGGAACAAGCTGAAATGTTGCAATTAGTGTTTTGTTAGACATCTAATATTGTGTGTTCCGTAGACTAGGGCTCTCACACACTAGAAAAAAACACTTGCTGACTTCGAACTGAGAAGACCCTTCTCACCTCTGAGTGCAAAGGCTGTATGTGTAAGCATTCTTAGTCTCTTGTTCAGTGACGTTTATTCGGTTTTCTGTGGCTGGCACCTTACTTAATTTACCTAAACTGGATGCCCTTTCCTCAAACCATACTAGTTAGTTTAGATTAAGTAGTTCCTTTGTGATACACACTTTCTGGATATGCTGTATTCTTTATGTAATTCTCGTTTTAGTTCTATGTTTCCTTATCCTAAAATATGGGATCTTGGACCATTTAAACATATAACTAATAATGCTTGAATGTCATTGCTTTAATTAAAATGTTGTTTTTGAATGTATTTAACTTCTTATCATTTCCTGTGGAGTCTAATGGTTTCACTGTTTATGATATTTGTTTAAATGCTAGCTCCTAGGCTCCTCTTCACGTCGACTAACAAAGTTCCATACAACCAGTTGTGGGTTTTATTTGACAAGTGTGAATAGTATTAAAGCTAATGTTACAGTATTATAGATTAAGATTCAGGAACCCCTGCTCACTGTCGCATCATTCTGGGCAAAAAAAGTATGGCTTTTAAAAGTATCACTCCTTCACATGAGCGACTTCAGCAGCAACAGTGTTTGACATGGTTTATGTGTGATATACATTCTTTCAACCCCAATTTTTACTTTTCATGTTACAGTTTATTTAGTTCCGTAATCAGAGGCATTCTAGCACCATGTCTTTTGCCTTTGGAGAAGTTGTACTTTATCTTACCAAGACGTGAATAAGAAAAATACTTCTATCTGATAGAGACTCCTAATTGCTGATTCCTTACCTTAGAATATCCCCCAGGTTTCAGTGTGGATAAGGAGATTTTTCTTCAAGCAGTATCCCGCACATCGTTAGGTGGGGTCAGTTGACTCTGTGTCTGTTGTTAGTGTCGTAGTTGCCTGATATGACGTCACGGGTCGTCTACCCTGACACGCTGACGTCAGTTCTTTTCTTTCCACACCAGCCTATGCGCAGATCCAAAGAGAGCAACCCCTACAGCTGCTTTTTGAATGGCCTTTTGACTTTTTGTTGAAGTTTTTGACTTCTTGGTGCGTCGAGGATATCGTCATGGAAGACAGGCTTCAAGCCCTGCGGCTCCTGTCACTGTATGATGTTGGTGATGGATACGCACCTTGTCTGCCTGTGATGTTTGGAGCAGGAACACGTTCTGAAGTTGGGCTCTGACTGCCAGGCCATGAACCCGAAAACTTTGAGAGTGTGGTCCCTAAAGCTACTCGAAGCCCGGCAATCGGTTCCTCATCATTCCCATTCTCGGTCGACCACGACTTGTGGTTATCCCTTTCGAAATCGTCAGCACACTTGAGTAAGCACAAGAAGTCAAAGAAGCACAAGAGGTTTTGACTTCACCCCGTCGGTCAAATGACAACGCAGGAGAAGGAGCATCCTCAGTCTAGGCCTCCGTCTTCAGAGCCTACTTCTGGGTCAGCTCTGCTTCTCCCGGATTTTCCGGGGACCAGATCCACCCCTGCCCAACTCAAGGAATTTTATGAGGCCATGCACTTGATCTTTGAGCAGTCCGGCCCTGAGGGAGAGCCTTCGATCCCTGCAGGGTTTGCAGGGGCCCTTTTGGGTTCCCCAACCGGCGGCTTTGGCTCTGGCCTCGGCTCCGAGGAGCACCCAAGGATCTGCTTCCGGATCTGAAACGGCATAGTTCATACCATAACAACCTTCCCCGGTGACTGTTTTGGCGTTGACTCTCCTGACGCGGCTCGTGGGCGACATCAATCATATACGCATTGCCGACTCTGACACAGAGCCGATTCCGGCTTCGGCAAGGGCCTTGGTCCCTCGGTCGGCTCCAGACCATTTTTCTTATGGGTACGAGTTTGGTGAGAGTAGGGAGGGGTCGCTGGACCCTTCAGACTCCCAGCTAGAAGACCCTATCGACTGGGCTCAGGAGCTGGGTGAAGGCAGCGGTCTGAATACCTCCCCTGATGCCTGAATGCTTTCTCCCTCTACTGTGGCTACGGAGGATGAGGCTTCTTTATCCATGGTGGTGCGGAGAGCGGCTAAGGTCTCGGCCTCAAGCTCCCTTTGGTGGCTGTCAAGACTAATCTCCTGACTGAGGTGCTTCAGCCTGGGGATTCCACGTCCGATCCCCTTTTGCCCTTTAACCAAAGCCCTCACTGATGTCCTGCTGGGGACCTGGTCCAAACCCAGCACAGGGGCTCCTGTTAATAGGACAATTGCCTGTGGCCGTAGGCCTGCACCTGATGACCCAGCTTTCTTGACCCAAAACCCCACCCTGAGAGCTTGGTCATCCAAGCCTCAACATCCTATGGCACGTTTCCTTCCGCTGTCCTGGATAGGGAATCCAAAAGGATGGATCAGCTTGGAAAGAAGTTGTTTTCTTCCTCTAGCCTGGCATTGTGGTCTGTGAACACCACATGCCTTTTGGGCTGTTACACCCATACTTTATGTGACACAAAGACGCAAATGCTGCCACAGGTCCCGGAGGAGGCCCAGGCCATTCTCTCCAAAGCTATTGCTGATGGGAGAGATGCACCTAAGCTCAGGAACAGATGTGGGCTGGATGTGACCGACTCTCTTGGCAGATTGGTTGCTTCGACGGTGACCTTGAGGCGCCACGCCTGGTTAAGGACATCTGACGTTTCAGGGGAGGTCCAATCCACTCTGATGGACATGCACTTTGATGGCACCCATCTCTTCGGAGAAAAGCGGACTTGGTGCTTAAGGCCTTTTCAGGAGTCCAAGCTACAGCCCAGTCCCTTGGTCTTGCTGCTGCCACACGCCCACCTCAGTCTGCTTTTTGCCCCTTTCGTGGCTACGGAAGGGATTCCCATCCATGTCCTTTCCCCACCAGCCACCGTGCTGGTCATGCTGCTCAGCCTCTGCGTGGCCAGGGACGTGGGATCCAGTAGCTGCGTGGATCAGTGAGCCATCGGTTTAGCCAATCTCCCCTTCCACTCCCCCCCCCACCCTCCAAACCGTCATAGTCTGACATTTCGCCATCAGGGACCAGTCGCCGGCAGGATTCACCATCATCTGGCCTGCTGGAACACCATCATGTCAGACAGGTGGGTTTTGGAAATAGTCATAAGGGGCTGCTCCCTCCCCTTCAAGACTGCCCCTCCATCCATGCCACCATCCTAAGATCGGATGACGGAGGATCACCTGACCCTTCTCCGCGAGGAGGTTACAGCTCTCTTGGCCATGGCAGCCATAGAGGGTCCCTCTGTCAGTAGTAGGTTGTCGTTGTTATTCCTGTTACTTTCTGGTGCCTAAAAATGACAAGGGCCTCTGCCCTATACTAGACCTTCAGTCCCTCAGTCTCTTTCTCAGGAAGGAGAAGTTATAAATGCTCACTCTGGCTCAGGTCCTATCTGCCCTGGACCCAGGAGACTGGATGGCAGCGTTGGACTTGCAGGACGCACATTTGCATGTTCCCGTCCTGCCTGCCTACAGACGTTACTTGCTGTTCACGGTAGGCCACAAGCTTTTTTAATTTACTGTGCTCCCCTTTGGCCTTACATGCGCCCCTCAGGTGTTCACAAAAGTGATGGAGGTTGTCACAGCTCATCTGCACAGGTTAGCGGTTTCAGTCTTCCCCCTACCTCGACAACTAGCTGTTCCACCTTCGGACTATTAAGGACTTCCTGCATTCGCTGGGGTTCACTATAAACATTTCAAAGTCACATCTGACTCCCTCTCAGACTCTCCTTTTCATCTGAGCTGTTCTGGACACAGTGAAGTTTCGGGCCTATCCTCCCGAATGGCAACTCCAGGATATTCAGGCTATGATACCGATGTTTCAGCCTCTATCCTGGATTTGGGTGAGAAGGACTCTGACGCTGCTGGGCCTCATGGCCTCCTGCATCTTGCTGGTGACGCATGCCAGATGGCATATGCGGGCTCTGCAGTGGCACCTGAAGTTCCAGTGGGAGCACCATCAGGGGAATCTCTGCAGCATGGTTCAGATCTCAGAGGGGACTGCACAAGATCTGCAGTGGTGGCTTTTGAACCGCAATTGGGTCAGAGGAGGATCCATCTCTCTTCCCCAACCAGATTTGACAGTAGTGACAGATGTGTCACTCCTGGGATGGGGCGGCCACATGGGAGATACGGAGATCAGAGGTGTCCAGGTCAGTCTTGTGGAGCTCAGGGCAATCAGTCTGGCGTTGAAACCATTCCCTCTCTCAAGGGGACAACATCACCGCCATGTGGTACTGCAACAAGCATGGCATAATGGAGCCGTGGACCCTTTGTCAGGAGGCTCTGTGCAAGGCTGGAACATCAGGGCATATCCTGGTGGTTCAACATCTGGCATGTTCTCTGATGGCCAGAGCTTACGAACTCAGCTGTCAATGCCTGGTCGATCACGAATGACATCTCCATCCAGAGGTGGCACAAGGTCTCTTTTAGTAGTGGGGAGAGCCTTGGTTAGATCTGTTCGCCTACGCAGAAAGCGCCTATGCGGCTGTTTTTCATGCTGGATTTTCCAAGGCCACACTCGCTCGGTGATGCTTTTCGTCTCAGGCCTCCTTTATGCCTTTCCGCCAATATAACTTCTGCCCAGAGTTCTCAAGAAGATCAAGAACGACCGGGCCCAAGTCATTCTTGTGACTCCGGACTGGGCACGAAGAGTATGGTATCTCGAGCATGGTCATTGTCGGAAGATGGCTCTGTATATACTATCTCAAAGTAAGAGATAGTGTGCACAGAGTCCAAGGGTTCCCCTTAGAGGTAAGATAGTGGCAAAATTAGATAATTCTAATGCTCTTTTTTTGTGGTAGTGTGGTCAAGCAGTAGGCTTATCAGAAGGTAGTGTTAAGCATTTGTTGTACACACACAGGCAATAAATGAGGAACACACACTCAAAGACTCAACTCCAGGCCAATCGTTTTTATATAGAAAAATACATTTTCTTAGTTTGTTTTAAGAACCACAAGTTCAAGATTTGAAGTAAATACATAAAATAGAAGGTACTCCACACAGGTAAGTTAGGAACTTTGAATTAAAGCAGTAACATACACAGTTGTTGTTAAAATGGCAATATGCTATTTTAAAAGTGGACACTGTGCAAAAACAACAGTTTCTTGGGGAGGTATGTAATTGTTAGTTTGTCAGGTAAGTAAAGCACTTACAAGTTCCTAGGCAAAGGCAGCCCACCGTTGGGGGTTCAAGGCAACCCCAAAGTTACTGCACCAGCAACACAGGGCCGGTCAGGTGCAGAGGTCAAAGGAGGGCCCAAAACACATATGCGCCTATGAAGGACAGGGGTGCTCCAGTTCCAGTCTGCCTACAGGTTAGTACCTGCATCTTCGGAGGGCAGACCAGGGGGGTTTTGTAGAGCACTGGGGGGGGACATAAGTAGGCACACAAAACACACCCTCAGCGGCACAGTGGCGGCCGGGTGCAATGTGCAAAGCAGGCGTCAGGTTTTGTATAGGAATCAATGGAGGTACCTGGGGGTCATTTTAGCGGCGCAGGCAGGGCACAGAGGGGCTTCTCGGGTCAGCCACCGACTGGGCTTGGCAGAGGGTCGCCTGGTGGTCACTCCTGCACTGAAGTTCGGTTCCTTCTGGTCCTGAGGGCTGCGGGTATAGTGCTTGGTCCAGGCTTCGGGTTCCTTGTTACAGGCAGTCGCGGTCAGGGGGAGCCTCTGGATTCTCTCTGCATGCGTCGCTGTAGGGGTTCAGGGGGGTCGCCTTGGGTTACTCACGAGGTCGCAGTCGCCTGGGAATCCTCCCTGTAGTGTTGGTTCTCTGGAGCTCGAGCCGGGGGCGTCGAGTGCAGATGGTGAAGTCTCACGCTTCCGGCAGGAAGAGTGAGTTCTTTAAAAGTTGCTTCTTTGTTGCAAAGTGCTGCTGTTACCTGGAGTTTCTTGGTCCTTCGGGTTTAAGGGCAGTCCTCTGAGGCTTCAGAGGTTGATGGTCCCTGTTGGATGCGTCGCTGTTGCAGTTTTCTTTGAGTCAGGAGACAGGCCGGTAGGGCTGGGGCCAAAGCAGTTGTTGTCTCCGTCGTCTCTGCAGGGCTTTCAGGTCAGCAGTCCTTCTTGTTTCAGGTTACAGGAATCAGTTTTCCTGGGTTCTGGGGTGCCCCTAAATACTGCATTTAGGGGTGTGTTTAGGTCAGGAGGGCAGTATCCAATGGCTACTGTCCCAGAGGGTGGCTTCACCCTATTTGTGTCTCCTCCCTGAGTGGAGGTGGGCACATCCCTAATCCTATTCGGGTAATCCTCCAAACTTAAGATGGAGGGTTTCTAAAGGCAGGGGTCACCTCAGCTCAGGACACCTAAGGGGCTGTCCTGACTGGTGGGTGACTCCTCTTTGTTTTTCTCATTATCTCCTCTAGCCTTGCCGCCAGAAGTGGGAGCAGTGGCCAGAGGGGCGGGCATATCTCCACTAGCTGGAATGCCCTTGTGTGCTGTAACAAAAGGCATGAGCCTTTGAGGCTCACCGCCAGGTGTTACAGTTCCTGCAGGGGGAGGTGAGAAGCACCTCCATCCAGTACAGGCTTTGTTCGTGGCCACAGAGTGACAAAGGCACTCTCCCCATGTGGCCAGCAACTCGTCTGGTTGTGGCAGGTTGGCAGAAACTGGTCAGCCTAGCACTAGGAGTCGGACTGGTATTCAGGGGGCATCTCTAAGATGCCCTCTGGGTGCATTTTACAATAAATCACACACTGGCATCAGTGTGCATTTATTGTGCTGAGAAGCTTGATACCGTGTAGACATTATGGAACTGTGGAATTTGTGTTTGACAAACTCCCAGACCATATACTCTTTATGGCTACCCTTCACTTACAATGTCTGAGGTTTTGCTTAGTCACAGTAGGGGCATAGTGCTCATGCACAAATGCCCTCACCTGTGGTATAATGCACCCTGCCTTAGGGCTGTAAGGCCCGCTAGAGGGGTGACTTAACTATGCCACAGGCAGTGTGAGGTTGGCATGGCACTCTGTGGGGAGTGCCTTGTCGACTTAGTCATTTTCTCCCCACCAGCACACACAAGCTCTGAGGCAGTGCGCATGTGCTGAGTGAGGGGTCCCCAGGGTGGCATAAGACATGCAGCAGCCCTTAGAGACCCTGCCTGGCATCAGGGCCCTTGGTACCAGGGGTACCATTTACAAGGGACTTATCTGAGTGCCAGGGCCGTGCAAAGGTACAGTTTAGGGAAAGAACACTGGTGTTGGGGCCTGGTTAGCAGGATCCCAGCACACTTTCAATCATAACTGGAATCAGCAAAGGTCAAAAAGTCAGCGGGTAACCATGCCAAGGAGGCATTTCCTTACAGTCATTGATCCCCTGATTAAACTGCCACTTCGGAAGGATCTTCTGTCACAGCAGTGGGGTACAGTTCTCCGCCTGAACCTGTCCGGTCTCCCCCATTTTGCGTGGAGATTGAGCAGCAGCAGTTGACAGCTTTTGACCTTCCGCCTGAAGTCTGCAATGTTATCTTGGCAGCCAGGTGTCCCTCCACCAAAATAGTATACGCCTGTAGGTGGAACAAATTTGTGGTATGGTGAACAGACAAGTATAGGGATAGGTCCTCCTCTGTCGACACCCATGTCTCCTCAGCATCTGAGGTGACCCACTGCTCCAACTTAGGGGAAGATTACTTAGATAGGGAACTTATGAAGCGGAGTCTAGAGGAGGCTAGGCTAGGACTGCAGCAGCAACTAGCTCTAGATAGGGAGTCCTTGGCAGTAGAGGGGGAGAGACAGGGTTTGGGGTTAGCACCCCATGGTGGCAGCAATCTTACTGTAGGGACACCAGGGTCAGGGAGGACTCCTGTGAATCTGGGAACCTAAGCAAGATAGTCTCACCTTACAAGGTGGGAAATGATATTCACAAATGGTTCACTGCCTTGGAGAGGGCCTGTAAAGTACAAAGAATTCCTCAGAGACAGTGGACAGCAATCTTGTGGCTCTCCTTCTCTGACAAAGGCAGAGATAAACCTCTCACTGTCAGAGAAGATGCAGGTGATTACTCAGCACTCAAGAATGTACTCTTAGATGGATTTGGGCTAACCACTGAACAATATAGGGTCAAATTCAGGGAGACCAAAAAGGAGTCCTCCCAGGATTGGATAGATTTTGTGGACTGCTCTGCTAAA
This sequence comes from Pleurodeles waltl, assembly GCF_031143425.1. Taxonomy (NCBI): domain Eukaryota; kingdom Metazoa; phylum Chordata; class Amphibia; order Caudata; family Salamandridae; genus Pleurodeles; species Pleurodeles waltl. Next base: position 606,917,907 of record NC_090442.1, on the reverse strand, counting down.
GCTCTGGAAGGCTGGTTGCATGAGAGCAAAGTAGGTGATTACCAGGGCTTGTATAATCTGATTCTGAGAGAGCATTTTCTTAATAACTGCATTTCTGATCAGCTGCATCAGTACCTGGTGGACTCTGATTTGACCTCACCCCAAGAATTGGGAAAGAAGGCAGGCAAATGGGTCCGCACCAGGGTGGGTAGGAAAGTTCCCACAGGGGGGGAGCACAAGAAGAATGATTGAAGTAAGAATCAGGACAAGTGTGGGGACAAAAACAAAGAATAAGACTTCTGATCAGGCCCACAAAACACTTCTGGGGGTGGATCTAAGTCCTCTGTAGGCAACCAGGCCATAGGGTAGGTGACAGCACTTGTCCTAAAAGTAGCCCCAAGCCTGCTACTACCACTAGTACCCCTAGCACCCCTAGCAGTAGCAACAGTTGTGGTAGCGTAATGAGCCCAAGAGTGTAGCTGGGTTCACCTTTGGGACTGTAGTGGGTCCTGGGGTAGGTATAGAAACCCCTGAGACAGTTCTCGTCTCTAAGGGTGGCAGTGGCCTTGCCACCCAGCTGCTTGTCCCCTTACTATGGATAAGTACAAGCAGCATTCCTTGATAAATGGTGTTGAAGCTGAGGCCTACAGGGACACATGTGCCAGTGTTACTGTAGTAACTGAAAAACTAGCGTCACCTGAACAACACCTACTTGGTCACAGGTACCAAGTCACTGAGTGAATAACTCCACTCAGTGCTTCCCCATAGCTATGGTAGACTTTAGCTGGGGGGGGGGGGGGGGGCAGGTTTACTGGCCCCAAAAAGGTTGTAGCGTCCTCTAACCTACCTGTAGAGTGCCTCTTAGGTAACAACTTAGAGACCTCAGCTTGGGCTGAAGTTGAGTTTCAAGCCTATGCAGCCATGCTGGGCATCCATAAACACCTCCTTGCCTGAACCACAACACAGGCTTAGGAACAAGGAGAGCAAGGAGCCTTGGAGCCTGAAATAATGGCCCAGGACACTCCTAACAACAGAGACAGGCAGGATAAAGAGTTACCTCCTATCCAGACTCCCACTGAGGATCCCAGTCCTCTGAGGGAGGAACCCATTCCCTGGGTGAAACCTACACCACAGGAACTTAAGGCTATAGCAACTGAACTTCTGGGGGTAAAAGAATCCATCTGGAAGGAACCTAGGGTAGAACAGCAAACCTGTCCTACTTTAGAAAACTTTGAACAGCCACCCTGTCCTTCCATGGAAACTTTCGGGCAGCAACACTGCTCCACCCCACAAAACGTAGGACAGCAACCCTGTCCTGCTCTACACCCATAGGCCAGCAACCCTGCCCTACTATAGATTCACAGGGACAGCAATCCTGTCCTGCTCTAATACACTTGAATCCACAATCAGCAACTCAAGAACCAAAGGGCCCGCAGTTTACACATATTATAGGAGTAAATCTCAAACTGATAGGGTGGGGCCTTCTCCCCACTGGGAATGGACCATACAGTGTAAACCCACTCCAATGCAGATGGACTCTCCAGATAATTCCACTTAGACAATAAGGACTCATCTGGCCAAGGTTAGTCTTATTGTCGTTCGTTTGGCAGGGTGGGGGGGTTGTGTAAAAAGTACCCCCTCTTTGACATGATTACACCCCACTGCTTTGACTGTTTTCAGTGGGATCCTGCTAACCTGGACCCCAGTGATTGTGCTCTCTTCCTCTAAATATGTTTGCCTAGGGCTTTGCACACCCTAAAATTGGCATACTGGTGTCCCCTTGGTCCTCTCTGCCAGCTGTCCGACTTGGGACACGGTAAGCCTTTGCCCCTCCCTGAAGGACAGTACCCCTGTGCACCGTGATTCTTGCAGCTACAAAGCCTTGTTGGCTCCTTCTCCCAGGGATCTTCAGGCTTCATGTAGCTCCGGCCCCCAGCACATCTTTCTGTCAGGCACAGCCTCCTCTCTACTGCTCCAGTGACGTGGGACTCCTCTTCAGCTGTGCTGAGTGAGCCTCACTGTGACTTGCTGTGCCTGCTGTCAGTGGGTTGCCTGTGAGGGCTGCCTCCTCTTCTGGTGACTCTTCCGACTCCTGAGGGTCACCCCGGATTCCCCTCCCTGGGTCGAGTCCCCTGGGCCATGCTGGTCCTCTTCTGCCTTGCAACATTTCTTTTCCTTCTTTTGCATTTGCCAATGCTTGTTGGTGGTCTTCCTATACCACTGACCCACTGCAACCCGACAGCGGATGTGGGACACCAACTGCATCGCTTCAGGGACGCCTCTTCAGCTTCTGGGCCGCACAACTGGTCTTCTTCATCCCCGTCGACCTGGTCCTACATCCTCAGAAGGGTGGGTAGTGACTCCTGCCACAACCGGACACTCCAACACAAACTGGACTTGGTCCTCTTCCTTTGCAGGTCTTCTTCTTCCGGAAACCAACTTTGGGTCTTGTTTGGGTCTTGCTCAATCCTTGTCCAATGTCCTCCTGGTGGGTTTGGGAAAAACTAAGTACTTATCTCTGCCCTCCTAGTCGCTGGGGGTCACTCTGGTACTACCCTCTTGGGGTTCCTAGTTCCTCCAGCTCCCCTCTACCGACTCCACAACCTTGGGTGGGGGACTGTATCTTGCATTCCACTTTCTTATTATAAGGTTTCGTCCTCCCCTAGGACCTTCACTGTTTCATATTACTTCTGCCAATGCTTATTGTTTTTTTATGCCCTTTACTGATTGCTAATGCGTATATAATAGTGTGTTTACTTACCTCCAGTTGGGGGACCGCCTATTAGTATTATAGTACTTGTGTTACTCTAATAAAGTTCCTTGATTTTTGTTACACTGTGTGGTCCTTTCATCTGTGCTAGTGCTGTGTGACTATAGTGGTTTTGCATAAGCTTTCCATGTCTCCTAGATAAGTCTTGGCTGCTCATCCACAGCTATTTCTAGAATGTCCTGGTTTCCTAGACACTGCCTACACTTCACTAACAGGGTTACCTGGACCTGGTATAAGGTGATAACACCTTTGGTGCTCATCACACACCAGACCAGCTTCCTACAACCAGGGCCTCCTTTCTACCTAAGGTGGTCATGCCCTTTCATGTAGGCTAATCTATCACTTTGCCTACTTTTTACACATCTCCACATCCTTCTAAGCAAGAGGAGAGACTCCACCGTCTGGACCCAAAAAGAGCATTGGCATTCTATCTTGATTGTACCAAAGAGCTCCGGGTGGATGATGAACTCTTTGTGGGTTATGTGGGTGCAAAGAAAGATCAGGCTGTGCAGAAAAGATCCATCTCTAGATGGTTTGTTCTTTGCATTAAAATGTGCTACACATTGGCTCACTCTACTAAAGCAACAGCTGCAACCACTGCATTGGCACGCGGAGTTCCAGTCCTGGACATCTGCCAGGCAGCAGCGTGGGCGTCCTTACATACGTTTACCAAACACTAATGCCTAGACAGTGAGTTCCGAAGGGATGGGTACTTTGCCAGTTTGGTCCTGCAGGACTTCCCAGGATGATCGTGGTTCACAGACCCTCCTCTGCAGATGGCATTGCTTAGGAATCTATTCTAAGGTAGGGAATCTGCAACTAGAAGTCTCTGTCAGGTAACAAGTTATTTACTTTCGTTAACAAATTTTCTGGTAGAGACATGTTCTAGTTGCAGACTCCTTACTGACCTACCTGTCCTCTCTGCTCCTGCAAACTAATTTCTGGGGACAGGGTCTTCCCTTTCAGGGACCTCGTTCAGGCACACCAGAATCAGTGTTCTTCATGGCTCCACGCTTCTGGCGTGGAAAATCGTGAAAAGAAGCTGACGTCAGTACACCGGGGTGGCGCCCATATATGACCCCAATATCATATCCAGCAACTACGACGCCAACTTCAGACGCGGAGTTGACCAATGCCATCTAACAGCACACAGTGGTACTGCTCGTAGAAAAATCTCCGGATCCGGATAGATGCCTGGGGGAAATTCTAAGGTAAGAAATCTGGAACTAGAATAAGTCTCTATCAGATAATTTGTTACCAAATGTAAGTAACTTGTTAGTCAGTAAAAAGGAAGGAGAGATTTTAGACTAAGGGTTGCACCCTACATTCTCACCAACAACCTCACATGCAGGGTGTTATTGTTAACATGTCTTCTTGACAATCTAAGAGATCTTTAAAAAAAATGGCAATCAGCAGTATGTAACCTTCCTTGCTGCATTCGGTTTGGTTCTAACTCATTGTTTTGATCTTCACAGATGAAAGAACTTGCAATGGTGTTCTGCCACCAACTGCAGTCTAAATATCTTGATGAGACACTTGGAGAGCAGGTGAGAGTGCTAAAATATCTACTTGATGTGTTCTGGATAACACCACTTATAAAAAAGAAGATGATTTAATGCTAAACTTTCAAAAAATGTTTTGTATGAGACATAAATCATATCACTCACTTTCAAACTTAAAAAAAAAAAAAGCACTCTACTCACTTTCACTTCATCGAAAGTGTACATATGTAACAGGTGATACCTTAACTGTGCACTGTATTTAAGACTATAATAACAAATTTATAGAAACATATTGTACATTAGAATAACTGGCTAATGTTGAATGGAATAACATGGTTTTATTTAAGCATCTCTCAGTCTGAACTTTATCATAATGCTCAGGAACCCTGCCAGGCATCACTATTTCACAGGTGGACAGTGGTCCCAATCCTGTTCTCCCCATTAATGTATTTATTTATATTTAATTTTGTTATAATCAGTCCACATGCCACCTGGGCACAGTTTCAGGAAGCCTCCCCTGTTTTTTTTGTTTAGTTCTTTATTGTGCAATTATTTAAAATCATTACAATAAAACATACCTTAATAACTTTCTTATTTTGAGCCCACTAAAAAAAAACTTACTTAAGCCACCTAATTGTGGTAAACAAAATGGCTTTAAAAGTGCTTAGCAATTAAAAGCTAAAGTTAATAACAGAAAAGTCTGAAGTGCAGTATTAATGCCCTAAGTAGGGGGTCAAACTGATCTCAGACTGAGCTCAAGGCCTCTATAGAATCCCCGGAGCAAGCAAAGTTCTAATCAGAGGTGCAGGATATAATGTCTGATGCATTCAGTGATAGGGATCTGGCCGTTCTCAGGAACTTTATAAATCTGGCTGCCAACTCTGAACACTCACTTTTCAAGCATGCTACGACGACCGCGCTGCAAGTACAAATATGTAGAGCTCGCCATATTGGTCGAAGTCAAAATACTCTTAAGTGGGATCAGCTTCTCACATACACATGGGAGATGGATTAGTGATCCCTCCTGCCTGGCAAAGAATCTACAATGCCTGTCCTGGGCTTCAAACTTTCTCTGACCATACCCATATGTTTTTAGTGGAATTAGCAATTGGCTGAGCCTGCAAAGTTCATTACACTATAAGATATGAAAAATAGTTTAGCAGATTTAAACTTTTCAAACTTTTAGCAAAATTGCCAAGTCCTAGAATCAGGGTCTCATTAAAAATAAAGGTTTGCATGAATTTGGATAAATTGGGTGTGTGTGTGTGTGTGTGACCCCTTTATTACCTAATGTAGTTTTTTTATGTGCACCCACATAGGTGTATGTTTCTTTAGTGGCTCAGTAAATGGAATCAATCAGTTTAATTATATAACTGTTTATGATGGAAATAACACTGTAAAGTTGTGAGTTAATAACAAATGAGACTACAAAGAAATATTTGATAACGAAGGTAATAGCCCTGATAACTAGATCCATTAAATCTATTGCTGAAGAAACTGTAAACATGTGACTCTAGTTTCAGGTTTTTATGATTAAAAAAAGGTTGGACTTTTTTGGTCCCAAGTGGCAAGAACATCAGAATTAGGGGAGAATCCCAGCATAAGTTGTCCAGAAGGATATAGAGACGCATTCTGTTGTAGTAAATATTTTGCTTCAGTAGGTATTGTGCCACACTCTTAGTGTACAAATGTGACTGTTACTATATTAAACCTTGGCACACACAAACGTATTAGGCTTGCCTAAGTTCATGATGATGTTGGTAGAGATATTGCGAATAGGTCTTGTAATTCAGCATTGCCCCTCAGGCATCCCTACCTCAAATCCCAGTAATGCACATTCAAGAAAAAGGAGTCACACTTGTCTTACTTTGTCATCACAAGGGAAAAGTTAATTATTGCATTGTTTTTGTCTCATTCTTTCAGGTTATAAAGAATTTACTATTTGTGTCCAAAGTAGTGTATCTTTTGATGGCAGAAGAGGAAGACAAACAAGATGACAACAAAGACATCGACTTTGAAACAGATCATAAAGAAATCTCAGCAGATGACAGTGAACTGGGGGGATATCAGGAAGAGAATAAGCATGACGAAAAACCGGAGGAGGACAAAAAACAAGCCACTTTATTATGGTTAATCAAAAAACTGTCATTTATGGCCAAAAGAGATGCTGCTTACTCACCAAAAAGCACATTAAAGGTTAGCCGGATCTCATATTTGTCTTCATCTAAAAAGAACGAAGGCCGACCACTTTTATTTACTTTTAAACATGTTTCTTTTGCTCATGTCCTGAGCCCTTTTGGGATTTTGACTTTTTGTCATAGTGTATATTGTGTCCAAAGATGGGAATGAAGAAAAGTAGACAGGACCTGAGGTCCTGGATATATTGTGTCCCACTTGCAGTTAAAACAGGAAATTGCCTCAGTACTCATCAAGCAGTCATCCATTTGTGTTTTATTTTTAATGGGTAGTCCATTTCACTATCAACATATGAGATGAGATGATGTGATACATTTTGTATAATAGATTGAAAAATAAATGTGCTACATGCAATTTACTGAAACCAAATGATTAAAATGATTTGGTCGTTTACAAATAAATAAGCATAGGTTCTGCAAGCAAAATAAGTTGGTTCTAAAGGACCTAAGTGTAGTGAACTTACACTGAACACAAATGTTATCAGGCCAGTGTAAATAAGTCATCTGTTTCTGCCATTTAAAATAATACTGCACTGCCCTCTGCTCACTAATCATAGCAATCTTTAGCGATTTCTTAACCTGCCTACTTCCTGTGCCCTCTCCTTCTAAATGTTTCCTCTGCATGCTCTCCATCCATTCTTAGCTACAACGATATTTTAGGCAGTTAAATACATCTGATTACAGATTCCCTTCCCTATTAATACCCCCAGCCTTCAGACTGGATCGTGAGATTTTTCTCAGCATTTCTCTAACATCAACATCAGTTGGTGGTGTGCGGCTCTGCGTCTGCTTCATCACGCCCCACCCCTTGGAAGTAAAATTAGAACCATGTGTAAGCGCCACCTCTGCACGCTAACATCAGTTCCTTTTTTTCGCACTTTTGGATGCAGAGCTCGCTCCCAAGCTTTTACCACTGCTCTGAACTTTTTGTTTCAAAATTCCTTTTCCACTTTGCTTGGGACATGTACCCTCATAAACTACAGGGTTTATGCATTGTAGGGTATGTCACAGACTGATATCTGTGTCAGATCCAGCACCAGGTATGTCTCAGGTGTCTAGGGTCGTTGAAAGCCTCCAGGACCTGCGATGACTGCACCAGGAGGTACCCCAAGGTGATCTTGGTTTACAAAGCCAAACTCTACATCACCAAACATCGAAGAAAGGCTCGAAGTCGAGGGAGAAGTCTCACTCTTGAGGTAGTTTCTGCAAAACATCTTCCTCACATTTGATATCATCAGGTAGGTTGAAGTCCAAAATGAAACACAAGAAAATGAACTGAGATTCTTCTCCATCATGCTACTCTCACTCAGAGACGTCGCATGGGATTCAAGGTGATTTTCGATCTTGATCTCAGTCTCCTACAGAGGAACTGACTCCACAAAGGCTTTCAAAGATGTTGCGGATCTTTGCAGCCTTTCGGCTCCCTTTAGGCGTGCCTTTGGGGCCTATGGATCAGAGTAGACCTCCAGTCAGGTTACCATCAGCCTATCTGTCCTCTACGCCACCTGTGCCTTTTGACTCTCCTGTGGGGGCCATCTCGACTACAGCACCGATGCCTGGTACCACAGCCTGCGCTGGTTCCTGCCCCTTCAATGCCAGATTTGATGTTGCCAACACCAGAGGAGGATCCAGTTGATTTTCTGACTTTGAAATGAAGCAAGATGAGATGCTATGACGTCGAACAAAGTTGTTCCTATACCTATTCCGACACAACTGCTCCAGCCTCATTCAGATTTAGACAGAAGATTACCACTGCGTAGGAGTCCCCCTCAAGAACTCCAAAATAATTTTGACTTTGTTTCAGAGCATAGGTAACATGGTCTAGGTGATCCTGATTATAGATAATAGAGATGGCTCTTCCCACTGCTATGACGACAACAATCGTCTCATGGACCTACAAAAGACAAATGGTTTGGACTCCTCGCCTGACACTGGATTGAGCTCCCTCCAATCTATCCCCCCCTCCTCCCCAGGGCCCCTCAACAGAAGACACTTCCTCTTTCGTTGTAGTCATCCGACGTGCAGCTGAAGTTCTTATTTTGCAGCTTTCATGTATAGGGATCCAAACTAATGTGCTGACTGTGGTTCTGCAGCCTGGACAGAACTTCACACAACCACGTCTTCCTTTGAGTGAGCCCCTGACTGACACGTTGTCATACAGTCACTAAAAACCTTGTTTTTGCCTGCTGGAAAATAGGCAAGTGGGTAGATGCTATAGATCTGCACCTGGTGACCCTGCCTTTCTCACACAGCATCTCATTCCTGAGATCATAGTGGCCCAGGCTTACAGAGGTAGGTTAGACCTGAACTCATTCCATATGACAACTCCTGATAGGAATTTGAAACATATGGTTCTTCTCAGCTAGCCTGGTTTATCATTGTCAATGCCTCCTACCTCCTTGGATGATACTCATATGCACCGTAGGGCATGGTCAGCAAGAACTTGCCAACAATCCCTGATAAATTTCTCTCTAGCCTAGCGCAGATCACCCAAGATGGACTAAATGCATCATCTACTCTGGGCTGGACATGGATTGCTTAGGCAGGGCAGTCTGTACCAGTGTGATGCTTTGGTCCCATGCCTGAATGAGATCTTTGGGATTTTTGTGTGATGTCCCAGTGTCATTAATGGATATGACGTTTAAATGCACCCAGCTTTTAGGAGACAAAGCAGACCTCTGTATTAGGGTGCGTCAATGAAAGCAGGGCCACAGCGAACTCCCTCAGCCTCTCTGAGCCTGTTCAACAGTATCCTCAGCAATGTCGCCTCTTTCAGTGCTTTGCCTCTAGACAATGCCAAGGCCCCCCACCCCAGCAACAGATCCCCCAGTCCTTTCGAGGTTTGGTCCTGGAAATAGTCGTCAGCAACCAGGCCCTCAGGAGCAACATACTGCTCATTCCTATCCCGCTATAGTGGCTTCCAAGCCACTATAGTTTGCCCTTGGCTGCATATGGCCTCCCTGTTTGAGGCAAGATAAGTTGCCACTTTGGTGGATGGCAGAGCATTACATCTGACAAATGAGGGTTCAAAATAGTTCAGAAAGAATACGACCTCTCTTCTGCCTAACCCAGCACATATCCGACCCACCTCAGAGCAGCTTTGGGAAGACCATTTGCCCATTCTGTGGTCAAAGGAGTCATAGAACGGGATCCGGCATCTGAAATAGGGACAGGATGTCACATCTGTAATTTTGGTGCATAAAAAGGGCGAAGTTCTTTGTCCTATTTTAGAGCTTCACCCTGGTAACTGCTTCCTAAAAAGGACAAATTCAAGATGCTTTTGTTGGGCCAGATTCTCTCTGCCCTGGATGCAGGAGACTGGATGGAAGCACTGAACCTGCAGAATGCCTATTTGCATGCCCCGTTGGGAGTTTCCTGCAGTTTAAGGTGGCCCAAAATCTATTTCTGTTTCCCTTGTTCCCCTTAAACTTCACCAGTGCTCCTCCAGTGTTCACTAAACTGATGGCGGTGAGCACTGCACTCCTTCAGAGGTCTGGCATACAAGTCTTCACCTATCTCAATGACTGACGGTTGAAGGCATATTCACCAGTCAGTTTTAGAGCACCTGTAGATGATGGATGATCTTTTAGTTTGTTTGGATTCTTGATCAATGTGCCAAAGTAACACCTAGCTCCTTCACAGAGGCTACTATTCAACTGAGCCATTCTGGATATGGTGCACTTTTGAATCGTGACCTCAGGTTCAGCAAATCCAGGGCATTAGGGCTATGATCCTGATGTTTCAGCTTCAATCCTGGCTCTCCTTGAGAGTGGGACTGAGACTTCTTGGCCTCTTGCATCCTGCTAGTGGACTACACCAGATGGCATGTGCAGGCTCTACAGTGGGATCTGACGTCTCAGTGAGCTGAGCCCATAGGGAACCTGTCAGATGTCATCCTCGTTTTGGAGGTGACTGCACAGGATCTGCAGTTGTAGCTGGTCACCTGGAGTTAGCCCCAGTGGTAGACCCCTCTCCTTAACCCACCGGGAGCTGACAGAGGTGACTGATGCATCACTGCTGGGGTGAAGAGGCCACATAGGAGAGGTAGAGATCAGAGGCCTCTGGTTTTCGGCAGAGACCAGGCTTCACATCAACCTGTTGGAGCTGCATGCTATTCGCTTGGCGTGGAAGGCCTTCCTGCCGACCAACAAAGGGCAGGCTGCTTCAGGTTGTCACAGACAACATTACCCCCCTGCTTTACTACAACAAAGAGGTTGAGCAGGGTCCTGTGACAGGAGGCTCTGTAACTGGCTGAACTATGAGGACATTTCCCTGGTAGTAAACCACTTGGTGGGGTCATTTAAATTCACAGCACAAGAACTCAACTTGCGACACCTAGAGGATCATATATAGCACTTAAACCCCAGGGTGGTCAGAACGTCTTCCAGCAGTAGGAGGAGCCATGGCTCAAGCTCTTCTCCACCCATGCGAACTTGCAATATCAACAATTTCATGCATGGAAGTTCCCAAGACGTCTCTTTACTGGAGACTTATTCCACCTAGTGTGGAGCTTGAGTTTTCTGTATGCCGCCCGTGTCTACCTCATCTGCCTTGAGTTCTGAAGAAGATCAGGAACGACTGGGCCCAAACCATGTTAGAAGCCAAGCTTGGGGAGGAATAGTGTGTTACCTGGAGCTTCTGTTCTCTGATCAAACTGCCACTTCGAGAGGATCTCCTGTCGCAGCAGCAGGGCATGGTCCTGCACCCATGCCTGCACATCCTACATCTTCATGCATGGAGATTAACAGCGACAGCTGACTGCTTTTGACCTCCTTGCCGTAGTTGTGGATATCATTCTAGCCAGGCGTCTAGATGCAAAATCTGTTTACTCCGAGCACTGGTATAAATTTGTAGCCTGGTTTAGTTCCCACCTTACAGACCCAGTACAACCAAAGTTGTTGGATGTTTTGTACTTTTGTTCTGTCTTTAGCCCCGTAAGGACTCCCTTTTTGCACTGTTAAAGGTTTTTCGTTGGCCCCTTCGGTCTTTTTAAATTTGTTTCACCAACAGACCTTGTTTAAATCACGTGTTGTGATCCATTTTCTTAAAGGTCTTGTTCATAGGTTTCCACCCGAGCCTTTTGTGATATCGCAGTATGATTTTAATTTGGTTCTCGAAATCCTTATGTGTACCTCTCATATTTGCAACTCCTGACTCAAAACAGTCATTTTTATTGTAATATCTTCAGCCTGTCCTGTGAGTAAACTACTTCAAACTCCGTCCATTCAACCTCCATACACCACCGTTTTCCCCAGTCAAACTGCTGGTGGTGATCAGAGCCCCATTTGTGCCAAAAGCTGTGCCTTCTTTTCATGCCAGAAAACCGAAATGTGCTCCATCTCACCCCTCGAAAGAGAAGAGACTGCATTGTTTGGACTCCAGAAGAGCTTGAGCTTTAACATCAGTTGTGCCAAGGACCATTGGGTGGACAATCAGCTTTATGGTGTTTTCTAGGTCAGTGAAAGGTGAGGCAGAGCAGAAAAGGACCATAAAAAGTTCAATATTCCTTTGAATTTAAATCTGCTACGCATTGGGCAGGAAGCAGCCTTGATTAAACTAGGAGTTCCTTCCACCAGCGTGAAGGCTGTTACCACTGCATTTGCACATGGAGCGCCTACTCTGGACCTCTGTCAGGGTGTGACTTGGGCATTACTCCTATACGTTTGTTTGATATTCTGGTCCGGAAGGATGGGCTCATTGCTGGTTTGGTCCTGCAAGACATTTTAGTACGAGCCATTCCACAGATCCACAACCTTGAGAGGTACTGCTTTGATATCTGTTCACAAGGTGAAGAATCTACGTTTAGAAGTATTTGTCGCGTGTAATTGGACAGCGTCACATTACTGCTCTCCATTAGATTGGCCCTGCTCCATGATGTCAGATAGTGTGTTTCCATCTAAACATACGAAAAGGTGGGTGATGACAGGATTGGCAGGAGGTATCTTGAGGTTCCAGAGGAAACCTGTGGCCCCAGATAGGGTACTCTGGTTGTCAGAGATGTCCATTATAGTTGAATGTGAGAAAATCATTTATAAGATGAGTTAACAGATGGAGTTTTACAGTGAGATCTGGGAACCGCTTGACTCATCCAGGGTTTAGTCGAAACAGTAGAGATGCGGCTGGACTTGAGGGAGCTCTCTAGGTGCTGAAGCTTGGTCTCCAGAGTTCTCGCCAAAATTACCTTAGCAGAGTCCACAAAAACATTCAATGAAGGGGGTCTGCATTGTTAATGCAGGCATACCAAAGTGAGTTTGGATGGTGAAACTTGTTATTTTACCTACAACATGGGAATGAAATAGAAGTGGGAGGGGCTAGCTTACGATTTGTTGCCTGATTGTTTCTCGTTTATTATCGTTCATTGCTTGTTGTACTTTGTGTCACGGGCTGGTGCTTGGCTGGACACATTTTCTGGGAAATGCATTACTGTATACGACTTTGGGGTATACGGAGTGTTGCGCTCCTCATTAAGTATATGTTTGCTGTATAAGATTGAGAATGCGTACAGGTTGTTTTAGGAAAAAAAGGTTAAATAAAGATTGCAAAAAAAAAAACCAAAAAAAAGTATCCATTAGAAGAACATGTTACTTACCTTTGTTAACGTTCTTTTAGTGGATACACTGTATAACTGCAGCACCCTTCTCATGTTTCTAAAAAGGTCTCAAATTAGAGATCTGCACACTGTTTCATCTGTTCAATTATTGGACTCTGCCACCGACAAGGCTGACAGAGTCAAGGAAGAAACCAATGTCAGTGTGCAGAGGTAGCGTTTATATGCGGTTTTGATATACCACCTGCTGGTACATGGGAGCAGTGTTGAGAAAAAACGCTGTGTCCTGTCAGGCGTCTGGGAGTATTCATTAGGTGAGGAATTTACAGTTAGACAGAGTTACCACCATAAAGAGCGTTACCAAAGGTAAGTAAGTTCGGTTTGAAAATATGTAAAGTGTTTTCCAAATATTTTTATTAAATCACACAGGGAATCCCAGCCATAGCCCAAGGCTGTTTCATTTACATGCCTGGAAAAGAGAGCAGAAGAGGAACTTCGAACAATACCAGCAGAAATGGGAATCAAGTGCCTTTTCATCAGGAACTGTATTTCTATTTGTATGTTCAGCAAGAAAATAGAAAAATAATATTTGTATAGGAAAATTTGCAGGCTGAAGTGCTGGCATATTCCTTCCCTACTAATTAGAAAAAGCAGTTGAGTAAGTGAGGAGAAGATTTCTGACTCTGTGCTCGGGCGCTGCTAGATTAAAAGATTAAGCTCGTTTTCCTTAGATATGGAAAAAGAACAAAATAATGATTATTTCATAAGGCAGAAAATGTTCATTTGCAAAATGATTCCGCTTTGTATTGTTTGAAGAACTAATCAGGTTCTACTTTCTGTATTCAAATAAAATGGACCTTCTCTATTTAAATCATATGAACCTATGAGTGTGATATGCCACATGTATAATTATTTTACTTGTTTATGTATATTTTCAGATTTATTACTTAATGCCATTTGATTATCTTTTCAGAGAAAATGCATTTTCAAGTTTCTTGGTGCCATTGCTGTAGATCTTGGAAAAGATAGAGTGAATCCCTATCTTCCAGTAATCATTGCACCCCTCTTCAGAGAACTCAACAGCACATATGCAGAACAAGGTAAATAATCTGCTAGTATTTACAAAGTGCGTTTATATTAATACTTTTTCGCTTATACTGCATGTGGTGTAGCAAGCATGTGGAAAATGTACCCCCCTTCTTCCCAATTTTAGTAATAAAAACAGTAATAATTACTGTGCTGTGGGCCCCTTAAGCCTCTGAGTGTTGGTGCAGCTTTGCCTACTGCATTATTAATAGCTGCGCCTCTGAATGTGTGGATTCACACTCTTGACTTCACACCTTTCATTGGTATCTACGAACAGAGTAGGACTACAGTTTTCTGTCCCCTCTTAGAATGAGTATTCATGCCATACACTAACTTGGGTTCTGCTTCAGCACCAGCTAAAAAAAGTTAAGGGCTTCCCAGTGGTTTCTGTTTTTTCAATGCCTGTACCAGTTAACACTTCTGCCATACTATGTCTACACCAACGACACATGTTCCACTTTTGTCAGTCCCCATCAAGGTGTAGGTGGCTGGTTCCAAAATACAAACAACCCTTCGAAAATATTTAGAAATCATTTTTTGCTTAGTTGAGGCATATAAGAAGGAGCCTGTTCTTCAAGTCAGACCTTTTCTTTTGAAAGTGATGGAAATAACCCAAGACGCGCCTCTCTTCTGTTACATTCACAGGTCCATACTCAAATATCCTGTGATGAAAAACTGTACTCTGTTTTCTGATGGATACATCTAACTGCAGACTCTTAACCTTAGAATAACCTCCAGGTACCAGACTGAATCCTGAGATTTCTTTCATAGCAGTGCTCCTCTGAGCCACTAAGTGGTGCTGTGTAGTTCAGTGCTGACCTATACTGCCCCAGACGTAACTGACTAGCGCCACACATAAATACTACCCTCTACACGCTGATGTCATTTGTTTCCTTTTTGATGCTTTCCACTCTGGATCCGGAGCTCTGCTTCCAACTTTGTTGGTTTTCCAGTGACTCCAAAACATTTCCTCAGTGTGCTAGGGAACGATATCCCCACCAAAAATTATATGATTCAAGCCATGCCGTGACTGCAAGATGTCCTGCGCAAGAGGTGCCTTTGAAACTTGGGATCAGGACACTATTGAAAGTCATCTGGTAAGTGCCCCTTCATGCGACTGAAGGCAAATCTAGACTGGAAGGCGAAGCTGTATGAAGAAGTTGCAGCTTTTGCATCAATCTTACTCCGTTGCTGGTCCACTGTTTGTCCCGGTATAGGAAAGTGCCTCTTTTTGCCATGGTTACTGCCCACTTTTTGCCTGGTATCTAATGTGATTTGGGCTGTAAGTACACTTGGTTCCTGCTAACCAGTCTCCAGTACCAAATCTCCTTCCCTAAACTGTTCATTTGTTTCCACAATTGCCAAATTCTTTCGCACCTTCTGTAAGTCCCTATTATATTGTACCCCTGGTACCTAGGGCCTGAGGTGCTAAAGAGGGTCCACAGGGGCTGAAACACGAATTGTACCACCCTAAGGGACCCCTCAAAAAGCACATGACAGGCTGCCATTGCAGGCTGCCTGTCTTGGTGCAGACAAAAGTGAAAATACAACGACATGGCACACAGCCTTCGTTCCATGTCCCCTAACACTGCATGCAATACATGTAAGTCACCCCTACCCAGGCCTTACAGCCCTAAGGCAGGGGCATTATATTACATATGAGGTCATATGTGCAAGAGCAGATATTCCCCTGCTATGTCTTTGTCAATTTTCAGACATAGTAAGTGGCCAGGGATTCCATTTTAAATGCATGTGCTGGACACTGGTCAGTACGAGTTCCCCAGCTACATGATGGCTTCAATGAAGATAGGGATATTTGGTATCAAACATCTCGTATTTGTGAACCCCACTGATGCCAATGTTGGATTTACCAAAACATCCACCCAGGGGACACCTTGGAGGTGCCCCCTGAACCCCTACCATCCTCTGGTGTGGTTGCTGACTGGTTTCTGCCACCTGAGACATGGTTCTGGCCCCCTAGGGTGAGAGCCTTCTGCTCTCAGGAGGCCCAGAACAAATGTCAGTCCAGGAAGAGGGTGTAACACCCCCTCCCATAGAATGACCTGCTGATTAGCCTTCCTGTGGCAGCAAGCCTCAAAGAGCTGCCCTCCTTTGAAATGTGAATCTGGCTCCCCTCACAGGAGAGGAAGCACCCCCCTTGTCCAGAGCCCAAAGGGCACCTGGGCAGGCAGAAAAAATAGCTAGTCAACGTAGGCGTGCCACCTCTAGTCTAGTGCCACCCCTAAAGTGGGCTAAGCCGAGGTGAATATTAATTTTCAGAGATAGCCGTCTTCGAGATGGCATACATAGGATACTGGGACAGAGTTATGCCCACTTTCCACAGGAAGTGGTCATATAGGGGGCATAGTGACCCCCAATGGTCAGTAGCCCATTGGCTACTACCCTTCACACCCTAATGCCTCTAATTTCTGTATTTAGGGGACCCCCTGGCACCAGAGAAACAGATCCTGATGACCGAAGAGGACCAAGGACACAGAAGTGCTGTGAAAGCAGAAGAGGAGAAAAAAACAGCTGACCTGGTACCAACCACACTGGCCTGTCTGCATCCATTGTCGAAATCTGCATCAAATTCGACTCGTCCTTCAGCTATGACTCCAGACACCCGGGGGGACTGCCTGCCTTCAATAAAGACTCAAGACCTCCCCTGAACAGCAGGCCTGTTCTCTAGCAAACTTCAAACGAAGGGACTCTGAAGCCTCTAGAACGGCCAAAACCCGACACTTGAAGTCACCACTGCACCCACCATCTCCGACCCCCGACAAGGGTCCCCAGCCCTTTAGAGCACAAGTCCCTCATGGTTTCACCCCTTCTGGACTCCACGCCAATGCCTGCAGGCTCTGCACGCAGCACCTCCTCTACCGTGACTGCTCTGGTAAAGAAAACCGGGCACCCCTGCACCCATCGCCCCTGAGCTGTGGAGAAGAGGAGCCTCCTACCTGTGTCTGAGCATCGTGAGACCTGATCTCTGCTGTTGGTTCAGCCCGATTGGCCTGGCCAGAGCTTGCAGCCTCTTTCTGCAGTGACTGATCTCCATTGAAAGGCATTGGGTACCCAACGTTATTTTGTGCTCTGCACCCGGCCGCACCTGTGCCGCTGGTGTTGTGCCGCTGGTGTTGTCCAGCTGGTGTTGCCTTGGACCTTTCCCACAACTCACCTTAACTCCTCTGGAGCGTCGCTGGAGCAGGGTTCTTTGGAAGGCAGGAGACAGGCCGGTAGGACTGGGGCCAAAGCAGTTGGTGTCTTCTGTTCTTCCTCTGCAGGGGGTTTTCAGCTCAGCAGTCTTCTTCTTCTTGTAGGTTTCAGGAATCTAAATTCTTAGGTTCAGGGGAGCCCTTAAATACTAAATTTAAGGGCGTGTTTAGGTCTGGGGGGTTAGTAGCCAATGGCTACTAGCCCTGAGGGTGGGTACACCCTCTTTGTGCCTCCTCCCAAGGGGAGGGGGTCACATCCCTAATCCTATTGGGGAATCCTCCATCTGCAAGATGGAGGATTTCTAAAAGTTAGAGTTACTTCAGCTCAGGACACCTTAGGGGCTGTCCTGACTGGCCAGTGACTCCTCCTTGTTTTTCTCATTATTTCCTCCGGCCTTGCCGCCAAAAGTGGGGGCCGTGGCCGGAGGGGGCGGGCAACTCCACTAGCTGGAGTGTCCTGCGGTGCTGGCACAAAGGGGTGAGCCTTTGAGGCTCACCGCCAGGTGTGACAGCTCCTGCCTGGGGGAGGTGTTAGCATCTCCACCCAGTGCAGGCTTTGTTACTGGCCTCAGAGTGACAAAGGCACTCTCCCCATGGGGCCAGCAACATGTCTCGGTTGTGGCAGGCTGCTGGAACCAGTCAGCCTACACAGATAGTCGGTTAAGGTTTCAGGGGGCACCTCTAAGGTGCCCTCTGGGGTGTATTTCACAATAAAATGTACACTGGCATCAGTGTGCATTTATTGTGCTGAGAAGTTTGATACCAAACTTCCCAGTTTTCAGTGTAGCCATTATGGTGCTGTGGAGTCCGTGTTTGACAGACTCCCAGACCATATACTCTTATGGCTACCCTGCACTTACAATGTCTAAGGTTTGGCTTAGACACTGTAGGGGCACAGTACTCATGCACTGGTGCCCTCACCTATGGTATAGTGCACCCTGCCTTAGGGCTGCAAGGCCTACTAGAGGGGTGACTTATCTATACTGCATAGGCAGTGTGAGGTTGGCATGGCACCCTGAGGGGAGTGCCATGTCGACTTACTCGTTTTTGTTCTCACCAGCACACACAAGCTGACAAGCAGTGTGTCTGTGCTGAGTCAGGGGTCCCCAGGGTGGCATAAGATATGCTGCAGCCCTTAGAGACCTTCCCCGGCATCAGGGCCCTTGGTACCAGGGGTACCAGTTACAAGGGACTTACCTGGATGCCAGGGTGTGCCAATTGTGGAATCAAAAGTACAGATTAGGGAAAGAACACTGGTGCTGGGGCCTGGTTAGCAGGCCTCAGCACACTTTCAATTCAAAACATAGCATCAGCAAAGGCAAAAAGTCAGGGGGTAACCATGCCAAGGAGGCATTTCCTTACACAACCCCCCCCCCCCCCCCCCCCCCAAACGAAAGAGGATGAGACTAACCTTTCCCAAGAGAGTCTTCATTTTCTAAGTGGAAGAACCTGGAAAGGCCATCTGCATTGGCATGGGCAGTCCCAGGTCTGTGTTCCACTATAAAGTCCATTCCCTGTAGGGAGATGGACCACCTCAACAGTTTTGGATTTTCACCTTTCATTTGCATCAGCCATCTGAGAGGTCCGTGGTCAGTCTGAACTAGGAAGTGAGTACCAAAGAGGTATGGTCTCAGCTTCTTCAGGGACCAAACCACAGCAAAGGCCTCCCTCTCAATGGCACTCCAACGCTGCTCCCTGGGGAGTAACCTCCTGCTAATGAAAGCAACAGGCTGGTCAAGGCCATCATCATTTGTTTGGGCAAAACTGCCCCTATCCCATGTTCAGAGGCATCTGTCTGCACAATGAACTGCTTGGAGTAATCTGGAGCTTTTAGAACTGGTGCTGTGCACATAGCTTGTTTCAGGGTGTCAAAGGCCTGTTGGCATTCTACAGTCCAGTTTACTTTCTTGGGCATTTTCTTGGAGGTGAGTTCTGTGAGGGCTGTCACAATGGATCCATATCCCTTCACAAACCTCCTATAGTACCCAGTCAAGCCAAGGAATGCCCTGACTTGAGTCTGGGTTTTTGGAGCTGCCCAGTCCAGAATAGTCTGGATCTTAGGCTGGAGTGGCTGAACTTGGCCTCCACTCACAAGGTGTCCCAAGTAAACCACAGTTCCCTGCCCTATCTGGCATTTGGATGCCTTGATGGAGAGGCCTGCAGATTGCAGAGCCTTCAAAACCTTCTTCAGGGGGACCAGGTGATCCTGCCAGTTGGAGCTAAAGACAGCAATATCGTCGAGATAAGCTGCACTGAAGGACTCCAAGCCAGCAAGGACTTGATTCACCAACCTTTGGAAGGTGGCAGGGGCATTCTTTAAACCAAAGGGCATAACAGTGAACTGATAATGCCCATCAGGTGTGGAGAATGCTGTCTTTTCTTTTGCTCCAGGGGCCATTTTGATTTGCCAGTACCCTGCTGTTAAGTCAAAGGTACTTAAGAATTTGGCAGCCCCTAATTTATCAATCAGCTCATCAGCTCTAGGAATGGGATGGGCATCTGTCTTGGTGACAGAGTTAAGTCCTCTGTAGTCCACACAAAACCTCATCTCTCTCTTTCCTTCTTGGATGTGAGGTTTGGGGACTAAGACCACTGGGCTAGCCCAGGGGCTGTCAGAGTACTCAATTACTCCCAATTCCAGCATCTTGTGGACTTCCACCTTGATGCTTTCCTTAACTTGATCAGACTGTCGGAATATTTTGTTTTTGACAGGCATGCTGTCTCCTGTGTCCACATCATGGGTACACAGGTGTGTCTGACCAGGGGTTAGGGAAAAGAGCTCAGCAAATTGTTGCAGGACATTCCTACAGTCAGCTTGCTGTTGGCCAGAGAGGGTGTCTGAATAGATCACTCCATCTACTGAGCCATCTTTAGGGTCTGATGACAGAAGATCAGGGAGAGGCTCACTCTCAGCTTCCTGATCCTCATCTGTTACCATTAACAGATTTACATCAGCCCTGTCATGGAAGAGCTTAAGGCGGTTCACATGGATCACCCTCTTGGGGCTCCTGCTTGTGCCCAGGTCTACCAGATAGGTGAC
Source organism: Pleurodeles waltl (assembly GCF_031143425.1). Lineage (NCBI taxonomy): Eukaryota > Metazoa > Chordata > Amphibia > Caudata > Salamandridae > Pleurodeles > Pleurodeles waltl. The sequence goes on along the minus strand of NC_090442.1, from coordinate 606,897,576 downwards.
CTGACTCTTCCTCTCTAGCACTGGGTAAGGGCCACTCCATTTGTCCTGAAGTGCCCTGGGAGCCACAGGCTCCAAAACCCAGACTTTCTGCCCTGGTTGAAATTCAACCAGTGCAGCCTTTTGGTCATACCAACACTTCTGGAGCTGTTGGCTGGCCTCAAGGTTTTTGTTTGCCTTTTCCATGTACTCTGCCATCCTTGAGCGAAGGCCAAGTACATAGTCCACTATGTCTTGCTTAGGCTCATGGAGAGGTCTCTCCCAGCCTTCTTTCACAAGAGCTAGTGGTCCACTTACAGGGTGGCCAAACAGAAGTTTAAAGGGTGAGAACCCTACTCCCTTCTGAGGCACCTCTCTGTAAGCGAAAAGCAGACATGGCAAGAGGACATCCCATCTCCTTTTGAGTTTTTCTGGGAGCCCCATGATCATGCCCTTTAATGTCTTGTTGAATCTCTCAACAAGGCCATTAGTTTGTGGATGATATGGTGTAGTGAATTTATAAGTCACTCCACATTCATTCCACATGTGTTTTAGGTATGCTGACATGAAGTTGGTACCTCTGTCAGACACCACCTCCTTAGGGAAGCCCACTCTGGTAAAGATACCAATGAGGACCTTGGCTACTGCAGGGGCAGTAGTCGACCTAAGGGGAATAGCTTCAGGATACCTAGTAGCATGATCAACTACTACTAGGATGTACATATTTCCTGAGGCTGTGGGAGGTTCAAGTGGACCCACTATGTCCACACCCACTCTTTCAAAGGGGACCCCCACCACTGGAAGTGGAATGAGGGGGGCCTTTGAAAGTCCACCTGTCTTACCACTGGCTTGACAGGTGGGACAGGAGGTGCAAAACTCCTTAACCTTCTGGGACATGTTGGGCCAGTAGAAGTGGTTGACTAACCTCTCCCACGTCTTGGTTTGTCCCAAATGCCCAGCAAGGGGAATATCATGGGCTAAGGTCAGAATAAACTCTCTGAACCCCTGAGGCACTACCACTCTCCTAGTGGCACCAGGTTTGGGATCTCTTGCCTCAGTGTACAGGAGTCCATCTTCCCAATAGACCCTATGTGTTCCATTTTTCTTGCCTTTGGACTCTTCAGCAGCTTGCTGCCTAAGGCCTTCAAGAGAGGGACAGGTTTCTTGTCCCTTACACAACTCTTCCCTTGAGGGTCCCCCTGGGCCCAAGAGCTCAACCTGATAAGGTTCCAGCTCCATAGGCTCAGTTCCCTCAGAGGGCAGAACTTCTTCCTGAGAAGAGAGGCTCTCTTTTTCTTGTTGTGTTGCAGCTGGTTTCCCAGCTGACTTTCCTTTTCTCTTGGTAGGCTGGGCCTTTCTTCCAGACTCCAGCTGTACTTTTTCACCCTGTGCCTTGCACTGTGCCCTTGTCTTGACACACACCAGTTCAGGGATACCCAGCATGGCTGCATGGGTTTTCAGTTCTACCTCAGCCCATGCTGAGGACTCCAGGTCATTTCCAAGCAAACAGTCTACTGGGATATTTGAGGAGACCACCACCTGTTTCAGGCCATTGACCCCTCCCCACTCTAAAGTTACCATAGCCATGGGATGTACTTTAGTCTGATTGTCAGCGTTGGTGACTGGATAAGTTTGTCCAGCCAGGTATTGGCCAGGGGAAACCAGTTTCTCTGTCACCATAGTGACACTGGCACCTGTATCCCTCAGGCCCTCTACACTTGTCCCATTAATTAAGAGCTGTTGCCTGTATTTTTGCATGTGAGGGGGCCAGGCAGCCAGTGTGGCTAAATCCACCCCACCCTCAGAGACTAATGTAGCTTCAGTGTGACACCTGATTTGCTCTGGGCACACTGTTGATCCCACTTGGAGACTGGCCATTCCAGTTTTAGCTGGAGTGGAGTTAGAAGTGGTATCTTTCTTGGGACAGGCCTTGTCTCCAGTTTGGTGTCCAGACTGACTACAGCTACGACACCAGGCCTTTTTGGGATCAAAGTTTTTACCCTTGTACCCAGAATTGTTTTGTGAAGAGGCTCTGGGCCCACCCTCCTGTGCAGGTTTTTGGGGGCCTGTAGAAGACTCTTTACTATTTTTGTTTTTGGCTGTCTCACCACCTTTCCCCTGGGGAGGTTTTGTGACCCCTTTCTTTGGGTCACCCCCTGTGGAAGTTTTGGACACCCTAGTCTTGACCCAATGGTCCGCCTTCTTTCCCAATTCTTGGGGAGAAATTGGTCCTAGGTCTACCAGATGCTGATGCAGTTTATCATTGAAACAATTACTTAATAGGTGTTCTTTCACAAATAAATTGTACAGCCCATCATAATTACTTACACCACTGCCTTGAATCCAACCATCTAGTGTTTTTACTGAGTAGTCTACAAAGTCAACCCAGGTCTGGCTCGAGGATTTTTGAGCCCCCCTGAATCTAATCCTATACTCCTCAGTGGAGAATCCAAAGCCCTCAATCAGGGTACCTTTCATGAGGTCATAAGATTCTGCATCTTTTCCAGAGAGTGTGAGGAGTCTATCCCTACACTTTCCTGTGAACATTTCCCAAAGGAGAGCACCCCAGTGAGATTTGTTCACTTTTCTGGTTACACAAGCCCTCTCAAAAGCTGTGAACCATTTGGTGATGTCATCACCATCTTCATATTTAGTTACAATCCCTTTAGGGATTTTCAACATGTCAGGAGAATCTCTGACCCTATTTATGTTGCTGCCACCATTGATGGGTCCTAGGCCCATCTTTTTTCTTTCCCTTTCTATGGCTAGGATCGGTCTTTCCAAAGCCAATCTTTTGGCCATCCTGGCTAACTGGATGTCCTCTTCACTGGAGTTATCCTCAGTGATTTCAGAGAGGTTGGTCCCTCCTGTGAGGGAACCAGCATCTCTGACTATGATTTGTGGAGTCAGGGCTTGAGAGGCCCTGTCTTCCCTAGATAGGACTGGTAGGGGGAAATCACCCTCCAAGTCACTATCATCATCCTCTGTGTTGCCATCCTCAGAGGGGTTGGCTCTTTCAAACTCTGCCAAAAGCTCCTGGAGCTGTAGTTTGGAAGGTCTGGGGCCCATTACTATTTTATTTAGTGTACAGAGTGACCTTAGCTCCCTCATCTTAAGATGGAGGTAAGGTGTGGTGTCGAGTTCCACCACATTCATCTCTGTACTAGACATTATGCTTCTAAAAGTTGGAATACTTTTTAAGAATCTAAAACTAGTTCTAGGTTCTAATTCAAACTTTTACCAAACTTTTAAACTCTAAAAGGAAATGCTAACAGGGACTAACACAAGGCCCTAGCAGGACTTTTAAGAATTTAGAAAAATTTCAAATTGCAAAAACAATTTCTAATGACAATTTTTGGAATTTGTCGTGTGATCAGGTATTGGCTGAGTAGTCCAGCAAATGCAAAGTCTTGTACCCCACCGCTGATCCACCAATGTAGGAAGTTGGCTCTGTATGCACTATTTCAAAGTAAGGAATAGTATGCACAGAGTCCAGGGGTTCCCCTTAGAGGTATGATAGTTGCAAAAAGAGATAATACTAATGCTCTATTTTGTGGTAGTGTGGTCGAGCAGTATGCTTATCAAAGGAGTAGTGTTAAGCATTTGTTGTACATACACACAGGCAATAAATGAGGAACACACACTCAGAGACAAATCCAGGCCAATATGTTTTGTTATAGAAAAATATCTTTTCTTAGTTTATTTTAAGAACCACAGGTTCAAATTCTACATGTAATATCTCATTTGAAAGGTATTGCAGGTAAGTACTTCGGGAACTTTAAATCATTACATTAGCATGTATACTTTTTACATAAAACACAATAAGCTGTTTTAAAAGTGGACACAGTGCAATTTTCACAGTTCCTGGGGGAGGTAAGTTTTTGTTAGTTTTGTCAGGTAAGTAAATCACTTACAAGTCTCAGGTTTGGGTCCAAGGTAGCCCACCGTTGGGGGTTCAGAGCAACCCCAAAGTTACCACACCAGCAGCACAGGGCCGGTCTGGTGCAGAGGTCAAAGAGGTGCCCAAAACGCATAGGCTTCAATGAAGAGAAGGGGGTGCCCCGGTTCCGGTCTGCCAGCAGGTAAGTACCCGCGTCTTCGGAGGGCAGACCAGGGGGGTTTTGTAGGGCACCGGGGGGGACACAAGTCCACACAGAAAGTACACCCTCAGCAGCGCGGGGGCGGCCGGGTGCAGTGTGCAAACACGCGTCGGGTTTTCAATGGTTTTCAATGAGAGATCAAGGGATCTCTTCAGCGTCGCAGGCAGGCAAGGGGGGGGGGGCTCCTCGGGGTAGCCACCACCTAGGCAAGGGAGAGGGCCTCCTGGGGGTCACTCCTGCACAGGAGTTCCGTTCCTTTAGGTGCTGGGGGCAGCGGGTGCAGGGTCTTTTCCAGCCGTCGGGAAATGGAGTTCAGGCAGTCGCGGTCAGGGGGAGCCTCGGGATTCCCTCTGCAGGCGTCGCTGTGGGGGCTCAGGGGGGACAACTTTGGTTACTCACGGTCTCGGAGTCGCCGGAGGGTCCTCCCTGCGGTGTTGGTTCTCCACCAGTCGAGTCGGGGTCGCCGGGTGCAGTGTTGCAAGTCTCACGTTTCTTGCGGGGAGTTGCAGGGGTCTTTAAGTCTGCTCCTTGAAACAAAGTTGCAGTTCTTTTGGAGCAGTGCCGCTATCCTCAGGAGTTTCTTGTCTTTCTTGAAGCAGGGCAGTCCTCAGAGGATTCAGAGGTCGCTGGTCCCTTGGAAAGCGTTGCTGGAGCAGGGTTCTTTGGAAGGCCAGGAGACAGGCCGGTAGGACTGGGGCCAAAGCAGTTGGTGTCTTCTGTTCTTCCTCTGCAGGGGTTTTTCAGCTCAGCAGTCTTCTTCTTCTTGTAGGTTTCAGGAATCTAAATTCTTAGGTTCAGGGGAGCCCTTAAATACTAAATTTAAGGGCGTGTTTAGGTCTGGGGGGTTAGTAGCCAATGGCTACTAGCCCTGAGGGTGGGTACACCCTCTTTGTGCCTCCTCCCAAGGGGAGGGGGTCACATCCCTAATCCTATTGGGGAATCCTCCATCTGCAAGATGGAGGATTTCTAAAAGTTAGAGTTACTTCAGCTCAGGACACCTTAGGGGCTGTCCTGACTGGCCAGTGACTCCTCCTTGTTTTTCTCATTATTTCCTCCGGCCTTGCCGCCAAAAGTGGGGGCCGTGGCCGGAGGGGGCGGGCAACTCCACTAGCTGGAGTGTCCTGCGGTGCTGGCACAAAGGGGTGAGCCTTTGAGGCTCACCGCCAGGTGTGACAGCTCCTGCCTGGGGGAGGTGTTAGCATCTCCACCCAGTGCAGGCTTTGTTACTGGCCTCAGAGTGACAAAGGCACTCTCCCCATGGGGCCAGCAACATGTCTCGGTTGTGGCAGGCTGCTGGAACCAGTCAGCCTACACAGATAGTCGGTTAAGGTTTCAGGGGGCACCTCTAAGGTGCCCTCTGGGGTGTATTTCACAATAAAATGTACACTGGCATCAGTGTGCATTTATTGTGCTGAGAAGTTTGATACCAAACTTCCCAGTTTTCAGTGTAGCCATTATGGTGCTGTGGAGTCCGTGTTTGACAGACTCCCAGACCATATACTCTTATGGCTACCCTGCACTTACAATGTCTAAGGTTTGGCTTAGACACTGTAGGGGCACAGTACTCATGTACTGATGCCCTCACCTATGGTATAGTGCACCCTGCCTTAGGGCTGCAAGGCCTACTAGAGGGGTGACTTATCTATACTGCATAGGCAGTGTGAGGTTGGCATGGCACCCTGAGGGGAGTGCCATGTCGACTTACTCGTTTTTGTTCTCACCAGCACACACAAGCTGACAAGCAGTGTGTCTGTGCTGAGTGAGGGGTCCCCAGGGTGGCATAAGATATGCTGCAGCCCTTAGAGACCTTCCCCGGCATCAGGGCCCTTGGTACCAGGGCTACCAGTTACAAGGGACTTACCTGGATGCCAGGGTGTGCCAATTTTGGAATCAAAAGTACAGGTTAGGGAAAGAACACTGGTGCTGGGGCCTGGTTAGCAGGCCTCAGCACACTTTCAATTCAAAACATAGCATCAGCAAAGGCAAAAAGTCAGGGGGTAACCATGCCAAGGAGGCATTTCCTTACACTCTCTCCCTTAAACATGGTAACATTGGCTCATACTCGATTGGCATATTTAATTTCCTTGTTAGTCCCTAGTAAAGTGCACTATATATATGCCCAGTGCCTGTAAATTAAGTGCTAGTGTGCTTGCAGCACTGATTGTGCCACCCACATAAGTAGCCCCATACCATGTCTTAGGCCTGTCGTTGCAAGGCCTGTGTGTGCAGTTTCACTGTCCCTTCCACTTGGCATTTAAAAGTACTCGCTATGCCTTAAACTCCCCTTTATGTACATTTAAGTCACCCCTACGGTAGACCCTAGGTAACTCATAGGGCAGAGTGCTATGTAGATAAACGGCAGGACATATACCTGTGTGTTTTATATGTCCTGGCCATGGAAAACTCCCAAATTTGTTTTCCACTACTGTGAGGCCTGCTCCTTTCATGGCCTAGCAGTAGGGCTGTCCTCATATACTGTTTGAGTGGTAGATTCTGATCAGAAAGGGGTAAACAGGTCATGTTTAGTATGGCCAGATTGGTAATAGGAAATCCTGCTTATTGGTGAGGTTAGTTTTTATATTACTATTTTAGCATTGCCACTTTTAGAAAGTGAGCATTTCTCCGCACTTAAAATCCATCTGTGCCTTAAAGCCTGTCTCCAGTCAACGTCTGGGCTGGGCCGGTTGACAGCTTTCTTGTGCATTTCACCCAGACAACCACAAACACAGGATACTCAGTCACACCTGCACTCATATGCATGCTTAATGGGGCTTCCTGGGCTGGAAGGGTGGAGGGGCCTAACACTTACATTTCAAAGGATAGTGGCTGCCCTCACACAATGGACTGCCACACCCCGTACTGGGACCCAGGCAGACAGACCTGTACTGAAAGGGGACCTTGTCCACTTCAAAACCACTCTCTGAAGGCTCCCCCACTTCAGAGGCATTTTGGGTATATGAACTGGGTCTCAGACCCCACCAATTCACACACTTCTGGACCCTAACCTGCAGCCTGTCAAGAGGAACTGCCTGGCTGCCCTAAAGGACTCATCTAGACTGCTTTGCTGAGAAGGACTGCTGCCCTGCTGTTGTCCTGCTGCCTTGCTGCCCTCTGACTTTGCTGATAAGTGCTCTCCAAGGACTTGAATTGCACTTGCCTCCTATTTTCTGAAGTCTCAGGGCCAAAAAGACTTCCATCTCTTCAAGGAAACTCCTTATGCGCTGAAAATCGATGCACAGCCTGCCTTGCGACGAGAAAAGAATGAAGTGAAGTATCGACGCAGAGCGTGCCGTGTGACAGAAAATTCGACACACCATCTACTGGATCGATGCAACGCCTGTGACTTCGTTCTGCATGCCCAGGATTTCCATGCGTCGTCCCTGGGGGCCCACAGAACCCTGCATCGCACTGAGGACCCAAGACTGCATGCCGGAAATCGATACAAAGCCTCCTGCAGCGTGGAAAGAAACAGCGCATCGTCTGTGCCGCATCGAAAAATCTGACGCACAACTTTTTTTTCCACGCATCTCCTCTGCGGTCTCTGTGCATGTAATTTTGACGCAAACCAGGTACTTTGTGCACACAAAAGATAACTGTTGATTTTTAAGATTTAAGACTTTTCTTAACATTGCAAAAGTGATATTTCAACCTGTGCTTATTGAATCTTTATCATTTTGACCTTAATTTAAATCTCATATTTTTCTAAACCTGTGTGGTGTATTTTTGTGGTGTTTTCACTGAGTTATTACATGGTTTATTACACAAATACTTTACACATTGTTTTCTAAAATAAGCCTGAGTGCTTAATACCAAGCTACCAGAGGGTGGGCACAGGATAATTTAGATTGTGTGTGATTTACCCTGACTAGGGACCCCATTTCTAACAAAGGAATTTATAATTTAATTGTGAAAGTGCATCTGTTAAGTAATTGTGTTCAAGAGAAGTTAATTCATTAGCTGGTAGCCCTAGGTCCACTTTCACCTCAAGAGTTGGGGGAAAAAGGCAGACCACTTGGTCAAAACTAACACTATGGGGGTGGGGGGGGGGGGGTTTATCAGAAATAAGCCAAAAAGCCCTCACAAGGGAAAGATCGTGACCAGGCAAAGGATAAAAACAAAGAATCTTCTAAAGGCCCCCAAAAATCTTCTCAGGAGGGTGGGCCAGAGACTCTTCCCAATCCATGGGTGGGCACAAAGGTAAAAACCAGGATTCCAAAAATGCTTGGTGTCATGACAGCAAAGGCTCTTGGACACCAAACTGGAAACCTTACCTGTCCCCACAAAAAGAATGCCTCTAATATTGAATTAATTACTGGGCCATGGAGATTTTTATATCTGGGCCAGGGAGATTTTTATATTTGACAGTCAATTGTCACAATGACTGAAGGAGAAAAGAAATCGCTATTCAAACACCATCAGAGAAAGAGAGAAGGGGTTCTACAGCGGACCACACAAAGTCTATGTTTTACATTGTCAAACAAGGATGAATACGGCCCGATCCCTCTAGTGGAATTGGGCCATTTCTCACAAATCAGCATAGCCGTGGAACATCTACCAGGCTGCCAAAACAGCCAGACAGATGCACTCGGTCATCAGCTTTCGAATTGTCATGAGTGGGAACTAGCCCATGACCAGGTGGATGAACAAATTCAGTCAGTGGTGTCACCCCACAATTGATCTGTTCACCACTCTGGACAACAGCAAATGCAAGTTTTTCAGCAGCAGGTTTTGGCATCCAGGAACGATTAGCAATTCCCTTTCGATCACTTGGTTCAATATCTTTACTGACATTTTTCCTCCTTTTCCAGTAACTCCTAGGGTGTTGAAGAAGGTGAAGAGAGATCACTGTACTCTGAGCCTCATAGCTCTACCGTGGCAGCGCCAATATTGGTACAGCGAGCTACTGCAGTTATCAATATGTCCAGCCATCCCTCTGAAAGTACATACTAGGATTATTTCCAGACATCATGGAGCTATTCTCTGATACAATCTCAAATCACTGAATTTGACAGCATGGTACCTGACCACCTAGAGTTTGGTCTTTTGGATCTTCCACAAGAATGTAGAAATATTTTGGCACAGCCCGAGCTCCAGTGACCACAAACACCTACAATGCCAAGTGAAAGTGTGTCTGTTTAAGGTGCAGGGATAATGATCATCATCTATGACGAATAAAACCTCATCAAATCCTTCCGTATTTGTTGAGACTAGCAAACTCTTGGCTTAAATATTTTTCAGTCAGGGTCCACTTTGGCTGCAATTTCCAGATTTAGGAATCCTCATCTTCTGTATTGCCCCTAAAGAGTCATAAAACAGTTGAAAAGGCTCTGTAGAGCATTTCCACCACTTCGTCATCCATTGGAGCTTAATACTGTCCTCAGTCAGTTGATACTGCCTCCTTTCGAACCAATACATAAGGCACGTTTGATATTTGGTTCATAGAAAAAAGTGCTTCTTCTATTTTTGTCATCTGCAAGAAGCGTGGGAGAGATTAATGCATTCACCATCAAGAAACCTTTCCTTTAGTTTGCAAAGGACAAAGTAATATAAAGAACCAATCCTAAGTTTACGCCTAAGGTTACTACTGGCTTTCTTTTGAATTAACCTGTCATTCTTCGTTTTTTCCTCCCAAATCCATCAATAGCAACAGAAAGGTTGTTACATTTACTGGATTTGCATAGATGCCTCAGCTTCTGCATGGACAAAACGAAGAACAGACATACGTCAGACCAGTTGGTTGTGTCTTTTTGACAGCCATCTGAGCAGGGGATAGCTTATCTTGCTGTCTTTCAGCCTTTATTTCCTTCTGTCATGCCAGGGCCAAGAGCCCACTCCACAGAAGACTGAGGGCACATACTACCAGGAGCATGGCATTAACACATGCCTTGCAGCTATCTGGAATAGCCAGCACACGATTACAAAGTGCCTACACGCGGGCGCAGAGGCTGATGCAACAGTGGGTCAGGCAATCCTGAGAAACCTGTTTCTGTACTTTTATTATGTTTATAATGTATACTGCTTGCAATTTCTGATTCAAGCATGTGAATATATAAAAATACAATGTTGTAGAAGAAATGAGTAACCTGTAACTCCAGTTCTCCAACATTGATATCTTTTATTTATCTTTTTTTTACTGGAGAAAATAGTTACATTCTTTTTACTTTAAACATGAAAAGAAACACTTAGTTTTGTTTTTGCTTAAAACACATTAAGACACTGTTCCAAAAAATTATGCATCTCTACCAAAATGTGGGGGCTGACATAGGACAATATCAAAGACCATAACTTTTTTTTTTTAAATATCTTTATTGGCAGTCTGTAAAGAGATACAAAGACCAACCATTGTTGAAACATATATTAATATAATATGCAATACAGAGTGACAAAGTCGACAATATTATCATTTATATATTTAATATATTCACATATGACTCTCCCTCCTCCTCGGTCAGAGGCCCATATGTTATTATTTCCACACTTGTGCTTTAAAATCTGAGCTATGGTGGTCCTATCAGGAGGAAGAGAGCTCAAGATTCCACCTCATTTGCTGATGTTTGGGTGCTTTCAAATGAAGTGGATGTACTACAAAATGTGCATTATTGTTTCAGACCTATTACCTTTATTCAGTTGTTTACTGTATGTTTGCACTGTATGCTGCTTTTTTAATGTACTAGGGATTCCCAGCCTGACGACTCTGAATGATTCAAGCATGTGAATATTTAAAAGATAATTTTGGAGAACTAGAGTTTCAAATAACTAACAGATTTCTTCTCCGGACACATGCCTGCTTTTTGCCAAAGGTAGTTACACCTTTTTTCCTCTGGGCAAACTATCACCCTCCCGATATTTTTTGCTACATCATCCCTCTAAGGAGGAGGAAAGATTACATTACCTGGATCCTAAAAGAGCTCTCAGCTTTTACATTAATCATACCAGAGAGCACCTAGTGGACGATCTGCAGTTTATTGGTTTCACAGTAGCACAGAAAGGCAAGGCAATGCAGAAAAAGACCACCCCCATGGCATTGTGTTCTGCATTAAGGTCGGCTAAGCACCGGCTTAGAAGCAGCCTTCAGAAGGTTTGCAGGCTCATTTCACCCGAGCCAAGGCTGCTATCACTCACTGCATTGGCATATTTAGTGCCTGTCCTGTACATTTGCCCCGTAACTAAGTGAGCATCTTTTCATACTTTCATGAAGCACCACTGTCTGGATAGCCAGGTCCATCTAGATGGGCATGTTGCCAGCTCGGTCCCACAGGACTTGGGAGGTACTGCTTCGATATCTATTCCAAGGTGAGGAATCTGTGGTTAGAAGTCTCTATCGAAAGAATGTTACTTACCTTCGGTAATGCTCTTTCTGGGACAGACTCTATCTACCTGTAGTTGTTTTTCATTAACCTTGGTTTGTGGTCATGTTTCACTTCGAAAGCATCAGTGATGGGGCTGACCACTGTGGTGTGTTGGACCTATTCTACCTTCTAAGGATTCACTAGAAGGTTTTATTTTCCTATGACGTTGATTAGAGAGGAATGATAAATCTCTAAAAATCAGGGCTGAATAATTTCAATTTAGAATGACAATGAAGTAAATAGTGACATTTGTTAGTTTGATTTCTAATCCGATCATGGGTCTGAAACTTGATGCACAGTGATACTGTGTGCTGACTCTGTTTCTAATTGTCTTCCAACTTTCTTTTTGAGGATTGTGCATTTATGATAAAGGTTATAGATTGACATATAGCTGGGCCAGGCCTCCTTGTCAGTTGTCACAAGCGGTGTATTAACTGCCTGCTTTAGGCAGTCAGAATCTGTTTGTGAATCAGCAGGTGGAAGATTTTTGCGATGTTCTGAAGTATTATATCTGTGTGGTTTGTCCTTGCTGCAGTAGGCTGGGCCGGACTCTACCACTAGATTTAATGCTTTTGTCTTGTTTGTTGATTTTACCCCATACTTGGTTTATAATTTGAAAGCTGAAGCTCAGCAAAAACACAGAAAAAAGTTGTCAAGCTTCAATCGTCAACTCAATGTGATGGTTAATTTTTTTTTAACATTAATTCATAGTTGTTTTTTTCACAATAACTGAAGAATAAAACAGCTATAAAAAATTACACTTCAGCCTCCAGTAACCTCAGTCTGCTGGTGGCAACAATATACAAGCCCATGCGTGGATGGGAATTGAACTGTCTTTCTTCAAAACAGTTTTTTTTGTAGACGATACATTTTGTGATGGAATTAGAAAAAATGCTTTTGTGGCTTACTTGACAAGCAAAGTTTTATATTAGAATAGTGTTGCCCGAATTAAACCATACTTTCAACTCAAGGTTGTGCTGGATTAAAAATATTTATAAACGTTAAAATAATTTTTAACGTCCGTTGTATAAGGCAAATGAATGGTTGCATCACCTTGAGTCCAAAAGGACCCTTTGCCGTTACCAAGATGGACAGGTTGTTAACTCAGTGTTGGCTGTTGTGGTGTTTTCAAAATGAAGGTGCACACTGCAGTGAATTCTCAGTTCCCCTTTGTTGTAGAATTAGGTTTTCCACGACCGTGGCTGTTCACCTTTGAGGGTTTCCAGTAACAGAGCTCTGAAGGCCATCAATATGGAATTAATTCCATACCCTTGCGAATCACTTCAGTTTTCACTATTCCTCTAGGGTAGAATGGAGATGCAGTGACTCTCTTTCTATCCTTCGATTTATATTGTTAATGATGTTAAAATAATAGTTCTAAGATTAAAGGAAATGGAAAATAATTAGTATGTGAAGAACCTATGCATGGAAAATATGAAGGATGGTGGTGAAAGAGACAATAGAAACAATTTTCCCAACAGTTAAGTTATTTGCCGATTACAGATAATTAGTGAGTACTGATCTGACATATAACTTTTTGAAGCCTCACAGGATTTCTCTTTTTTTTAGTTTTGCTTAGTAGAGGATTTCTGAAGTCTCTGGAATCAGAATCCAGTGGGGCAGCAAAAAGTTGTGATGGGATTGCCTGTTGGACCATGTGAATGCATAAGTTAGAATGGACTTTGCCATTTTGAAAATAAAGGTATTAGAGGCTGAGCTGAACACTGCCAAAATAGGTATTGTATTGAATACATTTAAAAAAAAACATGGCTGAGGCTCGGATACAGATTTTTTTCCGCAATCCCACTTCTAAGAAATTAGGCATTTTCAGACAATTAGGATTAAGACAATCTTGGTGATCCTTATAGCTTTTTTACCAGCTGTATAATAATGGTGGTGATTTTGTGATCCCCTAGTGAAATAAATATTATTTTGAATTGTTTTGCTTAAATTTCTCTCTTTAGCATTATGACTATTTACTTATTTGTTACATTTTTGTGAAGTAATGCATGTATTCTGTTTTCAATTTGTTAGATTCAACCTTAAAGAACCTTTCTCAGGAGGTTATTGAGCTGCTAAAGAGATTAGTTGGGCTGGAGACTTTCTCTATCGCTTTTGCTGCAGTTCAGAAACAGGCTAATCAGAAAAGAGTTACTAGAAAAAAAGAAAAGGCCCTGCAGGTAAGCATGATCTGATAAAGTTCTGTTTGTGGAGGGATATTACCTAACTCTGCATATCCTGAGCTCTATTACTCCTTGTTTTCACCTTCACATACCCATCTCCCCACCAATTGACGTATTAACTACTTATAGCACCAATCGTTCTTTTTCTTCTCCACTGTAGTGAACTGGAACATTCAGCTTGTTAAATGGAAGTGTAGAAGGCATTTCAGTGATCCATGACTCGTTTTTTTCTGACTTATTGAGTAGATTATTGCACCATAAGTTCATCCATCACAGTCCTGTTAGTGTCAGGCACAGGGGCTTCAGGGGGGTTTATTAATTGTGGTTTTTATATTAGAATGATCTCAACCCCACCACTGTAATATCATATCCCATGTATGTACTGCCATCCTCCACTGTGCTTCTACTACGTAACACAGCACTGCTAACACCACTATGTACCTTTACCACCACTTTTTAACACTTCTCTAACAAGCAATGAAGCAGACTTCTGCTAACAAAACACAGTGTAGTGTTTCCATATTTATTGTAGGTAGTGCCAGCTTCATCATGATGCTGAAATCGGGGTTGTGGGCATATAATGCCAACCTTAACACCCTGGCATCACTTACTTTTTTTCTGTGCTGTTTGATGGGGATTCGGAGCTCTTGTTAGAGGTTTCTTCTGATAGTTTTTTTAAAGAGTTTTGTTATGAATCTCTAATGCAGTGATGTCTCCCCACCACTACTGTTGGACCACCAACAAACAAATGTCCATCACAGACTCACATGAATAGTGTCTATTGTGCCTGTGCTCCAGGCATGATGCTTCTTAAGGAGTGTGAAACATGCTGTTATGGACCACTCCTGAGATGGCCACAGTTGGACTTGACAGTGTTCTTCGTCCAAATCGTGGTCACACTTTCACTCTTCTCCATCACTCAATTCTTCAAGAGAGTGACGTTATCTTGGCAGCCCGGCAGCCGTCCACCAAAGCGGTGTACGCCTGTAGTTGGAACAGATTTGTGGCATGGTGTATCAACAGGTTTGTTGATCCCCTTTCTGCACCTCTCTTGAAGGTTCTCCTCTTCATTCTTTCTCTTGCCCAGCAGGGTTCTGCTATGGGCACCCTTAAGGGTTGTCTGCCACCTCTGCCTTTCTAAGGCCGCCAGACAAACCTTTTCTGTTCAAATCTCCCATTGTTGGGAGGTTTCTTAAAGAATTCATCCATATGTTCCCTCCAACCCCGTTCATAATGCCCCTATAAGATTTGAACTTGGTCCTCATATCTCAGGTGTGCTCCTTCCGAGCAGCTCCACAACTGTCCCCTGTGACTCTTGACTCTTAAAACTGCCTTCTTGATTGCCATAACCTCTGCTCGAAGATTGAGTGAGCTCCAGGCTCTTTCTACGAAGTCACCATTTCTTGCTATCCATCCTGTAGAGGTGGTGCTTCGTACCAGGGCTTCCTTCCTTCCCAAAGTGGTGACACCTTTTCATGTAGGTCAATCAAGCACCTTGCCTACTTTTTATGCACCCTCACATCCCTCTCATGAGGAGGAGAGACTCCACCGCTTGGATCCAAAGAGTGTTGGCTTTCTACCTAAATCGTACCAGAGGTTACCTGGTAGACGATCAACTCTTTGTGAGTTATGTGGGTCCAAAGAAAGGAAGGGCAGTGCAGAAAAGGACCATCTTGCGATGGATTGTCCTCTGCATCAAAATGTGCTACGCTTTGGCGAAAAAGCAACCCCCTGAGGATTTGCATGTTCATTCTGCCAGAGCAACTGCTGCAACCATAGCTTTAGCACTTGGTGTTCTAGCCCTGGATATCTGCCAGGCAGCGACGTGGGCATCCTTGCATACATTCACTAAATGTTACTGCCTGGATAGTCCGGTCCGCAGAGCCGTTCGGTATCATTATATATATCATATATGTATACATTATATACACCTTGCCAACTTAAACTCTCGCACTTACCAACAATCCTCTTAACTCACACTTAACTCTCACCTGTTAAGTCACCTAACCTATAAGTTGTTTTTTCTGTTCTTGCTCCCTAGTTGGTTTGTTTTATTGTTCTCTCACTCTTTCCTCACAGCCTAGGCTCTGTACTTTTTTCATCTATGATTAATAGATGGTGTTAGTTTGACACTCATTTTACACTCATATTTCGGTTTATCGTGGATACTTCTTCCTGTAGATTGTTCATCTTGATTTGTGGAGGCTCTCCAGGCAGCAGAATGGATCATGAAATTGTAAAGCAATTCACCCCTAAAGTATTGTTGAGGCATCTCCACACAAATAAGTGCAGAGGGCCTTAAAAAACTTCAGCTGTGGCTATACAAGTTTGTTTTGTTGGGTACTATACGTGTCTGGATTCAGAACATGTGCTGGCCATTAATAGATTGATGTACTTTTTACTCCTTTTTTCAAGTATTGAAAATTAAACCATCCGTGTCTGTTCCTAAATCATCAGCTTTTAAATTGTGCTCTGAGTGTGGGAGTTAAAGGCTTTTTCTCATCTAGGTTTATTTGGTATCTGGATACTAAGCATGATGCAAACCCTTGTAGTCTTGTCACACTCATGAATCTGGCAGCTGTCAGGGAGAGGGAAGGTGAAGCTCTTTATGGTTTCTCACAAACATGAAGGGGGTCAAAATCTCTCCTCATTTCTGGGGTTGGCCTTCACCCCCTCAGGGCTGTACTCCTTTTCAGAGAATAGTTGCTGTCATTGTGACCCTAAACACAAAATGTTCCTATTCCTGCACGTATTGGTGATCACACAGGGATAGCATCATTATAAACCAGAAGAGAAGTGGGCCATCTCGATCCATTCTCTATTTTTCAATTCTTCTGAAGATCCAATCTCAGCAGATACTTAAGCCTTCCTCAGAAACAAAGACCAAACAAACAGTGGCTTTAATCAGCCAATGAAGTAACTTTTTGACCTACAGGCAATGCCATGAACTCCTAAGTTACTATCAGGAACTGTTATCATTCTAGCAGTTTCAGTAGTGGGTTTGTCCTTGGCTTTCGCCTGCCCATACTGTGCCGACAATGGTGGCAGAGCTGCTACCTTCAAGGTGACAAATTTATGCCACTCTCTGGTTCATTCAGAAGGACAACAACATCATATTCGATAACAGTGCTGTTGGGTTCAGTGCTGGCGGGTTTGAGAGCAGCGCTAAAGGATCCCATGTTAGATGTAACTCCTTTCTCTCGCACAGATGTAATTTTTTTTTTTAAAGTGAAGCAAGTTTTTTGCGCCCTTTTCAGGTGAGCATAACCCAGTTGAAAAGGTTATTTGTCTAGAGACTTTGACTAGATATGTCATTCTCGAATCAGACTTTGATGCCTTGTTTTTTTGTGACCTTGATCTGATAAGCATGAGGATAAGTATTGCTGATAATCTTCTGCCACCAGAGCCACCTTACAATTGTTCTTCTCTTCGATTTGCTGAATGCCAACAAGGTCAACTACTACTACTACATCAGTGGCTTGATTAGCACCAAAGTCATTGTAGTCACCCTTACCGTTTATAGTGATCATATCCAGTTTGTTCACCAGAATTATCCGAAAAATTCAAACCTCTCTTGCCATTTAATGAAGCTTTGGCTGGAACATGTGCAGGTGCTTTGGAAACTTCACAGTTAGTACCTGCTGTCGAAGCTTTGGAATTAGGGGCAAATAACTCAAAATGTGTTTCAATGTATACTACTCTGAACGCTTCCAAAGGTAATTTCTAGGTTGATCAGTTCACTCCATCTGAGTTTTATCCACTGCCAGCTTTTAGTAATGGGGAAGACTATTTTTATCAACCTGACACAAAAAATAGTTTTTCTTTCCATAAATGGAGCTCAAAAGAAATCTGAACTTGTGACCAATTATTCATAGTGTATGCTTTGCTAAGAAGGACAAAACAGTGACTAACCAGACAATTTAATTTCTAGATATCTTTTGCTGTGTAATAAGTTATGCAGCACTTTGGCTTAAAAAGATCAGGCCTGCTCTATAAGAGATAGCACAGAAATGTGTCTTACTGCAACTTGGATGTCCACCACATTTGTTCAGCAAACATTATATTCTTGATTTGGGGCTATGTTCTGTTTGAAAGAACAGTTTTGCGGTCTATTTTAGTCTACATAAGGAACAAACGTGTACCTGGCAGACCCTCCCCTTTTTATGATTGTTGTGTCTATGGCAACCTTTCAAGATGAGGAAGATGGGGGAGGGAGTATCAATTAGAAGAGCTAGTTACTTTTCTACAGAAACATTAGTTATGGTAGATGCGCTATTGTCCCCCACAGTCACCCTCACCTTCCACCTCCTCTCATTGAAGGGTATGTTATGTCTCCTGTTCATCAAGTTGTTGTCTATTGACTTTTTTTGTCTTAGTCTTTCTGGGTATTGAAAATTTGGGAAAAATTAAATCAATGACACCCCATTGCTGTTCAAAATCACCTACCACCTTATTATGCTGAATGGCATCACTGCAGCACTAACTACACATCTGTTTTAAAATGTTTGGATCAAATGTGCTTCCTAGAGAAAAAGTCAAAATTAGGAATTCGCCCGTAAACCACCTATGAGAAAAAAATGTTACCACTGGAAATTAACTTAGCATTTCTTCCTGCAGGCCGTGGCAAATCCTGACATTGCTGCAAAGAGGAAGTTAAAGAAACACAAGAATAAATTGGAGGCTAAAAAGAGGAAAATTGAGTTTTTGCGACCAGGCTACAAGGCCAAGAAATCACGGAGTAATACACTTAAGGATCTAGCAATGGTTGAATGAAGGGTTTCTGTTGAAACGTGCGTTTCCTCACTGAAATGATGGATAAATCAACAAGCTTCTGTAAATACTGGACTTCAAAAATGTGGATTTTTAGTGTTCAGCCTTCGACCTGTGGAAGAATAGTTCGAACGTATTAATTATTGTACAGTTTATAGTACCAATATGTATTTTTTAAATTAATTATGCATAAAGAACATCTTTACACAGCCATCGGTGTGTGTTTTGTTTGTTTGTGACTTTTGCTCCAATTGTTTTTAAAAGATAGCAGACCGAGACAAGAGTTATCAGCCTTGGCCAGCCAACTTAGAAATTTGCTTCACATTTCCACCTTTTAACTGCTTCTATTTTTGAAGCCATGTCTTTGGGCAGGTCCATTGTTACAGCCCTAGACATTTGTTTTATTTAATAGTTTATTTGGGCTTTTATAGTGCTAGACATGACGTTAATTGTCAGCTCTCAGCGATTTCTGTGGTCTATATATTAACTAATGGGGGAACATATCTTCCATGATGTTCACACTTAACAGAGTTTACAGGGATTACCGAATGTGGCTTCATGCAGATGGACAGTGGCCCACTGAGCATTGCGTTGGAGGTTTAGTTGACGGTGCTGTTAAAATAATTTACTAAGATTTTATGGAGAGCTACATTGTTTGCTATTTTTATGTTGGTGCGTAATAATCAAGCATGCCTGGAAGATCTTTTAGCAGCCTGAAAAGTTGTGGTGTTTTATCCCACTCAAGATTTGTAATATATTGGCAGCATATTGGGTATGTTTTTAGCTAATGTAAGTATCAGTGATGATTGGTTGTTAGGTTTTCTGGACATGCATGAGGGGACTGTTCTCCCGAGAGTTGGATTATCCTTGCAGCGACCATTGACAATTTATTCTTCTGTGCTGCCGTCCTCAGTATAACTGCTGCTTATTCTTCAGTGTTGGTGTCCTCAGTATAACTGCTGCAACTCACCTTAGTTCTCCATTTCTCACAAATACTATAATGTTGAGGAGTTTTTTTGTCTTGAAATATTACTTTCTCCCCTGATCTCTGGAAACCTTCCCGACACAACATGCAGTCATTAAGGTTTTCATCCTTTGAACATGTTGCACTCTAGAGGGAAGTGCGTGCTGTAGGCATTTTTAATTTTTGCATAATCACTAGCATGGTCGTACCAATCAATCCACATACGTAGAATTGCACTTCACCACTTCTCTACTGCTTCTGATTTGAGCACTGAAGTAGTGATTGGTGATTCCGACTTTTTTTCTAGCCCAGACCATTTACTAATCTTATTTTTGCATGTTTTACTTTTTGTCTGAGTATCAGGGTGAGTTCTGTTCCTGACAGTCCCCAATCATCCACAAGTCATTTCCCACAATGTGTGAGTATACCTGGTGAGAACACAAAAGTTGCATTGATAGACCTAAGCGACAAGCTACTGGGCAAAAATACCTTTTACTGACTGCCTCCAGTTTTTAGGATTCCCTATTTGGAAGAACCATAGAGAACGTGCCTGGATTCTGCTTTTTGCAGGATGAAGGCTACACCACCAGGTTCTCTGGGAAGGGGTGGAATTAAAGTAAAACAAGTTATCCTGGTATGGGCCGGTACCTTTCAGTAATCAGCCTATTCACTGGCAGAGTCGACAAGAGCTTGTCCTATGCAGCCTTGAAGGGCTTAAACAAGGCGTCACTGAGTGGCAGCAAAGGCTCTGATATTGTGGAGGCTCAAGGCGTCATTGAGTGGCAGCAAAGGCTCTGATGTTGTGGAGGCTGGCTGAAGGACCTTTGTTAAGATTTGCCTATGCTACCACTGTGCGCAGTGGAAGCTCTAAAACCTTGGTTCCCTCTCTCAACACTGCATGAAATGATGTGATCTCTGAAGGAGATGGGCCAACAGGGCACTCTATTTCAGTCTCTGGTGACATGTCCTACCTGCTGCTATTTTGAAGAGCCAGATATTCATCAGTGTCCGTAGATGATAGGTGTAGCAAGTTTGCCACATCACTGCTGTCGTCCTAGTAATATGCTATAGGGTCTGCCTCAGTATGAAGACAGAGTCTGACCTTAACAACACTTCCATAATTTTTTATTAGTGTTGGTGTTACAGAAGCTCAGGCTGGACTTCTCTGCTAGCCTCTGGGCTTCCCTCCTCGAACTAAGAAGGATGGCCTTGGTTTTAGGCAGGTCCTATAATGGAGCCATTGCAAAAGACCCTAAAGGCGGTGTCGTCTCAATAGTGGTGCTAGTATTGGCACTGGGGCAGGCACTGGCACCAGAGCCTGTGGATACATCCCTAGAGGGCCCTGTAGGGGAAACCTTAATGGCGTATGGTGGGAAAGGTGAACCCACTGGTGAAAATCCATATGACGTGCCAAACAGACCTATGGAGTCTAAAGCACACTAGATAGGAATGCAGGCAGCCTGCAAAGTGTCATAGTAGTGCTGAGAAACTGAGTCGGATCAGGTCCTGGTGCCTGGAACTCTGCATCAACACTGAGAGTGGTAAAGGGTCTGGAATGAGTACTGGGGCATATGCTATACCTTTTGACTTGGACCTGCGTTTAGGCAGGTTTTTGTTGTGTTTAATATTCTTTTTGCTGGATGACACTGACAAGGGAAAGGAGTGTGACTTCACAGGATACCAGACATTGAGCATGACAGGCATTGAGCTGTCAAGAACTGGCCATAAAAGATTTAGTCTTGCGCTCTTTGATGGTTCTGGTGGGGAAGGAGTCCACATTTGTTGCATGACAGAGTTGTGTTTCAACCCCAGCCATTACAATCAGACGTCGTGACCTACCCTTATTTTTCTTCGTGTGAATGACTGTTTGACAACCCCAACTATATTCTGAGCCCTGACAAAAAGAAGTTGACTCACTAATCTCCCACAGGCAAACTGATCTTGACTCATTAATATGCTGGCATGCCGCACAGGGCTTTAAACTGCTTATTATTAGCATTACGTTTGCTCACCCAAACATGAACTTTGGTTTGATAGTGGGTAATGGCCAAGACGCTTTGTTCCAGATCATCCAGGTAGTCCTGGAAACAGTAAACTCTGTGGCCAGGGCAATGGGGCCATTGGCAGCCCTGAGGTAAGCTTGGCTCCGATCCACAGATTTCTTCAGTGATGTGCAAGGGAACCTCATGGACATGCCATTCAATGAGCCTTGCCTGTTTGGGGACAACGCTGATTTGGCCTTGGAGGGGTTAATTAGAAGATATCCTGCATCTCCTGCAGCAGGAGGTGACAGCACTGCTGCAGAAAGGAGTAGTTGAGTCGGTCCTTGAGCAGGAGATTGAACGAGGGTGCTACCCTTGCCACTTCCTAGTTTCCAAAAAGTATGACAAACCTCAAGCTCTTGAACTTTTACCTTTAAAAGGAAAGGCTGAAGATGCTGTTCCTTGCTCGGGTTCTTCTGGCACTTGAAGAGGCAGACTGAAGGTGCCCCTTCACTTGTAGGATGCATATTTTCACATACTGATCCTTCAGTAGCAAAGGGGTTACCTGAGTTTCATGATCGGATCAACTCATTACCAGTTTGCAGTCTACCTGTTCAGGCTCATATCAGCAGCTCAACTCTTCCCTAAGGTGATGGCGATGGTTGCTGCTCATCTGAGAATGTCAAAGATTTCCATACTTATCTTCGTAGATGACTGGCTGTCGAGGCCCGCTCACCACACATAATGTCTCATTATCTTCAGGCCACAGCTTTCCTGCACTTCTTTTCCATCAACGTGCCCAAGAGTGATCCATAGCCTGCTCAATGGCTCATGTTTATAGAGGCAGTACTAGACATAACATCTCTGCATGCCTTCTCTCCTTCTCAGAGGATCCGGGACATTCGAGATATGATTTTGATGTTTTGGGAGGGAGCTCATATCCAGTTCTAATGGTTCTTTGCCTGCTAGATCTGCAGGTTTCCTGCAGCCTCCTGGTTAGGAAAGTATGTTGGCACAAGGTCTCTCTCATGGTACCAGCATAAGGGACATCTGGCAGACACCACCATGATCTCTCAGAACGCTGAGATGGTCCTGGGCTGGTGGTCGGTAGAGAAGCACCTTACTCAAGGGATGTTCTTTCACCCTTCTCCAGCGGTGACCACAGGGATGACGCATACCTCCACTGTCAAGTAGGTGCACACCTGGAGGAACTGAAGATTAGTGGCCTTTGGTCTCCAGAGAAGCAGATTTTTTTTACATCATTCTGCATATACTGTGGGGAATTCACCTAGCCCTGAAAGCCTTCCTTGCTTCCCTTCGTGGTCAGTCCATCCAATTCTTGAGGGACAGTACGGTCGCAATGTGATATATCAACAAACAGGGAGTAGGGTATCATCTTCTCTTTGAGGGTGTGGGCGTGGGTACACCAATGTAAAATATGGCTAGTTAAGAACCATCTGGCTGGCTTATTGAACGTCAGCGCCACCAGTTGCAGTTGGTGTCATCATGTTGACCACAAATTACGTCTTTCCCGGGCGATGCTACAGAACATCCTTGACCTGTGGGGCACACCTCAGGTGAATCTTTTCATTACTTATAAGGATACCCACTCTCCAGAGTTCAGTACCCTCCAGTATCCATTGCAAGGAGGCTTTAGAGAGACAAATGAGAGCTAAACTGCCATAGGATGCCCTTCATACGCCAAAGGTAAGTATTGACTCTTCTAAGATAGTTTTCAAGGAGCAGGAAATAAAGAAGGTGCTGAAACTGCTGTGGCCTCCCTAGCATTGTAGTCCCTCCCACACCAGCAGGTAAACCCTCCAAGTTAAAAGTATTTAGAGGAGCCATGGCAAGAGGGTGATTAGAACCTAGAATGCAACACTTGTATGCTATAAGGAATATTTCTCTGAAAAAGGTAATTATGATGACAAGTTCCAGAAGTGTTCTTCAATAAGTTGGATTCACATTGAGGCACCAATTCCTCCTTGTCACTCCCCTTCAGAGGACTCAGTGACCCACATGTCACGTATGAGGGGATCTCTGAGGAGTTCAGACCTTCTATGCAGGCAGAGGTTGAACAAAGAGATTTCCTATTTTTCAAGCAGGTGGCAGCATTTCTCCCTCAGTCAATAGATGAGTCCCTTCAAAAGAAGGGCAAGGTCCTACTGCTTAAATCAATGGGTTTGATAGCAGAGCCAAACACAGTGGTACTTTGCACACCATGAGTCATTCCTGAACCTGGTCTCGGAGTAGCCTCCTTCAGTACAAGGAGGGCAGGACACAGGTTTCCACTTTATGTGCCATAGTCAGGTGATGAAATGGCAGATATAGCTAAATGTACCAGATTTCACGTGGATGTACAGGTCAAAGGGCTCAACAAGCTCTTACTTAATTCAGGGAAGCCTTTTCAGCACAGATATTGCATTTGTACTCTGCATATGTAAATCCTAATACTGAAAACTTTGTTATAGGTGCCCCCTCGCGAGAAAGCAGATGCCTTTTGTTAGAAATTGGATCTCTAGTTGGCAGAGGTATATACCCTGTCCAAGTAGGGACCACAGTCCTAGTCAGGGTAAGTCACAACACAATTCAGTTTATCCTGTGCTCACCCTCTGGTAGCTTGGCACAGAGCAGGCCGGCTTAATTTAGAAGGCAATATGTAAAGTATTTGTGCAATAACTCATACAGTAACACAGTGAAAACACTACGAAAAACACTCAACACCAGTTTAGGAAAATAGATATTTATCTGAATAAAATAAGACCAAAACGACAAAAATTCAATATGCACAAGTCAAGATATCACTTTTAAAAGGTTTAAATGAGTCTCAATCCTTATGAATCAGTGGTTGTATCCTTTTAACACAGAGTGCCTGGGATGCGTTAAAAATAACGATGCACAGGGTTCCAGAGGAGGAGATACATTTAAAAAAAAAAAGGCACTGCGACAGATTTTCCGGTGCAGCACAGACGATGCATCGTTTATTTCCACGCTGCATGGAGATGCATTGCTTTTCAGGAGCGCAGCCATGGTTCCTCCCTGCAATGCAGGGATATTTTGATGCCCAGGGACAATGCGTTGAAAATCCCTGGCGTGCTGGTAAGAAGGAGCAGGTGCTGCATTGATCTGGTAGGTGATGCAGTGATTTTTCAGCTGTGAAGCAGGCACTGTGTCAATTTCTGCAGGCGTTGTCGATTTCCTGACGCACTGGGATTTTTTTCTCTTTGGTAAAGTCTTTGTGGCCCTGCGACTTCGAAACCAGAGGCAAGCTGAATCCAAGCCCTTGGAGAGTGCTTGTGGGGAAGGCAGAGTCCTTCCAGCAGAGTCAGGGGTCAGCAGGGCAACAAGCAGGGCAATGGTCCTTTTCAGCAAAGCAGTTCAGATGAGTCCTTTGGGAAGCCAGTCAGTCCCTCTGACAGAGTCCAGGTGTAGATCCAGAAGTATCTGATTTTGGAGGGTCACAGACCCAGTATACATATCCAAAATTGCCTCTGAAGTGAGAGAAAATTCAAAGAATGGTTTTGAAGTGCACAGGTTTCCCCTTTCAAACCATACCTGTCTGCCAGGATCCCTGTAGGGGGGGTTATCAGTCCTGTGAGAGGGCAGGCCACTGGCCTTTGAAGTGTAAGAGAGAGCCCCTCCAACCTTCCTGCCCTGGAAGACGCATTCAGTATGCAGATGAATGCAGAGGTGACTGGGTGTCCTGAGTTCATGGCTGTCTAGGTGGAATGCACAAAGGGAGCTGTCAACAAGCACAGACCAGACGTGGATTGGAGACAGGCTGTACGGCACAGATGGCAGAAATTGCAGAGAAATGCCCACTTTCTAAAAGTGGAATTTCTAAAATAGTAATATTATTACTATGCTGGCCATACTTAACATGACAGGGCTATGCCTTTCAGACCAGAATCTGCCACTTAAAAGTATATAAGGGCAGTTCTGATTCTGGCTTATGAGAGGAGCAGGCCTCACAGTAGTGAGAAACTAATTTGTGAGTTTTTCACTACCAGGACATGGAAAACACATAAGTGCTTGTCCTGCCTTTTACCTGCATAGCACCCTGCCCTATGGGTTATGTAGGGCCTACCTTAGGAATGACATATGTAGAAAGAGGGGAGTTTAAGGCTTGACAAGTAGATTTAAATACCAAGTCGAAGTGGCAGAGAAACTGCACACACAGGCCTTGCAATGGCAGGCCTGAGACATGGTTAAGGGGCTACTTATATGGGTGGCACAATCTGTGCTGCAGGCCCACTAGTAGCATTTAATTTACACACCCTGGGCACATCAAGAGCACTTTACTAGGGACTTAATAGGTTCATTGTAGGAATCTGCCTCTGTATATACTAAATCAAAATGAGGTATAGTGTGCACAGAGTACAGGGGTTCCCCAGAGGCTTAACAGAGGCTAAAGTAGATAATATTAATGTTCTCTTTTGTGGTACAGTGGTGGAGCAGTTGGTCTTATTAAAGGGTAGTGCAAAGCATTTGTTGTACAGACACAGGCAATAAAGGAAGTACACACTCAGTGATTAACTCCAGGCCAATGGTTTTTATATCGCAAAAATATACGTTGTTACTTTATTTCTAGAACTACAAAATTCAGTTTGCAGGTAATGTATTTGCAAGTACGTATCATACATAAGTATCAACACCACTTTGTTTCAAGTTAAAAGTTTTTCAAGAAAATAGCAAATATCTCTTTTAAAAATCGACACTACAATTTTCAGAGACAGTTCTAGGGGGAAGAAAAGTTAGTATGCTTTTAAGGTAAGTACAAGACTTACAGTTCCAGTCCCCGGGGTTAGGATGTCCACAGGTTGGGGTTCAAGTTAACCCTAAACACCCACCAAAAGCAACAAGGGGCCGGCCAGGTGCAGAGGTCAAAGATGATGCAAGAATTAAAATGGGCTCCTATGGAGACTGGGGGCACTCGGAATTGGAATTACCCGCGTCTTTGGAGGGCAGACCTGAAGGGTTTAGGTGAGCACTGGGGGTTGGGCTGTTGGGTGTTGGAGGGGGTGGGGGGGCCACAGGTAAGAACCAAACATGCACCCTCAGTGGCAGCTGGGAGCAGGGTGCAAACACAGCATCGGGCTCCCCATGCTTTTGAATATGGGGACCCCAAGGGCCACAAAGATGCTGCAAGCTATTTCCAAGGGGTCGGTTCCGGAAAACTACAGCCTGGACAAGGAGGAGGGCTGCCTGCTGAATATTGCAGCCGGTGGTTGGATTATCCAAGGCCCTGGGCTGCGGTGCAGGGGTACCTTTAGGCATCTGGAATCTTTGTCCGGTTCTCTTGCGGTCAGGGGGGGTCCTCCGGATTTAGGCTGCAGGTGTTGTTGTGTTGTCCAGGAGGAGTCCACCCAGAATAGGCACTAGGTCAGAATCGCCTGGGGACCTGCTCTGGACGGGTGGGCCACTTGGACATGGGCCGTGGGCATCTGGTCCAGAGTGGGCAGGACTTGCAGATCCGGGGCAGTCCTGGAGTCCTTTAATGGAGTTTCTTTCTGGACAGAGCCGCTGTCCGCAGGAGATCTTGGTCCTCTGGTGTGCAGGCAGTCCTCTTGAGGCTTTTAAGAGGTCACTGCCTGCAGAATGCATCGCCTTTTTGTAGCAGGGCTTCAGAAGCTGGAGACAGGCCTGTAGGGCTGGGGCCAACTCAGCTAGTGTCTTCAGCCTTTTGTGCTGGGGTCAGCTTAGCAGTCCTTTTTTCTTCTTCTTGTCTTCTTGAGGTCGCCAGGAATCTGACAAGCTAGGTTTGGGAGAGCCCTTAAATCCTGGATTTAGGGGTGTTACAGGGCTCAGAAGGCAGTCGTCAATGGCTACTGCCCCTGAGGGTGACTACTACCTTCCGGTGTCCACTCCCTTTGGAGGATTGTGCAAGGAGTTGGTCACTTTAGCTCTGGACTCCTTATGGGTGGTCCTAGCTGAAGTGGTCACTCCTCCATATTTTTCCTAGTTTTCCCACCGGACTTGCTGCCAAAAGTGGTGCTTTGACCGGGGGTGGGCATCTAAACTAGCTGGAGTGCCCTGGGGCACTGTAACAAGAAACCTGTCCTTTGAGGCTCACCGCCAGGTGTTACAGTTCCTGCAGGGGGGGAGGTGTGAAGCACCTCTACCCAGAGCACGCTTTGTTTTTGGTCACAGAGAGCACAAAGGCTCTCACCCTATGTGGTCAGAAACTCATCTGGAAGTGGCAGGCTGGCTCAGACCGGTCAGTCCTGCACTAGAAGTTTGGCTAAAATACATGGGACATCTCTAAGATGCCTTCTGGGTGCATTTTTCAACAAATCCAACACTGGCATCAGTGTGGGTTTATTGTGCTGAGAAGTTTGATACCAAACTTCCCACACTTCAGTGAGGCCATCATGGAGCTGTGGAGTTCGTAATGACAACTCCCAGTCCATGTACTTTATATGGCCACACTGCATTTACAATGTCTAAGAATGGACAGAGACACTGTAGAGGCATATTGCACGTGCCCTCACCTGTGGTGTAGTGCATCCTGCCTTAGGGCTGTAAGGCCTGCTAGAGGGGTGACTTGCCTATGCCACAGGCAGTGATTTGTGGGCATGGCACCCTGGGGGGTGTCTTGTTTTCCCCACCAGCACACAAAAGCTGCAATGGCAGTGTCCAGGTGCTTGGTGGGGGGGCTAGGGGTGTCTCCAAGGGTGGCGTAATACATGCTGCAGCCTTGGGGATCTTCCCTGGCCACAGGACTCTTGGTACTATGGGTACCTTTTACAAGGAACTTAACTGTGTGCCAGGGGTGTGGCAGTTGGGGGTACAATGTACAGTTTTTGGGACGGAGCACTGGTGCTGGGGCCTGGTTAGCAGGATCCCAGCACACTCAGTCAAGTCAGCATCAATATCAGACAAAAAGGTGGGGGTAACAATGCCAAAAGGGGCACTTTCATACACAACGCCCTCCCAAACTAAACAGTATGAGACTAACCTTTACCAAGAGAGTCTTCATTGTCTAGGTGGAAGAACCAGGAAAGGCCATCTGCATTGGAATGGGTACTCCCAGGTCTGTGTTCCACTGAAAAGTCCATTCCCTGTAGGGAATGGACCACCTCAAAGGTTTAGGGTTCTCACTTTCCATTTGCATTAGCCATGTGAGAGGGCTGTGGTGAGTTTGAACAATAAAGTGAGTGCCAAACAAGAATGGTCTCAGCTTTTTCAGTGACCAAACCACAGCAAAGACCTCCCTCTCAATGGCACTCCAACACTGCTCCCTGGGAAGTAACCTCCTGCTAATAAAAGCAACAGGCTGGTCATGGCCATCATCATTGGTTTGGAACAGGACTGCTCCTATCCCATGTCCAGAGGCATCTGTCTGCACAATGAACTGCTTAGAATAATCTGGAGCTTTGAGTAATGGTGCTGAGCACATTGCCTCCTTCAGGGTGTCTAAAGCCTTCTGACAGTAAAGAGTCCAGTTTACCTTTTTGGGCATTTTCTTTGAAGTCAGTCTGTGAGGGGGGGTCACAATGGACAATATCCCCTTACAAGCCGCCTATAGTAACCAGTCAAGCCAAGGAATGCCCTGACTTGACTGGTTACTGGTGGCCCAAGTATAGAACAGTGCCCTGCCCTATCTGGCGCTTTGATGCCTTATTAGTGAGGCCTGCTGATTGTAAGACCTGCAAAAACTTCCCCAGGTGGATCAGCAGTATCATCTAGATATGCTGCACTAAAGGACTAAGACAGCAAGGACTTGATTCACCAACCTTTGTAAGATGGCAGGGGCATTCTTTAAACCAAAGGGCATAACAGTAAACTGTTAATGTCCATCAGGTGTAGAGAATGCTGTCTTCTCTTGCTGTAGGTGCCATCCTAATTTGCCAGTACCCTGCAATTAAGACAAAGATACCAAGGAATTTGGCTGCACCTAATTTGTCTATTAGTTCATCTGCTCTTGATATAGTGTGTGTATCTGTCTTGGTGACATCGTTGAGACCTCTGTAGTCCACACAAAACCTCATCCCTCTCTTCCAATCTTTTGAATGAGGTTTGGGGACCAGGACCACTGAGCTAGCCCACGGACTGTCAGAGGGTTCAATAACTCCTAAATCCAGCATCTTGTAGACTTCCACTTTGATGCTCTCTTTGACTTGGCCAGACTGTCTATAGATTTTTGTTTTGACAGGTATACTGTCACCAGTGCGCATATCATAGGTACACAGGTGGGTCTGTCCAGGGGTCAAAGAGAAGAGCCTAGCAAACTGCTGTAGGAGTTGCCTGCAGTCAGCTTTCTGTTGGGCAGTGAGGGTGTCTGAGTAGACAACGCCATCAACTGACCCATGTTTAGGGTCATGAGAGAGGAGGTCAGGGGGAGGTTCATTCTCTGCTTCCTGCTGCTCATCAGTAACCATCAGCGTGGTTACATCTGCCCTTTCACAATTGATTTTTAGGCCATTTACATGGATCACCCTCTTGGGTGTCCTGCTGGTGCACAGGTCTACCAAGCAGGTGACCTCACTCTTCTTTTCTAGGATAGTGTAAGGGCCACGCCATCTGTCCAGAAGTGCCCTGGGAGCCACAGGCTCCAGAATCCATTCCTTCTGCTCTAGTTTGAATTCTACCAGTGCAGCCTTTTGGTCATACCACTGCTTCTGGAGCTGTTGGCTGGCCTCAAGGTTTTTGGATGCCCTTTCCATGTACTCAGCCATTCTTGAACGCATTCCAAGCACATGGTCCACCACAACTTGTTTGGGCTCACGGAGAGGTCTCTCCAAGCCTCCTTTTACAAGTGCAAGTGATCCCATTACTGGGTGGCCAAACAGAAGTTCAAAGGGGGAAACCCCTTCTCCCTTCTAAGTGCACCTCTCTGTAAGCAAAAAGCAAAGATGGCAGGAGGACGTCCCATCTCCTTTTGAGTTTTTCTGGGAGCCCCATGATCATGCCATTCAGTGTCTTGTTGAATCTCTCAACAACTCCATTAGTTTGTGGATGGTATGGTGTGGTGAACTTATAAGTCACCCCACACTCATTCCACATGTGTTTTTGGTAGGCTGACATGAGGTTTGTACCTCTGTCAGAAACCACCTCCTTAGGAAACCCTACCCTGGTAAAAAATACCAATCAGGGCCTTGGCTACTACAGAAGATGTAATAGACCTAAGGGGAATTGCTTCAGGATATTTGGTAGCCTGATCCACTACTTGCCTGTCACCGGCACTGAGACCCTTGTGAGGCACTTATGATCACTGAG
Organism: Pleurodeles waltl; assembly: GCF_031143425.1. NCBI lineage: Eukaryota > Metazoa > Chordata > Amphibia > Caudata > Salamandridae > Pleurodeles > Pleurodeles waltl. Next base: position 606,867,033 of record NC_090442.1, on the reverse strand, counting down.
AATGAAAGGAAAGGATATCCAGACTCCTTGCCCCAATTCTAGAGGTATGAATCTGTCGCAGTTGCCGTCAGGTCCTGCCTATAGCTGAAATATTTTCAGACCTGGTGAAACAGAAGAGAGGTAAAGGGGTCCAACAAGAAGGGGTTCCATCAGTTCTCGACTGCTTTGAGTTATCACTCCTCCAGTTTTTACAGGCTCATATCCCACAAATATCTCAAGTGCCGGTCTGCGATTTCATTCATTTTGCCAGGAATATGTTTTGCTATCCCTGATATTTTGTTGTCCAGGCTAAAATGTCTGAAACTCTTGGACAGACTTGCAAGGACGTTCAATTGCATTCCCCCTGAGGTGGTTGACATAACCCAGTGGACAAACATTGTCCATCTTGAGAAGCGCACACCACTGGGTTTGATCCTTGGTCCAACGATTAAGTGGGAGGAACCAGGCAGGGGTTTCATGCAATTGATATGTAGTTTAACTCGATTTGGCCATTTTCCGACAGTAGATGACACCCTACATCTGACTCCCCAACCGCTTTTCTATTGTCTGGTTCAATAATTCTAATGGTCTCATTTAATGACCATAACGGCCTTGGAGCCAAAGATTGACCTTCCATTCCAAGCCTCAATGTGTGGTAGCCACCAGTGTATCGCTTCCTTGGCTTCCTGAGACAGAGGGGGCAGGCTCAGAGTATGTTAAGCACTTCTGGAAATGATGAGCTTTCAGTCTTTGCAAAGTATTGCAATGTGAGAGGCAGGGGATGATCACTTGTATGAATGACTACAGTAGGCCGACCAGGCAGGTGATCTGGCGCAGAGATGTTCATGGTTTTGATAAGATTTTGTACAGTATGTATCTGTTTTTCGCTACCATTTTATGTGGTAGGCTGATCCACGTCCGAATCTCCTGGGGAGTTGTCTCCGTCCAAAGGGTCTAAGGTGGATTTCCATGATAGATGGCGGGCACTCAGAAGGCCAGCGTTCTAATTTATGATTAAGTTGTAAGGCTGTCCCAGAGAAGTGGGGTTGTTTGTCAGGTTTTGGGAAAGAAACACTTTTTAAGCTGTTCAAAACTACCTTTATCTTAGCCCTGCTTGTGTTTTCTTTCTCTTTTGCTTGGCTTTTGTGGGTGTACTATTGCATGGCCTTTGAAGCTCTTGGATCAGAGGGCCTACCCTCCCAAAGAGAGGCTCATGGCAGTTTTTAGAAAGCTGTACGAAGGCACAGCTGGCGGCACTCAACTGCATTACTCCCGTAAGGAAGGGAGGTAGCGTGTGGTCGCAAGAGGAGAGGGAAAATGACACGTCCACCCTCTCTAGCGGCTGGCGGACCAGGCCCGTGGGTGTTTCTCAGTTTACTAGACGAGGCCGCATAAAGAGCATTAGGAGTGCTTTTGCGGTGTCTGCTGGGGTAGAAATTTTTTTCGCGTGCCACAAATTTTAAACAAAAAAATTGTATAAATGTGTTTAACACAGTTTTGTTTAAGGGAGTGAAAACACTAATGTGCTATGCTGCTGGAGCAGCAAACAAAGAAGGGCTTCAGGAAGTGACATACTCAAGAGGAGACTGGGCTCCGATAGGACAATGAGATGTTGTGAATATGTTATGTATGGAAGGAATTACTCGGGATGAGGATACCAAGGTGATCAAGGTTAACAGGGGTTTTTTCTTGTATATTACACCTAGTGAAAATTCCAAACGGGAGTAATCTACACTTATTGATTTAACTTGTTGTACGAAAAAAGAGGGGCTTTGAGAAGTGATGTTCTCGGTTGAAGAGGAGACTGGACTCTGACAGGAAAATTAGATTGTTTTCCCTTGAGCATCTGGGAATGTTCGTTTTTTAATGCTGATGTATTTTAAGTCCTGATCCTTGCTTATGGTCCTAACAAAGAATCTTGTGGAACAAATTGAAGCCAGGTTCCTTTCTTCTGGTCTTATGTAGGAGTTCCTGATAAATCTGCCACCACTACCCAAGCCATTTAGAAAGTAGTAAAGGATGAACCAAATATTTCTTAAAAACTTTACAAGAAAGTGCTGTACTTCCGGATGTAACTTTCACAGACGTTTTACCCTACCCTCAAAATGTGTACTCTGCTCTTTACACTTGGGGGGACTTTTATTTGTAAATCCCTATTTGACAGGAATAAGCACACATTTGTACTGACAAATGCTTGACATTTGCTTGACTAGTCTCTGAAACGTTATGAGCTGCTTTGCACAGGCAAGATGATTGGCTCATAAAGGGTGCCTCAGGGTAAGACAGGGAAACAGTGTACCGTTTTCTGCTTCAATTTGGAATGGGGTTTAGTAGTGAACATTTAAAAACCTTTCTTGGAATAACCTTCGTCTTCCTAGGTGTGCACCCCAGCTCAAGTTTGTGCTGATCACCACCTGACGTGTGTTTGACCCAGGTTTCTAATGAGTTTTGATGATTGAAAGCACTCATGGCCAAGAAATGCATGTCCTTACTAGTCTTCTCGTCATCGTGTAACATCATTGTCTCATTCTGATGGTTCATGTTGCTGATTCATCTGGCGGAAACTACACCTTCAGTGGCCACAGAAGAAGGCTGATTGCCTCAACAATCATCACAATGAACATAAACAGAATGAGATCAGTCCTAATGGTGACTCCAATGTTCCAACCAAACAACCGGCTATACCTTTTTGTCTTTCCCAGTCACAACTCGCACCTTGAACGAGGATCCAGAACTACTCTCTCTTTTTCATCAGTTGGATGAGTTTTGATTGTGCAAGGGGATGATTTTCCCACCTAAAGTATTCAAACCTTGCAGTGACTGTCATAAACAGATGTGTGTGACAGACCTACGCAATGTATGCCTCTTGTGTTTGGGTTCAGGGCTCAACTAAGTTGAGCGAAGAATGTCCCTCTTGCCCCCATAGGCAATTTGGGACAGTGAAGCGAAGCTGCACATTGTCGGACATTCAAAAAAGCACACGTCTCACTCCCATTCTAAGTCATCAAGGGAATGGGCCCATTCCTGGTCCCAAGGCCGATACCATGATAGGTTGTCTTCGCGGTCAAATCATCCACTAAGTTGAAATCCAAATCGAAGTGGAAACGCAAGAAGACAAAGGAGGACTCTATCTCATCCTGCCAGTTTCTATGTAAAGAGAAATCTGAAGGGCAACAAGCTGCGACCTGATCTCTGATTGAGGAGCTGATCCCATAGTTGATGCACCCCTGAGTCACAGGTGTTTCTGCAGAAGTTGAGACCTTTAGGGAGGCCATGCTGTAAATTTTTGGCACCCTTTGGCTCTCTCTGTCACACCTTCAGGGGCCTGATATTCTTACACAGCATTCTACTCATGAAAGTTTGGTGGTACAAGCTATCACCAGCAAGGTGAATCCTAATTCGTTCCTCACAACCCCCCATAACGGAGTCAAAAAGGATTGAGTTGTTTTGGAAATTAATTATGTCTTTGGCCAGCCTCGCCCTGAGGTTGGTCAATGCAATTTGGCTATTGCATTGGCCATTCTCTGGGAGATGGCCATTAAGTTCTTGTCTGCGGTACCAGAAGAGTTTATGGCCTCCTTGTCTCAAGCCATTCAGGATGGTCAGTATGCAGCCAAATATGTGATTCAGGCTGGTCTAAATACCACTGATTGTTTGGATCGTGTAGTCAGCACTAGCTTGATGCTCTGTCACTACACTTGTCTGAGATCATTAGACTTTTTTGGAGATGTGCAAGCATCCCTTATGGATCCTTCTTTTTGGTGAAAAAGCTGATTCCGCTCTGGGTTGCTTTAAGGAAAGCTTGAAACTATGCGTTCATTGGGCCTTCAAATCCCTGCCTGGCAGTTTGCTCATCAGTTTCCGTCCTTCTGAGGCTACTGCACAGGATTAGCATGTAGGCAATGCCAGGTCCCCTCCCTACTTATTGTTTACATCTATACACACATTTCAATGCACCCATCATTCACCCTCCAACAAGCACATATGTATTCACATACATGCAAGCATTCATCTGTCAATTCACCTGTACTTCCATCCTTCAGGTCCTTGAACCACACCAAATTTACCTAGCCACTAATCTTATGTACTCAGGTCATTCAATCATCCTTTACTGTGCACAATTGCAAAGCCATGAATCCATCAATGCTGTCAACCAACATCCAATTGTGTCTGCATATGCCTATATGTGTTATCCAACTGTGTGTATGTGAATCTGGTTAGTATCTGTGTATCAGTGTGATCAATATCTTACTCACTCTTACAACTCCTTATTTCTGCACACCCTACACTTACTGCTTCCTACATACTCTCCTACTAACTCTTCTCCTTTTCTCTTCTACTCTTATTTCTATTAACATCTATTCTTACTCCTGTTCTTCTATTTCTTGCTCTCGCTATTACACTCCTACATACATTTACTTACTACATACTCTTCCTTGCTGCATGCCAACACAAATACCCCCTCAATTAGACTAGGGAGATTTTGCAGACTGTTGACGACTTAGTTAACTTAAAGTTAACATGTCCTGGTGACTAGTACCCAAAATCTGTTTTCATTGTAGGAGGGATGGCTGGCCCGTATAGAAACACTGGGAATCATATTAAATACTAATACTGTGAATAGGACTACATAGGAAAAATAATTAAGGCACTATTTGTAAGTTATTTAAAATCCAATTCAATTGTGAAGTTGGATTTTTTATATAAATTAGGGGAAGTAACTTTTAGAAAGTCAATTAATTCCTACTTGCAGTTCCTGGAGGTTAACTTGCATTTCCATTAGCCTTCCAGCAGTAGTCCAACCTTGAATATTGTGGTATAAGTGTGAAATGCCTCCCCGGAGCAAACAATAGGCTAAACTGAATGGTCAGAAGTGAGACAGAGCTGTGTGCACGCACACTTTTGACACTAGTATCATCCTGCTTGGCAGGTCTGATATAATACTTGGGACACTCCTGAAAGAGAGAGAACAGGAAGCCAAGACAATTATTTTGTATTTACTGTCTGGTTGTTAGAGGACCCATTTGTCCAACAGACTTATGTCTTTGGATTTATTTGTAGATACAATGCCTGCCTCAACCTGGATTTTACTGCTAGATGTGGGAGGACCCTAGGATTACCATAGTTTAGAGCCTCCACACACACACACCTAGCCATCGTAACCCACGTTGAGTGAGGCCGAAGAGCTTTCACCATCTTGGATTTGCCCTGATACATTGCATTTTGGGCCTGTTTGCAGTTAGTCAAACAGGAACTACTGCAAAAGTAGATAGGTCAGGCCTGTGAACTTCGGTTATGGTGAGGCCAGTAGTCGCCCCCACATACTAGCTCATGTCAGGCATAAATGTGGCACTTCCAGGCATCCACTTCAGAACTTTCCGGACCTACAGAAGACCAGAAGAGGACTGAACTGTCTGCAACCTGAGAGGAGCAGTGAAGTACTGAACCGGCTCCCTCTTGTACTCAGGATAAAGAAGTGGTCTCCAGTGGTCAGTTTACTAACCTCCTATGTCGCTATGGAGAGATAAGCTGCATGAAGCCTGCTCCTGAAAGTGCCCAGCTGGACAGTGGCACCTGAACCCTGGAGCACTTTTTAACGCTGACTTATTCTTCAAGGTGCTTAAAGTTATCCTATCCCCACTTGTTACTATCTAAGTTTGCGCACTCTACAGCTACATAAAAAAGAAAACATTGGCAAACCCAACTGGTGTTCACAGATGAGAACTAATGCTTGTTTTTGTTTGTCGCTCCTGCCCATGGGCAAATGTGATGTATGCCAGATATTCAAGGTTCAGCAATGCAGTCAAAGATCTGAGTGCAAATGGAGCAAACAGGCACAGGACTCCATCGATCATACCAGCCCAAAGAAGAAACATATTGACTCATACTCAGTTCTTCCAGAGCTGTACTCGAGTTTGTAGTGGTTGAAATTCTCTCTTTTCATTACTTTCACTATACCCTGCAATTCTTTCTGCACCTCTTACAGCAGCCAATAAGTGTTGCAGTATGTCTGATCCAAGCGTAAACAGCAAATATGCATGGAGATTTCATAGTCACGTTATCTTATAAACCATCGAGTAGCAGGTGATAAACCTGCAAATCATGGTGGATACTGACAGGGCTTTATATCCAATAATAGAACTTCACTTCTCTTTGCACAAAGATCTTCATTAATGTTTTTCATTACTCGGCGAAGCAGCAGGAACCCACCGAGAGCTCTTATGATGAAATTTACAATTTTTTGAAAACAATAGAACAGTGCCGTAAATGTCGCTGTATCGCACTCCCCCTGCGCTGTTGCACTTTAAGCTGCCTTGCACCACTCCCCTTTGCACCTTAGTGCAAGGGTGTATCTCAAGCATATGTTTTCCAGTACAAAATACTATGTTTAGACCCATAGGTTAAAAATTGTCCAAGTTTGTAGGGATGCTGCACAAACTACACATTCAAATTTGAAAAAAACGTTGGAGAAAATCTTTTCTCCAACTTTACGCCTTCCTGCAAGAGGTGTAGTTTTCTGACACAAACCCCTGTCAACCAATGTTAGTAGATAACCATTTGAGTCAAAATCCATGAGTGGTTGCATGGAAATGCCTGTGTACCACCCGTGGGTCATCCTCTTGATACAAAGTAGCGCAAATTCTGAATCATGCCTTTCCGCCAGTATGCATTACTCTGTGACATTGCATTTGTGCAAAAGCTTGATAAATTTGGCTCTTCATTTCAAATTTAGCAACCCATATGCTTATATCAAACTAACAAGGACACACCACACTACACCTCCTGAATTTGTCTGGATCTCAAAACTGCTGCAGTGAAGAAAGCAGGACACCTTGGGCTGCCGTGGGTTCCTTTTAGCATGTAGAGTGTGCATTTTTATTTTAGCTTCAAACCTGTGGTCTGTGTCCTTTTACCTATATACATTTGTTTATTTGTTTATTTATTCATTTTATTATATTATAGTACCGCTAGCTTTTAGCAGGGTTGTTTTTATATTCTAATCTGCTGCCTTTCTGAAAAAGCATTGTTGTCAGTTCCTTTGCACAACATTTATTTCTGTGCTGTGCCCAAGGCTGTCACTGCACAAAATAGTTTACTTGGTATTGCCAGCCCAAGAATTACAGTCAACCTTCTCACCATACACATATCATATTGTCAGGACTGTTCTTAGAACACTACTCGTTTTGTTATTTAAATACCACATGCCGAAGAAGGGCAGAGGGAATTCCAGCCAGAGAGCCATCTTATGCTGAGCGCCACTTCGTCAACAGCTTTACTGATCTTAGCCTTGTTTTTCCAGTCAAGCGGGAGGACCGCCAAGCTGATCAAACAGGCAGGCGCTCGACTACCTCTCAGGTATGGGGTCGGGGCTCCTTCCATAAGACTGAGATGGGCAGAAAGAATAACACTGCTATGCTCTCATGTTAGAGAATAGGGTGTAGGTGGGAATCCTTAGACGTGTATTCCAGGATGTTAGGACTGTTTATTTGTTTTTCCCCTGATGGTCACAATAATCATTATGTTATGTTTCATCCTCCTAACATTAACAGCTCATGTTGTTTAGCGTAGAATGCAGTCATTTCAATAAATGCACTGAAACTTGCCCTGCATCTCTGTCTGCCTTCACATGTGTGAGACGTGTAACTGAGAGAAGAGGATATAATCTGTTGACCACGACTTCCCTGAGGAGTCAGTGTGTTGTGTTTTCTAGGCTGCCACAAATCACCTTTACTCTTAGGTTTTGGTGAGGTGCTGCTAGCTGGCTAAAGAGTTTAGGCTGACAGCTTCCAACTAGTGTGGGACTGACTCAGTCACCCACACGTGATGGTGCTGCTGCCCAAAACCAAGCAGTCTTACCCCCAAGGTAGGAGTCCTACGACAGGGCCAGATTTACAAAGACTTTCTGCTGGTGCAGTTTGGAGAATGCTGTACAGCCAAAGCTCATGAGAAGCACCTAATGACTAATAGCTTGAGTACTATTACTCCAGTCGGTATAAATAACTAACATTTAAGATGCTATGAAATGATTATTTTGCAAGTGATGTGAACAACGTGTATTGTACTATTATTATCACTATTTTAGCAACCGATTCCAAGCAAAGTCTTCAGGTTCTGAACCTGGCCCAGGTTTCAAACTACACATGGCCTTAATTAAGCAAAGGCAGGATATGGCGGACTCATGACTTCCCTCAGTGGATGTTTTTGGATCAGAGGCTGAAATCTACCTTTGCGCATCAGGAGCCCTCTAGGTGCAGCTTCCCGCACTTGTCAGAATAGAGGGCATCCTGCTAGCCAAGAGGATGTTGAAATGAACAGGCCAGGGCATTGGGAACAGATAAAGCTTATCCCACACTGCTACTGCTAGACACATCTGGGCACTAAGCAGGACCTGTAGCTGAACTGCTTCCTGGGGGGGAGTGAAGCCCCTGAAAAAAAGCTTAGGGTCATATTTACAATGTTTTGACGCAAGGCAGCGCCGCAAGCCTTCTTTCTGTGCTGCCCCACGTTAAAAGAAAAGGGCAGAAATGCAACATATCTATAAGATATAGCACATTCCTGTCCTTTTCACCTGTGCTGGCGTACAATGGGATCCCTTGCACCATGGTGCAAGGGTGTCTGCGAGATGATTGTTTTTGTGTGGAAGGTGCCCATTCCGGCACAAAAACAATCATGAGAGGTGTTTTCCTCTTTCTATTTGTGATGTAGAATGCAAAAGAGAAAACCGAGGAGAAATAAAGGTATTTCTCCTTGTTTCACACCCTCCCACCCCCCAACCCCACTTATGCCTCCCCTGGGGTGGCGTGGGCTTTTGAAGCATCACCAGGTTTACAAATCTTTGTAAATCTGGGAATGTATCAAAATCTATGGGTGTTGAGTGAATACACCCAGGGAACGCTTCTTTGACAGAGTAAGGCAACGCAATGACTTGAGCTACATTGCCTACTTATCTACAAGGCCATGTAAAACCACGCAAAGTGGCTTTGTAGAGATGGGCCTGCGGTGCATCAAAAAAGTGATGCATCAACAGCACAAGCCACTTGTGAATATGACCCTAAGTGTATCTGCTGCTGTGAGTACGGCATTTCCCACTGTGCTAAAGTGAACAAGTGTTTCTGTATTCGCTGGGCACTCAGCTGTGTCAGAGTGGGCTTCTTGTAGTCCTTGTCTCCCCATTCCACCTGCAGAAGTGACTCTCTGCCACATGACAGCATCATCACATGGCAATATATCTATCTATCTATATCTATATCTATATATATATATATTTATATATCTATCTATCTCTCTCTCTCTATATATATGTATATATATATATATATACACACACACACACACACGGTGAAGAATCTGTAGTTAGAAGTCTCTAGCAGAAGAATGTTTTTGTGCACAAAGTGTTATTTGTGCACCCTTATGTACATGTTGTTTTTGAATATGTAGCTATATTGATAGTAAGTCTACGGCACAGAATGTATGCCCATTATGCCAACAGTATGTATCCATGGATCTGCAGATCTGCAACATGTTTTTTTTTCTCTCCAAAAGGCACATTTAGTGCATGGTACAAGGGATATATATTCCATATTGTACAAAACTGTGCAGAGTACAATAGCACCTGTCATAAAGAACTTTGGGACAGATGTATGTAATTTTGGCTTTGTGATTTCCTAATAATGATTTGTTATTAAGAAATCGCAAACTGGGATGTATAACAGTGTGTTTAACACTGTTTACGGTTCCCAATGCGGTCGCAAATGATCTACCTCATCAATATTCATGTGGTAAGTCGCAATTTGCGACCCCATTGGGAATAGCCTCACTCACAGGAATGTAGGCCTGCTGGGGGACAGCAGACCACTATGTCCGTAACTGCTTCAAAACAAAGCTGTTTTTTTGTTTTTAAATGCAGCCCATTTTCCTAAAAGGAAAACGGGATGCATTTCAAACAAAAAAATGAAAAGTATTCTTTAAATTTTTTCAGAGTAGGCAGTGGTCCGTACTGCTCTGAAAAAATATGTTTGCTTCCATTCACAAAGGGGAAGAGGTCCCATGCGATTGTTTTGCGACCGCAAACACGGTTGCAAAACGATTTTACACCCCCCCCTGCGACTCGCTATGAGGAAGGGACACCCTTGGCTCGCAAACCTATTCTGTGAAACGGCCCACCGGGAAAATACTTTTTCCATATATATATTTTATGAAGCACTTATTAAATAGCATGTGATGCACAAGATGTAAAGTTTTGGGGGCATATTTATACTCCATTTGCGCCGAATTTGCATAATTTTTTTAAAGCAAATTCGGCACAAAACAAACTCCATATTTATATTTAGATGTTAGATCCGTCTGGGTCTTATTTAACGCCTGGGTCAGATCAGGCGTTAGGAGACCTGTAGACCCATTTCTATGGAATGGGTCCACAGGTGCCCTCCTCAAGCCCCACCCACACCAGAGGGACACCGGAGGATGGGAGACCCCATCCCAGGTAAGTATAGATAAGACTTTTTTTGTTGTTGTTAAATTAAAGTGCTATCGGGGGCCCAAAGTGGGGCCCCCTACATGGCACAGGGTGCAATGGCCATGCCCAGGTCCCCTGTGCTGGCCATTTGGGTGGTGGGCATAACTCCTGTCTTTTCTAAGACTGGAGTCACGTGGCATAGATGGTTTTTTCGTCAGGAAGTGACACTAGGCTGGTTAGAGGCATTTTGTTTGCATCTAACCAGCCTAACATCATTTTTTGGGGCAAAACCCCCTTTCCCATACTGCCACCCCCATCCGGCTAATGTTGTTTTCCCAGACACTAGCCCACCCTTTGCTCCTGGCTGTGGGGTTCCATAAATTTGGTGCCCCCTTGGCGCCCTAGAATGATGCAAGCTGGCGCTATACTATGTATACTAAGTATAAATATGGGCCTTGGTTTCATATGACATGCACTCTGTGCATAGAACGTTTTATGTGCACTCAGATCTACAACGCTTGCTTCTCTTAAGAATATGAGGATGCAGTGAACTCAGCACTGAATGATGCACTACATGACCCAGCCAAATGCCGACCTACAATCTCCACTGCAGAGTGTACTGCTCCAACTAGTCATTAGGCACCCTCACTGCACTCTGCCCTGCATAATTCAATGCCCCTGTCGATCATAATACGTCGGGTCTGTACCCTGCTGCATTTCCTTATCATTCTCCCCTTATCTGACCTGAGCGCCAAGTTTTTGCTTAGGTCACTTATCAATAAATAAATGCACATATTGGTCAGGAAGCAATGTGAGATAGAAGACAGGCACACTCCATACCTAACTTCTATCACTACATGCACTGTGACAACGAAACAGCAAAGTGCTCATACGGCTGTACAACAGACTAGCCTGCTCTAGTGCACAGCACATGTGCTGTGGAAATAGGACGCGCTTATACTAGAAAAGCAGCCACTGTGGTTTCGTATTACAAGCTAAAACAACATATAGCACGCTTGAAAGGCTTCTAATAGGGCGCAATGCGAGAACGGCAGTGTGTGTGAATAATAGTAATTATAGCAGTAGTCATAAAACACTGTGACACGTAGGCCCATATTTATACTTTTTGACGCAAACCGGAGCCGGTTCATGGAATATTTTATACTGCCGGCTATCGTCATTCCAGCGCGCCAGGCGGGCGCCTTATTTATGACTCTAACCAGGCAGCGCTGGCGTAGGGACAAATGGGGGGTTGTGCATCAAAAAATAGTGCAAGTCAGGTTAGAGTAATGGCTCTAACCGGACTTGCGCCATTTTTTGACGCACAACCCCCATTGAAATTACTTCTGTCTTAGCAAAGACAGGAGTCGTGTCCCCTTGCCCAATGGCCATGCCCAGGGGACTTCTGCCATTGGGCACAGTGGCATGTAGGGGGGGCCCAAGTGAGGCCCCCCTAAGCCACTTAAAAAATAAATAAATAAATACTTACCTCAACTTACCTGTACTTACCTGGGATGGGTCCTCCCCATCCATGGTTGTCCTCCAGGGGTGGGTGGAGGGGTGTCCCTGGGGGCAGGGAAAGGGCACCTGTGGACTGCTTCCATGGTCAGGGACCATGGAAATGAGCCTGCAGGTCCCTTAACGCCTACCCTCACCCAGGCGTTAAAGAACGGCGCACACCAGGCTGGGCGCCGTTTTTTTAAGGCCCGCCCCCTCCTGTGCGTCAAAATGACGCAAGAGTGCAAATAAGGCATACAGGCCTTAAAGTCATTTTTGGACGGGAACGCCAAATGCATGTCATTAACGCAAGGCGGTTTCCCGCATCCAGAAAATGACGCACACAGAGGAATTTGGACGTACGTGGGCTCGGGTGTCATTGTATAAATATGGTTTAAGGTTTGCGCAGAATTTGCATAACAAATTTTGACGCAAATTCGGCGCGAACAGAGTATAAATATGCCCCGTAGTGACAGCGCACCATTGTGCGTTTCTGCTATAAGCGACCAGTGATTTGTAGATTTGCTACTTGTATGCGCTGACGTCACTTTAAATCTTTCTGCATTCCGGCATGGACACGGAACCAAGACTGCTGTCTCCTGACATAATTTTTCCCCTCAGAAAGTTTCCTTTCACTCGTATCCAGAAAGCCCGGTTCTAGGGGGTGGCCAGGCCCTCCCAAGGCAGTCCCATGGCTCACCCAAGCCCTATTACAACTAGAAACCCACCTGTTTTGCTTTTTCTCAATGAGTCACCTGGGGAGCCTGGAGCCTCGCTTTCTCAGTTTAATTGTTTAGCTTTCATGAAAAGCACCAATGTCATGAGATACTAGACCAGCAAGGGAAGCTGTGACCCCTGCTATTCCCATATGCATAACAGCCACCATCACGATTGACATTACACCATGCTTAGCCTTCAGCTTATATCTTAAATTTTTTTTTTTTTTAAATACCAATGTCACACGTTTTGATTTCCCTGTTGTGAAAAGACTTTAGCCAGACTTCTCTGACATTGAACAGAAGTGGTGGCTCTCTTGTGGCAGGACCGCAAAAATGTGCTGCTGTTGTGCTACCTACTCCCAATATCCCTGGTCTCCTAATATTATCAAAATAAACCTAAGACACAGATAACACATTTTGGGGCCCCAGTGACTGTGCATTTATTCACTTCCAAATCCTCTTTTGGCTATATCAGTGGCTAGAAATGGATCATAGCACTGCTGTAACAGGTCCTAAACTGATAAGAAAAATTAGGTGGCTAATGCTTTTCCTACTGAGATGCTTCTACAATCTGCAGCTACCCAAGTTTAAATCTTGCTACTCAGCCTTTTATTTCCAACCTGTAGGCATTTGGCTCTGTATATACTATGGGAGATAGTGTGCAGAGTCCAGGGGTTCCCCTTAGAGGTTGATAGTGACAAAATCAGATAATACGAATTCTCTATTTGTGGTAGTGTGGTCGAGCAGTAGTTTTATCAGAGGGTAGTGTTAAGCATTTGTTGTACACACACAGGGAATAAATGAGAACACACACTCCGACTTAACTCCAGGCCAAAAGGTTTTTATATAAAAAAAATATTATTTTCTTAATTTAATTTAGATCCACAAGATTCAGAATTCAAGTAAATACATAAATTGTAAGGTTCTTGGCACATAGGTAAGTATGGAACTTTGAAGTAAAACAATAAGGTACACGGTTTTGTCAAAAATGGCAATAAGCTATTTTAAAAGTGGACACTGCAAAAATCAACAGTTCATGGGGAAGGTAAGTACAGGTGAGTTTAGCAGGTAAGAAAGCACTTACAAGTTCAGTCTCTGGGGCATAGGCAGCCCACCGTTGGGGGGTTCAAGTCAACACCAAACACCCAGCACCAGCAACAAAGGGCCCGTCAGGTGCAGAGGTCAAAGTAGGGCCCAAATAACATAGGCACCTATGGAGACTAGTGGTGCTCTGGTTCCAGTCTGCTCGCAGGTAAGTACCTGTGTCCTTGGGGAGCAGACCAGGGGAGTTTGTAGAGCAGTGGGGGGGTCACAAACAGGCACACAAAATACATCCTCAGCGGCACAGGGACGGCAGGGTGCAGTGTGCAAAGTAGGTGTCAGGCTTTAGATAGAAATCAATGGAGGAACCCATGGGTCACTCTGGCGATGCAGGCAGGGCACAGAGGGGCTTCTCTGAACAGCCACCGACTGGGCAACAATGAGGGCTGGCTGCTGGTCACTCCTACACCAGTAGTTGGTTTCTCTCGGGCCTGGGGGCTGCGGGTGTAGTGCTTCTTCCAAGCGTCGGGTTCCTTGTTACCGGGCAGTCGCGGTCAGGGTGAGCCTCTGGATTCTCTCTGCAGGCGTGCAGGGAGGTCGTCTCGGGGTGTCCACATCGTGGGAGTCACCTGGGGGTCCTCGCTGCAGTGTTGGTTTCTATGGACACGAGCCGGGGGCGTCGGGTACACAGAGTTGGAGACTCACGCTTCCAGAGTAAGGCAGGAGTCCCTTTAAAGATGGTTTCTTCTTGGATGTTCAGACAGAGCCGCTGTCCACAGGAGTTTCTTGGGGCCAGATGTATCAAAAAAGCCTTTTGCGATTCGGAAATAGCGATTTTTAAGAAATCGCTATTTCTGAGTCGCAAAATGCTATGTATCATGTTTGCGATTTGGTAATAGCGGAGGGCGGCACATATTTGCATATTTTTTGCATTTCCCAAATTGCAAATTCCTAACTGGAATTCGCAATTTGGGAAATGCAAACTCCAGCGTGCTGGGGGCCTAAGGCCCCCTCTGCTGCACCTCAAAACAATTGTGGAAGACATGTAAGGTGCACACATGCCAAAAGGGCATGTGTGCGTTACATGTCAATTTTGAAAATGCATTTTTTATGCATTTTTTTAATTTGCACATGGTTACCACCAAGTTCAACTTGGTGGTAATACCGATTCCTTAATGCCCAATTCGCATTAATGAATTGCTTCATACATGTGCTTAAGAAATCGCAAATAAGGATTCCTTATTTGCGATTTCTTATTTAGAGAATCGCAAATTGCGATTCTCTAAATGGGGTCTCAATTTTTAGGAATCCCTATTTTAGCGATTCCTTAAAATTGCACTGCTAATGCCTTTCTTACATTCAGAAAGGTGAGTTTGCATTTGCAAACAGCCGAATTTTGCAATTTGCACCGTTTGCGAATGCAAAATTCTTTGATACATCTGGCCCCTGGTCCTTTGGGTTGCAGGGCAGTCCTCTGAGTCGGCTGAGGTCGCTGGTCCGCTGGATGTGTTGCTGTTGGTTCTTTGAGTCTGGAGACAGGAAGGTAGGGTTGGGTCAAGTCAGTTGTTGTCTCTGCGGGGCTTTCAGGTCAGCAGTCCTTTTTCTTCTTTAGGTCGTCAGCAAATCTGTTTTCCTGGTTTCAGGGTCACCCGTAAATACTCAATTTAGGGGTGTGTTTAGGGCTCGAGGGCAGTAGCCAATGGCTACTGTCCCTGTAGGTGACTACACCCTCTTTGTGCCTCCTCCCTGTGGGGTTTTGGGGGGCACGTCCCTAATCCTATTGAGGGAAATACTCCAAAGCAAGATGGAGGATTTTCTAAAGCAGGGGTCACCTCAGCTCAGGACACCTTAGGGGCTGTCCTGGCTAGAGTGTGACCCCTCCTTGTTTTTCTCAATATCTCCTCCGGACTTGCCGCCAAAAGTGGGGACTGTGTCTGAGGGGCGGGCATCTCCACTAGCAGGAGTGCCCTGGGACGCTGTAACACCAGGCTTCAGCCTTTGAGGCTCACCAACAGGTGTTACAGTTCCTGCAGGGGGAGGTGTGAAGCACCTCCACCCAGTACAGTCTGTTCCTGGTCACAGAGTGCACAAAGGCACTCACCCCATGTGGCCAGAAACCCATCTGGATGTGGTAGGCTGACAGAAACTGGTCAGTCTAGCACTAGTAGTTGGGCTGGTATACAGAGGGCAGCTCTAAGATGCCCTCTGTGTGCATTTCTCAGTAAATCCCACACTGGCATCAGCGTGGATTTATGGTGCTGAGAAGTTGATACCAAACTTCCCAGTATTCAGTGTAGCCATTCTGGAACTGTGGAGTTTGTGTTTCACAAACTCCCAGACCATATACTCTTCATGGCTACTCTGCACTTACAATGTCTAAGAATTGGCTTAGACACTGTAGGGGCATAATGCTCATGTAGCTATGCCCTCCCCTGTGGTATAGTGCACCCTGCTTTATGGCTATAAGGCCTGCTAGAGGGGTGACACCTATACCACAGGCAGTGGGTTGTGGGCATGGCACCCTGAGGGGAGTGCCATGTCGACTTAGGGGCATATTTATACTCCATCTGTGCCGATTGTGCGTCAAACATTTTGACGCACAATCAGCGCAAACATTGCCCTGTATTTAAACTTTGACGCCCGAGCCCGCGGACGACAAAATTCCGCCGTGTGCGTCATTTTTTGGATGCGCCAACCCGCCTTGCGTTAATTATATGCAAGGTGGGCGTTCCCATCCAAAAAATGGCTTAAACGGCCGTGAGTCGTATTTATGCTTTTGGGCAAAAATGACGCACGGCCGGGAGGCGGAGCCAGAAAATGACGCACAGCCCGATTTGCGTAAAAAATTAACGCCTGGGTTAGGGCAGACGTTAAAATGGGGCAAACACACCTGTATTTAATCAGAACACACAGAACAAACAGCAGAGCAGCAACAGGGCGCCATGGAGGTGATTCTAATCCAGCGTGCACGCAGACGCAGAGCCCAGCAGCAACAACAGCAGCTACAACAACACCAGCAGGGACCCCAAAGGCAGCGCAGAAGGCAGGAGAGGATATTCCGCCCAAGAACAACCCTTCAGGGCCTCAGGGAACATGACATCATACAGAGGTACCGGTTGAACTGGCAGGCCATTCAGCAGCTGCTGCCAAACATTGAACAGCAGTTGGCCCCCACTTTGGTGACACCCCGCACCATCCCAACAGAAACAAAGCTGCTTGCCGTACTTCACATGTTGGCAAGTGGCTCTTTCCAAACAACTGGTGCCCTGGTTGGCGGAATATCACAACCATCATTCTCCGCCTTTTTGCCCAAAGTACTGGATGCCATCATTCGACTGACACCCCACCACATCTGCTTCCCTAACACACTGCAGAAGCAGCAGGAAACAAAACAGGGGTTCTACGCAATCAGTGGCTTCCCACAAGTCCTTGGTGCAATCGACTGCACACATGTACGCCTTGTGCCACCTGCTGCAACTGAACACCTCTACCGCAACAGGAAGCACACACATTCCATCAACGTGCAGGCCATAGTCAATCATCAGGGATTGATCACCAACATCGTGGCTAAATATCCTGGGAGTGTACATGACTCATACATCTTCCGTCACTGCACCATCAATGAACACTTCCAGGATGGACGGTATGGCAATGGACTACATGTTGGTAAGTACAAAAACCTACTTATATACCCACTGCACAGCAACCCTCTAGGACACACAACACATACACCACAACAGCAACATGTGAACAGGAACACACTGAGGTCGTGACATCACTAGACATGTTTCTTAAGTCACCATTGAACCTGTCACACATTGGAAATTACTGTACAGCCTAATGTGAAGACGTCAATGAGTGTTGTTGCCTAAGTGTCACCTTGCAAATTGTAAGTGTCCCAATGACCTTTACATTAATACATTGCATAAATTTCAAGGTTTGGGATGTCCAGGGTACTTTGATATGAACGTGTTAACAACACTTTCAATTTTAACTGTGCATGGAACTATCATCTCACCCCCAGTGAAGACACATGGACACCTGTATCACAAGTCACAATGCTAGGGAGGGCACACTGTACTGCAAATCCCAAAACATACTGCTGACAAACGGTTAGCAGACAAACACTCGTTCAGCCAAGGAAACAACAAAATGCAGATGGTACAGCCTACAAGCATAGGATGTCACATTAGTACACAAAAGAGTCACAGACAACAAAAGATAACTACTGCCATTAAAGGTCTTTTCAATAGTGCCAGCTACATCAACATAATCCCATTCATTTTCTCTTGCAGCTGATCAGGGGTATGGCATCCAGCAATGGATTATGACACCATTTGGCAACCCAAGTACAGCTGCAGAGCGTGCATACAACGAGGCCCATAGGAGGACACGCAGCATTGTCGAGCGGACCTTCGGCATCCTCAAGTCAAGGTTCTGCTGCCTCGACATCACTGGTGGTAGCCTCCTATATTCCCCCGAGATGGTCTGTAGGATCATCCTCACATGTGCAATATTGCACAACATTTGTATCAGAAGAAACATTCCCCTCCTGGAACCAGAGCCTCACATGCCTGAAGAGGATGAAGAGGAGGATGCTGGCCTGCAACAGGAGTGAGAACTACAGAACACAGCTGCTGGTATATGCAGGCGGCAACAGATTGTAAATAATTTCTTCTGAATATGATCACCTTCACCACTTTAGTTAACTAATTTAAATAAACACCTATTCTAATCACCATATCATGGTCTAGCTATTCCTTTTTGCACACCTTCATCTCTACTTATCAGAATAAGAGTGTTGCCTCATGGAGCATTGCTGAGATACTGAGTAGGACGCGGAACATCCCAGAGCTAATGTGATGCCTAACACACAATGGTCACATACACACACACACTCTTAATGACATATATCATGTACATATCTCCTTTGAAGGCCAATAGCAGAGGACCACAACTATTTCACACATACATGTTGAAAGCAAGGTCCAACGCAGCATATGGCACACAACTATGACATCATCACTCAATAAGGGGAAAACAAGCCTCATACATGAGGCAGTCAGTGTGCTTTGGCATCACTAACAGGAATGACTGACAAGACCTTTGACAGCAGTTAGTCCAACTGCATCCAATATTTGCAAGGAATATCTGTGACTAGAGTTCCATAGAAGCAGAACATAGACAGCACAAGTGCCACACATATGACATGCATTGCGCACATAACATTCCATGCACATGTCAGCCCATTTCCTAACTCCTGACACACCCATGCACCTGGTCACAACCCACCTGTCGGAAGAGGTCCGTGGAATACTAAGATGTGTACCCTGATAATACCTCCTCTACACACACAGACCAACATTAGCAAACTAGTGTGCTACACCCTTTCCTAAGGTATGCCATTGTCATATAACATCTGACTGCATGGACGTCAGGTCAATTTATACACTGTCTTCTAGTTTCAAAGCCCTGTTAGCACATGTAGATTGCTTCCCCTTGTGAAAATGTCGGTTGGCCCTTAGAATGCAAGTCTCACCTACAGGACTGGTGAGAAACAGATGCAGCCCACACCTGTGATCACCTCCATGCACACCACCCATTTAAAAAAGCAATGCCCCTGATGATGCCTGGAACAGCATAGGTGTTGCCATTATGTCAAATACACCGTCAACCATTGATACTAATTAAGCCGTGTAACACAGCCCTTGGGTTCATTTGTCACCTTCAAAAACATAGGACGTACACAGTTTGACATGTTAACTGTCTAGTTTGTCCTCCAAACAGTCTCAGTCAGACCACTGATTATGTAACTTGTCCAGTAGCTGGCTCCTGAATCACCTTGCATTCTGTCAGCCTGACTGGCAACTGTCTGTGCATGACACTAAAGTATCCCTGTGTCTACATATGTACCACACGTGCGTAAGAAAACCTCCCATTCATCAGGGGGCATTGGGCATGGGCTTCTTCCATGCACACCCAAATACATTGTATAGCATCATCTGCCTTTTAACTGTACCATTTGAGTTACATCCTCTTGGAAATGCAAAATTCATGGCCCATCCCTTGTCTGGGTTGCATATATGCATGAATGACAAAGTGTGACAGTGTCCCAGGGTCATAGTCAGGGATTGGGTACGGGCTTTCAGCACAACCAGCAACCTCTGATAATGTACATGAATAATACACAAATGTCAGAACCATGACAGTTCACACACAGCATCACAGTGCGCACAACATAGTGATGGGCCATGTGTGGTGAAGAGCTGCGAGAATAAACAGCACAGAGGCTAAGATGTTCCCAGATGCAGTGGGAAGTGCAGAGGCCAACCTGTGTACAAATGTTGTAATGACACCTGCCGGAACATGACAATTGAGACATTATCTCACTCAGCACACCCAGGTTGCCCTGTTGACTGTCTCATTACACGTCTTTAGTGACAGGGTCGGACCATCCACATGGTGGTTCACATGTCCACATCTACTTTACTCACATTGATCAACAAAGGGTACTCAGTAGTTACAGGAATAGCTGCCACTGACTCGTGATGAGTGCTGGTCCGAACTGTGACAAATTACACCCCAAACAATCTACAGGATCATCATTGGACCACACACATGAACAAGACACCTATGTGCAATTGATCACTGGAAATATGTGGACACGTGCTGACTTGTATGCTGGTCCACCACAGCCACTTCATAGTTGGGGCTTACTTCTATGGCCTCAACTGTGGTGTCATGATACATATGAGATTGACCCTTGTCTGTCTGTGCAAACAACATGGTACCCACTTCCTCAATGCATGTGTATGACTCACTGTGGGATTCATCAACTAGTGCCTAGGAAGCTCTTACCAATACTCTAGGACACTGGATGTAGAAAATGTGGACCATTGACATGAACATGCGTCTGCCATCCATCTGGTGCATGCTATGTCACATGTGGTGTCTACGTGACCCTAAAACTTGGAAGTATACTTTACGGGTGT
The DNA here is from genome assembly GCF_031143425.1 of Pleurodeles waltl. NCBI lineage: Eukaryota > Metazoa > Chordata > Amphibia > Caudata > Salamandridae > Pleurodeles > Pleurodeles waltl. The sequence goes on along the minus strand of NC_090442.1, from coordinate 606,846,349 downwards.
TGTTACATGTATGACTAACACATGCCCTTGCTCATTCCAAATTTGACTTGCATCTTAGGATTGGACACATGGACGTCACGTTCATACAACCATATGTACAATAATGCTTCATGTGATATACACACACACTTGGTCAACCAACACATTAGTTGTCAAAGCACACACTTTGAGCCAAAGGCATTTAGGTATTGTACATATGTACGTCACATTGCTATCCTCTCCTTATGACAAACATGCACAATTTGTGCCACACATATATGTAGGCCACACTTACAGTATGACCATCTATAACGTCAGCCAACTGTAAACATACTGTGAAGGGTGTAGTGGATGATGTTCCGCTGCAGTATGATATCACACATGTGAAAATACACCATCAACACCATACTGTCTTCAATTAGCCAATCTCTGATGTGTCCCAAATGTAAAATAACCAATAAAACAAGTAAAAATCCCCCAAACCAGTTAATGCACTGTAATTTTGACGTCCCTAGCGGTGTGCGTCATTTTTTGTTTACCAAAACTGTATTTGCGTCATTTTTTTTGACGCACAGGAGTGAAATTTAGCCCGCATCCAGATATTTGTACAGTCCATGTATCATTATGTGGATGTGGGTTAATATTCACGTCTGTGCGTCAAAAAAAATGACGCAAATACAGTTTTGTGCAACAAAAAATGATGCATAACGCGAAAAAGGCGGGACTTTTCATACAGGAAGTGATGTAATAGGATATCCTGTTTACAGATCATGTACAGTGGGTGTACTTTCACATTCACTTTGCAGTCTATGATCCTTCTAGACTGTGTAGCTGTGTAGAGAGTGTTGTCCAGAGATTTTGTGCTGTATTTGTCCTGTGTGCTATCTGTAAAGTCCTTTTGTGAAATAAATATTGTTTGTGTATACTGTAGTACTGTGTTTTGTCTACATTTGTCCATTTATCTTGTGTATTTCTTGTTTGTGGGAGTCTGTTGTGGGTAGTGTTAGTTTGGGGATAGTTGGGCTCTTTTAGTGTTTAGGTTTACTTTTTTTCTGTCTTTTTACCCCTACTTTCACCCATTTCCCCTTTCTATTTCTTTTACCCCTATTCCTTATCTTCAACTATAAGTATGTCTGGTAGGCCACGTCTTGGCAGGATGGGGGAAGAGGAGTTGGGGGGCTTCATCTGGCTGGTGAAACATTTCTAGCCGCTCATGATCCAGGCAGGGTCATACAGGGGTACCCGACAGAGGCGCGCAGAATCCAGTGGGGAAAGGTGCTGCATCACCTGCAGCGTGTGTATGCCAGCCAGAGGAGTGACCACCAGCTGAAGCACCGGTGGGCTGACCTCATCACCAGGGAGCAGGATCTCTTGGACCACCTGGGAATCATGATTGGTGGCACTGTTGGTGAGTACCACAATTGTTAATGTGCACGATTAAATGCTCTGTAGTGACATCAGGGGATTAGTGCAATGTCTGCCAGCTAACTTGATTACTGTGTGTAATGCTGGGGAAATATAAATGGATCATTGATGCACTATGGCAAGGATCACAATTGCTAGCTGTCAGGTAGCACGTGCTCAGCAAACTTACAGGTAACTTTACCATGAAGGAAATTGGTGCGGCCTTTTTGTCAGCACAGCTAACATAATAGGAGCCAATCATGTCTATATAGGGTATTATTGACAGAGAAGTACAGCTGTACCAACATTTAGGCCAACTATGTTGACGCAATTGCTAGACTGACTTTAGAATCACTACATGATGCTGAAAATGAGTGCTTCACGTCAATTGATAATAGCAAAGTGGCTCAAACATTGGTCTCATGTTAGTCTGGTGAGTGTGGAAGGAAAGCGTTCACAGAAGTACTATGAATGTGTGGGATTATTTGGTTTCTTGATCTTTTTGGATACATGTCAGTTCATGATTTGAAAACATCGTGAAAAGGTGTAAGGTGCCCTCAGCTAACATCTTAAGATGTTTGTTGGAATTAGTTGAGCCACAATCCAAATATGGATGGCAGTCCAAGTGTATGCACATGGCTTCACATCTCCATGGTTGGTGCAAATCACCATAGCTGGGCCACATCAATTGACTATACTGTAACAACAGGATGGCTTACGGGAGTCCCTGCCCCTCACTCTGTACATTGGGCCTATGTGCAATAAATGTGTCATGGCCACAAGGCATGTTTGACTGGTAATGAGGTCCTCAAGTAACCAGACGTTGGATGTTTCTCTTGGATGCACATGATGAGACGATTACACTCCATATTTTTTATTGCTCACCAATTATGGGGCAAGTTTGCAACCACATGATAGTTAGGGCCAATGTATGTGTGCAGATATGTGTGTAACTGTCACAGGAGACCCATGCTATGTACAAGTTGGCCGTGAAATATCAGATGCAGTATCATCATGTCTGAATGGCTGCCATGTCCTTATTCAGCCTACACATTGTAAATGATTATGAAATTGTTGCACTGTGCACAGATTTTGAGCACATTTCTTCCTTCCATACCTTACAGGTGGACCGGCACCCTACACTGTGGGAGAGGTGGCGACATTTGAGGACCCCGACCACTCCAGTAAGTGTTGATATGTCTGTTATGTGTTGTGTTTGCTGGTTATGGACTCGTGTGAGTTGGACGCATAGCAAGGTGTGATGTGTTGGGCAAGTTTTTCACTTGTTCCATGAGTGGGAATGCAGTTCTCACATGTTTTCCAATGCGTATCCAATGGTATCATGTAGGGATTGTAGGACATCCCTGTGGGCCCCACTGTGAGTACAGGGGATAGTCATGTGTCTGACACTTGTATCACCAAGAGTCGCAATGGAAGTCAGCCCCTATTTAGTCAGCCTGTCAGACCCACATTCTCTAAGATTGGTGGAGCTAATAGCTTCCCAATAGACATCTGCTTCACTATTTACCTACGTAAGTTTGAAACAGTAGGTAGAACCTCCTAGCAACATGTACTTCCACATGTAGTGCATCAAGTCTGTGGAACCTGAGTGTAATGGCCTAGGTGTGCATGCAATTCATGATCATGGGTGTTCTAGCAACTCTGTGTCTGATGTAAGTCAGGCATCACTGGAAGTATATGTTGTGTACTAAGTTCTGCATTTCCTGACATGTCTGACCCTATGAGTGCTCTAGGTGTTGCTGACTCCAAATTGTAGATAGACCTTACCTGTGGTGTGTCTGTAGAGACAAACATGTGTGGAGTTGCCTATACACTCCTTGGTGTACATGTTGTTGGCAAATTATAGTTGTGTATCCACCGTCCCTCCTCAAACATGGCCATGGGTTTGTGATTGGGGTACCTAGTATTGATGCTACCAGTATGTTACACATACCTGTGAATAAGTGACGGTTTGGTTGCATACTAGTATACACACTCAGGTTTGGCACTTAGTACCATACTGGAAAGTCCAGTTACAACTTGCAGACCATGTGGCTTTAGTTTTGCTTTCCGTACACTGACATTTGTAGCCCAGCTCTTGGTGGAGGATTTGCAGCATGATTCTTAGATGTTAACTGTCAGAACTCAGATTGCAAGTCCAAGCCAGTTGTTACCCATCTTGTGGGTTTTGGATGTGCTTTGTGTGATGTCACCTTTGTTGTCTGGCCTGCCATATACTTCCTCGGGGACATTCAATGCTCTGTATCGTGATATGAGCTGTTACAAGTACAGTAGATGTAATGTCTGATTAACTTGCTGTGCCGTTTCACACAATGCAGTTACCAATGTAGCATATCTGCATTTGTCTTCACAGCAGCTAACATGACTCCAGACCAGGTCCGTGAATTTCAGCGTCGGGCCATGCGATACCAGCACATCCTGCTGGTGGAGTCGGGGTTCCGGAGAATGGCCCGGCGTTATCGCCATGAATGTGCCTCTGGGGCATGGCGAGCCTTCCCACAGGGTGGGCCTACTTTGCCCACCACAGCCACCACAGAAACAACCACCAATCAGAGCGAGGTGGCCCCACCCACAGCTGCCACTGTTGATCCAACATCTGCTGGACTTCCTGGCCCCAGCATTGCCACCGGTGCAGGACAGCCCACACAGACCTCCTCCACCGGTACCCAGGCTGCCACTGCTCCAGCTGTTGACCCTGCAGCCTTCAATAGACTTGAACATAAGATGGACAAAGTGCTGCGCAAGGTGAGCCACCTGAGCCGGGACGTGCGGCACATTAAACGGCGGGTCAAGGATATAAAGAGGACCCTCCGGAGGGCCAACCTCTAGACAGTTGATTTGATGGACATGATACCCTCCCCTCCCTCCTCTTTCCTTGTTCTTATAGTTAGTGGGCTTAGGGGGCTTATTGTTAGGTTAGTATAGGCTGTTAGTGTTAGTGGGTGGGGGGTCCTGCTTGTTTCTTTTTTGACTTATTACATGTGTGGGTGGGGGGCTATGTTGGGGTTCTTGTGTGTAAAAAAAAAAAGAAAAAAATACCAACAAAATATATATTTGTTTAGGATAGTATAGTATGTGTTTAGGTTAGTATGTGTTGTCCTCAATGTGTTCCGTCTCATAAGGGGGGTGGGAGGTAGATGTTTAGAACGTTTCGTTACATGTGATTAGTAAGTGTAGCTTAGGTTAGTTAGGGACAGTTGTGGGTAATGAGTAGTCAGGGTAGATTAGGGTAGGTAAGATTTTTCCTTCAGTTTCCTCATCTATGGTTAGCTTTTAATAAATATTTGGTTACCCCTTAATAGTATGTGTTGAATGGTACTTGATTGTGGGTTTGGATTCAGTGTACATAAATTTTGTACTATAACATCTGTGTCCTATGCTACAAACAAATCCCAACTGAGCTGTACGATTGGCAGCTAGCCCAGAGCTACCTTGCAAAGTGCCTACCCTTTGTTGCAACCACCAATCACAGTTAATATGGTTCCCAATGTGTTTCTGTTGATAAGTGTGTTTTCAAAGTCACTAACAGTGCTTCCAGACTTGATATTGGGGAAACAGTTTTAGGTCTGACTGCAGTGTGATGATCATGCACACCCTTATAAGATGAGTTCTCATTGGCAATCTTGTATTCTTGTCTTCATGACCCTCATACATCATTTGTGACACAGTTCGGCATGATTACCTATTTGTATGTTAACTCAGACACCTTCATTTGTGCAGTTTTTTTGTATTTACTTAGATTAGTGTGGCATGTTTATTGTGTTATTTTTGCATGTTGACAACATTTAGCGAGCACTATTTGATGACTTAGTTATCCCCTGAGGAAGCATTCTTCTGTCCTACACAGAATGGTGGTGTATGGTTTCTCACTTCATCAGATTATTCCCTCAGGATGGGCAGAGTATGATGCAATCATGGTCACTGTGCAGATTTCTCTAACTACATAATATCTGGACAGTTGTATTGACAAGCTACGTAATTTGACAGTAGGCACATTTCAGTTATCTACTGCACAGTTGATATGTCACATTACCCAGAGACAGATTTGATGTGTAAGTGCTATTTATTGAAAAGTGCTGTAGTGCTATATGTACATTGTCCATGATTGTGAGTCCATTATAGTGATATCTTCCATTGTGATCCAACACAAGGGTTTACCAAAATGCTTTTGTCATGCTGGGGTTGCTGTTTCAGACAGTGTAGAGGGACAGACTTAGCCATTGAGTAGGAGAGAGACAATCACTGGGCTGGGTGACAAGATATACAGTGGTTAGCAGAACAGTGCTTGAGTACAGTTGTTGTAAGACTGTCATGTTTCAAAACGCAGGACTTTGGTAATAGTTGGCCATGTGGCAGGGACTAGTGCTTCCGGGTACTTTTCCTTGTGAATGTGATCTGTTCCATGTCTTCTTCTTCTGATGTGTGTGTTGCCTGCTTTGTCCTTGTTGTTGTTGGTTGTGAAGGGGCAACACACACCTCAGTGTTAGAAGACGTGGAGTCAGACATCCCAGTCGCTGCTCCCTGTGAAGGTCTTAAGGGCAATACTGCTGCAAGGAGGACCTGCTGGTTCTTGAGAATAGCAGCCACATCACGATGGTAGGCAGCCAGGTCAGCCCTGAGGGGTTCAATGTTGCATTTGTGCACGCGTTGACAGGATTGCTGTTGTAGGTGTTGGGTCAACTGTATTACAGCTGTGCTGATTTCCTTCTGGGTTTTCTGCAGTTCCTGCAAGATAGATGTTAGGGCTTGCATATCTGCTGCCTGATCTACAAATGACATCATGTACGAACGCACCCCCTCAAGGCTGGCTGCCATATTTTACATCCCCACCCGCACCTCCTTGGCCAGCTCCCGCTGTACTCCAACTACAGTTCTCTCAAAGCTGGTGCCAGTGTCGTCTGAGTCCTCAGCTGTATTGGAACTGGCAGGTCTTACAATTGGGGTGGTGGGTGGTTCCTCTGCGATGGCTGCTTGTTCTGTGCTCCTCCTTGTGACAGAAGGTGGGGTCTGGAGGGTTTCAAGGACCTTTTGGATAGTCTCCTGGGGAATGTCATCAGGGAAATCTGGGACAGGCATATCGGCAGGAGATCCATCTTCCTCTGCAATGAAACAGGGTACAATTAGTGTGTCTGTGTTGTGGCAATTTTGATGTGACGTGCCTGCCTTTTGATGAATTCACTTTGTGATCTTGTTTTGTGTTAATATCTGCAGTCCTTCAGATGGGCATTGTTTCAGGCCTATGGCCCACTGTAGTATGTCATAGCTTGTAGAATGTTTAAGATGTCATAGCTTGTAGAATGTAGAATTGTGAAGGGATGGTGGAATCCAGCAGAGAGAGAGTGGATGACGTGGAAGGAGGAGAAGGAGAAGCTGGCAGTTGATTGAGCTGGATGGGGTTTCTGTAATTGAATAAAGCTACTTCGTGAATTCAATGACTCATCGTGATTTATGGACCAAATCTTACACTGGCGACGACGTGGGATTGATTTTTCTTAAATACAGAAGCCTCAACAGCTTTACAAAAACAACGCAGATATTTTTAAACCGATGGAGAGGTGAGCGGACTTTGAGTACAATTCGAAACTGTTTTGTTTGCCTTTACTAATATAAAAAGAACGATCAAATCTGTTGAAGAACATTTCTGCTCGATGAGCGCGTATCTGGAAACCGGTGCGTTGTCAGGTGAGCGGACTTCGAGTGCTATTTGGAACTGTTTCGTTCGCCGTTGCTAGTTTGAAGGGAACGATTGAAATCTGTCAAAGAGCATTTCTGCTCGACGAGCACATACCTGGAAACCGGTAACGCGCTCAGCTGTGCGTGTTGTCAACACGCGCTGGACTCGCGCTTGACTGGTTGTCATAGTAACGAGTACAGCGTCCTTCCGTCAATGTGATTTAAAACCAGAATACGCGAGGACGTGTTCAGCTGTGCATATTATAAATATACGCAGCGTCCTTCTAGCACTGCGGTGTGAAAGCCGATTTACACGAGGACTATAGGTGTTATTTGTTAATCTTTCCTCTGTGTGTGAATCAATTTTAAAGGAACTGCTTTGTCTGCGCTGCTGATTACTTTATAACTCTACAACTTACTGGGCAAAGGCAAACCTTCTACCACATTGTCTCCAACCTCCGATGAGGCATGTGCTACTACGGGAACAAAAACAGCTGTGACACAATGCAGAATGTCACTGCCCCCCCTTTTTTTCTCGCTTTACCAGGAGAGCCACCTATAAAATGGCAGAAGTGGAAAAAAGTATTTGAAAGATATTCCAAAGTTTGTGGCGCATCTCTTAGTGTGGAAAGGAAGACTGCTCTGCTATTGCATTGCTTAGGTTCAGAAGGACAGGAGGTTTTCGATAATCTTCCAGACATAATTAATGAAGATCTAAATGAATATGAAAGTTGTATAGAAAAATTAGATAGGCATTATATTCCTAAAATTAGCACAATACTTGAAAGATATCACTTTGGAAAACGAAACCAAGAAGAAAATGAATCGGTGGAGGGATATGTTACAGCATTACGAAAACTGGCATCTTCATGTAAATTTGGAATTTTGACAGAGGAAAGAATCAGAGATCAATTTATGTTAGGCTGTAACATAGAACGAGTAAGAGATGAAATTTGGCAAAAGGATGATCCATCACTAGACGAAGTTTTGATTTTGGCTAAGAAAATTGAACATTCTCTCAAATGTGTGGGGACCATCAAAAAAGAGGAATGTAAAAATGATACTGTACATATTATTCAGAATAGTACGAGAAACAAAGAAAGATCAGAAGGACAGAACTATAAAAAAGAAAGGAAAAATGCGTTTATGGGAAATTGTTTTCGCTGTGGCAGACAGGGTCATATGGCCAATGACAAAAACTGCCCTGCTGTAAAAGTGATATGTAAGTTGTGTAAAAAAAAAGGTCATTACTCCAGTGTGTGCAGAACAAAAAGTGGAAAAAACAATGTCTTTGAAGTTAAGAATGAGATGGATGCAGGGGAATATGATGACTTTGAATGTGGCCAAATTATTCTGCAAGTTGAGGGAGAAGGAAAAAAAAGAAGGAAAGGCCCAATTGATGAAGTCATGATAGATGGGGAAAGAACTAGAGTATTGTTCGATTCTGGTGCCAAGATCACAATTATTTCAATGGAATTCTATATGGGAAAACTAAGAAACAAAGTTAAGCTGTTCAAACCGGATATCACACCCTTTGCATATGGTGGTGAACCAATTAAGCTCCATGGATACTTTTGGGGTTTGCTTGAGTTTAAACGAAAATTCACAAATGCAAAAATGTACGTTTCTAAGAAAGGAGCCAGTGTACTCAGTTGGTTCCACCAGAAAGACTTGGGGGTTATTCTTGATCCAAATAGTGATCCACCGGTGAAAGTAAGGGATCAAATGGTTATTAACACTATTGGTGATCAAGGAAATTCTATCGACCGGAATCTCATGACTAACAGTGACTTTGTTATGGGACTAAGGAAAAAATTTCCTTTGGTATTTCAAGAAACATTAGGATGTCTTCAACATTATGTGCATCACATTCGGCTGAAGGAGGGTGTGAAACCGGTATGCAGCAAAGTTCGTGGAGTACCTGTTGCTCTACGTAAGGACATGAAATTGGAACTAGAAAGGCTTCGGAAAGAAGGAATTATAGAAGAAGTTGAAGGAACTGAGTGGTTGGCGCCAGTAGTCGTAGCCAGGAAGCCGAATGGGACTATACGCTTGCGTGTGGACTTAAGAGAATTAAATAAGAATGTGATTGTGGATAGGTATCCCATACCTAATATTTCTGATATGTTGTTGCTTTTACAAGGTGCCAAGGTGTTTTCTACCATAGATTTAACATCTGCATATCATCAGATTAGATTGACTGAGAAATCCAAGGATCTTACCGCATTCATTACACCATTTGGTACTTTTAGGTATACCAGACTACCATTTGGTTTGGTGTCTGCGGCCTCTGTATTTCAACGAATTATGGAGAAGGTATTGAAAGATCTGGTTGGTGTGAGAGTGTATCAAGATGATGTGTTAGTATACGGGAAAGATCAGGTACAGCACGAAAAGAGGGTTGTTAGTGTTTTAGAAAGGTTGGAGGAATTCGGATTGACAGTCAAGATGGATAAGTGTAGATTTTGTAGTAAATCTATAGAGTATTTAGGTCACACTATAACTGGTGAAGGCATATCTCCAAAAAAGGAACTAGTAGATGCTATTGACAGACTACAATCGCCACAGAATAAAGAAGAATTTATGAAATTTTTAGGTATGGCTGAATATTACAGTAAATTTGTGAGGGGTTTTGCTGAGAAAAGTGTATTTATGAGAAAGTTATTACGGAAAGGAGTGGAATTTGTGTGGGATGAAGAGTGTGAAAAAGAATTTGGAGAAATTAAAAAGGAAATTGTGAAAGCTCCCAGATTGAAGAATTTTAATCCCAATTTGCCCTCGATCTTAATAACTGATGCAAGTGCGAAAGGCTTAGGGGCGGTGTTACAGCAAGGTGGCCAAAATAATAATCAAGTTGTATTATTTTTGTCACGAGCCTTAAGAGATGCAGAATTAAACTATAGTGTTATTGAGAGAGAGGCGCTTGCTGTTCATTGGGCAGTGAGAAAACTTAAGAATTTGTTGTGGGGAAATAAATTTGAGGTAAGGACGGATCATAAGCCCCTTTGTGAAATTTATAAAAAGAAAGGTGTGGATGCAGTTTCTAGTAGAATCACTAAGTGGGTCGTGTCGCTACAAGATTTTGATTTTGATATAAAGTATATTCCAGGTGCACAAAATAAGGTAGCGGACACACTGTCAAGATTAGTATTGGCAAATGAATTGGAAGAAGTGAAAGAAACAGATGGGGAAACGGAAATGGTGTGTGAGATTGAGGAGTATGGATTTGATGAAAGTGTCGTGACAAAGGAAAGGTGGCGGAGAGAATGTGAATCTGATGACACCATAGTGAAAGTGATATCCTTAATAAAAGAAGGTTGGAATAATAGGAATGAAGGAGGAGGTGAAACACAAAAATTCTGGCATGTGAGAGGTGAGTTGTCCTGCGATGATGGGTTTCTATTCAGTGGTACGAAATTAGTTCCTCCCACCACATTGAGGCAGGAGCTTGTTTCTCTTGCTCACACAGGTCACCAGAGAATGTCCAAGACCAAAGGGAGATTGCATTTGACTTATTGGTGGCCAGGCATGGATTCCCAGGTAGAAAGGTCAATCAGAGAATGTATGCAATGTATCATGAGTGAGAAGACTGTGAAACCTAGGATTCAACCTATGGAAATAAGGGAATACCCCTCTCAGCCGTGGGAGGAAGTTGCCTTAGACATTCTAGGGCCTATCCGTGGGGAAGGTTGTGATGTGTACCTGTTGGTGCTAGTTGATTTGTTTTCCAGGTGGCCCGAGATTAGATTTACGAGGAGTATTGAGACTAAACAAGTAATTGGTTTTCTCAAGGAAGTGTTTGGGAGAGAAGGACTGCCTAAGAGCGTTCTTACTGACAATGGGGTACAATTAGTATCGAAGGAAATGGAAAAGTATCTGGCTGATTGTGCTATAGTTCATAAAAAGTGTGCGTTATACCACCCTGAAACCAATGGCATGGTGGAACGATTTAATAGGGTGTTGAAAGAAACCATAGCTTTAGCTAAAGTTGGTGGATTGAACTGGAAGAAAGAAGTGATCAAGCGGGTTGAAGCATACAGAGTCTCGCCTCATGCCATTACTGGGAAATCACCTTTTGAGTTACTCAGAGCCAGACATCCTAATACGTTGGTGTCACCTAGGTGGGTCAATGACATGGGAGCAAGAACTGGAGTGGTGGTGTCTAATGGAACTTGGAAACGGGATGAAGAGGAAAAAATAAAAGCGCGGAAGGAATATTTTGATTGCAGGAAGTCAACTCACACAACCAAAGTTAATATTGGAGATTGGGTGTTAATTCGCAAACCTGTGGGTAAAGGAAGGAATGTCGACAAAGTTAAACCTTTAAGGGTAGTGAGACTATTCAACAATGCAGTAAGAACGGAGGATTCCAAGATATGGAATTTAAATCGTGTAGTGGTATTAAAATGTAAGGATGTATTGAGATAATGTGTATATACTGTTGTGTTTTTTCTTTCCTTTCTCTTTTTCTTGTTTATCTTGGTTTGTAAAGGGGGGAGGAGTGTAGTATGTCATAGCTTGTACAATGTTTAAGATGTCATAGCTTGTAGAATGTAGAATTGTGAAGGGATGGTGGAATCCAGCAGAGAGAGAGTGGATGACGTGGAAGGAGGAGAAGGAGAAGCTGGCAGTTGATTGAGCTGGATGGGGTTTCTGTAATTGAATAAAGCTACTTCGTGGATTCAACGACTCATCGTGATTTATGGACCAAATCTTACACCCACCTGTGTCACATGTATGTTATTGAGTTATTAGACTTGTCAGCCTCATCGCCTCTAGGTGTTGATTTTAGCCAAATAGAGAATGGCCACCTTCTTTTCCTACTCAACCCTCCGTGTACATCCATTATCATGGTGAGACCTTTCACTGGCTGTGGGTGTTCTGATGGCCCTGGCAGCACACTTAACAATCTGGACCTGCCCCAATCCCTGATCGTTCACATCGACTTAAATGTAATTGACGTGGCATATCCTATGCATGGCAATGTTATGATCCGATATGGATGTTGACATTGTTAATGGGTCCTGCTGATGTTGGGTAATGTGTGTAACATTGGATTGCCCTGATAGTCGTATCAGTGTCCTATTTCCTCCACTGACTGTGCAGGTGTATTTCAGTGACCAGTTACATGTGTCCCCTCCTCTATGCTGTTGTCTGAGCAGTATGACATTTGGGATGTTGCCTTGTTACCCAGGCACAGGATGGACCCTGACATATGCAGCATGGGTGTGTCCTTAGTGCTGTTTCGCTCCTATTGTTGTTTACTTTGGCTGATGTGTGTGACAACTACGGGCATTGACATTTGAGTGTACTGGGCCTTTGTCTTGTTTCTGGGGATTGTTGCAGATGTCATCCTCACCCCCTAATTTAGGTGTGTATGATCCATGGGGAGGTTACTGCCATTGGCTACTTGAGCTGCACACAGATCAGAGGTGGTAGTGGCAACTGTTGTCGCAGTTACATTGCAGTTGTCTGTTTGGCTAGAGGATTGCTAATAGGGCCCTAGTTAATGTAGGAGGTATGTTGGCTGACGAGTGCCAGGATGTAAGTTTGACATAGTGGCCTTCCCTCCTGTCGTGGCTTTCCCTTTGCTCCATCGTTGCCATGACAGCATGCCCCCATGGGACTGTTGTTGGTGTAGTGTAATGGTGTGCCCTAGCTTCTGTCTGTGCAGGCCATGCCCCAATGCCATGCCCCTTTACCCATGCCACTCCATGTATATGTTGACTTCCATGCATTTTGTGGGCGGTATCCCCCCGCTTGCAGTTAACATTTGTGCATTTTAATTCCCCATGCAACTTACCCTGCATGTGCGTTGTCTCCTGGTAGTCTGTGCTGTCCTGTCCTTGAATCCCTGTGACGATCTCCTCAGGTATGACGGCTGCGACCATCTCCTCCATGTGGTCCAGGGCCTCCTGGTGTGCTGGACTCCCCCTCCAGTCTGCAGTGCTGCCTTCCTGTTCCTTGCCATCTTTTACTTGGTCCTGCGTTTGCAGTCATGCCAGCGTTTCTTGCACTCGATGACTGTTCTGCGTACTTCAGCCACACTGTTAATCTTGTCGACAATTTGTTGCCATATAGCCTCTCTCCTACTGATTGGCAGCTTTGATGTGACAAACAGTTGGTGCTGGTGTTCCGTCACCTCTTTAACCAGAATTTCCTGCTCCTCTGCACTAAAGCGACACTTTCTTTTCTTCTTAAAACTATCCTGGTTCTTGTGTGGGTCCTCCTGGCTGGTTCCTGGTTTGCTGTCATCTTCCTGGGGCCTGTAGTGGCGTCTGGTATCCATTTTGGCTCTCCTCTGGTGAAATGGCTGTGTTCGCTGTGACCTTTACCTTTTTCCTTTACGACTTGACGCCGCGGTGAGCGTAAAAAATAATGACTCCCACCTGTTGTTTGCGCCGCTGTGCATCAAAGTATAAATATGACGCCCGCACGGCGCACCAAAATGGCGTTAGCCAGCGGTAATATTTTTGGACGCAAAACTGCGCCAGCGCAGTTTCGCGTCAAAAAGTATAAATATGGGCCTTAGTCTTTTTCTCTCCTCCAGCCCACACAACCTGTGAGGCAGTGTGAATGTGCTGAGTGAGGGGTCGACAGGGTGGCATAATATATGCTGCGGCCCTTAGAGACCTTCCCTGGCCACAGGGCCCTTGGTACCAGGGGTACCATTTACAAGGGACTTATCAGTGTGCCTGGGCTGTGCCGCTTGTGGAGACCAAGGTACAGTTTTAGGGAAAGGACACATGCTGGGGCCTAGTTAGTTGGGTTTCAGCACACTTCCAATCATAACTAGCATCAACCAAAGGCAAAAAGTTAGGGGGTAACCATGCCAACAGTGTCATTTTCCTAAACAACCCATATGTGGGAAAGTAAGCACTGTAAATACATTTACATCCAGTCAACGATAAAAGAAATCAGCTGTCCGTTGTCCCTGAACTCAATAAACACAATAATTTTGTGCTTCATGTAATAGTGATGTTTTGGGACATTTTGAAAGGTAGAGTGCATACCTCACTTGGATCTCATAAGTGTTATTAGCTGCTGAACAACGAGCAGCTCTGGATGTGGCAGTGTCCTTTCATTAGAGGTTTTGAAAAACACAGGGCCACAGTTTTCACAGCTGTGATGCTAAAGGGTTCAGAGCATGATCAAATACTCTCATCAAAAGGAAAAGGTGAAGGGGCGCAGAGATGAGACACGCGAAGGGGGTAATTAGAGGAAAACTGGAAGATAGAAAATATGAGATTAAGGGAAAGGCAGTATATAAGACAAAAGAATAGCAAGGAAAGAGCTGGGTGAAATAAAAGGAAAAGAGTGAGTAGAAGGGAAAAGAAAAAATATATATCATGATCGAGAACAATCCTTCGTTGTTATTGGTGTTTTCCATTGCTCTGCATTGGCCCTTATTTATGTAGCCCACTGTGTGGTGGCACGGTCAGTTTTATTTTTTTATTTTTTAAAGAGCACAGGAGCCAACTGTTTACCAATCCAATATCTGTAATAATAACACTAGTGTGCACAGCCCATTCTCATACCTTTAGGTCACCTGGTAAAGCCCAAATTGTCACATTTGTAGTAGTGTGAGGGTAAGTGGGTAACATTAGTGTTGATATTTGGCAGCTTTAGAAGGGCCTGCATGTGGTCCGAGCTGCAGTGGTCTCTTGAGGAATAGTTTGGGATGTGGCACTTTTCTTTTGAAGAATTAAGCACGGATAGATTTGATTACAGAAGGCAATAAAGATGTTGTGAGAGGTGGTTGAAGGAGGATGAAAGAGGTGTCTAATGAAGAAGGGTGATGGAGCGGGGCAAAACGGAGCAGGAGAATGATAAGCAAAGTGTTTGGTGGGAATTTGGCAATGGGTAGGCATTTAGGCCCTGATTTATACTTTTTTGCGCCTCATTTGTGTAATTTTTTTTACGCAAAAGTGGCGCAAACTTAAAAAATTCAATTGTATTTTGTGCCAAAAAATTATGCAAATGCGGCACAAAAAAAGTATAAATCGGGGCCTTGGTGAGAGGGGCGCAATGAGAGGTGAGTAGAGGGAGAGCAGTTGAGAAGAGTGAAGGCAAAGGATGATGCTGTTAAAGGATGAGTATAATGAGAAAGAAATGTAGAAAGAAAGGTGATGAGTAAATGATCGGTGGTGGGGGAGGGATCAGAGAAGGAGGGGGTTAATAGAACAAAAGAGACAAGCGGGGAGAGTGATAAAGAAAGACAAGATAGGGAGACTAAGAGACTAGTGGGGAAGAGGAAGAGAACATGAAAGCGGCAGCAACTTGCAGGTCATAATGTAGGAGAAACAGTTCAGACCTGATGTTAATCACATGAACTGTAATTTCCCTCTAAAATACATTCCGCTCAAGAAACTAACAACCAAATATTCTTTCAGAAAATAGCCACTCACTGAGAAGTCCAGTCCTCAACCTCAGAAGCTCTACTCAGAGGGTAGAAACAGGCCCACGTTTGATTTTTGGTTGGTTCGCCTCAGGTTGCTAACTTTGTCTGGTCTTCCAATTGTTATCACAATTTTTTGGAGTAACTGTGCAGCAGTAGCCACTATCGACAACTTTAAAGGTTGTTCTTCTCCTTACTATCTTTTTGGAATGCAAATGGCACCCAGATCTTTGCAGATCTTGTGCATGCTCATGAGAACGGATGATATAACACATGCCTTGCTACTGTTCAACTGTTGAGAGCTACCAGTAAAATAAACTTACAGGGAATCAGGAGTGTAAGGTCTGATTATGAGTACCTGCACACCAACACACGTACAGTCACACACGCTTGTACGGTAGATCAAACTCCCTTCCTTCCAATTTTTACCTCATATGCAGCAACAAGTGAAGATGATGCTGACAGAAGACAGTGAAATGGAGGGAGAGGACTGTGAGGTGGAGAGATGAAAAGCTGTAGCAAAGTAAGGAGAGGATGATGGGAAGGAGATGGGGGACAGAGAGGTGTGTGAGTGAGAGGGAGGATATTGAGGCAGAGGGGGAAGATGGGGCAGAGATTGGTAGGAGGGGAGGCCAAGCGAGAAAGGTAAGCTGGAGAGAGAATGGTGAGGTGGAGAAATAGGTTGATGGGCAGTAAGAGGATGGAGAGGTGGAGTGAAAGCGGAAGACGAGGTGGAAAGAGAAGGGTGATGTGGAGCGAGCGAGAAGGTAGGGTACGGCATACAGAAAGGAGGGCATGGCAAGGAGAAAGGAGGATGAGGTGGGGAGAAAGGGTGAGGCAGAGAAAGAGGAGGCTGAGGTGGTGAGAGAAGAGGAAGTGATGGGAGGAAATAGAGGATGAGGTGGGCTAGAAAGCATGGATTGCGAGGCAAAGAGGGCAGAAGATCACATAGGTACCAAGTCCCAGAAATACAGAATAAAGCTAGTTGGCACAACCTGTA
This sequence comes from Pleurodeles waltl, assembly GCF_031143425.1. Classification (NCBI taxonomy): domain Eukaryota; kingdom Metazoa; phylum Chordata; class Amphibia; order Caudata; family Salamandridae; genus Pleurodeles; species Pleurodeles waltl. Next base: position 606,829,874 of record NC_090442.1, on the reverse strand, counting down.
CAGTAGGTACAGTATATTCCTCATCCCTTTACAAAATTACCTTGCATGTCCACAGCGAGTAATCACACACCTATAAAATGCTAGGTAACCCAATTCATCTTCCTGGCCCAAACATGTCTCTTCATGGCCCTCCCAGATCCAGAATCCTGGAATTGGGCCTGGTATACAGTGTGCTGAATATGAGCCCTAAAATGAAAAGTTTTGGGTGGTGTTGTGACTGCCCCCAACAGATGTCAGAGACAAACACCTACGTCTTTCCCTGGTACCTTGGGTCCTCATACAACTTGAGATTGTGTCCTTGCTTCACGAAGATGACTCATGAAGCCAAGTTAGCCATTGCTGAACTCCCTAACTAGGATCAGTCTTGATTGGGCTCTCATTCCTGAGGCTGCACGAAGAGTGTTCCAAATTGAAATAGCAGAGCTAAGGTCAGTTAAGTCAAAGACACCCCCAAAAAAAGTCAATGAATGGGTTTCAGTCGTCTGGACACATATCATTTGAAGTTGCACCATGACCTGGGTACCTCCAGGCAGTGGAACAGTCTCCAGGAGTATTCCTTCTCCTACTTCCCCTCGAGCCAACAAACAGCGCCAGCTCATACAGGCTGTGGAGAAAATCTTTGGTACCCCCACTGGAGATCTTTCAGGCCCCTAGGATCCAAGGTGGCTGTCTCTCTGGAGCACGCTGGCAGATCCAATGCATACTGCAACTGCACCACTCTGCCTCTACCAAGGTCGGCCCCTTCCTCGAGCAAGGCACTGCCAGCTCCAGCCTCAACTCAATGTTCGACAGCGCTTTCAGCACTGCGACCAACAACACTGGCACAAGCCTCAATGCCGGACACAGATCTAGTAGTTTAGTCAGATTTTAAAGCTAGACATTGAAATCCACACATCTCACCAGTATGATGAAGATAATAGGGGCTGTGAGAACTACATGTATGAGGAGGGAAACATTTTAAGACCTTCATGATGCTAGTGGTCTGGACACCAGACATTAGGTTATCCTTCCCCAAACCCAGCCATGGCTACAGAACACTGCCTCCTTGGCCACAGTAATCAGGAAGGCAGCAAAAGTCCTAGGTCTCAAACTACCCAAGCAAGAAGTTAAAGCAAATGTCCTTGCTCAGGTTCTGAACCCAGCTCAGATGCACCAAAGACCCCTGTTGCCTTTAAATGAGGCTGTCACTGATGTCCTGTGGGGTGGAGCTGGGCAAAACCAGGAGCTTAACCCCTCGACCCCCATGAATAGGCAAGTAGCAAAGTGCCACAGGCCTGCTCCTGGGAACCTGTTTTGTCCCCTTCATCACTGATTCTTAACCTTTTGACTTCTGTGGACCCTCACTTAATCACTTCTGGAACCCAGGGACCCCAACTGAATAGTTACTGAAATTTGATGACCCCTACAGAGTCATTACTGGAAGCCAGGGACCCCACCCTAAGCATTTTTAATGAGTTCCACCTCAAAACAATACACACAAAAACATACATAAACAAGCATCTGTGAAACAAATGAAGAAATATTTTATTTAATTCACATGTAAATCAAATTTTTTAAAAACTTTAACTTCAATGGGAAGGTTTGAGCTTTTCTAATTTCAATTTTGGCCACTCATCATCCAATCTACATTCTGTTTGATGCACTTGTAGCACTTCAACAATCAATCTGAGGCTACCCAACTGTATTTTTAGCCTTCAATTTCAAATTCCTTCACATCTGCAGAAAGTTTTCAAATGTTTAGTTAACAATTTTGCTTCTTTATTTATGGACGTCTTAATAATCTATTAATGTTATTTATCTCTTACAGTCGCTGACCCCATGAGCAGGGTTCGCAGACCCCAGGGGTCCACGGACCACAAGTTAAGAAAAACTGCCCTACATCAGCCTATCCCAGTGAGCATAGTGGTAAAGGTGTTCATCTGCCATCAGAATACCAGTATCTTCCCTATGACCCCCAACCCGAAGAAGAAACTAAAAGAACACAAACATTTGCAAAAATCCATGTTTTCCAATGCCAGTCTTTCCCTTAAAGGTTGTCATAAGATCATGCCTCTTGGGTCAGGATGACAGACATCTTTGAGCTGTGCCAGAAGACATCCGACAGACTTTGCAGTGTCTTATTTCTGATTGACAAGACGCAGCGAATTACACATTAAGTTCAGGCCAGACACAACCTGGGTTAGGCAGTTGGATGCAGCATCACACATAGATTCGCAGCACAGGGTTTCCCCCTGATGTCCAGCAACTCCTAATGAACATGTTGTTTGGAACGAAGGCGTCTTGGTCATGGAGATGTTTGAAGATAGCAAAAGCCACTACCTGCTCTCTAGGACTACAGAGCGCCCCACCCCCCACAACAGCACCCCTTTTTGAGGCTTCAGTAGGGGTTTCCTGTAAAGGCAACAGCAATATATGCCTCAGCAGCCACAGGCCTCCCCAGTCATTTCAAAAGGCAAGGCAGATACTAAATTATTGACCGAGTCTAAACTAGATAGCTCACTAACGGAACCAATGGTAGCTCGCTGTAATGATCTAGCACAATTCTTTCTAAGGAAAATCACGGATATTTATTCTTCCTTCCCGGATATTAGTAGGGAGCCAGAACCTTTTTCAACTGGGGTAGCAGTGGGGAACTCGATTTGCCTATCAACCTTCCCAGCTATTACACAAGACCTTCTCCTAGCGCATTTTGGCAAGGTGAAGTCGGGCTCCTCTTGCGACCATGCCCCTTCTCATGTCCTGGTAAAAGGATCTGAATACACTTTTCGGGTCCTGCAGGACCTACTTAATTTGTCAATAAGTGGTCTAGTTACCCCATGTGGAAACACGCAGTAGTAAAACCACTGTTCAAAAAAATAATAATAATCTGGACCCACTATGTTAGGGAACCATATGCCCATTTTTTTATTATCTGGAGTTGGCAAGCTATTGGAGAAGCATGTGAACCAACACCTGTCCCTGGAATCCAATAATATCCTGCATCCCCCTCAGACAGTATTTAGGCCACAGCACAGTACCGAAACAGGACTACTGGTGGCAGCTGAAGAACTCAAGATGCTTCTGGATCTAGGAGGCTCTGCCGCCATTATACTCCTGGGTCTTAGTGCTGCATTTGGCACAGTAAATCATAGAATACTTATTCAGAGAATTACTAATGTCAGAAAAACAGAGAGTGCGTTGCAATGGATTATGTCCTTTCTTGGGGAAAGGACGTTTCAGGTGTTGGAGAAAATGTGTTACTGTGACTCTTTGAAATATAGAGTATCCCAAGGATCGGCACTCACTCCTACTCCATTTCACCTGAGCATGGTATCAAATCCAGACAACTTGCTCCATGTCTGAAGGAAGTGGCCAACTCGATGGCCAGCTGCTGCCTTAGCTCAACAGGGACACAACAGAGATTATGCTGTTGGGCAACAATCCGAACTTTCAGTCCTTAGCAGGCTGGCAGGACTGCTTAGGAAGGAACTGCCCCGTCCCCAAAAACCCCATAAAGAGTCTGGGGGTGTGTCTCATTTACACTCTTTCAATGGAATCTCAAGCAAGGAAACTTGCGACCAGTTGTTACTGCCTTCTCAGATGGCTTCGGAAAATCCTAGAAGGCTCATTGTACAGGATTGGTGCTAAAACACATTGAATATGGCAATTTGGTGAACCTGGGAGCACCTCGATACGTAACGAAAAGGCGTCAAGCCATACAAAATGCAGCAGCACACCTCCTTTTAAACATTATGAGATATCAATCAGCCCAGACAGCCTTGGGAACGCTTTAATTGCTCACAGTAGAGATTGAAGACTCTGTGTTTGGCACAAAGAGCTTTCCACACTAAAGGCCCACCTCTATTGCAACCCTTACTGCAGTCTCACACACCAGAGAGGGCTCCGAGTTTGACAAATGTGCGACTCATGAGGGTTCCAAAAAATGTGTAGGATGAGAGGCAGAGGACGTTCTTTCTCTTATCTTGCTACTAAACTATGGAACTCCCTGCCAAGTTGCGTGCGCCTGATGGACCACAAATGCACCTTCAGGAAGTCCCTGAAAACCTGGCTGTTTGGAATGTAGCCTGTCTTTTGATCAGGAATCACCTGATAGCACACTGTCAGTAAGTGTCAGTTGGATGCTAGCTCTGGATCAGCCATGCACTTTGCAAATCCAATAGAATGGAAAAGAATAGGAGCAGTACAGGCACCCAGAAGCAATGCACAACCTTTACCCCTGCATCTGCCACAAAACCATCATTTTTTCATGTGTTTCCACCAACACAGTTTATGATGCAGTGGGACCTTAATTTGGTTCTCACTTATCCGATGCGCACTCCCTTTGAAACCATGCACAATTTTCCTCTTTGCCTTTTAAGATGCCAATTCTCATCGTCATATCATCAGCAAGGCAAGTGAGCAAACTCAAGGCTTTGTCTGTAGTTCCAACATATACATCTTTCCTGCTGGACAAAAGTGTTTTTTCCGCCTAAGAAGTCAGGCTGTTCCAAATAAGGCAATCCATCACCTTGCTGGCTTTCCATGCACTACCTCACCTTCCAAGGGGGAAGAACAGCTTCACCGCCTTGAAACTAACAGGGCACTTAGCTTCTAAGTAGAACGAACCAGAGGCTATCAAAAATATGGTCAGTTTCTATGGGGCTGAGAATGGCAAATATGTGGAAAAGACGGACAACTCTGGGTGGACTGTGTTATGCATCTTGCACATTCACTTCACCACAGTGAAGGCTGCTACCACTGTGCTGGCGCATGGTGTGCTAGTTCTGGACATTTGCCATGCTGCAACATGGACGTCTCTCCACATGTTCATGAAGCATTACTGCCTAGATAGCCAGGTACGGTGGAATGGCCACTTCACCCGATCTGTCCCGCGGAATTTCCACAGACCCACCAACACAGGAGGTGGACTGCTTTGGTAGCTATTCACAAGATAAGGAATCTGTGGTTGGAAGTCTCTATCAAGAGAAGAAGTTACCTGTGGTAACCTCTGTTCTAGTAGAGACTCAATCCAACTGCAGATTCCTCGACGGTCTGTGGAATGGAATCATAATGTCTGTTAATAAGATGGCAAATCTAAAGAATTGCACTAGCTGAATTCCATTGCTCTGCATCTGGCGGCATGGACAGAGATCAAGAAAGAAACTGTAAGCATGTGGTGCATGTGTGGGGGCTCACATCTTATCTGGAGTAGACTTACCTGACGCAATGCCACATGTTGACTGCTGAAATGTTTAAGGATCCTGTCTGGTACTTTGAGGAAATTCAAAGGTGAGGAATATGTGGTTAATGTAGTCTCTACCAGAAAAGGGACTACTGAAGGCAAGTAACTTATTCATTTGGTACATACGAGGACACAACGTGCTATATGCCAAGAGCAAAGGTGCACTATGGTTAAACTGGGCAGCACTGACCACATTAGAGGTTTCTATAGAACTGCAATGTGCTAAAGATGAGTCTACACAGAGCGTCTTATAGCAACATTGAGTGTGTGCCTATAAAAGTTGTTATAAATATTGCTAATAGTGTGGAAACAACAGCAGCAAGCGTACATACTTTTGACAAATGTATTGTTTTTTACAGTTTAACCTTAATTTTTGTTACACAGTTCTGCTACGAAGGTGTGTGCAAAGATTTTGTTTTCTAAAATCAAACGTACATTTCACTGAGCTAAGGTGCCTGAAGTAGGCTTGCTAAGAGGAGCGTGTTGCGGTTAGGGAAGGGACATCACCCCAGAGAACCATAACTCGAATCCACCTTGAGATAATTCCAGATGCGGAACTGGCAAAAAAAAATTGTGGTATTTGGGTTTTTCGTATGTGCCAGCTTCTGTTTATTAAAGAAAATAAGAGGTGTTGATGAATTTAGCAGGTGTTTTCCAAAAATGTTAGTTTTTCAGCAGCACTAAAAAAAAGCTAAACAAGTATTGACAAAGCCAGGAGGTTGGCTTTAACATGCTAAGGCACAAACAGAGACATTTTAGTTAATCAAAGCCAAACTTATTGCCAATGCTTGTTTTGGCAATAAGCCAAACTTATTGCCAATGCTTGTTTATTCAGCTTTTCCCTTCCTGTGTAAGACAAAAATGTTTTACGTTCTGCCTCCACATTCATAGAGTGCAGTAAGTCGCATTGCATACTAGTATGGCGTACTGATTCTAATGAAAGCTAAAGATACCTCTCGCTGGTAAAAGGTTCGGAACACTTGTATGTCTTGCAACAACACACTTGTTCTGTTTATGAAGGAAGATCGCAATTCTGCTATTACAACTGTGTATCAAATGCTTCTTGTTTTAAGCACGGATAGCACAAAGGAGAAATTGTATCTATACTTTCCCATTGGATTATTTAATTGAGTATCATACACAGCATACTTTTTATTAGCACTATCACTGAAGCAAACAGTAAAGTACAAACCAACATTTCAAGATATTTATTAGTGTATAATTACAAAAAATATAAATGCAACCAATTATGAGGATTCCAAAAACAAACAGTAAAGGCATTTTGAAACCAGAGTGCATCTTCCAAAAACATCTATTTTCAGTTGTAAAAAGGGCGACATAAATACAAATGAACAGCTTTACATAACCTAGGAAACAGAAAATGGGTGCCAACCCATGGAGTATTTATTTGGACTTAACAAAGAGCAAATGTATATGAAGTTGTGGCAGCCATTTTCCAGGTCAACAATCCACCTCTAAAAACGTCCGTTGGCCTATGTTTGCTGATGTTTTTATGATCGCATCCAACAGTTACATCAGCTCCATAGGTTGTGTAGTGGAGTACAGCTTCCTTTACAGAGGATGGTGAAAGATGATATACAATCTTGACCAAAACAGAACATTGTTGAACTATTCGCCAGCTACTGCCTGCACTTCAAAGTTTCCACCAACCTGAAAAACAGGGAAAATATGAATTTGGCAACTTATACCTGATGAAGAACTCAACTGATGTATCATAACAAAAATCACATAGTCCTTCATGTTTTACTCACTTTCTTTTTATAGTCCTATCTTTCAGAGCTTGTGTCAAATTTTATGAAACTCACTTACGTAACAGATCTAGCAGAAGTTAAAGGAGACTCTCTTACTTCCTCCTCTCTAAACTCATCTACCAAGGAGTTGATTCAAAAGTAAAAGTTGAGGCCCAGTAGTATAAAGCTGCTAGATAAAATATTATATTCAACAATCACATCAAGAGATTTGTAAGCGGCAGAGAAAAGACAAGATCCACTCCCTATACCCTTTTCTCTTTTTGGTCAAAAAACCCTTTCCTGAAGACAACATAATATCTCAATAGTGGATGTGGTCGGGGTGGCCCCTCCATGTGAGCGGAGGAGCGTCATCCCGCCCCAAAAATGCACACCATAACAGAAAAATAAAATGGTAATAGACTTTATTTATTACCATTTTATTTTTTCAGCGCCCAGTCCTAAACAGAGTGTCAGAACAGGGCAGCGCAATTGCCGCCAAGCGGCAAGAGGGAGCAGTGCACTTGTTTGAAGTGCGCATGTCTCCTTGGCTGGCCTTCTTGCAATGTTCAGCCTGACATGCGCACTTTAAACAGAGAAAGCACAGGCCCCCAACACTCTTGTGAGTGCTGAGAGAGCCCGCTCCCACCAATCCAGGTAACCAGCATGAAAGCAGCATCAGGATTGGTTAGTGGTGTTTCCTGGTCCAGTGTATTGGAGCTTACAGGAGCAGGAGGATGCCACGAGGAACACACCTGAAGGTAAGTGCCTTTTTTTATAAAAATGTATTACTATTGTGTCCTCCTGGCTCCCCCACAATGCCGTAAACATAAGGCAGCCGCCACTGGATGTGGTATGCGGACAATTCTTGCTGCCAGGAATTATCCAGGGACAGGACAAAGAAATCTTTGAAAAGGAATTAACTTAGTTTGCTTAAAGATAGAACACGGCAAATCGGTAGCTGTTTCTTGACCTACTTATAAGTGTCAAACCTGACCTCCCAATCATCTGAGGAGTTTAAAGTATACACAGTAACTAATACTTGCTTGTTGAAGAACCCTGGTGCAGAGATGAGAAGTAACAGAAGTACTTTATTTCAGTACAAAAGATCCGAGTTCTAACTGCAAAATATTTTTTTTGCTTTTTGACCCACTGCAAGAGTGAGACACTTAATGGAGTTTTGCCTGCTCCACTGCCCATTTAAAAATGGGTTTAGCTGCAACCTTCAGTGCCCATTCTTTAAAATCAGAGTAGCTGTTGCACACAACTGAGGAAAGGGGATCTAAGAATGTTGAGCACAACACACATACACATGCCTGTGCACAAGTAAGGAATACCTTTGTCTGACTCAGACTGTTATCTGCACACAGGTAGCTATTTGGCAGATGGGACGCACTGTAAACCTTTTAACTAAATTGGACTCCGGAAAGCAATCCAACCTATTGTGCGTTTTCCCTCTGGGCACTTTATATTGAAACTTTATTAAAAATGTAACTTTGGATCCACACACGATGCAAGGAACAGAGTTGTTACCTTCTACCCATTTTCCCGAGGTCTTAAATTCATATTCAAGGTCAAATTTACTTCAGATTCAGTATTTAATATACAGCAGTTAATGAAATTCGCAATTTGAGCTGCATTGATGAGTGAGCTAATTACAGTGCTGCACCACAACCTGGCCTGAATGGACAACATGCACTTTCGAGGAAGATTAAGATTATCCTCTCACAGAAAAGGGGGCAGATGGTGGAATATCCATATCTATAACCAGCATCTACCTATTAACTAAGGTACAGGAAGGATGAGACTTCTGCCTCTGCTGGGTTCTGATGTCAGAGATGGAAGGATGATGTGATAACTAAAATGGGTGGGTGCCTCCCCAATCACAGAGTTGTCCATCTCCCTTATTATGCCCCTATGCCTACAGGTTCAGTTATGAAGGAGGTCAGACTATCGATGCTGTGAATCCTGCTGGGAAACTTGGTGGTGCCCTCACTCTTGATTAGTACTCTTGGTTTCTCTCCAGAACTGGCGGCATTACCCGCGTGACACATTCTAAAGCCTAAGGAAAGTGGACATGCTCTGGCCTTGGCGAGTAGGACCCTGTTGGGACTATCCAGTTTAACAAGAGAAATCAATAGAATAATCGCAATAATGTAAATAAACCACGTTTATGGTACTAGATGTCTTCTGTGATAAATGTTTAGGGCAAATGATTTGCATCTAGGTTATTCTGTGAGGCCAATTAAGGCGAGGTTATCAAATTGTTAGTTGCACTGAAATCTTCTATGTATTTGTAATTTTGTGGGTAGTATTTAGCAATGTGCGCATAAATTAATAGCACTGGAACACTGATTTACTGAGTGTATCGCTAAATTCTGAGACTTTGGGCTCATGGTTTTTTGATGATGCAAGAAAATGTTAATGCCAATTTAGGGCTATTGTTACACGGTTTCCAGTTACGTGTCATCTACATGTACATTTATGTTTATGTTTATATAATAGAAGCAGTTGCTTTTCTGAGGTCAAGTTTGCAACAGCGCTCCATTGGAAATACCTTTTCTAGTCTCTTGGTAACTCTTTTGGCCCTTGATCAAACTGTACCACAGTGGTGGAAGCCACCCCCAAAACTATGCCATCAGCATGACATATTTGGTGCCACCTGATCAAGCAATTCAATATTTCTAATGGGTGGCAGAAAACACACTTTCCTAAGTGTAGTAAATTAACATTAGAAAACTTTTGGTGCATAACCCTAAAACAGCTGAATTAAAAATGCACCAAATTTCAACAACACTGCAGAAGAAAATCGTTACTTCCTTGTAACTCCCATTCTTGAGTGTTGTCATCTTTCATAAACTCACACCCTTGAATCATTCCGTATCCAAGTGGAGAATCCCCAGTATTTTTAAAACAGCAATAAACAGTGTTGAAATAGCAATAGGCCCAACAGGTTTCATAGCACAGGTGGGAAAACAAAGAAACAGGAGCACTAGGTGAGCGCCTCTAGCTGGTTGGGGGAGGAGAAGCCACATGCATCTCCGTAAGATATTAACACTGGATAACTGGAGTTGCAGGTCAAAAATATTTTTTTCTCTAGCTCTGGATCTTTTATGGATTCACATGCTTGAATCAGAATCTCATAATGTATATCTAACTTCAAAATAACCAGGAATCAGGCTCACCTTTCATAAAAACAGACAGTGGAGCACTGCTTAGCACACCGATGAGTCAACTGCGGAATTTAAGTACAAGAGAACATGTGCCTGCTTTTCAACATAACTGCTTGGCAGATGTTAAGGAGCAGCACTCCTGAATAAAGTGAAGCTGTCACCAACACGTTTCTACTGCAATGTGCCTTCATCTTATCTCCAAAGTGCTGTTTTGATTACTTGTGGCAGAAAGTAATGAAGGCTGGGAGCCTGCAAGCAATGCCCTACTTGGCAATAAATAGGTGATCGACTGAATATAAAGCTTTGTTTCCACCTATGTAATATGCACCTGAATCTATCCAGGAAGTGAAATGTCCCCTCAAGCAGTGTGAACATATGTGGGGAAAAGGATATAAGAGTAACAGGTTTGTTTAAATGGAAGTCGAGAGCAATTTGGATTAATTAGCAAGGTGAACTTCTCCTTCGTGAAGTTCCAATATGGTTCCATTATCATTAAGACTTGGGAGTTACCCACTATCCTTGGTGAGGTTAGAGACAGAATTGCTGTCTGCTATGAGAGACATTCGGGTTGTCACAAAGGGTGGGGGTCCATCAGGTGATTGTGCACTGCGTTCTGTTCCCATTGTATGACTGGTCGTTGAACAGTGAAGAATGATCTGACAAGGCCTTTTATGAACTGTGTAATGATCCTTTGAGCAAATAAGGACGAAGCATCCTTAGCCTGTATGAACTGCAATATTGCTTCTAAAAGGACTCTAATAGAAGAATACTTGACATTTGTCTCCGCAATGGGGAAAAGGTGTGTCATCATTTGGTGCTGCTCTGTAGAAATGGGATTTAGTACTTTATTCTTACAGAAACCTTCCACTTGACACTGTGTGTCTTGGCCATCATTTAGGCTTGCCCCAGTACTGCCCTGCAGTCTGCCAAGAAGCTTAAATAGCCAAATTCTTGGTGGTCTGGTTCAGTGATTTTAAAATCATGATGTAAGACTTGGCCATCATTCCTGGGTGAATCTTCAGTGGAATGGGGGGGGGGGGGGGGGGGGGGGGGCCGAACACTTTAACTAGTGTGTGTACCAAAATTGGTGATGCTGGGGTCATCAGTTTTTGTTTTGCAGTGTGCATAAATGAAATGACAACAAAGCACGTTGAAGCACAATGAACACGCCAGAACATCAACTTTACAATGGACGGGTAACCGCATGCTCAAATATACATGTATCGGCAAAGCCTTCAAGAGTCCAAAGCAGAAAAATGTGCTTCATCTTCTAGGTGAGCTCCATAATAGCATAAAATAAGTTGTAAAACTTTGACAATGAAAGGAACAGGGGTAAAAGGAGGAAGGGAATATGGGGAGGGAAAAACAAGCGATGGGCTGGAGTAGTTCCAAGAAAAAAGGGGGTGGAGGTCTGCCCACTATGTGTCCCAAAAACTTAAAACAAAAAAATCTGAACATCTGCATCTAGTCTTTGCCCTGGGGCTTCCAGTTTAAACGGGCCATCAGTTTTATAGGACATGACTTTGTCTTGGCCTTCCACAGAACCCTGTGAATGAGACGAACTGGTGAAAAGGTATAAGTGAAGACGGCTGACCAATTCATCATGAAGGCATTGTTACTGGAGCCAGGTTGCCTGTCCCTGCTTGGACAGGCTGGGCATTTTCTGTTCTGCAGACCGGCAAAAAGGTCTATGGTGGGATAACACCATGTTACCTTCTGGATTAGCGATGTAATATATGAAGGATGTGTTGTCAGTTTAGATTAGAACGTCCTGGTTCAGCAGTCATGGTAGAAATGCTGGCAGACCTAACAGGATGGCCCACAGCTCCAAGACGTTGGTGTGGAAGGATTTCTCCTCCTCCTACCACATCACTCCCTTGGTTTGCTACTGGATGTAAGCCATCATCCTTATACTGAGGAATCTTTTACCATGAAGGTCCAGAGGCCCGCAGGGAGGCCTGCGTTAAGGTTTTCTGGAAATCTTCATCACTGTGGAGTGACTCAATAAGTCAGTCGCTTTTTGCAATAGGAGATCCAGCTCCTGCTGGATTGGTCTCATGCACATGTGACAAAATGAAATAAATCTTATGTACAATGACACAAGGCCCAACATTAACATGTATTGACGTGTATTTTCTGACTAATGGTATGGCACCTGTAATGGTGTGCTGCAATCGCCTGTAGCTTTGTGAAGTGCTTTGCTGATGGAAATGTCTTGCCAAGCAGTGGTTTGTGTCCAGGACTGTTCCTAGAAACTGGAGCATTGTAGCGGGACAAGAAGATTTTTCTACCTTGAGCGCCAGGCCTAGGCGATGGAATAGATTTAGTCTTAGTGGGCACAAGATACATCTATTAAGGGCGCTTTCACAAGCCAATCATCTAGATTTGGGAATACCTGTGGCTCTGTCTCTAAAGAAAGGCTGGTATATTTCGGAAAAAGTTGAGCGGGGCAAAGGAGGATGGATTTTAAACCAGAAAGAAGTGGCAGGAATTGATAGTGCTACCCTGTGGTCGAGAAAAATGCTGTCTGTGGTTTGGATGTATGGGGATTTGTAAGACATCCAGTAGTCCAGAGAGGCGAGGGCTCTTCTTGCAGCAAAAGGAGGACATCTTAACATCTCAAAGGACTGCTTTTAGGGGAAGTTGGTGAGTTTCTGAAGGTCCAAAGAAGGTCACCATCCTCTTGTTGTCATTTTCACCAGAAAGAATCTAGAGTAGAAGGCCAAGTTTCTCAGTGGCTTGGGAACTTTTTCAATCCCCCTTTTGAAGAAGCTGAAGATGTATTCCTTTGTTGGAGGAGGATCAAGTGTTTTTTAGACAAATTCCAGTGTGCCCCTATTTCACAGTTTGTAGCACCAAGCAGTCAGCTGTGATCTTCGTCCATTCTGATGAAGAGTGGGAAACCTCCTTTCACTTGTATCCCAACTGCATGCCAGGGTAATTTTGTCTTGATGACCACTATACTGTGTGGAAGTGCTTTGATATCTTAGTTATGTTCGGAAGCCACAAAACGAAGTTCATTTTAACAAGGAAAAAAGGATGTGTGTCTACTTTTATCAATTGCAGTGCTTCAACAACATATTTCCCAGTCTCCCTGTCACAAGGAATCTGAAGAATAAGACTTGCACTACAAGGTGGAAGCGGGTGGATTTACATCATCCCTGCCTTCTATGTACTGCAGCTCCTGCAGTACTACTAACTGGTGAAGAATACATTTGAACAATTCGTGGCCCCATCTTTTAGAGCTGTGGAGGTGTTAATCTCTTCTTTAACAATGGCTTTGGTTTCGTTCTTTTCATCCTTGGGGATGAGAGTGACTCAAGGAGAAATGTCATACCATATCTAGTGATCATATTGTCCTAGAATAGCTAGGGCATTGGCAGCTTTAATGGAGGTTACAGTCATAGACTTGACCCTGAATCACAGGTGATCTGTACAACTATCATCCCAGTCAGGAGTGCAATTGTGACCGGGTTTTGTATCTCCTTTCCTGCTAGGTTTATGGATTCTAGCTTAGAAATGTACATATTTATTGGTGCAGAGTGTGGTGCACTATAGTTGTCTGGGGGTGGGGAGGGAACATAAAGTCAACCAAGGTGGCAGAGGATGCACGGTCACTGGTGGCTGGAATGGTATTAGAGTGTTGTTGAGGCATCAGAGGTGTTGGTGCCTGTAGAGCAACTACGTAGTGATGTCGCAGGTGTGTAACCAACTTTTGAAAAGTCTGCATTCGTTGAAGGGTATTAAGAAAGCTAGTGGCACCTGTGTTATAAGTGGTTCCAGTGCTGTCTGGCTTTGCAGGATCGCTCATACCTTCTGTGGTGGGTGCCATGCTTTTGTTGTTCCACATATGATTCTCTGGATTCTCCACTGCCAGGTGATTGCACATATTCTTCTACAGTGCGCTCACAGCTCTAGATCCATTCAATGTCCAAATATTTTGACAGATACTTCAGCCCGGACCTTCCACTTTGAAGCCTCCGGTTACCATTCAATGAGGCTATGGATGACCAGATTTTGGTATCTTAGTCCAAACGTATTTTGGCCTCAGTGGTGAGTCCACCCACCTATCGTTAAACACCACAGTTCAATGGTGGGGGAGGGCAAACTTCTGGATTCAGTACCCTATACCTTCGAACTTTGTGGTGTAAGCTTCTACTTGCAAGGTAAATCTGAGCTCTTTTCCGATCATTCCTTAAGAGACTCTTAGTGTACGGATACAATGGGCAAGAACGATTTCTCAGGCAGTCTGACAACTATGCTGTTTGCCTTTGGTGCCAAAGATCTTTGTAACTCCTCTGCTCAGACAGTTCAGAATGGTCAGGATGTGGCAAGCAGATATTACTTCCGGGCTGCAACACCGCTGATGAAGTTGCCTGTGTCATGGAAGCAAACACCATTATCAGACAACATGTCTGTGTGTGCCTCACCTAGTAGTCTGGCCCTGTGAGGGATTGGGTTTTCTTGGTGATAACTCCAATTCACCCCAAGGTCGTTTTACGAATACCAGGGCAACAGTGTGCTCGCTGGACTTAGTCTTTCTACCAATTCTATCAGCAACACATCTGGTTCAGGGGCTACCAGGGAGGTTTTGCCTTCCATTAGCATCAGCCTTCGCAGCCAATCCAGGAGCCCACATAGATATATTTGTGGTGCTAGGGGCACAGGAGGACCAAAGGGATAAGGACAAGAGAAGTAGCATCAGTTCTCCTCTTCTTCAAGGCAACATATCAAAACCACTTAAGCTCACCCTGGGCTGGGCAAATGCACTATATTGGGAAGACAGGATTTAACATTGCCTACTGGACTGCTTCTTTATCACACTTTAACCAATAGGCCTTAAACCTTTTCTAAGCTGAATATGCCTTCCCTCCTAGATGGCTAAGGTTGATTCTGGACCACAGGTTGTGGAACATGTTTGTTTCTCGGTAAGGACAAATTTAAAGTCATGGCACTTGCTGCTGGCCTTCGAGCGCTAATACTGGATGGTGCATCTCTGACAAGGCCACAGACGTCATGGTAGTACTGAATGCATCATCTCTCAATTGTGTAGTTTCTTGTTTGTGTCATCTCTCGATTGCTTGAATGATATGGAGATCTGAGGTCTCTGTTCTCAGGTGGAGCAGCACCATCACATAAATTCTACTGGAGCTGTGTGCCATCTAACTGGCTCTCAAGGCCTTGCTGCCTTCGATCAAGGGCCGGTCAATCTAGGTGCCAATGGCTAACATGACCACTGTGTGGTACTGCAACAAGCAGGGCGGTGTGGGTGTCTGCTCTGTCTGCAGGCACTGGATATCCCTCAATGTAGATCATCTAATGGGATCGTTCATCATGACAGCAAACTCAGCAGGTTATCTTGCTGACAACAAGTAGAGTCTACACCTGGCATAGTGGGGCATGTCCCTGCCAAATATTTTGCTGCATTTGAAAATACACAGTATTTTGCACTTTTCAAGCCCCCTCCCCCCATAGTCTCTATGGGATCATTTCCGCCTACTGTGGCTCTGCAGCCTTCCCATCATTGCTTCTGACCACATGGGTCCTGAAGAAAGTCATACTGGACCGAGCACAGCTGACTAGTGGCCTTGGATTAGGATCACAGGGTCTGGTACTCCGAGCTCCTGATGCTATGCATTTGTCCTCCATGTCTTTTTCTGTGCTAGGATCTGCAGTCCAACCAGTAGGGCGGAGTGCTATACCCAAACGTCCACAATATACACCTTCTTGCATGGAAACTGAGCGAAATGAGCTTAGGGTGTTCGATCTTCTGTCAGAACTCATGGATTTCAATCTGGCTGCCCGTCAACTATCAAGCCCATATATTTAATTAGACTAGATTTTTTAACTTGTGTGAGTAACAGCAGATTGACCTGCCGAGACAAAGTTGACTAATGTTCTTTTGTTTGTTTTGTCTTTGGCCCAGCAAGGCTCTGCTCCCTTTGAGGCTTTTTGCAGTTGTACTCTGTGACTACTGAACTTCCGTGTGTTAAGGCAGTGAGCGCCAGGGTTTACTAGTTCAGGCACTGCACATTATCTTCACTTTTTCTTGGCTGGTGCTTTAGATTTATGAATCTTGTCTTCCAAAGGTGGTGTCACTTTTCCATGAGAGAATGTCCATTATGCTCCCAGTGTTCTTTTCCCCACCTCACTCATCTAAAGAGAACGGACATTACACCAACTGGATCCACAGCATTCTCTTAGTTTCGATAGCGATAGGCCCAAGGAGTACTCTGTTTATGATCAGGTGATTTTAGATTTCGTAGGTGCGGAATAAAGGAAAGGTATTCCAGAGGAAGTTATCTCGATGGCTTGTCACTGAATCAAACTTTGCTATGCTTTTTGGCCAAACAGATCCTCCTTGGCAAAAACAGCAAATACAACTTTGACTTTGTTCTTTTTCTAGACTCTTTCCAGGCCTCCACGGTCACGTTGACATCTGGTCCTTACTGTCACTAGGCTCCACTAATTTGATCTGCAAGTCCACAGAGAGGGCCATTTTGCCTGTTTGGTCAGGATTTCCTGGTTAAGCTCACGTCCCCAGACCAACCACCTTGGAAGGGATGCATTACTTTGGTACAAATTCACAAGATGAAGAATCTGAAGCTAGAAGTAGCCATCAAAACAATAAGTTACTTTCCTTTTGTAATGCTAATCATTCCTCCTCATGGATACTCTTAACCACAGTTTCCTCACAGCCCACTCACCACCACATTCTGTAGAGTTGTGCTTTCTGAGTTGATAAGATCCCAAGTCCATGTTTGCACACAGACAGTCCACATTCAGTTATGTCAGCCATGCTCAATGTCTGAGGGCATTAGAAACAAGCGCTGGCAAAGACAATAGGTTTGGTGCCTCCCTTTTCACTTTGCTTATGCTTATTTTCTTCACAAGTGTAACTTTATTACAAAAAACATTGAACACTGAAACACAGACATTTTTCAATGTTTTTTGGAATAACGTTTTACAAAAATCATTGAAGATGGGCAACTATGTGTGAGCATGCCAACAGGTGTGGCCGTTTGTATACAGCATGCACATAAAGACACAATATGATTGTACTATAAAAGCGGGTACACATTCCCATGCCTGCTACATAGCAAAACCATATACTTTACTTTAGAAAGTGAAACGGATGATTGCACATACAAAAAACATTGAAACTGACAACTCATTTGAGTCCAATAAGGGATGTATTGCGATTTAGAAACTACTCTGAAATATTGCTCCACTTCACATCCCCAGATTTTGGTGGTTACTTTATCCGGGACAATAATTCGAATCAAGAGTACATTAGGGAACAATTTACTTGTAACGTTGAGAGAAGCACTTTTGAGCTCTGGTCTTATGGGACAACGGTGTTGCACAAGGGGAGGTAATAGAAGGAACACACAGCTGCAGCACCTACCGACATTTGAATGACATTACAACATGAACACTCGGCAAAAAGCTATACAGGGTGTTGATGGTATGAGGAGCTATTAAGTAAGCACTGTGAAGACGTAAATTGAGGAATAAGAGCATAAAAGACTGTTCATGGAAGCAATCACATTGAAGAGACAACTGCTAAGGAAAGCATGGGCATTGAAGCACTGCTCACACAGCATGCACAGACTACTCATTTTGTCAAGCTTAGAAAATAAATACTTGTGTGCAAAACATGGCCACAAATAACCTGCCAGTAGAAACACTGTGCAACATAAAACAGTAGCAGAAGACTGCTCAGCAATGCTCATACAAAGGCTAGCCAAGGAACTATTGTATAATATGAAAGTGACTGCAGACTGACCAAAATATGTGTTGTAGGAGTCTATGGTTTCAGTTATGATCAAACCTCACTTTTCACTGTTTAGCGTGCACAGTAGGACCTTGCTCATTCAAATATGCGCAGCTTAAACACACGGCTGTCCTAAGCCTGTGCCCAAGTTGAAATGTCTAGAGATTTTGGAAGAAATAAGCACAAGCAGCTTATTACCTACTGGGCTAAAAAAAAAAAAACTTTACAAAATAAAATAAATAAATTGTGAAAAACAACACAATAGACCACAGGTACCAAGCACTGAAGAGGACCATTGTCTGTGTGGCTGCTGACACTGTGCTTAGGCGGAACACAGTCACTCACAGAAAAGGGAAAATGGCTGAAGTGAGTTGACCCATTACAAAACTACAGACAAGAGGATGAAGAGGGTTGGCTGGAATATACATTTTAAAAAAGCCACACACATTAACTTTGTCAGTGATTGTTGAAAGAGGAAGCAAGTAAAACGTTTCTATAAAAGCTGAACAATGTGCTGCTTGCCTTTATTTCTGATAGGTTGCAAAACATTTTTTAGACTACTGTAAAAAGAAAGCATTAGCTGGCTGGGCACCAAGAATGTGAAACTAATAACTAGGAATCACCCACTTTGCATCAAGCCTTACGCCCTTCTGGAAAAACTTTAAACCTTCTTCTTTACACTTATGAGAAGATCGGAAAGCATCACTTTATAGTTTCGTTCATTGTTGTATTCTACAGTTCTTGCCACTGACAAATCACCCCACTGTCTTCTCAGATGTGATATATTTAATTACATTGACAAAGCACATTTAAATCTCCACAGATAAGGCTCACTGTAAGAAATGTTTATTGGACTTAAGATGTTTTAAATAAAATACATATTAGTTAAGCACAGTACTCTATTCCTGCTCATCTCCAAAGTATAGAAACTCAGAGAAAAAACAGTGTGGCAAGAAAACGAATCGCACAGCATTTTTCTCAAAAAAATGTTTTGTAACTAAATTTCATGCCATGCTATTTTCCCTAAATGTTAGCTTTGAATACAGCATTGCTAGATAAGATGGGCTTATGTGAGGACACACACCCCTCTCATGTAATTAACCACTCTCAGAAGTCAGAAATGCAAGCAGTTTTTTTTTCAATTAATTGCTTTGTGGCAAATGTTAACACACTGTTCTTTAGTTTCATGGAACACCAAATGTAGCTGCGGTAAACTGGTAGGACAAATCCAAGAGATTCCTAAAAATGTCTAACGCATTCTTTGTTTTAAAAAAACAGCTTAAAAATGATAATGAGTTGGGAGACAAAGGTTAATTTAAAATTTTCATATAGTCTTACAAACTGTTTTGATTGCTCCCATCAGGACTGAAAATATAGTTTTACAATAAGTACACTGAAATGTTTATATCAATACTTGCCATTCCATTGCTTCATCAAGACCAGTGCCTTTGGTTGCAGAGGTCTTAAATATCTGCCACTTCTTGTCCTTCAAAGCAGGAAGGCCCAATGAATTTGCCACCTCCGTGGGGGTCATTGCCTGCTCCATATCCTGTTTGTTTGCAAACACCACTAAAATAGCTTTCTTAAGTTCTTCCTCCTGCATAAAATCAACAAAAGTTTTACAGTATGATCTGAATGCTGCAAGAATCTGAAATAATCATTTCACAACAAATATTCAAGAGTAACAGCCACTGAAGAGAGTGAGTAAATGGTAATTGCTGTAATGTGCTCAGTCCTTAGAAGAACTAGCATTTTCAACATGTGGAACTAGGAGCACCACGTGAGAGGAGGAAGGAAGCCTTGTGGCTGCTTTTATGATATTTGGGTGATTACTACTTCACATATGTGCTGCAAGAACACCATTTAGTTCCTCAAGTTCTGGCCAGAAGGTCTATGTGCTAGAAGATGAAACTTTTATGTTAGTCTCTCCCCAAATGACAGTATATGAGAACAGATTAAAAAGCAAAGTACATTTTGCAAGGCGAAGATTACTTGTTGTCATACTAACATGTAAACTTTAATCATTCCTAGTTGAGGCAACAGGGTGTACTACTTGCAGAATATGTAAATCACCTCTCTTGCTACCTTGCTAATGTCCACGTGTGGTCACATATGCTGCTCATAACATAGCTGAATGAGCACATCAGACCGCATTTCATTGCAGGTGGAAGCAAGAAGAATGCAGCATGCTACACAAACCTCAAATACTCCTCGACATATGGGCTTTCAACACAATAATGGAAGATATTGTGTTATGTCTCCCATTGAAGTAAAGCCAAACAGATTGTTTCATATGGAAAATATGGTGTCATTCCTAAGCTCTACTGGGGTGAAGACAGAGAACAATTGTTTTGTTCGGTGGAAATCCAAACAAATGTTTGGAACTTAATATGTGTATGGAGCACCAAAGCAGAGAGATGGAGCTCAAGGATTATATCGGTCCAACAAACTTGCCACAAGATTGCAGTATTCCAGGGATCTTAATTTTACAGGTAGCAATGGGCTAAACCAGCTGTTCAACAACTTTGAATAAAATATTTTTAAGCTGTCACCACAGAAGGAGTCTCAGAGATAAGAACATGTTAAACAATAATGTGTTTATATAGTGTCACTTGCAAAACACCCAACATTGACTAAAGGAAGGAAAAAGAGGGACAAAAAATTATGTGGTGTGGAAGGGTTGAAGATAAGGGAATGTCGGTTAACTAATGGACCTCCACATAAAGGCTAGAAAGAATTTGGAATTTAGCAATCAAACCACTTTTTGAATAAGGCTGCTTTGAGGCTCATCTTGGAAAGCAGGAAATCGTGGTCACCTGAAGGGAAGAGTGAAGTGAGTTCAGAAGAGCTGCACTCCGATAAACAACATTCCTCCCAGAATTTCCTTTTAGTCGTGCATGACAGTAAACCATAGAAAAGCTCTATGTGCTGGAATCTGGTCGCGAGGTAGGATGCAGCTGACCGAGTCTTTACACAGAGATTTGTCAATGCTGTTTGAAATATGGAGACAATGTAGTTCTTTCAACAAGAGAGTCAAATGGGGAATTTATTGCCCCGAAGATGTCTCTCTTTGTTAGTGTTTGGACTGTGTTTTTAGGTGAGCTTCTTGGGTATTTCTGAGTAAGATGAATTACAGAAGCCAGGTTTCAGGCTCTGATGATTTTGTACTGAAGTGGAATAAAAGAAGCAACAGCTTTTCAGTGGACAAGTACAATTCTGGCTTATGACAGTATCCACCTGACATGTTTAGCGTAAAATGACACAATGGCTCCTGTGAATACTACCTGCTGTGGGAGGTAGCCTAGTATTACAGACAAATTGGGCAAGAGTGTTCCCAATTTGGAATCGTTATGGACATGTTCTGTATTTGAGCCCCGAAATCTCTGCCTCACTGATACGTTTCATGCATGCCTAGAGGTCTGTAGTGTAGGCGGAGCCTGGTTTCTGAAGATTTCTGAAAACTGCCTGTCACAACATGCATGTGTCATTCTACTGTTTGGGACTGAAATACTTTGATTACTTGTAATAGCAATGCACTAAAAATTAAAAAGGATAAGATGCTACTTTTAACCCATTTGTCAACAAAGTGAATTGAAGCGATTTTATGGATTGAGAGGTATTTAAAAGGAGACTTCATCATTGTGACAACAGTAGCTGTAGATCACTTTCCCCCGACGGGCATCTTCAAAGCCTCTACAACAACTGCCTATGCGAAAGAATGCTGTAGGTTCACCGGGTGGCATATGTGCTGTCAAGACAAAACTGAGATCTTTCTGCCCATTTTTTTCCCTCGAGTTTATTCTACGTCCCCTCGGCCCCAGTCTTGGATTCAGTTTCAACTAAAACGTCACCTGCATTAACTCTGCCGGTTACTGTGTCCCACTATCCTTAAAGAATGCATTGTTATAGCTCACAGCCTGACAAAGAACTGACGCCCAATTTCTTAATCCCTTAAAAAAAAAAGTCCTGAATTTCACCACAGAACATCACCCCGAGATTTAACTCTACCGCCTACATACAGCCACTAATAGTTGTTGCACAGTAAACTACACATCACTGTAAAATTTGCCATCATGATATTCAAAAGCATTTAAGGCTGCTCTCCTCTCTAGACAGTGCTGAAAGTCTCCCACGATACCCCCCTACTAGCCACGTGCAATCCAAACACAGATAAATGCCAAAAATGGTTTTCCGTTTTGAAGTGGGGGAAAAAACAGCACAAAAGCACTCTGATGTATATGGGATTTCTACAATAAGAACATTTATTAAAGCAATCAAATTTTTCTCTTACCTCCAACATTGCAACTAACTCAGACTTTGATATTCCAATCCGGTCTCGATCACAGCTGTCGACCACATAAATTACTGCATCTGTATTTGAATAATAGCAACGCCAATATGGCCTGAAAAAAACAGAAGAGTTGCATTTAGGGAAATTTTGCTTTTTATGGCTAATGAATAAAGTACATTAACACCTGGCCATCAATAAAGTACATCAGGGTATGGTCTATTAGAGACAAATGTATTAGGGAGCAGACTAAATAATGTTTAGGGACTAGACACTTGTCAAAGAGAAGCAGTAGAGGCGGCTCAGTGCAATGGCTAGAAAAAATATAATTTACAAGAAAAAATAGTAACAAATTTTATCACAGATAAATCAGTGTACCCTTTATGGGTTTATTAAAAATTTGTAGGAAAGTGAATATCAGTGTCAAGTAAGAGAATGGAGATGGTGGAGCACAGGGAACTTGGAAAACAGAAACATAACGTTCTATGACCCTTTCAGAAAAGACTATCACAGTAGGTAGGAAGCAGATAATGAGTGAGCAAGTGATAATTCCAAAGCTTAAGCGCAATTACACAAATACACAACAGCCACTATAAACGCTAGCCACACACCTTGACGGATATATTAAAGATACTACAAATTCTGTAAGAGCGAAGCCTGCAGCATAAGGAGTGTCCACTGTACACAAGGAAGAAAGTGTCAATTTCCACATACAAAAGTCCATGCTTAGAGAAATGTTTTTTTTCCTTTCATCAACAAGAAGAAATTGCCAAAAGCCATGTAGAATGTAATGCATAAGGATTTTTTTTTCAGAAGCCTATGGAGCCCACTAAGTACAATAGCACTGTCATATCAAATAAGTCTGCTAGCATTTTAAGTTCTAAGCTTATTTAAAAGAATTGGTAACACCAGGTATATACTGGAGAGATGTGCTACCAAGAGAGACCCAACAAGCAATGGCATGTGCAATAGTTCTTGCCTTAATGAACTACTGGCTTTGTAAATACTTTTTGGCGATGCTGTGCTACATCAACAAAAAAGAAACCCTTTTTGCTGATACTGCGTGGCATCAGCAAAGAACCAAAAAATTAGCACACTGACTTGTACATTTGAATATGCGAATATGAGTTATGAGGCAATGGTGGCCTAGCGTAATGATGTATACACGCAACAGAACAGCAAGTGGAGGAGAAGTGAACTTTGGTAGTGGGGGGGGAGGGGTTACCCTTCCCTAGCGGATCCCTGCGTGGGAATCACCAATGGAGGGTGATCCCCAAGCAAAAATCCACTCCACTAGGCACCAGGGAGGGGGGAGTGGCCCCTGGGCAAGGGCTCTGAAACGCCCTCCCACCGACCCCCAGTGTTTTTTTTTCCTTCAAACTTAAATTAATCCTTTCTGCCCTCCCCCTCAAGGACTGAAAGTCCAATAGGCACCTGGGATTTTGTTTTCCCCAACTCACTGGGGTGGGGGCTGCCCAAGTAAAATCTTTCTGTGAAAAAAAATCAGCGTGGGTCATTGCCAACCTGGACCTCAGTGCATCAAAGCCTCGGTGGCTTTATCTGTCAACCTAAGAGGAAGGCCATACAGAAGCTCCTGCATACCCTCTGCTTTGAGACCCTTGGCAGTACATATGTTACAATGGCATTTCATTTACTAATGATTTTATAAGCACTGCAGGGGCATAAACATCTGACTTATCGTACACGAGCTACAACCACACAGCATTTTGGCTACTCCATCAGGAGAGAATACGGACATTTTACTCCATATATAAAGACCAACAGTCCTAATAGAAAAAAATTTAAGAGCTACAAGGAAACCAGGAACAACAATAAAAATACTTGAGTTTAACATGAATACATATTTTTTTTTTCAAAATGTCTGTCATTTTGAGTGCATACGGTTATTAAAACTGACCATAAACCAGGAAAAACCTCATTCAATTACATATTAGTTAATTTTAGCATAACATAAGGACGCATACATTTATGCACTGTGTGTTCCAGATAAACTACCACAACATGTGTTTCAAGTGTTAAATGTTTCCCTGTCTAGTCTGTCTCAGCAATTCCTTCTCTGCGTTCCATCCTCTTTTCCCATATATTTTGCGTTTGGGGCATCATATGGTCTCATATATTGTCAGCTCCACCATTCTATATTTGTCCAACCCTGCCTTGCACTTCACTGAATGGAAAAAGCCCACTTCCTCATTTTAGAACTATAAACATTTGGGGCCGGAGCTTCGGTTCATTTGCTACAACTTCTTTGGGGTGAGATTGATTCTATGTAAATACTTTAGTTGTATTAGTCTGTAGGACTTCAAGATTGGCACATCTCTGGGGGCCATCAATGTGAATGCCCTTTACATATCATCTAAACAGCCAATGTTGTTTTCCCAGGCGTTCCTTGGTTTATCAAACCTTTCTGTCATATTAGTGACTAGAGTTGCACATATTGAGGATATTTTACCTTCCTGTGGCAATTGGAACTTAGTGATGTTGGCCTGAAGTGGTCTAAACTTGGGGACCTGGGAAAGACAGCTCAGGTGTGGTTTGAAGTTGTGTCTTAGTAGCAGATACAAAAGCACTGGGGTTGTTGAAGACCAAACTTGCCCTTCAGTTGTGTGAAATATGTACCCAGGATTGAAGTGGCTATACAGCCCAACCTAGAAATGTTTAACAGGGCCCAGCCTCATCCCCCTTTAAATCCATGACTTGAGGGAAACTTGCATTGTCCAAAGTGACGTTTCACCTGTAATTTTATTGAACAAGCCTTTTCTGAAAAAACCTTAACCCCATCCCTCCCACCCTGGTTGGTAATACTACTTTAGCTGTAGGTGCTAGCCCAAAATGGTTTTCCCCCCCACTACATATATAATGCAGAGGGAGGTATATTCATCGTCTTTAGCTCTATGGCATATTCTGGGTGCAGAGCCGGTCTGTATAGCCAGTGGATGATTATCTTTAGGTGAGCAGCTCTATAATAGGATGTGAGACCCATAATATCCAACCAAGCTTTACCTCCATACGCCCCGCTCCCATGAAAAACGTGTTTGATCATCCTAGGTCCTCTGGGGGTAAAATGCTACACTCTGCCACAGAAAGAATCTCAACAGTGCTGTGAAGTGGCCAAGGAATGTGTTGGGGAGGTGAAAGGGATAGTTCTGTAGGATATAAAATGGTTTAGGAAAGGTGATAGTTTTAACCAAAGAATCTCCCCACCAAGAAGAGCAGGAGAGTAAACCACTTTGAGTATCTTTTCGAGTGGGTTCCAATAGGGATTGTAGTATTTTGAAGCTAGGCTAGTGATGTGTATCCCCAAGTATTTAATGTGTTCTGTGTTGAATTGCACTTCTATCTGACTGGTCCCAGTTATGATTTTATTGGCCAAGCACAGTGGGAAGAATATAGGTTTTGTCTAGTTCACTTTCAGACTTAATTAATGCTGAATTTTCCCAAGACAGCCATTACAAGGGTCCCTGGTTAAAAAGGGTTACTTAGGTATATCATGAGGTCATCTGCATAGAGAGACTGATCTTTCAGTGTCTGATGACTGTAATCTTGGACTTTGTGGGTTTTGACTGAACTCCTGTACGAGGGGTCCGCTTATCAAGGCGACCAGCAATGAGGGATAACTGGTAGCTCTGTCAGGTCCCCCTTGCCATACGGAAAGGGTCCGATAAGGCCCCTTCCCACTCTCACTTGTGCCCTCAAGCCATTGTAGAACAGATGAATGTGCAAAGTGAACTATGGACCAAATCCTAGGCATGATATCAGGCAAAGAATGTAATCCCAATTTTATATTGGCTACTGCTTTTTCAAATTCTGCAAGTAGGAGGGCTGGGGTATTTAAGTATATTTTCTGATGCAAATGCATTGAATACACTCCGGATGTTATGACGAGTTAACTGGTGTGCATAAAGCCATTTTGATCTTTTTGGACTAACATATCAATTAACTTCAAAGAGGTGGTTTGCAAGGGCACTGGGCAGTATTTTGATTTCAATATTAAATTAGAGATATCGGTCTAGAGGAGTACATTTGTTTGTCGGTTTATCCAATTATAATAGAATAAAAATGTGTACCTCCACATGCTCTTGTGGGAAGTTAATTTTTTTTGTCAAGACTCTTTGAAATCTTCTGAGTGGGGTTGTGTTAATGAGTTTTTAAAGCATTTAAAAAATGTATGGGAAGCCGTTTGGGGCAGGTGGCTTGCCTGATAATTGTTTTATGGCTTCTCAGATTTAGTCTACAGAAGGGTTCATAAAGTGCATTATTTAATTATTATGTTGATCATGGCAGCTGTATTTTTGAGAAATAGTCCACTAGTTCTGCCTCTGGGAAAGGACCTCTATAATACTGGCTAAATTAGTTAGTGATTTTCTGTGAGAAGGTAAGGATTACATTGTTTTCGTATTTGGGCTGTGGCCTCCTGGTTTCCTCTCTGCAGCTTTGCCAGTGAAATAACTTGCTAGTTTTGGCACCCTCATAATATATTGAGCTTTTTGATGCAAGTCATAGTTTTCATCTAAGTGGGTTTGTCGATATAGTAAAGGTTACAGTGCTTTTGTATTTGTCTTCTGCCTTTTTTACTCTTTGTTCTGACTCATTGTTTTTTGGGGCTCTTATATATCTGTGGTGTGCAACAGTATTTATTATCTGTCCAAGAATAATCACTTTGTAGGCTTCCTACATCATTATGATCGAACAGGCCATACCCTTGTTTTCCTGGAAGTACAGGTCTGTTTACACAAGCATACAATTCAATTCCTGAAACAGAGCCAAAGTCAGATGCCAATATGAAAAAGTGGTCCAGGTGGAAGAAGGATTACTGCACTCTGGATAAGAATGAAAATGTCAATTACCCAGTGTACATCTGTTCGTGGCATCAGTCGCTGAGATTCACATGGGCTGCATTAGCTCGCCATCTGGTGTTGGGTCGGAGTGTTACAAGTTGTTTTTCTTCGAAGAAGTGTTTTCGAGTCACTGGACCGAGTGGCTCCTCCTTCTGTGCTCATTGCGCATGGGCGTCGACTCCATCTTCGATTGTTTTCCCCGCAGAGGGTGAGGTAGGAGTTGTACTATAGTAATAGTGCCCGCGCAATGAAATGTGTAAGTATGTACCTATTAAAGGTTTAAATAATATATATACAAATGTACAAAATTGAAGGTAACTTCTGAACTGCTACAGGCTTCCGGGGAGGTGGGTGGGCCCATGTGAATCTCAGCGACTGATGCCACGAACAGATGTACACTGGGTAAGTGACATTTTCAGTTCGATGGCATCTGTCGCTGTAGATACACATGGTCTGCATAGACTAGTAAGCAGTTATTTCCCCATAAGCGGTGGATTAGCCTGTAGGAGTAGAAGTTGTCTGAAATAGAGTTCTTAATACAGCTTGACCTACTGCGGCTTGTTGTGCGGATAGCACATCTATACAGTAGTGTTTGGTGAATGTGTGAGGCGTAGACCATGTGGCTGCCTTACATATTTCATGCATTGGGATGTTTCCTAAAAAGGCCATTGAAGCACCTTTTTTCCTGGTTGAATGTGCCCTGGGAGTAATGGGCAGTTGTCTTTTTGCTTTAAGGTAGCAGATTTGGATGCATTTAACAATCCATCTGGCTATACCTTGTTTTGATATTGGGTTACCTGCATGAGGTTTTTGGAATGCAATAAATAGCTGTTTAGTCTTTCTGATGTTCTTTGTTCTGTCAATGTAGTACATTAATGCTCTTTTGACATCTAATGTATGTAGTGCTCTTTCAGCCACAGAATCTGGCTGTGGGAAAAAAAACAGGCAGTTCTACCGTTTGATTTAGATGGAACGGTGAAATAACTTTTGGTAAAAATTTTGGATTAGGTCGTAGGACGACCTTATTTTTATGTATTTGTATAAAAGGTTCCTGTGTTGTGAACGCTTGAATTTCACTTACTCTTCTCAGAGATGTAATGGCGATGAGAAAGGCAACTTTCCAGGTTAGAAATTGTATTCCGCAAGAGTGCATGGGTTCGAAAGGTGGGCCCATGAGTCTTGTTAGGACCACGTTTAGGTTCCATGAAGGAACAGGTGGTGTTCTTGGTGGTATAATTCTTTTAAGACCTTCTATGAATGCTTTGATGACTGGTATCCTATACAAGAAAGTTGAATAGGTAGTCTGCAGGTATGCAGATATTGCTGCAAGGTGTATTTTAATAGAAGAGAAGGCTAGCCTTGCTTTTTGTAAATGGAGCAAGTAATTTATTATATGTTTTGGAGTTGCGTCTAGTGGTTGTATCTGATTATGATGGCAGTAACAAACAAATCTTTTCCACTTACTTGCGTAGCAGTGTCTAGTGGATGGCCTTCTGGCCTGCTTTATGACCTCCATACACTCTTGGCTAAGTTGTAAGTGTCCGAATTCTAGGATTTCAGGAGCCAGATTGCTAGATTCAGCGATGCTGGATCTGGGTGTCTGATCTGTTGGTTGTGTTGCGTTAACAGATCTGGTTTGTTCGGCAGTTTGATGTGGGGTACTACAGAAAGATCTAGCAGTGTTGTGTACCAGGGTTGTCTTGCCCACGTTGGTGCTATTAAAATGAGTTTGAGTTTGTTTTGACTCAATTTGTTCACTAGATAAGGGAGGAGAGGGAGAGGAGGAAAAGCGTAAGCAAATATTCCTGACCAGTTCATCCATAGGGCATTGCCTTGGGATTGCTTGTGTGGGTATCTGGACGCGAAGTTTTGGCATTTTGCGTTCTCTTTTGTTGCAAATAAGTCTATCTGAGGTGTTCCCCAGAGTGTGAAGTAGGTGTTCAGAATTTGTGGGTGGATTTCCCATTCGTGGACTTGTTGGTGATCTCGAGAGAGATTGTCTGCCAGTTGATTCTGGATCCCTGGAATAAACTGTGCTATGAGGCGAATTTGATGGTGGATTGCCCACTTCCATATGTTTTGAGCTAATAAGCTTAACTGCGTTGAATGTGTCCCTCCTTGTTTGTTTAGATAATACATCGTTGTCATGTTGTCTGTTTTGACAAGGATGTATTTGTGGGTTATGATTGGTTGGAAAGCTTTTAGTGCTTGAAAAACTGCTAATAATTCTAGATGATTTATATGCAGTTTTGTTTGATGTATGTTCCATTGTCCTCTTCTGGTGTGTTGATTGAGATGTGCTCCCCACCCTGTCATGGAAGCATCTGTTGTTATTACGTACTGTGGCACTGGGTCTTGGAAAGGCCGCCCTTTGTTTAAATTTATACTGTTCCACCATAGAAGCGAGAGGTAAGTTTGGCGGTCTATTAACACCAGATCTAGAAGGTGACCCTGTGCTTGAGACCACTGTGAGGCTAGGCATTGTTGTAAGGGCCTCATGTGCAGTCTTGCGTTTGGGACAATGGCTATGCATGAGGACATCATGCCTAGGAGCTGTAGTATTGTTCTTGCTTGTATTGTTTGATTTGGAGACATGTGTTGAATGACTCTGTTGAAATTGTGAATTCTTTGTGGAGTTGGCGTTGCTACTCCTTTTGT
The DNA here is from genome assembly GCF_031143425.1 of Pleurodeles waltl. Lineage (NCBI taxonomy): Eukaryota > Metazoa > Chordata > Amphibia > Caudata > Salamandridae > Pleurodeles > Pleurodeles waltl. The sequence continues at coordinate 606,800,153 of NC_090442.1, read as the reverse complement.
CGTGTCTATTATGGCTCCTAGATATTGCTGTACTTTGCTTGGCTGAATGTTGGATTTTGCAAAGTTGACGGTGAACCCTAGTTTGTAGAGGGTTTGTATGACTTGATTTGTGTGGTTTGAGCATTGTGTGAGCGAACTGGTTTTGATTAGCCAGTCGTCTAGATACGGGAATACATGTATTTGCTGCCTTCTGATGTGTGCAGCGACTACTGCTAGGCATTTTGTGAATACCCTTGGAGCGGTTGTTAAACCGAAAGGCAATACTTTGAATTGGTAATGTATTCCTTTGAATACAAACCTTAGATATTTTCTGTGTGATTGATGTATTGGTATATGGAAATATGCGTCTTTGAGGTCTAGGGTTGTCATGTAGTTGTGTTTTTTGAGCAATGGTAACACTTCTTGTAGTGTGACCATGTGAAAGTGGTCTGATTTGATGAATGTTTACTACTCTGAGGTCCAGAATTGGTCTCAGTGTTTTGTCCTTTTTTGGTATCAAGAAGTACAGTGAATAAACTCCTGTGTTTATTTGTGTGCTTGGTACTAATTCTATTGCATTTTTTTGCAGTAGTGCTTGAACTTCTATCTCTAGAAGCTGTGAATGGTGTTTTGATAAATTTTGTGATTTTGGTGGTATGTCTGGAGGGAATTGCAGGAATTCTATGCAATAACCATGTTGGATAATTGCTAGGACCCATGTGTCTGTAGTTATTTCCTCCCATGCTTCGTAATATTGACCTATCCTTCCCCCCACTGGTGTTGTGTGGGGGGGGGTGAGTGACGTGTGAGTCACTGCTTGTTGGTAGTGGTTTTGGGGCTTTGAAATCTTCCTCTATTCCTAGGGAATTGCCCTCCTCTATACTGGCCCCGAAAGCCTCCCCTGTACTGTCCCTGGTAGGTGGACGGTGCGGACTGTGAGGTACTGGCTTGTGTGGCCTGACCCCGAAACCCTCCTCTAAAAGGTGTTTTGCGGTAGGTGGTATAAGATCCTCTGCTCTGCGGGGAGTAGAGTGCGCCCATGGCCTTGGCAGTGTCAGTGTCCTTTTTGAGCTTTTCTATGGCTGTGTCGACCTCCGGACCGAACAGCATTTTTTCGTTTACTGGCATGTTAAGTACTGCCTGCTGAATTTCCGGCTTGAATCCAGACGTTCTGAGCCATGCGTGCCTACGGATGGTAACCGACGTATTAATGGTCCTTGCGGCTGTGTCTGCTGCATCCATAGAGGAGCGTATTTGATTGTTGGAAATGTTTTGACCTTCTTCAACAACCTGTTTTGCTCTTTTTTGTAGATCTTTTGGGAGATGTTCAATGAGATGCTGCATCTCATCCCAGTGGGCTCTGTCGTATCGCGCTAGCAGCGCTTGTGAGTTTGCGATGCGCCACTGGTTTGCTGCCTGGACAGCGACCCTCTTCCCGGCTGCATCAAACTTTCTGCTTTCTTTATCTGGGGGAGGTGCATCCCCAGAAGTGTGTGAATTTGCCCGTTTTCTGGCAGCCCCTACCACCACAGAATCTGGTGGCAGCTGAGAGGTGATGAATACAGGGTCCGTAGGAGGCGCCTTATATTTTTTGTCCACTCTAGGCGTTACTGCCCTGCTTTTGACTGGCTCTTTGAAGATCTCCTTTGCATGGCGAAGCATGCCTGGGAGCATAGGCAGGCTTTGGTAGGAGCTGTGGGTGGAGGAGAGGGTGTTAAATAAAAAGTCATCCTCTACTTGTTCAGAGTGTAGTTCCACATTATGGAACTGAGCTGCTCTAGCCACCACTTGTGAATAGGCTGTGCTGTCCTCAGGTGGTGATGGCCTAGTTGGGTATGTGTCTGGGCTGTTATCAGACACTGGTGCATCGTACAAGTCCCACGCGTCTTGATCTTGGTCGTCGTGGCTCATGGCGGTGTGAGCTGGCGAATGTGACGGGGTGTAAGTTGGTGAAGCCGGAGTTACAGGTGGAGGCGAGGGAGGAGGTGTTACCGTCTTTGCTGTTTGTTGCTGAGGAGCCTCTCGTGCTACAAACTGAAGTGTTCTCTTTCTTTTGACAGGTGGAAGGGTACTGATCTTCCCTGTCCCCTGCTGAATAAAGATACGCTTCTGCGTGTGATCCACTTCAGTGGATTGCAGTTCCTGTTCGAATCTGTGTCTTTTCATTTGTGAAGACATAGAAAGTTCTTCAGTATAGGAGCCTGAAACTGGGTCTGTTGGTGCTTTTTTCGGCTCCGAAAACCCTGTTGTTTGTTTTTTCGGCTCCGAGGTAACCTTCCTCTTCTTTTGTGCCGAAAAATCTTGGCCTCTATGATCTTCGGCGCCACTGTCTCGGCGTCGATCCGTGTCGACACCGAACTCTCGGTGTCGATGCTTCTCTTTAGCACTCTCTCGGTCCCGAGGAGGCTGCGTGCCGGTGTCTCGACCGGAGTCGGACGATCTCGACACTGAATGGGCCTTTTTCGGTGCCGATTGTAGGTCACCGTGAATTTGGGTTGAGCCATGGCCGGTTGGCAGTGGCGTCCCCTGGGCCTTTTTGCCTTTTTTAATTTCTGATCTCGACGTCTTACTCACAGTTTTTGGATGGTCGAGTTCGTCGGAGTCTGAATCCTGGATGGAAAAGGATTCCTCCTGTTCCTCTTCTGTCTCGAACTGTCGATGCTCTTTTGGCGTGGACGCCATCTGCAGTCTTCTCGCTCGACGGTCGCGCAGAGTTTTTCGGGACCGGAACGCCCGACAGGCCTCACAGGATTCTTCGCTGTGCTCGGGTGACAGGCACAGGTTACAGACCGAGTGTTGGTCCGTATAAGGATATTTGTTGTGGCATTCAGGGCAGAATCGAAACGGGGTCCGTTCCATCGGCGTTGTTCTCCACGCGGTCGGGCCGACTAGGCCCCGACGGTGTGCCGAAATCTACCCCGAAGGGCACCGAAGCGCTTCGATGTTCAATGCGTTGTCGTATGTGTTTATCTCGAACCGGATCGCAACGATACCGTCGAAAATCTTCCGTTTTCAGCTATCTTTCCGTTCCGAAACTCGGAGCGACAGGAACACGTCCGAACCCGATGGCGGAACGAAAACAATCGAAGATGGAGTCGACGCCCATGCGCAATGAGCACAGAAGGAGGAGCCACTCGGTCCAGTGACTCGAAAACACTTCTTCGAAGAAAAACAACTTGTAACACTCCGACCCAACACCAGATGGCGAGCTAATGCAGACCATGTGTATCTACAGCGACAGATGCCATCGAACATTATATTTCAAGTCAATGGGGTGGCAATGTCTCCATACATCAGTTAGGCCCATGGAGTGTGCAAAGTCAGCCAATCAGGAAGACTTGGTGGAGCCACTAGTGAAGGGCTAAACCTATAAATGTTGTGATACATAGGACTAATGGAGTCTCCGTCCAATAACACTTAACATTTGGGGTGCCTCTAGTAAAATGGTTCCAATCTGGTCAGGAAAGGCCTTAGAAAATGGATAAAATATGTGAGCAAACTAATCTTCTTGCTGTGCATCGAGCCTGACATCATGATGCACCTGCCCATCAGACAAGGTTTGTTCCACTCATCAAGGCAATTGTCTTTGTATCAATTTTGTAACCCCTAGAGACTAATATCTACATAAACATTTATGCGCACTTCCAACAAGATGCGTCTCCTGAACAGAACTATTTTTGGCAGATTTAAAATTAACTTTGACATGCCATTTACATTTTAGATGAGAGAACTAAAAGGTGTCTGGGGTTTCACCCATGCAAAAAGAACAGATGATGGACGGAATGCAGAGCAAATCAAACATTCACCCCCAGTCACAAAGATCTGGGTTTAATCCATCGTTTTTCTGCTCACCACGCCACCCCAGGTTGGACCCAGCCATATGCAAATCAGTCTTGACCCTGTTCCTCATGGGAACAGTCCAGCCCGAACTACCAAGCCAGGTCCTTCCTGGACTGGAAACAAGCATCCTAGGACCGGTTTCAGCAAAAAAAACGATGGATTTAGGCCCATATCTCTGTACTGGGGGTGAATGTTTGACATTGTTCAACATTCCGTCCATCACTTGTTCTTTTTGTATTTGGGGTTTCACCCAGGCATTGCAGTTATTCATGGCATGCCCCTTTGTTGCTGGATTGTGACAGTGAACATTTAATATCTGAACCATCCTATATTTCCAACTTCTAAGCATCTGTTCCCTAGAGAAAGATTAGCTTTTCCTCTACTTCAAGGAAGCTGCACCATTATTCCCCACTAAGTCCCAAAACAAAAACAGGAAGTAGCTCTTACTACCTATGCAGATTCAAATAACTTTTTTAAAGGTGTGACGGTTTTGGCACGCCAACGTTTAGCAGCTTTCTTTGGCATCATTAATATTGTGAGAGGAGAATTAGTCTTTAAGGTGGATAAAGTCCATCCCTATGTGTAGGATAGTGAAAGTTGGTTACTCATTTTCTGGCATCACACAGTCCTCTCTATTTGGGGGCGGTGTTTACCTCATTCATTTGTGGATCGTGTGTCGTATCTGGTGGTAGGAGAGATGCCAGCAGTTGAGTTTGAGCTCAGGGAATTTCTTCTATTTACGGGTCAAAATTGGTTTATTTATGATCATATGTTCTTTCTTTCTTTTGGCGGATGTGTTCTGCCTGGAGTTGGGTCTGCCTCTTGGGTTCATGACTGCATGCCCCCTGAGATACTGGGTCGTTCCTCAGCCCATTTCCAGGCATGCTTGGGTGATTCAAGAAGGCAGTGCGGGGCCAATGAATAGCTTTGGAATTCGCTTAATACAGTAATATATACATTAGGTTCATGGCTTTTAGTTTCTTTTTAACCTCTTCAAATGTTTCATTTGCTTTTGGATATTTTTGGTGTAGTCTGGAAATATCATGATCAGATTCATATTCAACAGTGATCTTTACTTTGCTGCTTTCAGACTCTCACCCCCATCTCTATAATGAAAGTATCAGGCTGTCATAAGACGTAGCGCAGTCCCAGGCAAAGGTTTCTGCTCACTAAACATGGGGATAGTCTGCCACTTGGAATCTAGACTTTTAAAGCAAGTGTTCTGATCAAATTCCTTCAATAATCTTAGGAAAGGCAATAAAACTGTGTTTTTCTCCTTGCCCATCCTTCAGTGTTTCTATGTAAATCTCCCAGTGCTTTCACAGTCATGGACAGGTGACTTACTGTATACTGTTGCTTTGTCTTCTAATGTTGACGCCCACAACTCAGTTTCTGCAATTCTTTCCACTGAACTTCTTATATAGTATTTATATAATGAGCCATCTTCTCCAACTCTTTTAGTGGACTGAACTGTCTGGGGAATGACATTGTTTGACTGAGAAAGTCCCTATAAATTTGTCTGACTCAGTGCCAGTCACACATGGAGGGTTACTAGATGTTGGGTTAGGCTGTGCAGATTAGTCCAACGTGTCCCAATTAGGGGTGGTGGAGTTGGGAAGAAGGGAAGTGGAGGGGAGTCATGTTTCCCTTTAACCATGATTGATTGTGCCAATCTATGGAATCTGGACATAGGAACATTAGGTGTTTTCAGTCAGTTGAACTGTTGGGGCAGGGAATAATTTGTGGAGACACATGGGTGCATTAAGTGCTGGAATTTCCCTCCAGGCCTCTCAAGTCCACAGAGCAAACTCCTCCCAAATCTGGGTCTTTAGTTGTATGGTGTAGTGGGCCCCTTGGATAAAATGCCTTTGGGTATTTTGAGGGTGTCGTTAGGCATACGTTTTTCACCTTTTTGCCCTTGGTCACGGATTTGGATATTCTGTGATATCTTCAGCTGGTAATGTTTGGTATTGGATAGACCAGACCAGTTTATTAGGCCCAGTCTGTATGAGACAGCACAAGCAGTCTATTCCACAACCACTAGTTCTCCAGCATAATCCTGACAAGGTCTACAACCCCAAAAAGAGGGTCTTATTTGCAGTGTGCACTTGTTGGGGTATGATGAATAATGAAAATGTCACTTACCCAGTGTACATCTGTTCGTGGCATTAGTCGCTGCAGATTCACATGTTTGGCACAGTCCGCTGCCTGGTGTTGGGCTCGGAGTATTACAAGTTGTTTTTCTTCGAAGAAGTCTTTTTTGGTCACGGGACCGAAGGACTCCTCCCTCTTTGGCTCCATTGCGCATGGGCGTCGACTCCATCTTAGATTGTTTTCCCCGCAGAGGGTGAGGATGGAGTTGTTTGCTATAAATAGTGCCCATGCAATGGAGTGAATATGTATGTACGTTAAGAGTTTATAATAATTATTTACAAATGTACAGATGTTTAAGATTTATGATCTACTTCTAAACGGCTACAGGCTTCCCGGGGAGGTGGGAGGGTACAAGTGAATCTGCAGCGACTAATGCCACGAACATATGTACACTGGGTAAGTGACATTTTCAGTTCGATGGCATATGTCGCTGCAGATACACATGTTTGGCATAGACTATAAAGCAGTTACCTCCCCTAAAAGCGGTGGTTTAGCCTGTAGGAGTTGAAGTAGTTTGGAATAATGTTCTTAGTACAGCTTGGCCCACTGTAGCTTGTTGTGCATTTAGTACGTCTACACAGTAGTGTTTAGTAAACGTATGAGGCGTAGACCAGGTTGCAGCCTTACATATTTCGCTCATAGGAATGTTTCCTAAAAAGGCCATTGTAGCACCTTTCTTTCTGGTTGAGTGTGCCTTTGGTGTAATAGGCAATTCTCTTTTGGCTTTAAGATAGCATGTTTGAATACATCTGACTATCCATCTAGCAATGCCTTGTTTAGAGATTGGATTTCCTATGTGTGGTTTTTGAAAAGCTATGAACAGTTGTTTTGTTTTCCTGATTAGCTTTGTTCTGTCAATGTAGTACATTAGTGCTCTTTTGATGTCTAATGTATGTAGTGCCCTTTCAGCCACGGAATTTGGTTGTGGGAAGAACACTGGCAATTCTACTGTTTGATTTAAATGGAATGGTGAGATTACTTTTGGCAGAAATTTTGGATTTGTTCTTAGAACTATTTTATTGTTGTGTATTTGAATAAATGGTTCTTGTATGGTAAATGCCTGTATTTCACTTACTCTTCTGAGGGATGTGATTGCAATGAGAAATGCGACTTTCCAGGTTAGATATTGCATTTCACAGGAATGCATGGGTTCGAAAGGTGGACCCATGAGTCTTGTTAAGACGATGTTAAGATTCCATGAAGGAACTGGTGGTGTTCTTGGTGGTATAATTCTTTTTAGCCCTTCCATGAATGCTTTAATAACTGGTATTCTAAATAGAGACGATGAATGAGTAGTTTGTAGGTAAGCAGATATTGCTGCGAGGTGTATTTTTATAGATGAAAAAGCGAGATTTGCTTTTTGCAAATGTAGTAAGTATCCTACTATGTCTTTAGTAGAGGCATGTAATGGTTGTATTTGATTGGCATGGCAGTAGTAAACAAATCTTTTCCACTTAGATGCATAGCAGTGTCTAGTGGAAGGTTTTCTAGCCTGTTTTATGACCTCCATGCATTCTTGTGTGAGGTCTAAGTGTCCGAATTCTAGGATTTCAGGAGCCAAATTGCCAGATTCAATGATGCTGGGTTTGGATGCCTGATCTGTTGTTTGTGTTGTGTTAACAGATCTGGTCTGTTGGGTAGTTTGACATGCGGTACTAGTGAAAGGTCTAGTAGAGTTGTATACCAAGGTTGTCTTGCCCATGTGGGTGCTATCAGTATGAGTTTGAGTTGGTTTTGACTCAACTTGTTTACTAGATATGGAAGGAGAGGGAGAGGGGGAAAAGCGTATGCAAATATCCCTGACCAACTCATCCATAGAGCATTGCCTTGTGATTCGCGGTGTGGGTACCTGGATGCGAAGTTTTGGCATTTTGAGTTTTCTTTTGTTGCGAACAAATCTATCTGGGGTGTTCCCCAAATTTGAAAGTACTTGTTCAGAACTTGGGGGTGAATTTCCCATTCGTGGACTTGTTGGTGGTCTCGCGAAAGGTTGTCTGCTAGTTGGTTTTGTATTCCTGGAATAAATTGTGCTATTAGGCGAATGTTGTTGTGAATCGCCCACTGCCAAATTTTTTGTGTTAGGAGGCACAATTGTGTTGAGTGTGTTCCTCCTTGTTTGTTTAAATAATACATTGTTGTCATGTTGTCTGTTTTGACAAGAATGTATTTGTGTGTTATTAGGCTTTGGAAGGCTTTTAACGCTAGAAATACTGCTAACAGTTCTAGGTAATTGATATGAAATTTTGTTTGGTGTATATCCCATTGTCCTTGAATGCTGTGGTGATTGAGGTGTGCTCCCCACCCTGTCATGGAAGCATCTGTTGTTATAACGTATTGAGGCACTGGGTCCTGAAATGTCCGCCCTTTGTTTAAATTTTTGCTGTTCCACCATAGAAGCGAGAGGTATGTTTGGCGGTCTACCAACACCAGATCTTGAAGTTGACCCTGTGCCTGTGACCATTGTGATGCTAGACACTGTTGTAAGGGTCGCATGTGTAGTCTTGCGTTTGGGACAATGGCTATGCATGATGACATCATGCCTAGAAGTTTTAGCACAAATTTTGCTTGTATCTTTTGGTTTGGAAACATAGCACTTATTACCTTGTGGAATGCCTGCACTCTTTGTGGACTTGGAGTGGCAATTCCTTTTGATGTGTTGATGGTTGCTCCTAGATATTGTTGTGTCTGACACGGTTCTAGGTGTGATTTTCTATAGTTGATGGAAAACCCCAGTTTGTGAAGGGTTTGTATGACACACGTGGTGTCGTTTGCGCATTTTTTTACTGTGTTGGTCTTGATTAGCCAATCGTCTAGGTAAGGGAACACATGTATCTGTTGTCTCCTGATGTGTGCTGCTACTACTGCTAGACATTTTGTGAACACTCTTGGTGCAGTTGTTATTCCGAATGGCAACACTTTGAATTGGTAATGTATTCCTTTGAATACGAACCGTAGGTACTTTCTGTGAGAAGGGTGTATTGGTATATGAAAGTACGCATCCTTTAGGTCTAATGTGGTCATGTAATCTTGCTGTTTGAGCAGTGGAATGATGTCTTGTAGTGTGACCATGTGAAAATGGTCCGATATGATGTAGGTATTTAGTGTCCTGAGATCTAATATTGGTCTTAATGTTTTGTCTTTTTTTGGAATTAGAAAGTACAGGGAGTAAACTCCTGTGTTTTTTTGTTGTACTGGTACTAACTCTATTGCATCCTTTTGCAGTAGTGCTTGAACTTCTAGTCCTAAAAGTTCTAAATGTTGTGGTGACATTTTGCGTGTTTTGGGAGGGATGTTTGGTGGGAATTTGTGGAATTCTATGCAATAGCCATGTTGGATTATTGCTAATACCCAATTGTCTGTTGTAATCTGTTGCCAAGATTGGTAGAATTGGCTTAGTCTTCCCCCCACTGGTGTTGAGTGAAGGGGTTGCGTGACTTGAAAGTCACTGTTTAGGTGGAGGTGTTTTTGGAGTTTGGAATCTTCCCCTACTCCTTGGGAATTGACCCCCCCTATATCCCCTGAAACCTCCCCTTTGGAAGGAACCCTGATATGGTGTGGTTCTTGTTTGTTGGCTGGTGGTGTCTGTGGGTTGGCCACGAAACCCCCCTCTAAATGGAGTTTTTCTAAAAGAGCCTCTGCTCTGCGGGGAGTAGAGTGCGCCCATGGCCTTGGCCGTGTCTGTGTCCTTTTTAAGTTTTTCAATGGCTGTGTCCACTTCAGGGCCAAAAAGTTGTTTTTCGTTGAAGGGCATATTAAGGACAGCCTGCTGGATTTCAGGTTTGAAGCCTGAAGTGCGGAGCCAAGCGTGTCTCCTTATGGTGACAGCAGTGTTGACTGTTCTCGCTGCAGTATCGGCTGCGTCCAGTGAAGAGCGGATTTGATTGTTTGAGATCGTTTGTCCCTCTTCAACTATTTGCTGCGCCCTTTTTTGGTATTCTTGGGGAAGATGGTCTACGAGAAGTTGCATCTCATCCCAGTGAGCGCGGTCATATCTGGCCAGCAGCGCTTGAGAATTTGCGATGCGCCACTGGTTGGCTGCCTGTGATGCTACTCTTTTTCCTGCCGCATCAAATTTTCTGCTTTCTTTGTCCGGAGGTGGGGCGTCGCCAGATGTATGGGAATTTGCTCTTTTGCGAGCTGCCCCTACTACTACGGAGTCAGGTGGTAACTGCGAAGTAATAAACACTGGATCTGTGGGTGGTGGTTTGTATTTTTTATCCACCCTTGGGGTGATGGCTCTTGATTTTAAGGGCTCTTCAAAAATTTGTTTTGCGTGCCGTAACATCCCCGGTAGCATTGGGAGACATTGATATTGGCTATGTGTAGCCGAGAGGGTGCTAAATAAAAAATCATCCTCTATAGGATCTGAATGCAGTTGGACATTGTGGAATTCTGCAGCCCTAGCCACCAGTTGTGAGTATGAGGTACTGTCCTCTGGCGGTGACGGCTTTGTGGGGTATGAATCTGGATCATTGTCCGGCACTGGGGTGTCGTATAGGTCCCAAGCGTCTTGATCCCGATTATCTTGACTTATGGTAGTTTGTGCTGGTGAGTGCATTTGTGGCGGTGTTTGTGCCGGCGATGCCTGTTGTAGTGGAGAGGGCGGAGGCGTGACTTTTTTAACCACTTTGGCTTGTGGTTGTGCGTCATCCTTGAGGAGACTCATCCTTCTTTTCCTCATTATTGGGGGAAGGGTTGATATCTTCCCTGTGTCTTGCTGGATGTACAGTCTCTTTTGTGTGTAGTCTGATTCTACACTTTGGAGCTCTTGTCCAAATCTGTGCATCTGGCCACTTATTCCTTGTTCCTCTGAGTAGGATGAAGGTGTGGTATTTTTCGGCGCCGAGAGAGAATCTTTTTTCGGTTTCGGCACCGACAGAATTTTTGTTCCTTTCGGCATGGATTCTCGGTGCCGATGTTTTTCGGTGCCGGTATCTTGTTTTTGTCTCTCGGAGCCGCTTTCTCGGCTCCGAGGTTGCTCCATGGCGGTCCCTCGACCGGAGTCGGGTGTCTTCGCTATGGGCGTGCCCTTTTTCGGCGCCTTCGACGGGTCGCCTGTTTTATGGGTCGAGCCATGGCCTGTTGGCAGTGGCGTCCCCTGGGCTTTTGTTTTGTCGATGGTTTTACTTTTCGACGTCTTACTCACAGTTTGTTGCTGTTGTTCGACGTCGGAGTCTCCGGATTCTGATTCCGGAACCGAGAATGTTTCCTCTTCGTCGTCGAAACGTTGTTTTGTCGGCGTGGACGCCATTTGTAGACGCCTGGCTCTTCGGTCCCGGAGTGTTTTTCTGGACCGGAAGGCTCGACAGGCCTCACAGGTATCCTCCTTGTGCTCGGGGGACAAGCACAAGTTACAGACCAAGTGCTGATCTGTATAAGGATACTTACTGTGACATTTTGGGCAGAAACGGAACGGGGTCCGTTCCATCGGCTTCGATGTCGCACGCGGTCGGGCCGACCAGGCCCCGATGGGGGAATCGAAGCTACCCCAAAGTCTTCCGATGATCGGTGTCGATGTACCTAACTATCCCGATACCGAACGGAACAATACCGATGCTTTCTTCCGAGATTCTGACTAACTTTCCGAACCGAAACACGGAGCGAAAAGGAATACGTCCGAACCCGACAGCGGAAAAAAACAATCTAAGATGGAGTCGACGCCCATGCGCAATGGAGCCGAAGAGGGAGGAGTCCTTCGGTCCCGTGACCAAAAAAGACTTCTTCGAAGAAAAACAACTTGTAATACTCCGAGCCCAACACCAGGCAGCGGACTGTGCCAAACATGTGTATCTGCAGCGACATATGCCATCGAACACAGATCTACTTATTTGTAACTTCAACAGATTAGCAGTGAAAAGGGAGGGAACCAACCACAGAGTGTGTCTCTGTATTCCTCATAAGACCAACTTCTTTCTTTTTTAAATATAATAACCTAAATTCTGTTGTAACCCGCAGTGGGTGGCGTTCCTGCCGGTGGCTGCTTCCACTATATCCCAGACATGTGGCTTTCGCCTTCAGCCAGTCTCAGAATCATAGTTCTCATTTCTTGCCATGCAGCCTTTTATGCATCAGTGGGGGAGCTTCAGCAAGGAGAAAGAAGGAGTCACCACCTTGGCTGCCACCTCCCATCAGTCAACCACTATACCAGTCAAATGGCCCCAGAGTTCCACAGTGTGGGCTGTGCAAACCGGGCCAACAGCCTTGTTGTCACTCTCTAAAAGTCTATCAATTAGTCTCCTCGGGGGAACCGAGTCCGTATCTTCTATGCTGACTTCTTAGGTGGGTGTAACTCTCTCCTTAAAAGCAAGACTGTGCAATAGGTTTGGACGCAACCTCTACTCCTCTGTGCATGGCATCTGTGTAAACCACATTGCTGTCACAGGTTGTTTCGGCCTCCAGCATGCACGTTACTTGCACAGGTGATTCCTTTACTGGGAGCCTATCACGACACACTTTTGTTCAACATATGTGCCAATATTATAAAGTATTTTACGAAGTGCCAATGCAGAGCTCAACTTAAGAGCAAACGTCATCTTTGGGCACACAGGGTATGCCCCCGAGAATACAGGGAGTGCAGAATTATTAGGCAAATGAGTATTTTGACCACATCATCCTCTTTATGCATGTTGTCTTACTCCAAGCTGTATAGGCTCGAAAGCCTACTACCAATTAAGCATATTAGGTGATGTGCATCTCTGTAATGAGAAGGGGTGTGGTCTAATGATATCAACACCCTATATCAGGTGTGCATAATTATTAGGCAACTTCCTTTCCTTTGGCAAAATGGGTCAAAAGAAGGACTTGACAGGCTCAGAAAAGTCAAAAATAGTGAGATATCTTGCAGAGGGATGCAGCACTCTTAAAATTGCAAAGCTTCTGAAGCGTGATCATCGAACAATCAAGCGTTTCATTCAAAATAGTCAACAGGGTCGCAAGAAGCGTGTGGAAAAACCAAGGCGCAAAATAACTGCCCATGAACTGAGAAAAGTCAAGCGTGCAGCTGCCACGATGCCACTTGCCACCAGTTTGGCCATATTTCAGAGCTGCAACATCACTGGAGTGCCCAAAAGCACAAGGTGTGCAATACTCAGAGACATGGCCAAGGTAAGAAAGGCTGAAAGACGACCACCACTGAACAAGACACACAAGCTGAAACGTCAAGACTGGGCCAAGAAATATCTCAAGACTGATTTTTCTAAGGTTTTATGGACTGATGAATTGAGAGTGAGTCTTGATGGGCCAGATGGATGGGCCCGTGACTGGATTGGTAAAGGGCAGAGAGCTCCAGTCCGACTCAGACGCCAGCAAGGTGGAGGTGGAGTACTGGTTTGGGCTGGTATCATCAAAGATGAGCTTGTGGGGCCTTTTCGGGTTGAGGATGGAGTCAAGCTCAACTCCCAGTCCTACTGCCAGTTCCTGGAAGACACCTTCTTCAAGCAGTGGTACAGGAAGAAGTCTGCATCCTTCAAGAAAAACATGATTTTCATGCAGGACAATGCTCCATCACACGCGTCCAAGTACTCCACAGCGTGGCTGGCAAGAAAGGGTATAAAAGAAGGAAATCTAATGACATGGCCTCCTTGTTTACCTGATCTGAACCCCATTGAGAACCTGTGGTCCATCATCAAATGTGAGATTTACAAGGAGGGAAAACAGTACACCTCTCTGAACAGTGTCTGGGAGGCTGTGGTTGCTGCTGCACGCAATGTTGATGGTGAACAGATCAAAACACTGACAGAATCCATGGATGGCAGGCTTTTGAGTGTCCTTGCAAAGAAAGGTGGCTATATTGGTCACTGATTTGTTTTTGTTTTGTTTTTGAATGTCAGAAATGTATATTTGTGAATGTTGAGATGTTATATTGGTTTCACTGGTAATAATAAATAATTGAAATGGGTATATATTTTTTTTTGTTAAGTTGCCTAATAATTATGCACAGTAATAGTCACCTGCACACACAGATATCCCCCTAACATAGCTAAAACTAAAAACAAACTAAAAACTACTTCCAAAAATATTCAGCTTTGATATTAATGAGTTTTTTGGGTTCATTGAGAACATGGTTGTTGTTCAATAATAAAATTAATCCTCAAAAATACAACTTGCCTAATAATTCTGCACTCCCTGTATAGTGAAACTACTTAATAGCTTCAGTAAATCACAAGATGGGCTCCATCTGGAGTTTTTTTCCTTATGCCTTCTCTTGGGATCCTGATAAAGGAGGTCCCAAGTCCACATTATTATTCCACTCCAAATGAAGAGACCACATACATTATTTTAGCATGTGACTATCTAAGGGTAGCAAAAAAATAAGCAGTCAAGGTGAGGTGGAAGGGCTTAGAACTCAAAATACAGTATAACAAAATAGGCAT